>NC_045132.1:25704976-27016115 GCF_007655135.1 Punica granatum
TTTTCCTTCTGAGACAATGAGAAGTTCCTAAATGCGGCAGGAATAGTGGATGGATGGTCCTGAGATTGAGACCCCGCTCCTGTCTGAACCTGAAAGCAGGCAGAAAGTGGTTCATGAGTCTTTGAATTAATAAACCAGCTTACTGATGAGCTATTGAAAAGATGGAACTCTAGCACACTCTGTTTGACTTCGTACAGGAAATTAAAAACACTTCGGGATGCAGGGGCCAATCAGACCTGATTCTCCAGCCGCACGTTGAGAGCTTCAATGCCAGATATGCTACCCTGAGCAGCAGCATCTTGCACAATTGCTTCTATCTGATACATGCCAACAGAAGTACACATGATTATAGCTGGCAGGATGAACGCAAACTACTGAATATGAGTCAACAATTTTAATTCTATGATCACCTCAGAGAAGATGTACAATTGGTAAGTCCAAAAGAAGGAATTCCAGACAAGCAATGTCACGAAGAATAACCTAAATGGGAGGTATGCTCTAGCTTACAGGAGCCTGCAGAGATCTACCTTTGAGTGGCTATTTCAGGCCGATAATAACATCATCGAGATCTCAAGGCATCACACTCAACTTCGTAACACTTGTATGATTATCAGTAATTGATAATTACTTCTGGACGGTTCTTCTCTCACACATATTGCATAAACAGCATAAAGAAAGAGGGAACGTGATCATCTTCAAGATAAATCCAAGCCAAGTTACAATTTTTAGTTAAACGCAGTCTTTACGAACTCGTACTCTCCACTCAATTTCTGTCGATTCGGTTCACTTATGGCTATAACCAGTCACCGTGGTGCCTGTAGTACTCACTAACCACTAGCCAAATTGAAATTTCAACTATCAAGTAAGCACAGAAGAAATCTGTTCACGAATAAAAGACAGACGATGTCAAGACTCACAATGGCCCTATAGAAGGCAATCTGCGGGACCGAATACTTAGTTCCGAGCTTAGATTCCTCGTCAGCGACATTGTTGACAAATCCGTAATGAACGTTGCCATCGTTCTGGTTTCTGCAGCCCCGCACCTCGCAGTTGACATACGAAAGCTCCCTGTTTATCTTCAGGAGATAATCATTGAACACCTGCTGATGATTAGCTGAAAACACGAGTACGTCCAAGAACAAACCGCAGCCAATTCAGAACTCAAAGAACTTAAAAATACTTCGAATATGAAATTCGGACGAAGAGATAAGAGGAGAGGGGAGGGAGACTCACCAGGATTCTTGCCAGTGACGCCGCTGAAGATGGAGTGGAAATCCTCCTCCGGAAGGGGCCCGCGGGAGAGGAGGGCTTGGATGAGGACCTTGTGGCCATCGGTCAGCGGCGGCGCCATCGTAAAGTGGGGATTCCGGCGAAACCCTAGGCCGTCGAAGCGCGGCGATCAGAAGCGAATCGCCGGCGCGTGTAAAAGATGGGATGGAACTCCAGACTTCCCCGGGAAGGTAGAACTCAGCTGGCGGGAAAATGGAAATAATACCTTTTTGGGGGATTTTTGTTTCCCGGAAAATAGAAACCATGTTCAATTTTCCTTATATATTATTACAAAATCAGGACCAATGAGTTTTTTTTTTTTTTTTTTGAATAAGGGACCAATGAGTTGGTAGCTCGGATTGATAGCGTGTTGATATTTCAAAACAATTCATGTTAAGAATTCGAGACTCGGGAACAAATAGAGGGGAAGGTCTTGTTCGACCTGCTTGTAGCCATAGTACTCTGACCCAAATAAGACATTTGGAGGCTAATTTCGCACTCGTATCACTATGCCTCGTGGAGTTACCATGCTAGACACCTCTGGAGCCCTTTAACTTACAAAAAGAAAATACAGAATTACGACAGTGAGAATACAGTGGGCCCATACTCCGACAACTGGACTGGGCCGGAGTGGGCCCATTCTCTTTGTTTCCCAGATCAAGTGCAAGCCGGAGTACAAAGCAGAAGAGCATACCTCTCGGTGCATGAACATTCATAAAGCTCTGATGATATCAACATTTGGGGGCGAACCCTCCTTGATGTGATCAAAACTGAAAAATTTCAGGGTCCCGCCATCCCATATATTAGGCTCTGGTGAATCGTAAATACAATTTGCCGCGCTCTTGGATTTGATTTTAAACTCAAAACTTCCTTTATGTGAATCAGAATAACTCAATCAATGAAGCAACAAGAGACCGATTAACAGGCAACTACTCATGGTCGGATGTCATCGTGAAGCCAAAGCTCCCTGAAAGGTCATGAGTGTAACACAACGTATTGACACAAGAAAGGAAAGAAAATTGCCCAGCCACATTCCGGTAACAACCATTGCAGCAGATAATAACAGTATAAGATACTCAACAGGTCTTCATTGATGAAACAGCAAAATGGGGAGTGAAAGCGGCTTTCTGAGTCTAGTACATGGAACTCTTTAACCTTAACAACATATGACCATCTAACTGAAGTACCCATCCCACCCCGGAAACGTAGAAGAAATGAAGTAGAACAAAAATCAAAGGGCTTTGAAAGCATCGATTGCCTAATGGTCGCCTGGCACGCTCTTGATGATATCGGAATCGCCTGGAGCACAGAAAAGTAGTTCCGATCTAGATCAGGTGGCCGCAAATCAACAATAATATAATAGCAAGAGATACGTTCAAGAATGTACTCACCAGGGTCAATAATGCTCAGGCAGCATACCCTGTAGTATTTCCCGCAAGCTGTGCCGAGGTCTACGTTGTCTGGTATAAGGTAAAACGAACTCTTGTTTAGTTAACAGTTTATGTTCACCTCAGCAAAACAACATGCAAATGTAGACTCAAGCAGAAAGGATTAATTTACAATAAGCAAGAATTGAAATCCTTCCAAAAAAGCAGAGAGTGTATGCTGCAGAAGGGGGTAAAATTTTGTGGATGCCATAGCAATTGCTGATCAAATATGATTGAAGCTCAATGATTTCAAAATTCTGAGCAATATTTCATGTTAAATTATAATTAAAAGTGGTATGGTTTATGATGTGCCTTCACAGATCTCAACACATAAGAGAATGCTTCAAGTGCGCGACAGTTTATGATAAATTACTCCTCCTAATTCGTTCAAAATAGAATGCAGTCGAGCAGCATAATCTGAAATTCAGTTTTCATACAATATCTCAAATATGAAAATCGGAACAAACAAAGGAATATGTTTAAGCAGCTTATCATTTAGAGAATTTACACATTTGTTTAGAAGGTACAGCGCAGCGCTCGCTACATACACTTCAAGTAATCAAACACGAGCAAGACAACTGATCAAACA
This sequence comes from Punica granatum, assembly GCF_007655135.1. NCBI lineage: Eukaryota > Viridiplantae > Streptophyta > Magnoliopsida > Myrtales > Lythraceae > Punica > Punica granatum. The sequence continues at coordinate 25,708,262 of NC_045132.1, forward strand.
AACAATCCATTGTTCACATGAAAGTTAGCATGTAAGAGGGCAAAAGGACTTACTTCCATTGTAGTGGTGGACTCCAACCTTCGCCAACATCGCGTAGTATTCTATCTCAGACTTGCGGAGAGGCGGGCAGTTGTTGGCAATGATGATGAGCTTACCTAATTAGAGCCCCAAATTCATGTAAATAGTTGGAATCCACAAAATTCCATCTCAATGATATCCTATAATCTAAAGCATAGCAGAAATCGATTGAACTCAAAGCAAGCAGGGGATATCGATCTGCCATAGGATCACGGCTTCAAATTCAAGCTATTTCATCAGAAGGAGTGCATTTGAGGTGAACATCAACGGCGTAAGAGCACGAATCAAAATGCTGAGCTAACCGAACAACAGAAGGGGAAGGCACCTTTGGAGCTCCTGAGGGACTTGAGGACGGTTTTGTACCCCAAGGTATACTTCCCACTCTTCATGACGAGAGCGAGCCTGTTGTTGATGCTCTCATGGGTCTTCTTCTGAGCGATTCCAGGGAAAAATGCAAATGAAGAACGTTAGATTCAGTGTTGCTGTTACAGCTCCTAAATCGAATGCTCTGCGAGTGGAGGGAGAGATAGAGGTAGAGAGAGAGGAGATTACGGTCTTCTTGGCGGCCACCATTGTTGCTCGCTCTTGCCAGTTGATTGCAGCTCCCGGTGATTGCAGAGTAAGGCGCGACGACAGCTCCACCAGTGTCCACTAAACCCTAGCTCTGGGAAGGGTAACGCTGCTTTTATACGTGCGGGGATCGGGTCTGGGTTACTGGGCTGGGCCTCGGTTTAGATGTTCCAAGGGATGTAACGACAGAGGTCAGAGAGCACAATGATGGGCCTCGGAAAGGCCCAATCAGTTTTTATCAAATCACTCTGCCGCCTCCTAAGTTCTGGAATCCAACAATTTAGCCCCGTACTTTTATCTCTAAAAGAAACAACTCAAAACAAAACTTCTTTGTGGCGATTATTGTTGAATAAAGGTCAACAAATTCCGACAAAATTTCGTATAGAAACTCCTCGAGACTAAATCTCATTTTACTTAATTATGTAGGATTCAACTATAACAATTTTAACCATCAAATAGTTATGATCCTTCCCTAGTCGATCTTGTAAAGGATTCTATGAAATTGTATCTGTAACAAGCTTGTCGAGTGGTTCCATACGTTTGCTATTTATGAAGCTCAGTTCACTCCACAACAACTCTAGCTGCTCAAACGATAGTTCGATGAAGTTCCTATAACCTAAAACCTAAAGGAGAAGTCATAACGGAAAATTACGACCCAAGAGAATTTGGAGAGATGGATAGAGAAGAAATGAGAAACCAAAAGTCTGTGAAAGATCTAAAAAGTATATAGCTTGAATTAAGGAACACGTGCTTATACATTTCACCTCATAATGACATGATTGTCTAACATATTCTCAATTCTTTAGCAATGTCAATCTCAAACACACTCGCATCACTAGAGTCAAACCACAAACGTCCATTGGAAGGAAAAAAAAAAAGTTGAGGTCCACTTCGACTTGACTAGATCCCTAATTGTCACATTTTAGTACAAACTTTTTTACTATTAGGAAAGCCGATTTTGCCATATCCGCACAATTAGATCTCTTAGGCAGTGACGAGTCACGAAAGCGGAAATAAAAAAGAGTTTGGAAGCGTTTAGGCAAAACATCTATAGTTCAGGGGCTAATGGATAATTATCCAGTTATATTGGTACCACCGCTCGTGTGAACCAAACCTTCACACGTGTTAGCCGCTGGGCTCGATCTCTCTTCGTCCCTGTGTACAATTTACGAAGCTCACACAACGGTTTCTAGGGCATTCCTCAGACCACACGAGCCAAAATCCAAATCTCAACCCAGCCATGGCGGAGGTCATGAACTTGCCGGTGGAATCTCTCGACCGTCCCGACGGCAATGAGAAGCCCGCCGACGATCCGGAGAAATCTTCTTCCCCTACCCAGCTTGAACCGCCTCCGCAGCAGCCGCAGCAGCAGCCCCAGCCGCCGCCGCCTCCGAGGAGGCGCGACCGGGATTCCCGGGAGAGGAGGGACGAGCGGGACCCAGACCGCCCTCCCTCCCGCCGTGACTACTACGATCGCAACCAGTCGCCTCCACCGAGGGATAGGGACAGAGGGTACAAGCGCCGGGGGAGCTCGAGCCCTCCGCCCTACAGGGACCGCAGGAGGTCTCCCCCGCCGCCTTACAAGCGGTCGAGGAGGGAGGATGGGGGGTATGAAGGCAGGAGAGGGAGCCCTCGGGGCGGATTTGGACCTGGAGATAGGAGGTCCGTTTCAACTGTTTCCATTTGTCAAAAGCTGATTTTTGTTGGTCTGAGCTGATTACTGGTGAATTCACTGATGGATTGGACGTGACAAGCTTAACTGCCATAGAATCGATGAGTCGGACTGTCTTGTCTGGCTGGATTTGACAATTTCAGTGTGTTTGGCACCCATCATGGTGATTGGCGTGTACAGTTGGTTTGAGGGATAAATTGTACATTTTCAGCTGCTGACAGTTAGGAACCTTTCACGTAAATCTGTGTTCTTAATGGCAAAGCTGCCGTATTTCGATACTTGGGATTGGGTCTTTATGTAGACATATTTTGCCTCTTCTCTTTAAGTATGTCTGTTCTTAGGGTATTGCCTATGTCCACTTCAGGGATTTTCCTTTAATAGTTTGGTCCCTAATATATCGAGTCTCTTTTACTCGAGTTTTCTCTTGGTTTTTTATGTCATGTGACTGGGACGTTGTAGGTTCGGCTATGATTATGGCTTTGATGGGGGCAGATATGGTGAAGAAAGGGGCCGGTACATGGGCCGCTCAGCTGGAGGCTACCCACCTGGTAAAATTTTCTATATTTTATTTTAGTGTTATTCATGATGGATACAATCTCGGCAAAATTTTACATATAAAATGCCTTTCCTTGTTTCGATGTAGTTTTCTTAAATGTCAATGGCAAGATTTATTAATTTCTTTGAAACTTATAAGGTCTTAGGTGCCTCTGATGCGTTCAGTGGCTGACCCATGAGAATAATGATAATAGTTTACTAAAATTTGACTTCCGTATGAGTACCTCTTGGTCTTGATACTTGAACCTTCAATAAGATGTCTCCAACCATGTATCGAGATTGAAATGTCGTGCTTTTAGGTTTGCAGGAACGCAAGCAAGCTTTTTTAGTGTTACCTCTTGTATGCATTTTTTGGTGCTCCTTATCAAGGAACTCCCATCTGTTGATGGCTTTCTTTCCATTTTGTGCCATATATACTGAATATTTTTTGCGTCTTTTCTTTATGCAGAATGGGAGGGTCGTGGTGGCTATGGTGATGGTCCTGGCGTAACGAGGTAGCTTCTAATCACCATTTGAAAATTATTTTGCAATTTGCTATCTGGTTATTGCCGTAGCAGATGTACGGCACGTTTAGGAAGTCCGCAATTTTGAATAGAAGTGAGGGAACTGATCTGTGAAGATTTTGATGGTTTTTTATTGCCAATCAGTAGTTGTTACTTTCGAGTGTGAGAATTCAGAAACCTAAATCAACCGGCACAAACCTTATGCAAATAAATGTCATGATATTTCATATTTTCTGATGGGTTGAATTTTTTTCTATTTGTGAGAAATGCAAACTCAATTCAGCCCAGGTTTTTTCAGTTAGGAGTAGTTTCTGCTTTTTCCTTGTGCTTTTATCTTTATCTCAAATTACAGTCTGGCAATGTTCTCAGGGAAGGGCTGATGTCATACAAGCAGTTCATCCAGGAGCTCGAAGATGATATTTTGCCCTCAGAAGCTGAACGCAGGTACATCATGAGCAAATTTTTTCTTGGCTCCAGTCTTAGTGTTTTCCTTTCCCTTTTATTCGTAGTGTGACAGTTGGACTGACGTCATCTACCAATCTTGTAGATACCAAGAATATAGATCAGAGTACATTTCAACTCAGAAAAGAGCCTATTTTGATGCCCATAAAGACGAAGACTGGTATTTCCTTGCACTATTATCAATTTTTCTGTTTTGATGTGATCATTACCATTCTGATTCTGACAGTTTAACCTACTTTTATGTAGGCTGAGAGATAAATATCATCCGACAAATTTAGTGGGTGTTATAGAAAGGTAAGGCCTGTTGATTTTGAGGATTTATCCGGTATGTGAAGTAACTTGTTTGTTGATGTAGCGTCGTATTTTTGTTTTTTTTGGGGGTTTGATTTTTGCTCTGACGCTCAGTATTAGTCATCAGTTTGATGGGATCTATTATTTTGGTATAGGAGGAATGAACTTGCAAGGAAGAATGCAAAGGATTTTTTGCTCGATTTGCAGAGTGGAGCATTGGACTTGTAAGATAAAGTTTATATTACAGCGCATTTCAATTTTTCTTTATCTGTGCATGATTGCCCATAATTTTATTGTATTCTGCAGGGGCCCAGGAACCAACGCCACACCCCCAAACAAATCTGGGCAGGCTAGTGACCCTAATTCTGATGAGGAAGTAGATGGAAGTGGCAAAAGAAGACGTCATGGTAGAGGTGCAGCAAGAGATACTGACCTCATTTCTTCCGCCCCCAAGGCTCATCCAGTCAGTTCTGAACCCAGAAGAATACAAGTTGATGTTGAACAGGCGCAGGCCCTTGTACGCAAGCTAGACTCCGAGAAAGGAATTGATGACAATATTTTAGGTGGATCTGATAATGATAAAATGAGCAGAGACAAATCTCATGGTGGCTCCAGTGGCCCAGTTATTATAATTAGGGGTTTAACTTCTGTTAAGGGACTGGAAGGTGCAGAACTTTTGGATACGCTCATCACTTATCTCTGGCGGATCCATGGTTTGGATTATTATGGAATGACTGAGACAAGCGAGCCCAAGGGTCTTCGGCACATTAGGCCAGAGGGAAAGGGTCCTGATGCTGCAGGTAATGGGCCTGAGTGGGAAAAGAAGCTTGATGTGCGATGGCAAGAGAGACTGAAGAGTCAGGATCCTCTGGAAATAATGACTGCTAAGGAAAAGATAGAAGCAGCTGCTGTTGAAGTATTAGATCCTTACGTGCGGAAAATAAGAGATGAGAAGTATGGATGGAAATATGGTTGTGGGGCCAAGGGATGTACAAAACTTTTTCATGCTGCTGAGTTTGTGCACAAGCATCTTAAACTGAAACATCCAGAACTGGTGATGGAAGTTACTGCCAAAGTTCGTGAAGAGCTCTATTTCCAGAACTACATGAAGTAAGTACTTTGTGTTGTGTTATATTCTGCTGGTTGTTCAATGTGATTGCTCAGCTTTGTATTGTCTCTTCGTTATTGGATTGACGAGTTATGCATGATACTGCAGTGATCCTGATGCCCCTGGTGGTCAGCCTGTTATGCAGCAAACTATAGCGGTAGGTACATCAAACTAACAGAAAATTTTTCTACGCTTATCTTTTTTCTGAAGCAACCTCTCACTTCTCTGTGGTTTTCGTAACTCTCCATTGGCATTTTCTAAGTCACCATTGCATTACTTTACCCAGTTATATGGGTCATGAATCTGTATAGGGGATGGGACCTCTGTGTCGAAGCATTTTCTGTAACCCTTAGCAGATCAAAATTGCAGCATCCATAACCCCGTGGAACTACACGGTATCAGTCTCTTCCGTTTGTGGTTTCCATATGGAGAGGAGAATAGACTTGTATTTGTTCCATCTGGCTGAAGTGAGGATTATAAAATATAGAGAATATTGATTAATTGGTGAATTTCTATTTCAATGGGAAAGGAAAATGGCAAGAATGCATGAAAAGTTGATAATAATGTTAGTTTGAATGCAGGGCAGCTTTCTTGAATGTTTTTTCTCTGAGCAATGAAGGAGACGATTAGGAGAGAAGTAATTGGAGCTGTCTTCCTTTGTATGCAATGCTAGACCATGTATTGATCTATATGCTGTTTGCTGACCTATTTGCTGAATTTACTTTTTTCAGAGAGACAGAATGCAAAGGCGCAGGCTGGGCTTAGAAGGTCGACTAAGAGATGACCGCGGGCTCCGACGAGATCGGGAAGGTCGACCAGTTGGAGGTGAGAGATTCGATAGGTCCGACAATCCACAATCGGGTGATCTACAGTCTGACAAAGACGGTGCAGATGGAGGAAATGGAGATGACCCTATGTTTGACACTTTTGGAGGGCAGGGACTTCATGTTGCTCCTTTTGGCTCTGAAATCCCCCCTCCTCCAGTGCTGATGCCTGTTCCTGGTGCTGGGTAAGCTGGGATTTTTACTCATAATTGGGATTCCATGCAATAGAATTGATACCTTGATCAACTTCATGATTTTTTCTCTCCTGCGGTTTACAGTCCGTTGGGACCATTTGTTCCTGCTCCCCCTGAAGTAGCGATGCAGATGTTGCGGGAGCAGGGAGGTCCTCCCCCTTTTGAAGGTGGTGGAAGAAATGGGCGGGCTGGGCCTGCTCCTATCATCGCCTCATTTCCTGGTTTTCGACAGGATCCTCGACGATTGAGAAGGTACTATAGATTGTATCCCACTCGATTTGAATTTTCTTGCTTCCCACCATTCAAGGCTCAATCTAGCAGGAGTTAGGTGTGCTTACTATAGTTAAATGTTTTATGCAGCTATCAAGACTTAGATGCCCCGGAGGATGAAGTGACCGTCATAGACTACAGAAGTTTGTAGGTGTCGCTGCTTTCAGAAGATGCTGTTTTATTCTTGAGCAGGAAGCCTGCTCATGTGATGCTGTGACACTAAAGTGATTTTGTCCTTCGAACAATAGTCTTGTGTAGTATTTCCATCAAGATGTGAGCAAGCAGCAGGCACTTCCCTAAACTCATAAAATTTCCTGCTCGCATATCTGGGGATTATTTTTGGGTTTCTGCAGATATCGAATATTAGGTTCGTGTGAGATTGGTGGTTAGATCCTTTGCTTTTCCTGAACTGACCGGCAAAAGATGTCTCTGTTCTTTAGGGGTAAGAATGTTGAACTGGACTGCTGTATTTGAGATTGACTGGAAATGTACTCGGTTTGATTCTTCGAGAGCACAATCAGTACAGATATTTATATCATGTCCGATGATCCTAAATGTAATTCCATGTGAGTAGTTGTGTAGATTCGTTTTTGTTCTTTTTATCTTTATTATTGTTATTCTTTTATTTCATTCTTTCACATAACATTTGAATATGAATCAAGATTATGGGAAAAAAGGCCTCTGCCAAATTAGTAGTAACAAAACCACTATCTGAAATTCTGTACATAGTGGACTCTCTTATTAGAGAATTTCAATCCCGTCCGGCACGGCACCCCGTGAACATCCTACTTATGACAGACATTGTTATAACAATTTGGAGTGGGTTGAATGAAACCGAGAGAAAAAAATGACCCAAAATCCTATTCCACACTAGCAAACTCCTTGTCCTACTTACAGTTTAAACAAGTCCTACGAACTGACCTTTGTAGTTTCAACCTTTCATTCATCACAAGCAGCAATTACCTTCTACCTCATAGATGTACAATCAGGTCACACGGGCAAGCTCTTTGGGAAAGAAAAACGAGGGAGTCTAGTTGATCAGATGGTCAAGGACACCGGTATAGAGAGAACTCCAATGGTCATTGGCTGTGTCTCATCTACGTTGCTTCTTAGCTACGGAATCTGACTGGGGCTCGGCCTGAAAGGAGAATAACGTGAGAATGCGAAGGGGTGATGCATATATAATTTTCTTCTTTCTATTTCTTTTCACCAACTTCTTGTGAAGCCATTCGTATCTTGTATTGTAAAAGTTTTCAAGTCTATTATTGCTTAAAACATTGAATCCAGAGAGCAACTGCCTATACTACCGACTGTATTGGAACGGGATTCTAAATCTTTGGCATTTTGGTTCCTTGGGAGAGTCCGAGTCATAAAGAATTCACGTCGGCATTATGCACGGAATTAAATCCAATACAATGGTAATCAGTCTTATATCTATTTCACAATCTTACGTGTCCCATCAATTGAAATAATCTGATCCCTATAGCCAAGCAGAAGATAAAAATGAAATCATAGCCCATAGGAGAGAGTGGTACCGCATTCGAAAGCTGTTCACGTATGTACGCCATTGATCTCAGCATAGCACCCAATGTATCCCTGGACACCTGAAACTTGACCTCAGACTCGCCCGAGGATGTCTCGGCATCTTGAAGCTGGAAAACCGAGAGATGAAGTACATATTTTAATGGGGTTGAATACTGCTAACAAGCAATTATGGCAACATTAATGAAACAAAAGACTGCAGCTGCAATAGGTCTTTCACTAGCTTCAAGATGAATTATTAGTCGAAACAACTGAAAATTGTGCCTACTAATTTATAGCAAACAAAATCAAGCCACATGATTTAAATAAGCCTTTTGAGGACATAGGTCAGAAGTGGATCAGAACACCTTCAAGTTGATGACGGCCACCCTATTAGCTGGTGCTGAAAGCTGCTCGCTGATGTAGGCCATAGACTTCAACATCGGTTCCAATGTCACCTTCGAGAGCTGAAACTTAACCTCCGTCTCTGCTAATGGAATCTTGCTATAATCTTGCAACTGTAGTAGGCAAATGCTCAATTAGAAAATCATGCAACTGAGAAGGAAAAAGTATAACAAAGTATATCGAATAGCCTGAGTTCCCAATACACACCAAAACTCATGGGATCAACAGAATACAGTTTCCAATCTCACACGCACTGATCTTCAAAATATCACACGATAAATTGATGTACACGCACATGGGGCAGTAATTCTAACTGATTTAGAGGTCAAGATTCTTGTATTTATACCTTCAGGTTAATGACAGCTACTCTATTTCCAGGTGCTGAATCCTTATTCTCCATCACCCAGGTCATTGATTTGAGGCAGGGAAGGACCACCTAAGATTAATTACAAATAAAAATGAACTTGAAGTCACCTTCAAAGAAAGATACATAGAAGGATATATGAAGGGCGGAATTGTTCACATTACCATGTTGTCAGAAAGACTATCGTCGCGATGAAGAGAGACAGGAGCCATACGCGGAATATTCAAGTCCTCGACCGATTGAGCAGGAATGCTCGAATCATTAAGGTTTAACTGACGAGCCATTTCATCTTGCCGTGGCCATAAAAATGGGGTCATATCTGATGCTGCTCCAGAGCTATTGCGATCATCATAACCGATCCCTCCAGCCTGAGAGGTAGGGGGAGCAACTTTTGCAACATTTTTCTTCACTGAGGAAATCTTCTTCCGACCCTCTCTGAGGGCAGACATTGCTGCATTAAATGTCTCAAGAGATGTTGCTCCTTCCTCTGCGTACTTCATGGCTTCTTGGCATAGGTTATTATATCGGTTTGTCAGGGACTCCTGGGCCTGTGGTTCCACGACCCGATCATCCAGCCCGGGCCCATTTTTGGCATTCCTGGTCCACCTTTTCAAAATGTAATGAGATGGCAGCGTGAGAACATTAGTCACAGTGAAGACTGTCAAGATATGCCTGCAGAGAATACCCGAATACTCAAACATTTGGCAACTACAGTTTGCTGTCATTTCTGAATAGTTCAATCTGACAAAATAAGCCTTCTGATCATCCTCAAATTTTGCAACCCTGAATGTGTTGACCAGGCCATCGCCTTCAATTCTATTTGCTGTGTATACAAAGGTTTCAACCAATTCCTCCTGGAATTTCACAAATATTTTCCTTGTATAGAGATTTGCTGCCTGTTTCTCCATTGGAGACGGTGTCTTTAACACTGGCGTAGTGCATACCGTATCAAAATCAGCCTGAATCTCCTTCTCAAAGCAATTCTCCAATGCCATTTCATACTGCCTAAAGAATATCGGCAGTGTTGTTTGGTGGTTTACATAACCATCGAAAAAGGAACCATCAAATCCTTGATTAGGAGATACCGCTGCAAAAAAGGAATTCCGGAAGTACACTGGTGCCCATTGAGCACGAGCAGTATATAATGACTGAAGCCAGTCATTTCTTCTCAGATCATACTTATCAATTACAACATTCCAAGATGACTCAAACTCCTCGATAGTTTCAGTCAAGTTGATACAATTATACAGTTCCACTTGAAATTTAGGGTGTGCGCGACATACATGAGCTAACTTCTCTTGGCCTTCTCTCAAAACATGCCACTTGCTAATACAGTGGCGAGCTTCTGGAAAAACCAGAGATACTGCTGTCTTTATGGCTTTGTCCTGATCAGTGACTATGGAGATAGGTGGCCGATCATTCATTGCTGTAAGAAATGTCTTTAGTAACCAGACAATAGATGCCTCAGAGTCATCCAAGAGTAAGGCGCAGCCAAACAAGATTGTCTGCCCGTGATGATTCACACCTGTGAATGGCACAGCCGGCACTCTATACTGATACACTCGGTACATAGTGTCCACAGTAACAACATCACCGAAGTGACTATATGCTGCTCTTGATCTTGCATCCGCCCAGAAAACATTTACCATGCGATTTTCTTCATCAAGTTGCATTGCATAGAAGAAACCGGGATTTTCTGCCTGCATTTTGTTGAAGTACTCCAGCAAATTTTGAGCATCCCTCCCTAGTGTCCTCTTTCGGCTCAGTGGCCTAACAAAATAGTTTACTGACCCAGCATTATTAAGCGGACGATTTGATTCGACACTGGCATTCTTGGACCCAGCATTATTAAGCAGATGATTTGATTCAACAGTGGCATTCTTTGACCCAGCATTATTACGCAGACGAATTGATTCAACAGTGGCATTCTTTGTTCCCCGATTTGGCTCCGCATTGACATGGTTTCCATCCATGGTAACGTAGAAAACACCACTTGGAACGAGTTCCGCCTCCCGCGAGCATTCAGTCGCATACTTCAGAGCACCCGCAAAATGCCTGCGAGGTCGAAGATAATGGACTTTATTCGGACTGATCATAGAATGGTTATGTTCCTTGACGAATTTGGTCACAACCCATTTGCTTTGATCATTCAGTTCTACCCTAATCATAGCATCACAACAGTGTGCCGCTCTTCTTTTTGGGCCTTCTTTGCCACATATAAAATCCCGAGCAATAACTGCCCCATCAGCATTAGATCTATATGGACCATTTTTCAAACTAAAACCATTCTGTTTGGCATACTCGTCATAGAAAATTCTAGCGGCATCTTCAGAGTCAAATTCCATGCCCACATATGGTTCAGACATCCCATCCCCGGTATGACGAGGAGTCGCATTTTCAGCATTACTAACTTCTCCCTCATTGGTTTCACTATCTCCATCATCGGCCCCTACAGTATGCCCAACTCCCTTAGGCACTTCGATCACTCCAACATCCATAACTATAGCATTACAAAATATGCTTGTGTAGCTACTATAAAGATTTCTTCTGCATGCTTCTGTATCGATATGGAAACACTTGCTTAAGCGTACATTACCCTGCCGTACAAGAAAAGCTCTTCAGGTATTATCAACCAACGGAAAAGGAACAGGGAAGTAAAAACAAAGGAATAATAATTTAGCAATTCAATCGTATACCGGAAACCGTTGCCTATCATTATAAGCAGCCACTCCACTCCTACTTATACATGTTCAAGTACCAAAACATTGAGCACCACCCTATGCAGTCACTCCAAGACACAATACCATCAAATAACCCAAGCAGCTGCAATATAGCTGGGAAACAGCACATGGGCAAGCAGTGAATCGTATTCTGACGCTATTGCCATAGACGGGGATGAAATACAGAGCATGCTCTGAGTTTGGACCACTTCAATGGCTTCCAAAAGAGACTGATCACTCCCACGATTGAAACTTCCTATGTTCGACAGTGAAGGATTGAGAAAGCTCTGAATTTAATCGGAAATGGATACCTGAAATTCCGAGCTCCGATTAGGGTTTCGTCCTTCTTCCAGCACCGGTCGGTGGATTGCAATTTTTGCAGAGCTCCGACGGAAATGCGAGGGGGGGGGGGAGAGAGAGAGAGAGAGTGGAGGTCCTGTGGATCGCAGAAGACGACATAAGCGGACAGCCGCGTTCTACGCCGTCAGATCTGGATCGGACGGCTGATGTACGTGCAGAGCTAACCGCAGCCACTCAGCAGATCACGATGAAGTCATGGGCCCACACAAAGAGACGTCCATCCGGGTTGATGAGTTAACGGCGTGATAAACGGCGGTGTGTTCCCAGCCGTTACGTTTGCGCTTTTTCTCAATTACGGAGATGAACGGCCGTGATTGAATTTGCGCCATCATCACTCACTCCGATTTCGGAGCTCCCCACGACAGTCGGCGTCGGCTGAGAATCGCCATAGCCTCCGGCGGGAGAAGCTTTTTAGTGAGAGAGTAATCAGTAGAGAAGATGAAGAAGATACCGCTGCTGCTGATGGGGTGCGGCGGCGTCGGCCGTCAGCTCCTCCAGCACATTGTATCCTGCCGATCTCTCCACGCCGAGCAGGTCCTCGTCTCACCCTTTCTCGATCAATCTCTATTTATCGGCTTCCCTTTGCGATTGAGCTGAACTCCATGAAATACTGACACGAGCTTGATGGTAGGGAGTAACACTGCGGGTTGTCGGAGTATGCGACAGTAAATCTTTGGTTGCTGCACCGGACGTGTATGCGTCGGAGCTGGACGATAAGTTCTTGCTCGAAGTTTGCAGGATTAAGTCAGCTGGTTCTTCCCTGTCAACGCTCCGTAGCTTCGGTAATTCCATTTCATTCTCATTAATGGAGGTGTGAAATTTATACTTGAAGATGAAGTTGATACGACCTTTAAATTTTTGCTTTTTCGATTACTAGGGGATTGCCAAGTACATACACACTCCGACTTAAGCGAGAGGCTTATAGAGATCGCATCACTTCTCAGCAAATCAACAGGTTTGTTTCACATCGACTTGTTTTGACTTGTCAAGTTAGGATTGTTGATAATGCACAACTGATCTTGTAAGATTACCAGTTCTTGATATTGAATCTCGATATAGGTTTGGCAGTTGTTGATTGCTCTGCTAGCTCTGACACTATCGAGGTGCTGACCAGTGCAATCGATTTGGGCTGTTGCATTGTCCTGGCAAACAAGAAACCCCTTGCTTCTACAATGGTAAATGCTATCTCCTTACTTGTTTGGGTAGCAACGCTAGTGTATGGGATAAAAGGGTACCTGCACGTCCCTTCGATTTGTTATTCTGACTCTGAATGTTCGGTTGTCATTCTCTGTTCAATACTCTTCTCTATTTATTTGTTATTTTAAGTACCAGGAACAATATTCTTCTATCTCTCTTCCAGGAGCACTATGATAAATTGGTCTCTCAACCACGACGCATTCGGCATGAGTCAACCGTAAGTACCTCTATCTTTTTGAATAATAAGGGGATCCAAAACTTTCATATTGCATATTCTGATTAACAGAAAGAACCTTAATTGTTAAATCGAGGTTGTCTTCTACAGGTCCGTATATTTTCTTAATAAAAATTGTTTCCAACGATAAAAGTCAACCTTTTTCACGATGTGATAAACAGTGTAGTGCCTAGCTCTTGCTGTCTGTAGAATCAGTATTCAGGACCTAGTTCCGTATTTCTATCGCACAATCCATTTCTAGTTTGCTTCGTACTAGGATGTTTCTTTTTTTGTGAGATATGATTTTATTTTCAGCTTATGACAGTGACCAACATATAATAATCACCTGATAGGTGGGCGCTGGCCTTCCCGTCATAGCATCATTAAATCGAATACTCTCATCCGGAGATCCTATTAGACGTATAGTTGGGAGTTTGAGTGGTATGGAATTCTTTGCTGACATTGGTACATCATATATTTGTGGCCAAAATAATACATCACGTACTTAGATACAGATCTTGATATGCTGGTTAAAACGATGTGTTAGGTACACTGGGATATGTAATGAGTGAGCTTGAAGATGGAAAGCTGCTCAGTGAAGTGGTAAAAGCAGCTAAAAGCTTGGGTTATACTGAGCCAGGTTTCACTGTGCTTTCTCCTAATTTTAGCCTCCAGAAACATTCATTCTTGATCGATAAAAAGTGAATAACTATATATGAAAATTGGCACATGATGGACAATAGTAGTTTTAGGTTTTAACTTTATACTTGTTCATTGTTTCTTGAAATTTTTGTCATGCATGATTTTTTGATATTCTTGTTCTTGTCACAGATCCTCGTGATGATCTAAGTGGGATGGATGTTGCAAGAAAGGTATTGATGCCAACCCCTGCCCTGCCCTTTCTCTCTTTCACTCTCTCTATCATGTGCAAGGAGTGGCATTTGTCATCTCTCAGCTGTCTACGTAATCAAATCTTAGTTTATGCCTCTTTAAGTGTGTTGCTCATGGTTTAATCACAATCCTCCCTTCATCCGATGGATGTAAAACTTGAAATAAAATAGGTTTTGGAATATTTTGAAGTTTTCCTGTCAATAATTAATTGATGCATCTACCCTTGTGAGGTTTAAAATTCAATGGCAATGCGATTTGGATTGTAAACAGGCCTTAATCCTAGCTAGACTTCTTGGGAACAGAATCACGATGGACAACATAAAGGTCTGTCCGAGGCTTCTCTATTTTCCAATTTTTTTCCCTTCTTTCTTTTACAATATCCTTTAATGTATCCATAACGGCTATGCCTCTCTAGGTGGAGAGCCTGTACCCAGAAGAAATGGGTTCTGCCGTGATGTCAGTTGATGAATTTATGTCAAGTGGGCTTTCATTGCTTGACAAAGATATCCAAGAGATGGTTCATAAGGCTTCTTTGCATGGCAATGTGCTCCGCTATGTCTGCGTTCTTGAGGGCTCAAGGTACTGTAATGATTTTTAATTCACTATCTCACCCGATTCTGGAAGTAATTGACTTCTTCGTCTGCAGGTGTGAAGTCGGTATTCAAGAGCTTCCGAGGAACTCTGCTTTGGGAAGGTTGAGAGGAAGCGACAATGTGGTATTTTTAGCATCACATTTCTGAAATTTCTGAACATTAATTTCTAAACAGAGTTCCGCACCTGTTTAATCCCATCGGTCATGTCCCTTTCATTTCACTTTTCTGGTGCATGCTGTTCTTTTACCTGTAAAATATGAAAGTTCCATTTATAATTATCTGATACATTGATGTTCTCACTGGTTGTAATTGCAGCTTGAGGTATACAGCCGATGCTACAGCCAACAGCCACTGGTCATTCAAGGTGCTGGGGCCGGAAATGACACCACTGCTGCAGGTGTTCTTGCCGATATTCTCGATGTTCAAGATTTATTTAATTGAGAGCTTTTGCCAAATTCCTCTTTATATTGGAGATAAGTGGATTTCTCCGAGGGTATTATGCACACTGAGGTTGGGACGGACTGACCATCACTCAACTCCACGGGCTGAAGAACTTCCAAACTTAGCTTTTCTGGAGACTTGAGATTTTGATATGGTATCCCATCCTTGTTATCTTGGAAATTCGAAATTGTGTAATCTTGTTTTGGTAGGGTGTGAAACGCATTAGACTTGAATGTGACACAACACTGAACTATTGCAAGAAAAAGCATCGTACGACCAGAATAAGTCGATGCAATGGGGAGCAAAAACAGGGCATTTTCCATAGACAAGGTCGCATGTTATTCTCTAAATCACGAAAATCAGTAAATTCTAAGGCCGTTCGGTCTATGGACCCTAAATCATATCTCAAACTTAAATGGGGCAGCCTCTGAAACTGAACCAGAAGGAAATCGACCCATCTTAAAACCCAGCTCCCTCTGTCTGGTCGAAGTAACACCCCGTCGGGCTTCCCTCAGGCAGGAGAGCCAACATGACAGGTCCCCTGGCCCCCTCTTCCACAGTCATCGGCCCAGTGTGCCAGTTGATGTCTGTGTTAACGTACCCTGGATGGACACAGTTGATGCACATTGAAGGGTAGTTCTTTGCAAGAACTCTTGTGTAGGCGTTCAGGGCTGCCTTTGATATGCTGTATGCAGGCAGCATCGTGGACCACCCATTCTCCTCTAGCTTGTCGGCCTTCAAGTCACGCAGGAATTTCTGCAGCACCGCATCTATCTTTTCCTCGGTCAGGGTGTCCAGGTCACCGAGCTTCTTCCTTGTCTGCTCATTGGGGATTCTCTGCGTAGCAGAAGTAGGCCTCGTCCTCAAATTGTAGGAACAATTAACAGTATCCTTTGAAGAGGACATGAATAGGACAAGAGTCGGCTTACTCGTAGCTCGCTCCTGAGGGAGGAAATATTCACTATTCGTGCACCTGAGGGCGAGAGCTGAAGGAGCGGGAGGAGAGCCTCAGTTACTCGCTTTACACCGTAATAGTTTGTGTTCAGGCAGAGTTCAGCAGATTCATAAGTCTGCCTTATCACTCCTTGCAACAAGTCGACAACCTTACCAGCAAGCTGCAAACATAATTGACATGGTAAATCAAAAAAGACTGATTACCAACTTCTCGAGGTTTGGTTTTTTTCCCCGAATATATGACTTATTTGCAGATATTAATTACCCAATCTGCAGGATCTAGGTTCAGTGCCCTTAGCGCATCTTCATCAGTTATGACTCCTGAAGCTCCAGCATTGTTCACCTGCAGAAATAGACTTAGCACTCAAATTAATTATGAATTATTTCATCAACTGGGCAATGATATGCTCGAAGATTTTAGTAGATCTTTGTGTATTTGATTGTCGGGAAATCGGCCTGGGCACAATGGTAACATAATGCATACGTCTTTGCAACTATCGAGCCAGAAAAAGATCATCCGCAGTTAGGTGTCTGATTCAAGTCCTCTTGTAGGTATGAGCAAATATCTTTCTCCAAACAGAGCGGTGCGTTTGAATAATTTTCTGGAAATTATGAAGACGGCTTGACAACATAATTTTTTACCCATTGGAACCATTCCGGCACCTTAGTTCCTTACCAGGATATCGAGACTTCCGAACTTCTCCTTGCTGAACAGAGCCAAGGACTCGACGCTCGTCGGGTCTAAAACATCGAGCTGATGGAACACCACATCTGGGAACCCCATCTCACGGAGCTTTGATGCTGCCTCCAATCCCCGCTTCTCATTCCTCGCCGTCAGGATTACAGTCACTCCTTTGGATGCTAGCTGTCTCGCAGTCTCAAAACCGATGCCCTTATTTGCACCAGTGATCACCGCATACCTATGAAAAGGATCATGAAGAATGAACTTTAAACTAATCCCACATGAATTCTGAACCGAGAACCGTAATTTTCCGAGGAACAACATCGACCTCTTTTGAGCTGAAGGCTTTCCGTTTGCTGCCATTTGCGCAGGGCCAGAGGATCTGATTGAACTTTGTCGGTGGGCTATTGACTTTGAGCTGAATCTGCAGTGTTGGGCAAAGCTCAATCAATGGCTTCTACATTAAATTCATTCAAAATCTTGTCAGTCCAAGATAATATTTTTCCTCCCTTTATCATCATTTCATCTTTGTCTTTTATATATCATTAAGTTTGAATCAGGTGTTTGCGCTCATGGAGGATATCGATGAAAAATTCTAAGGTCCCACCCGCTTTTTTTCGGGGCCCCGTCGGATGCGGACAGCCCCTTAAGAGTCAGGCAGGGAGGGGGCAGCTATCCCGATCCAACAGTCTCGTCTCGGGGTCCCTTGGAACAGTCTGATCCCGGGCAGTAGGGGCGCTTGGACCTTGGTAGGAATAAACAGTGTGGGTCAGTGACCCATGTTGTCGAGACATTAGACCACATCATAATGTCAAAAATGGCAGGACAAAGGAAAAAAGGAACACTCCATTAGACTCCACAAAGAAGGTTAGTTTTACCACGGGAGACTCAGGACTGTTGGGCGGTGGGACTCCGGAAAGTTAAAGATATTTTCGCAAAGAAGACCAAATCTGACCTTTTTTCTTTTTTTTCTATACTTACATTCACAAGACAATGGGGATCATCTTTCAGATGGAATAGCACAGACTGAGATTGAAGAAAAACAGGCCTTTTATAGTATTGGTTTGGGTTGTGACAGTAAATTCCTAGGGATTACAGGCAGACTGGTTAGCCTTTTCTGTGATTCAAGTATGGCTATTCTCATCTTTGGGAACACCCACAGAGCTCATGGAATCGAAGAAGATCCCCAGGATGATACCGAAACCCCTCCTCCAACTGCAGGCACTCCTCAATATTCAACCAATAGCTCACGGCTTCCATGGAGGAATATGCCCACATTCATGTCTTCTTCCTTCAGGGCATTTTCCATATTCCATCACATTGAATAAACAGAAAAATGGGTGACAGCAGAGATGAGCACGGGACAGCTTCTATTACCTCAAGGGGAAGGATGTGAGCTTCCTAGGGGATGATGCAGAAGGAAGAACCTTCGAGCTTCTGAGAGCAGAGGCGGAAATGGAGGTCTCCTCTGCCCAATGAGATCTGCTGCTGCTGCTTTGCCACAGTTCTGCTCTTGACAATGAAGCCATCAAATCTCTCTCCGCTCTCTCCCCACTATATACTAACAGCAAAATATTTGTTGAGATTGATTGAATGATTAACCCAGCAAAGCACAGTCTTTTTAGGTTTTTACTATCAAATGATGATTTCCTAAAGAACAAAGGTACGGTAGACGAATTATTTGTTTTATATTTAACCCCCCAAAAAAAAATTTTTGTATAATTTTTTAAAAATATGAAAAGGGTCTTCGCACTCGTACAAGATATTGCCGCGGCCCAGTGCCACCAGATCACGAATGACAACTACTTCGTGGCCCGGCTCGGGTAATTGGCCACCGATTGCAGGGTCAATCTGAGGGGGGAGATGAGGGGTGGTCAATACTAAAAAATCATAGTATAAGCACTGCGATTGATAGTCAAGCGCGCTGAATCACAACTATTATTTTTTCCCTCGACGTGGTTACACGAAAACAACATTCAATCTCGAATGTTAATGGCCAGGAAAATATATATATATATATATATATATATATATCTATCTTGAACATTAACTTCACCCGACCCAACTGCCAACAATCTCTTCATCATTTATATCACAATAAGAACCGTCGGTTGGAAGGAAGAAAAATGCGGTTTGGGCATAACGGGAAATCAGTGAAGGACGGTGAGTGAAAAAGTTCCATTTATTTCCCACATCGTTATTATGGCATTCGAAAATACCATTTTGCCCTTTGTCCCCTTTTCACAAAACCATCATCATCTCTCCCTTTCGCTCATTCCACTCACTCTTCACAGCACTGCTCCTCCTCCTCCGGCCAGAAGATCAGCCACGCAATGGGCGCTGGCAGGGCAATGGTTGCGGTGGTGGTGCTCTTCGCGGTGACCTCGGTTGCAGCTCAGGACGCTCCGCCAGGGGCGCCGAGTGCGGGGGCGGGATGCCTAACGGCGCTGGTGAACGTATCTGACTGCCTTACGTACGTGGAGGAAGGGAGCAACCTGACGGCGCCGGCAAGGGCGTGCTGCCCGGAGCTGGCGGGGCTGGTGGAGAGCAACCTCACTTGCCTCTGCGAGCTGCTCGGCCGAGCCGACAGCCTCATGGTTCATATCAACGTCAGCAGGATGATGGATCTTCCCTCCGCCTGCGACATTAGCACTCCTCCGTCCACTCTCTGCTCTGGTAACTCCAAAACCTCGATCCAATCTTACAAATAATAATTTTATTAATTTATTATAATTGTTTTCGCATAAAAATAATAGTAACTAATGGTGTTTCTATCATGAGTTAGTGTCATGATAACTCCCCATATAGACCATAGGATTCGCGTGGGCCCCACGTTCACTATCTTATTCTACAGTTCTCATAAGGAGAGTTAGCATGACAGAAAATCATGTTAGAAATTCTATAATAACTAAATAAATTGGCTACTTGTAAAATTTTATTGAGCTTATAAGCGATTGGGTTCAATCCAAAAACTCGAGTTGGTAGATTGTGAAACTCAATCTCTTATAAACCTGTGAATTTTTTAAAAAAAATTTCGTGTGAGGCAATCTCTTTAAACACTACTGCCATTTTTTAATTTCCTCGGGAATATAAAAATGCTTGATAACAAAATTTGGTAGATCTTGCCCCCAATGTCGAACATAATCTTATTTATGGTTTGTTTGTTTATAAAAACAAATTTTATTTAATTTAATTTAACTTTTTCTCTAACTTAATAACACAATCATTACTTTTCAACAATTTTTTCTTCAAATTCACTTTCATACTTTTTCTTATATATTATTATAATTAAATTTTAAATATTAAATTTTATCAACTATTTAACACTTTTCCTCAATTTCAATATTTTTTTCTCAAATCAACAATAGAATCATTACTTTTTTATCTTCTTTTTAAAAAAAATTTCAACTACTTTTGTCTTCATCTTCTTAAATCAATGTTAATTTTGTTACCAAATGTAATATTAATAGATTAAGAATAGTTGGTAGTAATGTAGATTTGCCCATAAAATGAAATATATGGGGCCATAGGCCCGACACCTTGACACATCCTGAGGGCCTCAAGGCCCAAGAGACCTCGGATCGGATGCCACCTTGTGGACGAATTGAGATCGCATGGGACTTGCAAAAGCTCGATTTATGTGACTGCGTAAAATCACCGAATTTTATCTTAAAGATGCGTTTTAGTTCGCCGAAATTCCATGGTTTAATCAAGTTGCAGAGTGATAGATTTTATGCGTTTCGTGTGAGTGTTGTGTGCACAGCTGCCAGAGCTCCGGGATGGGATCATGCGCCGTCCGACGTAGAGCCCATTGCACCAGGTATGGGATCATTTTGCTTCTGTGATGATGCTTTTTTTTCAGGAAAGAGTCGTAACTCGGACTTACCTGTCATGATATTTAATCGACCAATGGAACTAACTCTGTAGGAACTTCATCGTCATTATCCGGGCCCGAGACGAATGGCAACAATGGAGCTCGAAGGACCGGTACTGCTCTCTCGGCTCTGTCTATAGTTGCAGGGGCCCTTCCGGCATTCTTCTTAGCTTCCTAAGGTTTTACAGGGCCATTTTTCACACGACAAGAACTCTTGAGTAACGGCTGTGCTTAATAGTTTGTCGTAAGCTCATATGTGATTCGTCGATTTAAGAAGGAGGTTGAGTGGTTCTTCCATCTTGTTTGCATCGAGTGATTGATCAATATTCGGAAGAGCATTATCCCGACAGCTGACAGTACATGCCAGGCATTGTACAGCAGATATCGTATGCTGATAGAGCTTTCGACGGACAAATCCAATAGAGGAAAAATGTTGACCGAAAACACGCAATAACGGAACCTTATGCACTGATGATTTGATATCGTTGAACCCGATCCAAACCTAACATATATCATGGTTTCTAGTCATTCCAACCGCTACGGCAGCTGTTCGAGATGGACAATCAAACCAGCGAGCCATTATACACGTCGCATGAATTTATTCCATTAAAATTCAATTCATGCAACGATTTTTGCACATATTTTTAATTTTTAAAATATTTTATTTCAATGCAGTTATGGTACTTAATTGTAGAATTGATAAAATAAAAAATAAATATTACGCACTTTCTTGAAATATAGTAAACTTCTTTGATTCGTTAAAGAAGCAATTAAATAATTTCTTAAAAACACAGTTTTTTAAAAATAAATAAATTGGTTGATAATTCATGCACTCGCGTTAAGGGTTGACTGGATCCCTTCCTTAAGAATAGGTAGATCTTTTAGTTTTATTAATGATGAACTCCCAATAAAGCAAAGATGATGGGAGCTAGATGAAGGGATTCTAGTGCAATGACCAAGGCACCGATTTGGGATCAAGAGGTCATGAGTTTAATCATTACCAGTAAAACCTATATGCCTCTTTATTTCATTTAATTTCTTATCTTTGTACAAACTCATGTGCCTCTACTATAATCGGAAAAAAAAAAAAAAAAGAAGAGAAGATGATGGGAGATACATAGACAGTAAACAAGTTATTTGTTCTATATTTTCTAGTTTTATTAATGACGAATTCCCGATAAAGCAAACAAGGACTGCCCGGTGCCATCCGATCGCCAATGACGACTACATAGTAGCCGAGGCAGCAAGGCCCTGGTAACTCGGCCACTGATTGCCGGATCAATTTGAGAGGGGAGATAAGCCTGATAAGGGGAAGGAAAGAGTAAATAGCATAGTATAAGAGTAATAATCAGTAGTCGAGCATGCCGAATCATATATAATTCCTTCTTTCTTTTCCTCTCTGTGGTTAGACGAAAACAACACTTATCACGTATCACAATTATTTGAGTGGCGAGACGTTAATGGGAAAGAGAGCCTTCGCTCATTAAAGGTTCTCTTTGGTATCGCTTTTATCCATTTATAATTCGGGTTGTGTCATTTTGGACCCCTATAGTTTTTAAATCGTACAATTTTACTCGCTAACACTAACTGAACCATTAAAATTAACGAAGAAAGGTCATTTGCCTCGTAAGTATCTTCTTAACTTGGGTAAAGTTGTTCGTTTCTATATCACTCTTCGATCTAATCTAGACCGTGATCTCTATTATGAACAATTGATGTCTTTCTTGCCAAGAATAATTGGTCTCTTAAAGATATATATATATATATATTATTTATTTTAGTCTTTTTTTCTTTGGATAATAATACATCACAATAATATGGCTCCTTACGTGATATTAAGACGTGGGAGCTCTGCTGATTTGCGCTTTCTGATGCTCTCGTCGTCACAATTTGTTGTTGTATATTTTTTTTGAATAGAGCAGCAAAATTTAAATGGGATTCGAGCTAGAAACAGACAATCTTACCCACGTCAAGCACGTACATGCAAGGCATATGACCTTCCTCTATAATTACTTTTAACGATTTCATTAGTAGTATTGGGCAAAGTGGCACGATATAAAAATTATGAGTGGCAAAGTGCCACGATTCAAATTATACTGCGTAAAAAAAATGAACCCAATGAAAAATTTTAATATGCAAAATGTCATTTTTCTCGAAAATTAAAGAACCGTCGGTTGAAATGAAGAAGAGACGGTCTGGGCAAAATGGAAAATCTGTGATGGACGGTGAGCTGTAATTAGGAGTTGGGTTTCCACCTTCGGATTCAAACTTCACTAGTCAGGAGTTTCACATTCGGGCATGACAGACTTTGCTAGCCACCAGTTCCACACTCGATCCTAGCGCGATGTAATTCCTCACATGGACACGCGAAAACTTAACCTGCTTTGATACTATGTAAAATTCTACTGGGTCTATAAGCGATTGGGTTTATCTTCAACCCAAAAGTTTGAGCTAATAGGTTGTAGTGCCCGATCACTTATAAACCGGTTGACTTTAGTTTAATTTTTCCGCGTGGAATAATATGTATCAATATCCGCATTCACGTGGGAATGTGTGACTTTGATACTTCACCCATACTTGCCACGTGGACTTGAATACCCGCCCTTAAGAACAGATTACGAGCGGGGACTGAACTTCATTGCCCGGGACTTAACCATGAGGTGGACTTCTTCTTGCACTTCGGATGAGAGGAGGGGGATAATTGATAATGAGGCTACACTTGGACCGGACTAAGATGATGCGCAATTTGGCTGGCTCGAAACTAGACTTAGCGTGATGTGAACCCGCACGCGAAAACATAACCCGCTCCGATACTATATAAAATTTCACTAAGCCTAGCTAATATGAGATGCACTTTTAGTCGTCTCGAAACTGAATTTGACGACACGTGGACCTAATTACAAAGAAACATTAGACCTAAATATTGACAAGGGCAGATGCATCAATTAATTATTGACAGGACAATCCTAAATATTCCAAAACCTATTATATTTCAACTGTTAAATCCATCGGAAGAAGGAAGGATTGTGATTAAACCATGAACTAAGATTTGATTATGTAGACAGCTGATAGGTAACAAATGTCATTTCTTGCTAGTAATAAATTTCTCCAAAAAAAAAATAATATATATATATATATATATATATTTATTGTTGAGAGTTACTGTCAGGTATGAAAGGGTCAGCGACCAGTTAATGAGAGATCCTCATTTTTCTCCTGATTTAACTCCTCTATACTAAGGAACTTCTCTACATTTTCTTAATCAATTTATCAACCAAATCAAACGAGCCATTACTAACAAATGGACACCGAATCTCCGTCCTTCGCCACCCCGGAAACCACCACTCCGGCTGCCACATCCCCCCTCCCTGGCTCTCCAACCGCCTCCTCTTCGATTTCGACCACTACCTCCTCCTCGATCACAGCCTCCGTCTCCAGAGCTCAGACCGTTATCGAGTCTCTATCAGCCATCATCACAGACTTACCATCCCACATTGCCTCCTCGGACGACCCTGCTCAGGACCTACTCCACAACGAGAAGGTCGCCACGCAGATCTCTGATCTCCTCCGGCAGCCTGGTTCTGGCGCTGGGGACAACCCTCTGTGCCGTTGGCTCTACGACACCTTCCAGACCACCGACCCGGCACTCCAACTCGTTGTCCTCCATCACCTCCCTACCATTGCCGGCACGTACCTCTCCCGGGTTGCCCACGACAGGTCCTTCCTTAAATATGCCTATAGTGTGGATATCGGTTACATTACCACATACAAACATTTGTTCTGAAAGTCCTGTAATTCGCAACAGGTCCCTCGCGGGGTTCGAGGCGGTGCTCCTTGCTCTCTACGCACATGAGACGACTGCCCGAGGGGGCCAGTCGGTGAGTGTGAACGTGCCCGACCTCTCTCACCCGAGCGTTTACCATGAGAGCAAAGAGCCCAGCAAGAGCAATGCCACAGGCCTGCACCTTGCGGTGATATCCCCAAGCCTGGAGCCATACGGGACAGTGCGGTCCACACGCAGAGCAAGGATCATCGGGGTGGCGCTAGAGCTGTACTACAGCAAAATCTCTCAGATGCCGATCAGATCGAAGACGGATTTCTGCGAGTTCTGTGAGGTCTGGGCTGGACTGGACGGGAGTATATATGATGACGGCGAAGAGGACGACGATGCCAAGGTTTGCTACCTGCACGTATAGCGGTTCTTAAAATAACTTGCTGGCAGGGAAAGAGAGAATGAATGCTCCAAAACTTGGAGCGCGAGAAAAGTGAAAGTATTGGCAAATATGAATTTGTTTATTTAATACGATATGATCGACAGGGCGGGAAGGAACACGATCAAGCCGACGGAGAAGCCGAGTCGAGAAAAGAGAAAGGAAGGAAGGAGGCCGGAAGGATAACACTGCTGTGGGAGCTCCTCCAGCCGGTGCTCCGGATCCTTGGCCACTGCCTCCTAGGGCCTGTTCGGAATAAAGAACTGCAGACTGCAGCTTCTGCGGCCTGCAGGAGCCTGTACACGAGGGCCCTGCACGATATCAACCCGAAGGCAATCCTCGCGACTGAGAGCCTCCTCAGGCTGAGCAAGATGTCTATATCCGCGGAAAATGAGGCCGACCCGACCGAAATATCACAGAGCAACATCATCATTCTTTAGGCTTTTATTACTAGTGTATCTTTGATGTAAGCAGAAAATCGATTCCTTTCAAACCTTTTTTATTTTATTTTTGTTCCGTTCACTTCGCTTATTTATATGCGGGAAACCTTGTAGAAGTCTTTTAAGAATTCATCCTAGCTGGGTGCGATCTTCACTAACAATCTTTGCACCTCGAAAAATTATGTGATGGCATGACTTTGCCATTAGGATTATCAGCCGAAGATGACCATCGAAGAGACGATTCACCTGAATCCATGAGCTTCTGTGGTCGGGATTAATCGACTCTAATAGCTAAATATTCTAGTAATTGTGCCCTTCAATCTTGGGGCAGTCTCTCCCATTTAGGACCCGCTGGCAACCAATTAGCCGGCAGCAATGATGGGTCCAAGGGGCAGCGAGATGCTTTGTAATAGGTAACTTCGAGTTTTAGGATTTCAAGAATATCAAGATCAAGATCAAGATCAAGATCCGATGACGATTCAATCCACATTCTGCACTCATTGCTCGGGCTAGACGAGGATCGGAAATCTCGTCC
Organism: Punica granatum; assembly: GCF_007655135.1. Lineage (NCBI taxonomy): Eukaryota > Viridiplantae > Streptophyta > Magnoliopsida > Myrtales > Lythraceae > Punica > Punica granatum. The sequence goes on from NC_045132.1 coordinate 25,734,191, forward strand.
CATCCCGTGCACCGATGATTCACTTTGATCAGATGACGATTGTTCCATCAAAAGTCTCATGAACTTGCTCATAAGAATCAGTGATTGTTCTCAATTATCAAACTCGAAGAAGCATAGGAAGATGAAACCTCACAAAATGCATTCTTACTTGGGCAAATATCTTTTCTTATAACAATCACAGATTAAATATTAAGCGTTTATAAAGGTATATATCATAAAGAGTGGCAGTTTGTTTCGGTATCTTATGAATTTAATCCACATCCCTCCATCCATCTAATTCGAAAAAATTTGCTTTTAGAAACACGATTCCGTAAGACTTCACTCCGTTACCAAATGTCACATTTATGCTGAGGGTGCCAATGTAACAAATCAACAACTTGAAGGGCGTTGACGTGATTTGACCGTCACCGAATGCATAAAATCATCGCCAAGCGGTGGCCCTGGAACCACAGTCCTCCTAGTCCTGTTAGCCTGCAACGCGCACCACGCAATTCATCTCAGCACCCTCCACCTGGACCGTCTGATGGGGCTCGTCATCAATCAACGGCGGTAAATTCGTCAACCACGCGTTATCTCCCCGAGTCTTCTTCCTCCTCTGCTTCGTTCGCGCCCTCGTCGCTCTCTCCCTCTCTGACTCCGAGCATCCTTAACAAGCCCCGGACTGAGCCTCAGCCACCTTCGCCGCCGCACCGCCTCTCTGCTTCGTAGGACTGTCCCTTGTTCCAGCAGTAGAGGTACCGTTGAGGCCCCCGACTGGCCAATAACTATTTATCTCAATTCACAGCTTTCAATTTACCTTCACGATCGCTCTGCTCCAGTTTTCTGGTTAATTTGATTCGGTTTGCTGGTTCTTCAAGTTCATCCCATTCTTCTGGCCAATTGGGTAATCGGTTAGTGTTGATTTCTAGGTTCAATTGGGGATTTATTTGATTCGGTTCTGTAGGTAGAAAAATTAGGGTTTCTTTTTCAATTTCCTGAATATTATTTTGAGTCGAGGATTTTTCTGGGTTTTGTTTTTTTAGAGTGATTGGCTCCGGGGATTTGAGCTTCACCCCTGCGAATTTCATTTCAGGGTTGGAGTTTTTTTATGGCATTTGAATGCCAAGAGGGTAGTGAGAATTCTAAGAACTTGAGATATTTTGTCGGGATATCATCGAAAGATTGGAAGATTGAGTCGGAGGGTAAGTTGGTTCCGAGCTATCGATTGGAATCGAGTCAGTCCAATCCCGTAGATAAGGTTGAGATCTCAAAATCTGAGCTTCAAATCCAGCCGAAGAGGGGTAATGCGGACTGGCATAATCCGGCGAAGCAGTTGCCCTCTAAGAGTGATGATTTGTTGATCTTGAATCGGACCATTACTGACCTCCCCCCAGCCTTAGTTACTGAGATCCTCAACTGTCTTGACCCAAAAGAGTTGGGGATTGTTTCGTGTGTGTCCACGTATCTGCAAAGGCTTGCTTCCGAGCATCATGCTTGGAAGGAGTTCTATCATGAGCGATGGGGACTCCCGGTGGCCCCTCCTTCACCTGCATCTGGACTCACTGATGAGAAGTCATGGAAGGCCCTTTTTGTGGAGAGAGAGTTCAGGTGTAAGACATTCATGGGGCGATATAGTGTGGATCTTCTGCACGGGCACAGTGAAGCTGTCCGGACGGTCTTCCTCCTGGGCTCTGCTAAGCTCATCTTTACTGCAGGGTATGATAGAACAGTTAGAATGTGGGACATGGAGGATGGATTGATTGCTGCATCGCGGCCTCTGGGTTGCACAATCCGTGCGGTTTCTGCAGACACGAAGCTCTTAGTAGCTGGAGGTACCGATGGGTTTATTCATTGCTGGAGAGCTGTGGAGGGCCTGCAACACCTGTTTGACTTGAGGGGGTCTTGTGATCGAAACAGTGTATTTCGGCTTTGGGAACACGGAGGTCCTATTACCTCCCTAGCTCTGGATCTCACGAGGATCTATAGCGGTTCATGGGATATGACTGTGCGGGTGTGGGACCGCTCCTCGCTCAAATGCACGAAGGTTTTGAGGCACAGCGACTGGGTGTGGGCCCTTGTCCCGCATGACACGACAGTTGCCAGTACAGCAGGTTCTGATGTTTATGTCTGGGACACGAATAGTGGATCCTTGATGACAGTGATCCAGAATGCTCATAATGGTAACGCCTATTCGTTGGCTCGGAGCCGAACAGGAGATTTCCTTTTCACAGGAGGAGAAGATGGGGCAATTCACATGTTTGAGATTGGGCATGATGTGCCGTCTGATTACCTTCAAGTCGCGACCTGGGTCCCCCACTCGGGCACCATCTACTCCCTTGCATTTGAGTTCCCTTGGCTCGTCTCTGCCTCCAGCGATGGGAAGCTGGCACTGATCGACGTGAGGAAGCTGATGAGAAGCGACAGGCGAAGGCTACTGGCAAAGAAGCAGCTCTCAAAGGCCGGTAAAGTGGATCCTGCTAAGGCGGAGCCGCCTCAGAGGATGTTGCATGGGTTTGGGACTGACCTATTCTCGGTGGGCATTGGTGCCGATCGAATCGTGTCTGGAGGCGAGGAGGGAGTCGTGAAGGTGTGGAACTTTACTCAAGCCCTGGAGATCGAGCGACGGGCCAGAGCTCTAAGAGGGATACGGCTTGAGAACAGGATGAGGAGGCGGAAGCTCCAGATAGAGATGTGTGGGAAGGGAAATCAGAGGGCTGATCAGTGTTCCGTTGCAGCCAAGAACTCCGTTAATGGAGATCGGAGCGGCGTGTGGCACAGTAAGAGCGGGATGGGCGGGAAGGCTAAAGCATAATCGCAGCAGCAGGACTAACAACTTTGTTTTTGCTTATTCCTAGTGAGGCCATTTGTTAACGATCCTTTGGATTATTTCTCATATATCTACAGAGAGTATGTGTAACATGGTCCCGTTTCCATTGAACAAGAGTTCATCACGATTCAAATTCTCGATGTTCTATGATGTTCTTTACTGAATGGTGTGAGCAGAGGTTATTTGTCGATTACTCATACAGTTGCATTTGAACTTTAATTGTATCGGTTCGCAAACAAATCAAAAGCATTGAGGTATTCACCGATGCGAATGCCAAAATGCAAGATCTGTAGAATTTGTTGATATTCAGGGATCTATTCAGGTGGCTCAAGAGAAAATAAAATAAATAATTAAAAAAAAAGAGAGAGAGGAATGGAGAAAATAAGTTACGCTTATAACTAATTTAACTTCCTCGGCACCGTTATCCTTTTTTCTTCTTGTGAGTAAGCGAATGAGTCTGTAAATCTCAAGCCCTCCTCGGATGAGTCTGTAAATCTCAAGCCCTCCATCGAAGGAAGAACCGAGCCGCACTTCAAGAACAAGAGGATGCAACCGAAGCCGAGTCATGGCCCTGAACTTGCGAAGTTGGTGGAGAAGAGATCACAGAAGATGGATGATCAAGAGTGGGGCAAAGCAGCAACAGTGTTGAAGTTGTCGATTATTATAGCTTGTCTTTGGATGGTGGTGGGTGCTGCTGGCTGGGAAGACGGATATCTGTCCACGATTAGCTCGGAGAAGAAGGGCCTGAATGTTTCGGCCTTTTACGTGCTCGGAGATTCTTCTGTGGACTGCGGAGACAATACCCTGTTCTACCCCTTTCTCCATCACAATCTGTCACTGCTTCCCTGCGATGGAGCCGATCAGAGCCTTGTTCCGCATTTTCTTGGTACGATTTTCTTCTGCTCCCTCTCCTTTTGTTTCGAACATTTGCGAGCCTGTTGCTTACTGCCGAGATCGGTCACGTTGAGTTTGAGTTGCTCAGTTTCTTGGTTGATTGATGATAAAGATCGAGGAGTCACCTTTCTTCTCATTGATCTCAATTAGTTTTGGTTCGTGTCAAAATGCGAGAGTGATGTTCGCTAACTGATAGGAAGAATTCTGCTCTTCTTTTTTTCAGCCCAGAAGATGGGATTTCCATTTACGCCGCCATTCTACGGCCAGAATGGATCCGTTGATGGCCTGCTCCGGGGCCTCAACTTTGGGTCTGCTCAGGCCACTATCATGAGCACGACTGGCCACGAGTTTCAGTCCCTCAACCAACAGCTCCGCCAAGTCCTCGAGACCTTCCAGCTCCTACAACTCCACCTCACTCCACAACTCGCTCGTTCCTACATCGAGTCCTCTGTCATCTACCTCTCCTTTGGGAAGGATGACTATGTCGATCTCTTCCTCCACAACTCCTCAGGCATAATGCACAAGTTCACGGGCCCAGAGTTCGCCCGGATCCTAGTGGATCAAATGGCTGCAGCATTGAAGACCCTCCATGCCTCAGGAGCCCGAAAGATCATCTGCGTCGGGATCTTGCCTCTTGGGTGCACCCCGAGAACGGTATGGGAGTGGAATAATTCATGGGGCAAGATTGGTGGCAGTGAAAACAATGGTACGGTTTGTATCAACGAGATCAATGAGCTGGTCTCGCTGTACAACATATTGCTGGAGGAGAGGATTGTGAGTCTGAATTCGGATTTGCCTGGGAGCGAGATGGTCTTCTGCGATGTCTACGAGGGAATTATGGAGATTGTGAATAACCCGAAACAACACGGTACCGAAGATTTAAATTCAGGGTCTTTGCTCTCTGGCTACTCTTTCATTCTCGACCGTGAGAGACACTGCTTGACTGTGACATTTGCTCAACAGGATTCGACGATGTGCGGACTGCATGCTGTGGGCTAGGTGTAACTGGATCCAATATCGGGTGCCTGTCTATGGAGATGGCCTGCAAGGACAAATCGACTCATCTATGGTGGGACCTATACAACCCGACTCAGGCAGCGAACCGTTTGTTGGGTGAATCTGCCTGGTCCGGCCTATCTCTGGCTAACATCTGCCGTCCCACCACCATCCATCACCTGGTCTCTCCATGACTTATGCCCCGTACGAAGCAACTGTTTCCTTTCCCAAGGTTGGTTATCCGCTATTTTTACGGGCACTCTCGCGTTCTCATCAATGAAACTGTTTCCAATCGCAAGCTTGCACGTTTTTGCCTTGTTAGGAATTCAAGACGAACTATAGCATTTCACTGAAACTGAACATACACCAAGACTAATGGATCAGAACACTTCTTGGCGTGCAGGGGATCATTCTACTGATGAGAAGCTTCGCATGGGAATACTATGTGAAATACTCGGAGAGCATAAGTGAACATTTTACTAGGCTGATCCGTGATAACCGTAACTCAGGAGGGCTGAGAAGGCGTTCCTAGATCGGAGATGAAGCAACTATATCCACCGATAGGGCAGTTGGGGGTGGAGTGGGGCTTCTGCAAGCTCAGTAAAAAGGCATTCTATCATCATTGTGAAGAAGACGAAGAGCAGCATAGGCTTACCCCTCGTGTAAAATCTGCTCCGCGGACTGATGAAACACACGCTGTTATATCTTCGGTTTTCGACTTCTGGTTTTCTTGCAGAATGTGGTGCTGTTTGCACTCTTTTCCCTTGTATGCATTTCGAGATCTTAATTGAAATGTAAAATCTATGGCACAATCCTCAGTTTTATCCATAACCATTGAAGTATTAGTTTCTTCTTACTATTACCAATATTACACGAAATCCATTGAAAGTATTGGCTTATATAATATATCGGGGTTGGACCTGTTTCTCGACCCCGTGTACCAATTTATCCAATTCATACACAGAGAGACTAAACGTGAACTTTACGAAACATTGAGGATGATTATGAGCAAAAAAGGTAAATTTTGGACGAAATTTGAAATTCCACGAAGGCCGAGGACCACAAGTGAATTTTATGTATTGCCCAGAAAAGATCGCACCTGCTAGAAAGAACGAACCAGAGTAGAGAGAGAGAGAGAGCGAGAGGAAGTTCACTCAAAAACCCTAGTCTCACTCTATCTCCCGTTCGCGCTCTCCCTCTCCCTCTCTCTCTCTCTCTCTCTCTCTGCAGCTCACATCGGCAACAATGGCAGCTATGATGGTCCGCCTTCCATCTCCGCCTTCACTCCTTAGCTTCGGTTCATGTAGTTTTGTGGTGCTGACATCTTCCTGTTTGTGTTCGTGGAAATGTGGAAACAGCAACCTCAGATCATACTGCTCAAGGAAGGAACGGACACGTCGCAGGGGAAGGCGCAGCTGGTGAGCAACATCAACGCCTGCACCGTGGTGGCCGATACGGTCCGCACCACTCTCGGCCCCCGCGGTATGGACAAGCTGATCCACGACGACAAGGGGAACGTCACCATCTCCAACGACGGCGCCACGATCATGAAGCTCCTGGACATCGTGCATCCTGCTGCTAAGATCCTCGTCGACATCGCCAAGTCTCAGGACTCTGAGGTACTGTTTATGCTCTGAAGGCCATCATTACAGCTGAATGAACAGTAGGAGATGTTCGTGAGCTGTCGATTTTGTCCGATCGTTTAATTCAGTTTTCAGTTATCTGCGGTATGATATTTATGTAGACGTCATTACTTAACTTGTTCAGTAGTTTATCGATCCTTGAATGCGGATCTCATTCGATGTGTCTCAGCAATCCTCAGTATTTTACTAGAATTGTCGGTATCATGCGCATAGGACCGAGAAGATGTTATGAACGTCTTCATCTCTTGAAGATTTGCGTCCATTTGGATGACTTTCTTGAAAAATGTTCGTTTTCTTTTTTCCGTTTGGCTTGCTAAGTGTTAGCATGGTGTAGGTGCGTTGGTTAGTAATAGTATTTTCCTTAATCAAGCTCATATAACTGTATTTATATATTCTATGTTGATCTGTTGGTTCGTTGTTTCTATTGTGCTTGTCTAGTAAACCCATGGAATGAGGATTTAGATATAATCTCTTTGTTCATTCGATTTAGGAAATTATGATATCTTTTTCCGAACATTCTATTTGTGTAACTAGCTTTTTATCAATTCAATATTCCATATTCTCACTCTTCTCTCATCTTAGTTTTAGCTTGGTTCATTTTACTTTGTAAAATTTCTCTCTGGGAGGATTTCCTTGTTCTTCTGAGCAGCACCTTATGTATTTTTTGGGCCTTCAGTAAATGTTTAGTAGCTGCCTATTTATTTCTTGACTGTTGAATTGGTTGGCCGTGAAGGTTGGTGATGGAACAACTACAGTTGTTCTCCTTGCTGGCGAGTTTCTTAAGGAAGCCAAACCTTTCATTGAAGATGGCGTCCACCCTCAGAATTTGATACGGAGTTATCGGACAGCTTGTTCTTTGGTACTTGAAAATGGAAATTGTTTTCCATTGGACCCAGTGTATTGTCATCTCATTCTCATTTCTTATATTGCAATATAATGTTTGCATAGGCAATTGAGAAAATCAAAGAGTTGGCCATCAGCATAGAAGGTAAAACTCGAGAGGAAAAGAAAAGCCTGCTAGCAAAATGTGCTGCCACGACACTCTCTTCGAAGCTTATTGGTGGAGAGAAGGAATTCTTTGCATCAATGGTTGTGGATGCTGTTGTTGCAATTGGGAATGAGGATAAGCTGAACATGATTGGAATAAAGAAGGTATTGCATCATTTCTCTGAGAAGAGTTTATTTCTTCAGCTCCCTTAAGCACTTATTGTTTATGAAAAATGTTGAGCAAATTGTTCCACATGCTAGGTTCCTGGTGGTAGCATGCGGGATTCATTTCTCGTTGATGGCGTCGCCTTTAAGAAGACCTTTTCATATGCGGGCTTTGAGCAGCAGCCAAAGAAATTTTTGAAACCTAAGATTCTTCTCCTAAATATTGAGTTGGAGCTCAAATCTGAGAAAGAAAATGCTGAAATAAGGTTTGAATAAATTGGCCCTTATGCTAACTTGATTCTGGTGTCATGAGTTGCCTGATTAATAATACTCTGTTTTTTATTTTTATTTTTTGTTTCTGCAGACTCTCAGATCCATCCCAATATCAATCAATTGTGGATGCTGAATGGAATATTATTTATGACAAACTGGACAAATGTGTTCAAAGCGGAGCCAAAGTTGTTCTCTCGCGTTTAGCTATAGGTGATCTTGGTACACAGGTGGGCATGCATTTCTATTCTGTGATCATCAGCCAACTTAGTATTATATTACTACGTGGATGAAATATAACGTTATGAACCAAACTGTTGGATGACTAGATGATAGGATCCAAAGCAACGGTATGGATATTTCTGTTTCATATCACACTGAGGATGTCTTCACGACCAAATCATATTTTTTTGGTGATATCTAGTAGTATGGTCACCAAACTAAGTATTCATTTGTGATTCTTGTCAAATAGTACTTTGCCGATCGGGATATTTTCTGTGCTGGCCGTGTATCTGAAGAAGATTTACTACGGGTAGCTGCTGCTACTGGTGGGACTGTACAGACATCTGTGAATAATGTCATTGATGAGGTATCGTCATGAACCCTTTTGAAAGTATATATTTTTAACGATGATTCTTTTCTAATAAAAAGTTTATCTTTCTTACTTACGTGTTGTATGTTATCTGGCATAATTCTAAATCCTTGGAATTTTAGAACTCATGCATGTATTTTTTGCCCTGCCTCGCGTTAAGGTTCTCGGAACTTGTGAAGTTTTTGAGGAGAAGCAAGTGGGAAATGAAAGGTTCAACATATTCAGTGGATGCCCCTCCGGCCTAACTGCCACAATTGTTCTTCGTGGTGGAGCTGATCAGGTTTTTTGTCTACCTTTGCTGTGTAATACTTGTGAGCACATTTATTTCCATCTTTTGTTTGATTATTCAATTTTCTTTGTTTGTTCTTCTAGTTCATAGAAGAAGCCGAGCGGAGTCTGCATGATGCTATCATGATTGTTAGAAGAGCTCTGAAGAACTCTACTGTTGTTGCTGGTGGAGGTGCCATAGATGTATGTTTTGCAATTATGTTCAAATACAATCTGATTTTAGGATTGTCCAGGCCACGGTGATTTTGACATGTTATTCCCTCAATGCAGATGGAGATAAGTCGATTTCTGAGGCAGCATGCACGCACAATAGCAGGAAAATCTCAGCTTTTCATTAACTCTTATGCAAAAGCACTTGAGGTTGGTATATTCATGACATCTCATTTTCCTTATTATGGCATTGACATCTGACAATAAATAACTGTACTTACTCTTAATGAGTAGTTTTATCACGAATGAGCACAGAACCTTCATCTGTAGAAAGACTAGACATCTGGTTGTGAAGTAAGACAGGAGCTACACTAGCATTTCATGATACATTTGAGATTAGATACCCATGTTACCTCAGCGCTGTAGAAATTTAGAATTCATCTGTTTATTATGTACCACTCTGCTTGCATTGCAGGTCATTCCTAGGCAACTCTGTGACAATGCTGGCTTTGATGCAACTGATGTTTTGAATAAATTGAGACAGAAGCATGCACTTCCGACAGGTAGGCCTCTTTTAAGATATCTGTCTACAATCAGCAATCTCTATGTTTTCAAATCTGGTACCATGTTAAAACATCTCTATCTTATTATGCAATTAGTGATTTGCCTTTTATCCATTAATTTGATGCAATTTGGTGTGCTGTTTTAGTGCTGATAATTGAATACTCTTTTAACAGGTGAAGGTGCGCCATATGGAGTGGACATAAATACTGGTGGTATTGCAGATTCGTTCGCCAACTTTGTTTGGGAACCATCCGTTGTCAAGGTATAAGAAATATTCTATTAATCATCATTGATGCTGGAGTTCAATCTTTTGATAATCATTATTTATGAGACTGTTCTCTTGCAGATCAATGCAATAAATGCAGCCACCGAGGCAGCTTGCCTTATCCTAAGTGTAGATGAGACGGTAAAGAACCCTAAGGTACGGTTTCCTTTGCCCACCTGCTGAAGGTAAGTTTGGAGCTTTTGAGATTTTATTAAGTGCTATTGTTGTTGTCCTATGATGCAGTCCGAGAGTGCCCAAGGAGAAGCTGCTGCTAGTGCCATGGGTGGTAGAGGACGTGGAGGAGCTGCTTTCCGTGGCCGCGGCGGACGAGGCATGAGAAGACGGTGATCTTGTTGCTTAGGTTGCTCTTTCAATGTAGCGGAGTAGGTTTTGGGTCAAGGCACTTTCTTTCCATCATTCCCAATGCGATTCAGTCGGACATTACATTTCAGCCATTCAGGCCCCTGACGGCTTCGGCTTTCGAGAAATGGAGTGCTTAAGCCCAACTGTTCCAAACGATTAGTTCTTTCTTGGGTCTATAACTCACTTGCGGCCATGGACCTTTTGAGCAATCTTTCTGATTGGGAGGAAATTTTGTTGTTTGGTGTTTTGTTGCCATCAAACAAATGTTTGTGATGTGGCTATTTCTTGATTTTGCAGTTTGCTGCGACTGAATTATTGTAAGGATTGGTTTTCTGTTGCATTGAGGTCTGAATGTGCCCGTCTATTGAGAGAATGTTGGGCATAGGTTACTGAAGATTATCTGTGTATTACGTTTTAGAAAATTTGCAATTTCACAGGACTTTCAGCGCTTCTGATTTGTAGACATTATAATTATAATTAGGAAAAAAAAGAGGTAACATCTCAATAATTGCACAGCCGAAATAGAGCACCATACGCAAATCATTTTTATCTCTATATGTCGAATGCTCAGCTCGCTGATTCAGCGCTTTGATCCAAGTCCTCATTCTCCGACTTTTCAGAGGATTCCTGGGGATTCGTCTCCGACTTTTCTGAGGATTCCTGGGGATTCGACGTTTCCACAACTTCTGCCTTTGATACCAGGAAGATTGCTAGATGCGTATCCCCTAGCAATAGCAGGATATAATTTTGATTGACGTAAATATGCAATCAAACAAGACTATCTCACTGGAAAAACAAGGTCGAATGAAGCGCCATGCTATATAATCCGTTAATTACATTCAATTTCGCTCTTCATTACTAAATTAGCCATATAAATGAACAATTATCGATCTCCACTATAATATTTCTACCACCTATATATTTAAGATTGGCCCCAAAAAAAAAATGCATGCATTTAAGGACATGTCATGATAAATAAATCCGATTTTTCCAAGCGAAAATATTTATCCTTTGTATTATCATATCAGGGATTGCTAATCATCACCATCTAAGTAATTACTTCCCGCCAAACATTACTTAATTTGCAACAGCTTCTCTAATTGAAAACTCACGCGTAGTTCACCCAAAAAAAGGATCATGTGTGCTCCACCATTTTTTCCGTTGCACTTCTTGGTATGATTGTATTTTATCATTATCTTTTTGCAATTACCAAGAAGAAGATCGCGTTAAATGGGAAGAGCGAGGCGTGTAAAGATACAAGATTAATAGTTAAAAAAAAAAGAAGCCAAAATCAAAGTTTTGGACTAATATTACCTTACTAAATCATCCGGCAAGTAATATAAAAAATAAAGAAAATCTTAATATATATTTGGCAAAAACAATTACTTAGAGCGTTGTAGCAAAAACGAACTAGTAATTTTGGCATCTGCTTGTTAATAAATTTATATACATATATATGGCATCACGTGTTTGCGCATTAGTCTGTTATTGTAAGACCGCTAGTCCATAGATGGTAATGATATGTTTGGCAAAGTATAATGATCATTTATCTTATATTTTTGGGTATAAGACAGAAAAATCCTTTCTAAAATTAATTAGCACCGGTAAAGATTACATTAAGCACTTCTAGATTTTCTTGCGCATGCTTGTATAGTGGGTTTTTATTCTGGAATAAATCCACGTATTTACAGAAGAAACAACACGCATTTTGTTCTAAAAAATTACACTCCCTATTTTAGATTGGCTCAGGATATATTATCGTGTGTGCTAACATCTTTACTTTCAAAGTATACGAAAATTTCATGATTCTGTTGTGCAGGCTAAATATATTAATATAGTAGGAAAATGAGTGCAGACGTGAGATTGTTAAAAGCAGATTAAAAGCAGAAGTTGTACGCCTCAAAATTTCATTTAAAGAATCTAGAGATGAGCAAGTCGAGAGATATAGTACCAAAAGTGATGCGGCTCCCTGGGGATGCAGCAGCAGCAACTCCGGGTCTCAACCGCTTTTCGTTGATAAATGTCCCGTTTGTGCTGTCCAAATCCGTGACCAAAAGGTTGCCTCCTGTCTTCTGGATGCGAGCATGAAGGCCAGAGACTGCCCCAAGGTTGGAAAAAGAGTATTCACCAGACCAGATATATAAACAAAACATGAATGCATGAATTCAATTGACAAAGCAAGTCAAATGACCCAAAACCCAACTAACATCGACAATCAACTTCCAGAGCAAGTAAAGGGTATCTGGAACAATTGACTAACAAGTCAGCACAGGGAAGATGGAGAGCATAATTTGCTTCCAATCACCACATGTTCATTCATCAGCTATTAAAATATGCAAAATTAAGTGGCACACATGGAAAATAAGACTCATTTTTCTCCTTTTAATAGTAACATATATCATTACGAAGGAAGTACTTTGCCCTTTCTATAGCAAACATGCTTGAAGATTGAAATCTCGATGCCACTTTCAGCTGCAACATGCTTGTCAAAACCATATCTTTATCTACATCAGACAGATTGTACAGTCGTATTTATCTGATTGCCTGTTACTCCTAACTGGAGCTATCAGCCTTGATCATTGGTAGTTTCAATTACGTTTGGATATTTATGAATGAAAATGGTAAGTATTCCATAATTTACATGATGGGCATTTCATTATATGTTCCACGCTTTTCTATTATTAGATAATACAGTCATCCACAATTTCAAGCTTGTTTTCTTTTTCTGTTCCTGCACGAAATTTAGTTCACATATTGTTCCATGGTGTGAATGGAAAAAAAGAAGGGGAAAAAAAATATTCATGACATAGCTTGTGCATAAACACTGAAGTCAAACGGCATCCTTGGGCATGGGTAATAATACATGTAGTTTCAGACCATTAACAAGATTAAGAGGACTCAGGAGTTGAGGGCCTACCTGTTGCAACTGGAATCACCATATCTGCTTTCTCTGGGAGGCGGCCGACTGTGACCTCATTCTACAAAAGCATTCGGTTAAGTTCAGCCAGTTTCATATTAGTGATCTATAAGCAATGTGAATGAAGATGACCAAAGAAGATGGTACAAGTAGAAATACTCACGGAAGCAATTTCAAAAACCCCGGGCATTTCAACCTTAAAACCTATGTGCCTTGTATCTCCATCACCTATAACACATGCACAACGTGATTGCCTGAACAATTGCCTCTGAAAGCAGAAATTGCTGTCATATAAGTCTGACTACACAGGAGGACAAAGAAGCATATCACTTGAAGACCTGAGAACAGTATCATCATCGAGCAGAGCGCTATGCTCAAGGATTGCAGACACTACAGAGGACTTGCAGATTTGGTTAAATATTCAGCGGTAGACGATGATGCAAGGTTCAAGAAATCAAAATTGTGTTAAGAGAGTGGTCATGCAATGAGATGGTCAAGCAGAACCACAAGGATATTCAACGAGATATTTTAGGAGGATGCATCAACCGTGCCAAAAGTAGCACATCGGAGCTGATCAAGGTCAATGCGGCTGTTATCCTTGTGCAGCTATGTGCGAGATGTTATATTCTGATGCCACCTTGAAGCGTAATGGTTCATCCGTAATGAGATTGAGCCAGCAACGGAGCCAGTCAAAATCGAACTAGGAAGATGAATCAATCAGTGACATCAACAGGATCTATGCAACAGAATGCAGGACAATTAAGGCATAGGATCCGGAATTGCAACTTCTGTTTCCTAAAGCAGAACTGAGCGATTGATGACAAATACAAAACATGCAGAAGACGCAAACTATATTAGCCCTAATTGTCCGAACAGTTCTCCTGAAGGCACGAGTACTACTAACAGGAACAGCATAACATGAACCGGGGATGAATGTCAGAGCTACTGACGAGCACGTCGCTATGGATTGGAGATCTGTACTGATTTTCTCGGAACACTGCCTAGAACTAGAACGAGCAGGAGGCAGATGATGATCGGCATTCTCAAAAACTGACCGATGGGTTGAAGAAGCCATCTCTCGGCAACGCCGGTAGAAGCGGCTCCAGCAGCTTCAAAAGAAGCAGCGCGAGCAGTTCCGATGACCGCCTGCTGCCTGGCTCCGCCAACCCTAGCTCCTCGGAGCGGGCTGAGCGAGCAGTGCAAGTGGAGCGAGCTCTGAGGAACGACGGAGGAATGGAGCTTGAGCTGGAACGGCGGGGCTGCGAGGGAGGAGGTGCAGCTGCAGCTGCTGGTGATGATACGGCAGCGGGGAGCTAGAGGCTGAGCGGAGGCGATCTCCATGGCTGAGAGGGACAGAGGTCGTATCGATCAGTGAGTGCAAGGAATCTCATTCGAGAGCAGAGTGCGTGAATGAAACGAAGATATAATGCATATATAAGGGAAGATCGTGGGAGTCCGAGTGAGTATGTGGCGTCCATTTAATGCTTCCCCTTCGGAAAGCGGATAACAAATATCTTTTCCCGCTTGGCGCCATATGATTGCTGGCCTTGTCTCCTATTCAAATTTTTCGATCGCAAAGAAAGCCCGTGGGTCTAACCTCCAAGTCAAATTTTACCGTGCCTCTTCACCCAAAAATAGAAAATTACCGTGTCGGTAACAGTTGCGAGCATATTCTGAATATCGACTTGCAAGTTGCCGGCTAAGGCTTGTTGTCTAAATAGGCAATCACTGTTGAGAAAGACACGGATGATCGCGCTAAATTTCAAATGAGGTTTGGTTCGGGAACCGTCAATGCATCGCAAACATAATGTTCGACTGAGAAGGGAGAATTTAGGCGTGCAATATTCATATGTTGTTACGCGTCATGTATCATTTTGATATATCAATTACGGGCATTGCTATTTCTTTTGGTATTTTCGGCAAAATCACGTGCCGGACGGACCCGAGACTGGGGTGGTAGTTTTAGCCACAGTGATGGGCAACTTTTTTGCCCCTCAGAGTCCACATAAAAAACTTCGTTCTCATAGATTATTTAGAGCATGGCAATGACTCATGTAACGATAATATAATGGTTCATGGCACGCAACGCACGGTGTACATTCCTTCGAGCGGAGTTGGATTCAATTTTACATGTCATGCAACTACCGTTACATTCTCAACCTTCGGATCGAGCCCATCTTATACATGTGGACGGGAGCAACTTTCGGGTAGCCCCAGAGATTATTTATGTTGAAGGGAGACGAGATAATGTCTATGCAGGGAAAAATGAACAAAAGCGTAGTTACGGACAAGTTTTAACTCAATTTAGAGACGTGAATAAAATAATATATTATGGTTGCTATGCCTTATAAAAGAATATTACCGACAGAGAAGGAGGGTATCACGAAACAACATTCGGCCTTAATTTGACTAAAAGGGTTTACAAAAATGTCTAGTCTATTTGACTTTAGAGTCGATTTTTAAAATTTTAATTCTAACTTTAATTCTACTCACTACATAATTATTATTATTTTTATTTTATCATCATTCAATACAATTTTTAATATTAAATTCTCTCAATTATTCATTACTTTTTTTATATTTTTTTTCATAATTCAATAACACAATCACTATAATCCAATTAAAATCAAAACTCAACTCTACTTAACTTTAAAACCAAACACACCGTTAAATCTTTGGTATGCCTCTTCCTAATTTAAGATTCAACTCTCATCTGTTAAATAGTTGTAAATATTGTATAAATTATAACTCATGTTATTGTAGGTGAAATTTTAAAATATTATGGTAAGAACTGATGAATTTTGATGGAAAATAATGTTAATTAGATTTTCTTAGTATTGATTAATATAGGAGATTTCTGTGCGGTTTCACAACGTTCGGAAACTGGAAAGAGCTTTCACTTTCCAATCTGTGGCAGACAAGTCAATCCAAAATTCCCATCATTTTATTATTTTATTTTCGGCCGTACAAATTTCCATCATTTAATTAGACAAATAAAGGTGTAATCACTCGACCAGGCCAGGCCAGACCAGACAGACAAATTGTCGTATCCCATCCCATGCCTTGAGAACTGAAACCCCACCACTGCCCAGTGCCCTCTAATGGCACTACCCTCCATTCCTACTTCCTCCTCTCCTCTTCCCTAGAAAACATCTGCTGAACTCTTCTTCTATTCTTGTTCTCTTGTCCTCCTTCATCTTTCATCCAGAGAGGGGAAGATATATATATATATATATATGAAAGGGTCATCTGCATCACCCTCATCGCCATCATCATCACCCTCATCGCCGTGGTGGAAAGATGATGGAGCAGGCAAGAGAAGAGTTGCAGAAGCTCGAATCGCAGCACCCGAAACGTTTCGCCACCCTAAAGATGGAGCTCAAGTCCTTCATCTCCCTTCTCGAGTCCAACAGCAGTGGCCGCCTCTGCTACACCGACGGCTCCGTTTCCTCGTTGCCACCTTGTTCCACTGCCACCACTCAGGGTCAGTGTTCTTACAACTCATCCTCTCTGTTCCACCATCGCTCTCGTATGAGCATTGATCAGAATTAGTTTGTGCGTGCTTTTCCATTTTGTTGGGGGGTCTAGCAGCATCAACTTGTAGGAAGAGGAAGGTGGTCGGTTTCAGGGAACCGAACAACAAGGCTGCTGAGATGGAGATGGAGATGGAAGAGGAAGATGCCGACACCACATTCATGAATAAGAAGAAGAGACGGGATAGCGTCGAAACTGTTCTCGAGAGGGCCCGACTCTGCCTTCGGAAGATCCGAGAATTGAAGACTAGCTTTTCATGATACTTACGCATATAAAAGATAGAATCAAAATGCATTATCACGGGTTTACGAGATCCCCACCAGAACGGATTTCTCAGTGAAGTTGCGCTTTTGTTGCTAATATTGGCTTCCATGCCATCCTTTGACCTTAAACGAAATGAGTTGCACATTCTATATGAATTCTTCGATATCATCTCTGCCAATATTATGATTTGGAGATCAAGTGGATCCTAAGAAGTAAGAACGCATAATACCCGAGCGTTTATTGAAAACTAGCACAATGATCTATCACGAAAAAGGTTCTCTGAAGTTCCAAGCCACATGAAAATGAATATACTTGAACAAAGTTGGATAATAAAATACCGCACCGAAAATTTGCAACGGAGGAGCTTCTTGGTGTCTCTGAACCTTGTATACATGGATTGGAGTTGATCAATACAAACATATTCTTGTTTACTGAGTGTTGCTTGTTTTCGACACCATCTGATTTACAAACACAACACTACTCAGCCCTGTGCCTCACCCTCCGGCCATTACTGTCGCCCCCATCTGAGAGTTGGGCCCACACGCTCCGACTCTTTCCACCTCCGCTGCTACACTCCTCCTCACAGCCCGCCACAGTTTTCAGAAGCTCTGACTGTAGTGGTGCGCAATTCTCTTTTAAGTACTCGAATCCGTCTGATCGCATAACGGCTGCAATGAGGAAAGCTAATGATCAATAAGCAGAAAGCTTAATGGGCTAAATAAGCTAATTCCATTTTGGAGTCTCCTATCACAAGCATTGGAGACAGGACCATGGAACAGGGGCAATATAATACACATCTAACGAGCATCAACGGACATAATATATATATATATATATATAATTAACGAAAGAGATATTTGGCATCATTTACTACATAGAAGCCAAACATAATACTCGAGCCGGCTAAACCCTCTCCAATGATGCTATGACTCTGACCGCGGGCAGGAAAATGGATTTGTATAAAGTGTGATACATACGCAAAACATAATGGAGGAAGGAGAAGGAATCCTCGACCCACAACACATTTTATTCATGAAATGGGTTGAATTGGTATTAGTCTGAATACAGCAAAAGTATCTGCCTTAACTGCGGATAAACAGTATCCAGACATTTCGTATCAAGAACAAAAAAAAAAAAAAGCAGATATAGTTGAATGGTAATCTTTTTGCTCAATTTCTCGCGGAGTCAAATTCTCATCACTACGCGTCAAGGGAATGGTCCCCTGTCCTTTGCTTTCCATATAAAGGATACAGCGAGCATAAATCCCCTCTTTAACTTCTATTCTGATGGACTGAATATAGTTCAAATTTTATAGCACGTGCAAAGATAGCGGAAGCCTACTTGTACACGCAGACTAGTAAACACTCGATTTTGAATCATCCAAGATCAACTTAGGCAAAGAAAGAAGAAAAAGAGAACATTTTAGATACTACTTCTCCCATACCATGTCTTGCAAATCAGCAGTATAAGACAACAGATAATGCAAATCTAAGTCACAGCCATACCTGCGAGGTTTTCAGCGGCAAACTTCAAGCAAACAGCTTTCAACTCCTTTGCATGGCAGCAGTCAGCCAAGGCCAAGATTCTAGCAACGGAATTTATGGATATCTCCTTGCAGAGACGGGACTCGCACATAAGTCTCATTCTTTCCAAACCATACTTGTCAGCGGCTGCTAAGAGCTTTGCAGTCAAGGTATCAGCTATAGACGATGTACATGTTGAGCTGCTACTTCCTATGGACACCACATCTCCTGAGAGATCGTCTCTGTAGATAAAGTGCAGCAAAGCCTATCCACCCAATAACAAAATTTATGAATGGACACTTCATTTACACATCAAGAGAAAGATCAACTATTAAAGCTTATATATGAAAGCTAAGATTAAGGGGGAAAATGTGCAGTGGTTACCTTGAAGACTTTAGGTTCCAAATCAGTAATGACCATCTCTTCCTTTTCTTCCCCAATATTGTCGATAAATTTAGCTCGGAACACATTGGACCGAGCAGCCAGCACCAACTTGTGGGCACGAAACTTTTCCCCTGCTACATCAAAGGTAACATCTGAGCCCTCCATATTCTCCAGCAGTGTACCAAAATGAGCTCCGAGATCAGATTCAGGGACAGGGATTGAGTGTAACCGAGGGCACTCTATGGACGAAACCACAACTCCGACAGTGCAGTTAAGTTCCAAGCAATCATCCTTCAGATAGTCAGATGTCTCGAGTGCAGATCTTCTGAAGAATCGTTTGTATCCCCTGAGTAAAACAGCAGGAAAACAAAATCAGGTTTTTTTTCTTCTAAGCAAAATAATCAAAAGCCAACGAGCTTCTCAGCGAATCATCGATCAAATTTAACTGTATAATACATCAACATCAATCAATGCTCTATAAGCATTGTGTCTCCCCTTCGTTATCTGATCAAATTTAGTAGTGGGCTTTTGCTATTCACGGAGTCTCCCCTTCATCGTCTGCTTTGTGTACTTAATTAGGTCCCTTGCTTTCTTCCTTTTCTTTTTCTTTTTTCTCTTCTTTTGTTCAACTCATTTATGATGAGGCGCTTTGTATACTACTCGTGTACCTTTTTTTTTTTTTTTTTCGGTTACAATAGGAGGCTCATGGCCTAGTACAAGAAAATGGAAAGGATCGTGTACTTTGTTCTTCACTCATAAATGAATTCTTATTGTTCATAAAATAAAAAAATAAAATAAAATCAATGCTCTATAAGCTCAGAACAACGAACATGATAACCCTGAGTTCTCCAATGACTCAGTATCTACTCAGCTTGTTCAGCAATGTCCACCTAACCAGCATAATCCTTCAAAGCTCCCCGACACATCACCAAAATTATTATAGACTCAAACTGATCAGTGTTCATCATCTACAGAGAGTAATATAACACGGGTTTTGCTTGGACAGGGTGTTTCATACTGCTGAACGAAATCAGAATGTGGGAAAATGAATCCAAAATCAAACGGAGCAGCCGCGTTCGAACCCATTCAAACGAAGAAATTGCTATTGGCTATTGCTCCTACTCTACGAAAGGCACACGATTATCCAAAATTTCCAGCTCGAGAAACACCTACCACATGCTCCCTCGGTATTTGAGGGTGTAGGGTCCGCTTTCCAAGGACCGATCGAAATGGCTATGGACCTTGTGCTTGCCCTTCCCGCTCTGATCCAACAGCGTCAGCTCGAAGAGAGCCCTAACGTCCGTTCCCTCGCTCGCCAGCGCAATGAAAACGGAGACGTAGGTGGCATTATCCTCGGGGTTCTTTCCATCGGGGTAGAAATAGATCGCCCACTGGAACCCGCCGACGGTGAAGTTGTCGCTGGCGATGTGCTTGCCGATACCCATGCCCTTCGCGAGCGAGTACCCCTGGATGACGAACTTGTGAGATCCATTCACCGTCTCGGTGACGGAACGCGAGCTCGTCGGACCCTCCAGAAGGTTCTCGCCGGAGTTCTCCACCATTGCTACCGGCGGAACAGGCAGTCCATCAAAATCGAGGCGCGAACGGAGCTATGGCCGTTCGATAACTGAATCCCGAGCGCGCGAATCACGCAACGACGAACTCAATTTCTAGGGTTTCTGCTCAGTTCTTCGTCTTCTTCTTCTTCTTCTCTATCGGTGCGATTGATGCGAAATGGGGGTAACGGTGGTCACGCGTGGATGGAGGGCACAGGGGGAAGGAGAGAGGAAGGCGAAACTGTACGGCCCGCGAAATAGCACGTGACTAGCGCGTGTCGGTTCTAGAGAGTTCCAAACCAATTCGGTCTCGGCGAGCTCCGCCTTTAGTACATAACTACCCCGGTAGGTCGGGTCGGCTTTTGCTTAATAGCTGCAAGAAAGAGATGGTTCATACACAAAACAATATCATATACACAAAAATATATTATATCATGATATCCGAAAGAATAACGAGTAAACGAAGATACGCTTGTATTTCTCGAAATACCTTTGCACCGGTGATTCACCGCTCCCGTTCTTGTCAAACAATACGAGGTCGTAGTCAAATTGTCTTTTTATTAATCTAATGATCGATGTTAGTTACTGTGCAGTGTAGATTCCTAATAAACATCTTATTAATGTATTAAAAGAATTGTATATGTATATACATACAGACTAACTTACCTTATGAAGTACTCAATGTCCACGGTTAATACCATGAGAAAATTTTATTTGAAAATAATAACCAAGAAAGTACGTTTAACAA
The DNA here is from genome assembly GCF_007655135.1 of Punica granatum. Taxonomy (NCBI): domain Eukaryota; kingdom Viridiplantae; phylum Streptophyta; class Magnoliopsida; order Myrtales; family Lythraceae; genus Punica; species Punica granatum. Next base: position 25,755,100 of record NC_045132.1, read on the forward strand.
GATCAACAAAAAGATTAAGTTCTATCGGGTTAACAAGTTCATAACAATTGAAATTTATATGCTACTTAAGAATTAATTAAAAACCGTCATAATACTTTAAATGTCAATTAAAATTTCAATATTTATGGATAAATCCTTTTGTTTGTTTTGTATAATATGAAATAATATGAAACTTGAAAATATAGAAAATTAGTAAATGCCAATTTCTTAATTTATAATTTTGTAATCCATCTAAAATACTTCATAGAATAAATGCATATAAACTAATCTTTCATAACAAAATCCTTTTACAATTTATTTTCCAGAGTTGGCATGAGTGTGAAATACAATTAATTGCTTCGTACTTGTCTTACTGATCAATGTGATACTTTATCAAGGTACAACCACTCCATCGACTCAAATGGTATTATACTTTGACGGTATAATTATAATTATGAATAGAAAAATAACATTTACGACGACGGTGCTTTTTGCAGAACTTATTCGTCAATTGAGAATAGCCTTATAGAGTCCAAAAGTCTTCAAGATTTCGACCGACACAGTGAGGCGAAAAACTATCCCGTTGGCCTGGGCCGGTTCAGATGAATTGCCTAGGTTGGCCAGCGTCATTCACCTCGGGCAGTTGTGCTCGCGTTGACTTTTGAACCTCGGAGGGAGGAAGTCAATCGGGTCATGTCGGAGCCGACCGAACTGAAACCGAAACCGACATCAAGGGCAGATTTGGAATTTTGTGGCTGGACAATGGACATGCACCGGCCTTATGCTGTCACGCTCCTGCTTCCCCTTCATTTCTCGTTTTGCCTGAGCCCGTCGAACTGATCTCCAGCCGTCAACGCATGGTCCTAAGAGGATCCGACGGCTCACACTTAATTGACGTCCGCTTGCTTCAAATACTCACTGGCACCGACCTCTGCAGCCCTGCTTGGTTTCCGGGCTATCTGCAGAACGAGAATGGCGGAGAGCAGCGGAGCTAGCACCACCACATGCGGCAGCGCTACGGCCGCGATGATCCAGCCGGAGGAAGCTCTGCGGAGAGTCCTGAGCTTGGCCCCGCGGCTGCAACCCGTCGCCGTCCCGCTTCACGAAGCTCTTGGGAAGGTACTGGCGGAGGATATTCGAGCTCCTGATCCTCTGCCTCCTTATCCGGCTTCAGTCAAGGTGAGATGGCCTCGTATCAGTGCTTCAGTGCTCTGAACTGACTGATAGCTGCTCAGTTCTACAAGTGGTGTTTGACAGTCAGACGTTTTAGCTCCACAGCATGTCAGTTTTCAGCTGCCGTCCCTGTTCTTTCTTTCAAATTTCTGCCGTCTTTTGAGCTCATTGATGGCAGTGGAAATCAGATACTCGCGAAAAAGGACATTTTTGCACATTTGGCGATAAATCAACTCTGAAGCTTCATATGGGGTCTGTTGGTCTCATATTACTCTTTTTTTGGTCCTGTTGCGGCATGGCAATATATTTTTTTTTTTTTAGAGTAGTGTATCATTTTGTTTATCATATTTGGCTTCCACAAAAGATTTATCAGGGAAAAGAAGAGACGATGGTTTCATCAGATTATCATCTGGATCAATTTATATGGTTGATGTGCTCACCTTGATTAATAATGTTTCTCTATTCTGGATATACAAGGGAATTAAGTCGATTTAATTTCTGATATATACAAAAGGGACCTCAAGACACTAGATTGATGTTTGTGTAAATTACTGCCTAGCGTAGCCAAGGGCATTCATCCGGTAGAATGATCTCTTGCAGGATGGTTATGCCGTAGTTGCATCAGATGGGCCCGGTGAATATCCTGTTGTGACAGAGTCAAGAGCTGGAAATGATGGAGTAGGAGTGACTGTAACACCTGGAACTGTTGCATATGTGACTACTGGAGGTGAGCTTTCCGAAATTTGAACTCATGCAAAATACATTATAGAGTAGTTGTTTATCCATGTTTGTGGTGAGCATTACTGGTCCTATATCTTAAGGCAATGATCTTTTGAGGAAAATAGTGAGACCTATAGAAGGTTAGGTGGGAAATCAATATTTTTCCCAGTTGTTGATTAATGTATCACAGAAATTACTGTCAAACTTTTCCATTTACCAGCCAGTGTTTGCCCGAGTAAGTTAGCCGTAATTCTCAAGTTTTATCATGGAAAGTGCCGCAACAAGATCTCGAATTGTTTGTTAGGTGTTACATGGCTCTCCTTGTCATAATATGCATACTATAATCTGATAACACCCCGTATGCTTTTCATTGCTCTCAGGCCCCATACCAGATGGTGCTGATGCAGTTGTCCAGGTTGAGGACACAGAATTGGTAACAGATTCTTTAGACAGACAAAAACGAGTGAGAGTATTGGTCAAAACGAACAAAGGTGCTGATATTCGTCCAGTGGTATGACATCTGCTACATTGCAACAAATGGCAACTCTACTGGATGTCGAACATTTACTTGAATGTTTTAATTGCACTATAAGTGAGCTACATAACTTGAAGCTATATGGCTCCTAAAGCTCCCAGTTTTAGCTCTGTCCATCTCATAGTATCTGTTTCCCCTCCTATATAAATTTTAAGTAGCACATCTCGAGGGAGATGGAAATATTTTGTTGTTTCTTTCTAATGCGTTACAGCTCACTTTTCTGTTGATAACCATGCAATTTGTGGATCTAAAATCCATTGCTAAACAAATGAAAACATACACACGAATGTTATATCTTCTCTGAATAAGTGACAACGATATTGGTCCTTTTTGGTATAGGTTATGTCACTAAATGTTTCTTTTTTCTCCACTCAGGGATTTGATATAAAAAAAGATTCTGCAGTACTAAATTCTGGTGAAAGAATAGGTGCTTCAGAAGTTGGACTGCTTGCAACTGTGGGGGTTACGATGGTTAAGGTGTGTGATATCTCTGCTCCTTTTTCAGCTCCTTTAGTTCATTTCTAATCTGGTCCGAACAAGAATAGTGGTGGCTGAAGAAAATGGAGATTGAATGGTTATTTAGGAATGGCCTGGTTGAGATACTATGTATGCTCACTGATAAAGTGGTGATATATAGGTATATCCGACCCCAACAATTGCAGTGCTTTCAACTGGTGATGAACTTGTGGAGCCATCGGCCAAATCTCTTGGTCGTGGTCAGGTATCACTGTATGCGTTGGTTTTTTCTTACTGTTCCCAATACTTTCAATTTACACCTTTGCCTAACAAAATGAAAGTCAAATATATCTAGTTATAATTGCTTGGGGATCATCCTTTATAGGCCATTGAAATAATTGAAATCTTTCCCGTCTGCAGATGCAATTTTAATAATGGATTGTGAGATGCATAAGTATTTGATGTCAGTGTTATTGCTACTCTCAAACAGATGCTCAAATGGCTGATATCATGTTGGTCATTGTAATGGTGCTGAATTGTGCACTTCCTGACTATTTTTTAATCCTGTATGAACTTGAATGAAAACCTTCCTGAGTTTACCTTTGAATTGATCCCTCTTCAGTAAAATTTCTGATGCTAGCTTGCCAGAATGGCATGTCCTGTGAGCTATTGCTACAGAACATAAAAGGATTATTTAGGAAATTGCACAAGTTCAAAACCCTCACATCCTGGATCTCTTGTTGTGTCAGTAGTGATTATGATATGAATAGCCGTATTTGGTTCTAGCTATGGATGTGAGCCATGTGAGTTCATTATGCTTTTGTTTTGTCCTTTGTGTGTGTATGAAGCTTTACTTGTTTTCATCTCTCTTTCATGCAGAGCAAATTTTACAAATTGTTATAATTACCTATTGAACAGATTCGAGACTCCAACCGTGCAATGCTACTGGCAGCTGCTATGCAGCAACATTGCCGTGTTGTCGACCTTGGTATCGTCCAAGATAATGAAGAAGAAATTGAGCGGATCCTTCAAACTGTTTCTTCTTCTGGGATTGACATTCTATTAACTTCTGGAGGTGTCTCCATGGGCGACAGGGACTTCATCAAGCCACTTCTCAAAAAACGAGGCAGAGTACATTTCACTAAGGTATGCTGTCATAATTCTGTTCGCTAGTTTATCACCACTTTCTTGGTTTATGATACTCTGTATTGCTGCATATGAGCTGGTCTATGTGATTATTGTAGTTTCTCGGCCTGTTGGGTTCCATAATTCCCTTATGTGCAAGCTTCCTTTGGCTTGGTCCACACAATTATATTTGCTGGGAGAGGAAGTCCATTTTCGATAATTGATTTTTTTACATGACTCTCCAACTGAGGAAAAGGAAGATAAATGCATTTTCTCAGTCCTTCTAATTGCAATTTCAGGTTTGTATGAAGCCAGGAAAGCCGCTGACATTTGCAGAGATCGATCCAAAATTGGATGAAAGTACGATGCATAATACTATTCTTGCATTTGGATTACCTGGGAATCCAGTCAGCTGTATAGTCTGCTTCTATCTCTTTGTGCTTCCTGCAATACGCCATCTTGCTGGATGGGCAAATCCACATCTTCTGAGGTTTCTCAATCTTCAATTATCCTTTGCTTACCTCCTTTTCGTTCTCCATCCCCCCATCCCCCCCCCACCCCAAGGGGCTAGAACCTTCAATTCTCTGTTTGTCATTCCATGCTTGTCTCTGGCAGAGTGCAAGCACGTCTTCAGCAGCCCATCAAGACAGACCCGGTTAGGACAGAATTTCATCGTGCCACTGTCAGACTGTTGCTCAATGATGGATCTGGTAAACCTGGGTAAGTTATCTGTAGCAACAAATGATTATATCTGTTGAAAGACCTAGGTATACTGATCTCTTTTGTTTGGTATATAATTTCAGTTTTGTTGCCGAGAGCACTGGCTATCAGATGAGCAGCAGGCTTTTGAGCATGAAAATGGCTAATGCATTGTTGGAGTTGCCACGGATAGACTCTGTGTTACCCGCTGGAACATCTGTCACGGCTATTATAATTTCTGATCGAAGTGATACTGCCATTGGCAAGACCCCATCTTCAGAAGTGGTTCCTGTGCTGAGTCCCCCACTCAATCCTGTTGCAGATAAGCATCTAGATGTTGAGTCCAGAGTTGCCATTCTAACTGTTAGTGATACTGTGGCATCAGGAGCAGGACCTGATCGGAGGTATAGTATTTTTCATTACAATATTTTGTCTCAATTTTAGCATTTCCCTTTCCCTTTTTTCCCCTCTCTTTTTGCTGATTAATGTTGATCCTTGAAATTTATTCCGGTTGGTCTGCTTGGAGAAACCTTTTTACTCCTCCTTGTTGAAAAAGCATAAAAGATTTCTCTGTGATCATTCACAATAGTTTCCCTCAAACATTTGCCTTTTCTTCCATTGTCACTAAATATATGAAAAGTCAAGGGCTCATTCGATGCTTCCAGAATGAGATATGGACCTTAGGACTATGTAGTGGGTTGTAACCAGTGAAGCCTTCTTCAATCGCATCATGATACGCCTCTTTAAATTGTTGTTTTGAAGGGGTCACTTAGTTGATGCAACAGCAAAACAGCAAAGTTGGTATTGCTTCCTTGTCTTAGTAAAACCTTGAAGTACTAAAAGACTTTGCAACAAAATTCTGTAGCTGTTGGACTCGGACCTTTAGCTATATATGAACCAAGAGACCAATTTTCAGTTGAAGAGTGGGATTTTTCCTTGATAGTCAGGCTGGAGACTCTTTGCCTAGTTTTTCCTCCTCCATGGTTCTAAGTATTGAGTCTGATACATGTAAGGAGTGGATTTATTTATGAATTTGCAGTGGTCCAAGGGCTGTGACAGTTGTAAAGTCCTCATCGGAGAAGTTAGGAGGAGCTAAAGTAACTGCAACTGCTGTGGTCCCGGATGATGTAGCCAAGATTAAGGAGGTCCTGCTGAAATGGAGTGACATCGATAAAATAGATCTTATCATTACACTCGGTGAGTGCCATAGTAATTTCAAGACTCCTCGATTTTCATAGGTTCCTTGCAAAAACTTATGTTCAATTGGCCTAACTTTGTTCCCTTAGGCGGTACTGGCTTTACCCCAAGGGATGTAACTCCCGAAGCAACGAAGGAGGTGATCCAAAAGGAAACGCCTGGTTTAGTTTATGTGATGATGCAGGAAAGTTTGAAGGTATTAGCTACATCTCGTATGTAACAATCTCAGCGGATTGTCCTCTATGGTGAACTTTTATGATGAAATCGTATAATGTTCCAGGTGACTCCTTCTGCGATGCTCTCTCGTGCTGCAGCAGGAATAAGAGGCTCATCACTGGTATGGAAAAATCCTCTACCGTTGAAATAGGTCTAGATGGGAAAATATCTCAATTCGTGGTGCAGTCTCTCTATGATTACCATAAACCGGGCCTAATTTAGAGATTTCAACCATTGCTTCTTATGGCGATATGCCTTTTGACCTGAATAAGTCTATAGATCGACGAGCTGTAATTGCTATCTTATATGCTAATCAAGTGCTTGTCTTAACATGAAATGGTTGGAATAAGTGGATTATTGGCGCGAAACTTTCTAGTAGTGTCCTTTTTACATTTCTTTGATAAATAGAAAGATATAGGTTTCACTTTCTTAATCCGTGGTTTCTTATTCTTATGCCGACAGATTATCAACATGCCCGGGAACCCCAATGCCGTAGCCGAATGCATGGAAGCTCTGTTGCCTGCCCTTAAGCATGCGTTGAAGCAGATAAAGGGAGGGAAGAGAGAGAAGCATCCCCGTCATGTGCCTCATGCAGAGGCAGCTCCTGTAGACACCTGGGAGCGGAGCTATCAGTTGGCGTCAGCTGGTGGTTCAGAGCACGGTTGTTCATGCTCCCACTGAAAGAATATCACTGTTTTATTGTACTGAAAATTATGCCAAACAACAGTGAACTGTGATTATCTTCAAGAGAACACAATACTGAGGTACTCCATGCCCGGGTTTGTATATACTGCAGAAATCTTGTTTCAGAGCCAAACTCCAGAAAAATGCCTTGTTTCTCAAAGTCAAGTGTGATGCTTTTATGTATTGAATCTTATCAATATGGTCGCGGATTTGATTCTGAGAACTTGTTATGCATTAATCGGCCATTGCTGTTCGTCTCTGGACTCGAGAGTGAATATAATTAGATTTTGGTGAGTTTTCCTGTCACAGAGAGCTTAGGAGTTTGATTTGCCATACATGAAAGGATTCATTTTTAATTTCCTTTCCATTTTCAGTTTCACAGTACGGTGCGCAGCCTAACCCCCACAGCAACAACATAAGGACCTGCTTCGGCAAACCGAACAATGCTCGCCCTTGTAGGCTCGTTCGGAATTTAGAACTTAGAAGGCAGAGGCAGGCAAACCCCGAACTTCAGCCTGGATAAATAAAATAAATGGAGAAAGGGAAAAATGCGACTGCGTCCACTATCCAAAAGATAAAAATAAAATGTGACTGTGGATAAAAGTTAAAACCAGTCATATTTTCTCTCTGGGTGGTCAAGCAACGTCCGATAGTTATCATGTCAAAATCTCAATTACAGCGGACAAACCTCAATGCTTACGACAAACTCATGTCTGGCGTTTGAGTATTTGGTAATGGACCTCCCGTTTCTGACTGGACCTACCAACTCCACGAGAAGCCATCTCGAATTATTTATAGGTAAAAACAGCATATTACATGAAAAGCGGAGGGGAGTGCAAATATAAAAAATTTTCCTTCCGTATAGTGTTTTTTTTTTAATATGTTTGTTTTAGATTTGGTCCATTTTTGAAAATAATCTGATAGTACCAATGTTTTATTTTCATTCCAATCTAACTCAACATCAAAATTTTGTCCAAAATTAATGAATATTTTATATTTTTAATGAAAATTAAAAAAATAAAATAAAATTCACCTACAATGGGCGGCTACCGGCAAGGCGCCATTAGCAAAAACGCATGATGGATTTGTGTAATTTCAAGAGTGGTGGCCTTGCCAATGGCACCACCCTCTCGAGAAGAGGTCATCGGTAATTTCTGAGTTTGTTGGAGACCTCATCTTGAAAGAGAGAAGGGGGAAGATTAGGGAGTGAGGGTCCTAGCAAAGTCATCAGCTCAGGTGTTCTTTTTTCCCTAGATTGAATCAAAATATATATCTCCTCATACGCGTCACGTCAAGTTTCAAGGAAAAAATGATAGTGATTAGAATTTTATATAATTTTGAAGGATAGGCTAGATTTTAAATGAATATAAAACGTTGAACTGTGTGGTGTAATAACTTGTCACTTGCTTTTCCTTTCTTTCTTTTTTTTTTTTGGAAAATTTCACTGGCATATACAGGGTACAAAAGAGAAAGTAAACCATCGAGCACTAAAATTACATTAAAAAAAAAAGGTGATTTTACAGTAGTTGATTGCAAAAAAAAAAAAATACTACGGTAGTTTTGAATCTCATGTAAAATATCTCATCCATCCACGAGACAATATTTTTATAGGATGACCATTGAATACTTATATTTTTTTTCTACATTTTAGTCCACAAATATTTTGAGAGCGCTAGGTCGCACTCAGAGGTGAGTCAATCCCGGTTTGAAATTATTTTTGGACCGAACATGCTAATTTAAAACAAAAGAATTATTTATAACTTCAAAATATAAAAAGAATAAAGAATCAACAATCAAAACACAATTATTAATTAAACATTGAACAAAATAATTCACAAAAGAACATTAATTAGGACACTCGATTCAATCCGGACACAAATTAAATTAAACATTGAGGAACAATAATTGAAAATTTGGTCTTTGATGGTAGAAATGGTCATGGAATCGTCGGATGATATTCATTTCTCATGGTCTAAGAAGTATTTTTCTGTTTCTCGACTCGTGAAAAAGAAAGAGAAAAAAAGATATTCGAACACGTATAAATATTTTTGTAGAATGGTGATAGCTAGTCAGTTGTACGATAGATAGTTCAAAAAGCAAAGAAATATATGACAAGAAAATACTTGATTAAGGATGCTTAATCTAAATTTTTATATTTATAGAAATATAAATATAAATAAAATAGATAAAACAAAAGGAACAAATTTCAAGAACCATATAATGAATAATAAACGAATTGAATAAATTGGAAAAAAAAAAAGAAAAAAAATAAAACCTGCTTTTGTTTCGTAATGAAGAATGGAAATGAAAGAAGGCAGGGAGGGAGACGAAAGAGCTTTCACCTGGACGGAGGAGAAGACTATAAATGGGCCAAGTCTCTCACCGTCCTCTTGCCGCCTTCACTTCTTCCCGCCGTTTCATATCGGTCGCTTCTCTCTCTCCCCTCCACCCTCACTCTCCCTCTGGCCTTTACCGTCTCCCCGTCCGCTGCTTCGCCCTCCGTTCCTCAACGCCTGTCAGGTGGGTGGGAGCTCTCTTCTTCATCCATTCATTCAGTGCTGTGAAAATGGAGATGGATACGGTTCTGTTTTTGTTTGAGAAAATGGATGAGATTGAGTTTGGCTTCAAATACTTGATTTGATGATAGTCGTTCATTATATTTAGCGGTTCAGCTTCTGATATCTCTTGCTAGCTCTTAGCTACTGGTTGATGGTTATGGCTAGCTTTTGAAGTTGGCAGCTGAAGTCCGTTTCTTGCTCTTCGTTAATTGTTTACCTCTTGGGTTTGTGTCGCTATGCGATTATGGTGTCTGCAGGTGTTAAAAATAGCGGCAAAACAAATGGTTTCTGCCTTTCTGGTGTCATCAGGATAGACAAACAAGTCACGAATGAGACAGTATCTGACGCTGTAGGGGTAGATATGTATGACGTTGTCTTGTTTTTCTTTGGACGTACATGCTTATTGTTTTCCTGATTGCCCTTTTTGTTCCCGGTCATTACAAGAGCATGGTACAGCTTTTGTGCATCCCAATCGAGGCAATTTGTCCTTAAATTAACCTTTTTTAAGCATCGTTACGTATCTCGTGGGGCAGATGAAATGATGCGAGTGGCTTGACTTATCAGTTAGAAATGTTGTTGTTTCTGTTTGTTTAATCTGCGCAAACGGGAAACTATGAAGCAGAGCAATGGCATCCCATATCGTCGGGTACCCTCGGATGGGGCCTAAAAGAGAGCTGAAATTCGCCTTGGAATCGTTCTGGGATGGGAAGAGCAGTGCCGAGGAGTTGCAGAAGGTGGCCGCTGATCTCCGGGCATCCATCTGGAAGCAGATGGCGGATGCTGGGATCAGATACATTCCCAGCAACACTTTCTCTTACTATGATCAAGTATTGGACACCACAGCCATGCTTGGAGCAGTTCCCGCTAGATACGGTTGGAATGGAGGGGAGATTGGATTTGATACCTACTTCTCCATGGCGAGGGGTAATGCTTCTGTACCAGCTATGGAGATGACCAAGTGGTTTGACACCAATTAGTAAGTGCTTGGTTCTTGGACCATCCTTCCAGCCACTTATTAGTGCTGCCCTTGCTTATGCTAACCTTTGGAAGGGAACGACTAAAGATGTGTGTGATCAATGATTTTGCAGCCATTACATTGTCCCTGAACTGGGGCCCGAAGTTAAGTTCTCATATGCATCTCATAAGGTAGTCGAAGAGTACAAGGAGGCCAAATCTGTAAGTCTGCTGTATCATGTTATTGTTCCAGGAAAGAGTGTTGCTAGTATAAGAAGCCTCCTTAAAAGAGCACTTTTAATGAGGCTCCAAAAATGATGAGTTTCTTGCTATTTAGCAAGAAAACTTGTTATTTAATAAGAGTTTCGGTATTCAAAATAATAAGTTTCTTACTATTTATCAGGTATCTTGTTATATAAAAAACAATAAGATTCTTATTGAATAACAAGTTTCTTATTATTTCATTACCGATAATCATCCGACAAACTGCGATGTGGCGCACTGTGATTGGCCTTTGTAAACACCCATTTGTAGGAGGCTCTGTAGGGAAGTTTATCTCTCCTGGAAAATGTTCTCTTCCTAAATGAAATCACAGTATTTAATGTTCTCTAGAGCAGAAGTTTCTGATGCAATCTGGAAACATTAGGTTTAAGCCAGAAATTTACTGCTTCCACTAGGAAATGATGTAGGATTATCAATTCCTCTTTGTCACAATATGCCTGAATTATATACTTGGATTAAATTGCAGGATAAATTAGGATGTTTGACCGATTTAATCATTATTTGGATTTGAGTTAGTTTTTCTGATGCTCTTAACTGTTATGATGATGCAGCTTGGAGTTGATACTGTTCCAGTCCTTGTGGGCCCAGTTTCCTACTTGTTGCTTTCGAAACCAGCTAAGGGTGTCGAGAAATCCTACCCTCTTCTCTCCCTTGTAGAAAAGATTCTTCCAATATACAAGTATGGAGCCGCCTTCTTTTGGCACGATACTGGCAAGCATTTAATGAGTACATTTTTCTTAACGATGCTCCAACTGATTGTATCTTATACAGGGATGTTGTGGCGGATCTTAAAGCAGCCGGTGCCTCTTGGATTCAGTTTGATGAGCCCACGCTTGTGATGGATCTCACTTCCCACCAGTTGCAAGCATTTACTCACGCCTATGCTGAGCTAGAGTTAGATCTATCTGGTCTGGATGTTCTTATTGAGACATATTTTGCTGATGTGTCTGCGGAAGCATATAGAACACTGACCTCTTTGAAGGGTGTTGCTGGATTTGGTTTTGACTTGGTTCGTGGGACAAAAGCTCTTGATTTGATCAAGGGTGGATTCCCTTCTGGCAAATATCTTTTTGCTGGGGTTGTCGATGGAAGAAATATCTGGGCTAATGATCTCGCCTCTTCCCTCACTACTCTGCAATCTCTTGGAGGCGTGATTGGCAGGGGTATGTATATCTGTGCAACCATAAAATGGCCATTTTAGGAGAAACTTGGCTGTCGCTTACATTTTATAATTTTCTTCGGCAGATAAGGTTGTGGTTTCAACATCCTGTTCTCTTCTCCACACTGCGGTAGACCTGGCGAACGAGACAAAGTTGGATAAAGAGATTAAGTCATGGCTAGCTTTTGCAGCACAAAAAATTGTTGAAGTTAATGCCTTAGCCAAAGCATTGGCTGGACAGAAGGATGAGGTACTGCATTAAGCACGGGGTTATGAACATGGGGGAATTTTGTTTGATTATTGACAAACTGAATGTATGCACGGTGATCTGTTTTCAGATTTTCATGTTTATTCCTATTGAGTAGCATGTTATCTTCTCCGGGAGTACTTGTTGGCCTCAATTCTCACCGTGATTTTGGGTTCGCTATTGGATTTCTTTCAGGCCTTCTTCTCTGCTAATGCTGTTGCTCAGGCTTCAAGAAAATCCTCTCCAAGGGTGACAAATGAGGCAGTCCAGAAGGCAGTAAGTAGTCTTAAGGAAATGTCACTATTAATGGCTCGAGATTGCTATGGTTAACCATGGAATCTCTTTTTCTTCTTAGGCTGCTGCACTGAGAGGCTCTGATCATCGCCGGCCCACGAATGTGAGTGCTAGACTAGAAGCTCAGTATAAGAAGTCAAACCTTCCAATTCTTCCTACCACAACCATTGGGTCTTTCCCCCAGACGATAGAACTTAGAAAGGTCCGCCGGGAATACAAAGCTAATAGGTATGTCCCATGGATTCTCTCTTTATATCGACATTATCTGTCAATCAATGCTTCAGATTCCTATTATGCTCCGTTTCTGAACTGCATTCCCACTAAAACTGCAGGATCTCGGAAGATGATTATGTGAAGGCCATCGAGGAGGAAATTAGCAAGGTTGTCAAGCTCCAAGAAGAGCTTGACATTGATGTTTTGGTCCATGGAGAGCCTGAGGTGAGTTTTGACTAGAAATGAGATATTTTACGCCTCAATTAGAACTTCATAGGTTGTGTTACAAAGTTTCTACTGTTTCCTCGCATATTCTCCGGACACAGAGAAACGACATGGTTGAATACTTTGGTGAGCAATTGAGTGGTTTTGCCATCACTCTTAATGGATGGGTGCAATCTTATGGCTCCCGCTGTGTAAAGCCACCAATCATCTATGGAGATGTGAGCCGGCCCAAGGCTATGACTGTCTTTTGGTCTTCAATGGCCCAAAGCATGACGAACCGCCCTATGAAAGGAATGCTCACTGGTCCCGTCACCATTCTCAACTGGTCCTTTGTTAGAAATGACCAGCCAAGGTAAAAGCAAGATGAAAGAGAATGCCAAATTCATTAATGTTCACATGTCAAATTAATATAATATTTTTAACTGTTTCCTAATCACTTCGCTCTTCAGGTTCGAAACCTGCTATCAAATTGCTCTTGCCATTAAAGACGAGGTTGAGGATCTCGAGAAAGCTGGTGTCACTGTTATTCAAATTGACGAGGCTGCTTTAAGAGAGGGCCTGCCTCTTAGGAAGTCTGAGCAGGCTTTCTATTTAGACTGGGCAGTTCATTCCTTCAGGATCACAAACTGCGGTGTTCAAGACACTACTCAGGTTAGTTTTGATACCTTACTGTCATTGGTTGTGAGGACTAGCTTTAAAAGGTGAGTTTCGAAAGTTGTTTCAAATCACTTGTATATAGAGGAGGTTTTAAATTATGATTAACCAAATAAGAAGCCTTACGGCGAATGTATTTTACAGATCCACACCCATATGTGCTATTCCAACTTCAATGACATCATCCACTCGATAATCAACATGGATGCTGACGTCATCACCATTGAGAACTCCCGATCGGATGAGAAGCTCCTCTCTGTATTCCGTGAGGGCGTGAAATATGGTGCCGGCATCGGTCCTGGCATCTATGACATTCACTCACCTAGGATTCCATCCATAGAGGAAATTGCTGATAGGATTAACAAGATGCTCGCAGTCCTCGAGAGCAACATCCTCTGGGTCAACCCTGACTGTGGCCTCAAGACCCGTAAGTATGCTGAAGTCAAGCCCGCTCTCAGCAATATGGTTGCTGCGGCTAAGCTGCTTCGAGCACAGCTGGACAAAGCCAAGTGAGTTTGTTCCATGATGTTATAACGACCCTTTGAGGTTTCTGAGGTTTTATCAAAAGATCAATAAGCCCATCCTCTCTTTCTCATGAAATGTTTGTCCGACAAATTTTTGTTTTTGGCTCTTGTCGAGCTGATTCTGTATCTGTTGTATTTGAGAGCGGAATTCATATCACCTTCTAAAGGGGGTTTTTTGTCTATGAAGTTTTTCTCCCTCCTCCCCCCAACAATGTATTATCCCTCTTGGAGTGGTGATAATATCAATATTAGATATGCAAGGTAGAAATATATTGCTCGAAATTTTATATATATATATATATATATATGGAGGAAATTATCCTATTGTAACCACTTTGATGCAATTCTTTTGTTTGGAGATGAGGGATACATGACCAAATTTAGCAGAAGCTCAGAGCCATATTATTCACTGTGAGTGTACATTTCAATTTACAAGTAATATTTTTGTTTAGGAACCATATACATGGGCAGCAGGCACAATACGAAGTTAGTCTTCTAGACCTTCTAAGTTTTCTGACTGAATTGTTCCTCTCGATATTATTTTGTACTTTATGTACAGGGCAAGGGCCAGAACCAAGAAACTTGCCACAACCAAGTTTATGAGATATCCGTACTTATTCAGCTTCGTTAGTATATGACTCTCTGTGTTCCTGCGGCTGTTGCTGCCCAAATGCCTGCGCGTCTGTTTCCTCATCTTCCTTTCACCACCGTGGACCGACTCACTTGGCTTTTCATGCTCCTCAGTCATATACATAGCCCTTTTTTCTTCAGCCTTCTTTTTCCTCTGTAAAGCTGTTTCTGAAGCATCATCCCTATCAGGGGGTGCACTACTCTGAGCAATCTCTCCTCTCATTTCGCTTGGCTTATGTTCCTTCTCGGGCGACTTTTGGGGGCCAGAGTCTTCTTTCCTGCTAGTTTTCTCGACAGGTTGCTTCTCTGCACCGGTCTTTGAGGGGATTTGATCGGGTTCCTTCTGCTTATCAGCCTTTTGAGTTTGCGGCTCGGGTTTGTGGGAAGGCTTGGGAGGTTCTCCAGTTTCCTTCCTTTGATCGGTCTTTCCGGGCTGTTGCAGCTCAGGCTTGGTTTTGTGTTCCATAGGCTTTGGAGAGTCTTTAGGTTCCGTCTTCTGGTCAGGCCTTCCTGGTTGTTGCAGCTCAGATTTGGGTTCCGGAGGTTTCTGAGTTTCCGGAGGTTTTTGAGTTTCTCCCATAGGTTTTCCTTTCGCCTCTTTTTCCTCTACAGTTAGAGGCTCGGCACGTACGATCATCTTGGGGTACTTGATATGGAGAATGCCATCGTCGAACCTCGCGCTGATCCTGTGAGAGTCATAGTTCGATGAGATAGGAAACTCCTTGCGGAAATGGCTCCATCGGTTATCGCCGACTTTGCGCTCTCCTATGATCCGCAGATTCCGAGCCGAGGTAACTTGCACCTTAATCTCCTCTCTTTTGAAGCCTGCACGTCACAAGCAATCATGAGCTAGCCTGTCTCAAGTTCATCCAATCTTGTTAACCTTTAGGTTATCATTCGGAGTCCTAGGTTCGGGTGCCCAAGCAAAATATGTTTATATCGTACCATGATACGTTCATGTGATCCTTATTGAATCTAAAATGTACATGAACAACTTATGGAAACTCCAAGAACTGGAAACCACACCTGGTAGAAACACGAGAAGGGTGTCGAATCCTTCCTCGGATGCCCACTCCGTGGATGGCTCGAAAACCTCGGAAACCCGATTAATAGATGCCATAACCTTCAGCTGTTTCTGTTTCTCCCTGCCTTCCTACTAGTTTCTTGGATTGATTTATGGCAGAGTACATTTGCTTCCTGTTTTTATACACGTTGTGGAGGAAAACCTTCCCTCCTTCCTTTGTTTCCTTTGAAATTGGTTTATTCTTTTCTCTCCTCGTCTCGAGCATTCTTTTCAGAGGCTTTACGTATGCTTTTGCTCGCTTCATGCATTAGGGAAGCCTCGTTATTCTTTGCCTCATCCCGCGATCTTGAAAAATGGGTACCCGAGAAGTCTTTTTAATGCACGAAATGAGATTCTTAAACGGGCGATTACCAGCTTAAATTAATACTGTCCCACGGTCAGTTTGTAATAATAACCGATTGATAAACAAGTGGAAAGGGAGGGGAATATACTTGAGAGATTTTGGGGGGAGAGGAACAACCAAATGGCACTGGACAAGAATCCCCCGAATTACGACATCGAAGCTTTTGTCCGATAATTTTGCGCTTTCTTGCTACATAATCGGCAAGAACCGGCTCTCTACGAGTTTTAAGCCCCGTTTGGATTTAGAGTTAATTGATTTTAATTTTAACTTTAACTTTAACTCAAAACACTACACAACAAAAATACACATTTTCCAATTCAAAAATTTTAACTTTAATTTTTAACTCAACACACTACACAACAAAAACACACGTTTCCCAAATCAAATTTATAATCACATCTCATTTGTCCTTTTTCCACAATCAAAATTAAAATCAAAATTAAAGTAACTTTAACTCCAAATCTAAACGGCCCCTTAGATTTTCATCATAAATTTTCGGTTAAAAACAAAAAAGAGTAAAACTGCTTATGTTATAAAGGGATTACAGTGAAATCATATGATTTCATCCCCTAAGACTTTGCTCCGTTTAGTTTCGCAGA
Source organism: Punica granatum (assembly GCF_007655135.1). Lineage (NCBI taxonomy): Eukaryota > Viridiplantae > Streptophyta > Magnoliopsida > Myrtales > Lythraceae > Punica > Punica granatum. Next base: position 25,771,650 of record NC_045132.1, read on the forward strand.
TAAAATCATAAAAATTTTAACTTTAACTTTAACTCAATACACTACACAATCATTTGTCATTTTTCACAATCAAAATCAAAATTACTTTAACTCTGAAATCAAACACACCAATGAAGAACATATGAGATCAGACTGTCCATGACATGGATGGTGGGCCTGGAACTCTATGGGTTGGGCCAAGTTTATGATAGTCGAATGGGCCCACGGCATCATCTTCATAACTTTCGATTCTTTGCTTTTCGTTTAATCAAATAAATAAAAAAAAATTCTTTGCTTTTCATTTTTATTTTTTATTTTATTTATTGGAAGGGTCTCCAATTTCCATAACAAGGAGCACTTAATTATTAGTCTAGTAGTTAAATGGAATAATGGATTCACAAGCCTCGATAATTTGGGTGCCATTAGCATACTTCTAATTGATAAGCACTCAAAAATCTAAATGTAAAATAGACAGTATTCACCCAATCATTTTCTTTAACGATTAAATTTTTTCAAATAAATCATTCAGTCAATTTTAATCTCATTCTACCTTATTTGGTTCGAGAGTTACAATGATTATGAAAAATGGGTCCATAACTCTCCATCCAAACAAACAATAAAGAGTTCAAATCAATCTTAATCTTTTCATTCACAAAATCTTGTGTTTGTCTCGAGTTATTGTTAACAGGATGACCGCACCTATAAAAACTGCTTTTGAGTCAACATAGCTTAGATATTCTTTTTTTTTTTTTTTTTTCCCGGTAGGTGATATTCTATTATAGTTCCCTCTGATGGCTACTCTGCTGCACCCTAATCAGTGCCACGTGCAGTGTGTATAAGTTAGATATGGCTCATATGTTTGCAGCAGAGACGGCGGCAGCTTCAGGGTCCTTCTTCTGCTGCTGCTGTGGCTCTCTACCATGGGCAGAGACAAGAATCTTGTTTTTGCTGTTAATGGGCAGAGGTTCGAGCTCTCGGATATCGACCCTTCAACCACTGTGCTCGAATTCTTGCGGCTGCACACTCGCTTCAAGAGTGTCAAGCTCGGATGTGGTGAAGGTACGGCCTTTGAATGATCTCTTGATGCTGTCGTGTGTCCAGTCCGACCACTTGCTGTCACTGCTTAGTGCTTACTCCTAAAACTTATACTGTGAGCTAGCTGCTACCTGTTTGGTGGGGTAATGGAACTCTTGCTGTTCTATGATTCTGATCACACTCTCAGCTCGTCGATCTTCATTTCTGATAGAAATCAACACGAAGTTTTCTTGACTCAGCTCAGTTGATTCTGTTGGATCTGTCACTGAGTTGGTATCTGGGATTTGGCCTGTCATGAACCGAGCTCCACCCCTTCAGAGACTGAAAGTAAAGCACTTGAGTGACTGCATATATGTGTCGGTGTCGGTCTGGACACGGTTTAGTTTATGTGAAATTAGATTCATTCTCCGAGTCAAATTGGATATCCGGAAAGTGTAGGTGGAGAGTCAGAGATCTTTACATGCTATGGATATACTTTTGCAGGTGGCTGTGGAGCCTGTGTGGTGTTACTATCTAGATATGATCCTGCAAGTGACCGGGTGGAGGACTTCACCACAAGCTCGTGTCTCACACTCCTCTGCAGCATAAATGGATGCTCTATCACAACCGCCGAAGGCCTTGGGAATACCAAAGACGGGTTCCATCCGATCCAGAAGCGGTTCTCGGGCTTCCATGCTTCTCAGTGCGGCTTCTGTACTCCGGGAATGTGCATGTCTCTCTATGGAGCTCTGGTAAATGCCGAGAAGACCGACCGCCCGAAACCTTCCAAGGGATTCTCAAAGTTGACTGTCTCCGAAGCCGAGAGGGCTATTTCAGGAAACCTCTGCCGGTGCACCGGCTATCGTTCAATTGCTGATGCGTGCAAGAGTTTTGCGGCCAATGTAGATATCGAAGATCTGGGGTTGAACACTTTCTGGAGAAAAGGAGAGGACAAGGAGACATGTTTAAGTAGATTACCACCATATGACCAAAATAGTGATATCAGGGCTTTCCCTGAATTTCTGAAAGATGAAGTGAAGGCTTCAGATGGGTTGGGTGTCGAAAAATGTAACTGGTATAGTCCTGTCACCTTTGAGGCGCTCCAATGCCTGTTGGGATCAGATGGAATGGATAAAGGGGATAGAGTGAAAGTAGTTGTGGGCAATACCGGAGTGGGCTATTACAAGGATTACCAGCACTGGGACAAGTACATTGATCTAAGGCACATCCCTGAACTTCAAGTTATCGTGAAGGACAAGACAGGAATTGAGATCGGGGCAGCAGTGACGATAACTAAAGCTGTCAAGGAATTGAGGGATTTCAGTGAATATTTGTCGAATCTTGACGGTGGGAATATATTCAGAAGATTGGCAGATCATATGGAAAAGATCGCTTCAGGTTTCATTAGGAACTCAGCTAGTTTGGGAGGAAACTTGGTGATGGCGCAAAGGGAAAAGTTTCCTTCTGATATCGTCACCATTCTTCTTGCTGGAGCCTCATCAGTAAAGATATTGGCTGGCTTGAAGGTTGAGAGGATTACATTGGAGGAATTTCTGAGGAGGCCTCCGCTTGACCCAAAAACTATGCTTTTGAGCGTTAAAATCCCAATATTGAAATCAAACAGCAGCAAAGTGCTGTTTGAAACCTATCGTGCTGCTCCACGGCCCTTAGGGAATGCACTGCCCTACTTGAATGCTGCTTTCTTGGCTGAAGTTTCTCAGTGTGATTCCTCAAATAATACTCGTATAAACAGCTGTAGGATGGTGTTTGGTGCCCACAGTTCTCAACACGCTGTGCGCGCAAGGAAGTTGGAGGATGTTTTGGTTGGAGAAAAGGTTCTCAGTTTGAGTCTGTTAAGCGAAGCCATTGAAGTTGTGAAAAAAATCGTGGTCCCAGAGGATGGCATATCGAGTAGTGCTTATAGGACAAGCCTAGCTGCTGGTTTTGTTTTCACTTTTCTTATACCCCTCATTGAGTCCGCTCTTCCGATACCCAAATACTTAGATGGTTACAGTGGTTTGGTCAAGGCTGTAGAGCAGGAAAGGGATCAGCTATCATATGGGAAGCAGGTTGTAGAAGTGGATAAGCAATATACTCCTGTAGGAGATCCGGTTGCGAAATCCCAATCCACCATCCAAGCTTCTGGTGATTTTGCTTTGAGTTTTCTTTTTTGGTCAAATTTAGTTTATATAATTGAATGCAAGCATTCTGTTTAAGAGAATAAGTAAGGACCCTCTTAGTTGATTACGACTGAGAATTGCATTCCAGCAATCCGTAATCCATGAATGAGGTGCAGCAATCTTTTTCTTCTAGCAGATATTAATTGATCTCAACTGCCCTAACCAATTCAACAGGTGAGGCTGTGTACGTGGATGACATTCCTTCTCCAACCAACTGCCTCTACGGAGCTTTCATATATAGCATGAAGCCTCTTGTAAGAGTGAAAAGCATCACATTTTCACCTAGCTTACCTAAAGATGTGGTAATTTCAGTTGTTTCCTTTCAAGATATTCCCATCGGAGGAGAGAATCTTGGATCACGGACCATATTTGGGTCGGAACCTTTGTTTGCTGATGAGCTTGCTCATTGTGCTGGTGATCGTGTTGCTTTTGTGGTAATCCTTTTTTTTTTCAACTTTTTAGGTTCCTTGTATCATATTATGTTTTAATAAAATGCTTGTCGAAATTGAATCTCTTGCAAGGTTGCAGAGAGCCAGAAGCTTGCAGATATGGCAGCAGAAGCTGCTGTTATTGATTATGACATGGAAGATTTAGAAACACCAATTTTATCTGTGGAAGATGCTGTTGAGAGATTAAGCTTCTTTGAGGTTCTTCCTATTTTCTATCCCGAGAAAGTTGGTGACTTCTCAAAAGGAATGGCAGAAGCAGATCAGAAGATCCTTTCTGCTCAGGTACTCTTCTCAAGTTTGTCATTCGTCTTCTTGGAAAGATCTGAGAATGAAGGTAAAAGACTGTGGGTTGCAGATTCAGCTTGGGTCTCAGTACTACTTTTACATGGAGAATCAGAGTGCACTTGCTATACCTGATGAAGACAACTGCATGGTGGTCCATAGTTCGACTCAGACCCCTGAATTTCTACATGGCACCATTGCAAGATGTCTGGGAGTTCCTGAACATAACATTCGTGTCATAACGAGAAGAGTTGGTGGAGGATTTGGTGGAAAGGCTGCAAGGGCCATGCCAGTGAGTTTACTATAAAGAGTCCCTTGTGTGTGTATATATATATAAATATATAGCAGAGTTAACCTATCAAAGCCGTAACCTGAAAGGTCTTTACTTGTCGTATAAGAATCTTTTTGTAGGTCTGACTTGTAGTGAAGAATTTTGGGACATGAAGTCCCATAAGCCTCCTTTTTGATCTGATCGATATTTTTAAGACTTTGTCAACTATGATTGTAAACTGATCCAGCATAATTTCTATATTAAGTTCTGGCTTTATAAAACCTTTGTTTCTGGAACATCTAAGAAGATTTGATGTTTATTTAGGTTTCCGTAGCCTGTGCGGTTGCAGCTCATAAACTGAACCGTCCTGTTAGGACTTATCTCAACCGGAAAACAGATATGATCATGGCTGGAGGGAGGCATCCGATGAAGGTAACTTACAGCGTAGGATTCAAGTCAAATGGGAAGATCACGGCCCTACATGTTGACATTCTAATCAACGGCGGACTGTCTCCTGATATCAGCCCGATAATGCCCCACAATATGGTCAACACGCTCAAGAAGTATGACTGGGGCAACCTGTCCTTTGACTTCAAAGTATGCAAGACGAACCACACCAGCAAGTCGGCTATGCGTGCCCCAGGGAAGGTCCAGGCATCTTTCATTGCAGAGGCTGTAATCGAACATGTGGCATCTGTCCTCTCAATGGAAGTCGATGTGATCAGAACCGTTAATCTTCACACACAAAACAGCCTCAGCTTGTTCTATCCGGGCAGCGTTGGTGGCCTGGAGGAGTACACAGTGCCCTTGACGTGGGTGAAGTTGGGTTTTTCCTCTGATCTGGCACAAAGGACCAAGGAAATTAAGGAGTTCAATCTATGCAATACGTGGAAGAAAAGGGGGATTTCTCGAGTTCCCATCATTTATGAAGTGGCTGTGAGACCGACTCCAGGGAAGGTCAGTTTGTTGAGCGATGGGTCCGTGGTTGTGGAAGTGGGAGGAATCGAGCTGGGTCAGGGGCTGTGGACTAAGGTGAAACAGATGGTGGCATTTGCTCTGAGTGCGGTACAATGCGATGGGCCCATGGACTTGTTGGAAAAAGTTCGGGTTGTACAGGCTGATACCTTGAGTGTTACTCAAGGAGGCTGGACTGCAGGGAGCACGACTTCAGAGGCGAGCTGTCAGGCGGTTCAGCTTTGTTGTGATATTCTGGTCGAGAGGCTGCGTCCTCTCAGGGATAGGCTGCGGGAGCAACAGGAATCTATTACTTGGAATGTGCTGGTTCAACAGGTATTCAAGAGAGCTATGTATATTCTTTCATGTTTATTTACGACAAGGAGCTCTTGAGGCCAACCCAGGCCATAAGTCCAGTTAAACTCTGGGCCTATTAAGAAGCCTTCACTTACCTGGTTTTCGATCATTCATGTGTGTGATTCTCCTTTGTTCCTTCCATTAAATTTGCAGGCATATTTGCAGCCCGTCAACTTATCAGCGAGTGCATTCTATTGCCCTGAACTAAGTTCAATGCAGTACCTCAACTATGGCGCTGCTGTGAGCGAGGCAAGTTTTTGCCTTAGATCATGAAACTACTAATGCTGGAAAGGTTTCTTTCAATCTGGAACTCCCCCTGATACGATTTTTCTCATGCAGGTTGAGATAGATGTTCTAACTGGAGAAACAAGAATCCTTCGGTCCGATATTATTTACGACTGTGGGAAGAGCCTCAACCCTGCTGTCGATTTAGGGCAGGTTAGCCTCGTTTAATCTTATACTGATAGTATGGACGCACTTTCCTATGAATTTGGTCATTCTTGGCCGTAGTTTTTGTTTTTCTGGTCTGTCTTATTTTCAGATGAGGTACTTGTTTTGCAGATTGAGGGTGCATTTGTTCAAGGAATCGGATTCTTCATGCTCGAAGAATACACAACGAATTCTGAGGGGTTGGTGAATACAAAAGGCACTTGGACATACAAAATCCCGACACTAGACACTGTGCCGAGAGAATTTAATGTCGAGATTCTCAATAGCGGGCATCATAAAGGACGCGTTCTTTCCTCTAAAGGTATGCCTGAATCTCGCACTCGTCTGCGCCGATAACAGTTGCCTGAATCGTAGAGACACAGACAGCTCCCTTTTAAATAATCCTTGCGTGCCATAATGACTGAAGCAAACATTAATCGTGCAGCTTCGGGAGAGCCGCCCCTGCTCCTAGCAGCTTCCGTCCACTGTGCAACGAGAGCGGCAATTAAAGAAGCGAGGAGACAGCTCCTCTCATGGAGCAGCCTCGACACAACTGATTCACCTTTCCAGTTGGATGTCCCAGCCACCATGTCTGTCGTTAAGGAACTCTGCGGGCTAGATAGTGTCGAGAAGTACTTACGGTGGAGAATGTCGGCGAAGTGAATAGAGAAAGATGCTTAATTTCACCGTAAAATTTGCCCGTGATTTGGAACTTGGGATCTTTTAAATTTGATGGAAGCATACCTTGGAGGATATACGTATATATACACTTCAATAACAAATAAGAGCATATGGTGTAAGATAGAGCTGATTCTGTAGAATCTAGAATCTGTGCATCGGTTCATACTTTTTAAGTGATTTTGCATATTGGCCCATTAACTTTTGATTGTTTTCATTTTCGCCTCTAGAGGATATTCATGATTGCTTGTACAGCCACTGGACTTTGCGAACAATCCATGTGTTATCCTTCTTGATTTTTGAAGATCTGATGAAATCCAAGAACATATAGATTGTAGATTTGATGCAATTATGTGTCAAACGAATTTCGTTTTTTCTTTTTTTTTTTTGGGCCAATGTATCCATCGAATTTAACATCGTAGAAAATGATCCATGGAGACTTTATCGAAGATACATAACCAAAGAATTTATTATAAAAAGTTTATTGACCATTGAGTTCTCTAAAAGTTTATAATGAATATATTTAATTGGAATATTGAATCTTCCTTAAATCATTTTTGTGAAAGGGCTATAGAATAATGTGGAAAAGTGTTGCTGTTTTGCACTAAATGAATTTACCGATTTGCAGGAAACTGTTCGGGGACTTCACAGAGTGCCTGTGAGATTTTTTTATCTAAACTCCGAGCAAGTAAAAACTTCAAACATCTCAACGAGTAATTTTAATTCAAAGTAATTTTATTAAGGGGTTTTTACCCTAAATGACCTATGATTTATCCATTTTATCAAATCTATTTTATGTTTTTTTTTGTCAGTTATATCACATGGTTTACATTTTGCATCAAATCTATCCCGGCATTATCTTTTCCATTGACATCTAACGGTCGTGCTGACGTGGCACGTGGAGAGATAGTGGGCCCCACTTGTCACGTGGGCGCCACGTCAACACGGGCGTTAGATGTCGACGGAAAAAATAACGGCGAAATAGATTTGAAGCAAAATGTAAACCATAAGATATGACTGACAAAAAAAAAGATATGATAAATTTGACAAAATATGTAAATCATGAGCCATTTTAAGTAAAAATCCATTTTACTAAATCTTTTTTTGTGTTCCAATACTTTTTTTAGTTTGTTGTATTCAAAGATTTATTATGTTGCCAACATGCATTGGGGACTATTATATGCTTTGATGAATGACATGGATAAAAACACTTGAAGATGCCATCATTCATATTGATGCAAAATCTTTCTTCACATTTTACTTGAGGCACTTCTTAGAACTTGGAATCACCTGCTTAAAACACTTTGCTGGAGACTTTTCTTAGAAGCTGAAGCCACTTGCTTCTTATTTACAAATCTAAATAATATTAAAAGAAGAAAATGGTTGGGCCCAAAAATTCTAGTGCACGTTCATCTAGTTTAACAGAAATTATTGTCCCTGAAGCATTTCACGTGCCTTTTTCAGAGACGACTCAACTTTGCTGCCTTTGTGTTTCCTCATTTCATCGTGGCCCCCATTACAAATGGTAGTGCATTGCATTTGAAAGATTTTGTCAGGAGTCATAATTTATACGTTAACTAACACTTGTGGATAGAGCAACTGAGGCTCTTCATTCATGCACTTATTCTCAGCTTCAAAACATGAGCCAGATGGTCGTGTTATTTTGGACGAACTCGAGACATTTTGCTTATTGAAGAGGAGAACTCTTTCCAAAGGAGAAGAAAGTGGGATAAAGGGGTAATTAGATTTTGTTGTAAAATCTTCAGATAAGCCCTTGATCTGGTGCAGTGATCTAAACGTGAGGCAAGGCTCCACATCCCTTTTCTCTTCGACAAACTCAATACCATGTTAAATTTTTGCATATGAGAACTCTCGAGCATGCACCTATAATTATATGCCACTTTCCTCCATCAGCATGGAAAGCAACAATGTACTATCCTCTGACCATAACTGTCCTTTATCTTATTTATCATATGCAGTCATGAGGAAATTGACGTCAGCTGCCTTTCTGGGATAGACGTTAGAACAAAACAAAACGTCAACGTCGGAATACCTCATGAAAAAAAAATCATGATTGAAATAAATCTAAAAATAATTGTCAACGTTAAGTTATAAGGTGCAATATATCCAAAACTCAATGGGTACGTTCCTCCAAACAATGAGGTAAAATTAATTGACTGGAAGCTCAAATTTTCTCTAACGTGTTGTATATGTATGTATATAATGAGGAAGGGATTGCCCCACCAGTTTTTGTTTCTTAGACATGATGAAGAAATGTGTCTCATAAGTACTTTATAAAAGATGGATTCGATGAGGACAATAATTTATAAGGCCAAACCTGTCCTTTTTGAGAGCTAGTAATTGCTGTAGCTTCTCACATGCAGGACTGTGGACTGCCCGGGTTTACACTGGCCGAATGGAAACGGTTTGGTACCATCCTGAAGGACTATGTTTTTCTTTCAAGATAAATAGATAATCTTTCGTGCTGCTTTTGATTTGTGATTAAAAAATCATTGTCTTTATTACATTCCGTTTACTATGTACTATTTAACACTAGCATCTAGCTCCATAATTGGTCCAATTCCAAATTAATACTTCTGGCTTGAATAAATTTCTGAATTTGTCGTGGCCTACTCCTTGTCCTTTTGCTATCTTGCTGAAAAATGTTTTGATGTGTTCTTATATGTTAACTTTAAATATGGCAATATTTGGTGGTTCACATTCAGTCTCTCGAAGTAGAACATTGTAGCTTGAGCTTGACTTCTCTTTACATGTATGTATTGTCGTGAAATGTGAATTTGAGCTTGTGGTCGACTAGGAAGTCTTTGCCTTTGAAATTTATAGTTAGCTGCTCCCTTTTTTTTTTTCCGCTGAATTAAAGGTTAGGTCGGGTTATTAGCCAGTTGTGACTGTCCTAACTAAGGAAACCTAATTGCCACAGAATAGCCCACCAACACACTAGTAAATTAAGTTTAAGGCCCACTGAATCAAGTATTATGGATTGGCCACTACCATCCCATAATATACCCCCATAGTGCCAAGGTCTACGTCCTCAGTGAGGTTCGAACTCGTGATGTTCAAGTGAAGCGCTTGATGCTTAACTACTAGACCACCGTGTTAGTGGTTAATTGCTCCGTTTATTATTTGTTCATTACGAAGCACTGGACAAGTACTTGTCAAACTAAAAAATAGTTGAAGAATTTTAAGTTGTTTCCCCTCCTAAGTCTACACATCTCGATAAGTTTGTTTCCATTTTTATTTTTATTTTAAATTTGTGCAGGCTTTTACGGAAGAGACCACTGCCCAGTCTCTCTCAAGCTCTCTCCAGCTGGCGGTTAGGTTACTAATGGAATTAACAACTTACTGATATGGTGATGTTAATATCCCCATTGATGCATTTAGGACCTTCACAATGATATACTGTTGCAATTAGCCGTAGTACTTGCCTAAGATCAGATTCAGACACGCCGTTAGTAATCCGTTACACACAGCAACCCCTGAACCAGCCATGTGGCTGCCCTCGATCGACCTCTCCGACTTCAACATTCCTCTGCCCCATCCCACCTCAGATCTCTTCCTTCTCCGACGTCTCTGCCCTCCGCTCCCCCAACCTCTACAACAATCTCTCGAACAAATCCTCCTGCATCAGCTCGCCTTCAAGAACCTTAGCCTCTATAACAACTTGTCAGGACCGCCCTCGTTGTCGTGACTCAAAGGCCGGCCTTGCGCCATCTCCATCTCGGCAACAATCTCTTAATAATAAATAAATAAATAAATAAATGAAAATAATTGATAATTGATGGGTCTTTTGTAGGGTATGACAGTTTGTCATGTTCCATTGGATCTCCTAAAATACATCAAACGATAGACAAGAGCTTCCTACTTAAAACAATCTCTTGAACAAATCCTCCTCGCCTTCAAGAACCTCCCTCCAGTTCCTCAGCCTCTATAACAACTTGTCAGGACCACCCTCGTTGTCATGACTCAAAGGCCGGCCTTGCGCCATCTCCATCTCGGGAACAATCTCTTAATAATAATAATAAATAAATAAATAAATAAATGAAAATAATTTATAATTGATGGGTCTTTTGGAGGGTATGACAGTTTGTCATGTTCCATTGGATCTCCTAAAATACATCAAACGATAGACAAGAGCTTCCTACTTAAAAAACAAAAAAAATGATTTAATCCAATTTGTCATAAGTTTTGGTAACGAAATTAAGTTTTATTTAATTTGATTTAGTTTGATTTGAAGAGATGAAAACAAAAATAATTGGAAAAAATATGTGAGAAAATTTAAAGAAGAAGATAAAAAAAAAGTAATAATTATATTGTTAAATTAAGGGAAAACGTTGAAATTGAAGAAAAAGTATTGAATAGTTGAGAGAATTTAGTAGTAAAATATTAATTTAAATAATAGATAAAAAAAATGGTATGATAGAGAATTTGAAGAAAAAATAATAATAATGACTATATCGTTGAATTGAGAAAAAGTAAAATTAAATTTTGTTACCGAACATAATCTTACTCAATTTTCAAACACTACCTAAAAAAATAATATATTACAAAGGGCTACATTCGGAGTAACCTAGGCGGCCAGGAAAAAAAAAAAAGGCCGAAGAAAGATTTCATAATTCAGAGCAGCCGAACGTAAACCTACTTCGGTCATGATTAATTTTGTTAAATACAAGGTTGTCAAGACAAAAGGAAAAAACAAAATTACAAGGTTGTCACTAATCTCCATCTTCATTTACATAAGAGTTAAACATGGATCTATCCACGATTCCATGAAGCCTTGATAAATTATTAGCAAACTCTAATTGGATGACTACCCCGTGTTCGGAAATACGTTTGCAAAAAATTGATTCGGAATTAAGACGTGCCAGTTACTCGGTGTCGTCCATACCTTCGGGCACTGTCAAATTTCATTTTTTGTTTTTCTCTAACGTTCGGACAATTTGTTGCCCCAGCCGTTCAAAATTAATGTCGATTGTTTGCATCCAGAGGTTCACGTGTTGTTCTTGCTAATGGGACCGCGTGGTACGCGACGATGCATTAAGCACTTGCTTTTAGCCAGTTTTGGCATATTTCTCATTAAAATCGGTCCTTTTTCTCACTCAAACTTAGCCAGTCCTTTGAATATGCATGCATCTTGAAGGAAGACAACGTAGCCCGTACAGTTCATATATTCAATGGGTAAATTACATTGGTAGTCCAAAAAATTTTAATAATGTATCAAGTTGGTTCAAAAAGTTTTTTTTTTGCTACTTGATGATACAAAATGTTTCAAAGTTGTAACATGATAGTATAAACCGTCATCTCGCCATTGACGCCGTCAAACCGACGCTGAATGTGTAAAACCGATTTTTGTGGGACGTTACATGATGGTGCAAAATGTTTTAAAGTTGTAACTTAATAGTACAAAATATTTTACATAAGTTACATTATGGTATAAAATTTACAGTTTTGTAAAGGACGGCTTGACGGCGTCAATGACGAGCTGACGGTTTATACTATCATGTTACAACTTTGAAACATTTTGTACCATCAAGTAGCAAAAAAAAATTTTTGGACCGACCTGATACATTATTAAATTTTTTTTGGACCACCAGTGTAATTAACTCTATATTCAACCATCCTGTAAAATTTAATCTCACCGTTAAATGTTTCTGATGAGGTGCCGGCCGGTCCAGCTGTTATAAAATCAATAATGGTTTTTCTATACCTAACTATTCTCGTGTCACTGCTAACAGCCGGGCGGCCGATTGCAGAAACAAGACTGTGTCGTTTTGGACTGCTTGCAATTCATGCCTCTGGCCACTGCTAATCTCACTCTCTAATCTCTATTGTTCAGATGGCGTGTCCAATCTTAGCTATTCAAAATAAATCTTGATTTTTACATTCAAAAGTTCTCGTGTCCCTTTTAATGGGAATATTTTTTTTTATACATGATGACGCATAAAGCAGCTGCTTTTAGTAACTTCTGGCATATTTTACTCATTTAGTCAATCATTTGACTGCATTATTGAGAAGAAATTTTTTTATGACCCTATCACGTGAAAAAATATTACAAAAAATAATGAGTATTAAATATTTGAGTAATTATCATAATTATTTTTAATTGTCACAATCTTATTAATATTTCTTTATTTACATCATCATAAGATATGATCATTTAATATTTCTTTTCATGATGAGAACGTTGTTTGTTTTTTGAGTTATAATAATTTTGGGAAGGATTTGTAGACTGCGTTGCCTTGCCTTGCCAAAAATTGAAGAGGACTATGCGGCGTGGATTTTTTTTTTTTGTGAACCCTCATAAATGAAATTGAGTATCGACTAATTCAATTAGACCGGATTGACCCATTAAAGTGTAAAATTCTCTCAGCATAAATTTTATACATTTACAATGACTAAAATCCGAGACCTTACTTAAGCGGAAGTGCAGAACAAGTGCTAAACCGCTTGAACCAACTCATGTTCATAGCGTGGATTTTATGTTTTGTTATTAACTTGTGGGGAAAAGACGATTTCTTCCGTTTGAACATATCATAATTACATTTCCTACCAAAAACTTATTTAAAAGATAGTATTGTTCAAAAAAGTTATTTAAAAAATAGTATGGTTCATTTGTCATTTTCATAATTTAGATTTGAAAAAATTAGGTCGTACAGTCCAAGATTTGATAATGAGCACTGCTATTTTGTTCGATTCGGCACTGCCGGAGAACTCACAGGGGCAACTTTCGTAATGTTCAGAGAAGTCAAGGACACTTTTATTGTGAGAGAGAGTCGGAGGATCTTCCTCCGAAAAGAAAATCAAATTCCCTTCGATAATTATCTCAAATCTTAGCTCATCATTTTAAAATTATATGAGAATGCTCAACGTATCGATTTCGTTCCTATTCTAGTTCACCGTCAATTCCTGTCCAAAATTGACGGAAAATTTGACGTGGTTCACTTAAGGAGATGACGGTACTTACATGGAAAGTGAGATATGTGAATTTTTTCGACAACTTTGAAGAAAAATTGACGGTTCGCTGAAATTAGACCTCAGTCGAAATATTGAGCATTCTCATATAAATTTTTAAAGAATGAGCTACAATTTAGACAAACGTCAACCGTTATGCAGCCTATGCTGAATAATGTAATTTTTTACGTCTAGATTTTTTCGACGAAAGAACATATATTTTTTGTAAGACTATGAGTAAGATCCTTGATTGGGTGTCATTAGATCAACATGCGAAAGCGTGCGCCATTACTCTATGTTGTTTTTCTATGCAAAGTTATTCATGGACATTGCAGTTTTTTTAGACCATACATCCTGGATTACCATAGAGATCCGTCCCCTTCAATGGCTGGTCCCTACAATCAGCGGAATAGTTTTGGGTCTCGGTCCATCCAAGGGACGCAAAAGTCCAAACAATTTCTTCATCATTCAACGTTTAGGCAAAAAAAAAAAAAAGAAAAAAAAGATAGTGGATTAAGTAAATGAAAATAAATAAATAAATTCCAATAACAAATGAGCAAGTCACACGAAAAAATATTCGGTTGTTATTATACAGCAATGTAAATATAAAACAGTTATATTTCAGTAAAATTTTCTTTTAATTTCATACGTGACTGCGTAATACTCATTGAATATTTCTCTGAGGTGGCGTTTTGTCCAAGAAAGTTTACGTGTGTCGCAATCGCGAGTGGCCTTGTGGACAAGAGTGTATATGTTAGAATTGTTGAAGAGCCAGCAGCTTCAGTTTTTTCTTCTTCTTCCTGCGTGGCTTTCTAATATGAGTAGAGACAGGAACCTCGTTTTTGCTGTTAATGGACAGAGGTTCGAGCTCTCCGATGTTGATCCTTCAACCACCGTGCTCGAATTCTTGCGGCTGCACACTGGCTTCAAGAGTGTTAAGCTCGGGTGTGGTGAAGGTAAGAGCTCCAACTGAATTCTCGATACTGTCATGTGTCCAATCCATCCGACCCTTTTGTTGACACCGCCTCTTTCGAGTATTTATACTGTGAGCTTTTAACTGTTTGGCAGGGTGATGTATTTATTGCTGTTTTATGATTATATGACACTTTCAGCTTGTCCTAGTCGGTCTTTATCTGTGGATATAGAATCCATATGTCAAGATGAACTTTTCATGATTCAGTTCAGCTGGTCACATCGATTACATCTCAAAAGTAGGAACTTTTGGCTGACTATGTGGCACGTTAATCTGTCTCGATCAGAATTCGGGGGTGTCATGAACTGAGTTCCTTCCTTTCAGCATAGAAACTGAAAGAGAAGCACTTTTGGGCTATTGCAGCGTGTGTGTCGGCGTTGGCGCTGATACGGTTTCTGTCATATCCAGGAAGTGTAGGCAGAGAGATCTTTACGTGCTCTCGCATCTACTTTTGCAGGTGGTTGTGGAGCTTGCCTGGTGTTACTATCAAGGTATGATCCTGCAAGTGACCGAGTGGAAGACTACACTGTAAGCTCGTGTCTCACACTCCTCTGCGGCATAGGTGGGTGTTCTATCACGACCACTGAAGGCCTGGGGAATACCAAAGACGGGTTCCATCCGATCCACAAGCGGTTCTCGGGCTTCCATGCTTCTCAGTGCGGCTTCTGCACCCCGGGAATGTGCATATCTCTCTATGGAGCTCTTGTAAATGCCGAGAAAACCGACAGACCAGAACCGACAAAGGGATTCTCCAAGTTGACTGTCTCGGAAGCCGAGAGGGCTATTTCAGGAAACCTCTGTCGATGCACCGGCTACCGCCCCATTGCTGATGCGTGCAAGAGTTTTGCAGCCGATGTAGATATCGAAGATCTGGGGTTGAACACTTTCTGGAGAAAAGGGGAGGACAAGGAAGCAAGTTTAAGTAGATTACCCCCGTATGACCAAAATACCGATATCAGGGGATTTCCCGAGTTTTTGAAAGAGGAAGTAAAGGCTTCAGACGGGTTGGGTGTTGAAAAATGTAATTGGTATAGTCCTGTCACCCTTGACGAGCTCCAGTGCCTGTTTGGACAAGATGGGATGGATAAAGGGCATAGAGTGAAATTAGTTGTCGGTAATACATCGGTGGGCTACTACAAGGAAAACCAGCGTTGGGATAGGTACATTGATCTAAGGCACATCCCTGAACTTCAAGTCATCACTAAGGACAAGACAGGAATTGAGATAGGGGCAGCGGTGACGATAACTAAATCTATCAAGGAATTGCGGGATTTCAGTGAATGTTTGCCGAACCTTGACAGTGGGAATATATTCAGAAGACTGGCTGATCACGCGGAAAAGGTTGCTTCATGGCACATTAGGAACTCAGGTAGTTTGGGAGGAAACTTGGTGATGGCGCAAAGGGAAAAGTTTCCTTCTGATATCGTCACCGTACTTCTTGCTGCGGGCTCATCAGTGCATATATTGGCTGGTTCCAAGCACGAGATCGTTACATTGGATGAATTTCTGAAGAGGCCTCCGCTGGACTCAAAGTCTCTGCTTTTGAGCGTTAAAATCCCCATCTGGGAATCACGCAGCAGCAAAATACTGTTTGAAACCTATCGGGCCGCTCCACGGCCCCTAGGGAATGCACTGCCCTACTTGAATGCTGCTTTCTTGGCCGAAGTTTCTCAGTGCGATTCCTCCAAAGTTATTCATATAAAAAGCTGTCGGATGGTATTTGGTGCTCACGGTCATGAACACGCTGTGCGTGCGAGAAGGTTGGAGGAAGTTTTGGTTGGAGGAAGGGCTCTCAGTTTGAGTCTGTTACGTGAAGCCATTGAAGTGGCAAAAGAAACTGTGGTCCCAGAAGATGGCATATCGAGCCCTGATTATCGAAGAAGCCTAGCTGCTGCTTTTGTTTTCAAGTTCCTTGTGCCCCTGATCGAGTCCACTGCTCCGATGACCAAGTACCTTGACGGCTATGCTAATTACAGTCTGGCCAAGGATATAAAGCAGGATAGGAAGCAGCTTGAAGATGTTGCCGCCCAGCTATCATATGGGAAGCAAGTAATCGAAGTGGATAAGCAATATTCTCCGGTCGGGGAACCCGTCAAAAAATCCCTATCCACGATCCAAGCTTCTGGTAAGTTTATTTTATTGCCATCCAGCTATCATATTACATTTCTAGGACCTCGTAATTCTACAGTGAGTTGCTGCAATCTTTTGTTTTAGGATTATTAATTGATCTCACTGCTCTAACCAATTCAACAGGTGAGGCTGTGTATGTGGATGACATTCCTTCTCCAACCAACTGTCTCTATGGAGCTTTCATATATAGCACGAAGCCTCTCGCAAGAGTGAAAGGAATCAGATTTTCACCTCGCTTACCTAAAGATGCAGTAATTTCGGTCGTTTCCTTCCTAGATATTCCAGCAGGTGGAGAAAATCTTGGCTCACGAACTGTATTAGGGAATGAAGCTTTGTTTTCTGATGAGCTTGCTCATTGTGCTGGTGATCGTGTCGCCTTTGTGGTAATCCACTAATTTTCTTCTTTCCTCGTTTTGTTCCGCATTCGTAGATTTCTTTTATCAAATGATGCATTAAGAAAATGTCTGTCACAATTCAATGACTTTTAAGGTCGCAGAGAGTCAGAAGAATGCAGATTTGGCAGCAGAAGCTGCGCTTATTGATTATGACACGGAAGATTTGGAACCACCGATTTTGTCCGTAGAAGATGCTGTTGAGAGATCAAGCTTCTTTGAGGTTCCTTCTTTTCTCCAGCCCAAGCAAGTTGGCAACTTCTCAGAAGGGATGGCAGAAGCCGATCACAAGATCCTTTCAGCTCGGGTACATTTTTCACGTCTCTCCTTTTCTTTTTTTCTGTGTTCGGGAAAACTGAGAAAGCTTTCAAGTTTTTCATTCTATCTCGGAAATTGGAGAATGGAGTAAAAAGATTGTGGGTTGCAGATTCAGCTCGGGTCTCAGTACTACTTTTACTTGGAGAATCAGAGTGCACTTGCTATTCCTGACGAAGACAACTGCATGGTGATCTATAGTTCGATGCAGTGCCCTGAATTTCTACATGGCACTGTTGCAAGATGTCTGGGAGTTCCTGAACATAATATTCGTGTCATAACGAGAAGAGTCGGCGGTGGATTTGGTGGAAAGTCTATGAGGTCCATGCCAGTGAGTATACTATAGATGATCCTCTCACATTCCTGGATTTATGGAATGATTTTGTTCAGCAGAATCTTTATTTTAGATTCTAGTTCTGGATTTTTAACCAACTTTGTTTCTTAAACACCTAAGAAGATTCTGATGTTTCTTTAGGTTGCGACGGCCTGTGCAGTTGCAGCTCAAAAACTGAACCGTCCTGTCAGGACTTATCTCAACCGGAAAACTGATATGATACTGGCTGGAGGGAGGCATCCAATGAAGATAACTTACAGCGTCGGATTCAAGTCAAATGGGAAGATCACAGCTCTGCATCTCGACGTACTAATCAATGCAGGGCTCTCTGCTGATATCAGCCCCATAGTTCCCCAGAACATAGTGGGCGCGCTCAAGAAGTACAACTGGGGCAGCCTGTCCTTTGAATTTAAAGTATGCAAGACAAACCATACCAGCAAGTCGGCTATGCGGGCCCCAGGGGAGGTCCAGGGGTCGTTCATCGCAGAGGTTGTGATCGAACATGTGGCGTCTGCCCTCTTGATGGAACCTGATGCTATCAGAAACGTTAATATCCACACATACGACAGCCTCAGCTTGTTCTACGGGAGCAATGCTGCTGGTGCCCCGAAGGATTACACAGGGCCCTCGATATGGTCAAAGTTGGACTCGTCCTCCGATCTGGCACGACGGGCTGAGGAAGTAAAGGAGTTCAATATACATAATAAGTGGATAAAAAGGGGGATTTCTCGAGTGCCTGTTGTTTATGAAGTGACAGTGAGACCTACTCCTGGAAAGGTCAGCGTGTTGAGTGATGGGTCCGTGGTTGTGGAAGTCGGAGGGACTGAGCTAGGCCAGGGGCTGTGGACTAAAGTAAAGCAGATGGTGGCATTTGGTCTGGGTTTGATCCAATGCGATGGGCCAATGGAATTGTTGGAGAAAGTTCGGGTTGTACAGACCGATACCTTGAGTGTAATTCAAGGTGGCTGGACTGCAGGTAGCACGACTTCAGAAGCGAACTGTCAGGCGGTTAAGCTCTGTTGTGATACTCTGGTCGAGAGGCTGCGTCCTCTAAGGGATAGCCTGCGCGAGCAAATGGGATCTGTTACTTGGGAGGTGCTGATTGAACAGGTAACAAAAACTTGTCCCAAGTCCAATATGTTTTGGTTTTGTTTATTTACAACGTCGAAAGGCCAACCGAGGCCATTGATCCAGGTAACCCCGGGCCTCTCAAGAAGCCTTCACTTATTTGGTTTTTGATCATTTATGTCGTCTTTCGGTGTGATTCTCCTTTCTTTCTTTCCATTAAATTTGCAGGCATATTTGCAGTTTGTCAGCTTGTCAGCAAGTGCTTTCTACTGTCCGGAATCGATTTTGATGCGGTATCTCAACTATGGCGCTGCCGTGAGCGAGGCATGTTTTTGCCTTTGATCATGAAACTGCTATTGCCGGAAATATTTCAATATTAACTCCCTGATACGACTTTCTCATACAGGTTGAGATAGATGTTCTGACTGGAGAAACGACAATACTTCGGTCCGATATTATTTACGACTGTGGGAAGAGCCTCAACCCTGCAGTCGATTTAGGGCAGGTCAGCGACTTCCGAATCAGAAACCAATCATATGCACCTTAGATGTCTGCTTCATTTTGATTTGGTCACTTCTTCTGCAGATCGAGGGTGCATTTGTTCAAGGAATCGGATTCTTCATGCTCGAAGAATATACTACAAATTCTGAAGGGTTGGTAAATACCAATGGCACATGGACATACAAAATCCCGACGTTAGACACTATACCTAGAGTGTTTAATGTCGAAGTTCTGAACAGCGGCCATCATAAAGGACGGGTTCTTTCCTCTAAAGGTATTGCCCACATCTCGCTTGTCCGTGCTATAACAATTGCCCGTATCATATCAATCCGGACGTTTTCGGGTTGCCCCTAATAACCAACGAATGGCAAGTGCTTTTCCTTGTGTGGATCCTATTTCAATGGGAACTTGATGAGTCGATCTGCCTACACGTCTTGCTTTTACTGCTATATCGGGAGTTACTCCACGTATTGCTTGACATAAAACTGGATAGTGGATTTGCTTGACTAGACACACAGACAACTGCTTCTTTTATAATCCCTTTGAATCAATCGTAAATGACGGAAGCAAAACTTATTGTGCAGCTTCGGGAGAGCCACCTCTGCTCCTAGCAGCTTCCGTTCACTGCGCGACGAGAACAGCGATCAAAGAAGCAAGGAGACAGTTACTCTCATGGAGCGGCATGGACACAACCGATTCGCCATTCCAGTTGGATGTCCCAGCGACCTTGCCCATCGTCAAGGGTCTTTGCGGGCTAGACAGCATCGAGGGGTACTTACATTGGAGGATGTCCGGGAAGTGAATCGAGAAAGATAAGCATACTGGAAAACTTGCATGGGACATGGACGTTGAGATCTTTTCAATTTGATGACTGGATGCCGTGTGGGATTGGATGTATACTTCAATAAGCATACGGTGTAAGATAGAGCTGCATATATATGCACGCTGATTCCTTTTTCGTAATGCATCAGCGTTCGCTCATCGAAAGCATTTACAATCAGCTTCCTGCACCCAAGGAAATGCCGGATGCGCTTACTCGTAGATATCACACCATTATCAAGCGTCCCCGACCCCAAAAGTACCCCGGTATTATCGTTTCGGATCAAAAGGATAATTTCTAACTTCGATATTAAAAAATTAATAAGACCGGTTTAAAGTATAAGCATTATGAAAGGAGTTGATTAAGGAATCCGCTGTACATAGAAGACGTCCATGGCATGGACCTACTGACCACTTGGGCCTGCAAGCCTTTTTCTATTGGGGCTACCAGCCATCTTTTTGGGCCTCATGCAGAAGAAACGGTCGATGTCGTAGCTCCAATCATCGAGACTTCTGCAAATAAGAGGAGGAGGAGGCACACCATCAAGAAAGGAAAGACTTAAATCAGCAACTCCCCTTGGATCAGAAAAAGCTAAGGTACATCAATACTAAATATACGAGAGGTCAGGTTCCGGAAGGACATTGCTGGTGACGAGAACGTGGTGTGGATGTCGTGGGAAGATACAATCAATAGTCGCGATTTTACTTTAAATATTTGTGTTGGTGATTGATTTTATTGTTATTGGGAAATAATATATATCCAATATTTGATCGGTGGGATGCCATCGCTAACGATTGATGCAGTCCCTTCCGCCACTGAAGGAGATAGCACATAATAACAATGAGAAAGGAGTTTGTGCTAAGTGAGTTTCGTATGAATGATTGCTTGCTATTTTTGACGTGTTTCTTAATGAAAGCGAACAAGCGTGAATGATACGATTTTATCAATGACAGGGAGATTGTACATATATATTGTACCATCCAATAAGATAAGGTGGTGGAATATAAATCATCATCGTTAGGAATCTGATTCGCACGTCACTTTCTGCAGCAAAAAGTTACAAAAGGTCGAAATAATAATAATAATAATAATAATAATAATAATAATAATGATAACGTTATGGTTCAATAACGTTAAAGGGTCGGCAGCTTTAACGGGCAAAATTTTTTTTATTGGAACTCATTTTAAACGATGGAGCAGGCAGGCAAGCAGAGCTTTTGGGGCGTTATTTTGCGTGCCCCAATCCAGTTGTTTGTTCAATTAAGACGAGACTGCATCCCCCCGCACATGCTCCTAAGATCAAGGCGTCGATCTCTTTAATTGATTTGTCAAATGAAGAAAAAGAAGGTGTTGAAAACAAAAAATTCTTGCTCGCATCGAGTCTAGAAGTTTGAAATGTGTACCGTCTTGATATCGATCGAAACGCATTAACGATAACCGACAGCTAGTTCTGTTCTTTCTAGGACGCGGTCGGGGTAAGGCTACCTCACGAAGAGGGAAAAAGGGAGAAAATTATATGCTAACAATTGTTTGTTGTGGGTTGAATGTGAACGGGAATGATCCATGGTAACTTTTTGTCATGAGCGAGTTACAGGGTCACTTTTTTCATCCATTTGAGGCACGGCGCTAATACTATACATTGAGCGGAAATAAAGCAACTTGTCAAAGACATTTATTAATGGAAAATCTTACAACGTGCAACCAATAAGATAATAAGATCCGATCGGGTCGTATAAAGAGTTCTTTCAATCGGAAACTCTCTCTAACGGATAGAACGTGGGATAATATTATTTTGCACGGACAGCCCAGATTTTCAAATTCATCCGGTTCTGGAAAGAAGGGATCTATGCTATTCCGCTGTCGGGAAGAAACAATAGTTAAATCCAGCTTTTGTGTTTGGTAATGGTGAGGGAATCAATTAAAAACTTTGACCAATTTCTATAAGAAGAGGGCCACCACCATTTCATCTCATATGTCACTATCTGCAACGGCTATCTTCTCTGCTCTGCTCATCTCTCTCTCTCTCTCTCAGCTTGAGCAACGTATGTTAATAATAGATCACTGGTTCTCCTCCTTCTTCTTCTCTTGTCTCTTTCTCCATTAAACTGTTATTGTAAGGCTCAGACAATGTTAAAGCCATTCAATGCCATAGTAGTCATGGGCCTCATTGAATGCACTTATACCTTGCAAAAGATCTGCTAAAGTTCTCACCTTTATCCTCGTTTATCTTCCAGCAGTTGCTTAGAGCTCAGCAGCTCAGTAGCTAACCGCTTGTTTCTCACTTGCATTGCTCGGTTGCGAAGGTTCAAAGTCAAGAAGCCGGTCGGGCTGCTCAGCAAGATGAGGAGGTTCTTGATACCCATTACAGGGTTCTTGCTGCTGTGCAGCTTAATGGCGGTTTCCGAAGCTATGTACGTGAAGTACAAGGACCCGAAACAGCCCATGGGTGCTAGGATCAAGGACCTCATGAAGAGGATGACCCTCGCCGAGAAGATCGGCCAAATGACCCAGATCGAACGCATGGTTGCCGCCCCCGATGTGATGAAGAATTACTTCATTGGTAAGTAAAAATTCTTAAAGAAGCCAGTATATGGATTGATTTCATTAGAGTGGCATTTCTCAATGTTGACATGTGTTTATATAATGTCGGCAGGGAGTGTGTTGAGTGGAGGAGGAAGTGTTCCGGCCCCGAAGGCTTCTGCTGCGACTTGGGTGAATGCAGTGAATGAGATCCAAAAGGGCTCCCTATCGACCCGTCTCGGGATTCCAATGATTTACGGGATCGATGCGGTGCACGGCCACAATAATGTCTACAATGCCACCATCTTCCCTCACAACGTCGGGCTTGGTGTCACAAGGCAAGCACTTGCATTCTGATTGAATTTCATGAATGTATCATCAAGCCAGAATTTCACTCAGATTTTCTCCTTTTTTCTGTCTTCGGGAATCAGGGATCCTGCACTGATCAAGAAGATCGGAGAAGCAACAGCTCTCGAAGTCAGAGCGACAGGGATCCCTTATGTTTTTGCTCCGTGTATTGCGGTAAAAGACTCGAATACTCTCCCTTTTGAGCTGATATTTTCTTTTCATGTTCAAGAGGAGGTACGAGTCTGTATCTAATGACTGACCGATGTGCTTGTAACTTCTGCAGGTCTGCCGGGACCCGAGATGGGGCCGATGCTACGAGAGCTACAGCGAGGACCATACGATCGTGCAGAAGATGACTCAGATAATCCCGGGTTTGCAAGGAGAGATCCCAGCTAATGCTCGAAAGGGCGTCCCCTTTGTTGACGGAAAGTAAGAGCCATCCTGAAGATTCATGAAATCCTCTACCTAACATTGATATTTTATATTACGTTCTGTGCTGTCACACACACTTGCACGTATTTAATTCAGGACAAAATTCTATGTTGGTGGAACATCTGTACTGTTCTGTAGTGATCCTCACGCTAGTATGACATGTTCGCAGAATTCGAATGTTTGTGCGATGGCAACGTCAGGCTGTGAAACTTTAATTTCCCGCCCTCTCGTACCCCTTGTCATTTATTACCTTTAGTTAGTAGGTAATTTCGGTTGCTTACATGCTCGGTTATTTGCTTTGATTGATCAGGGACAAGGTTGCGGCATGTGCCAAGCACTACGTTGGAGATGGTGGGACTACAAGAGGCATAAATGAGAACAACACCGTGATCAGCTTAGAAGGGCTCATGAGCATCCACATGCCCGCGTACTATGATTCCATCATCAAGGGAGTGGCCACAGTTATGGTCTCCTACTCGAGCTGGAATGGGCAGAAGATGCACGCTAATCAGGCTCTCGTCACTGGATATCTTAAGAACAAGCTCAAATTCAAGGTAAAGGGAGATAGTCTCTTCACCGAATGATGTCCTTTTCGAGCTGAAACTGGCATTTTGAACAGCAATATGGCTATTATTTTCAGGGATTTGTGATTTCAGACTGGGAGGGTATCGACAGGATCACATCGCCTCCCCACGCAAACTACTCATACTCGGTTCAGGCCGGAGTTAGTGCCGGGATCGACATGGTATGTTTGGATTAATTTTATGAGCTCGATCAGTTCCTACCCTGATAAGATGAAGTGCTCTTTTATTTTACTCATATGACTTCGCTTTTGATGGGCAGATCATGGTTCCGAACAACTTCATGGAATTCATCAATATCCTGACCGATCAGGTGAACAAGAAGATCATCCCCATGAGCAGGATCGACGATGCAGTCAGAAGGATCCTGAGGGTTAAATTCACCATGGGGCTTTTCGAGAACCCGTTGGCAGATCTCAGTTTTGCCAATCAACTGGGAAGTCAGGTTCGTTTCTTCAGTTCAGCTCCTGTCCCTTATCAGTTTTCCTAGTCCAAAAGATTGTTTCCAACAGATTGCATCGACTTCGAATGGTATATTGGCAGGAACATAGAGAATTGGCAAAGGAAGCTGTAAGGAAATCACTGGTGCTCCTGAAGAATGGGAAATCCGCCTCTAAGCCTTTGATTCCTCTTCCAAAGAAAGCCCTGAAGATACTCGTGGCAGGAAGTCATGCCGATAACTTGGGATACCAATGTGGAGGCTGGACTATTACATGGCAAGGCCAAGGGGGCAACGATATCACTTCCGGTTAGTTTCAAGAACGATCGCCTCAAGCTAATTCCATTCTAAATCCCATCCAAGAGGAACTTTGGAATCAGGATGTAATTATTCTATTGTTATTCAATTCTACAGGAACTACGATCCTCGGAGCAATAAAGAACACAGTTCATCCGAGCACTCAAGTGGTCTACAATGAGAACCCTGATGCAAACTTTGTCACGTCAAACAAGTTTTCATATGCTGTCGTGGTCGTGGGCGAGCCACCATATGCAGAGACTAACGGCGACAGCACGAACCTGACCATCTCTGAACCTGGCCCAAGTACCATAGAAAATGTCTGTGGGGCTGTCAGGTGTGTGGTCGTCATTGTCTCGGGCCGCCCGGTGGTTATTGAGCCTTATGTCTCAAAGATAGATGCCCTTGTGGCTGCCTGGCTTCCCGGAACAGAAGGGCAGGGAGTAGCAGATGTCCTCTTTGGGGATTACGGCTTCACAGGGAAGCTTGCAAGGACGTGGTTCAAGAGTGTGGATCAGCTTCCCATGAATGTTGGCGATGATCACTACGACCCTCTTTTCCCCTTCGGGTTCGGACTCACAACTAAGGGTGTCAAGAAGGACTAAAGAAGCCAAGCAAACAATCCACGAATTTTTTAGTAGTATTACTCTTTCCCTCCCATGGAGGAGCTCATTGTGGGTAGGCGTCTGATTATTTTTACTTCGATTACAGGAGATATAATTAGTTAACAGTGGGAAGGTCCGATGGTCGTCCATTGGGGGTAGGCGTCTGATTATTTTTACTTCGATTACAGGAGATATAATTAGTTAACAGTGGGAAGGTCCGATGGTCGTCCATTGGGAAAATATAGAGGAAAATTATTCAACATTTATGTTCCATTCGACTCGAGCACTGAAAAAACAAAGCCACAGGCCCATCATATCGACTATTAACCTGTCATGATAAAAAAACTCGCACTCAAAAGAAACCGTGCCACCACATTCATATGGAATTTGTATCTTACTAGGAAGAAGTTAAGCTCACAGTTTTCAAATGACTTGACAAGTCGGAAATACAGCGCTAACAAGGAGGAGATATATGCAGAACCTTGTGATGCAGGGGCCATTAGACCGATCGCTAACTTTTTTTGAACATTAGAAATGATAAACACCGGAGAAATCAAATCAATCCACAGAAACCTGCAATTATGTTGCAGAATGCCAGTTTGGTGATGCAAGTCTGGACGTGCCATTGTTATGAATGAATGAAATAGGACGAGCAAGAATGAGAAATCAGAAGATGATCAAAGGGTGGTCGCCATCATTTATTTCCAAAACAGAAACCAGCACTACAAAAAGGCAAAAGCAACAACCATGTAAAGCAGATCAGTGAATTGTTCGTGTTCGGTCTTGTTAGTGAACATAATTTTAGAAGACATGGAGTCATCGGAGAGATTATATAACGAAGAACGGTAGCCATCACATAACTGCTTGATCGATTGGTCTGTCAATTCCTTTAGATCGTTTACCAGAATCTCGTTTGTTTCCACGCATGTATGCTCTTGCTTTTCATCATGAAGGCAACATGACAAAAAGCACCAATAACCTCTTTCTTGACTGAAACCAGAAGTCGTGGCCATTGGCTGTACTACAACTAGAGGCATCCAGGAAGAACACGGAAAGGCAATCGTCATTCGTGCAGCAAATACTCTTTTATTTCTCACAACTGACAAAGACATTACATTGAAGAAGCAGACACCAAGATGGTATGCTTATAGCCAACAAGCCATGCCCCCAGTAAAACTCATCCTGCACAGGGGATGATGATTGCAGTCACAGGAAACAATAAGTCATCAATTGAAAAGTCGAAACACAGCTGCTGGTAATACATACAACATTTGCTAAGGACTTTTATTTTTTCCAGTCAGCTGCGATAGCTCATGGTACAACATTCTACAGTTGAACAAAAACGGGAGAGTTGGTCAAATCGATGATCTCTGGACACACAGTGGAGACTCTTCTCCTCTTACCCTGCAACCTCCTGCTTCTGGGATCAGGAGGTGGCGTTATCAATTCTATTATCTCAACTTCCTTGGAGGCAACTGGGTTGCTGCTTGTTGGTCCTTGAACTTTATCGAGCATGTTTGCTTGATTTCCAGGAGGCTGGTCCAACTTGACACCAAACTCCTGGATAGAGGCAAACATACTCCTACCATTCTGAGTATCTTCCAAACAAGAGAGATTGGGCATAATGGGGGATGAGGCCCGCATGGGTGAATTTGCAGAACAAGATTGCGATCCACTTTGAGCTCCGACAAGCGGCGCTTCTGTTAATTGTTGCCTGCCGTTTGCTTCACTAGGTTCGACAAGCTCATCAGCAGGTGAAGTATGGACTGCTCCGTCTGCAACCAACTCATTTAGAGACCCACTCTCACTGCTGGCTTCACCAAAATCTTCCCACTCATTGTCATTCTGGATCAAACTCCTATCGACATAGCACGGAAGCTCATCCATCGGGCAAATACAAACCTTCATTTTCTTGGGCAAACTAGCACAGCCAGCAGAGTGCTTCGAATACTTTGTCGAGAAGTAGTTCACGGTGACGTTCAAACTGAAACGCACAGATAACAAACGAATAGATTTTTAAGTAATAGCATACCTAACCTAAAATCGAAAGCAAAAGACGGTAAAAAGAACATTACCTCTGCCATGGCGGGAGGGTAAGCATCGCATATGCGAGTTTAATCTTATTGGTAATTCCCGAGAGGGACTTGAAATTCGCAGCTGCCTCCCTTACTGCTACTGATTCTCTCGGGTGCTGCCACGCCCACTCAAACTGCAAATCAGCAGAGAAATAGGCATCAGATTAGCGAACGATAATTTCGGTCGAGCAAAGTTAGATAGCAGGAAGAGTATAACAAGAAAAGTCCGAGTGATCAGACCGACCTGGAGAGCGGAGACATTAGTCGGAAAGCCGTAGATGCAGACGACCATCTCCCAGGGGCGCTTGTTCTTAGTCCTCCAAGCTCCTGACCTCAACTCACCATTGTGCTGCCTTATGCGGCGCCTCGGATTCACGGTGAACCTGCAAAATCAAGACACCGGCGATTGATCTGATTCGATTAGATCGGTAAATCTCATAAGATTAACCAGAAGACCGAGGAGGAGAGGAGGAGGGGACAAGGGGACCGACCCGATATAGGTTTGTCCTTTGTGGCGGGGGCTCAAAGACACCAACAGGTAGCAGCCATAGAATCTCCTGCTGCCGCTTTCCGTTTCTTCCGCCATGCCACCTTCCTCTTCTTCTTCTTCTTCACCTTCCTCCCTTCTTGTCCTCATCTCTCTCTCGCTTGATCGATTCAACAGTAGCAGGAACGACGACAAGAACAAGATTTCCCTGCAAATGCAATCCCTAAGCAGCCGGCACTCCCAAATTTGACCGTTAGAATTATAACTTGACAGAAAAAGGAAAAATAAAAAATAAAAAAGGGGAATATCTGGATTCGGTCCCAGTCTTATTGTCTTTATTCGATGTGGTCCTCAATCTCTCTTTTGTTTGCATTCGAGTCCTCTACCTCTTTAAATTTGTTCCAACTCTCTCCACGATATTGAATCCCGTTTTTCCATTTCGAAACATATGCATGACGTGATATGTAGCTTTTGTATCGAGCATGCTATACCGGATTACTACTTTTGCCGAAAAAATGCTACGATGAGCGAGTCGGCATCCTCCAATATGAAGGAAAAGGTGTTTCCTTCAATAGAATGATTAAAGGGTCGAGTTTATAATGCTTAGGCTTGGCTAATGATAATGATTCACTCTCCACTTTAACATCTATCAGTAAAGAGCAAAGTGTATATTTGTTTGATTGGGCTTGATACATTAGACAATAAGGAACTAAACAAATTGCATCACATCAAATTGTATGTATCTTCCATCGGGGATTAAGTCGGAAGATTGATAGAGAAGTAACAGATGTCCGCGATGATCTCTACTGGGTTCAGGGAGTCGCAGCAGCTTCGCCGTCATCGCTCGCTGTGGCGGAAAAGAGATCCTCGCACAGATCTCCGTAGAATCTGGACACCAAGTCGACGAAGACGGGGCACTTGAGGTTCTTCCAGCAGTGTAGAAGCTCCTCCACATCCATGAGATCCCTCACTTTCCCTTCCTCAACGATCATCTCCACCAGGTAGTTCTCGAAGCTCCTGCACGCGTCTTCGTGAAAGTTGTCGCTGGCACCAGCTATTGGAGAGGCTTTGGCTATCTCCGTGGAGCGGTGAGAAGAAGGAGAGGTGAGCAGCTGTGAAGGGAAGTGCAGCTGCAGCAGCCTGTCACGCCCTGCGTCGGATGCAGCAGGGATCATGCTCTCGAGGTGATCTGTCAGTGATCGGTCCACCATCTTCTTCGACCCCCAGCTGAATGCAGAAATCAACGCCGAAGCAATCCTTCTCGACCCGACGCGGCAAGAACGTAGGGAAGGTGGTCTTATAGCGAGGAGCCTCGGTTTTCCTCGTCTTTTAGTGATTAGCTTGCATTTGAAGACAAGCAAGTGTAGTGCTTTTCTGCATGGATAGACCAGTTTGGATCTGAAAGCAACCGATGATGGTCTCATCATTAGTTGATGAATGAGTGTGCCTCAAGGAATAATGGTTGTTTGGTCGGAGCGAACATCGGATAAATGAAAGTTTGGTCAATCCACAGAGCATATATATGTGTATGTATGTATGTATGTATACATATATAAATGATTTTTAATGTGCTTAGAGTGGAATTCACTTCATTAAAAGGGGAGACGGTGGAGAGAGAGTTTAGAAATGGAGAAGACATGCAACCCAGTTTCTGTGGTTCACATTCAATTGTCTTAATTAACGCCTATTTTGTATAGCCAGATCGGATACGGATAGGTCCCGACAGTTCTTTGTGGGACCATTGGAGCCCATGGTCGGGTGTTCATATCAAAACCGCTATGTCTTCGACGTACCTTGTATGGGTCAAAAATCGAACTGATCAATGTACAGATAAGAGTTCGGGCTTCAAAAGAAACTGCTGCGTCAATGTTACCAATTGTAAGAAACTGATGGTCTTCTGAGTTCTTGAATGTGGAAAGCTGGTGATGTTGAAAGCCTTCCTGCCATCACTTCCCGAGTAGGTCTCATAATTTACCGAATACTACGGAAGATTGGATCCAGTAACTTAATCTATCACTGTATAACAAACACATCATAATTTCTCATATACAATGCTATACACAGAGAAGTAGTGAATGTTCAAAAAGGTGGGTCTGGGTCAGCAAATGATCAAATGGCAATCCATTAATACACCAGACAAAACAGCATCAGTTGAATTTTTACATGTACAGTATATATATATGTGTGGCAAAGGCCAAACAAGTCATGGAAAATGAGCTGGTTTTGCAGCTCTAGGTGTGTAAGGTCGGTCAGTCGGAATGAATGAATCGGAAAAGGCAAAAAGCTCGCGAGTCTGTTCATTATTGTTGGGGCTCCTGCTCTGGCTGTGTCTGCTCAACAAGTGGCTGCAGCTGCTGCTGCTGTTGCTGTTCTTCTCCCTGCCATACCCAAACTATATCGTCCAGGGCCGGCCTCATACCCTCTCTCAGCATCCTCTGATATTCGAAAGTGTCTCCGCTGAACTTCTTGAGCTCCACCAGGTGGAAGGACCGACTGACCTCGAAGATCTCCGCATCAACACCTACGACTCCCTTCCTGCCTTCCTTAAGCCCCTCCAGTCTCAAGAGACCTCCCTCCTTCTTACTCACCTTCAATCTCAGACGCTCACCCATATCCACTAGCTTAGATATGATTACTGGAGCAGTTTGCCTGCAAGCAAACCTAGTCTCCCTCTTCCGAGGGTCCACCTCAAACAGACCCGACAGATCAAATCCAGCGGAAAGTGAAATGATATCAAAAGCATTCAAGCTCGGGGGTTTGACCTGCTGCACCAGATTCCCATCACCAGTGACACCGCTACACTCAGAGGAGCCTGCCGAAGTGCTCATATCAGATGCACCCGCGACCTTGCTCTCTGCTTCTGCCTTGACCTGCTTATTCGAGATTAATCCTTTTCTAAACCAAGAGCTCTCCTTGATCTTATCAATGGAAATCCTGGTGCAGGGGTTCGGGTCCAATATCTTCGATAGAAGCCGCCGCACTTCTGTAGGGAACCAACTGGGGCACCTAAAGTCTGCCCTGCCTATCTTCCGGTACATCTCCATCAAGTTTGAATCATGGAACGGGAGATACCCTGCCAATAAGACAAACAACACAACACCGCAAGACCAAGTGTCCGCTTTGGCCCCATCATAGCCTCTTCTGTTGATCACTTCAGGTGCCACATACGCAGGGGTGCCACAAGTGGTGTGAAGTAGCCCGTCCTGGTGCTTGGAGTCAGCAAGAGCACTTAATCCAAAATCGGACACCTTCAGATTCTCATTCTCATCCAGCAATAAATTCTCCGGCTTGATGTCTCGATGATAAACACCCCTACTGTGGCAAAAATCAACTGCATTGATGAGCTGTATGAAATATTTACGAGCAACATCCTCCTTGAGCTTCCCTTTTGCCACCTTGTCAAAAAGTTCCCCTCCTTTCGCATATTCCATGACAAAGTAAATCTTGCTTTTGGTGGCCATAACCTCATACAGCTGCACGATGTTAGGGTGCCTAGCGATTCGCATCACAGATATCTCTCGCTTGATTTGATCCATGAGACCGACCTTGAAGACCTTTTCTTTATCTATCACCTTAATGGCAACACTGTGGTTCCCTACCAGGCTCCTCCCATAGTATACTTTTGCAAAGGTGCCCTGACCAAGTAACCTTCCCAGTTCATACCTCTGAGTCAACACTCTGGGCTTATTTTCCATACCAAGCTACAAGACCTAATGTACAATATTACAACGGACCCTCCCAGGACAACACGAAGGAGTAATCTCACAACAAGAGTGGCTCAACCGTCTTCAGAATGGTCTTGCACTAGAACAACAGGTATAGCATCACAAACTGTTGGTTCATAAGTAAACTGTGATGAGAGAGCCAAGGAGCTGGGAGTTCTATGTCCAGTCCTGTGAAGGGTGAGGAGCCCGAGCTAAACCTCTCGTGGTGACTTGAACTCGTGAATAACAGGAGCGGAGATCTTAACTAATAGGCACATTTTTCCAGCATTCCCAGTGTGGTCAGACGTCACGTGGTTGGGGAGAGAAGCTATGTTCCCTTCCCTCCCAGGGTCTCCAACAAATCTCCTTCAAGATTACACGGGAATGTCCTCAGCCCTCAAAAAGTGCCCCTTTCTGAACCTGAAAACATGAGTAAATGCGATGATAGTTACTGCAGTGGACGATCTCCAGAATTCAAGATGCGGATGCGCCTAAAATAACAGCAAAGCGTAATTGGTCCTTGCAACTGATGAAAGGGCCCCATAAGAGGATGCCCAGAAGCAAAGAGACAGATATGAAGCAGATACTAACGAATTTCCAACTCCCAGCTACGCATGCTAACCAGAAATCGGGATAGAAGAATCAAAGAGGAAGCCAAAAAGAGACAGACAATCCACACCGAGCAACAGCAGAACGAGCCCTTTACATGCCCAACGATAGGCAGACGGCATAAAACCATCGGATTGTTCAAAAAACAAAAGTATGGGATCGACACGACAGCTGGAGCAGTCAAATGAACAGACTGAAGATGAACACAGATAATAATTAATACCAGCTAAACCTCTCAATCGGACATCAACAGAACATCCAAAGAAATGCACAAATTCCACATCCATGGACGATTAAATTAGATGCCATGCAGCCGCAAATCAAAATCAAAACCTGCAAACCCAAAGAAAGGAGGGCAAGAGGGACCGAACAACCGACAATCGATGAGGTGAAATTGAATTACCTGATTTTCTCAGAAGAAGACGAGGAAGACCAGGACCGGAGGGAAAATGAGAAGCAGAGACGGAAATGGTCTGGACGATATTTTCCTGCTTCTTTATTATTTTGAAAAATTAAAATTTTATTTTTTCGAAATTAATTAATTAATTAAATTATTTTAAGTAGGGGATTCATGCCGATCCCGTTGGATCATTAGTTGAAGAAAGTAAAGTAGAGGAGAAGGGGTTCAGATCCCGTGCAGCATTCCCACGATAATCGTAATCCATCCAACGGCTCAAATTGCACGTGTCAACGAGGTCATTTAATTTCCGTCAACATCTAACCGTCCATTTTTTTTTTTAAAACTCTAAGTGGTTTAATCTAATGATTAAAATACGCCTAAATTTACACCCGATCCTGGGTTCGAATCCCTTCGGACCACCAGAACGCCTTTGACGTGATTACCCGTTTTGTACGACGCCGAGAGTTCACAGAGCCCCGAAAATTAATCGATCTAAGCCTGGACACCCCTGGGTTAGAAAAAACAAAAACAACTTTTTTTTTTCAGAAACTCGATAAGACTGCTGAATTTAGAATGTAAGGTGACCAGTGTAATATGCAAGAGGCAATTCGATGATAGCCACATCAGGAAATTTTGTAACGGCTCCCGGAAATTTAGGTGTATTTGTTCCCAGAAGAGGGTCGAGACTTACAAGACTACCGAAACCAAAGAACTGAGAATATGGAAGTTGAGGGTTCGAACATTTCCTGTTTCCAAGACGAAAGGCAAAGCAGCAATAATGTTATAGCATATTAGTACGTTTTCTACAGTAATAGCCTAATAGGTATTATCGACACTGTACAGCCATTGATTCGACAATAAGTACTCGGGAACACGAACTGTTAGATTCCACGTACAGCCTAGATCATCAGTCGCGCAAACTTTGATACCAAGATGGATATCCTGAAGCACCCGATTATCCAATGCTACCTGCAGGTATTAGCATAACAGGGAGAGTAATAAAATTAGAACCCAAGAACCAACACGAAGTGGTTGCTATGATCTGGGTGCTATGATCAGGGTAGTCGAGTCACAATGTTAACTTAAATTCTGTTCTCGTTCTTAGATGAAATGCAGCAACATGTAAAGAAAGAGTCAAAATGAATCTCAATCTAACGAGAGAGCTGACCTCAACCTTATTCAGCATTATAGGATTGATCGTGCTCAATGAAGTCCAAGGCATCATCCCTGGAAACAACATTGACACGGCTCACTCGGTTCTTGTGGGTCACCCCGTAAATCTGGTCAGCAACCTTAACTAGCTCAGGTCGGAAAGTGGTTGTTATGAACTGGGTATTCGACGTGTCTGCAAGTCGGCGAATCATATCTAGGAAAAAACACAAGATTAAGGATATCCCAAAGAGCGTCAACTTCAAAGCAACCGTAAAAAAATTTCTGTTGAAGGTCTTAATAGTAAGAGAAGATATGGTGTTATAGAACGTGAAAGAAGAAGAAAGGACTCAATGCAACAGAAAAGCAAGGATACTTCCAACAGCTGTTCTGTACTGAGGGTCTAGTGCAGCATCGATCTCATCGAAGAGATAGAATGGAGCAGGGTCACATCTCTGTATAGCGAATATCAGCGTCAGAGCCACCACAGTTTTCTGACCACCAGATAATTGCTTCATCGATTGGGTCTCTCCTTGCCCCGTGAAAGAAACCTGTCATGACCAGAGGAAAGTCATATATTAGAAGTTTTCATTATGTCATCGCAACTAAAAGGCATCACCAAGGACAAGAAGAAAATTCATAAAACACTGTAGAGTATAACACGTGCCTTGACTTTCACACCAATGTATTTCTCAACCCTTCCCTCCATATCCGCTTCTCGAGGTCCATCCTCATCGTCATCGTCAGCAGGTTCACCATCCTGCGGATGGCAGCACAGTAACTATCAGACGAGTAGAAATAAACACAAAATTCTCCAAGAAAGGAAAAACGAAGACTCGACTACATCATCAAACCAAATTAAGTGCTAACTGCTTTACTCTTCTGTCACACACCAAAAAAAAAGTACTTAATGTCGATAAAAGTAAACAGAATTAAATAACAAATAGCACAGAGATCAGTCGGTCAACTTACTGCTGAATCCCGCCCCCAACATAACAAATAACCCAAAAGTATAAAATGTTCAGCCACCATTTCGTTTTTACTCCATATATACACCCACCCTCTTGCTTTTCACCAATCTGCGACTTTACAACTGATAAAAGACCAACATACAAAATGCACTACTAACTACCTTTTTCTTCATCATAACCAGATGGCCGTGGCCGCCTTGTACAAGCTCAGAGAAAACTTCTCGGAAATGCCTCGCAACACCTTTAAAAGTACGCTCAATTGATTCATCCTTCCGTTGGTCCAATACAGATATGAGCTCCTTAATTTTCTGCAGACAATAGGCAACATTAGAACCGGGTGAAGAGTCCAATTTAAGATTTTATTGGGAAACCTATGAATTTTAGTAACAGCATAAAGCAATTACTTCATCCCCTGCATCTAGTTCAGCTTGTCTCTTCTGGAGCTCCTCCCTCTGCTCAGTGAAATTTACGTATTGATCAAGTGCTTTCTTGTTTACATGACTGAACTGTTGAAGTTGCTCGTTGCACCTGTGCAACATTTTCTGCAATTCCTTGATGCTCCTCCTCTTATACCTATCATCTCAGGTAAAAGTAGCCATATTAGCAGACCCCAATGAGAAGAAATATTATGCCACACCATCCAGGTAAAGCTCCTCAAGTGCATGTGTATCTTCTGGCCAAAAATCTGAACTACATGGTTTAAGTACAAAGGAAATTGAATGTGAATCGAACTAATAGAGAGAATGTAATACATTTCAAAAGCATCAGATGATAACGGGCCCAAGTTCCTGATTTTCTGTGAGAATTCTTCCTGTCTGGCAAGAATAGAATTTTTCCGGCTGACGAGTTGATCGAGTTCTTTAGCTTCATCTTGAAGTGTTCTCTGATAGTTGTCTTCTAAGTTCTGCATCATTTAGCCCACACGAATGATACTAGAATTAAAAAAGAAATAAATAAAAATTTATATATTGATGACAACAGCTAACATGTGAAATTTGTACCTTAAACCTATTGATTTCGTCTTTCTGCCGCTTGAGTTCTTTGTTTTTCTCCTCAATAACTTGACCAACACCTATGAATTTCAAAACAATCAAACCCTGAAGCCCATGAAATAATTCTCACAAACCAACATGATGAAAAAGCTTCAAGCTTCTCACATTTCACTTCCTCTGCCACTTTCTCAACAGATTCTCTTACTTCTTCAAGTTCCTGCATCTTTGTATCAAGTTCACTTTGTAGCACGTCAACCTCTGAAGAAGATACAGTGGCCTCCAACTCTTGCTTCCGCCTCGAAAGGTTAGTTGTTAGGTTAGTCTCAAGCTCCGCTTTTCTCGTTTCCGCCTACAATCCAATAAGAAATATAGTGGAAAATGTAAAAGAGCACAAAAGTTTGCAACAAAAACGATTACTTTCACTCTGGTTTAGTTCATTCCACTAACATCCATGCGGTCAGTCTTGCAGGCAATAAGCCTCTCTTTCAAATCTGTTATTTCTGGGTTGAGCCGCGACAGAAGTTCTTTTTCTTCAGGGGTCAGGTGATCAATCAACTCAGTGTCCATCTCATCTCGTTTCATTTTAATGCTGGCCTCAAGCTGATCAATCTGATTTTGAATATCTGCAAGTGACTTCTCCTGCACAGATAGGACAATAGCCTCAGCAGGTAGGCAGATCCATTAGCATAATACAAAAGTAGTAAAGTTTGAAGAGTTGGGCAATGTGGAGGTGCGCAGGAAAACAAGAAAGTTTTAAGATTTTGAATACCTTCTTAGCTCTAGCCCTCAAAATCGACTGTTTCTGCTTATCAGCATTTGCAATATCCTGCCGAACCTGTTCCAGTTCTGACTTGCCATGAGCCTGCTCAGCCTCAATCTTCTGCTGCTCCGCAATTCGTTCTGTGATCGTCTGGTCTATCTGTGCGAGAGGCTAAGGAAAGCAATGAAAGAAGTCTTCATATCGAGTATTAACCATATAATATAGTCAACAAGCTCACTGAGTTTTAACTAAATCCTCTCAACTCTGGAATAGTTGCAGAGGAAATATGTGCATTAACAGGGATAATAGAAACAGCAGCAGAAACAAGCTCAATTCATGTCTGTAAATCAACCTTTCTGAAAAGAGTAGAGTAACTGCACAAGAATATATATATATATATATATATATAGAATGTTTTCTCCCCCCTTTTCTTTTTACGTACATTTATCGAGAAAGACAACTAATCAATTTGGAAAAAGATATCAAGACTATAACTAGACTTCATGAACATGCATATAAATGAAGAGACAATATGTGCATGGCTATGTATAATAAGAAAAGCTATCCAAAACCAAGTATAAGGAAAAAGGATATTTTGCAGCTGTTTACGAACAACTTCCAATTCCGTGTTTTTCATGTTGATTATTTGAGTATTTTGCTTAATATCATTCATAAACTTCAACCTTGAGCGTCTGTAATCATAAAATCCTCCCGTCATGCCACCTTTCTTGCTGACTTGATCACCTGTCACAAAATGATGCTGTGAGACATTGCCAGGCATCGATGAAAAAGAAAATGATTATCACACTGGCTTTTTCACCTACCTTCCATAGTTATACAATCAAGACCATCAGAGCGAGCAACCCTAGTGGCGACATCCAGATCTTTGCAAACCACTGTTCTGGCGAAAACCTGAACATGCGCAGGAATATGACATAAACATGCTCAATGAGATTCTGCTCATCCTTTAAGTCAAATAGCTATATGATTATTTCTCTCATACAATTTTATTATATCTCAAGCTGTTATTGCACCTCTATTTTATTAAATAAAGCAGTTAAGAAAATGAGACATATAAAAGGCACTTCCCCTAATAAAAGTTTGATGTTTATTATGCTATTCTTGAACTCCCAAGTCATCTAAGCATGACTATTTAAGAGAAAAAGAAAAGCTATATTACTAATACAACCTTCTCCCTGATAGAAGTGGAAATCAGCATTTATGTAAAAATATATCACTGGATTGCACCTTCTTTCAGTAAGAGTGCCACTTAATGCAACATGGCAATAATCTGGAAGATTTTGATGCTCAAGAGGGCACATAACATTGCCATACTAAAAGCGGATTGACTAATTTCTACATGTACATTCTGACAGAACAGAACTAAGGCAGATAATCTCAGTAACAAGAAGTTAACCTGTGCAAATGCAGGAGTATAGTTGGGTGAGAATTTCAATCTTTTAAGCAGAGGTACAACATCTGAACTCTTGGGATAAGTTACATGTGGAGCCTTGACCCTGTTCAATGGTATGAAAGTGACCCGTCCGCCTTTTAAGGAGTTGAGGTGCTTGATAATCTGGGTGGAAATGTCATCATTCTCAACCACCACGTGGAATAAGCTGTTTCCAGGAAAGAAAGAAAGGGGGGAAAGAAAACACCCGCAAAGCACTTAGCACTCATAAATGCACATACCATTTAAGTCAGACGAAACAAAGCCCAAATGACGAGGTAACTTAAAGAGCTTTGTTACCTGTTCCCAGCAGTAACTTCAATGGCAGTGTAAAACTTTTCATCACAATCAAGCAGCTCAATAATAGGGCCGAAAACCCCAGGTATATCGTACTCTCTGCAGATTTTCCTAACAGAATTGAGACCCCTCCTAACATCCTGGACACAATACACGAGACGAACATTTGGATGATGAATCAGCTCTTAAAACAAAGTATATTTGCTACGGCTGGGGTATTCTAAACACATCCTTTTCACCATTCTTCAAAGAGAGTTGACAGCTAAAAAGCTAGCTCTCAAGTTCAACAACCAAAAAGGTCTCCGTGCTCTTCATGGTATGTGGACACGTGATTTAAAGGTGACAGCCAGTCCTTCTGTACATTGACATGATTCAAAATCTAACTCCATCTTTCTTTAAATTGGTGAAAACAGAAGACACTTAATTCAGACATATAGGATAGCTAGTTAATATTATCTGATATAAGTACAATCACTGCCTCCAAAGACGATAGAAATTTAATATATTTCCCTTGGTCGAATCAGCACATCTTCATAACAGAACTAACTTCCCCTCGACAAACACAAACAGAATAAATTA
The DNA here is from genome assembly GCF_007655135.1 of Punica granatum. Lineage (NCBI taxonomy): Eukaryota > Viridiplantae > Streptophyta > Magnoliopsida > Myrtales > Lythraceae > Punica > Punica granatum. The sequence continues at coordinate 25,810,440 of NC_045132.1, forward strand.
AGTTGATAATCGATATAACTAACAAGCTGAGAAATCACATGCTAACTTCCCAATCCCATCCCTTCCACATGAAGAAAACTAGTGACGCTAGACTGTAGTGAGAAATATGATAGCTATAACCATTATTCAGGTGGCAGTTTCTAAACTTTCATAAGCAAAACAGAAGACACATCACATATTTTTGGGTAAAAAGAAGTACGAAGATTACTCACTCCCGGTGTTGCATGATCAAGATTCCTTTCAGCCCTCTCAACAATTGCTTGCTTCTTATTAATTTCTGCAGAAAGTTCGCTTTCTTTGGCCCATAATGACCTTAAAAAAAAAAATCACATTATAACACCTCTTAAAGGGAGCATCCAAACTTAGAACATATGATGACTACAAGACCATACTTCCGTTGCCCCTGCCATTCATCCCTCTCAGCCCTGAGACGAGCAAACCGTTCACTTGATTCAGAAATGCCGAATTCCAGAGCCGCTATATCCTTTCGACGGCCCTCAATGTAAGCCTCTTGTTCCTTCAACTGATTATCTAGCTGATGAATCTCATTCTGAACTTTTTGCTTCTGTTGATGTAATAGTAGGAAATTAGAGATGCCAAAAGACATAAGAGCAGATGCAAGCATACAGCGTACATCCAAAACATGTCATAATAGTAGTTGCAGAAGAGAGCTATATATGAGCATGCGATAATTCAACGAGGTTCAAAAAGGAATGAATAATTACAACACCAGACTGAGGAAGTAAAATAAGGGATGGCTTATCATTACTATTTCGAAAACTGGATATTGTCACCCCCCATGATCCGAGGTCCTGTACGAGACTGCCAATACTAATATTCAGGTTTTATTTTACAGTGATTCTTCTTAGATTCTATAAATTTGAGAATATACATATATATATATATGTACATCTAATAGATATAAGTGCATATATTCAGGAGAAGATTGTCGATACTTTACCCAAGAGGGCAACGTATCCAGCACAAAAATAGCCCAATCAAAAGAAAAACTAAAGTTTCTTTATCAAATAACAAGGTAGACACTTACCAAGAAAGGGAAAATAAATAAGGTAGACAATACGCAAAAAATTAATCGCCAGCACATTCAAGATTTTGCTTGTTTCATAGCAGAAACCTAACTTTTTTTTGCATGTAAGCAGTAACCAAAAACCCAAAAGACAGTTGTCACCTACACTTCTTCCCTGAACTGTTGAAATATTTACTAATTATATAAAATTTCTGATTGGTTGAAAGTTTAAAGGGTTTCTCCTACTAACTCATTCCTTCTATTATGACCGATGCATGACTTGATTCACCGCCTTCTACATGTCACTATTGAGAAAATTTTAAATGATCCTACCTCACAAAGATGTGGTGAGGGAAAACCAATAAGATTGTTTCAATTAAGAATATTTACTACAATTAATCAAGTAATTAGCACTTATTATTCTGTTTATTGCAATTTAATTGGTATTTCCTCACGCCACGTGGCAAGGTAGGATCACCGAAGAATCTCCCGTCACTATTAGCATAAATGAGGATGAGCAGACAAAACTTTTCGATCCTTATGGAAGGAAAATGCATTATATATATTCTTCTCTGAATAGCCTAAACTACATATTTACAATAAACTGACAAACCTGTGCTATATTTGAAGAAAGAACTCGTTCAAGATCATCGATTTCCTTTAGAAGCCATTTGTCTCGGGCCTCCTTACTTGAAAACTGTGTGGCACGACCTTGCTTCTGGTAAAGAATGCTCAGCTGTTTTTCACGCTCCATAATTCTACAAAATAGTGAACTTCAGTACTTGAAGGGGAAAAACAAAAAAAACAAAAAAACAGAGGGAACAAAAGGCCTGGCCAAGAGCTTAAACACACCAAATATTCAACTATTCCATCTTGTACCAGTAAAAGTTGCCACAAACAAAACTAAACAGATCCATTCTAGTACATTAGTTGATATCTCGATGAGAGAATAAAGCATGATGCAACTAATATGAATACAAACATCTCCCAAACAAATATCTATATATTCAGAAAGACAACGGTTGGAACGTAATTCAATAATAAAGCTGTTGGAACTTTCAATAATAAAATAACATATGCTGGACATCCCAACCGTCGATCAACATACCCTTTAGTTATCTCATTTTCAATTGCAACTTGACGTTCATACAGAGGACTAATTTTTTCAAGCTCCTCCATTGAATCCTGAATCTCCCTTTGTAATATTTCAAGCTGTTTCCTTGCTTTGTCCTGCAAGAACGAAAATCAATATATAGCCCTTCTACCTGACTTAAGGATACAAAATGCGTACATCTGGAATTATCGGAACACACCTCGGATTTGATATTCCTGGTGATTTTATCCTGTAACTCTTTGACATCAAGCTCAAGCTCAGTTTGCCTTTTCATAGCTTCAGTTCTTTGCTTTTCTATAGCTTCTTTTTCTTTATTTAAGCCTTGCACTTCCTTAGCTATATCTTTTGATGTCTCGTCAAGCTCTTTGGTCCTCTCAAGTGCCTCGAGCACAGTATTGTACATCTCCGTTGACTTTTCAGAGACCTTCGCACGAGCTTCATCTATCTGGAATCAAAGGAGAAGCTATTTTTAAGTATCAGACAAGTCAACAATTAAACAATAGCACAAGTTAGACCAGACGAGGCATTTGAGTATCACCTCCGCCAACTTTTGCCTAGCATCATGAAGTTCCTTGTCATAAATGGTGTATTCCAAAGATTTACGCTGCTTATCAAGCTGCTGATATTTCCTCAGTTCCTCTTTCTCTTCATCCAATTCCTTTAACCTTTCATCCAAATATTGGACAACTTGGATAATTTGCTTCCTCTTATTTCCTACTCATTTGGAAGAAAATACATTTGATAGAGATAAGTTTACCTAGTCACATAACAGAAACGAAAATAATAATCAATAATGCCAGAAAAGTAGGTCTATGACTTACCAGTTTCTTGCATGATTTTCAAACTTTCACGTCGTCTCTCCTCATAAACTCTTGTGCCACCAATTTCCTTCAATAAATCCAGCCTCTCAGCATCTTTCATCAACGTCAAGGATGCAATCTGTGACACATTTGACAAAGAAGGAAATATTAACAGCATGAAACAAAGACAATTTGAGGAATAGATTGCTACATACAGAGAAGATGATTTACCTTCCCTTGCTGCACAACATAGTATGGGTTTGAACGAGAAAATCCAGCACTTTCCAATAAGTTCATGACTTCTGTTTTCCTGCAAAATATGCATCTCATAACATTCATGCCCAAGATCCGATGGAAAGTTAGGGTCAAATGGATTTGCAATTTACTAACATGAATTCACACTCACGTAATATGCTTCCCATCCAAGAAATACTCATCCTTCTTCGCGCCGATGGTTCTACGCAGACGCACTTCCTCTTTGTCCACCTGTTAAAACATCAATGAGATGCTATATAAGATAAGCATAAGTACATGTGATGCAAGGAAAGAGTTGGTGACTTCAAAACACTAGAAAAAAAGGAAGCAGTCATTACAGCAATATAATGTTGATTCACTCTTGTTTCAACTTTTATTTTATTTCCAAGTGGCATGTCTGGTTAATAATAGAAGAAAACATCATCCACCGGTATCGGCGTGACACAAACACTGCCCATCTCAGGGGCAAGCATCAAGCATACAAAATACTTCTCATTGGTTATCATTGAAAAACACAGAGAGAGACACATAGAGAGAGAAGAATAATAGTCAGATGAATGTGACTCCCCTTCTTATTCACTCCCTGATAAAGAAAATGCAAGTTTCAAAAGATTACCGGAATGCGGTTATCAGAATTGTCAAAGACAATCTCCACAAAAGCAGATAAGACTTGATGCCCGGCACCTTCCTGTTCATTCAATTACATTATATACTGCTCTATAGAAGGATAAACAACGAATCAAAATGACAAAAACTGATTAACTGATTACATGAAGAAGTGCATGTCTATCTTCACTCCTCAGGTTCTGAAAGAGATCACTTAGTACAAAACGAATCGCTGCAGGATACAATTAATAATCATAAGGCAAGTTACAGTGGTGTCATTTTCCTCATAGTAAGCCAAAATTTCAGTCATAAGCCTCAGGTACTAATTCAATTACCATGAAAGAAGTTTGATTTGCCAGATCCATTAGCTCCAACTGCATGCAGAGAAGTATCAATAGACAGCAGCTCAAACAAAACTAAAATTAAGTTCTAGAAAGATAATTTCAAATGTATATTATTAATGGCTGAGTGGAAAATCAATTAGAATATGAAAACCGCAGATGAAAAAGAATGATGAAAGATAATTGACATTACCAACACAATTAACTTTTGGACTGAAAGACTCAGTGGCAATCTGTTCTCTGTAGCTCTTGAAACCCTCAATAATAACCTAAATTCAAATTTGACATAGCAAAATAGCTCAGATGAAAGAACTGATATAAAACAGTAGCCACTGCTCAGCACTTAAAACAACCTGCTTGATGTACATCCTGCAGTTACAAAATCATCCACCTCCTGCAAGAAATCACGATAAGATTCGTTCAGCTTGAAATATTTCCAAGCATATAATAACTACAAGTAAATAAGCAAAATAATTCTAGCTTTTGTCAAGACTGCATGTTATTTGCTACAGCTGAATCATAAACAATCTTAATTGTGTCTAAGGTCATAAAGCTAAACAATAAACAATCCATCATGACGATCTGGTACGTCATATGATCATCGTACATTTTATATTTTACATTATGTAATGTTTGATTACTTCAAATTCTCTAGGTTCAAATATCCACAGCCACCAAATATTAGCTCGTTCAAATACCCGTAACTCAAAACCGAATCAAGCTTCATCTAATTATCTATCCTTCGGAAAGGGCATCACACTGAGTCTCTGAATTAAGGATCATAAACTCGAATTTGGTGCTCCAGTCTCCTATGGCAGAGAATTCCTTCCTGATGCTTGGAATGGTATGCCAAAGCATTCCAGCTCAGTAGTCTATAGTAAATTATCATGTCTTTTCTAAACCGGAAAATAGAATGGGCAATAATGCTATTGCGCAAATCTCTCACCCTCGTTTCCTATAGACCTCAGCTCGCAACAAAGATACAAATCACGCAGTCAGCAAAAGCGAGAAAGCTAAATTGATCAGTTTCTGCGGAGCAGGGAAGCTCCCACAGAGCCACTCATCGACAAAGACGTTCGTCCCAGCTGCCAACCGCCGTGAACCGCCAGAAGCAGCACGAAGTCTGAAGTCACTTCAACTTCAGTGCAGCTTCCGACTCCCGCGGCCTGGCTTTTGACTCGGAGGGTACTGTACCTTTGAAGATTGAGCTCGAGTTCAGCTGAAATTGGACCTCGCACGCAGCTTCCTTTTGCCTCCGCCCGGTGTCCGTACAGTCGGTCGGAGTTAGGGCAAGAGTAGCCGATGCAGAAGGAAAGCGGTAACGGAGGAGGAGGGAGGAGGAGGAAAGCGGTCGCGGGATTTTCAAGTCCGAAATGTGACTTTCGTAGTTGAATTTCGCTCCCAAGTCCGAAAGAGAGCAAATGATAATTCTGACTGTTGTCAACGATATCGAAAAAGATTTTTCTTTAAAAATGTATTATTTTGTGAAAATACATACTTTTAATCTTAATTTTTTAAAAAAAAAATTGCCATAATATATGCAATTTTTCATGCCGAGATTCCACTAATTTTGCTCCTTTTTTGTTCCCTTGTTCTTAACTAGAAGAAAATTTGCGCTTGGGGCGGACAATTGCGTGATTTATTTAGGTAATATTCTAGCAAGGAATATTATGAATAGTTATAACTTTTGTAAACTTATAGAATTCAATGTTAGCATATATCATAAGAAGATATATAGATATAAGTATATATAATGCATATTTTTCTCAATACGAAAGATCTCATACCACGTGTCGAAATTTATATTTGTTGCGAATATTCTATGTGCGATAATAATTTGACTTCGAATACAGTTCGTGTGCGATAATAATTTGACTTCTACATGTCGTAATAATTTTCTATGAATATTATCATTTCCCTTAATGTAGCACTTTATTAGATTCTTGAACATTACGGAGTTCATTAATAGAACTTTTGAGCAACTTTTTTATGATAAAAATAATATTTCATTTTCATTCCAAAATATCTATATATATATATATATATATATATATATATATAGTGGGTTTGGGCCCCAAGTGTTTGGATATTCCCCTGGGCCCATTTATGCAAGGACTAGTATAATTTGGAGTTATATTTGAAGAAAGCAATTGTTCTTTAATCAATATATATTAATTTCGTGTAAATAATAAAGTTCAACACACATTACAAGTTAGGCTAAAATCTTCGTTTATTTCATATGAAATTTTACGAATTTTAATTATAAATAGGAATAATCATACAGATAGAACTCAAACTGAAATAAAAGAACTAGAGGTGGAGTGGACGTTGGTTGAGGAGAAAGGGAAGAGAGAGGACAAAGATAGAAGAAAAAATGGGATGAGAGAATATATAGAGTTAAAATTACAAAATCACCTTAATGGCTATTAATTTTTGAAGGAATTGGACTGAGGATAATTTTTGGGAAATGGAAATTTGCCTCGCAAATTTTCTTCTCTAATTTGTAATATTATATATATGTGTGTGTGTGTGGAGATATAATATTAGATCAATAGTCTTTCTAATGCATTCTCTAATACAACATCAAGCGATTACATGGCACCGCGGCCTTGGAAAAATAATGCTCCTTCTGTTTCGAAATTACTAATCCGAAAATACAAGTCTCCGAGCGCAGATCGAAGTCACTTCAGGCTGCACCGGACATGGGGTGGGACTCGATCGATGCAGTGCAAGAGTCTTGTAATATCGCAGCTGCGGGTAAGCTCTGCGGGACGCCTTCCGCGGATGGTATCCTTCATGTTGCATTATCACTTTTGTCATCGTCGTCGAGTTTTAAGGGCTTGAAGTATTTGGCATCTATGAGGTATGTCCCGATGGCCAGTCGCACGGCCCACACATCTTTGGGCTTCCTCGACACTATCCTGCAATATCCCGGAAAAGCATCGTCTCGTTAGCATCTTGATCCCTAGGTGTCTCCAATGAACAATCGGAATGGACTGAACAGGTCTGCACCCGTGCTCATTTTCGTGCTTGTCATGGAGAATCTCGCGTTGCTATGACACAGCAAGATAATCCATTTCGACATTGCTATTGCGAGTTTCGGGCCTCGGAATGAGTTGCTCGATATCTACTGCTTCAAGCATTCTATCGATGAGAGGATTCCACCAGAGCACCCAAGTGGACGAGAAAGCGCCGTGCTCAGTAGACAACGGACCGAGCAACTTGTGCCATAGATAGTCCTAATCCATTCATGCGTGTATAGCAGGTCGAACTGCGAACTACTCCCGCGATATGGTCAGTTTAAGGTTAGAGGGATTACCTTCCGACATCGCCTGGATTAACAAGGCCAGAGTTAACACGGAGGCAGGGAACTGATGCAGCAGTCTTGATCATCTTTGGAGCCTCCACCACTATGACTGGAGAACCAATCTCCAGAGACCCATTTCCAGGTTCGCATCTTATCGCCGCACCCAAGCTGGTTCTTCTAGCATCGAACCTGTTCTTTGGCGTGGCTGAACCGCAGCTCAGGTTTAGGAATGGAAATGAAGCTTTAGAAGAAGACAGAGACAGTGCCATAGTGAAGGTGGACATTGAGGTTTCGTCAAATCTAGTAACCCTCCTGGAAGTGGATAATGTTTCTGTGGTCTCTGTTTTCAAAACAGTTTCAATGGTTAAGAGGTCTCGAAGTCGAAAGTGCTTTAACACCGAATACATCCTATCCGCTTGTTTCAATGCTGTCTCGGGAATACTTCACGTCCGAGATGTTCTCTAAAAACCGAGTTCCAGAGGAGCAGGATTTTACATTCTCACTGAGATAAGAGTTGGCTGACCTATGTTTAACTTGCATCGCACAAAGGGACCTCAAGTTGAAAACATCGTACAACCAGAGTGAATGACAATCGACGAACTGCTAAATGATTGAAAGATGGCCCTTCGGCCTTCAATATATATATATATACCTTTTCGAAGATCCGCAATTCAGCACTCTTCTACGGTCTATAAATCCCAATTTAAGGAACAGGAGAAAGCTTTCCTCTGTGGTCGTTGGGAGAGAAGCAGCAAAGAAGTACGAGAGAACCGAGGCCCTTTACAACCTATACAAAATTCCGGTTCGGTATTACATCACATTTTCCACTCGAAACCTTGAAAAAGAAGAAAAATCCTGAGACCACTGAGGCCAGTTTCGTCTGTACGAGAGAATTATCTCTTTGTATACATCAAGTATGGGTCCTGGGCAATGGTTAGAACATCGGGTCTATCTGCTTGGTCATAGGTCAAACATCGGCGAATTAATTCCTGCAGAAAGGAGGAAAGAGAAATGATATTAGTAATATGCACGTGATCATCAACCTTGGATCTACTGCAGGAACACTTCATTGATGTTTCCCAAGCACAAAGAACTGACACACACGGAATTTAAGAGCACGGCAGAACTCACCTTTGCCTCGTTCGACGCAGCAGGTCTTGTTGGGAACTCGACCCTGCGAGCTTTGATAATTGTATCCTCGCGCAAAATTCTTTCCTGGGTTTGGTCGTGCCCGAAAGGTCGTCTTCCGAAGAGCATCTGGTAGAATAAAACACCAGCTGACCAAACATCGACCTGCATCAGAGGACAGATCCATTCAGAAAAGTCAGTTAACAATGAAAACGAATAGGATGAAAACCAGCAATCCTAAGAGAATGCGGCCGACCTTTGACGATATGAGAGGTGTCTTGCTGAGCTCGAAGCATTCTGGGGGTAAGTACCTAAAAGAGCATGTCAAAAAGCAAATTAATAAAGATTTGCAATGGAAGTAATAGCCAGAAACAAATTAATTCCAAATTCATAACTCACCAATAAGTTCCAGCTCCTTGGGAAGTGAGTTCCATGCCCTGAGATCCCACTTCATTTTCAACTATCTTACTCAGACCAAAGTCGGTAACTTTAGCAATGCCAAATTCATCAAATAGGACATTCCCAGGCTTCAGGTCATAGTGAATGATCTTCTGAACCCGTTTGTTCAGGTACACAAGGCCTTGGAATATCTGCATGATAATGATCCTTGCTTCCTTCTCCGGCAATACCGGTGTTGCCTTGAGAATAGCATCCAGATCTTTACCTGGTTTAATCAAAAGAGAGAAATATGAGAAGTAAAATAAGGCCGAACATTGCTTACTGTATCACTGGATTAGCAGAGCATCAAAAACATGTCCGATATTCTACAGCTATGTATACGAAGCTATGCAAAGAACAAAGTATTTACCGCTACAATATTCCAGAACGGTACAAAATGTGTTCTGATCAATCTCAAAAATGTCCCATAGCCTAACGATGTGATGATGAACCAAAGTTTTGTGGATATTGTACTCTCGGAGAGCATGCCTAATGTAGCTCTGTTTCTTTTCTTCACTCCACTGAGCATTCAGTCCGTGAAGTTTGCATGCGACATATCTATGTTCCACCAAGTCGTAAGCCTGCCAGAAAATTCTCACTTCAAAACTACTGCAAAGGGGTATCTATTTAACCTTGTGTCATGTCATGACAAGGGATGGACCTAACCTTGTAAACTTCACTGAAACCGCCTTTTCCAAGAAGATTCAGAAGAGCATATCGGTGATTAAGAATCTGAAAGTTGTTGAAGCGAGAACCGTCCTCATCTCTTATGCGTTTCATCTCCCTGATAAGCCTCCCCTTCTCGAATTCACACCGATCTCTCTCACGCAGAAGAGCTTCTTCCTCCTATAAAGTTATCGCCCATAGAATTAAAATGACAAATCCATATGATATGGAAGAGAAATGAGAATGATCAAAGAGAAAGAAGACAACTCACGCGTTTCATGCTTGCTAGACGAGACTTGTAAATCTCATCCTGCAGAAGAAAATCTTCTTCTGGAAGTCCTGTTTCAGCATCTGTTCCGTCGCCCTTATCTTGAGGACATTAAAGGCATTAATCAACATCAGTGCCTTGTTTCTCTTCAGTCTAATGACCCAACAAAGAGAGTGGAGGCGAACAAAAGGAAACTATACCAGCTTGTTTCTTCTTCAAAGATTTTCGCTGACGCTCAATAGCTTCTCTTGTTTCCAACAATTGTTTCTTGACAAATATAAGATCAAAGTAAGCATCACCACCATTTATGACTTTCAAATAGATAATTAAACAAAAGAAATTTGAATGCCAAAGGAAATGGTTCAGGGCATTTAAAAGTTCACAATAAGCATCAACTACAGGTAGGTTCTGGAAACTTCATGCAATATAAATTGTGGAAAGTAAGACAGCTAAAAATTAAAGTCTCGAAGGTAACTCACTAGTTGAGCATTCACATCCTTCAATGCTTGTCCATCCTCCCATGTTTCTGATATAACAGTTCCAGCTCTGAAATGCAGATGCATCCCGACAAAAAAGGAAAATAAGAGCTTAGCTAAGGTTTAATCAAATACAGTACTCATCCTAATAAGATTCTTCCACTTTCTCCTCTTGCTGGGCTAATCAACAGAGCTTCACAAAGTAGCATACCTGATTACCCCCACATTCCCAAGCCTCAAAGAATCCTGCCGCACTTTCATTCGTGCTTCCAGCCTTTCGGCTTTTGACACAGATATCAACAGATCAGATATCATCTTAGTCCTCTGCGAGGAAGACAGTAAACAGAGTCATATTTAACAGTATATGCCACAGATAGTACAATAGTGAATTCAATTCACACGGAATTCAGGAATAGAATGTGTACCTTTGGCTTCATTTGTTGCTCATAGTCTTTAATCTCCTTCAATTCCTAATTCAAGTAAACACGAAAAGAAATCAAGACTTAATATAACCTCTCATAAAGGGCTACCAAGATAAAATGCGCGGCATCATTCTCAAACCTTTTCTAATTGACGGCTGAGGTTTTGATATTCAGAGGCCTCTTGACGAGATCTGCGCAAATCCTCCTCCAATGTTGCAACTTTTGATCTTAAAGATAAGACCTCTTCCTGCATCAGAACATCGTCAGAAAAGTAACTTATCCAATATTATAAAACATCTATACCTTTAATATTTCAGTTCTTCGACAAACCCATAATTCATGCCAAATCATTACTATACCTCTAAGGTAGAGCTGTCTTCATTCCTTAAGTGTTCTCTGGGCCTATTATCCTGCAAGTGTAAAGATAAATGGTGATCAATAAATTCATCGTAAAGGAAAACTATAACCTTCACCACCAAGTAGGTTTAGCAACAAACCAAGACAATTATAATCTATTGCATCAAAAGCAACTGATGGATCTACCATAATCAAACAACTGATTAACTCATTAGGAGAGAAAATGCTGTTGACTATTAGCGTATATTAATTTGAGGGAGGATAGAACATTACCCTATGATATGAGTCTTCAAGATGACCATTCGACTGTGAAGTCATTGATGAAGAAATCTGGGATCTTGTCTGATCGCTAACTCTAGAACCACGGCCCCTTCCTGTATTAGACTGAGACCTTCCACGACCCGGTCTTTTCCTATTTACATCAAAATTGGACTTTGTCTCAAGTGACTCCACCAGCTTCTGCAGTCCATCAGACGATGCCTGATTTGCCCCCCAAGGTATTAGCAAATTTCTTTCTTCAGAAATAATAAATAAAGCTTCAACTTCTGAACTAGTGAAGTATCTAACAAGATCCAATCATCATTAATAACCTAAACAAGTTCAATTCACAATTAAGGAATTGATATATTAATTCAAGGATTATCAGCATTCAAACTTAAAAATGAGAAACACTAAATCTATCCAAGAGAATCAAAAAGGAAAACTCAATGATCTGTGCCCAAAGCTGGACTCAGCCATTAATTGCTAAGGAAAAAAGGGCTGATTCGTAAAAGGAACATGAAATTACCTCAACATGCTGAAGAAAGGCCGACTTATCATTGCCTTGAACTTTTTGGCGCTTTTGGGTGTTAGCTTGTATCAAAAATTCTGCTCCAGCCTAGAAAAAAGAAAGAGCGCACCAAGTGGTGTTGTACAATAATCAACTTGAGTTCCAAAAATCGCAGAAAGATCAGCCAGCCGCACCAATTAAATGAGCAAAAAGATCGAGAAAATCTTCAGGAAATTTGAAAAGAACTGGGTTTTATCACATTCACATGAGCTATAATGTAAATACAAGCCAGCCGTTTTGAACCAGCCTCTTCCACGTGAACTTCCTTCAAACGGTTTCATAACAGCCAGAGGACCGACGGTTTCTACTAATGAATGCAGTGGGCTAAAAAAGAACAGAGACTCGTTCTACCCAAACCCCATCAAGTCCGACAAAAACACTTCTCATCTATTTGTCCAGGATTCACATTTCCCTTAAAGAAAGATTACTACCAGTTAGTGAAAATAAATGACACTTTTAGAAGATTCATGATTCGTGTTGTTACTCAGGAACTGGTCACTGCAATCAGCAATTACAAGATTCCAAAGTGAATTAAAAACTATGAAGATCACCTGAGGATTAAACTATGGTACCAAATTTGACCCAACTTCCGCAAATCACGGACCAAGCATTAAAATGATTAAGTTTTCAACATGTTAAGGGATCAATTGAAACACACTGATGCAAATAATTATTCATGCCACTGCATCTTATGATCTTTAATTGGTAATCTTCAAAAAAGGAAATCCTCCAAATAAATAAACGAAAAACAAAAAAAGAAAAGGGTGATATCCGTTACGATCCTCAACACGTGTGAGAAGTCGAGGACAAAAGATATCCCCAAGCAATCAATTGTCAGCTATCCCAAATTTCCATCTTATCCAGTTTCAAGGGTGTTCCATGAAATGGGAGAAATCGACGCAAACAGATCATAAGTATATGACAACACCAATCCAAATCTAGGCTCAAAGGTGAAATGCCTAGTTTTAGAGTTTTGAAGTTTTCATTTTCGGCAGCAAAAAGAGAACATTAAAGGCCACATTGGTAATCCAACCACATGTGCAGGACAAGTTTATAAATGATCGAGAGAGTGCTCTAAGGGCATTATCATCGCAATGCTGCTTGTTAATTGCCAACAATCAAGAGCCAATACACAACAACTAAATCAAAGAACCACCTGATGGAAACCAATCCCGAATGCCGAGATAGTAAATGCAAAAGTCTCATACTTTCCAATCGACTTTGAGCTAATGTAGGGCAAGAGAGACTCACATCATCATCAGAGTCACTCGAGCTCGACTCCTCCCCCAAGCTATCAGCCACGAACTTGGAAGAGGACGACCAAATGGGCTGCTGCTGCTGCTGCTGCGGCTGCGGCTGCTGCTGGTGCTGAGACGGCGGGGCGGAAGCAGACGAAGCCTTGCCCACCAGACGAGCTTCGAGCTTGGCGATTTTAGTGGGCAGGGAGTGATCGGACTGGTTAGAGGAATTGGAGGAGAGGTGCAAGAGCATGTCGTCGGACATTGTTGGAGAGGTGCCAGCCGATCAAAAATGCTCAGCTCCTTCGAGCATTCACTGCATATAAGGCAGTGGCAGGAGTGCTGAATTTTGACCCCAATTGACTCAATGATCCGAAACAAAACCCTAGAACGGTTACGAAGGCCTCTTGCACACACATGTCAGAGATTACATACAACACAAGGAACCGCCTTCACATGGGAAAGAACGCAAGCAAAAGGCGAGGACGAAAGGAAGGAAGAACACCCAGAAAGGCAGAGTTGCAGATGCTTGGATTTCTTTAGGGTTTCTTCCACTGTAATTCAAGGGGAGGGAGAGGAGCAGTCGCCATGGGAGGGAAGGAAGTGAGTGGGGGAATGGGTCAAAATGGTTCTTGTTTTCGAATGTCTGAGCTGACCGTGTCTTCTTTAAAGAGCAGAGCTTGAAATGCAAAATCTATTATGGAGTTTGGCCTTTGGATGAGAAAAATTGTAACTTTGCGGGAGAAATGTGGGCGGAAATTTGAAAGCATTCAGACATGGACGAGAATGGGAATGAGGTCATGAAATGCGATAGAGAAGGGATTAGGAGGAGATTGAAATTGAATAAATGTGCCCTAAGCAAGTGTATTCATAAATGCGATGGCACCACGAGCAATAAATCTATTCCCTTTCTGTCTCAATTCTCACCCACTACTCGGGGGCGAAAATTTCCGTTACGTACGCCCATGCTTACGTCCCGTGAACCGGCACGACATTGTGCCCGATCAGATCGTGTCCCGCCATTACATGAGGCATAATGTAGCTAAGAAATTTTTTGGGTGCTTGAATAGACCGAGAACTAGAGTAATAGATAGTAAGATCATAACTCTTCGGCACAGTGAAGTGCTTATGTTCCATGAATTGCCCTGAGACATCATGCCGGATTGCTCATGCCCGTTACATAAGCATAATGACATCATGCCGAATCAGATCTTGTGCAAGGTTGCTCGTGCCCATTACATAAGCATAACGGATTGAAAGATTGATGACTTTTCTTGGCATGGTTAAATCGAACCACGTGGGCCTCAAACCCTCTATCGAAGGTATCGAACTGCCGGCCTATGCCGAGAATTGGGCCTCGACCCCTAGGCCAAAATGATCGTCCCTTCAGCTATTTTCATCATAGATCTTCGTAGAATCTCTCTTTTTCTTTCACGTCATTGATGGTATTCACCGGAGTTAACACAACCATCAAACCAAAGTACAGCTGTTACAGAATGTTCAGCAAGTCGAAGATGATTTATCGAGCATTAGTTTCCAAAAGCTAAGACAAAACAACTTGAATAAATCAACATTTATGCTCTATAAATTTGAAAGACCAGAATAGAAAGTTAACTCTTGCAGGACTGCATCTGCAAGTGTACAACAAAGAGGAGGCCAGGTAGCTGCTGCATTCCGGAATGCAAAGTCGCCACTTGATCATCCAAACGAGCGGGACCATCCTCAGGGATATCCCCCAGATACAGTATAAATATCTCCAAACAAAATCGTAAACTACTTTGTCATCCCAAACCAGCAGGCGAATTTATCCAGGCCAAAGAATGAACCAGCTAAGCTGGATCGGACCAACTACTCGATGAGTTTCAAATAATTTAATGATCAGCTGTAGTGGAGCTGCTCACACTTCCCAGGACAAAAGGCGACCCAAGAGCTATTATAGTGGTCTCCTGTGTCTACAATGGCTACCCCATCTGATACATAGAACTGCTTCTCGCTACCACCAGTCATATCTTCTCCTTATTGAGTCACTTCTTGAGTTACTGAACCTCGAAGCTGAATATCTGGGCTCGGAAGCATCTCCATACTGAGAATTCAGCAGCTTCTTCGGAGACGGAGAGTAAAGATTCCGGCCACTACCATTAGATGGTGCTGCAGGAGAGACCCTACCATTGTTCTTCGTGGACTTTTTGATATTGGGTGATTCCGGGATCTCACTGATCCACCCGCCTCTTTGTTTCTTTTTGTGTGACTTTGCTGTGCTACCATCAGTGTCATTTTTCTTTTTCTTCTTACTCAACTTTTTAGAATTGTTAGGAGAGTTCAACCCTGAGTAGTCCATATCTTGATCGTAAAACCTTGAAACCGGTGTTGATGGTTCTCGATTTCTCTTGCGCAACTGCAACGACGACTCACATCAATTAATATACCCAGCAAGAGAGAGAGAGAGAGACAGAAAGCAACACCACTCCAAACAAAACAGAACATTACTAACATGTCCCTGATATACACTGTAACCGGTCATTTTTTTTCCTTTACATGCTAGAAGAGAACACTCAAGCTTAACATTTCGACTCTCTTTATTCCCATTCATTCTGAATTTTATCCATTTCAGTTCCTACTTTATCATATAGACCTAGCCTACTCTCTATTACACGGAAAGATTGCCTTGCACGTCACGGGTGTTAAATTAATTGTCAATGTAAAATTTTTTAAGGCACTCTTTTACAAGGTTAAGCTTTTAAGCTAAAAGTTGCTTCCTTTTAAAGGAACATACAGATGTGTGGATAGAATGCAATGGTCCAATACCTGGGCCGAGGATTTGCACTCCCTCACAAAATGTCCTTCTTGCCCACACTTGTAGCATGAACTTGGTGTTGCTTCATCATGGTATCCGTTACGTAAACCACTGCCCCACTGCTCATTTGGAGAAAGAAGAGCGCGTGTGAATCCTTTTAGTATGAAGGAACAAAAATTTGAAAATTTTCCTATGAAAGATCACAAAAATAGATTGACGGACATAGATTCTATTACCTTGTTTGCAGAGTAGCACTCTCGAGCAAAATGTCCTTCTTGTCCACATTTATAGCATGAACTTGGTGTAGCATCCCCTTGACTTCGCTCTGGTAAACTGGTGCTGAGCTGCTCGATGGATTCAAATAAAGAATAAGAGAAGAAAAAAGTTTCTGCACTCCTTCAGTCTAGACTATTTCAAGATCCAAAAGGAAGTGCGACGAGGACCAGTTTCAACAATAATCTCTTCTTCTTTTTTTCCCTTTCTTTTGAAAGCTGTTCCAAGAAAAGAATTCCAAGGGAAAACATACCGGGAGAAATAATGCCAATACCTTGGTTGAAAATGTGCACTCTCTAGCAAAATGTCCTTCTTGCCCACATTTGTAGCATGAACTTGCTGTTGCTTCACCTCGGGTTCTCTCACGAAGACTAGTGCTCACCTGCTCAACCGATACATAGGAAGAAACTACAGAATGAAGAAAAAATTTGAATACTTGCAGTACAAAAAAACCAAAGATTCTATTGATAACTCCAACAAGACCCATTTAATATAAGTTTCTTTTGTCTTTGAATAACAATAAAATGCTGATTCCAACATAAGTCTCCAGCCAAAATAAAAAATGTGATAGCAATAAGCGAATGGCACGATTGAATACCTTAAATGTGCATTCTCGTGCAAAATGTCCTTCTTCACCACATTTGTAGCATGAACTCGGTGTTGCTTCACCTTGGTTCCCACTACGTGCCCTTCCACATGCCTGCCCAATGAAATTCGACTCTATATTAATGAAAAACAATAAATGATCAAAAAATCGATTCAGCAACACCAAGTAATTGTATGCTGGACCTAAGGACAAAAGAGATGAGCGTGGAAGCAAAAATCATGTTAGTTAAGAAAGCCAAAAAATAAATTAATCGCTGATGAACATTGCCAAGCTCATACAACACTGAAGATGCAAACCTAGAATCATCACGATATAAAGTTTCAAAAACAGCACATTTGAGCTGGTTTTTGATTGTTATGTACTTAGAAGAATGGTATGCAATATTTCCATTTTGATTAGAAAAGAGGGACAGAAATGCAAACAGCAAAGACTTACCGAGCCAGTGTGGCCCAGCAGACCACATCTGTAACAGGATATCTCACTTCTTTCAGTATCAACAGAATCAAGACAGCACAGATGGCCAAAGTTCTTACAGATGTAACATTGTATCTCCTGATTAAGAGGGAAAAGGAGGGGAGTATGTCACAGTAAATAAAATAAAACCCCTTCTAAAAGTATATTCTTTTTGCAGAAACATTAGAATGTACACAAGCCCGAGAGAGAGAGAGAGAGAGACCTTAAGATCTTCGGGGGAATGGTCATTCTTGCAGAGGAACATATCATGTCCAGACATCCCACATTTTAAGCATATCTTATCAGCCTGCGAGCTACGTTTCTTCTTCTCTGGACAATTCTTTGCTTTATGGCCACTGCTTTGGCAGATAAAGCAGTTTGCCTAATTAATATTTGGAAGCAAAGAAAATTGCCGAGTTAGTGATATAAGAGAAGACGAGATGAAGAACTACAGTAATCAAAAGGGCCTCATGGCATCTAAACAAGTCATTTCCGTATGGCCAAAATGTGGGAAAATATACTCGATTAATGGAAAGTGTTTCCAACGAAGAGTTTCCCCTTTCATATTTTAGCAAATAATTCAGACAGCTGCAAAATCAAAACATGACGGATATCAATCATTATACACCTTCCCGCAGTCTTTGGCATTGTGCTCCAAACTCCCACAAACAAAGCATGGTCTCTTCCGCTTCTGTGAACAATTTGCTGCTGCGTGACCTTCTTCACCGCAATTATAGCACGTTCCCCAACTATTACCTGGAGGGTCAAAGTACCTTGGGCCCCGCTGATACAATAGATATAAGACAGATACCAATCTAAGCCTCAGAAAGGAATACCCCGTTTCACAGAATTGAATTATCAGAACAAGTGGAACTCACGAGAAGCTTCCGCAGCACCATGTTATCTGCTGCCTCGACAGGATTCGGATCCGTAGATTCCACAACCTCTGTTGCTCCAACAGCCTCTTCCTTTTCTTCTTCATTTTCTTCTTCTTCTTCTTCTTCTTCTTCTTCTTCTTCTTCAAGGGCAATCGCCTACTCGAGCATTACGCAGAAACAATGCCACATTAAAGATTGAACATTTATAACGGTCGCTGAACTTTCGAATCTAATCCCTATTCAAACAAACCCTTCAGTTAAGACTAATAGGAAAGGGTGGAAGACTTACAATTTGTTCTTGACTTTCCACTTTCTTCACTGTAGGCTTGTCTCTCCTCCTCCTCCTCTTCTCCTCCTCCTCCTCCTCCTTACCCGCCTCACCTTTCCCCAACCCGACGGCCCCGCCGCTATCGGTGTCGTCATCGCCTGATACGACGCCACTAAGAGGGGCAGGGGCAAGCTTCGCCGCGCGCATAAGAAGCGCCTTCTCGACGATTTTAAGGCTCATGTCCTCGTTCGCTTCTTCGTCGTCGCTGCTGCTGACAGCTGCCGCCTCGGACTTAAGCTGGGGGAGCATCTCTGCTCCCTCCATATCCTCCAGATCGAGCTTCGGCTCCAGCTTCTTCCTCCTACCCATTGTCGTTGCGCCACCGGAATCGAAACCTTCCCTAAACTTATTGAAGGGGCGATTAGGGCAACCAATCTTGACGGGACGTAGAAGAACGGAGGGGAGGTCCGATTAGGGTTTTCTGTATTCTCTCACAGTTGCTACCCCTTTCGGATTGCAGCGGGACCCACAGGTCCGACAGCTGTGTGACGTGGAATACTATTTAATAATATATTGATATTTATATTGATATATATATATATATATAATATAAAGCCTGGACAATCGCTAGAGGTCGCCACTGTTCATGTTAATTAATTTCTATATCGTGGATTAATTTTATTAAAACATTTACTATTTAACATATTTATTTCTACATAATAATAATTATTATTATGATTCAAAACCTATATTGTATATTAATTTATCAAGACATAATAATAATTATTATTATTACTGTGATTTAAAATATATATTACTTATTAATTTATTAAAACATATATCGTTTTACCCTTATTTATTAGGATGGATATAACTTTATATATATATATATATATATATATATATATATATATATATATATAGATTATGAGCTTGTGCGTTAATATGAACCAACTAATATTCTTATAGTTGTGAACTGATGTTATCATGCCCTATAAAAGCAACTTCGGGTAAATACCAAATTTGATGATGAAATGATTGTGATAAATTTTGTTTATTTTGAATAAACTACCGCTAGGAATTCGATTGGCCAGTAATCAGTCAAAAATTTGTTTTGAGTGGATAACATGAAGAAAAGAGGAAAAATAAATATATATATTATAATCGGCATGGAAATATAAGGGATTTAAGTCAATTAATGGACCAAATTCTCCCGTGAGAGCTAAATATTTTTTAAAAAAGGTTAAAAAGTAAAAGAAAAAAACACATTTTTGTTTACAATAAAATGTAAATTGGGCAATCAATTATTTGGAGGAAAAAGAGGGAAAAAATCGTACCATTTCTGTAGACCCTTGGGGATTAAAGAATCATAAGCCTTCTCGCACGCCCTTCGCAGTTGCAATATTGTTTTTTATTTATCATCTGAAATTGATATTTATTATTTCATCGGCATTTGGCTAAAAGTTAAAACTTTAATATGATTCTTTAAAAAAAAAATGGCCATTAAAGGGAGATCTTTTGTGGTTTCTTGTTTGTGGGGAGAGAGAGAGGTAGTTTTTATTTTATTATTTATAAAATTGGCCATATTTTTAGGAAGCAAATAAATTATTTATTACAATAAGGCTGAGTGTATAAAATTTATGTGACGCTGCAACATGATGAATTATCTTATCTTATATCTCATATATAATAGTATAGATAAGATAATATGTAAATTGATGTTATTATGTATCAGTAAAAATTTAGACCGCACAGGTAATTTGAAATATTAATATTACTCTCGCCAAAAAACACCATATTACCTTCAAGTAAAAGAAAATATCTTAAAAATCTGATTCTTCAATAAATTTCTTTAACATCAAAACAATAAAATCGAAATAAGTAAAAGTAATTTTACCTTTTCAAATTCGTTTCATGAGGCAATTTTCATTGTTGAATAAAGCTACATTCAATTGGAATAAAATTATTTTCATCATTGAATTAGTTGGGAAAAAATCACATGAGAATCAAATGCATATAGTTATCCAAAAAAATGCATATCATTATTTTAATTTTTCAATCCTATCAGATTCCGAACATGTAGTACTAATCTTATGCGACATCAGCTACGATTATACTTTATGTTTCATTATATTACTGATTATCTTGTTGGTAATTTAGATTATACTTTATGTTTCATTATATTACTGATTATCTTGTTGGTAATTTAGATAGTCAACCCTTTGTAATTTTCATTTAAGTTTTTGGTAGGTGTCTTTGAGTTTCTAGTAATTACATATCTACATTTTTTATTATATTCTAACATTGGTCATAAAAGGTTTATTTTTAAGAAAATTTGTTATATATATTTATTTTAAAAATTAAAATAAAACAATTTACATGGAAAAATGGTTTATTCATGTACTAACTCTCATAAATAACTACAAGTACTGATAGTATTTCAAAGTACAAATTTTAGCTCAAAAGTATAGTTTTCGCTGCCTACATCACATGTAATAACTAATTATAATAACTATACGTACTAAAGTCGGTTTAATTTCCATACTTCGTTGTGATTTGAAATGATAAAAATTCAAATTTTTAGCATACTAATTGAAAATATTTAGTGTTATGAAAGTGCATCTATGTACTAACTCTCATAACAATAGTACTTAATTAGTCTAAGTACATAAAAATTGATGAAAGGTTGAGCAAAATTTAACTATAATTTTGTAAAGAGTAAAAGAAAGGTAAAAACTTTAAATAGCATGACGGATACATAAAATGTGAAGTTGGTGAAATAGTGGGTTTTAGAATTTTTATCCATCGCATGGCTGATTTATTTGATTAACGGAGAGATTTGATTGAATAGTCGAGATTGGATTGTATTTCAATAAGAAAGATTCACAATAAAATAAATCATTAAGTAATATAATTGTCCAATTAGAAACAGAAACTAATAAAAGCATGGAAAGATATTGCAATTTAATATAGTCGTATTTCCAATTAATTAAATTATAAAATTATAGAAACCATTACTATAAACCCAATCATATTATAATTTGTGAAAATAGGCTGATATAACGAAAAAAATATCTTTCTTTCCTTTGTTTGCAGTGACTTTAGGAAAAGAGGCAATCGACGCAAACATTCTATAAAGGAATGAGGAATAAAACGAACGGAAAGAGTACGACGAACTGTCCAGTGTCTACTGGATTTTTACTGCTAGTTATGGTGGAACGATTTCCATGCATTGTAGTGGAACTTAACCGGGGTCGAAATCAATAATGGCTTGTTTGGTTTTAATGTAGGATTTTAATATATTACTTTAACTTAATTCTACCCACAATAAAATAAAATAATTTATACAGAGTCAAAGAGTGGACCCCATTTATATCACTATTTTTCCACAACAAACAAAATAACTCATACAAAGTCAAATGATGACCCCATTTATATCACTATTTTTCAAAATTAAAATCTGAATTTAAAATTCTACTTTGAAACCAAAGGCAGCATAAGATTTGATCAACACTCGATTCGTTTGTACTCATTGACAATTT
The DNA here is from genome assembly GCF_007655135.1 of Punica granatum. Classification (NCBI taxonomy): domain Eukaryota; kingdom Viridiplantae; phylum Streptophyta; class Magnoliopsida; order Myrtales; family Lythraceae; genus Punica; species Punica granatum. Next base: position 25,832,527 of record NC_045132.1, read on the forward strand.
TAAGATATCGACTCATTTTCCCTTTGTAGCTTAGATCTTATTAAACATCACTAATCCAATGTTATTCCATGTGTTTAATGTAAGAATTATGTTATCACTGTGCAGGTATACGATTCTTCGATATGGTTAGAAAAAGAATATCGAGAAATACTCTTGAACGGAAGGAGAAGAGTGAATCAATCTGGATTCTACTCCTCAATCCTCATTATGCATATCTTGATATTTGGCCAATGGCCTACACAGATGACCTTCTTCGCACGAATCCAGAAAACGAATGCGTCTTGCTTTGTACACTAGACTGCAAAATCGAGTCCTTTCATTCCGCTTGTTGATTACATTGTGTCCCTAACCTGCCTATGACCAAATCTCGATATATTACGAGAAATCTTTGCCATAGAGTGTCCCAATGCTAATTCCATACTCTGCAATACAGCAACATCCGGGAAATAAACAGATTATCTTACCGGTCCACGAGTTGTTGGCAAGATATCGATTTCAGAAAATGTGCTAGACCAGCAATTGCTGCTGTACAATTCCCACTGCATCAATTATGTTCGGAAATTTCTTGCATTTCTGAAACGAGGAACATATTACATCAGAATATACATCTTCCATGGTCTGAAACTTCCAGCTGCTTCACATTCTTGATGGTTAAAAAATTTGTGATGCGAGGAAATTGAGACAGAGTAGGCAAATACAATCCGAGGCAAAGCAGAGATCTCATAGGCGCCTAGAGTACCCGGAACCTCCACATTTCTTGCAAAATATCAATCCTGCAGAGTCGGCAAGGAGGATGGGAAAAGACTCAACGAGTGAAAGAAAATGGCACAAAACCGGACAATTCTCGGTGATGACAGTTGTTCCGGTATCCAGTGTATGAGTTTGTTTCGAACTACATATGATCACATGTACCTGCTCCCTTGCACACTTTGCATTCCACCATGCCCGTTTCTTGCTTCATCTTCCCGTTATTGCAGAAAACACACATCGTTCCTCCTGAATGGCGAACAAGCATAATCAACAACTGGACATTTCATCTGAATCCCGAATTGTAAATCTAATGATAAGCCTTCGAGCTGGATAACTAAACTATAGCATAGCAGCCAATGAAGCATGCAGCAGATCAAATTCAAATCAAACAGCCACAAGAGTTCGATTAGTATCTCAATATGCTATGTGTATGATAGGGCAAAGAGCCAAAGAATATCGATCACTACATAGTTAAAGAAACAAAAGTGCAGATTCCGGAAATACGATTCTTTACTATTCCATGCCCAAGTATTCACCATTCAGTATCAGATCCCCGACCTTATTCTTCGTTCAAATTAATCCATAAGCAGACACCACATTGATAAAAACACGAAATTAGGTACTAGCACATACACCTGGAAATTCCCAACAACTCCATGCAATGGATAGAAGACTTATCGATCGAATCATCGCACTGATGAATCCCGTTAGGTTCTCGACTTTGGATAGGTATCATTAGAACCGAATTATCCAAATGAAAAAAGAAATGTACAACTAGAACGAAAACCATCCCGAAAGAGCAGAGAAACGTGGAAGAATCAAATATTGAACAAATGCACGATACCGAGTGTTATCTCGAACACGAACGTTATCTCGAATGGGACTACCTACCATTGCCTGCACAGCGGTCGCACGGGACGGGATCTCCCTGCAAAATACTCGACAAACATTCCCAGTTCAATAAGAAGAAGGGACATTGGGAAAGTCTTGATATTGGAAGCGAACGAAGCAAATTGGCGGGAAGGAAATGATGGCTAATTGTGCAGCGCACCTTGAGGCCGAGGAACAGAGAGAGGGCAATAGCGGCAAGGACGCTGACGGTGGCGAGCACGGTCTGGGTGTCGACCACCCTGTCGAAGCCGCCGAACAGGAGGACGGGGCGGATGAGGAGCTCGCTCGGCGGCTGAACGGGGGGCGTGAGGTGGTGGCAGAGAGGGGCGGAGAAGGCGGCGGTTCCGGGGCCGGGGAGGTGGGCCAGGGAGAGAGCTGAAGGGCTCTGAGAAATGGAATGGGGAGGAGAGGGAGAGGAGAGGAGAGGCTGGAAGCAGCAGCAGCAGAAGGAAGCCGCCATGGACGGATTAGAGAGGGACTGGAACATGTGGAGCTCGCGAGGAGTTCAGGCCGTTGGTCGTCATCGTCGTCTTCCTCTTCTTCTTGGTGGGCTTGATTCCGGACGGTTATTGGAATACATGGACCGGGCTGATGGGGAGCCCATTGACGATGGATACACGTTGGTCATGCTGTACTGACTATTTTATCCCCCCGGTCATTCCTTTTTCCTTTTCTTTGCCTTTCCATCTTTTTCTCTGTTCTATTTATCACGAAATAACCTACTTTTTAAGGGTAAGTTTCGACAATATGTCTTATAATTTAGTAAAATAACCAACAAAACTCCCTCTTTTCAAAATTAATTACACATTGTTTATCATTCTACAAATGTGACGCCAAGAGTGTTTAATCATAGCCACGTGGTGTTGTATCTCCGTGCTCTATAAACTGACCCGATATATCCGACTTTATCGAGCACAATAACACAACATTCACATGGCAACGATAAGCATTCTTGGTGCTACATTTGCAGAATGATGGGTGGTATGTGACTCTCTTTTTTTATCGTAATTCAACTACATTAAGATTGTGCGCATATTAGTTTCGAACGAAGAATGAAGAGTGCCCTGTCCCAAAAAGCACCTAGTCCTATCAAAATGAAAAGCGTGACTTTACTTAACAAGCAAGAAAAGCCCTAACTATTCTATTAGTACTCAACTCATTAGGAAGATAGAACCAAAATGAGTAATAGCGCTAGCGGCGCAATTAGTTCTTCTATTGAAGAAAGCTTGACCTACGGACTCTATGCTCCAAAGCTTCTATGCTGCTGTCAATGGATTTAGTGATCGAATGTGTAATCGACTCATTGGGATGGCTACACTGTCATTTCAATGCTCAGTTCACTTCTCCAACAAATAAATATGTCGATAAGAAATGAATGTGATGCTGCTCGCACCGCAATAAAAAAATGAATCTGATGCTACTCCCGACGTATTAAAACCCCGGACTAGTAAATATGGACGGACGGTTATGCCCTCGCAAGATTCCCACATTTGCAAATCCACTCCCCGCCCCAATCAGCAGCTATTTTCAGTTCTTCAAGGTAAAAGAACAATTTGTACCTTTCCAGCTAAAGAAGCAAATTATAATTGAAAGGGGCATAATTGTCCATTAGAAAAGTAAAACACATCTGGCCAAAAAAAAAAAAAAAAAAATAGCAAAGCATATTCGGTCCTTCTTGCTTCTTGCTCCTTCCTCTGGTTAGGTCGGGGCAGTCATGCTTCCAAATTAGACTTCAATTTTGATTTCTTGCAATCGCATCAGAGCTCAATCTATCTCTTTCCTCGCAATTTCAGAAGCTTCCTTCCTCATAGATCTCATATATCTGTATATATACGCACGCGTATATATATATAGAATTGTCCCTGCAACCTTGTCACAAACCTAGAATTGTCAACCGAGGCCTCTTGATCCCGACAGTGAATCAACCGATCCAAGGATGTTCAACGGAATGGATCCTGAGTTGTTCAGGCTCGCCCAGGAGCAGATGAGTCGCATGTCGCCTGCCGAGATGGCGAGGATTCAAGAGCAGGTATTGACTCCTCCTTCCCCTTTCTTCTTGATTTGAGCTTCCTGGAGCATGTTTCAAGCTTCAAGGAGCTGCTTATCCCTCTCGTCTAGCCTGGAAGCATGAATCGAAGTCATGTTTGTCCTAGATTTTGGTGTTTGAATGCCAATTTGTCGTTCTCTTTTGCGTTCCCAATGACGTGATTGTTTGAATTGAGATTTCTTCGACTCCGATGCAATACATTTTGTTACTTAAATGACGAGGAAACGATCAGAGGAATAAATTTTCCGGTTAGGGGCTTGGATACTCCGATTGGATGTTGATACCCGGGTTTTGTTTTGGCGTGTCAGATGATGTCGAATCCTGAATTGATGAGGATGGCCTCTGAAAGCATGAAGACCATGAGGCCGGAAGACCTGAGACATGCTGCAGAGCAGCTGAAGCACGTGCGACCTGAGGACATGGCTGAGATTAGTGAGAAGATGGCTAATGCTAGTCCGGAAGAGATAGCGGCCGTTCGTGCTCGGGCGGATGCCCAGATGAGCTATGAATTGAGTGCAGCTGAAATGCTTAAGAAAGAGGTAGCCTATGCAACGCTGTTTCATAGAACACATACATGTGTACCACGGCAAAGAAATTGACTCCATGTCCATGAGATTCTTGGCATGCCAGAATCATGATTATGAGACATAATTCTGACTCATCTTTATAGAGCATGGCTGTTATGCCACTTAGTGGTTTTTTCCCTTTCTTTTGCTGCCATGTTCTTTGGCCGAATGTTGGAAATAATGACAAGAGTTAAGGATCTATTTTGGACTTAACAGGGTAACCAGCTTCACAGCCAGGGGAAATTCCATGATGCCTTGCAGAAATATTTACTTGTAAGTGATAATTTGTCTTCTAAAATATGTTTTGTCGATGTGGTATTTTCCTTTCATAAATGAGAGAATTATGATTTAGACGTCACCATTGCAATTTTGTTGATTTTCAGGCAAAGAAGAACTTGAAAGGCATTCCATCCTCCAAAGGCAAAACACTACTGCTGACCTGCTCTCTTAACTTGATGTCATGCTACCTGAAAACAAGGCAGTACAATGATTGCATAAAAGAAGGCACAGAGGTGTGACACTCTATTCATCTTCATTGATTTGGAATAAATAGTTCTTTTCCATTTTCCCCCTATTCTCTTCTATGTGCAACTTTGCTTTTGCTAACTTATATTTGTTCACCAGGTTTTGGCATATGATGCAAAGAATGTTAAAGCTCTTTATCGGAGAGGTCAAGCATTTAAGGAATTGGGTCAACTACAAGTGAGTTAGCCCTACTTATCTAAGTTTTTCAGGAGCAGCTGGACTGCAGTGGCATTTAGAACTTGTACCGTCTTCAGCTTCTTGTTATATAATCCTTAATTTCTAACCATGCCAGGATGCAGTCTGTGATCTGGGCGAGGCACGCAAAATTTCCCCTGACGATGAAACTATTGCAGAAGTATTAAGGTATTGAGTTTCTAGCATACAGTGAACGGATTTACAGTAGATTTCATCTCTGGCCTTTTTTGGTTAATGAAGATTGTACGGGTATGGTCTTTGATGGCTGTTTTTGTGTCATAAATATAAACTTTATTACCCTCAATTTGTTGCAGTTTCTAGCTCTCTTGCTGATCTTGGTCAAGATATTCTCTCAATATGACATTGCAGGACACCGTATAACATGTTATTCTTACTGTAGGGATACTGAGAAACTTTTGGCTACACAAGGTGGGGGGCGCGCATCAAGAGGTGAGTGGAGCATTGTGATTTCTTCTTTTACATTCTTTATCCTCCACAGACTAAGCCAATTCTCAACTTCTTATTATCTATTTTTTCCCTCTTCTTTTATTGTGCACGCGTTATTTTAGGTTACTTATTTGGTTGTTTGCTTGGTCCTCAATAGGATTGGTAATTGAGGAAATAACTGAAGAAGATGAGGCCGCGTCTTCTACAAGTCATCTGAATCCATTGGTAGAGGAGCATCCAGGGAAGAAGCCCAAGGAGACCAAGAATGATGACAAGAGTCGAAGTGGCAGCAGCAGCATGGCGTCTATGTCAAATTCGGAAAGCTTGCAAGCTTTGAAAGATGACCCTGATGCTATGAGGTAATTTTTCTTTATTTTATTATTATTATTATTTTTTGGGAGGTTATGTTTGTGTAATCTCAATTCAAAGTCCTCCCATTTCACTGGACCTAACTTGGCTTCTTGAAAGTAGGTGAAGCCAGGTACTGAAATTCTTTCCTCGGTGCAGTTTTGCCATCATCATTAACTTCTATATTTCCTGCATTTGTTTCACAGGTCATTCCAGAATTTCATTTCCAAGGCTGATCCCAATACTATGGCTGCAATGGGTGCTGGAAATGCGGGAGAGGTCTCCCCCGAAATGCTCAAGACTGCATCGAATATGATCAGCAAGATGTCCCCTGAGGAACTTAAAAAGATGCTTCATTTGGCCTCCTCATTTCAAGGGGACGATCCATTTGGTAGCGGTGGTTCCTCAAGTGGCAGTTCTAGCGGCTTTAGGCCCGGGTCCATTCCAGATGTGTCACCTGACATGCTAAAAACAGCAACGGATATGATGAGTAACATGCCACCGGAGGAGCTTCAAAGAATGTTTGAGATGGCGTCTTCTTTGAGAGGGAAGGACCCCTCCATGCCATCAGCTTCTGAAAGACCTACTTCTAGCTCTAATTTGAATCTCCCTGATGACGAGGAAGTGTCAACCATCAGCAGGAATCATGTTTCGGGTGAAACACGCTCTTCTGCCCGTGGATCTTCGAGTTTGAGAAGTGGCTTTCCTCCTCAGTCCAACTTTCCAGCCTCCTCTGCTGATCTACAGGAGCAGATGAGGAACCAAATGAAAGATCCAGCAATGCGACAGGTACTGTATTTTGGCAAGTCATCTGTGGATGCAGCCAAATAGAACAGTGCTATTTGTCCTTCTAAATGCATCTTCCATTATCCAACTAAATTTTCTTGCAAATTGCAGATGTTTACATCTATGTTCAAGAATATGAGTCCGGAAATGATGGCTAATATGGGTGAGCAGTTCGGCTTTAAGCTTTCGAAAGAAGATGCAGCGAAGGCCCAGCAAGCAATGTCTTCCTTATCACCGGAAGACCTCGATAGGATGGTATCGACCTATCTATACCTTGAAATAACCGGAAATACGAATTTTCACATCATAAAATAGCTAGAGTTCTTTTTTTTTTGTCCCCACGAGGGATGTGGCTACAATACTCTAGATTTACCCAGATTTTTCTTCTTTTGTGGTTACAGATGCATTGGGCAGACCGTATTCAAAGAGGAGTTGACACGGCGAAGAAGACAAAGAACTGGTTGCTTGGACGACCCGGCATGATTCTCGCCATATGCATGCTAATCTTGGCAGTAATCCTCCATCGCCTCGGCTATATTGGGTAGCTTCAGCCTCAGGAAGCGAAACTCCGCCATCGATTAGTTCAAAGTCCCGATCTCCCTGACAGTGATAACGGCAGTGAAGGTTAATTATGCACGGGTGGATGGAACATCTATGCCCGTCAAACTTTTATGGTAGTTACTGATCTGGGTCTAGAGATATGGTTGGCCTTTTCTTGGTATAAACTGAGCTCGGGCTGTATGGATTTTTTATTTTTTATTTTGTATTTAAAAAGAAAAACATGAGCAAATTTTTCCCGACTGCATGGTGATGAGTTCAAGAGCGTGATATATGTGGTCGCGACGAGCCGAATGTCTCGTCATCAATGAGAACCTATCAATCGTGAACTATCCCTAACGAGGTATTCTCTTTGGCAATGCCAACTTGTCCGATTTATTTAATTTAATTTACAATTTTTTCCTGCTGTTGCCATTTTCTGTAATTAATTAATAATTCTTTTTGGGATGGAGCCGCCGCCGGCTATTTTGTCTGCTGCTACGGTACGGTACTGCCCGATCTGTCAGTTGTTTGCACGTCCGGCCATTTCGAGCCCTTCTAGTTCTCCCATGATTGAAGACCAGTCAAACCCCAAACCAATACAAAGGAAGGACACGAACCGAAAGTCTCCTTCCTGTTTGACTTAATCGATGATTGTTAATTAAAGAGAAGGTTGTGCCAATCATACCCTGCTAATTAATTACGAATTTGAATCATACTAGCCGAAACGGCAAATTTTCGATCAATGTCGGTATTGTTCATCCACATTAACTAAGGTTCACCGTCGTCATCAACGCGTCAGAAACGAGAATATGGTGAGCTCTCGCCTCACTGACTCATTCCTCATCATCTGCATAGATGTATGCTTACACGCTTGTAGCGTTAATGAGCTCTGTGGATTAGGAAATTGACCTCCTCTCGTTCTAGACGGTTTTCCACTCAAAAAGAAAACGAGAAATAAGGCCGTTTTTTTATATAGTTTTTCCATGAGAAATAACGGCAATCGAAACGGTTTTCCTCATGTAGATCCATTAAATTCTACGGTGCAATCATGCAACTTTTACTCCAAAATGAATTCGATTTTCTTCCAACTTGATTGAATTCCTTTCTTTTTCACCCACGTCCTCTGTTTTATCTAATCCCAACGAACGAACATAATTAAACAAAATTATAAAAAAATAAAAATAGAAATGAAAATAAAACTCCCATTCCATCTCAGATTCCACCTAAGAAAAGAAAAATCTGATATCTGTCTGTCGGTCTGCTGATGTGAGATAGGCGACGGAGCGATCCATCCATTCCCATTTCCATCCTTCCTTTCCTTCACGTTCTTCTTCTTCTTCTTCCTAATAGCTGTCCCCTTCCTCTCTTTTGAACCTTCATCTTCCGCCATAACCGTCACTCCCTCTGTCCTCCGCCTCCTCCGCTCTCTCTCCCCCCTCCCCCCTCTATTAACTATTCTCTCTGCGTAATCCCATTCAGTTCCCTCCCACCCTCTTCCTCTCCGTCTCTCCGTCTCTCTGTCTCTGTGTCTCTGTCGCTATGTCGCCCACCCAATTCAATCGCAGCTAACCCCTTCATTTCTTTCTGTGCATCGGTTTGCAGTTCCGACCATCCGCCATGTGACGCCCCGATACCCCAGAATCCAAGATTTCCCTCCCCTCCGCCAGGAAATCAAGCCCACTTCTTCTTCACCCTAGAAGAAAGAAGAGATTCACATTCCGCCTCTGTTTCTTCATTTCCGTCGTTTCTCTCTCGAGCCCTTCACCGCTCTCGCTCTCTCTCTGATTTAGGGTGTCTCCTCTTCCGGTCACTTATGACTCGGCAGGTTCTCATTCACTCGCCGGCCGTCAATCGGCGGCCGAGTTTCTTCTCCGGCAAACACACCGTGGCTGCGCCGGCAGCAACCGGGGCGCACGGGAGGGGGCCGAAGAGCCGGGCCTCGGAGGTGGCCGGGCGGACGGCGGCGGACTGCACCGCCCTCTGCTGCTGCTGCCCCTGCACCGTCATGAACATCCTCGTCCTAGCGGTCTACAAGGTACCCGCGGGGCTGTGCCGGAAGGCATCGATGAGGAAGCAGAAGCGCTCCGTCGCGAAGAAGAGGGCTGGGGCGGTGAGCGCGAGGCAGGCCGGCGGCGGGGCGGCTGGGGCGAAGAACGCGGACGAGTCAGACGGGGATAACGCGGCGGAGGACTCGGTGGCTGATCTGCTGAATAAGGGTGACGTGGAAGGCGATGATGACGCAGCGGCAGTCGACGACCTGGAGAAGGAGATGTGGGACCGGTTCCACAATACCGGTTTCTGGAGGAGCCCCTCGATGAGGGACACGTAAGGGTGGTATGTGATGATTGGGCCGTCGTTGTGGGCCCACGGTGGGCATCGTGTATAGGATAACTGCCTCCTTTTTGTGGTTTCCGGTTTTGGATGAGTTTTCGTGGTCACGTGCGGGCCTCGAGTCCGATCTCGGAGCCTGTGGAGAGTCTCTTTCAGAGATGACCCAAAAAATGGAAAAGATTGCGAAGGACAACTCGTTTTGGAATCCCGGACTTTTTAAAGATAGTTAGAAGTTGTTGAATCGTGTCGTTTCCGCAATCGGGACGCGTGAATGGGGGAATTTGGAGACCGACTTTGTGCCCATGAGACGTAATTTCGAAGACGTGAACGGGGAGGGCTCACACTGTAAAGGTGTTCGTATGTGTTTTGTGTTTTGTGTTTCTCTTTCGGAAAATGATCTTTGTTTGACTCGGGAAAACGTTGATTCCATTTGGCTTGTTGATTTCCTGTGATGTAAAGACCAACTGTGCAAGTATCCTTGAAAGAACATGCAGTGTGTTGTGCCCTGTCGTGCTAGCTTTATAGGAAATGGGGAAGGGAGGGGATGGTAGAGGATTTTGTTTGGGAATTTTTGAAAATTCGATACAGTTTTCGTTCCCCTTGCCTCTCCTCCATTTCTCTCTCGCCAAATGAAAGCATTGGGTTGCCTCCGGTGGGTGCCTGCCCCCGTCTCCCCTTGCCAGGTGGCAAGGTGCCTCTGCCCACAGACGCTCGAGCAGCCAATATGGGGCTGCCGCGAGGCGGCCCGCGACAGTCCCGAGCCCTGACTTATATATATATATATATATATATTAAGTTGGATGCAATGGCAGCCTTGCCCCCAATGTATATTTTATTTTTATTTTTAATAATTTATTTTATTTATCTTGTATTTTTAACAAATTTAATTAATTGAAACTATTAAGAATATATATTAATTATATAGAATAGTAGTTATATGCATTCAATTAATATAATATAAATGTGGATCCGGATAAGAGACATGGATGAAGTAAGTGTCTCATTTTCTTTGGAATTTGTGTTTGTCTCATGTGGCGCATATGTGACAGTGTAGAACTTAGGTTTAGAGACAGGGGAGAGACACCCCACCCCATCGGAGAAAGCCTTGATGCCTTAAAACTCTGTGCATACTGTCGAATAAAAATACCGACTAGGAAGAGACCATAATGCTTGACATTTACATTTGTTTTATATAAGGCTACATCGTAGTGAACGGGGCGGCATCATTGGGACGATGAATCTGCAACCTTTGAAAATATTGTGAGACAATTGATCAATTTACTTTATCCGAATTCTAATCAACGTGACAACCATGTCACACGTATTTTTCTTAAATTTATTTAATATTTGAAGTCGCGATATAATGTGAATTTAGATATAACTAGGGAATGTGCTCGCACTTCGCCGCCGATACAAAAGTTCCTCAAATATTTTGTTAGATATAGACGTAATATAAAGAAATTATTATTTCTTATTCATGCTTATTTAAGTACATGATTATAATATCTTAAAATAATATATTTTGAACGTTTATGGGTCTTCTCGTATGGTTAAAGGAAAAAAACATTAACGAAATATATGATGTGAATAAAGAATTTTGTGTCTGTGAATGAAAATTTGTAAAAAAAAAAAGGGATATACGTATAACTCTTTAGAAAAAAGGTAAAATAAATAGAGATGATAAAATAAAACGAATTGTTTTTGTTTATGGTATTCGTAAAGAAAAGGGGAAGAACTTGTATAAAATAGGGATAAATATAGATTAAAAAAAAAGGTAAATTTTTTTTTGAAATAACTGGTCTAGTCATAATGATTGAATCATTTGACTTGACAGTTTAATTGGATTACACTGTTATCGTTGGTTTAAAAACATTAGATAAAAAAAGGAAATTAAAATAATAAGAAAATACATTTAGTAGAGGGTTTCGGACTCTCGATCTAAAATTTGAAAAAAATAATATTACATATATCCTAATTTGTACATCTAATACTTCTAATATGGAATTTCTTTTGAATTTTCTAAATAAAGGTCGAGGAATTCTTTTTTTTTGGAAAATAAGTGATCTGATTATATGATGGGATTATTCGGCATAAAATGGTCAATCGAATTACCTAATACCTTATTCGGTCGCATGTTATAAAATCTTATAGTGATTGAGAAAAATATATGAGAAAAGCTTGTATACGATATGGGTGGAAAACGTGATGTTATATTTTCTATATGTTTGCATCCGTAAGTTTGCTTCTAACCATAATCATCGAATCATTTGACATAACTAGTTAACCAGGTTACACTATTACCTTGTCGACCCGGATTTAAAATACTCGACAATAACAGGAAATACAAAAAAAGACACTCGGAGAAGGAAATTATTTCCTACTCGTAACTTAAAATTTGAAAAAAAAAATTACGTGTATATAGAGCGATTCTAACATGAAATTTCTTCTAATTTATCAAAATAAAATTTGGGGGAAACTTTTTTGATAATAAGTGGTCTTACTATATCGATTGAATCATTTGTTCTAATGGGTCGACCATATTACCTGATACCTTGCCGAATTTGAAAAAAAAATATTAAAGAGAGAAATTTTAAACTTGAAATTTTAAAAATACAAAATTTACAGAATAACATATATTATTTTTGGAAATAAGTGATCTAACTATAACGATCGTATCATTTACTTATAAATCTATCGGGTTACGTGATATCTCATTTGAGCCAAATTGAAAATATCCTCTGTCATAATAAATCAATCCGGTTACATCATATCTTATTGGAGTCGGATTTGGAAATATATAAAAAAAAGGAGAAATTTTAAAAAAATTGAAAATTTAAAAGTTAAAAAGAAAAAGGATAGGCAATGGGGGAAAAAATTCCTCACATTTATGCAGAATGGGAAAGGCCCCCCTGGGCTCAAAATGAGACCTATAATAACTTCTTTATATAATTCTTCCATAATTCACATGATAAATTGAAAATTTAGGGTGCGTTTGGAAATAGAGTTTGATTTTGATTTTGATTTTGATTTTGGAAAAAGACAAATGAGATTGTATTATAAATTTGACTTGGGAAACGTGTGTTTTTGTTGTGTAGTGGATAGAGTTAAAATCAAAATCATGATTCTAAAATTAAACTTCGTTCCCAAACGGAGCCAATGAAGGCTAGCAGGCCCGATAAGATTAATTGATTACAAAGGGCCGGTTTTGACGAGAGACTTCTTCCATGGATCATCATCATTATTAATTAAAATAGACTGTTAAAAGATTTCGATTTGTTTGGTTTCGCAAATAAATTTTAACTTTATTGCACTTAACTCCACTTATATCAAATTCAACAACACAATCATTACTTTCTCTCAACTATTCATTACTTTTTCCGCAATTCAACAACACAATCATTACTTTTTCTCAAATATTAATTACGTTTTTTACACTTTTTCTCATAATTCAACAACACAATCATTACAATCCAATTAAAATTAAAACTCAACTTTACTTAACTCTAAAACTAAACACATAATTAAGTACCGAAAATGAGTGGGGTTATACTAAGCAACAATTTTGTGTCCTATAAATAATTTATTGGCCAAATCGTTCAGGAGGCTCCAAAACTATCGAACACTTTTAGCTCGGGATCGTTTACACATCCAACTACCTCGGAGTTCCCCGAACGATCCATCTACGGGACGATATAGGTTCTGGTGATTTTCGGGCTTAAAAGGGTAAAAGGCAAATGAATCAATTTGTCATTTTGGGTGTGTTTGTTTTCCAAACAATGTTCAACTTAACTCCACTTATCTTCAATTCAACATCACAATCATTACTTTTTTTTATTTTAAATTTTTTTTTAACCATTCAATTCAATTTTTAATATTAAATTCTCTCAACTATTCATTACTTTTTCACAATTCAACAACACAATCATTACTTAATCATTATTTTCTCTCAATTACTTATTACTTTTTCATACTTTTTTTTTTATAATTCAACAATACAATTATTACAAACTAATTAAAACAAAAACTCAACTGAACTCTCAATACAAACGCACTCTTTATTTTTGAAAGCCCAAATTTATCTGTCCTTTCACTTTCTTTTTTTCTGAAAAATAAAATAAATGTCCCCTTCTTTTTGGTGTAATAAGAAGAAAAATTGTCCTTGAAAACGAGACATGTAGCACTGATACGGCGTGAAAGAGCAGACTTCCCGGAGCACGTAAGCCCAGAAGGCAACGTGACGTTGGTACTCACATATGTCAAGTTCCCTTCCAGTTCTCTCCGGTGGGCCAACATGCGCCGGGTGCATGATAAAGTCTACAGTGAAGAGATGAGTTCGAGTCAACTCAGTGATTTGACTCGTCAAAATGGGGCCACGTGGCGCGACCTCCGCGATCAGAAGACCGAGTTAGGGGCTCCCCATCGTTTCGAGCTTAGCTCCTTTGTCCTTTCGGTCTTTCGCCATAAAAGTAAAAAGTCTCTGAAACCCTCTTCCTCCTCGTCCTCCTTTTCATCACTTCAGGGCTTAGGGTTTCAATCGATCCCCCTCCAATCCACAGCCTCGATCTGCAAGCTCAGCTGAAGATCGCCTTCTCAGCAGCTCGGCTTCCTCTCTCGCCGCTTCCATGGAGGTATTATTCATCAGTCACTGTGTGATATCTGTGAGCTCCAGAGTCCACCCTGTCCATTTCGGTGAATCTGTTGGTGTAAATCGTCTTCCGTGCTTTCTTGCTTGTTTCCCTCGGTTTGCTTGATGTCCGTCGTCGATTGTCTGATTTTCACATGTGGAATTGGGCCAAATTGGGGGATGCACTCAGTGTTTGACTGTAGTTTGAAGTGCTTACGGGGGAAAGTTTGTTGGTCGTGCGAACGGATTTGCTTAGCTTGGACAATATCATGGGAGTGGGGCCTCTAGCTGTTTGATCATGTGCTTGTAAACGAAAAATCTTTCGCATCAACTGCTTAATTATACGAATCTCATTGCATTCACTGCAGGACATGCCGATGTTCATGTTCTGAATATGTTACTTAAAACAGAAATTTGGTTTAATCCTTTAGGAATGGTGGTCATTTGCTTGAACGTTTTCTATTGCTTTTTGTGCTTGTGATATTTGTGCATAGTCTCTGGAGTCTTGAAGTCTGACTCTGGTGGGCATTTCCAGGACACAAGGATGGAAAATAGCCAAGAGACTGTGAAGTCTGAGGCCCACTTGACATCTGCAGCGGCCTTCGTGGAAGGTGGAATTCAGGATGCCTGTGATGATGCTTGCAGCATTTGCCTTGAAGCCTTCTGTGACAGTGATCCTTCAACGGTAAGTATTCTTGGTCTTAGTGCAGCTTGATCTGTGATCGTGGTATAACTCATGCCTTATTTTTCGCAGGTGACCACTTGCAAGCATGAGTTTCATCTCCAGTGTATTCTTGAATGGTAATCACCATCAATTTCAGCATTCTGGTTTCATCTATGTCTGTATTGTGGGGGTGAAAGTTGCCCTTATCTATGTCCTTAAGGGGGAGTGTTTATAAGGGTCTTTTGCATATGATCGCATAATAAATATAGCAAATGCTGACGCAGATGGTGAATCAAATTTGTCAATCTATGAGGAGTCACAGGCCATGTCAATCTGTTTCCAAAAAAAAAAAATCATCTTTAGCATCATTTCTGTAAATTTGAAAGTGAGGATTGAATTTTACTTGAAGGGCGAAGGATAGTGCGAAGATCAGAAAATGCAGGCAATTATTTACTCTCTATTTCTGGCTTCCAGGTGTCAGAGGAGCTCACAGTGCCCTATGTGTTGGCAACCAATCAGTCTGAAGGATCCGACGAGGTCTTTATCACTTTCAATGCTTTTCACTTTTGGTTGTACAATAATGCAAATTCTCTTGTTCCACAAAATGATTGTACCATTTAACGAGTTAAAGCTTTTTATTATTATCTTTGCAGCCAGGAATTATTGGAGGTGGTGGAACGTGAGAGAAGTTTTAGGTTTAACCCATCAAGAAATGCGACAATATTCCATCACCCAACTCTTGGAGATTTTGAGCTGCAACATGTATGTAGTTGCTCTTCTCTTGAAGAAATTCTTATGCTTCTTCCCTATCTCCTAATTAACACCTCAGCTTCTCTCACGTGATACAGTTACCAGTGGGAGCAAACGATGCTGAACTTGAGGAGCGTATCATTCAGCATCTAGCTGCAGCTGCTGCTATGGGACGAGCACGCCATGTCACTAGAAGGGAGGGACGAAGGACTAGAATATCAGGTCATGGTCGTCCACATTTTTTGGTATTCTCTGCTAATCCTGATGCACCTCCCAGCGGTCCCGCTGCTTCCTCCCCTGCTCACGGCGGCAGCAGTGAATTAGTTTCTGAAGGCCCTGTCGTTGCATCATCTGCATCTCCCATAAATGTGGAAGATTCACCAATAGGGTCTGCCGCAATCTCCTCCCAAGCGGAGCAGGGTGCTTCCTCACCTTCTAGATCAAGTCCTGTTGCCACCAGTCAGCAGGGACCATTATTGAATACTAGGTATGTGTATTTTCCATTAACTGATCAATAATGTATTGTGCCGGCCACAATGAAAAATGATGATTTTTCATTGCACCAGACTCTTTTCAGTACCTCTGTATGTTTTATAAATATTGGCTGTGTTCGTGATGTTTCTCTAGGAGATCACCTGGTCACTCTTCACCTAATAGTCAAGAAAGAGCTGGACCGTCGGAGTTGCAATCATTTTCTGAATCTCTAAAATCGCGATTTAATGCAGTGTCGACAAGGTATACATTGCGGTGGGTCTACAATTACTTCATAGAAATTTTGTTTGTATACTTCCAATTAGTTATGCTCTGTTCGATATTTGTAGATGCAAAGAGTCAATTACAAAGAGCACCAGAGGTTGGAAAGAGAGATTGTTCACACGGAACACTTCAATGGCAGACCTTAGCTCTGAAGTTAGACGAGAGGTTAATGCTGGAATTGCTACTGTCTCGCGCATGATGGAGCGTCTTGAAACGAGAGAAGGTAAAGCCAGCTCTTCTGTTGGCAACAGTTCAGAGAATGTTCCAGTTCTCGAATCAAGCAGCCAGCAGAATCCTGAAGCGACTATCCAGAGTCATCCGAACGACACCAATACACATGCTTCCTGCGCTGCGGGTTCTTGTTCCAGTTAGGCGTATCTTTCAGTTGTAGCCTGAGACAGAATCTTGGGTACGTGAGGAATCTACTTATCCAGTTTATTCCTTAATTGATCACAGAGTTTGTCATGTAACTTGATGTGACATGGACTACACAATGATGCTGCATGGTACACGCTGTTATCATTTTCACATGAGCAGATTATATCATTCCGTGCCTATTGTTTAGTATTTATCAGTCCTTTGGAGCAAATGATAGTCCTAAACACTATTTTCTTATCTTCATCTCAATCCCAGCATTGTTGCATGCGAAATTAAAGGCCTTCTCTCTTTGATGCTAGATGGAAGCCAGTACGTCGTCTGCTGCAGTTGGGGAGGATGGACATCTTCATGGAGTTAATGCTCCTAGCAGTTGCATCGGATAGATTTCGCACTCGTGGGAAAACCATTTTAGGGGAAACAAAAGAATTGGAATAAAGGACTGAAACTAACAGAGCCCTCTTCGAAGCTGGAACCGTAGTATATGTTTTTATTGTAAATTCCTATATATATATAAAATACCGATTACTCTATATATATGTTTCCTCATGATGTATAACCGAAAATGTCTCCTCTCTTATACTTTTGCTTGCTGTGATTATAAACAGAGACGAGGTTTTGCCCATTCACCGAAATTGGCCGTATACGCCATCCGCTTGCAGTGCTTTTTTTTTTTTTGGTGAGTCATTGAGAAACACTCGAATTGCCTAATTTGCGACTCAAACACTGAAATTTACGTCTAATATTCTGCAAACTTTTGTACAAAGTACTTACCATAAAGGAAAACGTAATTAAACAGAGTTGGCTTCACATCGTTTGCTTTGAGCTACCGGATGATTGGAATCCCTTCTCTGTTCTCACGGTGGGCATCAGCGTGAAACGAAGCTGGGGAAAGGGTTTCTCCAAGTATGTTTGGTATGACCGCATTACCTGCCGTTGAGTTGATGTGCGAATTGTTGGAACATGTCAGTGCCCGAATGGTCCTCGCCAGCATGAACATGTGCAGGTGACCTGCTGTCTTCTGCTTGAGAAACGGGGCGGCTGTCTGCCCGAGAAGGGGCTGGAGGGGTGGCTGCTGCTGGGGAGCCGGTAATGGCAGCTGAGGACTTGCTGTCATCCTCAGCTTTACCCTGAGAGAAGGCCTCCTGGAGCTGCAGGGCGTACTCGAGGTTCCACAGCACGTCTCCCATGGTCGGCCTATCTACCCCGTGATCAGCCAAGCACTTCTCTGCTGCCTCTGCAAACTTCTTCATGGACTCGGGATTGATGGTGCCCGAGAGGTGCGGATCGATGATCTTCTCAAGTAAACCCTTTCGCTTCCACTGCATCGCCCACTCTGCCAGGTTGACCTGCTCCCTTGGTAGCACTGGGTCCAGCGCTGGTCTCGCACACAAAGCCTCTAGCAGGACCACCCCGAATGAGTAAACGTCCGACTTGTCCGTCAACTGCTGCCTCCTAAAATACTCGGGGTCCAGGTACCCGAAACTTCCCTTCACCGCTGTGCTGACATGGCCTTGCCCTATGGGTGCATCCTTTGACAGGCCGAAATCTGATACCTTGGCCACAAAGTTATCATCGAGCAGGATGTTCGTGGTCTTGACATCACGGTGGATGATCCCCTGGGCTGTTCCGGTGTGAAGGTAGTGGAGCCCGCGTGCTGCCCCGATACAGATCTCCAGCCTCTGCTTCCATGATAGGGCGGGTAATTTCTTCCCATATAAGTGGTCTCTGAAGGGGCCGTTCAACATGTATTCGTACACCAAGATCATCTCGGAGTTCTCGTCGCAGTAGCCGATGAGCGACACGAGATGCCTGTGCCTGAGCTTGGACAACATCTGAATTTCAGTCTGGAACTCCGTGATGCCCTGCTCCGACTGTGGGTTACCACGCTTTATAGCAACCTTTGTCCCATCATCGAGCTCTCCCAGGTAGACATTTCCAAAACCCCCGACTCCGATGATTGAGTTAGGATCGAAGTTCTTGCTCGCCTCCTGGAGCTCCGCAAATAAGAAGTACCGGCCAAGTCCGAAGGTTGACGAGTAGAAGTTGCTCTTGTGGGATCCCATTGAGTTCTTGCTCGTCATGAAGCTCGTGTCTCCTGCATGGAGTGGGAGCAGCCACGACGAGAAGCTGTTCCTCTTCTGCCAGTCCTGTGGCCGCTTTTGCCATTTGATCACCATTGCGCCAAGGCCCAGGAAGGCCCCAAACATCATTGCAAACCCGACTGCTGCCACTGTTTTCCGGTTCGATGAGTTCGCCTTCTGTCCATTGGCCCCGAACTCCCCGTCCAGGCTATTCACTGAATTGCTCATCTTCATAACCTCCACGCCGTTCAGGATTGCGTTCACTGTGCCAGTATCCTGATTCATTGGCCCGATCTGGATGCTCAGAGGCCCGTTCGACATCAGGGTGGAGTTTACCACCATGTCCTTATAATACGGGACTGCAAGGCCATTAGTCAAGCTTGACAGGTCCAACCCCGAGATCGCCATCTTCCCGTTGATGTATACATTGAAGTAGAGGTCGTTGAGTGTTTTGCTTATGATGTCGCAGAAGTGAAGGCGGACCACGTAACCAAAATTCGTGTCCACGTCGAAGTCCCACGTGATGTTAAAATTGGGTTGCTGGACGTTTGAATTGGCCATCTCAACAGCGGAAGCATACACTGCTGCCGACGCAATCAGGGTCGGGAAGTCCTCTGGATACTTGATGACCTTGGAGGGGACAGAGACGCTCTTCCCCGAATCCTTCTGCTTGATGTAACTGCCATCGCTGTCCCAGTTCCGGCCCAAGGAGTCGTTCTGCGAGGTCAGGATGGGCCCTCCCACATTGATCCGGTACAAGAACTGGTAGTTGTACCCGCTTAGGCCCTTGAACTCCGCGACAGGGGAGAGGGCCGTCCCCGAGTCAGAGATGATGTAGTCAGGGGCGGACACGACCTCGATCGCGTTTATGAAGGCGAATGACTTCTTCACGGGGCTAAACTTGAGCATGAACTGCGGGTCGGTCAGATTGAGAAGGTATTCTTTAACCATAGCCCGTGTGCTGTTGTTCACCGAGAATCTGTGCAGAAGAACAACATCGCTTGTTGTTACAGTGAACATGGCGTTCTGGAGGTTAAGTCGGGTGTTGTTCATGGGGAAGAGATGGAGGCGGACCCAGTGCCAACCCGCGGTCGACAGGTGGAAGGAGTACTTCGCCTCAGCCACGAACACCCGAGCAGTGAGGTAGATTGGGGAGGGGACATCTGCGTTTGGAACGGAGATCTGAATGTTGTCCTTGGCCTCCAAGTAGCCTGCTGAATTTGGGTCGGTCTTGAAGATCCGCCCGTCGGGGAGAGTGGCAAGCGTGTTGGCCCCGCAGTCGATGAGGATGTTGTCCTTCGGGGAGAACTTGTTGGCCGGGGCTGGGTTGGCAGCAGCAGCACCGGTACTGCCAAGGAGAGCTGAGAGGAGCGGGACGGCAAGGAAGAGGGTCGCCATATCACGCTGCGATGCCTGTGGTGACGGAATCGAAGAGAAGTAATCAAGGTAATTGGCAATTCTTGGTCTGTGATTATTGCCGTTTTTCTCAATCTCCATTCCTCCTGTCCTGGGCAAGGAGGATGAACACAAATTTGACAAAATTATTTCACCAGGAACAAAAATAAAATTGGGAGGCTCTTTTTTCTCATCGAAAAATGTAGAGTTAATCGTCGATACTTCGACTGATGCATTTCTTGTCTATTATTTTCTTTTCTTCTTCTTCTTCTTTTTTTTTGACTCGACGATAGAAGTTTAGTGCCCGATGATTCGAGTAAAAGAAAATAATTTTCTTTTCCTCTGTAATTTTTATTTTTGGGACAGCTGATAATTTGCAGTAGTTGTTGCCTCCTTATTTTAGTAACTGTTTACAGATCAGTGGATATACTTTCTATTTATAGTAAGTTCGTATATAGTTAGTCAGGGACAGTGTCATTGGTCAAATGCGCTTTTCCTTTTGACTTTTGAGTGGTCAAACACCTTTCTCTCTTGGCCCGATTGCCTCAATTTGTCGGATTGGGACTCCCGCCAAATTCTCTAGGATTAGGGAATTTGGTGTTCGGTCATCTTTTGGAACCCGGATAGGCCCTTTCGGATCCTCCAAATCAGCTAGGCCCTCCTTATCATGCGAGGAAAGCATAAGCTTGGCGTCGATGAGTTAAGCGTCTTGCACGTGTGAAGAAAAACATTTGCTTTGACACCACTGCTGCTTTAAGTATGAAATTTTCTACTGAACTGTCACATTTTCTATTTTTTTTTTCACGTGTTCGTTTTTCCTTTCATTAAGAAAATCTACTAATCCTCTGCCGCCACCCACCTCTATCGCCTCCACCAACTCTCTAACTCTGAGGTTCCGACCGACCGACCGCTCTAGGCTTGGTTCAGCCGGACGAGGCCGAAGCTGACCTCTCCAACTTCTAACCCTCAGATAATAGGCCGAACACTAAGCCCATTTGGACTCTGGGCCGACAAGTTGCCACCGGAGGTCCATTCAGATTTTTTCTTTTTATCCCTTTTTTCTGAAGATATCCACTCTGCCTCTGCCCCCCATTGATTGGTAGAATCTTCGACCGTCAGATCCTTAAGGACGACACTCACACTGTCGTCGGCTTCTGCATCAATGTCTTCCTCCAAATTCTTCATCTTCATAGATTGAATTGCCGACTAAACTCATATAATTTTCATCTCCAAAATCTGATCTTTCTGCAGAGGAGGAGCCCATCAATGGCGCCCCTGCTTCTCCTCGCGCTTGCTCTGCTCTTTCCCTTGACTCAAGCCACGACCATCAAGTACTGCGGTCAGTTGCTCCCCCTTTGTTCCTCAGCTGATCATGGGGTTTCATTTCATCGATTCACGACATGGCATGCTCGTGATTCTTGATTTGGGTTTTTGCTTTGACAGAGTTTAGCTGTGTTTCTCTGATGCCCCGTTGAATTTTGTCGATTAAAGTTATTTTTTATTTTTTTATTTTTTTGGTGGGGAAATTGAATGGTTGCAGATAACTCGGGGGACTATGTCGTGAAGGTTAATGATGTCAGGATATCACCAAATCCAGTGATTGCAGGCAAACCTGCTTCCTTCGATATCTCAGCTTCTGCAGGTAATACAACAATTCCCAGATGTTCATGAATCATGATTACCTTCTGTTCATAGTTTGTCATGCCCCCCCAAATCTTACAATCCAAACAAATCCGTGTCTGATGTGCAGCTGGTAGAATTTCAATCTAACTACTCGTGTATGTCTATATTCGTTTGGTTTTAGGTCGGGCACTCTCCGGCGGGAAGGTGGTGATTCATGTTATATACTTTGGGATTCAAGTCCATACCGAAACGCACGATATCTGCGACGAGGTATCCTGTCCTATCTCGATGGGCGACTTTGTCCTCTCCCACACTGAAACCTTGCCTGTTTTCACACCACCGGTAGGTCTTCGGTCAGTTCTCAATTCATTCGTGGACCTTTCTGCGGGATGAATCTGAATGTCTATGATGTTAATATTGTTTCGTTTTCCCTTGGATGTTGCAGGGCACTTACACTCTGAGGATAACGATGGTGGACGCCAATAAGGAGCAGCTGACCTGCATCAGCTTCAATTTCAAAATCGGGTTCGGGCTGCAACTCGGGTCGCTATTGTTTGCCAGTTAAATGATTATGAGCTCATCTCTCGTTTGAGGATCCTTGCATTTGGTGCATTCCTCTGCGTACATTGTTGCCGTCAGCAACCATTCAAATCCGTTGTAAACAAAGTTTCAAATACCGATCTCACGCAAACAGCAAGAGCCTTGATGAAGCACTTATCTATCGTGATGGACCAAACGGCATTTCTCCATTTGTGCTTCGAATCTTTTATTCGTACATGAAGAACATAGATACTTTCTACATGCTATTGCCCTTAGGTAGGCTAGCAGAACATCACTTGCCTTAGTCATATACCCAATGGATCATTCTTCGCGGCCGCGTACTTTTTAGTTAGATTTCAATTTGAGTCACTTTGATTCGTTATGTTGTGAGAATGTGATGAATAGAGGGATACATGGTGCAATCATCAAGACTTTGTTTGGATCTCACTTGGCAAGGAAAGGGGATTGGAGCAAAATGAAGGGGAGGGAATCGGAGGGATTTAATTTCAATTATTTGGATAGAATTAATTTAGAAGGAAAAGGAAAGAAAAATGAATTGATTAATATTTCCTTTTATAAATGTACTTATAAATTGAAAGGACGCAGAAGAGCCTTCCACTAAAAAATTGCTAAAATAAGGGAAAGGGAACCCTCTCCTCCCTTCCCTTCCCATTTTCGCAAACCAAATAAAATCTGTTGATATTCATGTGATTGTTGAAAATATAAGCAAAATCTCCTAAAAAATTCACGTAATTTAAATCAATCATCTATATATAATATATAAATTCTGAAAAGTGATATCGTTGAGCTCCATTTTGAGAATTCTCAGCTTAGTTTCACGTTAAATTGATCTATTGGTTTCGGTTCAATGAACTTTACCATGTTTTATTTTTGTCATATTCGATGCATTTTGTAAATTTGTCAATATTATTTGTACGTGGTGATATATAATTAATTTTTAAAGAAACGCCAAAAGTTTCTCGATGATTCGAGAGAACTCCTCGGAATATATGACATTTTCCAAATTCAATGCGCCAAATACCCTATAATATGAAACGAATTCATTTCAATTCATCGTCTTTCTACTCAAGAAATGATTTTTTCTTTTTCGAGATGTCATTTGATTGAAAGGTATAAATTTGGAACGGATAGGTTAGTATGTTGTTTCGTGAGGTGCCCATCCATGCGCATGCACAAAACTGTACCATGTCATATGAGCATGCATACTCATCATTACCTTTCATATATGGTTAGTTGTCAAGACGCTCGAGAACTACAAGTGCAAGAGGTATATCGATCTTCAAGGTAAGGCTGAATAACCATCGTTAATGGTCCCCAAAAAAAAATATATATATATATATATATATATATGAGACCCCGGTAATTCATAATAGATGCATAAATATGTAGGACACGAGTCCATATATTCTAAGAGAGCACCTTATTTATCCCTAATCGAGAACAATTATGAAGATACAAGTTCTCGAAAATCACTAGTTGATAAAGAAATTTATTCTATTCAGTATCTGTTGGTCCAAAAATCGAACTTTGACATGACATACACCGAATACACCTTTTTGGGAGCTCTCGTTCTCTATTTCTCTCAGAGGTGAACTCTCTCCCTCTTCTTCACCCCCTGGCGGAGAAACTGAGGCTCTTTATATAGAGCCTAGCAGGAGACAACCACAATTCAAGTGGCCAAATGGGTGTATATATTTAATTAAAATTAGCAAATTGGCCTTATCCTCTCATGTGTCAGAATATATTCTTACACCAAGTTGAAGTGTATAGGGTACTATACATACATATATACGCGTATATATATATGTATAAGCAAATATGAGAATAATTCCATGGTCCGAGGACTCAAATTATTTATGATGTATTTGATTATTGATGTTGTATTAATAACGTGATAATGATGTATTTGATTGATTTATAGCCCTTATTGCACGTGTTTATAAAGAATTACGTATCAGTTGAGGACTCAAAAGGATATTTTAAGAAGGAGACATCATGTTAAGCATGTTGCCTTATCTGTTATGCATTGAATGTACTGTGGTGATGCGCAACTCATAAGACTTTGAAAACTCTTGCAGCTTATATGCCATAAGGGAAAAGGCCAAGGCTCGTTCCATACTTGTACTATATGCATCGTGCAATGAACCGAAACGCAGGGCTATTTCTTATTATTTATCCACGATACTACGAAATATAATGACATA
The DNA here is from genome assembly GCF_007655135.1 of Punica granatum. NCBI lineage: Eukaryota > Viridiplantae > Streptophyta > Magnoliopsida > Myrtales > Lythraceae > Punica > Punica granatum. The sequence continues at coordinate 25,856,989 of NC_045132.1, forward strand.
ATTTAAATCTCATTATATACTGCACTACGCGAAGGCGATGGAATAAGCTTGCAAGTAAGATTACAACCAGAAACTCAATTGCATATATCACAGAATTTTGGATCTCAACATGAAATGAAAATAATTTTGAAAAAATTCAACCGAATATGAATCATGGTTCTCGTGCATAAGAGACGGAAAGCTACTCTACAATCTAGCAATGTTGAATACGATTCGTACTATTTATAATGTATAAAGAATACTGAAAAGATGTAATTTGATTTTTTAAAAATTTTGTAAAATTCTGATTTTCAAAAGTTTTTTGGTAAATACTTTCGGAGTACATTAGATTATATAAAAATTTAGGGTTTTGATCTATTTAGATATATATATATATACCGCAGCAATATATAGATATCTATGTATATAAACCAGCTACCACAACAATATATATATATATATATATATGTATGTATGTATACAGCTGCCTGTATCTCCATCTATATATATATATAGTTTTGGTTTTTCTTTTTATTTTTACTAGCTAGAATCAAGCCAAAAAAAATATCTATATATATACCAGCCGTCTCTATTTATTTATATATATATATATATATATATTTATGTAGTTTTGGTCTTTCTTATTTACTCGCTAGAATCAAGCCCAAAAGATTTTTGGGTAAATAATTTCAAAATATTCTGTTGATAATTCTATAAGTGAATATAATTAATTTCAGAAAATTTTGTTTAATTTCAATTTATTTAATGAGAATATTTTGTTCAGAAGATTTTATTGATAATTTATAATAAAAAATAATTTATCGAAAAAATTTCATTCAGAAACGGAGTATTTTAAAGTCATCTGATCGAATCTATCTCGTACCTTACTTTCTCATATATATACATATATATGTAGATATAGAGATATAGATATATATATAGATATATAGATATAGATATAGATTTAGTAAGGATGATGAAAAGTTTTCCGCAAGAAGTCCCAATGTAAATACCAAGTAAGAATGAGTAAACCGAACATCATTAATAGGGCCTTATATCGACATTGTTACATGCAAGGAAGCCCCCATTTTTCACAAATAAATAAAAGAAGACAAAATTTTATCCTGGAGCAAGTTGCCTAAGATCGTACAACGCCGATTCCAAAAACGTTCGAGTACAAGCAAAAAAAAAAAATCCTAATTTAAGTAATCATCAGCTTCCGTATTTGATCAAGTTGATCATTTAATGATCATATATGCATTTCAATACATAAGATACCCCTTTCTTTAATTTTGGAAATAATTTATCTCTACTTAATGATATCTTTTAATTACTAACAAAACCCTAAAACCCTAAAACAATACATAGAAATCTCTTAGGACCTGTTTGGTTTCAAGATTTTATTTTAAAATTACAATTCTAACTTAACTCTATCCACTACAAAACAAAATAACTCATACAAAGTCAAAGAGTGGGTCCCATTTATACCACTTTTTTTCACAACAAAACAACATAATTCATACAAAGTCAAAGGATGGACCCCATTTATTCCACTCAAAATCAAAATCAAAATCTGATTTTAAAATCCTACTATGAAACCAAACGCAACCCTAAAACCCTTAAAACCCCGAAACAACCCAAAGAAACCCTAAAATCCTAAAAGACACTTAAAAAATCTTTTTCAAGAAACCTAAAACTCCTGAAAATCATTAATCCTAAAAAAACCAAAATCTTTTAAAATTATGTTAAGTTTCTGACTTTTAGTTTTATGATTATCTCAGGGATTCAGTATTTTCCGATTAAGGATTAGCAATTTTATAATAATTTCGGTTATTTATGTCCATAACATAATAATTGCTATTTTATTTAGTAAGAGTGAATGGATTGGAGGTGGAATGTTTGCATGATCAAAGAAAGGGGTAATTAGGTCTCGAAAAAATCAAATTCATTCATTAAATTCAATGACCATTTGATCAAATATGATTAAAGGAAACGACGTGATATTTTGAGATTGAGAAAGAAAAGAGTAAGATAAGAAGAGATTGACATGTGGGATAAAGTAGAGATGATAAAATAATATTAAGTGGACAATATTATCATTCAATTAATCTCTTTTGTTTTAAATCATATCATATCTAAACTAAGAAGAAAATATACTCTTGACATTCCAATCACATGCTAAAAATAAAGAGGTAGTTATAAAATTGAATTTTCGCTTAAATAATAGTATAAGATATTGTTATAGTTATTCCATGAAGTTATGATAATATGAACTTAAAATATTTGAAATAAAGATAAAATATTAACTTTAAAAAGACGTAAAGTTAAAATTTTCAAAGTACATATAAAAAAGTATACCTAATACATAAATAATCGGGATAAAAGAAATATAAATATGTCATGCATACTAATTAATAAAGTTATTTACAAAATTGTCATTGAACTATTCTAAAATTTAGTCTAATTTTGTTAGTACATCATTGATTATAATATAAAATAAACCATTCGAGATATTTTATTATATCAAGAAATAAATAGGTTTCCCAAAATTTAGAATATAATTATTATAAGAAGTGAAATATAAATGCGTTAAACTGACTCGAATTGCGATGTCCGACCCGAACCATTAAGGAGTCGCCGGACTGCCCGGACCCAAGCCGGTCCCCCCTCTCTCTTCCCCGCTCTCTCCACAGTCTTCCGACAGTGAAGAAATCTCCGGGTCACTTCTTCAGCTCACAAACTCCGGCCGAAGAGGAAGAAGACGACTCAGATAAGGCATATCGCCATAGCTGCCTGCTTTCGGGGGCCACAGGTATGGTGAAAGGAGCTATCTTTCGCTGAATTTGATCGAGAGCGATGTTTTCCGTATCCAGTAGGGTTTCCGGTTCTTCTTGAAATTGGGGGCTAATAGGATACGACTTCTCAATTTCCTCTCTGCATTTCGTGCTTAAATTTCCTCATATTTCCCCTCTTTTCATGATTGGGCAAGCGTATCAGTGATGGAGCTTAAATTGCATATGTCTGTGATATCCATAAAAAAAAAAGGAAGTCTCTCTGTACGTGCTTGTGTGCGTGTTTTGCATAAAAATTGTTATCTCGTGCGGTGCTAGAGTTTCGAGCTGGTCCAAAGTGTCTCAGTATCTTTGTCCGTCTTCCGAAGCATGCCTACCAGTTGCATTGTCCGTGTGTCTTTGAGTGTATCTGTTTATGTGAGTGTTTCACACAGATATCAATATCTTGCGGGGCACTCGCGTCTCATGTTAGTGCGAAGTGTCTCAGTATCCTCAGTTTTTTGAAGTATGGGCCACTAATGCTATGTTCTATGGGTGTTAGCATTCTCATTGATAATCTCATGGGTGTAAGCTGTGGTAGTCTCTGTGAGCATTTAAGCAGTTTATTGAGCTAGTGCGATTACGGTGGCCAGAGTTTCCGGTTTTATGTTTTCGTGAAGTTTTAGATTGGGACTATGAGATATCTTTGGTCTATGGATGTGTTAGATCCCACTCTCACGCTCTATTTAGCTCAAATGAATTGCCTTTTATCAAAAGAGGGTGTAGCGTAGTGATGCACGCCTTCGCTTGGTAACCAAGATGTTACCGGTTCGATACTCTTTAGGGACCACCCGTGCCCCTTCATTAGTTATTAGGATTTCTCTTTCATTGTACTAAACCCATGAGCTCCCGTGTAACCCAAAAAAGATAAAATGCCTTTTATCCTATTTCTATTGTTTTATGGCTGTTATTTAGATAAATTTATTCAGTGGGAACTCGTCTTCGGAAGTTGGTGCATGACTAAGTTTCCTGTCTAACAAATGACCTGTCTTGACCAGGTGTGGACATTTTGGGGTAAATGAGACGGCAGGACACGTACCTTAACTCAGGGTCTGATGCATATGCTGCTGCTCAGATGCAGCAGGCTCAGCAGCTGGAGCGACAGCATGCATCTACTCAGTTTCAAGGGCAGCTAGAGGCATTTACCCCAGAGAGGGATGATCCTTATGTAACTTCTAAAGGGGACGGGCAACAGGGATGGGATAGGGACGGGCCTGCACCATCAAATTCCATGGCATCGCATGTGTTTTATGAAGGTCTGTGCTCGAGCTTGAAGAAAGAACTACATTTTTTATTGTCCTAGATGGAGAAGATTGTCTTATCTCTTTGCATGCTTTACTGAATACTAGTGTTGGACGCACTAGGCGGTTGCTGAAACCTTCTATTCTTATTCAAATAGTTTGATGGGAGATATATAAATTTTAGTTGATCTGCGAGAAGGTGTGTGCGCTACTTGGTCCTATCTTTAGTATAAACTTTCTTGCTCTCTCGAGGGCATGTATGTTTTCCTCACTATTTCAGATCTTTAGAGTTTGCATTTTCGTTGGGGTATTATTTTGTATGCCTGGGAGTTAATTCTTTACGCTATAGATTAGGTGCATAAAATGTAGAATGCTTAAAGAGCTAGATTTAGAGGCATGGACTTTGTGTTTTTTTCTTTTTCCTTCACTCTTTCTAGTGCCGGTGGTACTTAACCTCTTGAAGGACAGACTGGTGACACAGACTAAACATGGCACGAATGATTGTGGCTCCATAGGGGGAAACGGTTGTTTTAGGGCCTAAAGCAACCGCTTAAGACTACTTATCTGAAACATGATTTAATGATTTAATCCAGTTGAAATCTCTTTTCTTATTTTCCAGCAACTTTCCTGATATCATGCCATCAGCCGGAAACAAAATTTCTCATGATCATTTTTAATTGATAAACATTATCTACTTTAGTTACTTTATAGGGTTGTCAGTTCTATTGAATCCCATTGTTCGCCTCTTCTTATATCGTTCAACTATGCTTAGGGGATATTCTCTTGGTTGGTGTTGTAGGTCAGGGTGGTGATGTGTCTAGGTCTTACTACCATGGCCTGAGATCAGATCCAAGAGTGACTTTGGAGAAACAAGCAGACAGCAACATAAGATCTCAGTCGTCGCATGATAAAGAAATGAATGCTGGGTATGAAAAAATGCCATTGTCAGAGACATTTGAAGGTCTTGAGCAGAAGTTCTTGGATGACATTATGAAACTATCAAAAGATCTGCATGATGCAGAGGATGCTGAAAATGCAAGACATAGAGAGGTAGCTTCCAATGTCTTCTTTCAAGCAGAGGAGTTACCTATGAAGATGCCAATCTATTTGTAGTAGTTTTGATTATTTTACTTGATGAGTCGGTTGAGACTTTATCCTGTATTTTTGTTTTGGTGCAGAAACTGAATGCCATTGATGCTCTGTATCAAAAGCAACTTGAGGCTCTTCGATCTCGGCACGCTAGTCGTAGAGACGAGTTCCTTCGAAGAGAATCAAATGCAAGGCAACACCAGTATCAGCAGAATTTGATGGATCATCATTATCAAAACAGGGGCATTGGCCCACGTGATCCTCAGGCTTATGGCAATATGGCGGGGTCTGCTTCTGTCGGAGAAGCACATCGACCCTATAACAATGTGGATCGATATGATTCCTACAGGGACCGTGCCCGATTTCCTGGGGGTGGAGGAAGAGATCAGTTCGAGCCTCGAGGTCCATTCCCCGGAGGCCGCACCTACGACCCATCATCACGCTTCTACTAGAGGTCTTTCTCGACTCTACTCATAGATTCTGCTAAAATGAAATGAGTTGTCACTATCTGTCCCATGGCAATCCATGCGCTGCTGATTGACCTGCAAATAGAGGTTCCCTTGCTCTATGGTTTACCGTTCTATCTTATAGGAATGCTCCATCGGCACTTTGCTTATCAGGTGGAGGTTCGTGTCTCGGATAGGACTTGTTATGTGGTCTAGATCATAAGATGCAAGTTGGGTCTGCCATGTTTTGTGAGATGGACATCGAAGCGTGATCTTACTGAGCATTAGTGCGAGCCCCTTTATAGATCTATAGAAAGACCAGCTATTGTTCCCTGTAGATTTATTTATTTAATGGCAACTGTCTATGCTTCACGAAGCTCGATATGCTTGCTGGTTGAGATCCCAATGCAGTTTGCGGGGGTGTTCCATTCCACCTGCAATTTATGCGAGAAGCTAAGAGCCAATTGATCATCTCTGTGATCTTTTGATCGGCAGAATGTAGGACTGATTTACTGGGAACTCTTTCAGCTTTAGTAATGAGTGTGAGAGAGAGATTTCTACAGGAAATTTTGGGCCCGTGTGCCCAATTTGACATTAGCAAGCTGGCCCACTGAGCCCGGGTTGGTCCAATGGTGGTAAAGTATAACATAATAATATCCTTTTCTCCATTGGCTGCCGTTAAATTGATTATCAGTTATTATAATTTGCTCAATTGATGTTTTCTGGCTATCGTGACTGCCTATAATGAAGTTGAGGAAACTCGATTGAATCCAATTATGGTGTTACTTGGGACGCAATTTGATCTCCCGAACTGTCATGTGCATCGGAAACAGTTGGAATTTCTCGGAATTGCTTACCCGAAAACATATATAGCATGCTAATCTAATTGGGATGTCATGCAAGGCATTTTGCTTAATCAATGGTTAGCGCATTAAATCCGGGTTTAATTATCCGTTTGAATTGGGCATGGGAATATCCTTAGAGGATCTTCGCATCATCATCTCACCTTTATTCTGTGCTTTTCTTTTTTCAAAAATCGCCCATTGGGTCAATCTCTAATTGGTCAAGTGTCTTTCACCTAAAAGGCCTCACGTTAATAATTGTCAGCAACTTGTCCAATTTTCTGATTATCTAGCTCTGCGCGTTCTTTCGTTTCGATCTCGGAATGTTTGTACGTTACCTTTATAATAAATTTTCTGATAAACCAGATAGGTTTATCGGCACGGTAGTAGTTAAAACCGATCTTGAAACATCTCGTATTCCGCTTAAAAGAAAACATACACACAATGTGAATAGTACACCAAGGGAAAGTCTTTTGGTCTACACGACAATCACTCGGAAAATGAATATAACAAATATGTATAGTAATTCTTCCATCGTTGAGAGTCCAAAATTATATCCCAGCAATTTGAATTTTTAAATCGACCTTTAGAATTTTAAGATCCAAATCTAGAATTTTTCGAGGAAAAAAGACATGTGAGAGAGATAAAAGACATAAATCTTCCCGGAAAAACAGATAAAAACATATTTTTCATGTTTTTCCGCGAAATTTATGTTCAGAAATTCCGGAAACTATATATATATATATATATATATCAGTAATTTTTAGAATTATTTATTTTAATTTTTTGACCCTCCAGCTCGGCTCTCTCTCTAACATCGTTCGCAGAAAAAGCTTTCTTTCTCTCTCTAGCGTTCGTTTCTCTCTCTCTCTCTCTCTGCAAGAGCATTGTTTGTGTGTGTGTGTGTGTAAGGATCTGCAGCATTTCCCCATTTCGTCTCTGAGCTTCAACTCTGCTTCAACAATGGACACCCCTTCCGAAGACTTCTCCGATTCCTCTCCGCCCCCCGACTCCAACGGCGGCGACCAGCGTGTCTACTTCGTCCCTTACAGGTTCCCTTCTCCCTCTCCCTCTCTCCCATCTTCCACTCTCGTCTCCCTCGCTATTCTTTTTCTGCCAGAAGCATTCCCGATGCGCGCCGGCTCTTCTATGTTCCTTCCCCCGTGTTTCCCCAACCCAATGCTCCTTCTGCACTTCGAATGTCCAGTGGGAAGCGAATTCTTGCGGTTTACTTCGGATTCTTGGATCTCGGCTCTCCATGTCATTGATAATTTCGGAGTCGCCTGATCTAGGGTTTCTACGCATTGTCGATAGAGATCAAATTTTTATTGAAATCGATTCGTTTGGACTCGTTCTTTGGATATTTCAGCTATGCTCTAAGATGGTTAAGATTTGAGGCGCTTGGAGTGCCATGGAGTAGGACCAGATTAAGAAAGAGGGGGAGGGTGGCATTGGATTGAATCGCCGGCCCCTTATAGAGGCTTTGCTCTGCTCTCTTGACTTGACTTTAACATGAATTCGGCTCTTCTCAGGTGGTGGAAGGATGCACATGACTCGTTATCGGGTGAATCGAATGGGAAGAAGGGCATTGTGTATGTGGCCTCTCCGGCTCTATCTTATGGCGGTCCCATGAAGTTGATCAATAATATCTTCAATTCAGATCTTGCGTTCAGTCTGAGGAGAGAGGAGGATGCTGTGCAGGATGGCGAGAATGGTGAAGTGGGTGTCTCCGGGAGGGACTTTGCATTGGTCTCTGGTGAAATGTGGGTGCAGGCATTGAAGTGGTGAGTGCTGTTACGGTGGCTTATTGAGCCCGTTTGATGCATGAATTCCTCCCATCGTGTTAATACTGGTTGCTTAGATGAAAGTCTCTGGTTTTTTTTTAATGGTTGTGCATGCGGACATCCTGGTCAGGTATAGTGACTCTAAAGTTTCTCAGAAGGAGAATAGGAGCTTCTCTGCAGCCGAGGATGATATTTCAGATGTTTATCCCATTCAATTGAGGTTGACTGTAATGAGAGACTCCTTGGCTGTAAGAGTATCCAAGAAAGTAAGTGGGGTTTACTAACAGGTCTTGTGCTTTTTTGGCCATTGCATGGATATATGTTTGCTGATTGTTTCTTTCATTACTTTCAAACTTCGTTTAATCTTTGATCTTCTCAGTGTGACCTGTGTCCTAGTTACTGAGCAATTTGCCATCCTTTATATAGATTTAGCTAAGTGAAAGATCTTTTTTTTTTTTAATGTATTGCTGATGTTTGTAATTTTTGATGCTTTTGTTAGCTATCTAGTTTATGGCTGAGTCCCTTGCTCTTTATGTACTGAAGTCTGATGTGTAATTGGTCCTGTAGGATAATGCTGCAGAGCTTTTCAAAAGAGCGTGTAAGATTTTCAGTGTGGATACTGAGCTGGTAAACATGCTACTTTTTGTTGTTCACATCCTTTTTGTCAATAAGTGGGTGGACTTTCATGGTTTCCTTATTGGCAGATGCGAATCTGGGACTTTTCTGGACAAACAACTCTATTTTTCTTGAGCGATAATAGTAGGTTCATGAAAGACTGTCCACGACAGGCAGATCAGGAGGTAGGTGGTTTTAGTTTGCTTCTTATAATTTATAAATACATAAACATTATTATTATTTTTTTCTTCTTCAAGGCATTCTTTTTCTTATTATCGAACCCAGTTGCAAACTTAGTTTGCAGCGTATTATACTTTTTTACTTACCAACCAGTACTGAAACACAACTTGATGCCTTTTCTCGTGTTTTTGTAGGTTCTTCTAGAACTGCAAATTTATGGTTTGTCAGATTCCATAAAATGCAAAGAAGGGAGGAAAGAAGATAAAGGATCACATTATTGCAATGGAAACTCAATTTTGATGAATGGGAGTGCTTGCAATGGGAGCTCTGACACTGTTCGCTTTTTCAAAAACTCTGGAGAAGCTGGTTCTTTGGGATTGGCGGGATTGCAAAACCTTGGAAATACTTGCTTTATGAACAGTGCTCTCCAGTGCTTGGCACATACGCCAAAACTTGTTGACTATTTCCTTGGAGACTATGCGAGGGAAATAAATCACGAAAATCCTCTTGGCATGGACGTAAGTTCCAGAGCCCTCATTTATCTTGCTTTGGATTTTATCTTACCACATCTTGAAGCATATGTTTCTATTTGAAATGATCTTCTGGCAGCTTCTTAGCTGCTTATGTATTCTGTTGGATCATATGTATAAGAGAGCATGTACTATGATAGGGCGAGATTGCTTTAGCATTTGGAGATTTATTAAGGAAGTTATGGGAGCCTGGGGCAACTCCAGTTGCACCAAAAACATTCAAAACGAAGCTTGCTCGATTTGCTCCTCAGTTCAGTGGATATAATCAGCATGATTCTCAGGTTAGTATAGAGATTGTCTTGCTGCTGTAATGCTGTTCTTGCTCTCTCATTAGATGTGAGGAACCTGTTGAACTCAATAACATTTTAGTTTACCATTAATAATTAAAATAAACTCGAATTTTCATGTCAAAGGAACTCCTTGCTTTCTTACTGGATGGTCTTCATGAAGATCTCAACCGCGTAAAGTGCAAGCCTTATGTAGAAGCCAAGGATGCAGAGGATCAACCGGATGAAGAAGTAGCTGATGAATACTGGGATTACCATTTGGCTCGAAACAACTCTATCATAGTCAATGTGTGCCAAGTAGGTGGAATTTCTTTTGTTTCCCTGAGCCCTTGTTAATATTCATCATCACAATTTTTTTGGTTGCTGAAACATTATCTGTGCACTGTTTAGTAAAAAGCAGCATTTTCCTGAATTTTATTTATCTTTGTTATAGTTTCAAATGATTGACGAAATAATAATTTGAGTCTAGCATGACATGTGCTTTTAATTTGAGTACTATTTACATGTATGTGATAATTCATTTGCTGATTCTGACCAATAAGGCTTTGACTTCTTAATGGAAAGCTGGATCGATACTACATCCAATATGATATAATTTGAAATTCTGGAAACTTGTTATGATGCATGGTGCACTAAGGTAATTGGGGGGTTCATTGCAAGATAATGCTGAATGATAAAATGTAACCAACACCGAGATATTGAGGACCCTACACTTCACTTTTTGTATGTGTGATATTTGTTTTTCCTTTTGAATTCCAATCATAATACATTCTTAACATATTAACAAATGTAGCATGCCGCTTTCTTTCTCATTAATTGCAGGGTCAATTTAAATCAACATTGGTTTGCCCTTTATGCAAAAAGGTCTCTGTCACTTTTGATCCATTTATGTATCTATCGCTACCATTACCTTCCACAACAACGCGGACGATGACTCTCACAGTTGTTAGTCTTAATGGAAGTGCTAAGCCTACTCCTTACACCGTCACTGTGCCAAAGAATGGAAAATTTGAAGATCTTATCCAAGCACTTAGCATGGCATGTTCGTTGGGCATTGATGAGACCCTTCTGGTAGCTGAGGTACCTTTCCTTTCTTTTTTCAATCTTCCGTACCCTCCCCAAAAGTTGAGCAATGTTTTAAAGTTAGGACTCGAGAAATAATGTAATGTTGCTGGTTACTATATATAATTATGACATCGTGTTTATTTTTCAGGTATACAATAATCGCATCATTCGATTCTTAGAGGATGCTTCTGATTCTTTGAAGTTAATTAGAGACGAAGATCGGCTTGTTGCATATCAGTTAGCTAAAGACAGTGAAGAAGCCCCTTTGATTGTGTTCACGCATCAGACAATGGATGAGTAAGTCTAGCCCATTGGCATTTAAGTATCACATTCTCTTGCTTTCCAGAAATAGGTGGCACCCTATTGGTTTCACTTACTACTTTTTGTATACAAGAAAATTGAGTAATGTTCTCATGCCAAGCAAATATACTCTGGTCATAAAAGAAAGAATAACATTACGGAGCTTGAAGAATTTTTTTTTTCACCCCCTCCCCATTTTGGGGGTAAGTGTAACTTGAAGATATTATTTTTGCTAATGCCGACTATTTTCTACTTGGGATTAAAAACACCTGAAAGATGTGCAATCATGTATTCATTGTGATCTTGATTGTTTTCAGTTTATTCACTAATTTGCTGTTTTGAATAGAACATCAGAGGTTTTTTTTCCCTTAATTTCCTTTTCCTTCTTCTAATCGTGTCGTCTTGTTATATCAGGCACTACATCCCTGGAAGTTTAACTGCACCACACAAGGGGATTGGAATTCCTCTTGTTTCTAGACTCGGTTCTTCTGTAAATGGCTCCGATATTCGCAATATTTATATAGAATTGCTCAGTCAATTCCGAAAACCTAGCGAAGATGCTTCGAGCAACAGTGCTGATGTACAGAGCACTTCTGTGAAAGATCCCACCTCCACCCCAACAGAGGATGCCTCGTCTCCTGTCTCGGATGCAGAAGTTGATTCCTCTGCTAATGAAAGGGTTGATTTGGAGTTGGACAGTGAATACCAGTTTTACATGACAGATGAGAAGGGCATAGCCCGAGAATCAAGGATTATAATGGACGAGCCAGTTGGGCCTGCAGGAACATCTGGCCGGTTGAATGTTCTGGTTTGTTGGCCTGAAAAACTTATAAAAGAGCACGATACTTCTCTCTTTAGCCCGTTAACTGAGATTTTCAAATCCGGGTTCTTTGCAACAAGACCTCAGGAGACTGTCTCCTTGTACAAGTGCCTTGAAGCATTCCTAACCGAGGAGCCACTCGGGCCAGAAGACATGTGGTCAGTGTTTACACTTTTTGAGCTACTCTCTTAAACGTGGTTCTCATCTTTAAGCTATCAAAGGGGTTCAATGTGACGGAGCAGACTAAATTCTAGTTTTAAGTGAATAATTGATATTCCAAACTGGGTTTATCTTGCATGGAGTCTAATGTGGCACCTTACTAGGCAATAAATTAATATATTATCCAAATTTATATTAGCAAGTGGTGACCCCAACAAACTCAAAATGCAAAGCACAAGGAGTAAATTGGACCCAAAAGTAAGTGTATCAATGACTAATTTGCGGAGACATGAAGCAAAAAGGAAAATTTCCTTTTGAACTTATCTTGTTTATGCAAATTTTCTGGCACTCTTACCCATGAATATGCTGTGGGGTTGATAGATGCTTTGTCTTATTATCTAATTGTCTCATAGACAATCAGATAGTTGGCTCTCTTTATCAGTTGTTTGCTTGCTCATGATTTCTTAGACCGGGTTTGTAAATGGAAAAGCTTGCAATCCATGCAACTAAACCCTCCCTTGCTTCCATTCTAACTTTGTCAAGTTGTTTGTGCGACTATAGGTTTTGTCCCAGATGTAAAGAACACCGACAAGCTAGTAAGAAGTTGGACCTTTGGAGGTTGCCAGAGATTCTCGTTATTCATTTGAAGAGATTCTCCTACAGCCGTTACTTGAAGAACAAGCTAGAGACGTACGTGGACTTCCCCATTGATGATCTCGATCTATCAACTTATGTTGCCAGCAAGAATATTCATCAATCGAGCCGGTACACTCTTTATGCGATAAGTAATCACTACGGAAACATGAGGGGCGGTCATTATACTGCATTCATACATGTAAGTTGCTAATAATATCCTTGTGCCCTTTCCTTAACATCTTATATTTGTTGAACTAGCCATTCGAGGATAAGGGAAAAGAGGAGGAAGAAAAGAAGTTATGTTACTGAATCTCGAAAAGTGCAAGGGACTCCTAGTTCATGTATTTGACCTGCTGATTTTTCTACTTATTGTAATGATTGTGGCACAGCATGGGGGTGATCGGTGGTACGACTTTGACGATAGCCATGTTCGTCCCATCAGCGTGGACAAAATCAAGACTTTGGCAGCTTATGTTCTTTTCTACAGAAGAGTGGTAGAAGAGTAATGGCCAAGGAGTAGAGCCACATAGTAGGAAGTTTTGGAATGACGCCAAACCCCAGATTTTGTCTCCTGAGGTTTGTAGCAGATTTTTGCGTTTTTCTACAGATTATTTCTTTCGAAGATTAGCATTCTTTGGTTGCTTGGGGTTTTATGGTCTCATGGTCGAAGATGGAAGAGGGAGACAGATACCGAGCTTTCAAGGTAACAAGGAAGCGCATGTAACATAGTAGCCAATTAAGCAACAGAAGGGGGCAAGGCAGCATAGTACAGTGACTACAATTCTTTCTACAGCTTTAACACATTCCAAACATCGATTTTGTGTTCGAGTTTGTAGCTGAGTTAAGGTTTTTCGCGACTTGTGGGGACTTTTTTTTGTGTCAATCCCATCTGGCTTGTAAGGGAACAAACTTTAGGAATAGTTAATAGTTAATGGCAGGTTTGAGTTCTTCTGTGGTATTGATATGGAGGAGGCTGGTTGGTGAATTTCTTCATGGAATTAGCCTCTTTCTATTTATTTATTTATTCATTATTGTGAAATATAGTCATTATTATTTATGCTAATATTTCCTTTTTCTTTTTGTAATTACAGAAATCGTCCCTGCATTTTTACGAGAATTGTTATAATGACCTCATCATTTTCAATATGTGCTTATTAAAGTAAAGAGTCCCGATGAGTTTATATCGTCGCATTCTAAAATCTCTTCGGGTGGTTATCCATTGAGGAAGAAGCGCAACGAGGAAGATATATATGTACCTGAGGGAGGGTTTTAATTGTACATTTCGCAAAGGGTGGTCAATTGGATTTCACTGATGTCAAAGGACAGGGTAAAATCTAGAGAGAAACAGACAAGAATGACTTTACTGGTCGTAAACTTTTTGTTGGAAAAATTGACCCCTCCATCGTAGGGGAGCCGCGTGGATAAAATGGTCTTTTTTTTATTATTTATTTATTTGAGGACCATCCTATGCTTTCTCAGTCAACCATTCGATAGTTTTCTTAGTCCTCCAGCCAACCATTCACGAGAACTATTGTTGGTTGGGAACTTTTGTAATGCCCATATGAATGTTAACGCCCATGTAACATTTTGGACCCATCATTAAACATTCCTGGAGCCATAATATTGTATAATTTATACATGATTTAATTAAATGATTGAATTCATCTCTAACTCAAAAAATTCGAACCGATGAATTTTGGTACTCAAATTTTTTTAAAGTTGTAGTCTACTACTTAAGTTTTTTGCATGTGATTCTTACTCTTAACAAACATTTCCTGTCGTTTCTATATCTATCGAACAACTGGTGCATGCTCGTATTGTAATCGTGATGCAAAGTGCAGTCGATCCTTAATTAGATGAAATGGGAAACAGAACTAACCCGACGACTTCGAGACCTTATTTCAATTGGTAATTTATTCGGTTTTGAATTTGGGTGAATACGTTTCTTATATAAATTTGGGATGGAGGACCACACTATTGCAGATTTCCATTTTAGTGTAAGATGTGACTGGACCTTCTTCCATTCATTCATTGAATGAATAACAACAACAACAACAACAATAATAATCCTCTGTTTTTTTCTTTTGCCTTCTCTGCTTCTCTAAAGTGACGGGACATTCTTGATCATGGTCGGAGTACATGTGCGGTGCCCGTAGACCTCCGCGGTCCATAATAAAAAGGACCACCGTGTCTCTTATTCATATTCTGCACGTTCAATTTCTACTCGTCGACTCTTCACTTTTGATCGGTTTCGCCCGGTTAGGGAAGAATGTGAAAACCCTTAACACCACCCTTGATTGCTGTCAGGTTCGATAAAACGAGTCGTCATAATAATTGTCATGGTACCATCGAAACTGCTTCTCAAAGGATTCAGACGTGCATGCGGACAATCAAGAGTGAAAGAGGACATTCGAACCCCATATTGAATCATTGTCTAAATATCCGTGGAGTTTATATGGACCACTTAAGTTTGCCCGAAGTCAATTATAGATAGGAATCCATATGATTTTCCACGATGCTTGTAGTTAGATGGGAGCGTACCGGCCGATGGAAGGTTGAGGTGGTGCCACGTGGTGTTGGAACACTTGGGTCCGTTGAGGGAAAAAAAGTTTAACGGGGGTTGGGCCTCCTTAACAGGCTATATACGTTCCATCCAAGCTCACATAGTCAACGCATGCAGTCGCCAATCCTTCTCCTTTCTTTTCATGCATTAAATATACAATTGTAGTTCTTTTCCTTTGGCAGGGATGAACCATATCAATAATAAGCTTCACAATAGTAGAACTGGCATAAGTCTCTTACTATTTGTCAAGATCTTCCGAAGGATCTTCATAAATTGTTATGTGGAGATGGGAAGTTCATATTTCGTGAAAAGATTTGCTACTACGTAGACTATGCGTGCAAATTTGTTTGTATGTACTCACATGACACTAGGGATCTATGTATTTACACGCTTTAATCATGTATACTTACAAGTGCGAGAAGTTTCACCTCTAGATGATTAAACCAACACATAAACAACAATTAGATTGGAACTGTAAGATAAAAGAGAAGGAAGAGGATACTCTAGATGATGAGATCAATCGGGACATATCGTCAGTTAACTAAATAGCGAAAGCTTGAATATCTAGAAGCGCTTGTACAAATTGTCGACTGTGGTCCTGAAGGAAACCCTAACTCAATGTGCAACGTAACCAAACATTCTTATCTTTAGAAGAAACTCAAGGTTTTATGGCAACGTTACGATGTTAGTCATATGGGATACATATGCATAGCCCCCTTCCTCAATCATGATTGCATATCCAATGGATGTGATTGTCTTTTGATTTGAAATCCCATGAATCGGTTCAAGAAAAAGAACAGTGATAAGTGTCGACAGTTGGACGCGTCTTTTGACGCATCATATATATGTGAATGAGTACTGATGCAGAGGCCCGAACAGCTGGAAGACATAATAAATAAACACGAACATGGATCTACCCCCGGGAGATGGGGCAAAGCAAGATATGAATGATAGTTATTGTGGGTCATCAAGTTGAATTGAGTGTGTGTGGGGCTTAGGGTTTATTATATCCTCTCCAAATTTATGCACGAATTGCAATCCTCAAAGTTTCTTCTTTCTCATTCTCTCTCCCATCTCTCTAATCAAACGAGAAAAGGTTAAATCAAGTTCCTTCCCCACTGTTGTGGTGACAAGACAGGGGATCGCAGCATCTTAAAAGAAAGGAAAAAACATGTAGGGAGAATAAATTAATATTATCATATATATTTAGAAAGCCCTCAAGAAAAAGTCATAGCATGAATAAAAAAAAAGTTAAGAATTTAATAAGAATATAAGTATAGGTTCGTTCAAATTATTTAACCATCCTCCTTTTATGTAAAGTTTTGTATTTAAATCTTGTTTAAATAATAAAAATAAACAATTGTGAGAATTTTGCTCTTAATAAGCTGGTCTAGTCCAAATTTGAATTAATTGATTTCAATGAAGATTTAAATATTAGGTCATGCATTCCCCAAAAAAACATATATTTAGGAAGCCCTAACCCTCCCTCCAATGATCTACTGTGGACAGACACTACATGATGAGTGAGAGAGGAAAGGAGAGAGAAGGGCTGACATAAATCCAAAATACCAACTCCTTGATTTGACATTACAGATTCTCTACTATTAACTCTGAACCCCACCAAACATTTCTATATCTTTTCTCAATCCTTTCTCCCTCTCTTTTTATAAGATCACAATTCTTAATAAGATTATATAAAATATTCTCTGACATTGATTTAGATAAATCTAATTTTATTCAGCATCGACTTATCCCTGACTAGTTAGGCAACATTTACTTATAAAAAGCTAAAATGTATTTTTAATGAATTTTAAATTCTCATTTATCAACAATATCTGTTCATATAAAATGCAATTTATCGATGTATTGTCGGTTACTTTCTCTCTCTCTCCGGTCTTAAAAAGTTAGAAACTTTCAAAAGGTTATGTTTGCAGGGTTTGAATCCCCACTTTTATCATTCATATCTCTCTTTCTCTCAATCCGCAAGACCCTCCTTTTCAAGCACTCACACACTCACATATATATATATATAGAAAGCATAGTTTATGGTTAATTTCAAAAGAAGTTAAGAGGTTTAATACTATCTTAAAATTTAATATCATCCGAAAATCTATGAATTTTTTTTTTTAGATACTGAACAAGATAGATTTTTTGTTGGGGGCAAAGCAAAATATGTGTTTTAGAAAAAGCTAAATATCGGTCTTCTCTCTCCAAGAAGTCTCTAGCAACAGTAAGCAACGTACATATACATGTTCTTGTCTGTAAGTGTGCTTGCTCAATCGGTTATGAATCATTTAATTAGACACGTTAATAATCCCATTTAAAGTGCGAACAATATTCATTTTCGACCACTTTTTTATTTATTTATAAATATGGCTACTATACATATGTATATGTGTATTTAAAGGATGTGACACATATTGTGCTAACATGTTTATTCCGTAAATTATCTTTCCGTGAAATCTAGGGCATATGTGCAGCCACATGAAAAAAGAATATTTCCCTTAGACGATCGGAGAGAATAAATGCTGTAATATATACACACACATATGTATATGTGCGTCTATAATTTTGCTCTGTGCCATCAAATTCGGTGTCATTGATGTGTTCTTATTAAATGAGAGAGGGGCTTCTTCTGACCCTTCTGAAGTGACCTTTGAATCCCAAAACAAAATAAAAATAAAAAAATAAAAAAAAGGAATTGAACTGTTAACATCAACCTTTTATCTCTCTCTCTCTCTCTCGTTATGTTTGTCGTCCAATATTTACACAGAAGCGTACGTTGTTTCTGGTAAAAACAGTGACAGTTCACGTCACTTAGGGTTTGGGAAAGTCCATGAAATGAGCAGTTCCTACCATATAACAATATGTTTATTTCAAAGTATTAATCTCTTTTCCTTTATTATAATTATTAAGTGCTGCATGCCCTTTTACTGTGGAAAATATATGGCTGCATTATCCCTGCCTGCTTTGTATATATATTGCAAACACACAATCATTTTTTTTTTGGGTGAAATGCAAACACATAATCATTTGATTGCTGGTCTGCAGCATATCAAAATACATACGTACGTTACATTGGATATATATGGTGCCTAAGGCCCCTTCCATTGCTGAATTGGAGGGACATTGCCCCATGCTAAACTAGTAAAGTTCGCTATCAAACCGCGCGGTAGAGGCACACACATATATATATTACATCGTGGTTCTCAATTCCTGTAAAAGGTTGTTTTTTGAAGCTCGGTTACATGCAAGGCACGCTGGCCTGTGTTTCGTATAATGGTCAATCACCTCAAGCATTAATTAAGGTGGCCGATATATGAAGCTCCTTAAGGAGATCTGAAATTATGGTAGCCTAGAGACCCCTGGTAAACAAGAGAAATGGGTGACCTGACTACACAGTAGCTAGAGGCATGCATATTATATCGATCCTCCACCGACGTTTCCCTAAATGTGGTTGTTCAATTTTAGGTAATAGGGCATGTTTGTCATCACGCGTGATGACTTCTGGTTGTAAGCAATGGTTAATTTTTGTTCGGTAGAAGAACTCCCTGCGCTTATGGAAAATGATGATATGTGGTTTTCAATTCCTGTAAGGTTGTTTTCCGAAGCTAGGTTACGTGCAAGGCACAGTGGCCTGACTTATGAGTCTATATGTATATCAGTCGATCACCCGTTCATGTTGGTCTTATATAAATGGTGATGGTGGCAGTTACAGCGATTGCTATTACAGGTGAGTCGGTATGCTTGTTTTTGTATCCATCCATCTGCGCATACGATGGGTGGACGGCATTATTGTTTTCTTCGTAGTATGATACATGTATAGCACAATCCATAATATAGAAGACATGGAGAGAGTCCAATTAAGACACAAGAAATTAATTAATTTACACAAGAATCTAATTGACATTTTATTGATTAATTCACGACCGTGGTTTTGGGGGTGGAGGGATCAAACCTCTGACAAACAAACGTAAAGGTCAACACAAGAAATAAAATGGAAGGACTTATCACTCTTGAGGTTTGAAGGGATATATTATACATATGCCTTCTCAAGTGTTTTCCCATTGGAGAAGAATATGCATATATTATTGTCCAATCATACCTCAATTTCTTGTAGCAGTCATATATATATATATATATATTATTAATATCTATATATATAACATTTTTTTTAAAAAAGGGCAGAGCTGCTTCTTCTTCTTCTTGCTGTTCTTCTCTTCTTCTTCTTCTTCTTCAACTAATAGAAGCCATGGGAGGTCTTGGGGTGAAGGTGATGATCACCTCCATTAATGGAGCTGTGATGGTCTAACTTGCTTTGCTTGTTCATGTTTCCCTCCAGCTTTAGCCCAAAGTGAATGTGTGGAAAATGTGCCCACTGCTTCCCCCCCATGCATTTTTCCAACCAAAGGAAAAAATAAAAAATAAAAACTTAAATTGAAATAATTTATATGAATATCACCAGAGAGCAGCATTAATTGTATATTAAGACAGCATTTGCGGGAAAATGTGTATATATACCTCCAATATACACATGTGATCTCAGTTCAGTATATAACCAGAAAGAGGCCACACTTACATTTTTCGCAGCCGTGCTAAATGCTTCTCTGTGGCTGATATCGGGATTACTGGCTTTAATTCGTTGAATTTCCTCTCTGTTCATAGAAAGATAAAAGTTCGGGTTATTTTTCTTCCTCTTTCGACTCAAAGACATTATGAACGATATTTGCTCTTGTGATGGCACGCAATTACCTTAAATCACGTAACTAAATATTGTAAGAGTAATTAGGCTTAAGAGGATATACGTACTTTATGAACCTGTTGTATGCCGACGGAACTCGTTGCCTTTTTTCAGGAGCTGCATATATTTATATGATATTGTCAATTAAACATAATTGCAAAATACAAACTATATAAAAATTACTCTTTGCCTCACGCAAAAATACTTTAGAAATATAATGAGTTATATCTGAACACACAACATATGGCTAAGCTGCGTGTGCAGTCCACGAAATCGAGATTAAACGTGTACGATCACGAATTAAAATCAGTCATTCTCATATTTTTATAATTAAGCATCTCTGGCCGGTATTTGTTCTAACTAAAAGCGTGCTTATTGTGGTATATACATGCATGCACAAAAGAGAGCAAGAATTGGAGAAGTGACCCCTTATCATTATACCAGGAATGGGAATCAGCTCCTTTGGAGGGAAACAAACAAGGAGAAGAAGAGATATTTTTTTTATAGAAAAAACCGCCGTTGTAAAACGACTTGACACACACACACATATATATTTGTGCGATTCATCAAAGATTATATGGAAAGCTCAGCCCCACATATTACTCATTGTACCGTCACTATCTTGAATGAGTCACGAGTTGATCAGAGATATATATGAAATCAATGTAATCTCTCAACTTTTCTGATCAATATAGCAATATATATATATATATATATATATATATATATGCTATACATAATAAGACATTATACACACCCACATATGTACTTCTTTTCGGTTTCTTGCTTTTTCCAACTTCATGTATAAATAAGGTGCCATGTTTCTTGCTTATAATTAATCAGCTCACCGTCTCTTCACATATTGAATATAAACATATAGTCTTAAGAACACATGCAAAACGCACACACATGGAGAGGGCGAGCGAGAGAGAGAGAAAGAGAGACATACGGCGGATAGGAGGGATCCTAGGAGGAGGAGGTTGGTCTTGCTGCTGCTGATGATGAGGAGCAGATTCGAGCGAAGAAGTGCACTTATTGTGAGTATTATTGTTGGTGTTGCATTTCGAAGAAGACGGTCCACTTCCCTTCATCAGTTCCTCCGGCCCGATTAGGTGCTGTTGTTTCTGCGGCTCATCACATTCACATATAATTAGTTAGAAAAATTGAAAATTTTAGTTCTACACTCCTTAATATCGATAACAAATTTAGTTTAATTTCCATCATTCATGCATGATTCCTTAGTCTTCTGTTTGAGCTAAAGATGTCATTTTATATCAATCTAGCTAGGAGTAGGGGAATGTACGATGTGATGATCGATGAACTCCTCGGGAATACCCATGGGCCTCATAATTTTTTGCCAAGGTTGAAAAGTAAGATTACAGTTTTAAGTCGGAAAAATGAGGGGTCAAACTAAGTGATAATTCTTCGGAAAAGAAGAAGAAAAGGAATGTAATTAAGACGATTAGCTTGTGAGACGGTATACATACTTGGAGCTCCTGAAGAGGAAGGGGCTGAAGGGAGGCTCCCGCCATGTTAACCGTGAGGAGATTGGCGCAATGCCCGCACCTCACCGTCACTACAGTGTACATGCTGCTGCATGGTACACTTACCTGCGTGCAAACGCACACATACACATAACGCAATCGAACCATCAATTTTATTCTCTCTCTCTACATTGAGGAGAGAAACCAAAGCAAAACAAAAGGATAAATTAGCTATATTTGCTTGATTGTGCATGTACTGCATAAGCACGTTATGGGATTAGGGAGATACCTTAGGCTTTATTCAAGCTGGAAAGTAAGATATTTAAGTAAAACTTGGTTTTATGGTTAATTTATATAATTATCTGGAAGAGTAGATTAATTATACGGATCATGGCGAGACGGGCTATTAAACGGAAAGATCTCTTCCTAAAGAGAAGAAAAAGAAAATTTGGAGATGCAAAGCTGCTCTCGGAGTGTTCATAAAATAACTAATGGGAAATCAATAGATCATATACATATCCATATTAAAAAGCTCGTAATTTTTGCAGGAGATTGGATGCTTTCACTCTATTTTGAATTGGGAGGCTTTACTGAATTCCGGTATTGAACACGCTGACAAAAAGGGAGGAAAGGCTAGGGGAGGAGACTGGAGAGGGAGGTTTTGAGCATGGCATAGTATGCATCTGCCTCGAGAAAACCACATTCTATATATGAACTTCATATTTACTGAGCAAACACAAAAGTATTTTCTTTTGGTAGGAGAAAATGAAAAAGATATCAATCTTGACTAGATTGATGAAGTTTAATTACCTCTCGATCTTGTGCTACTATATATAAAACTGAATCATTACCGCGTACAATGATACATTACTGTAATTTAAACGAGATGATGAATGAGTCAATGATAATAAAATTGGCTAAGGAAACACACTTTCCTCTGCTCTGTGGGTGCGGTTCACTTTTCTCGCTATCTTCTGACAAACAACAAAGCAAATGCAAATGGGAGAGAAATTGGGAAAGCGACGTGACTATGTAGCTCAAGCCATAAAGTCCGTGTCCCCCCCTAACCCCAATTCCATTAACACCCACAGCCTCTTCCACACCCCTCTCTTCAATTTCTTTCTTTTTCTTTTTCCCAAATTCAAAATAAATATGAATATATGCAAATATTCATCATGAAAATGAATGATAATGGTTAGCTAGCCAGAGTACAGCTTTTGTGCAGTGTTTCAGGGTCACCGTTTGTGCAGAAAGAAAAAAAAAGTGATGAATTATGAATGATGAGAGATCTGAAACTTACCCATATATGTGTATGTATGTATATTTATGCCTGCCCTTAAAAATGATTTGCAATGTTTCGCGAATAAAGAGAAAGGGGAAAGCAACTCCCTTTTGTTGGGTATACATCTATAAGTATATACAATATTTATGCAATAGAAAGGAGGTGAGAGTGTGTGTGTGTGTGTGTGTGTGTTCTTGATTACAGTTATGACCCAAACACACCGAAAAAAAAAAAAAAAACACACACATCGCTGTGCTTAGTTTGCATGAACAGAAGCAAGCACCCACTCCCTCCTCCTCTCATCTCTTTCATTTACAGGTGTTGGGGAGAGAGAGACAGAGAGACCGAGAGTAACAGAGAGAGACAGAGAGGAGGAGGAGGAGGAGGAGGAAGAAGAAGAAGAGGGCATGCATCACATGTCCCAAAAAAAAAAAGAAAAATAGTTGATAATTCATGAATATGCGCATGAATTCATAGGAACCACAGAAAAAAAAATATGGATGTGGGTTTGCGCATAACAGTGCAGAGAATATATATACAAACGCAAAAGAGGGCTTTGTTTCGACTTATTTGACATTACCGTTCAACGAGGAAGAAGATGAAGTAGAAGGAGGAGATCATCAGAAGGTGAAAAACCCTAGCTAATTCTGACAAGTCTTAGCTATATACATATAAATATATAAATATATAGATATACATATATATTTCGATATACCGTTAGCCCTAGCTAGCTAGATGTGAACTCTTTGACTCCACTCTAGTTAATTTTATGTGGGAAAAAGCATCATAAAAGCAGTCGCACATAATAAAGACTGATAGATCATGTCTAGGGTTTCGGATAAATTCCTCAGTTTTCCAAAAACAGCTAGCTCACGCCCTTTCCTTTCTATGGTATCTAGAACGGAAATTGAGCTCGGAGTTTTTAAAAAGGACATGGAATCTAACCCGAGCTCGATGTAGATTGAAGCTTCTTTTCGGTGATCACCGACGGCCCCAAGATAATTTTGGGTAAAAACGTGGATCAAAGCAAAGCCCTTACCCATGCACAAATTGCGCAGTTCAAGTTCAACTAATTACTCGAAGACATGGGGAATTTTCACCTGAGAAGCTCCGGACATCAATATAGTATAATTCCAAGCTCCCCATGACCAACTGAGCTGGACAATTTGAGAGTCGAATGACGACCCGAGAGAGGAAAGAACAGAGAGAGAGGAGGGAAATTAAACGAGTGGGGGATGCAAATACCGCTAAGATGGTGTTGCAGAAGTTGCACTGGACGTAACAGACTCGCTCCGAAGCCATCTCCAGAGACATTCTTTAATCCTGAGGTGCAGTACGCAGATGATCGCCGGAGCTATCTCTCAGAAGGCCGGGGGAGATTCTTGAACATAAAGAAGGCAAGCTTTGGAACAAAGAATAAGCTCAAGATCTTGTAGATCAAGAACTCATAAATGCGAAAAATTGGCTTGGAGACAGAAGAAAATATTTCATTTTTTTTCTGTTTAAAATTTTTTTGAGAGAGGAAGAGAGAGAGAGAGAGAGAGAGAGGTGTATAATAATAAGATCACATAAGGGGAGAGATTGGGAGAGAGATGGGACTAGTCTGGTCGGGAGAAAACCAGAGATGGAGAAGTGGGGTTATGGTTTTTCCCCTTTTTTTTTCAATTTTTTTGCTTCCAATTTGCAATAATAATGTGAAATTAGATAAAAGGCCAAATTGCAAGAGAGAGGGGGAGGGAGAGAAGAATGAAATGAAGTGAAATGATTGGATGAATGAGTGGGGAAGAGTCACACACACCTCAATAATATATATCTATATACATACACGCACGCATATATATATATATATATGTGTGTGTGTGTGTGTGTATGTATTGGACTTACTCTAAATTATAACAACCAGACTTGGTTTTCTGTAGCGGACGAGGGGGGCGAGAGAGCTGATCTCTATAAATTGCCTTTGGAATGTTTTCAGAAAAAATTAAGAAAAAAAGACAAATTAAGAGAGAGAGAAGATGCTTCCATCTCACAACTTGTCTTTCTGATGTTTACTTGTCCTGTTGGAACATGAGTGAGTTAAGAAGCTTTTACTTTACACCACTCACTCTACATATGTGTGCATATAAATATATATACACATACTTTTTTCTCGCAATATATACCTATATACATTTAGTGGCATAATTCACCGTAAAAATCTGTAGTATAAGAGATTCAAAATTCACTAAAAGTATTTCAAACATTTCATGATTAATTAAAATTTAATATTCAACATTTAAGTAAGGATAAGTCTGATGATAGATTGAGAAACACTTTTTTCTTTTTTGGGTAACAGGTTAAGGAACACTAAATAATTAATAATAATTCAAGGTAAGAGAAAAATTCAAAATCTATTTCGTTCTTCCCTCAAACATGTTAGCATAAGGAAAAATTAATAACTAATAAAGTCGGTTAACATTGCGATATATTACTTCTCTATTGCAGTATTATATCATCATAGTAGTTACTCACGCTGTGTGATAATGATAAGATTAAAATAATTTTGAAAAAAAAAATTCTAGTAGTTTTCTTGAGGATATTTTCCCAATATATGTTTATCCCTGAATGCCATTCACTTGGCATACATGGCCAGTTAGTGTCTCATTTTATTTGTGGGTCCCGATGACCAACTTGGTGAGTTACTCTACTGGTTTAATTTGCTTAGGGTATGGTATGTGACAAAAGCAAAAGAACAGCTTGTGATATATGATTGAATAGTTCGCATATGATTCATTAATTCGTCGGTCATACGACCTCTCAATTAATTCATTAGCCCCAGTAATTATCATGTGTACTTCGTTAATATTCAACCAATGATCTTGGGAAGTATGTCTAGTCGATCGATAAGGAGCTAATATTACATATATATGTTGACAAACCAAGTAGAAATACTCTTATCTTTTTTCTTTTTTCTTTTTGTTTGCGTTTATTATGCTCTTACATACTTCTATTTTCTGAGACTTATTTTGTTGTTTGTAAGGCCTCTTTCAAGATAGATATCTTTATATATGTGACCGTGTGGGGAATTATGTGTGCGCCTATATAATGTATATGTGTATTATATAGGCAGGTACGTATATCATGCAAGATGGACCGATTGAGCGCGGGCTGGGCGGCAGTCATCCTTTCTTGGGATTTTCATGCTTTAAGAAAATTTACATATATTTCTTCAGATTTTAATGAAATTTCTTATATTTACCGGTTGTAATTCGAAAAAAATTTCTTACCATTTATTGCCTTTTCTAGGATCTCACCCGTTAAAGTTCAAATCTTGTGTTCGTCCCTAATATCATGCAGCGCCTTATGTCACAGCACCAAGACCCATTCCTCAATAAAAAGGGCTATAATAATCCCATTTATAAGAATTGAATCTGAAATTTCTTGATTCTTAATTAAGTAAGAACGTGTGCCACTATATTACATCTCTTTTCTTTATTGCATTATCGATTTATTTATTTAACTCGGGCGCTTCTCGTAGCAAGAGATTAACATGCATTAGCAAATAATTATAAGCAACAATTCAGTTGGTTATCCATAATCCTATTTTCGTATATCTAATTAATCGATATAATCCAACCATTATCAGTCGACTCTATGGTTGGCTCGCCCAGATGGTATCACAAAAATTGCAGTCCCGTAAAGGCAAGGGCCTGCACCAGTGCATGATATCAAGGTGAATATATATAAAACAAGTGATATAATGAAGAAAATTCTTGCACGATCTTATTTCATCATAGAGTAGAGTCGCAAAAATTAGGTATCACATACCATCAAGCAATAATGTACTAATTTATGTCAATTTTACGCTTACTCTTTTTTCTTTCTTTTTTTTTTAACAGTGTACTATATCGAGAGAGATAATTAGAAAAATAAAATTTTCCCCGACAACAACCATGGCTACGGGGATATATTTGCAAAGGCTGTTCTTGAACTGCTAGCTGTTTCTTTTTCCGAAACAAATGCTTTAACTGCCAAAATTGGAAACACTTTCATAATCACAGACCAAATCGCGAGATTGCTAACTTTCTGCTTTGCGTTCTGGTGATGCCCATTTCTAGCAACTGCTGTCCCTACCCCCAAGTTTTACTTGTTTATACTTCCTCCTGGGTGTGCATGTCGACAATTACGTGGACTAGTAACTCGGGCTTTTGTCAGGTCGTTGTGCCAATATGTACATTTGCCTTTCATTCAACCAAGTCCCGAGTCTCTTTTTGGGCCTTAATTCCTACATGTATTAAATATTGCTGGAGTAGGTTATGTAACTATCTATTTATAATTAGGATCAGTACCTTTCGAAGCTTTTCCAGACAAACCTATATATATTAGACTACTTGTGACCTATACAGTCCGAGGACCACCTATACTGATTCATATATATGTGTGTGTGTGTGTGTGTGTGTGTGTTTGTATGTATTTATGTATGGATGCCATGTCGAGCTCTCTGATCAATATAATGATATGGATGTGGCCTATTCAACTAACTCGATTTGGATTGTCCTGATTAAATTTAATTCTTTCAACTCTCAGCTGTTTCTGCTGTGTAGTATATAGCCCACACATGAAGAGTGACATTAAACTATTAATTATCCTCTTAATTTTCGTGGGTTGAGTCATGAGTGTACATAAAATATTCTCTCTGCTCTTAATCTTCCCCGCTTTGGGTAATTTCATATGAGAGTTTCTGATTAATCTTGACCCTTTAGTTCATGTACATTATGCATTACAAAATTTCATACGAATGATTCCAATAAATATATACTACAAGAAAGTAAGGTTTTAGCTACAAAAAAAGATAATCACAAAATGTGAAAATATGGTCACTGTCTGTATCAGTGACCAAAACTAATTTTGTCACTAGCCGGTCACTGGAAGCCTTGTGGCTAAATGTATTTGTGACTAAACTAGAATAACCATCACTGAAAGTAGAGATATTTAGTGGCGAAATGAGAATGGACTAGTGGCCAAAAGCCTTATAATCACTAAAACTTCATTTAAGTGAAAATTGTATCCAATCATGAGCACCTTAATGACTGGATTGGAAAGTCATGATTAATTTCTATTTGTCGTAAAGAATTTCGATGATTATGAGAGAACGAAATAAGCAATGCATTACTTGAACGAAATTTTGGACTGTATTTTATAGTCTCAAGAAATGATAGACGTGTATGCAAATAATATTAATAACATTTAAGGCTATTATTTCAATATCTTGATTAGTTACATGGAAATTCAACAAGTACACCGAATCTTCTAAGACAAAGAAAAAAAGAAAGGAAACACTAAGAACGATTAGTTATACAAGAATTTAAAAAGCATACATAATAATCCTAAAATACAAAAAAGAAATCCAGTAACAAGATGTCAAAGAATATGAATTACATTTTCTGTGTATATTGCCCCATCCTCATCATGCGTATGTCATGCATTACAAATTAAATTATTAGAAACAAAAAAGGCATTGTATATAAAAGTATCTCTCTAACAATGATAATTTTATTGGTGGGGAAGGTTCTCATATACACGAGTTCAGAAGGAATACTTGAAGACAAGTACATGCATAAATGGTATACCAGACTTCCAGAAACTAGTAAATAAAAGTATAAAAAAGGATAAAATTAAATATTGTTGGGTTATAGATGTTCACTTACAAAAATAACACATCAATTAAAAGTTTCCCAAGACCTGTAGACCTGTTATTTATTGTTTGATCCATTTGCTAGAATCATAAAAAATTATGAGCAAAATATTCAGTATTATTACATTCGAGACTTGTCATTGCTTTCTCAACTATATTGTAGAATTTCTACTCGTATATCAAGCGAAAAAAATTCCTTCAAATTGAATTGTGATATACATAATGCCAAAAGCAAATGTCCAAAGGAAATGACCTCTTAACTCACTAATTAAATACATATCAACAACAGACCCCAACCGCTAGCATTCAAATGTGTATATGTCTAAGAAAAACTACAGATGCATTACATAGAATATTCCAAATGAATAATACATATGAAAAAGGATACTCGTATAATTAATTACCAGTAAGGAGCGCATGTATTCTTGCTCGAAATTCAACGTGTTTTCGGATTCAACTTGAAGGAGAGACATGCCTTTGAAAAACCAAGATATCAACAATTAAGTTCCATCAGAAGCAACCGATCACCAAACGAATAACAAATGTTGAACATCATAGCAGATCCTAGGAGCAGCGGATCTGAACATACGACTTAATTGAGTCGATGGTTTTTCCAATTACACCCATCTCTGATCGCTCATTGTCAAATGAGCGTAAGCTGCCAATTGAAAAGAATTTGAGTGTACGATTATTTTTCCCTTATAAAATGACAATTAATTTTGAACCTGCAGATTCTGATAAGATATGGAGAAATTATAGGGAAACATAATAAAATGGGAGAGATTTTAGGAAGGATTTCTTAAAGATCTCTCCTCACTATTATTATTCGTTAAAAAACTTTGATTATGGCAGTTAGTTTTGAACGTATAGATTCTGATAAGATATGGAGAAATTATGGGGAAGCACTTAGAAAATGGGAGAGATTTTAGGCATAAGTTATTAAGATATCTCTTCTCATTATTATCCATTTAAAAATTGATTACCGAAAAAAAGAGGACAAGATTACCGAGAAAAAAATTGATTGAGAAATCAAGAAATTTTCAGTATCAAAACCAAAGTATACAATAAGTAGCATAATTTACGTACTGATAGGGATCTTCTGGCTCTTCAAGTGAGATTGCATGCCTTGCTTATTACTTTACTTGTGGGTAGCCAATAATAATTTGAGACAATAAATTTTACACTTGTCTCGTATTTTTAATTGTTTATGTGGGTAGAGTGATTAACATATTCTTTTCCTAATTAGTAGATAGCATATTTACTTCCTTATAATGTACGTAGAGCAAAAAATAGAGTGAATTGGAATTTTCTAATATAGGTCAGATTGATTCAATTTTTACTAGCCTAATATTATCCTAGATTAAGTTATCACACATTCACACTAGCTAGTTATATAGTTTAATAAGTCAACTTATTTACTCTGAGTATAGGTTGCGAACCTAGCCTGAAGGAGATTGGGGTTAAGGAGGAGTAGAAGAATCCACCTGATCGCCGGTTCGAATTCCCTTGGGATCATTGAAGTGCATTTGGCGTATTTACGCGTTTTGTGTGTCGTCAAGGGTACACGGAACCCTGGGGATCAGTCAGGTGAAGTCTAAACAACCCGAGTTAGCCAAAAAAAGGGAAAAAAAAAGAGTCACGAACCTGAGGTGAATGTGTTCCCTAGAGTAGCGATGAATACAAAATAATAATTGCCATTGTCATCAGTGACCGATATGGATCTTGTCACTAAAATAATGTTTGGCGCCATATTTTATGAGATTTAGTAACGACTTTTGGTTAACTATTCATGTTTAGCCACAAACAATATCTAAATAGTGACTATTTTAAAATTGCCACTAAGTATTGTGACGTGACTGTTTTCCAATTTAATCACTAAATATAAGACATTTAATGAGTAACTACACTATCGTCACCTATAAGCCATCACTAAAAACCTATTTTCTTGTAAAGTGGTAAATCTTTTTTTTTTTTTGTGGAAAAACAGGCCGAAGCCAAGAAAAACAAAAAATTAGATAGTCCAACCGAGTATTAAGATTCCATAATATCGTTAAACAAAAGCATTTTTAGATCAATTGATGGAAACTTATTATAATGAAGTCCAATTTTCAAATACAGATAGCTCCACGTTAATCAATCTGTACAAAAGTTCCCTTTTTTGTAAAGTGGATCAATCTTGACAAATTTATGGTTGTTTAACCCTTTATCGCTTCTACTAAAGGAGATATATGCGGAGCACTTCCACCTGGGATCGTAGCAAGGGAGCAATATGTGAATCCAATTGTTAGTTGTATATATTACCAATTAGTAACTTATTACTTTCCCTTACAAAGTATGGTCAATTGGTTTAAGGAAACGGTTGATGAGTGGAATTGCCCGTTAGAGTACACAATTGAATGATTGTCCTCCCACGGGTCAGCTTTCCATTATTACTATTCCTCATCAAAGCTTTTATGCTCTCCTCCCACAAAAAT
The DNA here is from genome assembly GCF_007655135.1 of Punica granatum. Classification (NCBI taxonomy): domain Eukaryota; kingdom Viridiplantae; phylum Streptophyta; class Magnoliopsida; order Myrtales; family Lythraceae; genus Punica; species Punica granatum. Next base: position 25,888,011 of record NC_045132.1, read on the forward strand.
ACATGTCCAGCTCCCTCAGCACTAGCTCGATTGGCCACCCTAGCTATATATATTTTACTAGCTATTACGATAATACTCCATGTCGACTTTTCATAAGTCAACTTAAACAAATGGGTACAACGCGCTAGGTCACACTGCAAGTGAAAATCGAACCCGAAAAGTTTGTGTAGGATTCTCCATGGCATCTTTCTAATGAATGGTGGAGAAGAAAAAGTAGCTGCTGCTCCTTTAATTAGTTCGTCATCACACAAACAATAGAGTTGGGCCAAAATGGCCCAACCTTTGTGGGCCTAGTGAACTTATTGAGTTAGTCGTGGGCATAATGGGCCCTCGTACTTCGTCATCGGTGTTAAGTATCAGTGGACCCGGCCCATCGTGCCGATTCAATTCATATTTCAGGGTGATGGATGAACATGCCAGATCTCTTTTGGTAAAAGCTCGAAAGTAAATTTATTGAGATGCATTTAATTGAAGCTGATCGACCAAACCGGTGAAGTTAAGGCCCTGTGATCGAATTGTCGCAGCTTAATGGTGTTAATTGACCAAGCCAATGAAAGTTGAACAAGCATAGGCAGAGTACAGGGTTCCAAAATCAGTAGATCATGGATCTGCGTAACCCGTCTATCGTTAATTAACGTACAAAATCCCCTCCTAACTTTTTTTTTTCGATGTAAACCCTGATATTCAAAAATTCAATTAGGCCCCGATTAATTCAATCGAGTCGGGTCGGCCCATTAAGAGGTAAAGCTCTCCCAGTATTGATTTTCTGCATTCACAAGAACTCAAACCCGAGATCTTATTTAAACGGAATAAGCGTCGAACCGTTTGAACAAATTCATGTTGATTCTCCCTCCTAATTCTGAAAGGGGAGAAAGAAAAGGAAAAAAATCAAACTTGACTAACAACAACAAATCATCGCCATGCGATCTCCCCAATGCCTAAAACTCCTTCTCAAAGCAATTTGTTTTTCTTTTTAGATTATATTCCCTTTCAATTAAGTATTAAACAATCTCGATTTATTAGCTGAGGTTAATATATTAAGAATAAAGATTAAAAAGTTAAATTACAATAACGTGGTTCAATGATAAGTTGAGATTTCAATGGTGGATTTTACCTGCAATATGGGGATTAGTCCAACGGATGTGTAAGAAACGAAATTTATTTATATAATAAATTGAGGATATTCGTTGAAAGGAGAAAAAAGGGAGGAAAATCCACTCCACCGAGCTTCCTAAGCATTCATTTCCGTTCTCTCTCTGATCACTCCAGTCAGTGGAACATTGGCGATGTCGCTGGCGGGGGTGTTCGCCGGAATATTCCTTCTCGCAGCACTGTACTGCGGGCTCGACCCTCTCCATCATAGCGCTCTGCACGGCTTCCCGGACTTCGAGGCTGTCAAGGTGGACTTGCCGCCCTGGTCCGAGGTGCCTTCCGACAGGGACGCCCTCAATCTCCTGCAGAGGTCGGAAATCAAGTTCCTGAACCAAATTCAGGGCCCTGAGAGCATCGCCTTCGACCCGCTCGGCCGCGGTCCCTATACTGGCGTCGCCGACGGCCGGATTCTCTTCTGGGACGGCCATTCCTGGACCGATTTCGCCTACACTTCTAACAACAGGTCAGCTTGGCCCGCAGAGCAGCTGCGTACCCTGCTTGTGCTTCCCTTCATGGTTGTACATAAAATTTCAATGTGATTGAATGAAATCATGTTCGTCCAAATTTGTTGGAGAAGTGGAAATGGTTTCAAGGTCTGTTCCTAGAAGCATTTGCCAGGAGACATTGTCTCATATTTCCTTTATTGACATCGACCAGTGCATTTGCAGGTCAGAGCTATGTGGCCCGAAGACATCGCCTTTCGGTTACCTGAAGCACGAGCACATATGCGGGAGGCCCCTCGGTCTTCGATTCGACAAGAAATCCGGTGACTTGTACATTGCGGATGCCTACTTTGGGCTGATGAAGGTCGGCCCAGGAGGAGGCCTCGCGACATCGCTGGCGACTGAAGCCGAAGGAGTTCCATTCGGATTCACTAATGACCTGGACATTGATGATGATGGGAATGTTTATTTCACTGATAGCAGCACCAAGTACCAGAGGAGGTTCGGAACCTTGAGCACTGCTATTGATTATGATAGATATACTAAGATTTATGTGTCTGGTTTTGCGGTCGATCCCAAGCTCTGTGATTTCGACGAGGAATGCTTTGAACTTTCATTTGTTCGGAAAGATACCGCTTCCGTTATGTTTAGGTTTAAAAGGTGATCTCTAGAGGTCTTTTCTGCACGCAATCTGATAGTCGAAAAGTTACTTGATTCTAATCCATTAACTTCTCCGCAGGAACTTCCTGCACTTGGTTTTCTCTGGAGATGACAGTGGAAGGTTATTGAAGTACAGTCCGATCACGCGGGAGACAACCGTCCTCTCAAGAAATCTCCAGTTCCCGAACGGTGTATCATTAAGCAAGGATGGCTCCTTCTTTGTCTTCTGCGAGGGTACAATTAATCGGTAGGTCCATTCCTTAAACCTTTCATCTATAACAAAATCCTCTTTCCAGTATCAACTTTGAGCAACACCCGGAGAACAACTATTGTTCCCTCCTATTAGAGCTAGATCACCGGAACTCATTTTGTATTATTACGTGACTATAGACTCAGAAAGCATTGGTTGAAAGGCGAGAAGGCCGGGACATCCGAAACTTTTGCCAACCTTCCTGGGTTCCCCGACAACATAAGGACCAACGAGGATGGTGAGTTCTGGGTGGCAATCCACGCCCGCCGATCTTCCATCAGTTACCTTTGTGCTATCTACCCAAGGGTCCGGATGTTCATACTAAGGCTTCCCATTCCCGCAAAAATCCAGTACCTCCTCCACATCGGAGGTAGGCTCCATGGCATGATCACAAAGTTCAGCCCCGAAGGAAAGCTCTTGCAGGTATTGGAGGATAGTCGAGGGAAGGTCGTTAAAACGGTTAGTGAAGTCGAAGAGAGGGATGGCCAGCTGTGGATGGGCAGTGTTCTCATGCCTTTCATAGCTGTTTATGACTTGAGCTTAGGTCCGACCACGGATCATCCACTATAATAACCATATTGTTAGTTTAATCGCCCTTTTTTTTTTTCCTTCTCTCTCGAAATAACATCGGTGATGTAAACATTGATCAGGTTGTTCTCTGATTGTCTGCGTTGAAGATCCAGAATGAGGTACAGGAGTGAGAAATGCTGTAGACGAATTCCGGGAACTCGATAATTTGTTGAATATCAGCTACAGCTTGAACAAAACCAGAAAGTATTCAATTAGAGTCTATCGTAATTATCATTGCTTCCAGATCAAAACAAGTCTACATTGTCACATCCGGGGGAGATTACTGAACTACATTTAGGACTCCTGACTCAAGATTGCTGGAAACCGTTGGCCTTTACAATAACAAAAATTTTGGTCCACGGCCATAAAACTTGTATTAATCCCATCGACTCCCACAATGTCGGCTAGGCGAATCAGTGAGTTGATGCTGCTGCCCTATCACAGAGATGATTTACTGCTGAGCACACTGGACTCTTTGAGCTCCGCTCGGCATGTCCTCATCTTCTTCATATGCTTCCTGAGCTGCCTGTTGCTTCCTCCTCATCTCTTCCTCGATGTTCACATCATGCATTGTTGTCTCCTCACACTCATCGAGCTCCATGTCCGTAAGCCCAGAGGCTGGTTTTGGAGGCAGGATCTTCTGTAAGGCTGAGACTTGATCAGGGCTAAGCGACTCTGGGAAGTCTACTAGGAAATGGATGTAAAGCTTTCCCTTCATGAAAGGTCTCTGGTACATTGGCATTCCCTCGTCGTTGATGGCTTTGTAGGAATCTGCAGAATTTCATAAACCGGTCTTAGTGTTCCTTGCATCAGCATCATGTGATAGAACAGAGTACTCGAGTTTTCAATTCCACTTGCTTACCTGGCTTCACAACTTCTCCAGGGTTCGATTTGATAAGAAGCTGGCGGCCATCCAAGTGGGTCAACACGAACCGGAATCCACACAGGGCCTCAGTGAGAGAGAGGGTGTGCTCCACAAAGAGGTCCTCGCCCTTTCTCTTGAACCTTGGATGTTCCTTTTGCTGGAGGACAAAGACTATGTCTCCTGTGATTGTATCAGGCTGTAAAGAGACAGCAAATGGTTACACAACTGCTTCAGCTGAAACGCTTTGGAGCACACAATGTAGAGAAATTCATATCAGAAGCTCACCGCTTCATCAGCTTCACCAGGGAATGTGATCTTCTGCCCATTTTGCATACCCTTTTCGACGACTACCTCCAAAACCTTTTTCTCTGGGACAACCTTCTCACCCTTGCATTGTGGGCATCGGTCCTTGTCACTGATCATCTCACCAGTGCCTTTACATTCATTGCACGCATGCTGCATCTGCTGGATCATAGAGGGGCCAAGGTGCCTTATGGTCACTTTCATACCAGTTCCCTGACAGCCTGAACACTTCATGGAAGCACCTGATTTTGATCCTTTCCTGCAGACGGGTGCCACCGTAAGCTCAGGTCCATACAGAAAACGCATAAGCAACAGACATTGAACACGCATAAAACTCACCCATTACATCTCGAGCAGATCACGTTGCGAGAAAGAGAGAGTTTCTTTGTAGTTCCAAGGTACAGATCCTCCAACGACACCTTTAATGGATGAACCACATCTTCGCCCCGTCTCTGTCTCCTTCCCCTGCTACTCCCACCTACACAGGTAAACAGGCGAATCAATCATCATCCTAGGAAGTAGCAGCCTAACCCTTTCAGATTGCGGGACTATTAAGCACAAAACTCGGCCTTACCCATACCACCAAACGGACTTCCGCCAAAGAAAGATTGGAAGATGTCGAATGGGTCGTGGCCGCCGCCACCACCTCCCATTCCCTCCTTGAGAGCATCTTCTCCATATTGGTCATAAATCTCCCGCTTCTCGGGATCGCTCAGGACCTCATAAGCTTGAGCAAGCTCTTTGAACTGCAGAAAGAAAACAACTTATTAGGCATCGAAGGCTTAACTACGCTGGTGCGGTCGGCAACCATTGCCTCAAGATTAACACATCACGTTAGACTTTCCCGAACTTTGCGAATCTTCGAACAAAGTTCCGGGCTCATCAAATCCTCTATAACTACAATAATTTTCCTATGTACGCAGCGGCTGTGTCTGACGATTATATTGAAAGACGCAAAATATGATCGAGAATCGCAAGGGACCTCTAATCTCAGCACACAAGGTCAACGGCCGGTAGTAGCGGGGGGGCTTACCTTCTCAGGATCGCCTCCCTTATCGGGATGGTTCTTGATGGCGGCCTTCTTGTACGCCTTCTTGAGATCGTCCTGCGAAGCGTTCTTCGGCACTCCGAGAATCTCGTAGTACCTCGTGTTGTCGCTCTTCTTCGGCCCTCTCCCGAACATCCTCGCCCTCCTCCTCCTCTACTTTTCCGATTAAAAGAATCGAACCAGAAGCAACAGCGGACGCGCGGCGGAGAGTGGTTCCGAGAAGCTCCGAGAGAATGTCGATTTGATGGGAACAAAGTCTCTGCAGACGGCGAAGGAACGAATGATTAGCTACGAAGGACTTGGCTGAGGGGAGAAGGGGTTATATATATGATGAGGGTGATGGAGGGCTGAGATTGGCGCGTGGGAAGCGTAGCGCGAGTGTTGGTTGACGGGGGAGAAGGAAGTGTCTAGAGAATTCGATTCACTGCTTCGTGGAGGAGGGAAGGAATTGTTCTGGACTCTTCTCCGAACCGAAGTTGCAGGCTCTGTTACCATACCCTAACCATGTAAAATTACTAAATTGTAAATATTAATATTTTACTAAAAAAATAAGTTAGGATTTTGTGTACTTTTATTATTTCAAAACTTGAATTTTACCGTGAATATGTGTCATTTATTTTAAAATTTGTGCAACTTATTTTCTCTAGTAGCATTTTACGAAAAATTCAAGTAATTTGCTAAAATTTTTAACAATTTACTTTGATGGTATGAATGATTGCACCATACACGTTCCCTGTAACGCTTCTTCCTCTAAAGCATGCATGCGTATAGAGCAAGTACTAGTATACCAGATTATGTATCTGTTGCAGAACTATGGTACGACGTCTTCGCGGTACCATATCATCCACTTTCAGTATCGTTGGATAGGGAGAAGTGCCGTTTCCAGTTCTGATTAGATGAATCATGACAGCCCGTGTTCATCAAATGAGCTTAACTCACATGGGCTCACGTCGCTCTCGACGTGGGACTAGGTCCATGTGAAGTATTTCGCCGCGATACCATACGGGCCTTCGTTTCGTTGGTTGGACGATCAATTACTAATCCGAACTTACAGATAGTCATTGGGATTGTGTTCCAACGGACCCCGGTTCTTTTGTACCCGGTCCATTCACTTCTGGAACGTGGGCCTAGCCGGGACCGGCCCACTTCATCACAACCCCGACCGGCAGGAAACATGCATGTCCAATACTTGTTTGTCTTCCTTTGTCTTGCCAAAGGATTTTTTTTTTGTACTTTTTATTATTTATTATTTATTTTGAGGCAATAATTACTACCACAGTACTACGTGCTCCTTTCACCTGAGACGGGCGTCACTAACGTGCGCCTGGTGCGCAGTAGCCACGCATAGGCCTGACCCCACTACCCTGGTCTCACCTTTCCTTAAAAATTCATTTTTCTTTGCTCTTCTTTTTGTTTGTTTGTTTTTTCTTTTTTTTTTTTATAATTTGTGCTATCTCTTCACACTGAATAATGAATATCCAGTTCTAAGGATTTTGACTTAAATGATAAAGGGAAACTCACACATCTACTCGATTTTTAAATAGAAACTTTTCAAGCCATCGAAATGCTTTTAAGGTGATTACTCGCTTCATGCATCGTTCAGAGTTCATGAAGCTCCCAAAAATTAACCGAACGAATCTTGAACACCTCGCTCAGTAAAAAAAAAAAAGTGAATAACAGATCCATGCAAACAAGGGACGTAGGAAAAAGAAAAATAGAAAATGAAAAAATGTATGCTAAGTTCTTTTGAGGCATGATAAATTAAAATTCGAATATATGGATAACCTCAGCTTAAGCTGCGTATAAATAAGATATTTCCTTCTGTTAATATCATATAAAGTATCATTTATTTTGGATAAAAACAATCATTTTGAGAATCAAATTAAATTCTTAACAACAATTATTATATCACTTGAAAATGGGATTAGTCTCCAATCTTTCATAAGATTCTTGAGATATTTTAACTTTTTATTTTAATATAGATATAGATATAGAAATTTTAAATTATATATATATATATAGTATAAATAAAACAATTAAAAGGGGGAAGAAAAGGAGAATCAATCGAACGGCAGGGCGCGAATGCGTTCCCGTGATTGACTCCTTGGTTGTATGCGGGGCCTGACAGCGACCTGAACTGACGATCAACCAACTCTCCCCAACACGGCGTCGTCTTCTCCCCCTTTCCCAGCCCCACTCCTCGGGGCGCACGTTAGCCTCACACTCTCGCCCCCCCTCTCTCTCTACAACACGCCTGCAGGCAGGGCTGCTGCTATCTCATTCCATCGCCACGTTGAAGTTGAAGAGCTCTGAGCTTTTTGAGTCGGTTCCTTCCTCCCTCTCTCTCTTCAGGGAACAGCGAGCGATGGCGATGGAGACCGATGGTTTCCAATTGTTTACTTCTCGATAGATCCACTAATCGGCCTCCGAAGTTTACTCTCTCTCGTTGGTTGTTCTCTCCCCAACTCTCTCCGTTCACTCCGCCGCTCCACTGTCGCAGCTCTCCAGTAGTTGAAGGTGAAATTGAGTTCCTTTCAACCCTGGATCTGTTCCTCCGCATTGCCTCCATGCTGAATTTTTAGTCGCAGTCAGCTCATTCTAGTGCTTAAGCTGCATTTTCGCATTTGTGTCTGTATTTTGTCGCTCAATTCACGATTCGAGGAGCTTGGCAGCTGGAGATGGAGAATTTTGGCTATTGTGACTCTCTTCGAGCTGCATCGTCTTGAGCTTCTGCTGAATTGCTGACTACGGCTCTAACATGAAATTCGGTCCCCTGTTTGATTGATGTGGTTTGTCAATTGCTTTCTACTGTGTGTTTGGTGTTGGATTGACGTTGTGTATAATGCCATTGCTATTGAGCAACGTACAAGATTAGTAGTGCTTAAGTTGTCGGTTGTGAACCTTAGCATTTATTCACATGAATTATGTTGCTGCAAATAATGAGATAATGGTTACAGAAGATATTGCTGAGTTCAATAATGTGCTGTGCATAGTGGGATATTAATATAAAAGTGTCGACTGTCATGGGTATGAGTAGCAGAATTGTCCACTTTCCCGTCTTCGGTTATTATATGCGCATTTGATGGAGCAATTGGTGTACATATAAGCGCTACATGTTTCTATCATTATCTTTGTTTATCTTCAAGAGAGGGGAAGAGCTGGATGAACAAACAATGTTGCCCTTGCAAAGGTCTCATTCTCGGAGACTACATTGATGATGCAAAAGCTTCTCTTTTAGAAGCTACTCTATAAGATGGCTTGCGAGATTACGGATTCAAGCATTTATTAGCTCGTGGAAACCTGTGCTAATTTAGCTAATTATCAGCTTTTTTTGCTAAGTAGCTAATTATCAGCTTTAGTTGGTTACTGCAGAGCCATTTTGATACTTTCTGGGTTAAACAAAAGCGATTAATTGGTGATTCGATCTTAATCATTATTAGCAATCATGGAGTTAATTTTCTCGATCGTCTGAAGTTTCTTTAAGTGAGATGTGCAGGCATCTCTTCAATGGAAATTCTATTTCTCCTCGCCTTTTCCCACGAAAGTTACCTGATATCCATTCGCATACTAGTTTGTGAGAGTATTTTCTTCTTCCAGGTTCTTGTTAAGTTGATCTGGAGAAAGAGTCGTTATGGGTGTCTCTGGAAAATGGATTAAAGCCTTGGTTGGTTTCAAAAAGTCAGAAAAGTCACCTTCTTCCACCAAGGATGATAATGTGGGTATCCCCTTGTTCTCACATCTATGATTTATTCGATGCAAGACATGAAAATAGTCATTTGGTGTCTCTCATAATTTCTTGTAGAATAATGCGGGAAACAAGTTTCGGTATTGGAGAAAGCATTCCGTCGAGATTGAAAATAATTTTGCAGCTGAGTTTGATTGCAATGCTGCTGCTCACGTTGAAGAAGTGAATACCTCTTTTGCTGTTGGCACTCCTAGTTCATTTCAAGTACAGGAAGCAAGTCATAGCCAACAAACTTTGAGAGAAGAGTGGGCTGCAACACGTATCCAGACAGCATTCCGAGGATTCCTGGTATGAAAATGTACAAACTGCCATATTCACCTTATTGTCTGTGTAAGGAAAGAAACTGTTGAAATATGTGGTTCAGAAAAAGTATTCGGGATCCGATATATGTACTGTTGTCATTATATTAGATGGATGGTGGGTACCAATGATTGGAAATGTGAAAATCAATGCACATATGATCTGTTACAATGTAAAAAGTCTGACCATTCAAAATTCTTAAGATGATTTTTTACTCATTGTGTTGGGTTGTCTACATCTTAAATAGAATAATTTTATCCTCATGTCTGCTGAATAGTCCATTGATTAACACCCAGAACTAACTCATAAATATTGTAATTATCTAAAGAGTGATGTCATGCATCCCATACATGTACTTATAACTTGGTCCACAATCATTCAAGTGTTTAAGGTCAATTAGATGAAAATTTGAACAGAATGAATTCCATTCTTTGACTTGCACTAGGCTAGAAGAGCACTGAAGGCTTTGAAAGGATTGGTAAGGCTTCAAGCCCTTGTTAGGGGCCACGCTGTCAGAAAGCAAGCTGCAATTACTTTACGGTGTATGCAAGCTCTAGTGAGAGTTCAAGCTCGAGTCCGAGCAAGGCGTGTACGCTTGGCACTGGAAAGCGAAACAGCACAGCAGAAAGTTCAGCAACAACTTGCAAATGATGCTCGTGTTCGGGAAATTGAAGTAAGTGAAATCTCCTATTATTGGGCAGGAATGTTTATGTTATGATCATAATCCGATGTGCACGCACTTGTTCATGAGGCTCCACTCTTGAGAAGATGTGATTTATGTTCTGCATTTGCTGTAGGATAGAAAGGAGCACCCAGTTAGTTTTCCTGAAGCACTCAATCATTAATAAGCATAAACATTTCCCAGTAAATAAAAATAAAAATAACTGAGGGGGACGATAGAAAGACTGAAACATCTTTGGCCTGTGTGCTTACCTCATGCTCTGGCTTTCTGGATCCTAAGATTGATACTGTGCCTGTGAGCTAGTGAAGTATGTTGTCATCTCCTTTGCCAGCTTATTTTTTAAGGTAGAGCATCATGACTTGAAGCAACTTCCATGGAGTCTGTTGTTGTAACTTGCTCAAAATAGTAACTTTAGAAGTGCAGGTTACGTAATGCATAGATATTGCAGCTGTTTTCTACATTTAGTGATCACTATGAGAGCCTTATGCGTCCTTGATTTGGTATAACACTTTGGGCTGTGACACAGGAGGGTTGGTGTGACAGCATAGGATCTGTTGAACAAATTCAATCCAAATTACTGAAAAGGCAAGAGGCTGCAGCTAAGCGTGAGAGAGCAATGGCGTATGCTCTGGCCCATCAGGTAATTTCATCATTGATCCACTGACTGTTAAAATGAAATATTTCCTTGGGAAATTAACTTAGTTGGGTTTTATATTCTACTTGTGCAGTGGCAAGCAGGTTCAAGGCTGCAGGCTGCCCCTGCAGGGTTTGAACCCGATAAGAACAGCTGGGGCTGGAACTGGTTGGAGCGGTGGATGGCTGTTCGCCCATGGGAAAACCGCTTTCTCGATATTAATCTCAGAGAAGGAGTGATGATTCGGGAAAATGGATTTGCTGAGGGTAACCATAATGGCACCAGACCTAATACAAAAGCTTCAGGAAAAAAAGTGGTTTCAGTGAATGTTTCAAAAACAGGTCCTACTCAGTCTGATGGTTGCAGTTCTTCTCCTGGTGATTCGGGTACAACGTTGGAGGCGAACCAATCAGCCCTAAACAAACCAAAGACTAAGCCATCTGTTGATATTGCTGCAGAAGAAATCAATTCTAGACCCGGTATTGCTTCGAGATCAAAAAGCAATCCCAAGGAGAGATCAAACCAATCTGATAAACAGGCGAAGAAGCGGCTGTCTTTGCCCAACACTGGTGACTATCTCTCTCTTCCCCACACTCTCGATGCAATTGTAAATCTGTAACTTTTCTTTATTTCAATGTCATTGCTTATAGTATGGTTACGGGCCGACAGCAGTTACTTGACATCAGTTTTTTGATCAGTTATTTCTTCATTGTTTTGAAATCAGGTGGAGGTGGTGATGGTGGTGGTGGTTCTCAAACAAAACGAACTCAGGGACGAACCTCTGTTAAAGGGACACCAGACTCTCAAAAGCCACTGAGGGACAGACAGAAAGCTAACTCGAGAGGCGATGCGAACCCTCCAAAGTCCGTCCCACAGGTAGTCTAAGGATTCCCGGGAACCGGAGAGCTGTATATAAAATTTCCTCCGTTGATGAGGGGGGAGATGCCACCAACGAGTGGAAGAGATTCAAAAGCAAAAGGGGCTGATTTATAAAAGTCGTGGCAATAAGCAGTCGCGGCAGTTTCATCATCGTATGTCTGGTAAAATCGTATTTGGTTTGTAATTTACGTGATGTAACTTACCACGAGACCAGACATGTAAAGTGTTTCTTCGAAGCATGTTGTTGGGTTTGTTGTAGTTTGGTATCTTCCGTTCCATTAGCTCTCTGTTGGTTGAGAGATGGGCAGTGGGCGGTGGGCACGAATTGATGCTCTCAATTACTGTCAACAATCCAACAAAAAGAAAAGAGAGGAGAGAGAGAAGGGAGGGGTGGTGGTGGTGTTATGTTGGGGGGAAGGACTAATGATTTCTCACTTGATTTCTGGAATTACAAAATCTGATTTTGCGGGATACGTATTCGTTGCTTCGAAGTGGATGATCAAGTTTCAAATAGTGAATTTAGCCTCTTTGGTTTTACAATTTAATGTTTTAACTATTCAATTTAATTTTTAATATTAAATTTTATTAATTATTTATTACTCTTTTTATAATTTAATAATATAATTAATATTTTTTTCAATTATTTTTTTTTACGATTCAATGATACAATTATTATTTATTTATTTATTTTTATATTTTCTTTTATAATTCAATAATATAATTATTATAAATTAATTAAAATTAAAATTTATTTTTATTTAATTTTAAAATTAAACACATCGTAGATTTTTATTTATAGTGTGATTAGAGTTAGTTATTACTATATTTTTTTAATGCAAAAATTTTAAAAACTGAAAATTAATATAATAGATTAAAGATTGCTATAATTACGAGGAAAATCCCAACCGAGTTCTAATAATTTACCTCAAGTCAAATGACAAGGTGGTACTGCCAGCAGTGGATGAGATCTGTCATACATACTCTCTCTCTCTCTCTCATCTATCAATCCATCTTACCTGTCAGGCAGAGGCATCAGCCGCAGCAGCAGCAGCGGCAATGCCGGATTGGGGGGGGGGGGGGCCATGGTGACGGTGCTCCTGATGGGAAAACGACGAAACTTTTCAAAGTTGTGAATCTTTCCCTTCCCTTCCCTTCACCAGACGAAGATCTCCAACTTCTTAACAAGGAGTAACCCCCCCCCCGCCCCAATTTCCCCTCTTTTCATTTTCCATTCCCCAAATATTCTCAACCTCGCTTAATCTTGCACTTCTCCTTGATGCCCAAAGTTGGACATCTCTGCTGTCTCTTCTGTACTCAATGATACAGCCACTTTATCTTACACAAGACGCCTAAATAACTACATGAACATTTCCACGACGTTTAGTTCTACTCTACTCCATCAAGGTTCGAACAAAATAGCTACAGTGGATTCTGGACATAGTGCAAATTGACGTGATTTCGTGCTAGGTTCCTTCGATCTTGTCAGATTATGTCAATCGGTGGGGTCGGTCCCACTTACCGCTTCTGGTCATTGCGTGGAAGAAGGAATGGTCTAGTTTTGTGCGATGCAAACTCCATGGTGCAAAGTGGGATTGTGTCAAACTTGAGGGTCCAAAAATGAAAAAACTTTCCTAAGTTCTAAAGCCGTCAAAACATGTCCCAGACCAAACCTCACACCCATGATCTGATCTCTGTCTCTCCCTCTCTCTCTCTCCCCACCCCCCCAACTTGATCTCTGTTCTCTGCACCTTCGCCATCTCTCTCTCTCTCTCTCTCTCTCTCACACACTGCTCCCAAATCCAAACCTTCGTCTCTCTCTCCTCCTTCTCCAATGCTTTACCAGCCCCAACCGCAACCATGAAATGAAACCCTAATTCCCCAATTCAGATCGAACCCAGAAACCCCTTTTCCTCCTCCTCCTCCTCCTCCTTCCATTCTCGCTCGCACATCGATCGGGAGAGGAGAGGATCCATCCAAATGTATAGGGCGTCGCCATTCCTCATCTCCGTCAGCCTCCTCCTCTCCCTCCCCCTCCTCTTCCTCCTAGCCCCCCGCATCCTCCCCCCTCTCTTCCCCCTCCCCGACCCCATCTCCCCCGCCGACGAGCTCGACGACCTCTCCCTCCTCCGCCGCGCCTCCTCCGCCTCCTCCTCCCTCACCCGCCTCTCCTCCTCGTCCTCCCACCACAAGATCGCCTTCCTCTTCCTCACCAACTCCGACCTCCACTTCTCCCCCCTCTGGCACCGCTTCTTCCACAACCGCCCCCGCTCCCTCTTCAACCTCTACATCCATGCCGACCCCTCCGCCAATGTCTCCCTCCCCCCTCCCGGCTCCGTCTTCCACGGCCGCCTCATCCCCTCCAAGCGCACCTCCCGCGCCTCCCCCACCCTCATCTCCGCCACCCGCCGCCTGCTCGCTACCGCCCTCCTCGACGACCCCGCCAACGCCTACTTCGCCGTCCTCTCCCAGTACTGTGTCCCCCTCCACTCCTTCGACTACGTCTACCGCTCCCTCTTCGTCTCCCCCACCTTCGACCGCTCCGCCCCCGCCGCCGAGTCCGCCCAGCACGGCGTCCGCCTCAGCTACCGCAGCTTCATCGAGGCGCTGGACAAATCCCCCAGCCTGTGGAAGCGGTACACTGCCCGCGGGAGGTACGCGATGCTCCCCGAGGTCCCGTTCGAGAAGTTCCGCGTCGGGTCCCAGTTCTTCACGCTCACTCGCCGTCACGCACTCGTGGTGATTCGGGATCGGTCCCTCTGGAAGAAATTCAAGCTGCCCTGTTACAGGGAGGACTCGTGCTACCCGGAGGAGCACTACTTCCCCACGCTCCTCTCGATGGAGGATCCGCGCGGGCTCACGCGGTACACCCTCACCGCCGTCAACTGGACGGGCACTGTCAACGGGCACCCCCACACATACGGGCCCAGGGAGGTTTCTCCGGAGCTGATCCAGCGGCTGAGAGCCTCCAACCACTCCGAGTCTTACCTGTTCGCGAGGAAGTTCTCGCCGGATTGCTTGGAGCCGCTAATGAAAATCGCCAATAAGTCCATTTTCCGAGACTGAGGTTTTCCTTTTCCTCCGGTGAGTAACCGTCACTTCCAAAGCTTTAATTTTCACTGCATTGCGTTTCGTGGGTCGGCTTTTGGTCCAAGTGCTTTGCGTCTAGTGAGTTTAACTGTCCCAATGTGGTTGTCGGTGGCCGGAAACATGTTCGGTTTTCTTCTTTTTTTTTTTTTTTTGGGGGGGGGGAGGGGGTAATCATTGGAAGCTCAAGTAAAATCTTTGCCCAGCAAAGATCAAAGAAGTGAGAATTTTTCGGTCAAGTCCGATCGGCTGCCTGATTAAGCATTAGTCAGTATTCCCTAGAATCCTGAAAATCTTTTGCTGGGTGACCAGAAAGTTATGATTTTTCATAGCAAGAAACTACAAAGCTGTGATTTTTACTTGGTGGAAGACTGAAGAATAAGTCGCGGTCAAATCTGTGATTTCATTGGATGCACCTTGGCAGAGTTTATCGTTCATTGAAAATCTGTTGGGTAGAATATTCTCAGCTTAAAAAAATCCACTTGTTCATATTCTTATTCTAGATTTGCTGGTGGTTCAATCTTTACGTTTCTTGGCTTACCTCCCATCAGTAAATTGGAATAGCGATTCACTCAGAGGGACCGTAGGAAAAGGATCACTGTTGAAACAGTTCAACTAATCACATCGTCTTCCCAATTTTCATGACGTCGGAGATGGAGCAAGGGAAGTTGGCGAAACGATAGAATAGCTAAAAGAAATGGAAGCATCTGCATCTCTTTTAGTCAGAGATCTGGTGGATTGTCATTTTATTAGCTAGAAATAGAACTAGAACTACATTTTCTGGCCAAACATTAGTTCAGATTAGTTGAAGCTGAGTCTTTGAACGCCGACACAGTGTTTGCAGACGGTTCGAATTGGATTTCGTTTTTTTTTTTTTTTTTTCCTCAGGTGGGAATTGAGCTAAATTTGATCTTAGATGGGGGAACCTTGAACTTCGATGATGGATTGATTCCACATTTAGTGACCAAGGCTGCAATCTTAGCAATTTTGTCCTTTTGTGCTGCTAAGAAACAAAAGATTCTCTGTGCCTCAATCTAGATCACTTGTCTGCTTATGAATTTGTTACTATGCAGTGTCTTCGCATCTCTTCACATTGTTGTCATCTATGTTGTTTCCTGCATTATACGTGGGCTAAGGGTGTGATTCGATACAGGTGATTCAAAGTATCAAGTGGAGGAAAATTTTCGACGAATGCCCTATGATATGTCGGAGTTTGTAATCCATTGGAGGGGGGAGGAGAAGGAAGGTTTCGAAGAGGCGCAAGGTGCCCACGAGACGCATCCAACCCGGGAAAAGCTCCAATGCTACTAAGAGAGAGTGGAGAGTAGTGTTTTGCAGTCTGAATGCAAAATGAGAGGTCTAAAAGCATAAAGAAGTGCTTCCGAGGTACATAAGTTTCCTTTGTTTTATTTTTTCATTTTCTTTCTTTGGGTGGGGGGTGGGTTAATGGTGTAGAATTGGATTAGAGGGTACCTAATTAAGTTGGGGTGGCTTTGCCTCCTTTTTTTTTTTTTTGGGGGGTCGTAATTCTTGTACATATTATGGAATTGGGGGAGGGGAGTCGAAGAGGATGAATGAGTCCTTCTCATGTACTCTCTTTTTCGGAGGAAGAGGAAAAGGGAAAAGGTGGGTGTGGACTAATGGAGGAGGGGAGACAAAGTTGATGGGCTTATATTGTTATTATTAATCAATCCGCAGAAAGTGAAGTAAAAAAGAAGACGAAAGGCTCTTTTGCTTTGCCTTTAGCCCCCAATTGCTTCTCTCTTTTGCTTGCTACTATATAGTTCGTGTACGGTGTATATATATATATACGAGTTTCTTGATTGATCCCGAACATGGAATGGAACATACCGACACCGACACGAGCCTTTTCTCAATGACATTTACTTGTGGGGCTGTTTGATATCGGATATTGGGGCAGCTTCGTAGGTGGACCCTTTAGAAGCATTACATGTGAGGGTTCTATTAGTTTGTTCACTAGATATGTATATATATTATATATATATATATATATGTATACAGAGGAAGGGAAGAGGAGGGCAGTAGTGTAATAACAATATGACATATGAAGTTGTTTGGTGCTAAACGTGTCAGGCATGGGGTGCAGTTGTCGGTGCTGAGGGCCCCCCTGTATTAATAAAACCAAAAAAAAAAAAAACAAAAAAACAGAGGAATAGACAAATCCATCCTTCCCTGTTGGTTGTACGGATTCCCTGAAAGAGCGGTCCGTCATCCCCCATGTCCTTGTTCTTCTGTTGCATTGCAGTTGAAAATTGAAATTAGGACATGCAGTGTCCCGTCCCCGAATGAAGCTTCCTTTTTCTTTTTTTTTTTCTTTTTTTTTTTAATATAAAAAAGAATCATTAGGGAATCACCGAATGCTTTGGTCAGAATGCGTCGGTGTCAAATCTTCAGTCCCACAGATTATTCAACGCCTGATAAACTATTGCACCTGCGTGTGCGGATCTAGTGGCTGGAAGAGGTGTTTTAATGTGTGAAATTTAATCAAATGTTACGAAGAATTTTTTGTGCATCGGGCGTGTTATAGTCACGTACTAATGTAAATCACAGAGGTATCGGGCGTGTTATAGTCACGTACTAATGTAAATCACAGAGGTGCTGGGATTTCTCGGGAACTTCATCGACGTTACATCTGATAACTCAACATGTGAAAGATTGTGAACGAAGGAAAATGATGATCGAGAAACTGGGACTGGGACTGGGAAGGAGCAATGTTGAAGGGAAGGCGGAGACGTGAGGCTGAAGAAATAAGAGACAGACGGCAACAAGTTTAGTTGGGGCAGACAGCATAACCATATTTTCCATGAAAAAGAAAGGGAACTGCCCCGTACATTAAATTAAATTAAATTAAATAAATGTGCTGCTGCTGGATGTTGACTCTTTGTCAACTTTTCAAAACAAAGAAGGAATCCGATGAGAGTGGAGGGGGAAAAAATTTAAATTTTTTTTTTTCAAAATTCTCTCGAATATGATTTGTATTATATCACCTCTTCTTTGCTTTGCTGCCTTTCGTTGACTAAAAGGAAGAGAAGGTCAAGGACAGCTGAAAAGAGAGCTAAAGAGAAGTCTGATCTGAGCAAGTAGCCTGTAAAGAATCGGAATGAATACTGTTTACAACCAGTTCTCGACCGTTCGCAGTTTCCGGGGAAACTCCTAGTACAATGCGTTCGAGTTCTGCAAATCTGTATTCCTTGGTGAATTCTCTTTCAAATGGAAGGTGGGACTCTTTTGGGGTCCAATGTTTATGCAGACTTTTCAAGATATCTGTTATTTCGATCACTATACTTAGGGAGCCTTCTCGATCAACCGATAAGAATTGATCCGGCTCGACATAGATAGGCACGTGGTGTTTCATGAACCGAGGTTGCTGATGCCAAAGTAGACTGTCTTCTGCTGATACGAATTGATGGCATAGTCCACCTGAAAGTGACCGACTGGAGCTTTAAAACGGAGGCCGTACCCAAGCCCCATTCCTGAACCGAGCTTCCCGTGCCTCAGTGCTGGATTTCCTGCAAGGAAGAAATTCGTCCAAAGTGGGAATTGAGAAATTGAAAAGTTTCGTATAGCTGGACAATCTAAAGTCCGTCAGTAATAGCTGTGTGAGGTATATCAACTCCGGGCAATTCAAAGACAGTCCATAGTCCTGGGGCTGTTTATAACTTGCCAATTAAGAATTCTCAGATGTACTAGTACTATCGAGTGCACCAAAGATGCAGTTCTCGATTCTCCTGAGAGGCCACAATCACTGCGAGCAAACATATTAATGACGAGGAACGCGCAATTTCTGATCTACGATCAAGAGAGGCCACCAGTATCGTGGGCAATAGTTTTTTTATCGTTAATAGCAATCGATCTGTATTCATAACAATCAACGGTTGTCCAGGTTGCATAAGAAAAAATAAGTGGACCTCATTATGCCATTTTACACCAGAACTCCAAGGACTTACCAGGAACATGACGACCGGATCCCAAGTCAGTTCCGCAATCCAAGAAAACAGCTCCTTCCATCATCTTGTTCTGAAGGGATACCATACAAATCAGCACAAATCAGAAAATATCGTGCCCACAGGATCTCAGTGCAGTTGAATATACACTTTGAAAGAGTTCAAGTTGTATATAGGGACAAAAGGAAACAGTATTTATATACAAGAAATACAGCAGGGGGGTCACGTGCTCTAGACGTGGACAGGACAATCGGATTTGCGGTGTAGTTTGACATAAAAGTACGGACGCACCAAAGGGAAAGTTAATTCACTGTTAGCGACGAGGCATGATCTCCCAGACCCAACAGCACCTTCACCATAACCTCGAACACTGCCCAGCCCTCCAATAGAAAATGCCTGGTAAGGAGCCATGTCTCCTACGATCGAACCCCCTGTTACACTGTCCGAAGGAAGAGTTAAAAAGGAATTTATGAAAAATGAAGGGAATATTACTTGCATATTTATGAGGCCTATGTCAACCATCACGTAACCAAACTTTCCAACAAATAGTAATGGCTGTTTCCCTGTCTTACGAAAATCGTTTTAACTTGTCTATGTAGTCCCCAAACGGTTCAGCTGATAACGAGATAAGTTTCACAAATTTGAAACTTGGAACATATCAAGCCCTTAAGAGGACTCTTTCCTTGACCTTGAACTCAAATCTGGCTCAACTCTCTCTATAACAAAGAAGCCACAAGATTGACAATTGGAAGTTCTAAGCATTCCAAGCATGTATATGATCTAATGTTGAAGCACATAACTGAAAATGTAAGGAAGGGATCATTCACCTAGTCAAGAGAAATGTAGGTCCCAATTTGATGCCCTTCGATGCGACAAATTTGAGCCGATTGAATATAATCCACTTAGAAAGAAGCGGGATTCCTTGCTCTATTTGAAAACTAATCTGGAAGCAAGACAAATTTGGGAATAAAAAACATCACAACAATGTTCCTACAAATCTGAAGATCGAACAAAAGTTCTATCAAAGAGAATTAACAAACAGAAATTCATGAGAATACATTACACGAAAAAAGCTGCGCTCCTTGGCTTTCGCATAATGAGACTCTTGCTTCAAAACCACCATACTGTCATTTGAATTTCCACTGCATTCAAGCAAATATCAGATGCTACCAAAAAGCAATACTATCCACATGTACAAGAACTTTTTACAACAAAACTAGAGCACCTGTAAGTGACAGGAAATCCATCAAGATCCCTGCTTATGGACCGCCCATCATCATTCACAGGACGGACATGCTGCAGAAATCACGACAATAAGTGTCTCTTGAAACAACCAATGACAGACTATGGATGATGTGATTGTGCCAACAATAAGGAAAAGTGATGGATTCAAACACACCTTAAATCTGATACTAGTTGTACTGCTCCAATTGGAATTTGCAGGCTCGGTTAGATCCAACCCAACTGAAAACTGAGACAAATTCACACCTCCACTGCCTGAACGGGAGAAGTTGTCCATAGGTTTGCCGTGAACCCCAATTTCCGGTGAGAGAGAATGCTGTTCAAATTATTTAATCATAAACAAAGCTGTTTCTTTGCACATGACAGGTTGTTTTTCCACTTCCCAGTTGATAACCAAACTAATAAACAAGTCCTGTCAATTATCTAAAAGGCTTACTACAGTACATATAGAGGAGAAGGTTACCTGGATAACAAATGACTGTTGGGAAAGCCATTCTGGTCTTGGCCTCCTGTAAGCTATCAAGGCATTGGAATCATAAAGACCCTTATCCCACGAAACATCGAGCTTCTCGCTCCCACCAAATAAGTTTGGGTGCTTGAGGCAAAGACTGGATAGAACAGATAAAACCCGCATTACAATAAGACCTACAAGAGAGCAAAACATCGCACACATGGAATGCATATATCTACAGGTTATTATGGCTGGTTCTTGAATAAAAGAAAGCCAGAATTAATCCTACCTCCCAATGATCATCGATAATGGACTACCGGAGCTCCTGCAACGCATAGAATAGTTACTATTAAGTCCTAAAACTGCATCATCCCATCCATTTCACTTTCCATGTTTTCCCAGGAAATAGACGGGCATTCGGCGAGAAAGAACGTGTAGACGGGGAAGATGGCAAAAACCTGAACGGGGGCAGCATCAGGGAGGCGCATAGCTTGTGAGTGAGATCGACGTTAACGTCAATTTTGGCTGTCGGAAAAATGAATTGCAGAGTCAGACGAGACTGAGACAAAAAAAAAAAAAATTATGGGACACGAGCAAAGAAAGGACATACCTTTGCCCGCGTGTATGCTTTTCTGAGCTCCCATAGCGAGCCCATCAAATTTACATGGGCAGACTCAGCTCAATCTCCATTGCTCTAATAGCGGGAGCTCCGGCACAGATTCTTGCTTCAATCAACAGACATGCCCGGCAGCTTATATGAGCTTCCACGAAGAGAGAGAGAGAGAGAAAGCCGATGGTGAGCGGTGCCTTTCCTGGGGGGGAAAGGAGCCCTCTGCCTCCAAGTTTTGTTATCTCTTCGTGTGCCTTGCTTAGCTTCGCTCTCTGCTCTGCTTCCGTTCACCAGTCTCTCTCTCTCTCTCTCTCTCTCTCTATCTGCGGCATCCGCAGCGCACGTGAGGAAGACGATGCCTTGGTCGGCCCAAACTTAGCCCATTGGGCCTCATCCTACAACTGGGCCTGGGCCCACCACAGAGCTTCTTCCCTGAATCCCACGAAACGTTTCAAGCTTGGTTACTTGGCAGAGAAACAGCGGACGCAGCACGAACTCTTCCATCTCTTATTATAGCCCCGTCCACCGCCGCCGTAGCTCCACCGGTCGTCGGAGCGCTTTCACAGGGACGGATAGATAAGAAAGACCGAGAAAGAGGTTCGGTTTCAAGCTTGGGGGATCGCTGATGGGGAAGAACGAGAAGACAGGGCTCGGGAGAGCTCTGGTGAAGCACCACAACCAGATGATCCAGCAGTCGAAGGAGAAGGGCCGGTTCTACCGGAGCCAGCACAAGAAGGTCCTCGAGTCCGTCACCGACGTCAGCGACATCGAAGCCGTCATCCAACAGACCGAGGAGTCCGACCTTCTCCTCTCCGTCGCCGCCGACACCCCTAACCTCCCTATCAATCTGTAAGGCCCTCGCTTCAGTGGTCTCCTACTTTTATTAAACTTTTGTAGCCTTTTGGTTTCCTCTTCTCATCGAAGTTCGTCCAAACGATGTCTCTCGGATGTGTTCTGCGTGAAGGAAGAATGTAATTGCTCAAATTAGCGATATTGAGCTTCGTTTGATGAGGTTCTGTGCCAAGTATTCGATTCTTATCAATCAGCCGATGCATAGACTGAGTGCCTTGATTTAAATTTTTGCTTTTGATTATTTTGAGCGTGACGATCAATCTCAGATGTGTCAGAATCTGTCAGTGGATGATTGTCTGGTATAAGTTAAGATTTTATGGTCGTGCTGGAACAGGGACGGGAGCTCTAGCACCAGCCATTTGACGCCCGAGGAGAGGAGGGAGCTGCGGAAGAGAGAGGAGGTCTTGCATGCCGGCAGTCTCCAAGTTCCACGAAGGTTCGTGTTTTACAGCTCTGCCTCGAATTTAAATCAGTTAGCAGCATCTGAGTAATGATTATATGTGATGAATGTATCCACAGGCCACCATGGAGTCCTGCAATGACTGTGGAAGATCTTGATGCCAACGAGAAAAGAGCTTTCTTGGTATGGCGTCGGGGCTTGGCTAGGTCAGTTATCTTAACTTTGTTTTTCTTGATAAGTACAGTTACGTCAGTTATCTTTATCTGTCAGTGTTCATCCATTGAAGTCCTGATGCATAATCTATGAACTTTTAGGATAGGACAACATAGATATTTGGTACCTGGATGCTTTACTTTTGTTGCTTTTATGCTTGCCAAGGAAGTTTGGAGGTCAATGTCAAGGTGCCACCTCCAATGTTTGGGCTATAATTAAGCAGCTTTTATTCCAAGGGGAAAAAGCTGTTACCGACTAGAATGTCGGCTGCTACTCTACATGCTGAACCCACCGATGAATATATTCTTCTGTTTAACTGGAGTTGCTTAGACATAAGAACAATTGAACGAGTTTCTACATAATTTCTATCAGAAGATGGCATTGCTGATATTAAGGATCGGGAGTAGCAATTGATGCTTCTTGATTTAACCATACTAAGTTAAATGTGCATCCTGCATTTATTTTCAAACTAATGAGCTTGTGCTCCTTCCACTGTCACCCTTACTTCAAGGATGTCAAGTTGTCAACACTGATTGACCCGTCTATGGTTTTTTGCACTATCAGACTTGAGGAGAATGAAAATCTTGTTCTTACTCCATTTGAGAAAAACCTGGATATCTGGCGACAACTTTGGCGTGTGGTTGAACGCAGTGATCTGGTAATCTTTACCTTGTCTTTTTAATAATATATTATATATTATTTATATATTAATGATATATGCATAATGTTTTTGTGTGTGTCAATACCTATGATTTGCTCATGGTAGCTGGTTGTACTTGTAAAAGAAATGTTGTGGTAGGTGTCTACTCTCTCTTTCCATCTAATGATGGTTGGTTTCATACAGTAACTGAGTTATGTGTTCTTGTATTGTGCTTTTCAGCTTGTAATGGTTGTAGATGCCAGAGACCCCCTATTCTACCGCTGTCCTGATCTTGAGGTACTTCTTTATATTCTTACTAGGATTGTTGCTTGGAGAGTCCCAATGAGGTGGTGTAATTGAATTATTTCAAGTATGGGATAGTTGTTCTGATCTTGTATTGTATGTCCATGTTTTCATTTTTTCTTATGTTATGAGTTGGCTTCGAAATTTGATTTTCAATTTCTAAAATTGCTGACTAACTCAATTAACATACATTCTTAAAATAGTAGCAACATCATACTTGTAGCTATGATGCCCTTCAAATAAGTTGAAATTCAACATGCAGCTTCAAGGTAAAGATCTTTACTTGATTAATTTTGCCCCTCTAAGTGTTAGCAGTCACACTTATCGAGCCAAGCAAGAAAATCATGCTTCAAATTTTTGAAAGTTTATACATGTGGTGAGTGGTGGTTGCTAGTTGGATTTTAGATGTACTTTACTGCAATGCAGGCCTATGCACAAGAGGTTGACCAGTACAAGAGAACACTGCTTCTTGTCAACAAGGCAGATCTGCTGCCATACTCTGTCAGGTTTGTATATTATCTATCAAAATTATACAATAATGTCACTTTCTGAGCCCGCTGAGTTCCTAATAGCTTCATTCTGCCGCTGTATCTGTAGGGAGAATTGGGCAACATTCTTCCAGCAGCATGAGATATTATATCTATTCTGGTCAGCTAAAGCTGCTTCTGCGGCTTTAGAAGGGAAAAAACTCGCCTCCCCATGGAGAACCCAAGGTAATCTGCAGGAAAAGGATGACCCCGATACTAAAATATATGGGAGGGATGAACTTTTGGCACGTTTGCAGTCTGAAGCTGAAGAAATTGCCAAGATGAGGAGGGAAGCAGACTCTACCAGCAGTCTCTCAAATGGCCATTCCTCTAATGGAAGTACACACTCTAAAACCGTTGTGGTTGGATTTGTTGGGTATCCCAATGTTGGGAAGAGTTCAACCATCAACGCCTTGGTGGGTCAGAAAAGAACTGGTGTTACTTCTACTCCAGGGAAGACTAAGCACTTCCAGACTCTGATTATATCCGAGGAGCTAACTCTATGTGACTGTCCCGGTCTAGTATTTCCATCCTTTTCGAGCTCAAGGCATGAGATGATTGCTTGTGGGGTTTTGCCCATTGATAGGATGACTGAGCACAGGGAGGCTCTGCAGGTGGTGGCCAATCGAGTCCCCAGGCAAGTAATTGAACAGGTTTATAATATAAGACTGCCCAAACCCAAGCCTTACGAACCTCAGGATCGCCCTCCTCTGGCATCAGAGCTTCTGAGAGCCTTCTGTGCCTCTCGTGGGTATGTTGGAGCTAGTGGACTGCCCGATGAAACCAGAGCTGCGCGACTAATGCTGAAGGACTATATTGAAGGCAAGCTCCCTCACTATGAAATGCCCCCTGGGATGGAACCCGAGGAAGTGGAAGCTGAACGGGAAGATTCTGTGGAACCTACTCATGAAATGCCCGAATCAGATTCTTCTGACGTTGAGAATTGTTCGCAGGAGGTTGCAGGTGAAACTGTGCCTGTTCTTGATGATGTGCTAGACGACTTAAATCATTTTGACGTGGCTAATGGTTTGGCATCATCCAAGAAAGGTGCTGCTAAGAAGCAAAGTGCATCTCATAAGAACCACAAGAAGCCTCAGAGGAAGAAGGATCGATCCTGGAGGGTTGGGAATGATGATGGAGACGGAATGCCAGTGGCTAGGGTATTCCAAAAAGCCAGTTAATAGAGGTCCGGTTATTACATGATGAAGAGGTATCCGTTGAAAAAAAGTCTGTATAATTTAGTGCTGTTACCTCGTGGATATTGTAGTTTTTAGCTGTTGTCAGCCGCTTATCAATGGAGAATGGAGAAACACGGACTCATCGTGGGATAGATTATGATGGAGAAATTTGGCTCGATTTCCGAACTCTATGGTAATCGTTACTCGGAGATAAGTACTCCAAAGTCTTAAATGCCATGAACATTCAAACCACCATTGATGAGGGCCGATGGTGATTTGGTTATTGCGCTTACTCGGCATGACCTGCTGAAGCACGGAGTTATGATTTATGGGGAGGGCTCCATCGAGTTATGATTTATTGGGAGGGATCCATTGACGATTTTGTGATAATCAAGGGAAGTTTCTGTAGGAATGTATTCTGTACTTTATATAGGTGAAATGGCTTTGGATATCTATTTGTACTTAATCAATGTTGGGATTATAGATCATGTGATTCTGTCTGGGTTCGCTGTCCATACTCATCTGGTGCACGTATGTCAGCAGAGAAGGGTCAGTCGGAGGAACAGGAAAAAGTTAAGGGTGCAAACTGAAATTATAGGAAACTTGGAAAAAGTTTCCATTTTCACATAGAAATTTTGGGGAAACTGAAGTTTCTTCATTGAGTAAGAAGCGCTCTCTGAGGCGCGTGGTGTTCTAATATACACGACAAAACACCGCCTTTAATGCTTTATTAACTACTACCTCCTTTTTTAAGGATTTTATGGTCTGCCAAGAACAGGAGCTGTTTATTCATGGGGAGTGATTATTCTCGACGCACGAGACAGTATTTGAACTGGACTCTTAACACTTTACATGCACTAGCCATCGCGATTTTTCATGTACTAACCTCACGATTGTATATACGATGTGCCCAAGAATGCAGTTTAGGATGAGGTCAGATCTAGTTCGGGTCCTATCACGCATTTCAAGGTCAAAAAGCTTACTGCAACTCTCCTCGGCCCTTTACTTTTCTTAAGTGCTTGGAAATAGGAGACGAGGAGTCCAGTCCAAAGTGATAACCCATATTTTAAAAGACTTCAGCTGTTACGAGAATATAATATTTTTATAATATAGTTTCTCTTAATTAGATATTATTTCCTATATTAATTTGAGTCAGCAGTCTTATGTTTCTTATTTTATATTATTACCTTATTTTATTTTAGAAAAGTAATTTAGAGAAGATTAGATATTAGTTTCCTATTCTAGAGTCAAGGGGTGTCTTCCCTTTATATAAATATGCACCTTATTGTAAGAGAACATCAGAGACTATGAATGAATATTTTTGAATGAAATTGCTTAGAGCGTTTCTTCTCTTTTTTTTTTTAAAATCTAAATAAGTTCCTTATTTAGTGACAAAAACCCCAATTCTTATCGTTCATCCTTGAGCGTGGCGAATCAAAACGACTTTTTTTAGTCGTGGCGAGTTATCTTATCGAGTGAGTTTAGTTGATTCTATCTTTCACCCTTATTTCTTATCGAGTTCTGGTTCATGAGCTTATCAATATCGGTAAGCTTGATTGTTTCTTTTATTATTAAGAATTTATTACATCATATAACCTAATGTTAACAAATATTCTTAGATATATCCTAATGCTGATTTTTTGTTTGAGTTATCCCAACATTGATATTTTCGTTTTACCATCTAGCCTCTTGGGAATAGATGGTAACATCAAACTAGCAACGTTGAGATATCTCAGGCAAAAAATCGATGTTATGATAAAACTAAGAATATCTATCAACGTTAAGATTATATGGTGCAATACTTTCTATTATTAATTAATAATTACATTGTGCATCTCTATACAAACATTTTGAGATGACAATGCTGAATTGTTATAAAGAACGAATGGCTTGCGGCTTGAAAGGTGAAGACGAGCGCTAGTGTGTGACTTGACCACAATTGCTTCGGGTTGCTGCTGACATTCTGTTTTTTATTGAATGATGATACGATTTAGATGTCATTATTAATTAACAATTTATTTATTTTTGCACCAAAAAAAGAGCCACCGGAGCGCGTGAAGCTGACGTTTGCTATTGGCGCGTCGGATTTCTGAAATTTCCCGCTTCGAGGGGCGACAAGGAGCAAGGCTCCATTGAAATCGGAGCTGGTGAACTCCGTTAAATTGGTATTAACACACATCCCGGTTAATCCGGTAACGAACTTCCTCTCTCCGCCGTCGGTCGGCGCCCTCCCCCGCTCTTCCGTACAACCGTCCACCGGCCGATCCCGTCATTGCCTTCCCCAGGTGAGAGGAGAGAGACTGAGAGAGGGACACGGACACCGCGAAAACATTCAGCTGTGCAGAGGAGAGAGAAAGTGAAATTAAAAAAAATCAGAAATAATAATAAAATAGAGAGAGAGAGAGAGAGAGTGATTTAGAGGCATTAGTAAGGCATAATCACATAATTAGTTCTCCTTTGCGGAGAGGATCCAACGATTTTTTGTGGAGAGAGAAAGTGCGACATGTAGAGAGAGAAACAGAAAGGGAAGGTTTGATTTTTCGCTTTGGAATTTCCTCCGTGATTGATTCGTCTTTGTCCCGATTCTCAGCTGCTCGACGGCCTTCGAAGTTCGTCCATTGGTGGAGAAAGTTGGCAGATGCTGCTGGCCTGGTTGAATCTTCCAAGGCTCAATTTTGAATCTTTCGCGGGTGATTTTGGTTTCGAGCTCCCGGAGTTTGATTCTCGTTGACGGGTAAGGGTTTTGCGATTGTTTGGGAGCTGGAATTGGAGGTGAGAGGGGTTGGATTTTTTTTTTTTGTGATGGGAGCTGAAATGTTGATCCGAAATGCGGATTAGGAGGAATTCCGGCTCGGATCTTGAAATTTGGGCTCAACAGAGGCAACGGTGCGATGGACATGGACTCGCCGATGGTTTCGGAGGCCGATCACGATCATGCGGAGCAGAATGGGGCTGACGCCGCTGCTCCGGCTCTGGAGACGGTTATGGAGGGAGAGCAGCTCGGGGAGAAATCGCCATCGCCACCGCCTCAGGCTGCTCAGCAGAGCCCAGTGGTCGGTCCTAGACATGCGCCGACTTACTCTCTGGTGAACGCAACGATAGAGAGGAAGGAGGACTGCCCTGGACCGAGGTGCGGGCACACATTGACGGCCGTGGGTGCTGTGGGAGAGGAGGGCAGCCCTGGATACATTGGGCCGAGGTTGATATTGTTCGGTGGTGCCACTGCCCTCGAGGGCAATCCATTTGCTGCTGGGCCTCCTTCTTCAGCTGGAAGTGCCGGAATTCGTATGCTATCTTCCCCTATATCTGATGTGCTGGATCTCTTGATTTCGAATGTAACGCTGTTTCTCTCGGTTTCTTATGACATGGTCGACCATGTCCTCCTTTATGAATTTCAACTGAGGTCCAATTAATAATTTTGCTGTCCTGTCTGGGATGATGCGTATTAAGCGTCGAGCGTGTACTTCATTACACATTATACTTAGGGTGACTTGATGATAATTTGTGGAAGTACACGAAGTTATCCATATTTTTTGTGTCTTAGCCAATCCATGTGTATTAAATTGCTCGTTGAGCTTACCTTCACGATAATACTGCTGCGTGCATAAAATCCACTATTTTGTCTGCCTGCTAAGACTATTGGTTCACTCACATTTCACTATGCTGGAGCTGTTTGAATACACATGGCACATGAACTTATGATCTCAATTTTATTGTTGATATGACAGAGCAAGTATGGTTCTGGCGATAGTCTTTCTTATGGTGCTAGAAAATTTAGATTTGATGCTGACCATACTTCTTGGGATTGCTAAAGTCTTCCTTAGCCTTGATTAAGTACAAAATGGCATATTTCATTATGAAAATGCAAGATGGACTGGACATCTGAAAGCCTAGGCCATGACATTTGCAATTTTTAGTTCTCTCATATGCATTTGATGTCAGTTCAGCTGCATAATGTTAAATTCTGGGCATCCTAAACCAGTAATTTGATCTGCTGATTCGACTTGCATCATGGGCTATGATGTCCCTGCGTTAAGAATGCTAGATGGCTTTCTGTTGTTTTGGGAAGATAATTTTTCTCTCACTCTTTCACTGCAAAACTTTTGTGCTTTGACATGATGGCCTAATCATTTTGATATTCTCTGACTTGCAGGACTTGCACATCCCACAGCTGATGTGCACTCTTATGATGTCTTGACAAATAAATGGACGAAGTAAGTCTATGGTCCAGGGTCTATTAATTATTCAAGTGTAATATCCTGTTATTTATTTATTTATTTTGGCTAATAGAAAACAAATTTTGCAGGGTCGTACCTCTTGGTGAACCACCAACTCCAAGAGCAGCACATGTGGCCACAGCTGTGGGAACAATGGTCGTTATTCAGGTGCACCAACTATCCATTTTACTTACTTATAAATATATATATATATCCATTTTACTCTGGATTTCATTCAGCTGCTCTCGTTTATTAGGCTTTGAAAACATAATTTGTTTGACCTGTTTAGCTCAAATTCTTGAGTTCTAATTTTCTTATTTATTTTAGGGTGGAATTTGTCCTGTTGGCTTGGCAGCTGAAGATCTTCACGTTCTTGACCTTAGCCACCAACGACCACGATGGCATAAGTTGTACTTCAGATCACTAATGTGTGTCATCATATCATTTCTTTTTTGATTATTTCATGGGCTAAAACGTATGCTGTTTCGAATTGTAGAGTTGCTGTTCATGGCCCTGGTCCAGGTCCAAGATATGGGCATGCTATGGCTCTGGTTGGTCAAAGGTATCTGATGGCAATTGGTGGAAATGACGGTAAGAATCCGAGGCACGGTATTTCATATTTTCCTATTGCTCCAAGTGCAACTATATCTGTGTTTCTATCACATCCATGACATTGGTGGGATAATGTTTCAGGGAAACGGCCACTGGATGATGTGTGGGCACTGGACACAGCTGCCAAGCCCTATGAATGGCATAAGTTGGAGCCAGAAGGGGAAGGGCCACCGCCATGCATGTAACCTCTCCCTCCCTCCCCTCACATGCACATAGTAGGTGTACATTTCCAAGGAGATGGCGTTCATGTTGTACTTACTTCGGTTTGCATTTTGACAAGGTATGCAACTGCAAGTGCACGCTCTGATGGTCTTCTCCTACTTTGTGGAGGCCGGGATGCTAGTGGTGTGGTGAGTAGACTCTTTTTACAATGTTGAGATTTCATTGATGGTTTGATCTAGGGATTAGTCTGAAAGTAATTTAACTAATGTGATTAGGATGTTCTCGATGAATATTGGAAAGATTTCATGAAGGGTATATCTTCTGCTTTTAAGATTGAACTTCCTATGCAGTTCATGCTTACAATCATTCAACAAAACCTGGCAGTCAGAAGTATAATGTTCCCCCTGGCATGATAGAATAGTTAAGCACCTTTGATTCTTGACTGATGAATAGGAATGGATGTATATGGTGGCACATGCCATATGATTAACAGAAAATGTCCCTTGAAGTACAAACTAATCATGCCTGTAGTTCCTTAATGACACTTGTTAAGCTGCTTACCTCTGCTCTTATTCTCTGTTAATTTGTCATATTTGACTAATTATTCCTTCCTCCGCTTTTCTGTGACTTCAATAGCCACTTTCCAGTGCATATGGGCTTGCAAGACATAGAGATGGACGGTGGGAATGGGCAATAGCTCCAGGCATCTCACCATCTCCAAGATATCAACATGCAGCAGTAGGTTTGCTTTACCTTTTCTGCTTCCCTGGTCCTTTATTTTTTCTTTTAATGGTAAAATCAGTAATTTTGTGTCGAATTACTAGGTATTTGTCAATGCACGACTTCATGTATCTGGAGGGGCGCTTGGTGGTGGACGCATGGTAGAAGACTCATCAAGTGTTGCAGGTAATAATCGATAATGTCTTCACAATTTGGATTTCTTGTCGAATGTATGATGGTCATCTTGTCATTCAGATATAAATACTAGAAATATGACGATGATGGCGGTTTCCTATTATGTCCTGTTCTAACAGGAGTATCGAGTATGTACATAAATTGCTTTGTCCTCATCAAAGAAATTCAGTAATTCCTGTTCTATCATTCTTTATTCCTTAGTGTAATTGCTGACATTACTGTATTGTGCTTACGTAATCAACTGAAAGCTTGATAAGTACTATTAATCGGAAATTGTTGAGAGAAATATAGGACCATATTATTATATGCAGCTAATTTTCTGACAAGATCAACTCCCTAATGATTCATAAAGAGACTTTTAGTGGGAGTTTTTCACAAATCTACTGTTTGCAGTGTTGGATACTGCTGCTGGTGTATGGTGTGATACAAAGTCTGTCATCACCAGTCCCAAAACTGCAAGGTCTAGTGCTGGTGCAGCTGTTGCTGATGCTACAGTTGAGTTGACAAGGCGTTTCAGGCATGCTGCTGCCGCCATTGGTGATTTAATATTTATATATGGTGGACTACGTGGTGGTAAGACATCCTGCTTGTTCAACTCTTTTTCTTATCTTCTTTGGTTAAAGGAGTTGCCTATGCCATGCATAAATTATGCTTGTACATGCCCGTATCATGAGTCAAGTGATTGTCATTTATATATCATAATAAGAATAATAAGCCATGGTCTTTGCATATGAGGATTGAGCTAGAAATGAGGATGAATGAGATCTTCTGAACTTATAGGGTGTTTCCATGACCATTTCAGCCCTGGGTCTTAAATTGTCTTAAGAATGTGAGATTTATATGGGTTCTCTAAAATGGGGAACAAGGAGATAGTCAATACTGCGAGATCCTCTTTTTTGTTAAATAAGTTGTTCCAGAGACTGCTGATATACAAAGATAAGTGATATGCTATTTTTGAAACCAACTTCAGATGCCATGTAGAAATTCCAATGGGATATTATTAGTAATTTGCATGGTTTTTAGAGTCAAATTTAGCAAAACATTTTCCGATCTTAGACAACTTTGTTGTGATTCTTGTGAATGACTAGTAACTCAGAATTTTGTTCTCATGCTCTTTGTTGTGAAACATGAAGCATATGATAGTATTAATGTAATAATGCATTCTTTTTTTCTTTCCTGTAACAGGAGCACTGCTCGATGATTTACTTGTTGCTGAAGATCCAACTGGTCCAGAAACAACAGCAGCCTCTTCGGACAGTTATGCAAATGTTGATGAAACAAGGAGGAGGCTTGGGGATGGTGCAGTTTTGCTCGGAAACCCAGTTGCTCCCTCTGTAAATGGCGACATGCATACGGAGGTGAGCTCTGAAAATGGCATTCCTCATGGATCCCGGTGAGTCAGATATATACATATATATATAAATTGATATGATCTTTACTTGCAATAGGTAAATGTTACCCTTGCATCTGAATTGATTATGAGGGATTTGGGTGTGTTGTGTTCTGTCAGAAGAATGAGCAAGGATGTTGATGTTTTAGTTAAAGCATCAGCAGAAGAAGCTGAGGCTATTACCGCTACTATGAATGCTGCTAAAGCACGGCAAGTTAATGGAGGAGTTGACTCACCAGATAGGGATCGTGGGGCCGAGGCTACTCCTAGTGGGACTATGACTGGGCCAGATTCTGCTTCAAGTGAACTGAGTGCTGGAGTCCGACTGCATCACAGAGCTGTTAGTACTTACATTATTCTCTATACTGAATTTCATGCAAGCTTATTGTAGCATGAAGACTGGAAGTATCACCTTACGTGGTTCTCTTATCATGCTTCACAGGTGGTTATAGCTGCAGAGTCCAGCGGAGCTTTGGGTGGTATGGTGCGACAACTTTCCATAGATCATTTTGAAAATGAAGGCAGGCGAGTGAGCTATGGTACCCCGGAAAATGCCTTTGCTGCTAGGAAGTTGCTTGATCGGCAGATGTCCATTAACAGTGTGCCCAAAACGGTATAGACATTCTCATTATAAACCATCTAGATTATACTGTCATGTTATTGCTCATGAAAATAAAGGATCTTGGTGTCGTTGGTGTTAGTAAATGGCATGATATAATTGCTCAATAAGGAAGAAGCGCGTTGCTAATAAACCAGGAGATAGACTTCTGCATAAGTGTGGATCTTTGACCCTTGTATTCCTTAGAGGGACATTGGATATGCCATCATGGCTAACAGGTTAAAGTCCTCATCTTTTATTTCTCATATTGGTTGATTCTCCTGTATTTCTAATGTTCAGATCATCGCACATCTTTTGAAGCCACGTGGATGGAAACCTCCTGTCCGTCGGCAATTCTTCTTAGACTGCAATGACATAGCAGACCTTTGTGATAGTGCTGAGAGAATATTTTCAAATGAACCAACTGTTCTGCAACTGAAGGCTCCTATGAAGATATTCGGTGATCTGCATGGCCAATTTGGAGATCTTATGCGCCTGTTTGATGAATATGGTGCTCCTTCCACAGCTGGGGACATTGCGTAAGCGTCTTCCTTAGTGGTGATATTGTTTCACATGCTTCCCATTTCCTTGGTGTGTCGTGCTTATGTATGCAAGCTAGAATATCACATAAGACTCTGGAGTAACATTCAGCATAACTTTTCTCTTTTAAAAGAAATCCGTTGAAATATAATGCTAGTGCTTTTCAGTTTTCCTCATTTATTAGATGACGGTTGATCACTCTATAATGCTAATTTACTGGAATGACTGCCAGATACATTGATTATCTCTTCTTAGGAGATTATGTTGATCGAGGTCAACACAGTCTAGAGACTATCACTCTTCTGCTTGCACTGAAGGTATTTTCCAGGCCTCCTCTAGCTGTAGAAATAATTTTGTCAATTCTCTCTGTGTTTTTCTTTTTCCAAGTTTGATTTTAGAGAATCATGTAGGTCATGTAATTATCACAGGTTGAGTATCCTCGAAATGTGCATCTAATCCGCGGCAACCACGAAGCTGCAGATATAAATGCCCTGTTTGGCTTCCGAATCGAATGCATTGAGCGCATGGTAAGCATCTTATTTTATCCATTCAATTTGTTCAAAGCTTATATTGACTCATTGCAGTGGTCAACTTGGTGATTTTGCTGAACAGGGTGAAAGAGATGGAATTTGGACATGGCACCGAATAAATCGTTTGTTTAATTGGCTTCCTCTAGCAGCTCTGATCGAAAAGAAAATCATCTGTATGCATGGTGGTATTGGCCGTTCGATAAACCATGTTGAACAGATTCAGAGTCTTCAGCGTCCAATTACCATGGAAGCAGGCTCAATTGTTCTTATGGATTTGCTATGGTTAGTGTTTTCCTCCATGTGGCCCTGTCTGGTTTTCTAAAATAATTTGTCCCAATTCACTTGGTGTTGTCTGTTTAATCTTAATCAGAATAACTGCTTAAAAGTCAGTTACAAGTTAGTTATGTATGAATATGAATGGAAGGACGAGGGAATAATGAGAGAATGAGAGTCCGAACTACTTAATGATTGAGTCGAAAACCATCTAATGAGTAAGTCATAAAATTTGACTTAATAAATCATTAGTCACTTATTGGTGCCCTTAACCCCTCCTCGTACATCTTCTCATCCTTATCCTTCTTCCCCTCTTCCTATACATATTTTATATTTGAATTAATTACATGCTTATATTTTAAGCACTTAATTTATCAAACACTACTTTAGTGCGTATGATTAATCTAAAGGGCAGTAATTTACAGGACTGATTATACACGTCTTATGAATCAGATTTCTTAGGAAGGAAAAAGAAGTGAAACCATAAGATTTTCCCAATGTCCAGAACCAGATAGAGCAAAGAATTACATACTGACAGTTGCATGTGATTCTTGCTAGGTCTGATCCAACAGAGAACGATAGTGTGGAAGGACTCAGGCCAAATGCTAGAGGTCCCGGGTTGGTTACTTTTGGGGTTCGTAATTGGTTTACCTTCTACTGAACTCTTTGGCTTATTATTGTGGCTCTGCCACTACAAATTATATCATGCGTTCCTTAATGGGAAGAATCTTTTGTTGCAGCCCGACCGTGTGATGGAATTCTGTAGAAACAATGATCTCCAGCTAATTGTACGTGCTCATGAATGTGTAATGGATGGGTTCGAGAGGTTTGCCCAAGGACATTTAATTACCCTGTTTTCCGCTACCAATTACTGTGGTTAGTTCTCACTGATGCTGTAGTTTGTACTTACTGCCATGGGTTAGAATTATGGATGGGCTGCACTGCGCAGGCAGCCTGTAAATATTCTGAAGAATGTTCCTACATAAACTTGGTCATTTTTCTGGGTTTTTAGCTAATCTTTCATGCTTCCGGCTGAAGCTTGGGGATGTATGACTTGCCCCCTTCAGACACAAGTTTACGATGGGCATGGGTAATCCTCTCTAATTCCTTTCTTGCCATCTCTGCAGGAACTGCAAGTAATGCAGGGGCAATCTTAGTTTTGGGAAGAGATCTGGTTGTGGTTCCGAAACTCATTCATCCTTTACCCCCAGCTATTCCGTCTGGGGAGGCACCATCTGAGCACATAGAAGATACGTGGATGCAGGTTCGTACTGCTTTATTTGATGCAAGAGAGTTCCATCATTCTCTGGTACACATTACTTTGTTGCATCTCTTTTTTGGATTTTTTACCTGATCTTGAATTGGTTTTGGAATGAGTTCAGGAGCTTAATGCTAATCGACCTCCCACACCGACTAGAGGGCGCCCACAGATAACGAATGATCGAGGTTCTCTTGATTGGATGTAGTAGTAGATCTCCTTTAAATGTCCATACGTACATAAATATTCATCTGAGTCTCATCCTTCCAGCTGGATTTCTGGTACTCTCTGACGAGCAAGATCAGCACCTCGAGAAATCCGAACACAAATGATTATACTGTGGGGGAGGTCTTTCCATGAACTGCAGATTCAATTCCTATCAGGCAGAAGATGAGTGTTGAGAGTCAGGAGGTGATGGCTGCTGGATGGACGGACCATCACCCTTTGACATATCCGAGGTCCTGTCATTGAGATCCAGCCTTGTAAATTTTTGCCATTCGGAGGTTTGCTGCGATGGATTTGTTTAGTCTACATCTCTAGATTCATGTAATGGGTAATTTATTTCCTCGTTTAGGGCTTAATTAATTTTGGCCATTGGAAGAGCTAAAAATGCGGGATCAGCGAAATTATGTATGGTCTAATCGCTTCGGGGTTTCACCAATGTATCATATAGGCCTTTTGTTTTGTAAAAATATAAGTGTGAAGAAAAGGTAAGGTAGTTTCCCTTTTGGAAAAAAAAAATCACTGATTTCTCTGGTGCAATGTAAAATTGTGAATATTTCTTTCCACTCAAAAAGAAAAAAGGAACTTTGTGAAGACATGAGCTATTTATTGTGTTTTTGTGGGCTATTTTTTTTTATTCAAATAATAAATATATCATTCTCTAGTGGGCCGTATCACCCAATGGATTGTGTAGAACCCATCAATTATTGGGCCAAACCAGAGACTCAGGCAATAGTTGGGCCTTGACTTGCTCAGACATTTGGTCTGGGCTCATCCTGGCTGGGCCGAATGAGTCATCGCATCTATGAGCTGGGAGCTAGCTAATGGACAAAGGCCTGGATTATCCCCTTAGTCCACTTCAAGGCCCATGGACAATGAAAGATTCGGCCGTGGACAAGAAAAGCTTACTATCGAGCTGATCTCGCTCGGAGTTTGCAGCTCACTGCTATACAACATTTACGTTAACAGTAAGAACCTAATTCGTTTTCCTTAAGAACTACAGTGTGGTTTACATTACAGAGGTAAGGCATCAAATCAGATAATCTCCTTTGCCATTCAGTAGTATAGGAATTTCTACATAAATATCACGTCGATTCATACATCATTATGGACTTCTACAGGCCCACACCAATTGATAAACTCAGTCTCTCATCGAGTCAGCCTCTTTTCACGGGTCTTTGGACATAAGATTTATTGGGGTCTTCCGTCTTGAGCTTCGGAGGGCGCGTTTCTCCTTTCTTGACCTGCTCATATACATTACATCCAAATTAATATCACCAAAATCACTCGTACACCTTCGCAGGGCAAAAACTATTTTAAATTTTAAATTGAGATATGACAATTGACATCATCATGCACCTCCTTTTTACATAGATCCTATGTTAACATCCACAGTCGTGCATGTGGACGAGAAAAAGATATAAGTGAACTGATGCGTATAGAGGTAAAACTCACCTTCTTTCCGGATTTCATGAAATCTCTCCAGCTCGAAACCTGAATATTGCACACAAGGTCGGTAAGACAATGAAGAAATAAAACTCTAGCAGCAGCAGAAGGCGATCTATACCAAGAACATGTCTTTTAAGGGAAAACAATTTGAAAGAAAAAGCTTCAGGAGACGACGTGTTGCATACCCTTGCTATCAAACAGTGATGCAACACAAGCATCTAAGAGTAACATCAAATTCATCTAAGAGTTACTGATACAGATACAACTCTTCAAAGGGAGGGAGGGGGGAAGGGGGGTTGTTTATAAATTGCACAGCTTTTTAGTTCATGCTCAATTAATTTCCATATGAATTTACACTAAACCTCGCTTTGGGTGCATAAAAGTATCAAAAGTCGATTTTAATTTAAAAATTGTTTTGCAAACTTCTGAGGAAGTCCTTATTGGCAATAGCACGTGTTCCATATGATTGACTAAATCAGTTGGTGGAATAGCAAGCCGGGAAAAGAGAGAGAGAGAGAGAGAGAGAACACAACATGCAATCTCCAACAGAAATACGCATGCATGCAGGGCATAATAGAGAACATCGATGTGTAAAGGTTTAAAGCAAACAAACCCGCTGTTCTCTTGTTCCTTCCCATTGTTCCTCGTGCTCACGCTTTCTTTTCCACATTTCCTTTGATTCCTCTTCATCCTTCTTCAGTCTACCCTCCTCTTCAGATATCTGTACAGCAGACAAAGGTAAGATATATTTAAAAAGCAAAAGACCTCAAGGCAAGGAAAATATTTATAAAATGGATACCCTCATTTGCATTTTCCTGCGCCTCCATTCTTGCTCTGTTAATATTTCTCGAACTTTTAATATGAGTTCCCTTCGAAACTCCTCTGATCGTTCATAGTTTTGCTCATATTTTCCCTGCACCAGATATAGATGCATATTGCACATTAGCTTCAGTTTTATGCTATGCTAGGAGAAACAATAGAGAGAAAAGGAAAAGCCACCAGCTTGATCAGTTCCACAAGTCAAATAAAACAGATATACATATGCCTCTTGTCACCATATGCATATCAGATAAAAATCATTTTTACAGTAATGGAGTCTAGGATATTACAGAGGATCCACCACAAATACTATAGTAAATTCAGATTGATTAGGAAAATTCTTAAGAGATTGAACAGTCGTAGAATGCTCTGCTCCTAAAAATCGAGAATTAAGATTCAACTGAGATATCGTACCTCATCCACCAATGACTTGATTTTCGAAGCTGTATCCTTCTTCAGCTGTTTCTTTCTTTTTGCTCTAAGTTCCTCTGCAATCAATATGAACTGTCAATAAACTCATTCACTACCACAAAATACACATAATTATGTCAAAAAGAAACAATATAATAGAAACTAAGCATTTAGCTGCAGAACAAAAACCAGCTGACCATGAAAGCGCATGCCAAATATTTTAAACTTCGCATGCAATAATTCTTTTAATTGAAGAGAAATATGGAGAATAGATTCAAAGGAAAAAGAAATAGGTTACTATATTTGCTCACAAATATAGAGGGGAAGAGCCAAGAAAAATACGCATACAGAAATCAGGAAAGTCTATTGTTGCAGAAAGAAAAATTTTCTACTCATGATGCTTCTGATTGAGTTTCAATCAAGCTTTGGTAAAATTAAAAGGAAAGGTTAAGAGAAGTAACCATGGCCCAAACCTTTAGCTGCATTAACTTGGGTAAGAATATAATCTCGCTCCTGCTGATCAAGTAATAGTTGCTGGGCTTTCGCCAATGCTGCTCAGAAAAGAACACCCGTGGCAGTAAGCAATCAATAAGGAAAATGCAAACCTATAACTACTTGAGAGCCAACAGAGGTTACTTATAGGCTATTTGCTTTGTATGCTATACTGCTTCATCAAGGATATATTACACATTGAGTAGAATCAGCAGCTTTAATTAAATAAAATTTAGCATAACACATCATAAAAGTCAAGCATCTACGCAGAGACTGTCCATGGCATTCATGACATGGCAGATGCAACTTTTATCTGCTATAATACTCACTTGAAACTCTTAATGGGCAAGATTGAAACTGATATCAATTTCATCATGCAACAGAACCACACACCCAAAGTCTCCCAACCCTGATAAAACTCTTTTCTTCAGTTATTGTGGTAATAAGTAATAAATTCATAAATAATGGCCCTCACAAAAACCCCCTCAAAATACACAAACTACAGCACCTAGTGAAACTTAATGTGTTCATATGAAGCATGAGTTTGTGTACCTCCAAATGCCTCCTTTGCTTGTGGATGCTTGCATTTGTCAGGGTGAACCAGCAAAGATAACTGAGATATCATACCATGTTCAACGTCAGTTGATGATGAGGCTCTATACAAAGCTATCTTTATAATATTAAGAGGCATATCTCATCCATAAGAAGGATTACCTTACGGTACTGCTTTTTCACATCCTCCGGAGAAGCATCAAATGGCAGGTTGAGATACTCAAATGGATTCAGCTTAAAGCAGGAAAGGATTCTGAATTTGTTCCCATTTCCAGACGAGGCAGTCATGAAGGGCCAGATAAATGAAAAGCCATCAGCAAACAAGTGACATTAAGCATTAATTATATGAAGACAAACAACGATTATCCACGCATCATACAGGGAGATATATGTTCATGAAAAAGAAATTGAGAATGAGAGAATTCAGCAGCATAGATTAAACATGCAGAAATGAATATATCAAATAAGGTAAAATAGCAGCGAATGTATACATCCATCTCAACTCTTATACAGCATAAAACTTCCAGATTAGCACAAAGAACAGTGACACCCTCCTATCATCAATACTCCTATTGAAAGCCATAACTCTCAAAGCTTTCCAGTAAGCTGGTTATGTGATGCTGGAACGAGGTAGAACCAGAAGAATGGCTAAATAGAAATTCAAGGCGTCAATTAAGTTTGGGGAGTTTCCAACTTCTATATAGACCATAATTGGCTAATTAGGTCCGAGACTAATAATGGAGAATGATAATCATGGGTCTTATTGCACACACTACCCATAATCGGCTGCGTTTGGATTGAGAGTTTGATTTTAGAATCATGATTTTGATTTTAACTCTACCCACTACACAACAAAAACACACGTTTCCCAAGTCAAATTTATAATACCATCTCATTTGTCCTTTTCCACAATCAAAATCAAAATTACTTTCAACTCTAAAACCAAACGCACTCTAAACCACGTAACAAGTTCTTTATGGACTTCTAGAACTTTCTGGAGTCGAGCTTACAATTGCATTCACTCAAAGAACAGACTGTTGAAGACCATGTCCAGTGATGCAACGAACACCGCATACGCATTGATTGAGATCAACAGAATTCTGAATGAGTAGGGCAGTTAATTAAGAAACAAGAATGATCCATTGATTGACACAGGACTCAAGAATTCGTTCCCAACTCAAATCGAACCAGACCATAATCAATCCTTCCTATTAACCTCTCCCAAGTCTGTCCAAACTCCAATTACCCTATTTAAACAGATAAGCAGCTGAAAAATTGGGATTCCTGCATTCAAGAGAGCATCTCACCTGCTAATTAAGAAATTTCAGATATCAGGAACCCTAACGTGGCCCAATCGATCGAAATCGGAGCTTACCATCAGCAAATTAATCAAATGAACAGCAGCAAAATGGTACAGTTACCTAGAGCAAACACATGCCTACAAGGAGCGATTCTTCGGATAGGTAAACATCATCGACAACCGAATCGGAAATCAATCGAGGAAGCAAGTAATCGTGCATAACACATCAATCGAGAGAGAGAGAGAGAGAGAGAGAGATGGAGGAAGGGAGGGAGGGACCTGGTGACCTCGTTGTCCCGCTCGACTTCGTTGACCTCGGCGAAGAAGCTCTTGAGCAGCAAATCCTCGTCCTGCGCTGATTCTCCCATGGCGCGCGAAACTCTTCCTGTTCTCTCTCTCTCTCCCCGCGAACTGAGAAGCCTTTGGCCCTTCTCTGCGCGGTTAATTTTGTTGGGGAGTGATGATGAAGCTCTTTTTATGCTAAGAAGCTCATTTCCTCTCCTCTGGTTTAATTAATTTGCTCGCTAACAACAAAGGCTATTTTTTGATTAAATCTATATACATATATATATATATATATATATATATATAAGTAAATTGACGCCCATTAACATTTAATAGGATCATAATTAATAGAGTCAGAATTGTTAATTTGCTTCATCTATTAATAATTTTTGTAAAAATTTCTTATATTAATTCAAAATTTTAAAAAATATATAAAAAAGAGTTTATTTGTTTCCATTATTGATATAATTGCAAAATCAAATTTTGATAATCAAATTTGTGTATCCGTACTCTCTATGTATAGTAAAATACAATATTTAATATATATAAGAGTAAACTCCTGCAAACTAATATAACCTAAAAAATAATTAATCGAGACGTGATAATAAATTAAAAAATCGCTTTCTAGATATAATTCAATACAATATATAGGTTTATATATGTATATATAAGTCATAGAATATATTTAATACAAACGACAATGCATAGTATCATAAATATGACAAATTAAATTTCCAAACAAATATAATCTAAAAAACTTATAATTAAAAACTAATAAATGTAGAAATCGTTTTCTAGATAGAATTCAATTAAATATAAAATTTAGCTAATTTTTTATATAAATGAAAATGCATAATTCGTAAATATAACAAATTTAGATTAATATTGTTCAAATTATTAACATAATAATTCATTAATTAGATGACTTAAAAGCAAGTTTGGTTTGTAAAAATATGAATAAAAGATTAATTTGAGTTTCAAATTAATCATTTAACTCAAATTAATCATTGATTTTTATTAATAAGAAATGTTGTTGTTAAAATGTGATCAATAATACACATAAAAATGATAACATGTATATGATAATAAACTCGTGAAATACACATCATAGAATACTAATTAAATATATTATTAATATTATGGAAGTTTCAGCAAAAAGGCTCAAATATCTTTTTTTAATTATATGGGTAGATTCAATGGCTTAATAATAAATATATATATATATATATATATGTACATGTACATGTATATATTTGCAAATTTTACATTTTTTAATTAATCACATCATCTAATTTCATTAATTTTTGGATTACTATTTAAAACTCGTCTCGTGGATGGGCCCACGATTATATTTTCTTGAGCCCAACTGTAACGGCCCTATGGGCTTTGGGAACAATAGCCCTCCGGCCCATTTCCAGGTCTATCCTGAAGGAAGAAGTGGAAGCAACGTAAAGCATTGCATGATTTTTTATTTTTTCCAATTATAAAGAGGTCAATGGCCTAGTATATGATTTTCTTTTTCTTTACATAAACAGTCATATTCCCGCGATTTATCTCTTTGGATAAACTCTTGAGTTTCTCATTAAGTTTGGATTAACGAACTCATATGGTTTCATCTTTGTATTTCTTCTAAAAGATAAATATTATATTCAAGATGCATTACAGAAAAGGAGTGAGATATGGAAAAGATACGAACTAATTAACGTTTTGTTATTAGATAAGAAAGAAATATATCCCGAAAACATCGATCAATGTGGCAAACAATACAAGACAGGTCATATTCACGATCTTTACTAAAGCAACAGT
Organism: Punica granatum; assembly: GCF_007655135.1. Taxonomy (NCBI): domain Eukaryota; kingdom Viridiplantae; phylum Streptophyta; class Magnoliopsida; order Myrtales; family Lythraceae; genus Punica; species Punica granatum. Next base: position 25,930,838 of record NC_045132.1, read on the forward strand.
GTCTAAATTGTGTAGACACCCCATTGGCCCAGGGTTCCCAAAAGCAAGGTAAAAGGAAGAAAAGGGCGACATCATTATTAATTGTCGGGGCTGAAAAGGGAAATGTAATTGTCAAACACGATATTGCTCCCAAGATTTTTTTTTTTTTTGGCCGATGGGAATTAATGCCTCACTTAAACTAATGTCATCATGTTCATGCAATAGGGATCGTGAAAAAGGGAACTCTCACTCAAAGAGCTTATTTGACTACCCAAAGTTGATTTTAAAGGGATGCATGCAATGGTAAAAAGGGAGGGGCTTCATGATTAATCGCTTGACAAACGGTAGGATCCATTACGAGGTCGCGATGCAGCGTGGCCCCAAGAACAGGAGAGACCTTCTTGTGTCCTTGCAGCTCTGTATCAGTGGCACCAAGTAGTCCGCATCGTTCCCTCTCAATACCAACAGCTCTCGACTATCGTTAGACATCGCCATGTCCTTAGAGATGATGTAGTTGTGGTTGTCGTGGCCTTTCACGATGAGAGGATGCTCGGAGGTCAGGGCGTCGAGTGCTGCAGATTTCGTTCGCCAGAAATAGTCGTATGTGTTGCCATAGAAAGTTGTGGTAACTGTCGGCTTTTCGGCGATATTTACTTGCGCCAACCTCGTCATCTGGGACAGCGACTGTTGCAGTTTAAACGTCTCCTCTTTGCTATCCCCGAAGAAAACGACCTCGCCAAACTTGTCGGACAACAGGGGATTCGTATTGGCTAACACGACGGGTTTATTCATGAGGATAGCAAACTTATTCACTCTTACTTCTCCGGTGGACGGTTTTGGTAATTCCTCCAAGATGAGTTCCATTTTGTTCCCTGCCTCCCCTGTTTCCTCTGTTTCCACATCTTTCTCTTTAACCTCTTCATCTTGCTCATCATCTTCGGCTCCGAAATCCGCTGACCAATCACCAGTTTCCTCCGTATCATTCTCATCTCCTTTATTAAACTCTTCACTGTGATCGCTATCATTAGATGGATCTCCGACAAACGTGAGAACAAGGCGGCCATCTTCTCGTTGTGCTCGGAAGTTGTTCTGTTCCTTCACCGAGACAGCCTCGAGAACCAGCCGCCCATTATCCCGATGAGACCGAACGTGAAGGGAGGCCCCATTTTGGCGGGAAAGAGAAGGGAGGGGAGGAGGGAATGATCTTGATCGAGTAAGTTGCTGCAGCTGCCTCTTCTTACTGATCAAGGACGAGCTCGAAGGCACCGCTCGCTCTGTCTCTTCAATAAATTCCTCCTTGTCCTCCTCCCCGTCGCTGGTCTCCGACGAAGGGTAAGATGAGAACCCATCGGAGCCCGACTCGGACCCGAGGCTTTCAGTGCAGACCTCGAGGCTCTTCTCGCTGAGGCAGCTCATTGATCTCTTTACGAGGTGATGAATGTAGGGGGCTGCAGGGGCTGGTTGGTCGGTCTTCTGCGACAGAATGGAGCTCCAAATGTCAGACTGCCTCGGCTCCTCGAGCTCGGTCTTTTTCCTCATATTTTCTTCTCGGATCGAGCTCCAGATATTGAACTCGGACGGCTCCGATTCCGACTCCCCTTCAGAAACTTCTTCTTCGAGAGAATCGGGAGAATCCGCGCCGATGTCATCGGCGCAGTGCTCCTCGGATGATGAAGCGAGGCCGTTCTGGGCCATCCATTTCTGGGATGACATGTCGGCAGAGAGGGTCCTCCTCAGGGACGACACCGACTTCAGGCTCCCGCCGTCGGACGCGAGAATGGAGGTTATTCCCGGCTTCGCAAACGCTGCTGCTGACATCCCTCTACGAGCTCCCAGCCTGCAGGGTGAAAATGGTGAGAAAAAGAAGGCGAACCAGAGTCTACGAAATCAACGAGAGGTAGACAGCTGCAATATATGCGACAAGTTATCGTGTTAAACGACATGGGAGTGAGTGATCTATGTGGTGTCCATGCAGATGAATGGATATATACAAGACAAACCTAACTCACAGGTCAGGCGTACGACACGAAGCTTACCTCTCAATAATGGAACAGAGCAGAGCAGAGCTGAGCTGAGCTGAGCTTCAGAGAGGTTGCAGGAGCAGTGTTTGGTAGAGGAGATGAGTTGGATGAACGTGTCTTTGTGGTGGCCGATGATGGCAATAGAAGGGAAGGAGTGGGAGGGACTTTATATACAAGTGAACGGGTCGGAGGGAAGGGGAAGGGGAAGGGGAAGGCCTCCAAATGGAATCTGTCGAGGGAAGCTGGGCCCCACCGACTACGCCATCTTGATGGAGACTCCTATCTTAATTTTTCGGTTACAAAAGGAGGTTACTGGCATAGTATAAAAAAAATAAAAATAAAATTTAAAAAAAGAGATATAAGTAGTTTTACTGATGAGAATCGAACCTAAAACATCTAAATTACTATGTGAAAGCATTAGCCACTGCACTAAATCCCTTTCTTAACTTCCGTCTTAATTTGCTTCTCCTTAATTTGTTCCTTATTCTTTTGTTCCCTTTTTTTTTCTCCGTCCACTTGATCCTCACCACTGCAAATAAAATGTAGCGATAAAATTATATGAAATGAGGCCATGATACTTCTGATTATCTCTTCTTCTTCTTCTTCTTCTTCTTTTTCCGTTATAAAGGGAGTTTATGGATCTAGCACAGCGAAATAAAAATTTTAATAACTAATAAATGGGCACGGATATGAGGTACGAGTATCGAATATATAACATCTTAATTACCAAAAGAGCGCATATACCATTGCGCTATATATATCCTCTCTTTTTTTAAGTGAAAACCCTGGTATTGGGATGCTCAAGTGGACCCTGACTAATCTAATCAAGCGGGTTGACCCATTAAAAGATAAAGGCTTGTTTGGTTTGTAAGTTAAAATCAACTTGATTTTAACTTTAACTTTAACTCAACACACTACACAACAAAAATACATATTTCTCAAGTCAAAAATTTTAACTTTAACTTTAACTCAACACGCTACACAACAAAAATACATGTTTCCCAAGTCAAATTTTTAATCTCAACTCATTTGTCCTTTTTCACAATCAAAATCAAAGTTACTTTTAACTCTGAATCCAAACGCACCATAAAACTCTCTCAGTGTGGATTGTTATATATATCCTCTTTAATCTTATGCTTTTTAATCTTAATTTTTAAACAATGGAGATTTAAGTTTAAAATAGTTGAGATTTAATCTTAAAAATCCCAAGATGGAGATTTGAAGGTATGACATAATTATTTCCCAAGTATTGTAGATCAATCTCTCTATTTTCCTTTCTTGTCAAGATTTTATGGGGTTTCCTCTTTATTTCTCTTCATTTCCTATCTTTATATTAAGTCATGGACCTCCTTTATAATCCAAAAAATAAAATAAAATATGGGCATGCAATGTATCGAACTATGGTTACTAAGTTTGTCATGTCGGATTATTAATGTGAAATTACAAAAAATCTTGATCCCACTGTTACGAATCTTAGCTTGATATTGATATTCCTAACCGTTTTTTACATATAGCTAGCTAGCATATTGACATATGTTATACACAACTATGAATAGTCAAGATCAGAAAACATGTATTTATTAGTCCGAGTTGTCTAACCGATCGCATCACATTTATCTTAAGAGTTATTATGCTATCATATATCAGAAAGACCTAGTTGTACAATGAATTATCACAATTGTTATATTCTTTTGTCCCCCTTAGTTTTTGGATGGGCATGATTGAGAGTGGATATGAAGGGAAGTATTTTCGAGGACGTTGGCTAGCTAGTGAGAGCTACACATTAGGACCACAAATCTCCATGATTGAACAAATAGGGAAGAACCTGTTCCCAGCAAATTTGAGAATCTCAATAGCCTAACCCCAAATAGAGGCAAAACAAAGAAAAAAACAATTATTTGAGAAAAAAACAAAACAAAATAAAATCAGAGCAGAGGGAGCTTCTAGTTGAGGAGACCATATTAATTTTCGGTCTGGGTCGGCATGTCTTTAACCACGAAATATGATTCGAACTAAGTTTCGAACTCTAGTTATCTTATACAGATAAAGTTTGTCCACATAAATTTCATGGAAAAAAAAAGAGACTTTATCCACATAAAGTATAGGTTATGGACTGTGACGTGCAATTAAGCTGAGAGAGTTTCTATCGCAATAAAATGTGAAATGTTACCAATTTGGTAAGGGACAGAGAGTCGATGCTGATAGGATGAAATTGGCTTAAGAGGGAAGCAAATGAACAAATAAAAACTAAAAAGAATGGGGGAAAGGATCTCTTTAAAAAGAAAATTCTAAATCATCCTACCTATAATAATTGTGAGAAAAATCAATAAGGTTGCTTCAATTAAAAAAATTTATCATAAATAATCGAGTGATTAACATTTATTATTTAATTTATTACTATTTAATTGGTGCTTCTTCGTATTACATGACGAGATAGGATCACAAAATAATCTCCCTCACTTTCAAAGAGGACCAAGATGATTGGGCCGCCATGATTGTATCAGAATCATCTTAAAGTTTAAAAATCAAAATTAATATTAATATTAATAGAAAGTAAGAAAAAGAATAATGTATGTGGAAACAACATTAGTCGTCACGTCTTGGGACCCCAAACATTTTTTGGTCCTCCCTTTTGATTAAATACAATTATTCCCCGTTTGTAAACTCATATTAATCAGAGCAATATATAGTTTATCCCTTACACATACGGACTGCATGCATATGTATTTAGTGTCTCTACTGTATATGTATTCAAAAAAAAAAAACGACTGATGCATATGTACTGCATCTGATTCTTCGTATTTCGTCTCTCTGCGATCGAGTACCAAGATGCATCCAGCATCCGCTGCCGCCACTCCGAAACGGCCAAAACCCTGAACATGGATCATTGAAAGGAAATTATGATTCGGATCGATCTTCTGACTAGCTAGTTCTAACAATTAGTGTGGATGAATCACAAGGCTGTATGAATGAATGTATAACAATTGTTTACAATAGTATATATTGAGGATAGAACTGCATTAAAAAATCAATGAGAGAATCATGAGTTTACAAGATAATGACGTTTACCGTCTCATCATGTCAAACGTTTAGGTAGACATGGCCCAATCGCTTGAGTCGGTGGAATTCTACATCCTATCAGTTAACAGCGCCAGGTTTAGTTTGTTATCGGGGGCAGCCTAAAGAATGTGTGATCATGTTTAGTTTGAGTGTAGAATTCGTGGTTAATTTAACCCAAGAGTGAAAGAGAAAGCCCGCCCTCGTGGTCGTTAGTAAGTACCGGTACAGAAGAGAAAGCTCATCTCAAAGTCTATTAATTCTCCTTCCTGCCCTAGCATGAGCACGGGAGGCCTAGCTCGTAGTTATAAGTCTGAAGCATGGAAGTCGAAGTCTGGCGGACTTTAAGTCCATGTGGCAAAAGTAGATACGAGTTAATAAAGTCATCGTGGGAGATTTACAAGATAATTGGGCTCAACATCCTATTAACTCGAGTTTTGAGATAGACATAAGTCCAACTATTTGTAGGTCGAGCGAAATTTTACAAGAATGGATAAGATTTCTTGGGAGTCTCTAATATATATGTAGACGTATATATAAGTAGAGAACAAGTGCCATGAAAAGCACTGCTGTGGTCTATACGTACAAGAAGAAGCGGCCATTGCCCCATACGTTCAAAAGACCCCTAGCGACATGCCATAAAAAGGTACCGATGGCGATGGCCACTAACTGAATGCGCCCACGAGCTCATAGCTAGCCATGAACAAAACAGAAAAACCTTACATATAGACATATATATATATATATATATGTATGCCGTATATATAGTTACGAATAAACATATAATTATATTGTCTATCTCATGTTGTATTGTAACACAAAATGAAGGAAAACACCAGAAGAATTTGTTCCTTTGTCTGCCCATAAAGCAATGCCACTCACTCATCCTATATGTGAAAGCTCATCGATCGACATTCTCGGAAAGAAAAGGCAATTATATTTACAGACAGCTAGCGAAGACGAAGGAGCCCTCGCCGTTGGAGAGGTCGATGGTGTCTACAATTCTATTACCGTTTCGATATTAATATCCCATCAAATTACAATATTTTATCCGAGCTCGTTAATGGTTATCCGCAATAGCATATATGATTTCTTTTATGGCACGTATTGTTTCACCGTAAATAAATCGACCAATTTTTTTATTTCCTTTTGGATTACAGGTCCAATTTTATGCTTCTGTAAAAGTACGTACCTATCTACCTTTAAAAAAAAGTATGTACCTCAATTGTTTACAGTGAATTTCAGATGAAACAAATTATATATATATATATATATATATTTGATAAGTGGCAAATTTCATTCAACTCAAAAAAATATATACAACAGTAAACCACAAATCAAGTACAACTCAATCCCGAGCGAAAAGAGACTCAGGAGCTAAACTATTCCCGACCAAACACATCAGCCAGTAGCTACAACTGCAATTCATAATCGACTGGCAAGAGTGGAATGTATAAGTTTAAAAGAAACTTTTGGTATGGTAGATAATTTCATTCTCACATCTATCACAATCTTCCGAGTTAGTACTGCAGGTGAAGCCACTTGCTGTTTGAATATCTTGAAATTTCGCTCTCTCCATATCCAGTAAATATAATGAGTCCACAAGAGTCTTAAATAGATAGTGTTGCAATTGAACCAAATTATTTACCTTATATTTTAATTAATCTTTCGTGGTTTTAAATTTTGGGAATTAATCCAACAATTACAATGGTTACTATTAGGGCGAGAGAATATTCAAAAATTCAATGCATCGTGCGCACACTGAAAAAAGTAGGGGAGTGAAAGAGAAAGGTGACTAAAGATTCAAGACAAAATGAGTGGCTTCGGCTTGGAGGATGACAAAGGTTCCACTCCTAGGGAATATCCACAATTAAGCCAATGAAATTGAATTAAAATACTAATCTTGCAATTCGTAACGGAGTCAAATTTGATTTAATATGAGTTAATTTGATTTTGAGAGATGAAAATAAAAGTAGTTTGGAAAAGTATGTGAGAAAATTTAAAGAAGAAGATAAAAAATAATAATTGTGCTGTTTAATTAAGGAAAAAAGTGTGGAATAGTTGATGAAACTTAATATTGAAAATTAAATATAATAATAAATAAGAAAAAAATACGATAGAGAATTTGAAAAGAAATTTAAAAGAAGTAATTATTATGTTATTGAATTAAGAGAAAAATAAAGTGATGTGAAGTTAAATTAATTTGATTTCATTACCAAACAAACCATAATTTTCCTTCTTGTATCAATTAACCAATTAATATAAATCAGGAAGAATTTCTACTTTGTAATATAGAGAAATTTTAGTACGAGACACTAAATAATATCCCATTGTGGGACACACACTTTTTACATCCTTTAAGTATTAAAATTTATATTTTGATCTGCAGTTTTTTTTAACCTCGTTACAATATCGTCGAGTCATATTCCAAAACAATCAACTATGCTAGATTAATGATGTGTCACATTTAGATGCCGACACATATCACAATTACTACTCGACCCCTTAACCGCTCTTGCCCGTACCACAGAAACCCAACCCGATATTTTTTAACTAAACGGTATTTCAAGATAACCGGTTTAATAGAAGGCGGTTCATAATTAAATCGGCTCGAATTTGTCGGTCTGATTCGTAGACTCGGTTTAAACATTTAGTTATTCATCTGAAACACCATCGTCAGCCATGGCTTCCATCATCGCTAGAGAATAAAGAGATGGACTTAGGTTTTCATGGGAGAATTACAACCGAACGAAACAATACATAATCCAGTGGATCAAACGAATGAATTTAGCCATGTTACAATTTAGTTTCACGAACAGTTTATGTCCGACCAAAAAGATATTGAACAAAAAGATTAATTAGGATGAAATTGAAAAATTAAATAAAGATTAAGGACCAAAAGAATTCTTTCTAATGAGGTCAACATGATTCACCGGGTGGATTATCATTTTTTTCTATTAAGAGTATAGTAGAGTGTCTATTTTGATCAAGTATCGGGTGGACTGTCATTAGGCAAAATCTCAAGGGATATGAGGGTATTTTACCCTTATATATTTTAATAATAGAAATTGAGGGAGTGAAAAATTTTAAAGAATAAAATCAATTTAATTTGTTGATGTTGATTATTTATGGCCTGGCCAAGCATAGACAAAGCATTCCCCAATGGCTTTTTCTCCTTCAATTAATGCATCGGCATTTCCCTAAAGTTGGCACTTACTAAATTAAGCAGTGGCACGAATTCTGCTTTCTTCTATGGGAAAAAAAAATTTCGGTAGGGGAAAAAATTAAATTATTTAATGTGAAAAGAAAATTGCCTTATACAATCTTTAATTATTAGCTTAAGGCCGGGTTTGATGACAAAATGGTCCCTTTATATTAATTAAGCGTGGAGATAATTCATGTAACAAATTAATTGCATAAGTTTAAATAGATAGCGAATTCCAACAGGATGAATCAATGCGCAGTTGACTCATCACAAATATATAATTAAGCTGTACGATCCCACAGAATCGGAATTTTGCTTTGGAAATGAAGGTCAAACACACATTAGCGCATATATTATCATCACGATTTATAAATTTCCTGAGGATCAAGACAAGGTGTGATGCAATTAGAAAAATGCACTCCATTGATATAAGCATGCTTTACCTGCATATTTATGTGTTCGAAATCTAGTGCAAGCACTTGCAGTCAGGGACGGACGGAGGCTTAAATGAGGTTAATAGACAGATTACAGTTAAGTTCTGATTGAAAAGAAAGAACAAATTATTGTGCCTAACTAAACATTTTGTTTAATAATCTATTAATTCATAAAACAAAATTAATAAAGGCTGAAAAAGCTGTTAATTAATTCAACAATAAAAGCTAAAGTCCAGATAGGGGGGAATATTTTTTTTTCAGGTATATTTTTGCTGGCTTCATCAATCACTGAGGAAAACGGCAATCAATCAGATATTAAGGTATCTTTAATTCCTATCTAAAAAATAATCAACAAATTAATCCCATAATCTTATTGTAATATACTTTGGGCTTGTGTGCGCATAAAGGCAAATGGATTAGCTACGTCGATGCATCATTAAAGAGGGCGACCTAGCTAAATATATATAATAATTTATAGCTATAGGCTCGAATATATAGCTTCACAATTTTGACCACTGCAAAGATTTTCCTTTTTTATTTAGCTATTAAAACTTAAAAGGGTCAAAAAGATTATCTAATTAGACTAATTAAGTTGCATGTACTTAAAATTCAAATAGACGAATAACGTGAGGGTTGAATAAGTCTCATATCACAAACTTCCTGGGAAGGATGAGTTATGGGGGGAGGAGTGGAGTGGGTCATGAAGAAATTTTTTTGATCCTTAATAATTCTTATTGGAATAGCATTAGGAATAGATGAGATAAAAATTTATAAGCATCTCATTTTATCATTATACCCCTTTCTCTATTTGGGACAGAACGTATGGCACCGGTAATATAATAGGGTTATATATAAATGTTCTTTCAAATATTAACTCTTCATAACCCATCAACTTGGTGAAATTACAAAATGTGTATTTGAAGGGTGAAGAGAATTCACCTTTTCTTCATTGCACCTTTTTCTTGGAAAGTTTGATGCCATTTTATATCGTGGTAGGGTTCTTCTTGGTGCTTTGCTGAAGATCTGCCGTCAAAATTTCTCCAGTAGTCTCAATTGGCTGGGGGAAAGTTTTAAAAGAAGGTATGGTCTATGCTGTACTATGTTATCGTTTGGTCCCCCGACTTGTGAGGAATGTTATTTTTAATGCAAAGAAAGCTGAATTTCATGGTCTCTTGGAGATTATTTTCCTTCGTCTATCAACTTGGGTCAAGACCATCCAGGATGACTTTACATATTCAGTTTCAGATATTGCTCGCTCATCAGAAGGTATCCATAGATGGTCGAATAGTAGAAACATGCGCCCTCATACCTCTTGATCTGCTTCTCCTGCAAGTTGGATCAAATGGAACACCAACAGATCTTCTCTTGTGAAACCTGGTCCGTCCGGTATCGGAGGTGTTCTTAGGAAGTCCGATGGTTCTATTATGTGCATGTTCTCTTCATCTTCGGGCATAATTGATTAAAATCAAGCAGAGTTTATGGCAATTAGAAAAGCTCTTCAAGTTTCTTCATCGAATCTTTCACTCTTCAGCTCTTCTCTTATAATCGAATCTGACTCTAAGAACGTGATTTCTTGGATTAATAAGTCATCAGGCTTCTCGTGGAGATACCGAAGTTTCTTCATAGACATTCACATGTTCTCCCTTCACTTTGCTCAAGTTCGATACCAACATTCTCCCAGGGAATCGAACACCTTCACAGATTGGTTAGCTAAATTAGGGTCAATAGAGTTTTGGATTTTGTTGCTTGGATGTAGCACAAATCTTTTCGTCGTAATTGCTTCAAGTTAACTTTTATTGTTGTAACCTATGAGATCATTGATCTCTTTGTTGTACTCTACAATATTTTCTTAATTGAAATTTCATATGAGTTATTAAAAAAAATGAAGAGAATTCACTATAAGCTAGCCTTTGTAACCGTTCAATACTTTTTTTTTCTCTAAAGAAGGGTCATCCTCACCCATCAATAAACCTTCCTTTCACAAATCTCCATCCAAACAAAGAGTTAGAGCTTGTGAATAGCATCTCCAGTTAGGGAGGGTTATAAAATAAAATTGCATAATATTTTTGCATAACCCAATCTTCCATAATCCTCCCTAATCCGCAATCAAAATAAAACTCATATAGCTCAGCGGTTCATTTTTCTTGATTCATCACTAGTCCAAAGATTTCTATATTGACGCATAATAAATTTACATTTGACAAAATAAATTTGCTAGCAAGGGAGAGGACCGGAGGATATATGACATGACACTACGTGTACTAAAGTAATTTATATTTTTCCGAGATGAATAAAATTCCCGAAAATTGGGAAACTAATTCAGTACTATGTAGTAGGGGTGATCGATTCCGGATACCCTGTATTTTTCACGATACCCGGACCCTACCCTGTAAGGGACAGGTTCCAAAATTTTGAAACCGGACCCTACCCTGTTAAATTCTGGAACCGGAACCTACCCGAAACCTGTACTATACCACAGGTTTCGAGTACCCTGTTGGAACCTATAATTTTTTTTGTTTCAATAAATAAAACCGAAAATGACACATATATAATCAATAATCACGCCAAATAGAATATCAACATAAATTTAGATTAATCCACAACAAATATATATATATATATATGTCTCATCAATTCATCAACAAAATTAAACATCCATAATACGATCCCACACAACAAAGTGCCTCTGTTCTGATTCATTAGAAGAGACAGTAAATTTACTCTTTCATCTTTTTATTTTAATAAATAATCGGTTCCGGGTATCCTGTAGGCAGGAACCGGAACCGATTTTTACCGGTTCCTAATTTTAATACCCGGAATCTATTCTATTTTCAATACGAGCTACCCGGACCCTACCCTAATGGGTAGTTTCCGACTGATTCCTGGTATACCCGGTTCCCGTGCACACCTCTACTATGTAGTGGCCAAAAAAATAAATTGGGTACTATGTATGGGTAATATGTATGAGCCGATATTTGAGGATCGATCAATATCTTATGTATCATGATGAATATATTATTCTACTTAGAGCTAATAATCTCAAAATCGCAATTATGTGGACCTCTAATTGGTTCCAAACTGAGGCCAGTGCCACCGGTTGTTCTATTCGGAAAAGAATTAGGAGATCGATCGATCGATCAAAGGGGTTTGAGAGAATAAAGAGGTTTGGGTGTGCCCCTACCGTACGGAAAAGTTCTAATATTAGCAAGCGCATATGCAAAGATCCTACAGATGGAAACATTCCATATAGTAGAGCGCTGGAAGGGAAAAAGCAGTCATTTAAATACCTAAAATTGAGCATATTTATGGAATTTTTACCTAAAATGATCAATGATTTATCCATTTTATCAAATCTATCATATATTTTTTTTTGTCAAATTTGTCACATGGTTTATTTTTTGCATCAAATATATCCCGACGTTATCTTTTCCGTCAACATCTAACGACCATATTGATGTGGCACGTGGAGAGATAGTGGGCCACACTTGTCACGTGAGCGCCACGTTAGCACGGCCGTTAGATGTCGACGGAAAAGATAATGCCGAGATAGATTTGATGCAAAAAGTAAATCATGAGATAAATTTGATAAAAAAAAACATACGATAGATTTGACAAAATGGGTAAATCATAAGTCATTTTAAGTAAATTTCCCCATATTAATTGCCGTGCCATTTTTCTATAAATGCAAGGGAGCCAATAGGAATTGGACACCGTCTTTAGCTGTAGGAGAATGAAATTTGATTTTGTAGTACAAGCTTTAGGGCAAGTGGTTTTTTTTCCTTTCCTTTCCTTTTCGTTTTCCATGCATGATTCTTCCTAATTTCAATGACATATAGAAAATATAATAAATAATCAAAAGATATATATCATAAAAGGGAAGACTAACTGTTTATGAACGGGCAGCATATGGTTCTTGTCCTCCATATCTTTCCCACTTTGCTCCTCTTCAAGGAAAGAAATGGTCCGGTGGGGGTCAATCGGCTTAATGTACGCGATTTGCGTTTCCACCATGCATATCTTAGTACTTTAGGAACATATCGTGCTGCGAATGCGCGTACATATATATGATGGATGACGTTTGTTATCTTTACAAAGATATGACACAGGTCGACCGTACCGTCCTTATAGATTCATCGTCCATATTTATGACACTTTTGTAAGACTTGTAAGTATGGGCAAACTAGACCTTGTGCAAGTATTTTCAGAGAATATCGAAATAAATATATCTCTGCTGCTGGTCAGTGTAATTTCTTCTAAAATTATTAGGAGCTGAACATATAAACGAGCCTCGTTTATATACTTTAAAGACCTCAGAGCTAAAGGAAGGAAAAAAAAAATGAAAGAGAGAATGATTACTATATTTTCTACTTTTGGTGTGTATCTTTCATTTCCACATCTCGACTGGCACGCAATTCATAAGTGATCGGATCGGATGTAAGCAGAAGCAACACCTCTGCAGAAAATAAATTTCAATCGACATTAAAAAAAAACAAAAGAAAATAAATAAATAGTAATCATTGATGAATTGATACTAAACTCAGACGAAGGTTTACGTTGATTGCCGACGACCTTTCGATCGATCATGGAATGAGAAGTGCAATAGAAAGAAGAGAAAACTGTCAATATGGTCATTCAAATATCATACTGTCATCAATTTGGTCCTTGAAAGATTTTTGTTATCAATTGGGTCATTTAAAGATCATATTGTCATCAATTTGGTCCTTCAAAAATTTATGCCATCAATATAGTCCTTCTAAAATCATTCCGTCCATCAAATAAATTCTCCATTAAAAACACCATAGTATTGCTTAACTCCATCAAATAATTTCTATAAAAAAAAAAGAAAAAAAATCTATTTGCTGAAATAAAAATTCGACAATATTTCTCACTCTAACACATGCGTTATGATTCTATCAACCGCCTGATAGTCTCTATCTCCATTCATCTTCATCTTTCCCATTGATACTGAGAAGAAGAACAAAGAAACGAAGCAAACACATACATTTCCAACATGAGTATATACAGACTGAGTGTTATAAAGAGAGTGTGAGAGAGAACAAATTTTCTTCTATCTAAAAAACTTTTTATGTTTTTATTTTTATTTTTTATAGAAATTATTTGACGGAATTAAACAATTCTAATGGTTTTTTAACAGATGATTAAATTGATAGCAATATGATTTTTGAAGGACCATATTGATAGCAAAAATCTTTGAAAGATTAAATTGATGGCAATATGATCTTTCGATGACCAAATTGATAATTTTCTCTAAAAATAACTGTAAATGTCAGATGACAGAAATGTGATTTTTCGTTTTTTCTTTCAAATTTTTTTCTTCTTTGATGGAAGAAGACATGACAGATATAATCAAAATATTGGACCAATAATACCTTGGCTTACATTCACAAATATATTAATCTAAAAATCAAAACATGCATACTCACCATGTTGATGTTACTTTTTTTTTTTAATCTAAATTTGTTGATTGTGGAATGAGCATCCCTTTCTCTGAATAAATGTTCATTCCATTAAATTAACAAAAAAGAAGGCATTTTCCCAGAAAATGATAATTCAAACTCTCAAAAGTGCAATAAGGCAATACAATGGAGTGTAAGAATAGAAAATTCATTCCATTCCTATGTACCAAATATAACCTAAGGTCCCATTTGATAGATCAGAATGAAATGATATGAAATGGATTTTATAGATTGGAATGGAATGGAATGAATTAATGAGAAAATTGTCATTCCATATCTTATGTTTGATGTGTTTTCTATGTCTACATGAATGGAATTATAATGGAAAGTTGAACTGCCAAATTTACCCCCCAAGGAATCATGGCCTTTGACAACTCGTTGATCGGATTTGAATACAGATAGGCTCATTCGAGGAAAGCCGCTGAATTTGAAAATTATCTGATCTGTTAATTATAAATTCAGCATTTATCCAAAAAAAAAAAGCAATTACATATCAATTGGATCTATATAGTTTTTTCATTATTATCTATTATGGCTGCTCGTTTATTCCATATTTATACCCTGGGAAATTATGTTTTGGGTGAATCCCATAATTACATGATAATATAATAGTAAAAAAAATAAAAAAAAAAACTAGTAGGCAAATTTTAATATACAAGACTCGATAATTAAGAAATTATGACGCCAGTAATTATGCTTCATGAGCTATCGAATGTTCAGCATATATGTGTTGTCCACATAAAATCATCATTCAAATTAGTTCTAGACATAATTTGCATCTCCTTGCAACAAAAATAATCATCTCAAAAATTCAAAGTTTCTCGAAAATATCATACTTCAACAACTAACTTATAATTTGTAAGTTTGTTATAAGTTTGTTAACCACTTCCAATATCACCTAATGCCAAGGTCAAGCTTAGTAATTCCTGCTCAAGAAGCTTCTCACCCAAAACTCATTTTCTAAGTCACTAATGTTGAAAAAGATTTCGGTAGCCTTCTCATCACGACCTATTTTCAAAGAAATCGCGTGACGTTTATTCATGGTAAGACCAGCCAATTTCTGCAACTCAGAGTCCAATAATGAACTATTTTCTGTAGCAACATCCTTCTCAATTGCGTGAGCAAGCATGAGTGATGATTGAGTGATTCTATTGCCTAGAAAGAGAGCCGACTCCCTAAATGCTTCAACCAAATCACTAGAAGCAGCATTTTTCCTTTTCCTCTTTTTCTCTCCCGGTTTCGTTTCACTTGATGAAGGAACATTAAAATAAACTAAAGCATATAGTCAATAAAAATTTCGAAAGAAACCGAAGACAAGTAATAGCAACGAATCATTAATAGACAATTAATACAAATATATAAAGAAACCCAAGACAAATATTAACAAGCAATCAATAATACATAAAACATAACCAATAAACAACTAAATCTGATACTATCACAGATAAATAAAGAAAACATAACAGAAAACTCATGATAAAAAAATATTTCTCTTCTATAATGACCCACATCTATTACTAGCAAATGCACTAGCAACTTCTCATTCACTTCTACTTTGCAACAAAAAATCAATCGAGCCGTTATTAAACCACGAATGATCCAAAAGAACACAGAATATCATAATAACTGCATAAACCACATATCAAACAGAATCTCCATACACCACATATGCACAAATACTATCAACAGGAGTTACAAACAATTCCAGTTTACAATCAAAGATTTGGAACTTCAAAATGAATATGCAATGTGAACAAAACCAGGATGCAGCAAGGAGCACATAAAAATAAACTTTCTGACTTCGGCCGCCAAGAAGAGCAGTTCCCGACAAATAAATAGCTAAAGTCCCGTAACTTGTACGCTTAACCATTTGTCTCTTCATCGCAACTAAAAGACTTTCTTGTCACAGAAAGATAAATTTTAAGGACAGTACGTCCATGTTAATCTACAACAACTAACAATGATTGAGAACCTCATACACCCGATTACAGAAAGTGCAACTTAAAAGTAATATTATACATGGCTGATTTTCTTCACAGAATCAAGCAAGAACTACTCTAGGCAAGGTTAACATAACAGTTAACCCTATACAAGAAACACTTTAGTCACAACCCATATATTTTCATAATGACCAACTCATATCAAGAATTGCCGCCCCGGAAGCAAACATCAGACGCTTTTAACCTAAAGAAACGCATACATCAACGCACAATGAAACTGGGGGAAGCCAAATATTTTCCAGATTACATCTAAAGAACTACATAGGACATCAGAATTCCGAATGTATCACTAGATACAAAAATCGGCCCGAATCTATGTTTTAAAAAAAAATGAAATTTTGTGGAGAAAGCAGAGTGATTGGAGAGTGAACAAAACAGAAAATGGAAAGAAAAGAACCCGACCAGAATGTGGAATTTGACCTGGTTCCTGATCTAAGGCACATGAAATCGTGAGAAGGCAAGGCAGGGATGTGAGGGACTCACCGGAAGACCACCTCGAATAGTGAGAAGGTGTCATGCCTAAAATTATGTGGTGTAATAGGTATAACCATCCAAAACCATGCCTTAAACTAATGCAACTCATATATAACCAAAACATCTCACATATAACTGAACCATGTCTTGATTACACTAACCAAACCAAAAGAAAGATTAAACTGGCAAATCGACCAGCCAAAACCAAAAAGCAGGAAAGATGCTCTGGTTACCAATTCAATTATTTACACCAAGAAGCAGCAAATATGCTCTGGTTACCAAGTCAACCATCAAAAACCAAATAAGCAGCAGACATTGTATGAATGATTTTACGCTAATCATGAAATTTAGTCAGAATGATTCTACGCTAATTTTTCTAAAAGCTATTAAGTTGCATGGAGCTCGAGATGAGCGCTGTCGGGATCAGATTCAAAAAATAACAAAAATTAAGATATGAAACAAAGAAAAGGAGAAACTGCACATCCATGGCATAAACCAAGCTACTCGAAATGCATCAAATTCGTGAGACCTTCACTTCCGTTGCAGGTTTCACAGAAAAAAAGATTACTCAATCGAGTTTCACAATCGAGAGAGATAGACATGGTCAGTAAATAACTGATCCCTCGAGAATGGATTTGAGATAGCACCAGTACATTCAACCTCACGAACATGCGACAATAAAGCATCATTCAATATTGGAATGATCGACCCATGACAATGGAAAAATCATAAATCAATAGCAAAAGCTCAAAATTGCAGTCTAGGCGTTTATACACAAACATCCATTACACGATATCGTAATGAAATTCTCCAATTTATAGATCTTTGAAGTAACGGTGCAATATGAGCGAGAGATGCTAAGTGCCACTTGCTATTCTTGTTTGTTGATGTTTCATAAATAGCATTTTAGTGTACTGGTCTCGTAAATGATATCCGGTTACTGTTCTAGCACCATCCTTCCGCCTTCGATGATTAGAATCGACATTATCCATTAATTACGTTGTCCTTCTAACTTCTGCTCCTGTTGAGTCCGCTAACCACGGTCCCTATCAATATAATAATTAACAAAAACAAAAACAATATAAAATTTTTGCTAGAGAAAAAAAAAGTAATTATAGCGTGAAAAGGCAGTGCAATATGAAAAGAAGGGGAAAGGGAGATATTCGACGACAACTAATGTATGCTTTTGCGACCTTTCGAAAATAGCAAGAGCCCATCTGGTACAATTATTCAGATATTTGTACCCTTACTATTTTCATCGTCTCGTCAAGATCTTCCCCACCCTTCAAATTCGCAACCGTGATTGGCTGATTCTCGAACAGAAATAAAGACAAAAGGCATAGCAAATGGGCTTCTGCCTCCTAATTTACCGAAAAATAAATGGTAAATTACACGCACAAAAAACCCTAATTTTGTGATTTGTCTTAATTTTGACACAACTTTTTATTTTTGACATAAAAAATCACAAGTTTTCATTTCCGTCTCAAATATGGCACGCCGTTCGTCTTCCGTCACATTTTCCGTTTAAATGCCAACGTGGACGATAACAACATCCAATGAACCCCAGCTTGCCAATGGAACAGTGAAATGTGTACTATTATGATTTTGAAAAAATAAAAATGAACCCCTCATTCTTTTAATTTTGCAAATTTGTCCCAATCTCTCTACCCATTATCACTTTTATTTGACCCCAAATTGATCGAGC
Organism: Punica granatum; assembly: GCF_007655135.1. Classification (NCBI taxonomy): domain Eukaryota; kingdom Viridiplantae; phylum Streptophyta; class Magnoliopsida; order Myrtales; family Lythraceae; genus Punica; species Punica granatum. The sequence goes on from NC_045132.1 coordinate 25,949,190, forward strand.
AAGCTCCATTTATCTCAGTCATACACGGTTAGCTGAACTAAGGATTTAAGAAGCTCATATGGCACTCTATGTGTCAGGAATGAGCCAAATATAAAGAATAGATCGATTTGAAGTTGCTGCTGCGAGGAGGAGTTCGCGGGTGCTGTGAGGGGGAGCCACTGGCTTCAATGGTCTACTGCGAGACTAAGCTGAGGCAGTTTGCAGCAGCTGGACTCTGGAAAGCCAAGAAGGTTGGGCTTAATTGGAGAGGGACGAGCTGTTGCTATCGTCGGAGTTATGGGAAGAGGTAGGAGATCGTGAAACTCAGTGTTGCCATGGAGGAGTTGCTGCCAAGGAAAAAGAGAGAGATAGAGTGAGAGACAGAGATGGGGCAGAGATAAACAAAAGTAGAGGAAGATAGAGCAATCGATAAGAGACAGGCACTTAGCTTGAGGCTCGAGGGAAGGAGGAGTTGTAGCTGCAACTTGTGATGGAGGAGATGGGGCGACAGCAACAACAGGGGGAAGGAGGAACCTACATAAGCTGTTGACATGGGAATCGTCACAGCCGCGAAGAAGGGAGTTGGAAAAGGGGTGTTCGGTGTCGGAGCTGATGCTACTGGCCTCAGCTTCACTGAACGGAGGAAGTATGTGAGCTGGTGGTGGCAGAGCCAAACTCAATGCTGAGAAGCAGGAGCTTCCGAGCAGATCGGAGACACATAGGACTAGGAGCCGCCATGATGAGCTCGGGATCGAGGTAGAGGAGTTTGAGATGGCGACCACTGGAGGAGTGGATGGTGGCGTTGGGAAGACGATGAAGAGATGATGCCGGTGTCAACGATGATCGGGTGACGGTAGGAAGGGAGGGAGAGAGAAAGAGAGAGTTACCGAAGAGAAGTGTTGGGGAGAGAAATTAGGGCAAATTTGCAAAATTAAAAGAATGAGGGGGTTCATTTTTATTTTTTGGAAATCATAATGGTACATATGTCACTTTTCCATTGGCAAGCTGAGGTTGATTAGATGTTGTTACCGTCCACGTTGGAATTTAAAAGGAAAATGTGATAGAAGACGAATAGCGTGTCATATTTAAGGCAAAAATGAAAACTTGTGATTTTTTATGTTAAAAATGAAAATTTGTGTCAAAATTGAGACAAATCCCAAAACTATGGTTCTTTTTGTGCAATTTACCCAAAAATAAAAAGGCTTATAACAAATATAAGAAGAGAACATGAAAATTAAAAGTGCCTTCTAATTAAAAATATAGTTTGGGCAAATAGTTTTTTTAAATAACTCATAGGAATTCTCGATTATTAAAAAAAAGCACTGTAAAATAAAGTTTAGCATAGTGGCACGTCCTCCCTGATAATCAAGAAGTTTCAGGTTCGATATTCGTGGCGGAATTATTCATGCTCATTTATTTGTCATTAGAATTTCTATTTTATTATATTAGATTATAAATCTTCTTATAAAAAAGAAAATTGCGAGGTACAAATAGAGATCAAAAGATATCGAAGATGGCACACAAAAAATAACAGCAAAGCAAGTGCAAGGAAAAATAAAGAGTAGCTCTACAACGAAGCAATGGAATAAGAGCATTTAATCAATATGAGTTGGTTCAAACAGTTTAAAAATTTTTTCCTTCAATAAGTCTTGGGTTCAAGTCATGTGAATGTAGAAAATCTATACTGAAAGAGTTTTACCCCTTTAATAAATCGATTCATTAATCAGAACCCGTTAGATTTTCGGATATTAAGTTTCACGTCAATAAAACAAAACAAAAAAAAAGAGTCAAAGACTTTTTTGACCCTGATTAAGCAAACAGTTAGTAGAAGCGCGGATAGATGAATCATGTGTCTCTGTATATTTATCATAAGAAATAACTTTTAGCAATCCAATCACATTTACGGTCCAAAAAGAGGGACCTAATCACCTTCTAACATGTGTAATATTTTGCCTACTTTAAGGGGAAGATTCATTTGCGCTTTGTCCTCGAGCCTGCTTTGAATGCAAGCATGACACATTGTGAGGGTTTGCAAGCAGGGTAAGGTAAGCCAATATAGCCAGGGAGCTTCTCTTTATTTGCTTCTTCGGTGGTCACAACTCACATCTGTTCATGTTCTTATATTGTATTATATATATATTGTATATAACTAAAATTTTATGACAATCGGAATACGTAGTGGTAAGTAATCATCAAATTTCAAAAGTTAGTTCCGGCACAAATTTAATGAATCCCAATTGATCGATTCCAAGGTGACATTCAATCTCCGCGTATATGCCTTGTAGAGTCGGTGCATATGTACGGATATGAGGTATGAACTAGTGGCACTGTACGTCGTATCATATACATGTACCAACTCGATCGATATAAGAGGGTGTTTCTCTCTAGTCCATTGGCTCCAAGTGTTATTCTTGATCCCAAAGGTGCCCTTTTGGACAAAACTTTTCTCGTGTGATTTTCCATCTCCTTTTTGCATAATCGGATGTGTAAGCTTTCTGGGATGCTCCTTCGACAATATCTAAGGAAAGCAAAAAAAGAGTAGGGAGAAAGATATTATTGCCATGGCACAGCATTCAAAAATCTTCACAAAAATTGGTTTCCACCATTGCAAGTTGTAAAACAATTCCCTTTATCGAATGGCTTAGGAGCGAAGAAATGAAGCACGAGTTGTAACACAATGCACGGTTATTCCTATAACCAAATGTTTTTGCCTATTTATCCTTATTTAGGTGAATCATGGAATATATGCGTGCGGTGCTAAAATCAACATCTTAGTCTACCGAAAAAAAAATCAACATCTTAAGTAATTAACCTTTAAAAAAAAATTGCCCATGGAAGAAACGGTTGAGAATAATATATATTGTGAGCTATACATATATGGATGAAATCCATTATCCGCCATCAATTGGGGAATCACATGACTTGGAGGGACGAAAAAGGGCACACAAATATAATCTGCAGTTCCATGAATCACATGACTTGTTGCTTGATGAGCAAATCTATATTTTCCAATAAATTTGTCCTGGTATATCACAATTTTCATTTTAAACAACCATAACGATTCATTAATCTGATTTACAATTGACCGATCATATCTATATATGCAAGATCTTCCCTTTTTACTTGACCCAAAAACAAAATTCTTCCCTTTTTTCGATTACAATGGATGACCATTTTTCATTAATATAGGACACGGAAAATTAATTTCTTACTAAAATCTCTCGCTCTATCTTCTTTATGGTGGGATTACCGAGAATTTCCTTTAACTCTATTGGCTGAAATTAATTTCGGCTTGCGTATTGATTTGGTCTTATCCCTTACCATGAGATGATTCCAATAATGGCAAGAAAAAAGTCAACTTTTTTATAAGTTCAAAACACAATTTTTTTATCAAAGAAAGTATAGTATAATAGTGTACGTACTCGCCTGTCAATCAAGAGATTGTAAATTCGATATTCGTTATTGGACTATATGTATCTATTTATTAGATATTAAACTTTTTATTTTATTATATTAGACCTATATATCTCCTCTTAACTGAAAAAAAAAATCTTTCTGGGCCTCGTCCTCATAATTCACCTCCAAAAACACAAACTTTTGACTAAAATCCAAAGTCTATGTTATCACCAACAGTAATGGTTTAGTAATTCCATATTTACTCTCAAGTAGTTTGGTAACCTAAAATTCCAAATTTAAATTCCTCTTATGCATTTGTGTGAAAACATTTGCTAAAAGTGTACTTTTTGTTTAGACTTGAGGAAATAGACTTGAGGAACATCAATATTAGGTCTTTAGTGGTGCTATATATTTTGACGAGACCAATACTTTCTGGGCCTCGGCCTCATAATTCACCCCCAAAAACACAGACTTTTGACTAGAATCCAAAGTCTATGTTATCACCAAAAGTAAACGGTTTAGTAATTGCATATTTACTCTCAAGTAGTTTGGTAATCCCAAAATTTCAAATTCAAATCCCTCTTATGCATTTGTGTGAAAACATTTGATAGAAGTGCACTTTTTGTTTAGACTTGAGGAAATAGACTCGAGGAATTCCAATACTAGGCCGTTAGTGGTGCTATATATATCGACTGGACCAATACTTGTGCAGGTTGTTAAACTTGTCTGATATGTTCATTGATGAACATGAGATTCTGAATATTGCGTAGCGAAACGCGGTAAGATCGCCACTATTGCCTTCCATTATTTTATTCGTTTTTGAAAAAAAAAAAAAGAAAAAAAAATCCAAGTCTATGCTTGAGCTGGATACATGAATATCACAACACATGTATTTGGTATAGTACTTGGAATATCGGGAAGAAACACAAATCTTGCACACTTCTGCGAGTATCCCTGGATTGGTGTTAAAATCTTGGGACAAAAACCTTCCTCTCGACATGTATGTGTGTGTGTGAGTAGAGTCTATACACGTATGGAAGAGCCTTTTGACTTGGGGTGAGGAGGAGGACAAATCCTTACAAGGCTACGTACGTATAGGAAGGGAAGGCCATGACAACCTGTCGAATAACGGTCCACCCGGCCCCCTCCTACTAGTCCATGTAATCCTCACTTAACACGACCACATGATTGTGCTTATAAATTCGATCGATCGAGAGATGAGACATCACTAAACCCTTTGATGGGCGCTCTTGCTTTTTGTTTGTGCCCGATCCTTTATGGATTTGTTATCTCTTTCTTGGAAATTTTGCTGCACCTTTTCCCGATCCTAATATTTTTCACCCTGCACCTCCAGCGAGGATGTCGGTATTTCCCGTACTTCTAACATAATGTTTCACAGGTCCAGCTAGTTACATCGACTGTACTGGAATCTTCGGTTGTCACAACCATTATTTATGTCGGCTTGTCTATGCCTGGAATCGGGGACAAGATCAATCTTGATCGGTTGAACATGAATAAATAGCAGCAGTGACAATCCGAGGAGGCCCACCGCACCATTGGCAGTGGTCATACGTGCGATCAACTGCTATGCATGGCATGGGAGGAAAAGAGAGGGAGAATTGAATGGATGAGGAATTGATATGGGCCTTTCGATTTTTGAGTTATATGGACCTTCGGATTTTGGGCTGATGAAATAAGCGGTCTTGATTGGACTGCAGCTTTTATTGACCAGCAGGGACCATATTCCTCTCAACCTTCAATTTCATTTTGGGACCTGCATGCCATGCCATGCAACTTGATATCAGTACCCGGTAACTTCATCAAAAAACTAACCCGTCCTGGGAACAGTTTTCGAGTCAATTGGGACGAGAGTATCCACTTATTGTATAACCAGTCCTTTGACAATGCCTCTTGGAACGCAGCAATTCTAAGTACCCACTTATCATTTACTGATCATACTGTATCATTTTACTTCTTCTTAACACCGTAAGATTCTGAATTCAATTCATTTTATCGAAATTTCTTATACATATCTTCGTATTTATTAAAAAGAAAAACCGAGAAGCCTCCAGCTTCGTGTCGACTCCATGCATGCGAGTAAATGCCGACCGGCTAAGCTCAGACTGCGAGACTTGCAAGGCTGGCGGCTGATCATCAGTAGTTGACTCGGGATTAATATTCAGCTCCTCCAGCTGATCAACACGACAAGTTGCAGGCCTGTTTCTATCTACATACATACATTACATAAATATTTGTAGCTTCCATTTCCTTTTTTTTTTTCCATTTATTGTGCACCATCCGATATTTAGAACTCCATTCAAAATCGAGTTGAGTCACTTATTAAGAAATAAAGCTCTCTCTGCATGAATTTCTTCCATTCGCAATACTCTCCAACTCGATGCCTTAAGAGAAATAAACGTTAAACTATATGAACAAATTTACATTGGTCCAGCATTCATTTCTTTAATTTGCCCCTTACAAAATCTTTATCTTAATCTTAATATACACAAAAACGCGTCCATCGAAAGGAGGTGAAGCCACGTGTCTCTTATTTAATTTTTTTCATTCCTAAACTTTTCTCTGCTAGTTTTTTAAGGTTTCTTCCACAAACTTCTATTATTTTTCATTTTTATCCATTCTTGTAATCTTGTTTCTTACATCCTCCAAACGAATTCCACAGTTAGCACGTCTTAGCTATCTATTTAGTTAATTAAAACATGCAAGTCCAGCAAAAGTAGAGCACGTATTATTTTAATACTGGCGTGTATTTGTTTTCATCAAAATGACACTTTGTACAACTTCTGTCTATATAAAATTAGTGGAGAATGAAACCATAAAATGGATCATATTGGAGCATTTGTCTAAATAATGTTTCTCAATTTGTAATATCTCGAGTTCTAACCAATCACTGAATATGTTTATCCTCCTTTCTATATCATAACACAATGAAAAGCTAGCTCAGCTTCCTTTAATTATATATTCATAAATATAACATTACATTAATGCCAAAATTTTGACATTATTATTTCATCTTTTTTCTTTTTGCTATCATATCGTAATGCGTGATGTAATCATGTTGGTTAAAGTAGCAATAAAATTTTCGATTAGGAAAAAACAAATTGATAATTTCCAGACTGCATAGGATATGACGACGTAGTTGCCTTTCCTTTGAAGTGACTCAACTCTGCCTCCTGCGTAGCTAAGTTTTGCTTTGCTGCTGCTTTGAACGCCCGCAGTCGCAGAAAATTAGTGCCTATGCATGGGACAATTCATGCACGCACACCGCCCCGAGATGGCGTGCATGTGCCCTTCCTTTCAGGAGTTGTCTTTATTTTTATTTTTTTGTCACTTTTTATTTCTATTTAAATTGTTGACCAAAAAAATACACCAATAAAACAATTACTATAAATATATAAAAACTGATAAGTGCGAAGATTAAACACCCACTTCCTAATCAATCGATTTTTCCGTATCTCTATCATTAATGTGTTCAGCCCTCATAGTCCATACTCTTAATATACATACACTCAACGCGTTTTAGATATTAGTCTACGTTATTTCTAATTTTTTACATAGTTAAAATTGTAAAATATTAAAGTTCACTCAATTTATTTTTTCCTCGAAACATAAAGTATTGATTCAAATTTAATGTATCAAATATCCTATAAATATAAACATAAATAGTTTATATAATATATTTTCTACTCTTATTTCTTCCTACACCTTCTCCTAATCTATTATTTCTTACTCTCAATATGCTCTTACACATTGAAAGTGATGAGTATATTATACATTTTATACATACTTATATTATATATTTTATTAATAGATATATTTCTTGTAATGTTATGTTATTTGATAATAATAACAATAATCTTATAAAAATTGAGATAGTTCTTTTTTATTACAATTTTATTATTCTTAATTCCATTGTATAATTTTTTTCTTTCATTATATGTATGCAGCACTATATATTTTACACTATCAATTTCTGTTTAATTATTTGCCACAATTGTATTTATGTTTCATATGTTATTTAGGTTGATTATTTATTTTGAATACATATAAAATTATTATAAAAAGCACCGCACAATATGCGGGAGCTCCATTTTGCCTACTCTAAGTTTTTTAAATTAAATTTTCTAAGAGCACGTTAACGTTTAGTATAAGGTAATTCATGAAGATTATTGAGAATATGGTTTTAAATTTGTTGGGCCCACCAAATTACCATGTTTGGTTGAATCAGATTACTAGTAATCTAAATATCCAAGATAATTCACCTTTTCGCATAGTTAGTAAATTAATATACTTTACGAGCAAGCAGGTGACTACTAGATTATCACTCCATACCAAACATAATAATATAACATTATCAGTAATTTTAAAAGTGAAAATGTATCTCAGTGAAAATTTAAAATACCAGTAATCTTAAATAGTAATGCTCCAATCGCCATCAAAATGCTTTGCTGATTTTATTTTTAATAAAGCTAATGATATTTAGTTATTATATTAAAAATTGCAATATAAACATTAAAAGTTTTCTTGAAAATTCAAAAATTTTCAATTCATGAAAAAAAAAACTAAAATTGCCTTTAAAATAATAATAATAATTTAAATAATTACTTCTCGAATTCGCACAATGCACTAGCTACACTGCTGGTTTCATTCTTATTTTACTATTTGTGCCGGGTCAATTAATAAAATTCAATATATACAACACAACCAAGCTATTGAAATTCCATATGCACTAATCATATATATTATCTTGTTCAAACTGAAAACGTCTTCAGTTGCCCGTTGAGGATCTGTCGGCACCACATGCAAATGCCAACTTCAAAACGCAGTTTGAGTTTATATTAGTAGAAATAGTAATAATAAGTCTTTCAACCCCCCCAAAGAAAAAAAAGAAATAACAATAATAATAATAAATAAGAAGAAGTCAAAGCTCGACATGACAAACTGTGCTTCTCCTTCAATTCTTCTTCTGCAACACCGACGCTACTCCCAAGTCGCACATTAATATAACCCAATCAATTCGATTAGATTATTGGCTCTTCAAGCAAATGAAATGAAAGTCATCTCTCTCGAGCTTTCCTTCATTATATATATCACCTTCCAAAACATTGGAAATGGTCCCGATTTAATTTAATATTAATTTATTAGACCTTTTTTTTTCTGAATTTCCGTGTGTTGACTTTACCTTTATATTTATGATCCTCATATAAAGAGCCACGGCCCCTGTAACGAGAACTCTCATAATCAATGCATTGACAACCTCTAGGCGACTGGCCTCAACCCATACCACGATAACATTATACTTTCCATTCAAATCCCAGCAGCTATCATCAAGTCAGTCAATCCAAATTCATTTTCATCACTTATAAAGCCCTAGCGAGCTAGTTGCATTATTATCCATACTATGGATGAAGCTGTAGAGATTCCCTCCCATTTCCTATGCCCCATCTCACTGCAGCTGATGAGGGATCCCGTCACGGTCTCGACCGGAATCACGTACGACCGAGAGAGCATCGAGAGGTGGCTCTACTCCTGCAAGAATGGCACGTGCCCCGTCACGAAGCAGCTGCTGTCCGACGCAGATCCCATCACCCCGAACCACACGCTCCGCCGGTTGATCCAGGGCTGGTGCACCCTCAACGCCTCCCAGGGGATCGAGCGGATCCCCACCCCGAAGGCCCCCATTGATAGGGCTCAGATCGCGAAGATCCTCACCGATGGCAGGAAACATGCCCATATGCGTCTTGCATGCCTCCAGCAGCTCAGGTCGATTGCCTCCGGAAGCGAGAGGAGCAGGAAGATCCTCGCCACCACAGAGTCGGGCGTTATGGAATTCCTCGTATCAATAATCATAAGTGATCACGAATCCACCAGTGTTATCGATGAAGCGCTGCACGTCCTACACAACCTCGACATTTCCGAATCCAACATCAAGAATCTCATGAAAAGCGGCAGTAGGGATGAGCTCGTGTCTGCTTTGGTTCGTGTAATGAAAACCAGCACAAACTACCAGTCGAGGGCACATGCGATAATTACTCTCAGATCGATCTTCAAGATCGCAGACCCAATGCAACTGATCAACATTGAGCACGAGTTTTTCCAGGAGTTGGTCAGAGTTCTGTCGGATCAGATATCCCAGCAAGCCTCCAAAGCCACGCTGAAGCTCCTGGTGGAGCTTTGCCCTTGGGGCCGGAACCGGATCAAGGCCGTCGAGGGCGGGGCAGTCCCAGTCCTCATCGAACTCTTACTCAGCATCAATAACAATAGTCCCGATAACAGGCGATCCTGTGAGCTAATACTGATCGTGTTGGACCAGCTCAGCGGGTGCGCAGATGGACGGGAAGAGCTGCTGAAGCACGGAGCTGGGCTGGCAATCGTGTCGAAGAAGATCCTGAGGGTGTCACACGTGGCAAGCGACAGGGCCGTGAGGGTCTTGAGCTCGGTGTCGAGGTTCTCAGCGAACTCTAGGGTTCTTCAGGAGATGTTGCAAGTTGGGGTGGTGTCGAAGCTTTGCCTGGTGCTTCAGGTTGAGAGCAGCCCAAAGACGAAGGATAGGGCGAGGGAGATTCTCAAGTTGCATTCTAGGGTTTGGAGGAATTCTCCTTGCATTCCTTCTCATTTGTTATCATCTTATCCTTCTAATTCTTCATCATGAATTTTTTTTTTCCTATATGAAAGGAGAAAAGGAAAAAGAGACTTGTATAGCAATGTTTGAAAGTTTTTTGTCTCATGATGAAACAATGCTTTTATTGGATTTCAATCCTTAATCCAATTCATGCATCGATTTGACCATATTAACGATTAGTTTTCAATTGGTTTCAAATTTCTGCAATGTAGGTAAAATTCGCCATGTGCCTCACCTTATAGTATACTATCATCGAAAGGAAAATATGACTGAAGAGAAATGGTGTAATGATTAGGTTGCGTTCAGTAATGGAGGGGAGTTGAACTCCGCTCCACTTTAAATATAAATATATATTTAAATGAGATTGTAATGATGGTTAGAAAAAAGTACGTGTGATAATTTTTTTCGGTAAATAGTATGTGTGGGAATTTTTTATTAAATAGGAGGAAACAAGGAAAAAGTAAAGATTATGTTGTTAAATTAATTGAAGAATTGAGTGGAGAGAGATAATTTATCATTAAAAAATTAATTGTATAGGAGTTGAACTCCGCTCCACTTTAAATATAAATATATATTTAAATGAGATTGTAATGATGGTTAGAAAAAAGTACGTGTGATAATTTTTTTTCGGTAAATAGTATGTGTGGGAATTTTTTATTAAATAGGAGGAAACAAGGAAAAAGTAAAAATTATATTGTTAAATTAATTGAAAAATTGAGTGGAGAGAGAGAATTTATAATTAAAAAATTAATTGTATAATGATGAGGAAAAAAATATATATATGAGAATTAGAAGATATAAAGGGCCTATGACCATAATTAAATTCATGAGGGAGATCCATTTCCGTGACCGTAGATTATTTAAGTTTTAACATAAATTATTAGATTTGTTTAGAGATCAATTAACTAATTAATTTCTGTCCCTATATAAATTAATTAATATAATCCCCCAAGTTTGCGGAACCAAACATGTAAACAAATTCACTTAAATGCTCAGTCGTCATGGAAAAAGCACGAAGGTGACGAATAACTCATAGCTAAGAAGTAGTCAATTATATGACTAGTTTTATCTTGATTTTTGACGTACAAATTGCGGATACTATATAATGTAAAGTCGGATAGTGTATATACATATACATATACATATATATATATATATATATATAGTTTAGGAGAGTCCAGAGGGGAATGGATGATTGGTCCTGTTTGGCAATGGAGTAAAATTCTATTTAACTCAACTCTAAATTTTTTAAAATTTCAAAACAATCCAAATTTTTTAAAATTTTTCAATTTTGCCCCACCTCCTTCTCTCTCCTCTAGGTCACTATTCATCGTCTTCCTCCTCCCCCTCCACTGTTCATCATCCCCTCCCGATCGACCTCTCTTTCGCTCTCTTCATCTCAATACCTCAACAGAGCCCTAGATGCGTGGAGGAGAAGGGTTCATTTCAGTCGCAGGAGATGAAGGGCCCGCAGATCTCGGAGTTCTTGTTGCCGCTGAGGAGGTTACGATGCTCCAGGCAGGAGGTGGCAAGGAGGTCAAGGCAAGATAAGTCCATGTTGGGGATGAGGGTGGCCTTGGTGGGGGTTAAGGGAGGTCGAAGGAGAGGGCAAGGTAGGGGCGGATCTTGCGCGTGGAAGGAGATGGCGGGTCTGGTGCCGATGAATAGTGGAGGGAGAGGAGGAAGACGATCAATAGTGAACTGGAGGAGAGAGAAGGGGTGGGGCAAAATTGAAAAATTTTATAAATTTTGGGTCGTTTTGAAATTTTAAAAAGTTTAGAATTAAGTTAAACAGAATTTTACGCCATTGTCAAACAGGACCATTGATGCTGATTGGTTTTCTTCCTCCTGGACCATGTGGAAGCTGTTTGTTCAGTGGAAATTAGAATTGCCAAGTCCTTTTTATTTTTATATTTATAAAAAAAGTCCTTTTTATTTTATTTTATTTTAATTTTTTACTTTTTTGAGCTGGGTCTTCGTTCTTATACAAATACTTCACTATCTATAAGTACATAGATCTTCTATTTTTCGGTTACTTTGGATTTGTTCAATTATATGATAAACAAATTTACTACAAGATATGGATTAGCTTTTAATATATATACTAGAAAAGGGGCCCGCGCAATGCCACGGGTTTCCAAAAAAGATCTTAATCAATAATATTATCATATGATAAAAGTGAGAGAAATGATATTAGTAATATTGAAAGTATGCAATATTAACAACTTAACATCGCTTTACTTATTTTTAAATTGATATAAGACTCTAAATTTGAAATTATTTAAGTTGAATATATATATATACACACGTGAAGAAAAAAGATGAGAAACTAAATTAGATAACATTATAAGAAAGTACAAGATCACATAAGTTTATATGAAATATTAAATATAGAGATATAATTAATTTTACAAAAAGTAAAATACTAATTCATGGTTTGTAGATATAACTATACCATATCTATTTGTATTATCTATAGAATTGCCGCAATATTTATTAGCATACAATCCTACTTGATTCCTCTCCATTATGTATCTCATTTTTTATATGTTTATTATTGTAGTTTGTCTTACTATAATATATTTCATTTGATCCCGATACCTTTTTGACACATGATATTATACTAAAATGCACTCAAATATTATGAGAATTGTGTAAAATTATGAGGATTCTTTTATTTAGTAATAAAAATATATGGTTTGCATTGTAGCTTTTGAAAATACGCACCATATTATAATAATACAACAAACCTATAAATACGAAATATTATAATTATTATAATTTTTGTTAAGTACAAATTTAATTGAAAACTCATTATTGAAAACCCCATTAATTTTAAGTGTTATTCGAAGTTCATTTAAAACATTTTACGACCACGACCATATAATACCAAGCTACAGCTAGACTAGTAGAGTTCTTATCATACAGCTTAATTAGGACATGATGATGCATAAATGTGTTCTTCTAATTCGGGAATGATCATGTCTCTCGAAAGGTCGAGCTAATAGTAATACTATATAAGTGCTTGAAGTTTTCGCTATGTGCTTCAATTAAAATAATGAAGATTTAATCTAATAAAGAACATTTTGTTTTAGTGATTGCATTAGAATTTACACCTCCGACTCGAGTTGGGCCCAAACGAGGCTATAGGTTTTGGACCCAATACAGGCTGGACTAGGTCTCGTGATCCATTGAAGGTAGGCCTATGAATAAGATGAAGAGCCTTAAGAGGAAACAGTGCCTCCCAAATTGAACAAGAGTCTCAATCATGATTAGAATTAAATATATTTTCTTAGTATAAAATGAAGAATTTCGATATAGTCTCGACGCGCTCTTCGGGTACATACATTGTTTGCTTGAGTGCTTCATTGTTATGTTGACAATGTAATCAATTAATCTACTTACCAACAAGAGGTTTGCTCAAATAGTAAGAGAATTTACTGATTACTCTAAAATCTTAGGTTCAAATCTTGTCGGGAGACATGGGAAGCGTATCAAATGAATGCATTAGCTCTGGTTTAATTATATGACACATTCGGACCTATATATTGGGATGACAATATATAAGGGATGAAGATGATGAAAAGTTACATAGTATTAACACATTGTTACCTTTCCCAATCCTTTAAAAGTCTGAAATTACGCCGCCTAGCTATATGCAGCATATAGATGTCATCTGCTTGTATCAAGTCATCCAAAAATATTCAACTCATAAAATAATGTTTCTTTGATTATCATAAAAAGGAAAAGAAAAACAGACAAAAGAGAGGAAGAGAAATCGAATGTCCATTGACGCATTGTCTTGGATTTCGACGTGCGATAGTTGATGGGATGTTACTTCCAACCTGGGGATCCTATGGAATTGCACCTGTGGAACCTTTGGACGCACTAACAATCGGAAAATGGACATCCCGGCAACTATTAATCGTCTCGTTGCTTTGCATGAAGACTGGAACCTCTGCCATAAAGCGAACGGGATGTGACCAGCAGGAGAGTACGTAGTGGAGCGAGCCCAAAGCTTCTGCAAACTGCAGGAGGAATCGCGTCGAATTGAGGCAGAGATTCATAACTTGGAAGATTGGCTGCTGAATATGCAGGTGCTATCAACCATATATATATGTAGGGTCAGAGATACTGTATACATGTAGTAGCTCCTAGTTCTGCTTTGTTGCTGATGTGGAGGTGACTTGGAGCTAGTTGGTGGTCCTTCACGATAAGTCTTTATACGTCGGGCGTCGATTAATGTCCGACCGCATTAAAACTGAACTTCACTGTGCAATATCTGCAAAATCTGCCATTTTCTTTCAAAATCATGGAACAGATAAAGCATACAATATGCATTTAGCAAATGATGCCCTCGTGTTGCACAGCATCCACGATTGCAGATGAGCTCGAGACGAACCAAGACAAGGTGATTTAGATAATCAATCTTTTAATAGAATCTCTGTAGTACACTTGTAGTTGTATCCATTACGACAAAGAGAAAGTTAAGTACACATTTATATATGAACAGTCAACGTGTGATTAATATTGGTTAGTCCTAGAATGCTACCTAGCAGCGTGCCTAGTTAAGAGATAAACTGTAATACAAGGAGAATTGTTCCACACGTTCGAGTGCATCCTTAATATCGATCTCGCCTTGCTCTTCAAATGGCTGGTGCAATCCGCCTGCAGGACCATGCACAACTTTGACACAGCCCCGACCCGCAGCATCTCTCGTAAAACGTTGTTTGTTGCATACAGTGAGATCATCGTGAGGATATAAACTGCCCGGTCATCTACAACTGGAGAGACCCTGAGAGTCCTTTTAGCCAGCATGGCGATCCCCCCGGCATGCTGGAGGAACTGGGTCCTCCCATCCGGGCACGAACACAACTGCGCGAGCAGGTTGAAGGTGAGCTCAGAGACCCTCTTCTCGGGCTTCTCGAGCTCGAGCTCGATTAGCTCGAAGACTGCACCTGCCTCAAGGATTTTCGATCTGTTCCTTGCCCACGGGCACGCTTCTATGAGGACTTGTAAGATGGATTTGATGCCCGGTTGAGAGGTCCTAATCTCTCTCATGGCTTTCAGTATGTTCTTGAAGGTTTCAAGCTTAAGCCGCTCCAGCAGCGTCACTCTCGCTACTTCCATTATGCGTTTCAGGATCGTCGCTGCATTTGCCTTAACAGGGACAGTATCGTCTGTCCCCATGTCGAGTTGAAGAATCCATGACAATGCATCGACGAGGTCGTAGTTCTCCTGAACGAGTAGGTTGAGTTCCGGCCGGCTCGAGCTCCAGGTTTGGTTAAGGATTCTCAAGGATTCTTTGAGGCCGTCCATTCTCTGCTCCCGGGTAAACTTTATTATCAAAGGAACCATCGCCTCTGCCACGCCGGCTTCGGCCATGCACGCCCAGTTGCGCTCGTTCTCCGACCACAGCTCATCGAGCATCTTCAGTGTCCTCAGGCACAAGTGGTCAGCCTTGAGGTCCCGCACTATCCTGAGGACTCGAGCCACGTCGAGCTGCATCTTCGGCGTCGGGATCCGATCAACGCCATTCTTCTCATTCGTGACACACCATGCCTGGATGAGACGGAGCAGCGTGTGGTTGGGGGTCAAGCCGGAATCCTTAGGCAAGGGCTGCTTCGTGACAGGGCACGTCGCGGTGCTCTTGGTGGACTTGGCCAGCCAGTTCTCGATGCAGTCGCGATCGTACGTGATCCCCGTCAGGGTGGTGACCGGGTCCTTCATGATCTGGAGGGAGATCGGGCACAGGAAGTACTGAGGGATCTCGATATCCTGGTCCTCCATTCCTATCGAACAAAACAATCTTCTCAAATTCGGCTCAATAAGATATACACAGACCTAGAAGGTGAGTTGTATTCTTGGTATTGTTCTTCTTCTTAATTTCTTCTAAAGAAAGATTCTAATAATTAATAAGCAGTGGTAAGAGATAGCGGCTGTTATATAGGCAAGGGAGAATCAGACATTAATTAAATGTGGTCTTTGTTTCTGTCTTTTTACCGGTCGTGTTTTCAGCGGTCAACCCAGGAGGCGAGGCACTGCAAACAGTGGAATGAATTAATCGGGACACGTGAGAATTCTCTAGCATCGGCCACGTGGCGGGCATCTAGTGGTGGCGTTGGAGGGCAGTGCAAATCCAATTTCGCAGTTGTTGTATGGTAGTAGTCAAAAAGTGCAGGTTGTGTTGGGGCCTACAAAGTCCCATGTGTCGTGCGTTACATGTTGTGGAAGAATATTCCAATTTGTTTTCCTTTTCTTTTGTCTTTATTTTTTCAATGGAGAGGAAAAATTAGATTGGAAACCGGCAAATATTGTGGGCTGGGGATTTTGCACCACAGGGCTAATTTCCCAACCGATAAACAATAAGATCTACATGCATGCATCTCGATTTCTAATCTCTTCATTCGTAATTTAGTCTCCGCACCGTGCGAAGATTTCCTCGAGAATACGCTGAATATTCGAGATACTTGAACACTCTCTTTCATCTAATGTCATGATGGTACGGTAAATATCTAAAACCTAGCTAGCTAGCTAGCTATAAAATCGAATATTTGGTCACGTATATAATGTAATATCATTTGAAAAAAGAGATGGAATTAAAACGCTAGTTTTGAATCTCTTTATTATATGATATGTTCTTCTATATAATAATTACTATAAAATTTAATGAAATGGGAAAAGACTGCATTAGTTAATTAATCAACTTGTGAGTTGAATTAATTCTAAGTTTCTACCTACCTTCCCCTTCCAAGGATTGGGGTCATAATCTAAGTTTCTACCTACCTTCCCCTTCAAAGGATTGGGGTCATCATCACTTGCGTTATTTTTTTGTTAATGCAAGTCCTCATGCAGTAATTAGTTAGTTATTTCCCCACTATGCATATAATATATGTTTTTTTTGTTATATAAAACAAAGATTCATAAGTGTAATATAATAAAATAGAAATATTAATAACTAATAAGGAGCACAGATAATTTCACCACGAGTATCGAACCAATCTATAGAAGCTGTGGCACCAGAACACTTGGACAAACACCAATCCATCTCATTTGTGCCATAGAATTTTCTATGTATATATATATATAAATACCTTTTGAATGAATTTATGCGCGCGCGCGCATATATATATATACATAAATATTTTTTTTGAAACAGACATAATTAATCCGTCCACAACTTCGTGAGATTGAGTGATCCGAGCTTTACGAAATATTGATATGATATCAATCGATGAGATAGTTAAACGCATCGAGTAGGAAGATATTCGAAGACCTTACCTGTGAAGTCACAATCATCATATTTGTCTACAACTTCAGTGGAAATTAAGGTGAGGGTGCGTAGGAAGAATCTCCCATAGATTTCCTTTTGGCGGGGTTTGAAAAACATTAAAAACTCTCATTTGGAAACGAAGAAATTAAAGCCATATTGTCTAGAAAACACACACACACACTGATATATATATATATATATATATA
This sequence comes from Punica granatum, assembly GCF_007655135.1. Lineage (NCBI taxonomy): Eukaryota > Viridiplantae > Streptophyta > Magnoliopsida > Myrtales > Lythraceae > Punica > Punica granatum. The sequence goes on from NC_045132.1 coordinate 25,966,684, forward strand.
AACCAATTAAACCAATTAATTAATAATTAGTCACCATTTTCAACCTGTAGTAGGATCTCGGAAATGTTAAAGGAGGAATATTGAAGAAAATATATAGCAGCTGATGGAAAAAGGATTATCGATCGAGCAGACAAAACTTTTCAATTTTGACTGCTATTTTTTTTTTTTTACAGGCCATAGCCTCCACTTGAATTTTTGGTGATTTTGCTTCTACATGATCTTGAGTTTACTTTCAGTCTGTCAAACCACTTCCACACTTCTGTTCCTAGCTAGCTACATCATCATCCGAAACAGATAACCTCGTGACCTCGTAAGGGGTAAAGAAAACAATGACGAGAATCAAATTTGAAACCTTTTAATGTGTAAGCGAGAATACGTGTCACTGCAATACACCCATTTTCGCGGCATGTTTTTTTCCTTTCCCGTGCAACTTCATATCCTTAATTTTGTTTCAGGCATAATGGTAGCGCATTAATTAATCCATTGATTAACGGCTTCTAGATAGATTGCAGTCAGAATCAACGGTTTCTTGATCAGGCCCACACAGCCTGATCCTTCTTCAATTATGCAGTGATTTATCTCCCTGATCAGTAGTAGTATATATATGGTCATTGGTCATGGACATTATTGAAACTAGCTAGGCTGTGCTTCTGGATCTACATTCTGGTTCACGAGCAATCGAGCTTTTGATTGATGAGAACGCTTCCTCTGAATCAACCATTCAAATGACTATCTCATGCCCAGTCCAAGATCTCTGGAATTGTTATTCCGATATATAAACTCGCGTATGCAAATTAAAGAAGATAAGTATATAAGTTGCACACGCTATTACGCCTCTAGATAAAATATGAGCAGAGAAGACCACCATTTCCTTTAATTACTTTGACTATACCAGCCGATGTGTGTGGGGGCGCCCTAGAATAATCCATCACTGACTAATCGGAATTGAATTATTATGCGCCAATTTTAAAAGGGGAAAATGACGACATAATGATGGGCATTATTCTCAATGACAATATATATATATATATATATATATATTTTTGCATTATTATTTCCAGGAAGTTCCAATCGGTCAGAATGATCTCATATTAAAAGATATATATATATATATATATATATATATAATAAGTACCTCCTCGAGCGTAAAAGGATTCAAGAATCAGTTTTCTAATATATATTCTAATAGAAATTATCTAATTTATATTATTAGATATATAGTATGAAATATATGAAAACCGTTGTAAAAAAGAAAAAAAAAATCTAAAAAATGAATAACTAAGTGGAAGCGAGAATGTCAACTTGAGTAAAGCAATTATTGGTGAGAATTCAATGCCCCGAAAACCTAAGGGTTCCTCCGCAAGGTCCGTCCATGGAGGGTGAGTCGGGGACTAAGATCATGTCGAAAGGCGTCGCAGTCGATAGACAACAGATGGATACATCCCATATTAGGTCCCGTTCTTCTACCCGCTCTCAGGAGTCGATGACTATTCATAGCTTTTACCTTAACACCAAAAAAGAGTTCAATCCAATGCTTTATTTCTAACCTAGTTGATCCTGATTCAACATTAGAAGTATATTGATTTTTCACCAATAATCGAATACCTTTGTCTATAAATAATGGGTCATTTTAGGGCAAGCGGATCATTTATGATGAGAAGAATTAGCATATATATATATATATATATATATATCCGTAAGCAATTTTTCATTAAAATTTTCAATTAAAATAAAAAATATAAAAATTTACACATGATTACCTAATTTGCAATTTTACCGTCTTAGTGCACACTCGTCTCAAATCATGGTTCGGGATTTGGTGACCGCTATTGAGACTTATTGTGAGGTTTATATATTTCCCTTACCGTATAATCCTGTACTCAGCCCTCCGATCTCCCCTGTGATTGAAGAATTCTATGACCTCGCATTCATTTATTCAGTCATGAGTCATAAAAACGTGATCGTGTCAAGGGCAAGATTTTCTTACTTTTCTCGATCTATAAAGGACGATACTTGTTCGGCAGAATAAATTTCAGTAAGTTTGAATCGGAAAGGACCAAACATATACACATACTCACACACACACACACACATATATATATGTAGGCATATATAAATATATACACCACAATGTAAAACGACAAGAAAAATGAAAAGCAAAATTAAACGATATAAGACGGCGTTGACCCAATCCATCGTGCCCACCCTGGTATTGTCAGCTTTGGAGTTCAACGTTTAGACTGATGCAGTATGCATGGAAAAATATTGCATCCATCCCAGAAAAGTCGCCAATCCTGCCATCATATCATACAAAATAAATTTCGGGATAGAACAATATTCATTGGACATTTATTTCAGTTTACCTTCACGATAACGCCTCCATGTAATGGAAGATATTACAGGATATATCATATATTGCCAAAATTAGCGGAATATGTTGTATCATATATTTATAGCTAGCCTTATTAGTTACATGTATATTAGGCAATAGACATATCTTTCCTCTTTTTCTTCGTACACCAGCATTATATGTACATGATCAGTAATGAAAGAATTCAAGCTTTCAGTTTGACAAATTATCATGGTATCAAAGCGGTGTAGATCTGGGTTCGAGCTATACCTTGTCTAGAGTTGTTGTTGCTATCTCTGAGTGTTGGCAGAGATGGAGAAAGGCGAAAAATCGTCTAGGATGTCTGCGGAACAAAGCGAACGAGAGAAGACCCATCAATTTCTGATGGGATTGGGGTCCGAATTCAACATGGTGAGGTCGAATATACTGAGCCACGAGCCTGCCCATTCCTTGAACAAGGTGCTTGCGATGATCCTGCACAAAGAAGACCAGAATGGAGCGGTGTTTATGGGCAAAGTAGCAGGGACAAAACTAGAATTGCAAGGAGGAAATAATTAGACTTACGGAGGAAGCAGAGGCGGAGCGAACGGGATTGGGACCAAGACGTGCTACCACTGTGGTCGTCCCGGGCACATTAAGAGCGCCTGCTGGCTGCTACATGGCTATCCGGCAAACTGGAATTCGCAGGCAACGAGAGAGAAAGGGAAATTAGGGTTTTCGGGGAGAAGAATGGGAGGGACGACATGGAAAGCACAAACTCAACCTTGGTCATGATAGACCGAGGGACAAGGATAAATTCAAACCTCGTTCACGTCGATGCATGTTTGTTGGTTATCCGTACGGTAAGAAGGGTTGGAGAGTTTATGACCTTGAGAAAAAATGGATTTTTTTGTGACTCGAGATATTCGATTTTGCGAGAGAGAATTTCCTTTTATGCAGATGAATAATACGAGCAAGGAAGATACAGGTCAGATTCGTTTCTTTACAGACACTGAGAGACATGTATGTCAGATAAGGAGTCAGGGGGAGTCGAGACTTGAAAACTCCGCTGGAGGAGAAGGAGGAAATGGGCTTTCAAATCCTTTAGGCCCAATGGGTAGTCAAAGGGAAGTGAGTGACGAACTAGATCGTAGAAGAGACGATGAACCATTGACAGGAGAAGTGAAAGACTCAAATTTTCCTGATAGAACACGCGTTGAACTGGAGACTGTAGAGCAAAGTAGCAAACGTTACGACGTTTTGATCGGGTTAAGTCTGCACCCAATGTGAAGTTCGCATTCACATTGCCTTACACCCCCCCCCCCCCAGTTCACCTACTCCATCGAAATCCTCAAGTATGGTTCATTCTATTCAGCAATATTTATCGTATTTTGGTGCATCTAATCGATATCTTGCGTATGTGAGTGCTTTGGATTCGGAGGGGGAACCTTCGTCTTATCGGGATGCAACAACTAATCCACGATGGAGGTAAGCTATGGCGGAAGAAATCAAGGCACTGGAGTCCAATGGGACATGGACTATCGAGAGTTTACCTCCAAGGAAGCGTCCAATCGATTACAAATGGGTGTATAAGATTAAACATCGAGCCGATGGAAGCATAGAGAGATACAAGGCACAACTTGTTGCAAAGGGATTCACTTAGGTTGAAGGAGTGGATTTTAATGAGACTTTCGCACCCGTGGCAAAGTTGGTCACTATCAGATGCCTATTAACAGTAGCAGTGGCAAAGGGATGGGAAATACACCAGATGGATGTCAACAATGCATTTTTGCATGGAGATCTTGACGAAGAAGTTTATATGCGCTTGCCACCTGGATATTCTTCTCGAGGGCAGGCAGCAGTTTGTCGACTCCGAAAATCACTCTATGGGTTGAGGCAAGCTTCGCGCAACTAGTACACTAAACTTGCAGAATTTATGCGACATTATGGATTTCGACAGTCTGGAGCGGACCATTCGCTCTTCGTATTTAATCGCGGTAATATTTTTCTTGCGGCCTTGGTATATGTCGATGATATTCTCGTAGTGGGCAACAACCATGAGCAATGCACATGCTTCAAACAATATCTTGATAGATGTTTTCGTATCAAAGATCTGAGACCAGTACGGTATTTTATGGGGATTGAAGTAAGCAAAATGGAATTTGGGCTCTTTCTTAATCAAAGGAAGTATATGCTTGATATACTCACGGAATGCGGGATGCTTGGTGCACGACCATCTCCCTTCCCAATGGAGCAACATCATCGGCTGTCAGCAGGATCAGGGGCCCCTATCAGTGATCCTAGCTAGTATAGGTGACCAGTAGGTCGTCTGATTTATCTAACGATTACACGACCGGAGCTTAGTTATTATGTGCATATCTAGTCTCAGTTTATGCAGGATCCACGTCAGGAACACTGGGATGTCGCGATGCGAGTACTTCATTATTTAAAACAGTCTCCAGGACAAGGGGTTTTTCTACGACCAAGGTCATTGGAACTTGAAGTATATTGTGATTCAAACTCGGCTAGTTGTCCCATGACGCGACGCTCGATCATAGAATATTTTGTTACATTATGAGGGTGTCCCATTTCCTGGAAGACAAAGAAGCAATCCACGGTGTCTCGTTCTTCAGCTGAAGCGGAATATCGAGCTATGGTAGGAGCAGTCAGTGAGGTCCTATGGCTTCGGAGTTTGCTCCACTCTCTTGGGATCAATTATAGTGAGCCCACTCGGCTATTTTGTGATAATCAAGCTGTTCTACATATTGCAGCTAATCCTATATTTCACGAGCGGACGAAACATATAGAGATAGACTGCCATTTTGTTCCTGAACACATTCGGTCTCGCATAATTGAGACTTCACATGTTCCGACAAGGCTGCAGCTTGCAGATATCTTTACGAAGGCTTTGGGGCAAGTTGGGCATTCAAGATCCTCATGCTCCAACTTGAGGGGGAGTATTACAGGATATATCATATATTGCCAAAATTAGCAGAATATATTGTATCATATATTTATAGCTAGCCTTATTAGTTACACGTATATTAGGCAATAGACATATCTTTCCTCCTTTTCTTCGTACACCAGCATTATATGTACATGGTCAGTAATGAAAGAATTCAAACTTCCAGTTTGACAAATTATCAGAAGACTCGTACGCGTAAAATTCTCGTTCGGCTTTCATGAATTTTATTTGTCACGTTTGAAGCTTTTGTTGATCAATCATTGCCGATGACAACGGTGAATTTGGAACAATCATGAATATAAGCCAGTCATTGGATCAACCACAACCACCGTTAAAAAAGTATTCGTATTTCAACGCGCATGAACACTTAAGCTTGAGAAATGCTACGATCGTAGCGATGCAATACAACTGGAAACGAAGCGACACTGACGCCCGAACGTTAGGGAAGGGCTTTTAATCTTCGACCTGAAGCAGCAATACCTTCCATTACTTCGAGCACGAGTTCGAGAGGCCCCCACCTTCTTCTCGATTTCCTCCGCTCATATTGTCAAACATAAACCTCCATGCAGAAGTCGAGCATTTAATTTGACGTAGAACGCTGTTGTCGTGGGTCCGAGCATTTCCCAGGCAGGCTGAACTGCAGAGTTAAATGCATGCTAAATGGGCTGAACCGTGGCCCAAATAGATTAAGGGGGTCAGTCTAAGGTAACTTTCTCATGAACGAGCAGTCGAATGATCCTGATTTTTGGTGGCCGAAAAGAAAAAAAGATCATGATTTTTGCACTGGGGTGCTTTCATATTCATAAAGTGATTTTGGCCGAAACCAAACAAGGCCTAAGATTTTAACTGTCCTCATTCAAGTTTCTTTGAATATGATATTTCATATTCTTTTCATTCTTCCCTTGCATTGAGTTTCATAAAGTGCTTATTTCCTGGAAATCAAATCATAAATTTATATTGCAACATTTTACATTCTTAATTTGAAGATGATTTGTTGGTAAACTATACATTCTGCTCTCATTTTGATAATTAATTAATGATTACTTGTACAGATGTAATGCAATTTTTTTAACAGAAATTACGAACCGCGTGTACAAATAATCAAGTTAACAGGCGTAGTATTATGCAATAGTAAAATAGATATATTGTACGATAAAATATAGAATGACGATGAGAAATTAAAATATTATTTTATAAGGAATTTCTACATGCTGAAATAGGAAGGAAGAAATGTCTAGAAAGAAAACTTTGGTTGAGATTGACATCACATCTTCCCATAATTCTTCATTAATTTCCTTAATTACTTTTAAATACCTCCTAAAACTTCTCATTTCAATTCATGTTTCTGGATATCCTCTTTCTGACTCTGTATATGCTTCTTCTTCTTCTTTTCTTTTTTTGCCAATCCAATTTAGTTAAGTTTATTAATTGCTCCCAGTCATTAGCCAATCCAATTTAGTTAACTTTATTAATTGCTATAAATAATCATTCTAATAAAATATTCGATTAATTCATTCCAAGAATAATTCATCCTTTCCAAATTGTTTTTCTAACTCTTCTCCAATCTCCAACGGTTAATTTATATCATTTATGAAAACCTATTTGTTCTTCTTCTTCTTATTCTTTTTTTTCAATTTAATTTTCTGAATTGTTACGGCCAATAAAGAAAAAAAAATTCTTCGAAAAATGAAGAAATAATACTACCGTCTACACCAAATCACTTTAAATAGTAATTTTGCATCTCAAAAGGTTAGAACGGTAAACGTTGAACTGTAATGGAAGGTCCCATTTTGCGACTTCGCTTTAGGCGACAGTTTTTCTCTTGGGCCGCCCCTGAGGCTAAGACCAAAAACGTAGCTATTGGAAGTAGCCGTTACGGCAGGATACGCGGCAAGAAAAGACCAAAAACCTGGAAGCAAAAGCTTCATCACCAATGGGACGAACATGGGCTTGAGAATTTTGTATTTTGTGGGCGTGCGTGTGTGGCAACTGCCTAAAGCCCAATGGATCAAAAAGTCCAATCGGCTAAGGTCCAAAATTTGATGAATAGAATGAAATGTTCAGTAATAAATAAAACTAAACCGCGAGCATGAAACAATCGGGCCTGAATAGTTAATAATGCAATAATTGGAACGATTTGAGAAAACAGAAGTGAAAGCATTTTCGCAACGCTGAAGCCGGAGTCTTCGGTAGGGCTTTTATCTTTGCTGCTTCTTTGACTCTCGAGCAATGCCTTCCATTACTTTGAAAACGAGTTCGAGGGGCTCGTGGCTGCTTAATTCTCAGTCTCTCCTCCACTCATATTCTCGACCGTAAGCTCCATGTAGAACTCGAGCATTTTATGAGAACGATCCTCGTCGAACGGAGCATTTACGGGCTGACCTGAAAGAAAACAAACCAACTAAATGGGCTTAATTCCGGAAGAGTCACGGGCCTCATTCTGACCCAATAGATTAAGTGGGTCGGAGTTGAAAAAACTCAACTAAGAAATCATGCCCTTTATTTGCATTGGGGAGGTTCATTTATACCAACCGAATATTGGAAGAATTTTGATTGGAATGAGGCTCTTAATCGATAGTCGAGTCCAAAACATGCATTTATTAGTTACCCATGCCCACACTGTAAGATGGAGGACGGGGATGAGTTTAATCATACAATTTTCCACGTTAATTTAATTTTATAATCTGTCCGTCAATCTTTTTGGTTTTATTATTGGTTGTAATTTACGAAAAAGATTTACCCGAGAGTTCCTATTAAAAAGATTTATCCATTTTCTCAATTACTTTTTTTTTCCGTTTATGAATAAAGTTCATAGATATAGAACGAAATAAATAAATAAATAAAAGATACGGAGAGTCTCCAACGATAAAAATTGAATTCATAACCTGATTCGAGGGTGATTCTACAGCACCAAGTCTTCCTTTATCCCGTTTTCCTTAAATTCAATCATATATTTCAAATAAGAACCAGGTTGGAGCACTCCATAAAATTTGATCCACCTCTACTCATATCCAACAAATTTTGCCGGGTCCAAACCTCTCAACGCGCTCCGAATAATTGCTTCGCGTAATATTCATGAATCACTTTGATACCATGCAGATTCTTTCAAGAAAGATTAATGGGAGAGTACGTAGCATGCGAAGAAAAAATCGGAGAAGAATAAACAAAAAGATAGTTCATAGCTATGGGGCAATGACCACTCGATATCGGCAGGTAAAGGCCGCAATGCAAATAAAATCAGACGACGTGCGGGACACGACTGCTCTCTCTTCCCATTTGAGTGGTCGGTCCACTACGCAGACAAAGCCCCTTTGAAATTGAATTCGAGAGTTATCATCTATATCTATATAGATAAAGTCGTATCCCATGATATAGAGTTGAAAAAATAATTTTAGGTGATAAAAGTAAATATTTAAATTAATAATTATAAATATATATACAATTAATACTAAATTAGTAAATGCATACAAATCATTAAATATTTAATATTTTTATTATTCAAACACATTTTTTATTTAAAATATATAATCTCAAAATTTATTTATAAAAGATATAATTTCTTAAAATAAATATATATAGTTCTATCCCCATAATAAATAAGGTTAAAAAAGTAATTATATATATATATAATATAAGGTCATAAAGGTAAATGTTTAAATAAACAATTATAAATGTATATATGACTAGGACTAAATTAGCAAATATATATAAATCATCAAATACTTAAAATTATACAAGCACATTCATGATTTAAAATATATAATCTCAATATTTATAAACGATACAATTTCTCAAAATAACTATCTATAAAAAACTTTTCGACATAATTAGTAGTTAAAAGAAAAATTTACTATATGCCATAAATATGTTTAAATATTGAACACTTTTGAAATAGTAACAGATAAATCTATCTAAAAATTATTAAAAGTAGATGATTTGCACTTCTTTTTTCTATAAAATATATGGAGGTCACCTATTATAATTTTTTAGAATTTGATAATTTAGAAAATGTAATACGTTTTCTTAGTAATATCATTTTATTCATCCATATTTGGTATAAAAAAATCACATATGCATAAATATTTGAGTGTTTTCAATTTAAGAATATATATAACTCAATGAAAATTTCAATTGTAATGTCAAATTTTTTGAAAATCCATCTAAAAATAACCACTCTAAACAATAATCGGTGCATCACATTGGCAAAAAAGCTAATATATAAATAGATAAATATATATATATATATATGTATACAAGATCTCCCCATATATATAATTCTCTCGAATATATATGTGTACGTGTGGGGTGTCCAGTAATTATACTCACGATGAGAGCCTCCGTTTATTGCCAAGGGGATCTTTCACGTACGTAATATTTTTGTCATTCCCTCGGCTCATGAATTTTTCATCAAGTCATTTCCCGGATTATAGATCGTGGTTGATTGTCCACTGCTATTTATACAATCATATGTTCGAGTGAAAATGATGGTGAATTGCATTATACCTATGTGTGTGGATGTTGCGTGTGAGACTGAGATCGTCGGCCGACGATTTCGTCCTTGTTTGATGTTTAATTTAATGATGGAGATGATGGGTGTTGGTGTTGGTGGTGTGGTTGTGTCATGGTTGTACGAGGCCTATGAATTAATCACAAGTGTGTGTTGGGGAGCTAGCAATATATAGGAAAAAAGTGAATCTTGGCCAGTGATTCCTCTCTTATGGCGGGCACAATCATATTACACCATTCATATATTATTATTATTTCCATATATATCGCTTTAGAGCAATCGATTTTTCCCTACAATTCGGGACGAGTTTACCATCTGCGTATCCTCTTTAGTTTACATAACAGAGAATATTTTGCAGTAGTTGATTCGATTATGTATTCCAATCGGCCTAAAGTAAACGACTGCGCATATATATTGCATACATGCATGATAGTACGGGAACCTGCTCGACGTTGCAGGAGTGCTCAATACGGACACCGACTTCTACTGTAGAGTGACTGTATGAAAAGGAATCCAAAATGGTAAGTTTATTATAATCATAGGACGATATATATATATATGAGTTATCGACTTTACTCGGAACAATCATATCTTTGATCCTTCCATTCGACTCATCATATATATATAGGCTCGATACGTTTAATCAATCGAATGGACGGTAATAAGGACGATGAAGGGGTATATGATCATACGGCAGATCTTTCAATATCGAATATCATTTGTCTGTATCCCCTCACACACACACACACACACACACACACACCCACATATATATGTTTATATGTATGCGATGTAAAAATCGTGGAAATCCTCTGGCTTGACTTGGTGTGTTAGACCACGGAACTCCTAGAAATCACGCATAAGGTTTCTTTAATATGTAACGAGAGGGGGCTGAGGGAGGTAATTGTCCCTGCCCAAGTTTTTTTGTTCTTCAAACAAATTCATGTATTATTGTTCCCCAAATTCGGTGAAATTAGCATTCCGTTTGCCTCTCAAAAAGCTCACCCCCAAATCTAAATTTCGGATTCGTTATCTGTATCTATCTTGTTATCCTTACCTCGCCGAAATCACAACATTTGTGTTGCCATGCCCTGATCCCATACAGTAGCTTGATCGACGATTTAAGTGCAGCATAAGTCGATTCTTATTGCAAAATTTAATTCGAGTCTGATTTAAGACTTTCCATAGGTTACATAGAAAACTGCAAATTCAGCCACCAAACGTAAATAGCATGAATTTGTCGAAAGCATACAAGTTATACCCCACAATGTACGATTGATTGTCAGTGTAATTTCATGAAAAAGAAGGACATCAAATTTGGAGTTTTTGATGTGAATCTTTAATCAGACAACAAAATCTGTTTTGCTATTTGGTTGGACGACATGAATGGAAGTTTAGTTTGATCTTTTCCCCTAACTTGTTAATGGAATCCAACGTTCCACAGTTCCCATTTAAGCGATTATCTTTTATAAAATTTCCTTCCTATTAGTGGACTTTTCTTGAATAATTAATGTAATATTTCAAACTTCACTAACTCTCTGTTTAAACCACTTTAAGTTCACCTTTTTTGGCTCTTATACGTGATATGTTTGTTAGAGATGATGTTGTCCTAGTTTTACGGTATGTGAATAAGTTTGGTACGATGATGACAATCAGTTCCTAATGTATATCATGTCTCTGGGATCTTGATCGAAATACTTGTACGAAGGAAGTGCCTGGTCGGGAATCGGGATTGATGTGATGAGTGCGTTATGATCCTGTACTTTGTCGATGACAAGGTTAAGTTCTCTGTGAGTCGGAAGACACCAAAAGGCCTCAGATAAGGCTCCTTGTGACAAGAAACGTTTTCTAACATGACAAGCACAACACATGGTTTTTGCACATTATGGATAGAGATGGTTTTAGGCTTTTGGTCTAATTATTATTTACCGGGGGAAAATAAAAAAGAACAGATTCGTACGGCAAAAAAGTTGTCCGGTCTTACGAGAAAGTTATATATATATATATATATATATATATATATATAAACTCCGATTTATTTTTAGCACCATTTAAGTCCAATGCGAATGGGTAAGAGAAATGATCAATTATTATTATTCTTAAATTTGAAAACATATCTTTCAATTTCTAATAATTAAGCCAGCAAAAAAGGGGAAAAAAGAATAAGAAGAAGAAGAAGAAGAATATCGAGAAGAACATCATCAATAGAGGAAAAGAAAAACAAAAAATGTCAAAAGAAATAAATATGAATAAAAATAAAGAAGAAAGGCAGAGCTTGCAAATAATAATCATGAGCATGGGCTATGATACATTATGCTGCTCGATCGGGGCGATCATCATTTTCATTTATTCATTCTGTGTGAATGTGTTTCTTCATTGCGTTGCAGTATTTATTAGTAAGAAACAAAACTACATTATTACGAATTATTGATAAAAATGTCAGCCTAAATTCAACAATTAACGGGAGGGAGGCCACATATCATGTGTGTCTCTAGCTTTGGCAGCCTGAATCATCATAGTAAAACATAGCTAATAATACACCATGATAAATTATAATTATTGTTAATTTTGCTCGAAAACTTTTTTAGCCTCGCTAAAAGCGAAAAAAGATTATCCGACACTTGGCCGAATAGTATACCCCGCAGTGAAATTTAATTTCAATTAGAAGACGTTAAAAATACCTCGTGACCTTAATTAAATAACACAAGATGTCGTTTTCTTCTGGCTATAGTGCTCGAATTTATTAATTTTGAAAAATCAAATATTGTAAAATAGCAACTCAATCGGGACAAAAGAGAGGGGGGGAGGGTGGGCAATCCGCCATCAACGGAGGGGAAGCTATACGATGTTGACACCAGTGGGGCAACTGGGCAATCAACACGTGTCTAGTATATTAAGCCCTGTTTTATTTATGTCTTAAGAAATCTTCTCCCATAGCAACATAGAAATCCGTATTATTGCAATAGATCCACCCAGGGGACCGAAACTCCCATATTTGTTGTCATTATAGGGATGAAATGCATTTATTTATTTATACCATTTAATATAATCTTTTACATGCTATGACTTGTTCATAGAAATCCTTCCATTCATTCATTTTATTCGATTTACTTAGCGATTATCTCTACTATTGATCCTGCATTTCTAATACATAATATCCTTCCCTTCATTACTGACCATATATCAATACAATGTATCGACTTCTGCCTTATTTACTTTCAAGAAAAACTACCAACTTCTTATTGCATTTCAGTATATGTAAGTCAATACGAATGTATTGTAAAGTGAGGGAAAAAGTATCTGATTAACGATAGATGGATATATACTTTTTGCCCAACTTTGCCTTTTTGTTAATAATAATAATTTGCTGGACCAAATGATAGACTTGTTACTTGATGATGGAAGTGGATACATATATATATATACACACACACATACATACACGAGATTTTGGACTACACACACAGAGCACAAAGACACACACTTAAATTGGCCAATCTTCATAAGTCAAGATTCTCATGCTGCTTGTCCCATGGTGGGCTTCTTTCTTCTTCTTCTTCTTGTTATCTTTTTTTTTTTTTCCCCTCCCAATCCTTTCCTCCTCTCATGGCATTTAACCTTTCCTTAGGGCTTTCAATCATATCTTTCTCAAGAAATGATTTGTATTTTGTGTGGGGGTAGGGAGTGAGTGGTGGAGCACTTCTTTTGGCCCTTCCCCACAAAAACACAACCTTTCCCATTTTCAACTCTTCCTATCATCAAAAGCTTTAGCATAAAAAAAAAAAAGAAGCCCCTTTGAGAGCATTAGAAATGCTTCGCTATCGACCTTTGTTAGAACTCATCCCTTTGCTTTGGATCCCCTTCCCTTTCCCAGTTACCGTGTGAATTCAATACGTAACTGTATATTCTGATGATTGGAAACCTAGGATTTTGACAATACAGATTTAGCTCTTTAACTGCTCTGTCGAGTTGTCTGGTAAATTAATAGCCCGTCATTTATCCCAGATATATCTAGAACAAACGCAAAAAGCATACGCACTTTATTCATACAGTGACTGAATTATCACTGAATTTGAACTGATTACATGAAAAGTTAGTCAATCGAGATTTATACATGTTATATTCAAGATAAGGCTTACATGGACTGATTATGGATTCATCATTATTGCTTTTGCTACTAAATCCAATAGAAATAGGAGATCTTATATATATAAAGATAAAAACAAAGAAAAAGAAAATATGTCCATGTAGAAAATTATTCAACCACTTGTTTTGTGGTCTTCTTATCTTGAAACTACTATTAGCATCACTATCAAATTGAATGGCTGCATCGTTCAGTCCACTATGCTCTTGTCTCTGTATTTTACACCGTCGAGCAACTAGAAAATGGTTGGTTCAGAATATACTACTCGAAATTCTGAGGGGCCAAAGATCAAATCTCTCTCTCTCTCTCTCTCTCTTTATTTATTTATTTATTTATTTTTAGGTACAAAGTAACCGAAAAAAGATTAACTGATGTTTTGAACGATGGAAAATGACATCCTATTTATCGCATGTGATAATATATATATATATATTAATCGAAAGATCATATATTTTGGTTAAAAACTCGAGCTAAAGATACACAAGTAGAGAATAAATACGATCTTATCGGATACATGATGTACAAGGATAAATACTAGCGAGCTGATGATATGGAAGGCGGCGAAATCTTACGTCCCTCAATTTTCTCAAGTGAATAAATTCGTTAAATCAGTAGAGCTTAGATCGTGCCGGATGATGTGATTGAAGTAAGCACGCAAAAGGACAATGGCTGGCAGGGGAAAAGAAAAGGGGGCAATGGAGCCATGTATACCTTCTTTGACATATAGCCAATTCAGCCCTTGATAATTGCCCGAAAGAGGGACTTTATACTAAGTTCACCTAACCTTTTTATCTGGAAAATTCACAACGATTTCACCCAAGTGAAACTTTTAAATTTTTTCATCGGCAGTTCAATTGTGTCTTTCTCAAAGATTTATCTAACTATGGCTCAAAAAGGTTTTCGTCCTTCAATCAATTATAACATATCAAAGTTAAAACGCGAGATGTAAGAATTTCATTTGACTAATTTTTAACTTTTTAAATTTTTTTTCTAAAATTTTAAATTATGTAATCTTTGAAAAAATCACGAAGCTAAATTATTGTCTTGAAAATTATGAGTTATTTTTAATAGTACAAGAAGATATATGTAATATTAATTCTATTTATACTTTATAAATTTTCGATACAGAGATGACTCAATATATTCTTCAAAAGTAAACGAGTAATACGATACATGCCCGATATATTAATACATAAAAATTTTCACTGGGGAGGATTAGAATTTATTCATTAATGCAAAGGTCTCTCTTGTAACTAAAAAATATATTTTTTCCATTACTAGAATTGAAATTTATTTCTTGAAAAATAAAGATTTTTTTGGATAATTAATGAATCAGTATAAACCATGAGTCTATACCTAGTGAAATTTAAAAATACATCCCACCCCAAAAAGGGAAAAGGTTCAAAAAAAAAAACACATCAAAGTAGACAGAAAAATCAGCCAACTTAATTAAATATGACTACCAGTACATGAGGAGGGTATTATAATTCAAATGTATGTGTTATTTTATTTAATACTGAAAATTAAAAAAGAGTATGTGACGAGAGAAAAACCGTTCACATCACCTTTTTGAACGAGAATCTTTTACTCATCCCCCCTTAGGAAAATAATATGCATCTTTTTATTTTTCTGAGATAAATAAAAGCAAACCAAACCCAAAGAGAAGCATAGCCTCATGTGTCTCCAACTAGTGCTCCACCTTTTCATGTAATTTTTAAAATTAATCTCAGTGGATATTCATTATATATTATCCCTAATTATTTTATATACCTATCACACTATCCAGTAAAATTTTCCACTTAATTAATTTCAACAGTTTTTGTTCCTGATCTTCATCAGCTTTTTGCTTCTTACAAGGTCCTAAACTTTAGAATTACAAATCAAAGAATATCGATAGATATAGCTCGTGCAGAATAAAAGTGAAAATTTGCAAGCTAGAACAGCTTAATAATGACGAAATTGAAAAACTAAGAATCAGTAAAAAGAGAAAGAGAAAAGCTTCTTGCAATTGTTTATATGCTGCAGCTGAAAGATCCTCATCAAAGCCTAAAAATTCCACATGTAAGTGCAGTCGCATGGTCGTAACAGTACCAACCACCATGTGATGTCCTAAAAGTGTAAATTCTTTTAGAAATTTTGCACAAGTTAAAATTATTTCATTCTACTGAAAAAAATAATTATTTCATTATATTGTGAAAGATTGTGAAAAAAAAGGAGTAATAGAGCAGAAACATTGATCCCCCCCTCCCCTCCTATTTAGTTGCACACACCTGCATAAGCAAATGCGTTTGTTTTGTTGATTGATAAAAATATAAATAATTGCATTTAAATATAAGATAATTAAAAAATATAGTTAGCTTTCATATAATATATATATATATATATATACATATAGTGAAAAGGACAGGACAATAACTGGCACTGTCAGCGGGACAAGAGTCATACATGGACCTCATCACTCAACATTTTCAATTAAAAATTGGGGAAGAAAAAGCTAATAATTAAGCAAGAAAAGAATTGAACTCTCTCAGACTAAGAAAGGGACTCCATACATAGAAAACAATATCAAGAAAGAAGAGAATTTTGCGATACCCCACAGCACCTTTATTTTTTGTTTAATGTTAATATACCAAGATAATTAATTAATTAGTGCTTAAATTATCCATTGTTTTTTCTTCAACGGTGACGAGGACAGAGAAAGAGTAAAGACTATTACCATGTGTCGCAGAGGGGAAAATAATAAAATGGCCAACGCTGTGTAATTTATGATAACATTAACAATTATAGATGAATTAATTAAAGCATATCGGGGGGGAACCCAAGCCCATAATTAATTTAATATGTTTCTTCGCACTAATTCGGATGTTAAGTTGTAGCCTAGGAGCATCATGCACACACATGGTTTGATTCATGGAAGATGAGAGCCAAGCATTTTTATATATAGGTTAGGGCAATATATATGATGGAGGGGAAATTAATTAGCATAGACTAACAAAATCAATAGCTATATATGGCTGTGAGCTCGAGGAAATTAAGTATGCGTCACTGGCCCGAAGATTAAAGTGGTCAACAATTGAACCGACCTTTTTCACAAATTTACATACATCTTATTTTGACGTGGACTCTTCTTTTAGGACCTCAAGATCGATAACGTCACTTTGAATAAATAGACCTTCCAATCAGAACGCAGTTTGCATTCCTTGGCAGACAATTAAACGTAAATAATTGATAAATCGTGAAGTTTTGAATATAGATGCCAAGGTAAATATGACTATGCCTTGAAAATATCTATTCAATTATAGTGGTAAATCGGATGACAGACTATCACATACAATTGACCCATGAGCTGTCCAAGTTAACTTGGCAATTTTGATTAGACCAAGACCACCCAAGTGTGCAATTCACAAAGTCAGAGGGAAATTGCTGCAAGCAAGCCCTAATGGCATTCCCCAAACTATATGTGGTTATTATTGATGATATATTATAATTTTGACAGCAACCCTCCATCCATCCATCTTTCCCTATCCACACGAACGTCTTAGTCTTCTTGGCACGGCAAGTACGAATTCAAATCCCTGCTTTTGCATTATAAAAATTGTTGACTGTTATACTGGCAAAATAACCATGAAATCCACATCTTTGAAAGTAGTTGCTTCAAAGTCTAATGTACACTGTACATTCAAACTTGGTTTCTTGAGAGGGGTTCGACCGTTCGAGTCCTGCTAGAAGTCTCAATCTAGGAGCGATCAACGCGAAATGGATATGGTATAGGATCGACTTATACTAGCAAAACAACAAATGAAAATCGAAATCTACATCTCTTTCTGAAAGTAGTTGCTTCAAGTCTAATAATAATAATAATAATAATAGACACTGCATGTACAAACTCGGTTTCTCGAAAGGGGGTTCGAGTCCCGCAAGAAGTCTTGATCTAGGAGCGATCAATGTGAAATATCGGACATGGTCTAGCCCGTCAACGATCGGCCTCTGGCTGCACGTACGTAAATTAGGACGTAACTAAGGGCAATGGCAATTCTGATGTCAGCAGGACAGCAGCCCGCACTAGCATTTGTTGTGACGACTCTTCTTCTTCCTCCTCACTTCATTCACTGCACTTGTCCATATTATCCACCTCACCTCACCCCTCACCCAACCAACTAAAAAATTATTGATTCATACATACTAAGAAAATATAATAATTGTCAATTTGCTTTATTAATAATTATTATAAAAATTTCTTATATTATTTTAAAATTTGAAAAATATACAAAAAGGTATTTTTCTATTTCCATTATTAATATAATTGCAAAATCATATTTTGATTATCGAATTCATATGTCCGTACTCTCTCTATATATATATATAGTAGAATACACTATTTAATGTATAAAAGAGCAAAACTAATCTAACCTATAAAATTATCAATCAAGAAGTGATAATAAATGTAAATATCTCTTTCTTAGAAAGAATTCAATCCAATACATAGATTTAATATATATATATATATAATTCATCTAATATTTTTAATACAAATGTCAATCTATAAATCATAAATATGGCAAATTTAAATTTTCAAATTAATATAATCTAAAGAATTAATATTTAAGAACTGATAAATGTAAAAATCAATTTCTAGATAGAATTCAATCCAGTATATAGATTAATATATATAATTTTTAACTAAATTTTTTTTAATATAAATGACAATGCATAATTTCATAAATATAACAAATTTAGATTAACATTGTTCAAATTATCAACGTATTGATTCATTAATTAAATGACTTAAAAGCAAGTTTAATTAGCAAAAATATGAATAAATAATTAATTTGTGTTTCAAATTAATCGTTTATTTATTAATAAGAAATAATGTTGTTAAAATGTGATCAATAATTCACATGAAAATTATAACATGTATATGATAATGAACCCGTGCAATGCACATGATAAAATACTAATAATAAATAATAAATAATAATAATAATAATAATAGTAGTAGGTGTCAGACAGTGGCATTCTCCGTATTTTCGGGAAACCACGGGGGCAATTAGGGAGGCATACTCTTCCCCGGTGAGGTAATTATTATGGCGCACTTTAGCGAAGGGAATATTTCCACAACCCCCACAAATGCTCAGACATTCACTCCCGCTGAGAGATAGGAAAGAAAGAAACACTGTCTAGAGAGAGAAACCAGAGATAGAGAGAGCAGCAGCAGCAGCAGCCAGCAGCCCCCCCCCCCCCTCCCCCTGCTGAAAGTGAAGCCTCAAGCCCCTCCCACTGGTTCTCCTGTCTGCCCCCTGCGACACTACGACGCCGTCTCCTCGTCCCTCATTCACCTTCCCCGTCGTTCGTTCGCTCGTTGTTCCTACTTCCCTCATTCATATCATTAGCTTCAAGACCTCCGGCGGCGAAGAAATGGAGCAGATCAAGGCCATGTACAAGCTCGAAGCTTTCGGCATCATTTAGGAACTCCCATTTCCGGGTTTGCTTTCTTGGGCTGTAGCTCCTTCTTCCCCTCTCTCCGAGCTTCCTTCCTTCTTTCCCTCTTCGTCTCCTCTTCTCGCCGGAATGGACTGCCGAAGAATGATAGCCGGGAACCTGGATCCTGAAAGGAAGAGGAGCGGCGGGCTGAGGACTAAGCAGGCGGGTAGAGGATCGTGCCGCGGCAGTTAGGCTGCTCCGAGCTGGGGAATGCACCGGCAAAGCCTCTCTCTTTAAGTACTTTCTCTCCTGCGAGCTTGTCGGGAAGACCCTCTCTTTGCTGCTTCTAATCAACAAAACTGCTGAGGAGTTCGTCCCGTACTATTTCTTTCTTAAGCTTGAGAGTAGCAATGGGGTATCTGCTGAAAGAAGCTCTGAAGACGCTATGCGGCGTTAATCAGTGGGCTTACGCTGTCTTTTGGAAGATCGGCTGCCAAAATCCCAAGTAAACAAACGTTCCTCCTCCTCCTCCTCCTCCTCCTCCTCCTCCTCCTCACTTTTTGTCGGTTTAAGGAAGTTGTTTTCTTGTTTGTTGCCGAGTAAAATGAAGGAACATTACAGATCAGCAATAGTTGAGTCAAAGCTGTTGAAAGAGCAGCTTGCAGTTGCATCTGGCGTTGAAAGAGCTCCTGTTGTCTTGTTGGTCAATTTGGTGTTTTCGGATTCCATTTCCGGGGCATATTTTGCCTCTGATCTTTACAGAAAAGTCAGAAAACTCAACTCGAAAGTTATCGGTTTCAGACGTTTGCGGGTCAATAATCTGTGCCGGGGCGGGCAATTTCTTGGGCAGTAATATCAAATTCTGACCTTTTTTCTTGATGGCTCGTTGGAGCTGCAAATCTTAGAAAATCCATTTCAGGGTCCAAGTAATATATACTTTTTCCAAGTCTATACGAGTCTCTTTAGTTTATTTGGTGGGACAAAGAACTAGTGGATGATTTATGATTCTTGGGTATCGTAGGATTTGTTTGCGAAGTTCATTTATTTCTCAGACAAAACATCATCTTGTCCCAGACTCGTTACTATCTTCTCATTCCAAATTTGGAAGTTTGTGGTTTGGTTTGTTCCTTTTGTCTGTGAGAATCTGAGTTAAAAAAAGTGGTATAAACCCGCACCTTATCTTATTGGACTGACCTTTCCTGGACATAGAGTTGTATAGGTATAGATTGAGAATACATCTCCCCTCTGATTCTATTCGGGTCTTGCTTTTGTTTCGTGTAAGTGACAGTTGCCCTTCAGATGGTCCTCACTTTGGAGGGAGAATGAGTTTGCCTGCTGGCTGACCAAACTAAAATTTATAAAAGAAAAATAAATTCTGGATCCAGTAGCTATGCAAAATGCCCTTTTAATTACTCATAGCATTAAACTTCTTTGGTTCTTAAAACAAATTGTCGACTTTGTTTAAGATTAACCGGCTGGTCATATCTCCTTCCCATTGAAATTAAAGGGACGTATGTGACTTCGCAGGCTGTTAATTTGGGAAGAATGTTACTATGAGCCCTTAGTATGCCCCGTTCCTCCAGAAAATTCTGGAATCCGGAATAGTGAAACGGCCTTGGCAGAATGGGAACGATGTTTGGTGACTCCTGAAGTTCAGGCGGGGGGAAGGATTCAATTATTGATTGATCAAATGATGGTCAAGAATCAGATTAATATCTTGGGTGAAGGGTACGTTGGACGGCTCTTCTACTACTTTACTGTTCTCTCTAGGATAGTAACTTACTCTATGAGACAATGAGTTTTTCAACTTTTTTCCTTTTCCAGAATAATTGGTCGAGCTGCATTCACGGGGAATCACCAATGGATTCTGTCAAAAAGTTTCAATGGAGATGCCCATCCTCCAGAGGTACACTAGACTTAATAATCTACAATTGTGCTTTGGACATGAAATTGGGTGATCTGTAATCCAATTATAATATGAATAGGCATTTTAGGGGCAAAAAATCGTTGACATAAAACTGATGCCTAGCTTTTGCTTTTGTTTCTTTCAGGTGTTAAATGAGATGCATAACCAGTTTTCTGCTGGTATACAGGTAAACAAATTTCCTAGTTTGATCCTATACGATAAAAGCTTCGCGTGTCTCATTAATTGTTACTCTCTCTGCAGACAGTTGCAGTCATTCCTATATCATCCCATGGAGTTGTGCAGCTCGGTTCTTCTTTATCTGTGAGATCTCCTCTCTGAGATCATTTCTCGTGAAAAGAGCCCAAGGAAGTTTGCCTTACTTTAGCTGACAAACGAACTTGCTAATTGTGTTTTTCAGATAACAGAAAATATGGGATTCGTGAACAATGTGAGGAGTCTGATCCTTCAACTTGGATGCATCCCAAGTGCTCTTTTGTCTGACAATTATGCTACAAAAGTCGCAGCACCTGTTTCCCTTGGAATGCCTTGTAACATTCCATCAGAGAATTGTAAACTCACTGGCCCCACAATCTCAGGCCAAGCAAGCCTGTCATCTGCTTTGGTGGGTAATGTGCATAATACCGCGAGGTCCCGGACTGCTCCAGTGTTTCAAAACTCTAATCAGCCCAATACTTGCCAGCCAAAGTTTGGTTCAGTCATAAAGACGATCCGACCTTTCCAAGACCAGTCAGGGAGCAGTTTTCTCACAATTGATGAGATCCCCCATAATTCTGATATGTGGACCAGCGGTTTAGTTTCAACGGAGAAGCAGTCAATTGCAGATGTTATCAATCAGAACTTTCTCAGCAATGCCAGGCCCAAACTGAAAAGCAGTGAAGCTGTGAACTGCGATTTGCTTCAAGTTTCTGATGCCATGCTGAATGGTCCTTCAAGGTTAAATTCACCAGCAAACTTCTCTCCATTAAATGCAATCAACCCTGATGACAAAGATATGCATGATTCATCAAAATTGGAGGGGGTTTCCCTGTTCAACATGAAGAATCGCGTGCTCTCTAGAAGCTCCTATCATCATTCTGAAGTAGAATGTCCCAAAAATGAAGATGAGCATGTTTCGATCGGGGGGCCCCCTTCGCAGTGGTTCCAACATTTTGAGAAGCAAGATGCTGGAAGTCAGGGTACAGTTACAAATGCAAAGTATGAAGAACCATCTTTCGAACAACATTCCTCAGGAGATGACTTGTTTGATATTTTGGGGGTAGAACTTAAGAATAAGATACTGGGCAGTAGTTCCCATAGATTAGGAGAAACAGGCAAGGAAATTCCGATTCCAATGAATATGCAAGAAGATAGTTCTGACTTTTATGCAATGCCAGAGAGCTTGTATGAGGATAGTAGGATCTTCTCAGGATTGAGCAGTGATGATCATCTTTTAGATGCCGTGGTGTCAAGGGCCCAGTCTGTTTCAAAGCAGTGCTCAGATGACAATCTTTCTTGTAAGACAACATTGACTAAGATAAGCAGTTCCTCTGTTCCTACTAATTCGCCCACCTTTCGAGGGATCAATACGTCTTTTGAGCATATTGAGAGGGAGATGTTCGGGTTTCCGAAGCCATTGGAGAAAGTAAAAACTCCTGTTTCTCCTTCTTTTAAGTCAGGGTGTAGTAAGGAAGGGCCTTGTTCGCAAGCTACTTCGCTCTACGGGTCTCAGATTAGTTCATGGGTCGAACAGAGTCACTCTGTGAAGGTTGAGAACAGTGTCTCGACTGGTTACTCCAAGAGGCCCGATGGGGTTACTAAACCAAATAGGAAGAGGTTAAAACCGGGAGAAAACCCCAGACCAAGGCCAAAGGATCGGCAAATGATACAGGACCGTGTGAAAGAGCTCCGAGAAATTGTGCCTAATGGGGCTAAAGTAATGGCTTATTCTAGTATTTTGTTCCCATTTTTTTTCAATCTAGTTCATGATAAAGATAATAATGCCACTTTTATTGTTTAATGCGTGATACAGTGTAGCATAGATGCTCTGTTGGAAAGAACCATCAAGCATATGCTTTTCCTTCAAAGCGTCACAAAGCATGCGGACAAGCTTAAAGAGTCAGGAGAATCCAAAGTACGGGTCTCTATCAGACATGCCATTCTGATGAACCTTAACATATGCTTGAAATGTTCGTGCTGTTGTTTACTATAATTTGGTTGCTGAAGACTGCCATATTATCTATTTATCTTTTCCGAAATATGCAGCAAAAAAATTGGTAGTAACTAGTAATTTATCAAATTGCAGCTTTAGAAATGCCTTTTTTTTTTCTTTTCTTTCTTTTTAATTATATATATATATTTTTATTTTTTAACACAAGCATAAAACTTGTCATTTTTGCTGCTGCGTGAGATGCTGGGTTGTTGTTTTTTTGGGGTGGGGGGGGGGGGGGGGGGGGGGGGGATAGATTTGCATAGCTTTTTTGCTTTCTCAAGGCAGCTTATTGTATTTGGCCCTTCTTGGTGATTGTAGATCATCAATGAGGAAGGTGGACTGCTGTTAAAGGACAACTTTGAGGGAGGAGCAACATGGGCATTTGAAGTCGGGTCCCAGTCGATGGTCTGCCCTATCATAGTTGAGGATCTCAATCCTCCTCGCCAAATGCTAGTGGAGGTACTGCACTATTTACTTCATGATTTCTCTTAGTCCAGATAATAGCTGTCTATGTTCCTCTTTTTAGTAATGGCCAATTATTCTTACAGATGCTTTGTGAAGATCGAGGTTTATTTCTCGAAATAGCTGACATGATCCGAGGGCTAGGATTGACCATCCTGAAGGGTGTGATGGAAGCCCGCAATCACAAGATCTGGGCCCGATTCGCTGTGGAGGTAAAATTCCTCAATACTTACCAATAAAATCTCCGAATTAATATCCATTATCCACAAGAAAAGAAAGAAAAGAAGGGTGGTAAAAAAAAAAAAAGGCTGGTGCTTCTTTGTTTTGAAATTGTGAATTTTGAAATGCTTTTTGCAGGCTAACAGAGATGTTACAAGGATGGAGATATTTATGTCGCTTGTTCGTCTTCTGGACCAGACTGCAAAGGGCAGCGAGACCAACTCAATGGGCCCTCTCCACCCTTTCCCGCAGCCTGTCTCTATCCCCACCACCTGTGGACCCCAGTAGCTTGTTGTGCACCCAACCGACCGAACCCGCTAAGTCTTGGGACATGTTGAGAGCGAGCAGGAGCCCTGTGTTTTCGCTTGCCGTGACCAACATGGACCGACTCTTGAGCTCAATCCCGCGCCCTTCGAACTTCGATTGATGTTTGGTCTCCCGCAGTAGTTTAGATGTGAGAGACTTTGCCTTTAGAGGGTGTGTGCTTTTTCACTTTACTTCCCTTCAACCATTCAGAACATTTTCTGTCAATTGTAAATCCTTTTGGTGTGGGCGAATTTGTGTTGTGTTCGGGTTGTGGATGCCAAGTTGTGTCAATGGTATTGTAGGGTTGAATTCGTCGCGTGCTGCCATCAGTGAATGCTTTTATTCCCGTCCTAAAATAGAGCATTGAGCTGATTGTGTTGACACAACAAATGTTGAAATCCCAAAAGATTTGGCTTAGTGGTTAAGGTACGCCTAAATTTGTATCAGATCCCGAGTTCGAATTCCCGGAGCGCGTTTAGCGTGATTACACGCTCCGTGCGCTGCAGGGGGTTCATGGAGCCTCGAGGATTAGTCGGGCGAAGCCTGAACACTCCGGGTGAGAAAAAAAAAATACAACAAATGTTGAAGAGTGATTACATAAAATGAATAAGAACTGATCACAGTTAAAAATTCGGATCTTGTGTGGAATTAGAGCAGTTTTTGCATGGAAATTGTGACTCGAAGTTGGGCCGAAGGAACCGAATAAACAGCGGAAATTTAATTTCAGATGGAGAACATATTCATATCCTTCTCATGTCATGGATGGACCGTCTATTCTTTTAATTCTTTTTCCTTTTGTGAGAATCACTTTTTTTTTTTTTGTAAGATCACGTGGTGTCTTCAGTTTATTATTATGAGGATTTGTCAGTCCTACAACAGTCTTCAATTTATTATTTTAAGGATCTAGTCACAAGGTGTTCCAGTGAGTCTCAAATTTCGATATGCATAACACTGGACTAATGTTGAGATATTAATTTATTGTTGAGTCACATTTTCGTCAAATTATTGGGTCACATTTTTGTGATTTCAAGAATTTCGTTCATCGGTCTCCAATGAATGAAAAGGAAAGAATCCTGACATGGAACTTAATTGCAGGACTTTGATTCTGATTTTGGACCATCAGCCTGAACTATGTTGATCGATATGGAAACACACGGCTCATAGCAAAGAAAGAAGTGCATCTTTTTTTTTTTCTTTTTTTTGGGTAAGAGAAGTGCATCTTTTTTATTCTCTCTTTTCGGTAGGATAGCATGCATCTGCCCGATACACCAACAGGAAAAAAGATCGAAGAGAGAAATTTCCGAAACATGCTCGACTTAGAGCAAATCCGCGAACAAAGCGCATCCGAAACATTAAATCACTACATACCCTAGCTTTACTTGCTATTATGATGATTGATTTGATTTGATTTCTTATAAGGTTTGTTAATTAATAAATCCGTGGCATTTGATGCCTTGTGCAAATTCTTTTGTTCTCCAAGCCCCCTTTTGCACACAAATAGATGATACATTTGTTCTTGGAGGAGAAAGGAGAGCTTCCTTCTGGCTTTATATGTATGTATGTATGTATGTATATCTTCATAAAGAAATTCTTATAGATATCTATATATATATATACACATATATATAATAATATAATATTCCTCGCGATCGCGACCATGAAGGAATATATCGATTTACGGTAATAAGGGAGATACATAAGCCTAGTACAAAGAAAGAAAATTAAATTAAATGAAGGAATATAAAAATCTCACATGTGATAATCGAATTCAGGACCTCTTGGTTTTGGATCGTGTCTTGTGTCATTACATCAAAACCCCTTTCTCAAGGCACTAATTGATTTAATTAGCACGTTTCTTAGGCAGGAGCATGTGCCTTATATATATATCTTGGAAGAAATTTAATGGCTCTTCGTGATCAGGAAAACATGAAGCATATTCCCTTTCATCAGACTGAATTTAGAGTCATTTTGGACAGTAGATAGTATATGAAGGTCGTTATCGCTCAACCGCCATTGATGGCACAGCTTCTATCTATGGATGATGAATGTCAACATGTTGCAGTAGCGGTAAAGGCGACCTGATCAAGACCGATGGTGCCGCACTAGCTATCATGGATCTCAAAAGTACTGCACCATTGAGTTCAAAGGTCCGCCATATATCCGCACGCATGCAGTTGTCGAATGCCCTGCCCGTTAATTAACAATGAACTGCTCATGAACTCACCCAACCATATATAACATTTACACACGCATGCAATCTCCGAGTTTCTAATCCAAAACTGGTTGGTATCACATCTCACGACTCCTCGAGACCCTATAGTGACCTAAAGTCACATGACAGAAAGATCATCCCACATGATGCAGTCTAGGGTAAGATAAAACACTTTATACAAAGTCTAATATCCATGAGATTTTTTTTTGCAGTAAAATGGAAAAATTCCAGAATCCACTTGAGAGACATATTTCCCGATTCTTCCTAAATTGTATGTTTGTGGGATGCTGTCAAAATGTCAATGGCATACAGAAACCAGCCAACAAGAATTAATTTCAGCCAAATAAAATGTGTTAATTAATCAATAAAGTGAAAAACCATCTCACTCCACTTTACAGAACTTTCATTGTACTTGCTTCGTACAAACTTACGAGCCCACCAAATTGTGCTAAGCTAATTTACATTTACAATAAAATAAAACAAAATAACAAATGGACAAAATAATTACCTTTTGTTGTCGCCACCTTTTTCTTTATGTTGTGTCCACCACCCAATATGTAGCTGTGTTGTGCATCTCAGCTTCCTATAAATAAGAGGAGCTATAGATCACCTCACCCAACCAGCCATCTGATCTCTTCATCATATTTCTCCTAACGTCTAACCAGTAGTGCTCTTCCACAACCATATACCATGGACATGGAAATGGCCAGGCAGTCGAAAACCGGACTTATGGGCCGCATGTGGCTGCGGTTGAACCTAGTGATAGAGAATTGTTGGGCCAGATTGGCTGCGGCGGCTTGGAGTGTTGTCAAAGTTGGGAAGGAAGACCCAAGAAGGGCCATTCATTCCTTGAAAGTGGGACTAGCCCTCACTTTGGTCTCCCTGATTTACTACTACCACCCTTTGTATACTAACTTTGGGGCCACCGCGATGTGGGCTGTGATGACTGTCGTCGTCGTCTTTGAGTTCTCTGTAGGTGCGTGAGAAGACTAATGGCAATGCATCACGACTTGACTGTCGTATTCGTGCGTTCTTCGAATTCATCTCTTGTTTTCTGCCTGTAAGACAATCGTTGTTGCATTTTTCAGGGGCTACTCTTAGCAAAGGGGTGAACAGGGGATTAGCAACACTCCTAGCTGGTGCCCTGGGTGTCGGGGCGCATCACTTGGCTTGTCGATCAGGCAAGACTGGCGAGCCTATACTCCTCGGGTTCTTCGTCTTCCTACAAGGTAACTCAACTCACAGGTTCTTTATAGCCCTCCAAGTGAAGTGAAATGCTTTCATTTTCATCAGCACTAACAAGTGTGCATAAAATTTTCATTTGTATTAAATAGCCACGACATCGACGTTCATGAGGTTCTTCCCCAGAATCAAGGCAAGATATGACTACGGGATGCTGATATTCATACTGACCTTCTCACTCGTGTCCGTGTCTGGTTTTCGGGACGATGAGATACTAGAGCTGGCTCAAAGGAGGCTCACTACAATCTTCATTGGCGGAGCTGCTTGTGTGATAGTCTCAATTTTTGTGTACCCAGTGTGGGCCGGGCAGGATCTTCATAATCTAATTGCCCTCAACTTAGAGAAACTTGGGAACTTCCTGGAAGGTGCATATCAATGCATGCATATTACATACACTACATTGTACGCAGAACAACGATAGAGTCAATAATGATCGGTTATCAAATAATCCTCTTCGAATATATGAATAATCTACTGACCTTAAGCTGCAAAAAACTGATAGGATTTGGAGATGAGTTTTTCAAACCACCAATGGATATTGATGCCGAGACCACAGAAAACAAATCTCTTCGAGGATACAAGAGCATTCTCAGCTCTAAAAGTACCGAAGAGTCCTTGGTATGTGTACAGTTCCTCATTCCCTCTAATCTCAACTCACATTTGATCGATCATCGAAAATATCAGAGCTGTTTTCTGTTGATTGGCAGGCAAACTTTGCAAGATGGGAACCTGGTCATGGGAGATTCCGCTTCCGCCACCCCTGGAAACAATACCTCAAGCTAGGAGCACTAACACGAGAATACGCATATCGAATCGAAGCTCTCGATGGCTACCTCAACAGGAATATCCAAGTAAGCATACTCTTCATGCCTGTTGCCTATATACAAATATAATGTGATCAATACTACTATGCAAATTATTAGTTTCTCAAACTCTTAAGCAACTATTATATATCTTCAGGTGCCGGCACAAGTTCGGGAACAGATCGAGGAAATATGCCGAGATTTGAGCTCTGAAGCTGCTGAAGGCCTAAAGGAACTATCACTTGTGGTTAGGACGATGACCCGAGGGGCAGATAATATTGGTTCCCGCTTGGAAAATTGCCGGAATGCTGTTAAGGACCTCAAGGCTTTGCTGAAGACAAGCCTGTGGAAGGACACGGATCTTCTTGCAGTAATCCCAGTCCTCACTGTTTCATCCCTTCTTATCGATGTCGTGAAATGCACGGAGAAGATTGCCGAGGCTGTCCACGAGCTCTCATCCTTGGCAAAATTCAAAGAAACAGATGCTTCAGTCTCGCCGGAAAAACCATTGTCCCACGTTGGAGATAAATGTGAAGCATCAAAGCCCGCTGTCGTCCCCACGGTTGAAAATCAGTGTCCCCGTGTTGTCTTGACAGTCCATGAGGTGGTGCCGGAAAACGGGAGGCTTCCAGCTGCTCCAGCCCCAGCACCGACTTCAGCACCGACACCAACGCTGGCACCATTGAATAGCTAAACATATTACAAACTTATGGCTATATAATATTTGTAGTGATAACATCACATCTACGTATAGTACGTCTGCCAAACGATGAGATAGTACCAAAGCTGACATATTTTAAAGTGTCGTTATCTCAAAAAATCCCAAAGTTTGTAAGAATTATTTGTTCTATCAATTTTTTGCGATTTGGCCCGTAAATTCACGTAGTTTTCTGTTGTTACTCTATCTACCAATTCGTCATTTGATCCGTCAAAAGCGCTGACGTAGACAGTAACGGTACGAGTGAGAAAGGAGGGCAAAATGGTGAATTCATCCAGGCAGTGTTTGAGCTGAAAGCCACGTAGGCTTCCGTTTGCCACACATGCAACGTTACTGTCCACGCCAGCGCTTTTGATGGACCAAATGACGAATTGGTAGACGGAGTAATAACAAAAAATTACGTTAATTTACTGTACAAATCGCAAAAAAATTGATAGAACAAATAATTCTTACAAACTTTATGATTTTTTGGGACGATAACCCTATTTTAAACAGTATATCGAGTTAAAATGTCAGGATTTATATATAACAATAAGGCGAATGGTACTATAGGTATCGTGACCAAAAGATTGATTAATTTATCCGGTTCGTGCTCGCTTGTATCTTTTCTCAAGAAAGAGGTCTTGTGTCATTTTCATGGGTTATTTAGAAATTGACAAACTTCAGAAACAAATCAATGGTTGACAGTTGAAAGTTATGGTGGGCCAATTCATCGTCATGAAGAATAATATCCTGTGATTTGTATATGCATCGACTGTCACCATCATTATCAATTAGAGCAGCCCAACACATATATTTCCTGGTCTGAACTTTGCCGGAATTAGAACTATACGAGATAGAACATCACATGTTCAATTATTCTCTAAGGACAGGAACAAACACACCCACATACACAAACATAGATATGCCTATATGTTTATATTGTATACCGATCAAGCACTTGAAATGGGAACTTGCTGTCCGTAATATGGTTTGATCTCTCAGCAGTCGAGCGAAGAAACATTTAATCCGAAATAACCCGATTAGGTTACCCTCAAGGGTAGGGGAAGGAATCCTGAATTTGCTATGGTTTTGAGTAACTTTTTAGGTTAGCAGTCGTATCTTACCAATATCTCATCCCAACACAAGCTTAATCCATTTCGACTTGCTCCCGACTTGCTCCATCAAGATTTTCTGATCAACAGCCTGAATAATGAACTTCAGTTTTCTTTTTCAATTTGATTATTTATAATGACTTTCGTTCGTTATTAATTAGTTTATACTTGTTGATAGAAAATAATTCAACTTGGACTGAAGAATTTGAAGAACTCGTGAAAGAATATTCTGAAGAATAATAATTTACAGCCGTCCGTCCAGCAGCCTTAACCACTTGGGACCAATGAGAACAAAGTTGACTCCCAAGATTATTTAGAACGTGCGGATTTCTGAATTTCAACGAATTACCCACTTTGAAATTTTTTTATTAATATCATAATAATTCAATAAATTTAGATTTAAACTAGAACAATCACATAAAACTCTATAAAAAGATTATAAGCTTCCTAATTTAATTAAATTTCTTTTACTAATTTACGGCATCATTCAGGATTCAAGATCATTCGATAACTTTTCCCAAAAATAGGAACATGTGTGTGAGAAAGTTAAAAAAAAAAAGAGATTAATTATGAGGTGGTGAGGTCTGAGTTGGTTGCCACTAGAATTGATTGCCTGATATATATTGTGTGCTTTGATGAGAAGAAGAGTGGAGAAATGAGCAGCCGCTTTTCTATGATTTCCCCGAGTGCTTATAACCCTTTTCTTGAGCACTTATCATAGTTAGTTGTCCAACCTACACACATATACTTTCCTAGGTTTTGACTTTAAAAAAAAAAATTCTTAAGAAGAAATTACGAGATTATCTTTAATTTATTCGAACACAAGCCCGATTCTGGATGTAAAACCAAATCTCAACCTATACAAACCTTTTAAGGATAATGAAGCTCGATATTGATACTGGTAAAATTCGCGCACCACACAGTGATTGTGTATATTAACCTCTCTAATTTGCTTATTTTATGAAATCGTTATAATTCTTTTTTTCCGGAATTTCTAGCCTCGAACTAAAGAGACAACTTTTGTGCTCTAATGTCTTTTACGCAAAGTCTCAAATACGCACAAATAGTTAATGCACAGAAGTCAAGATTTGTTTATTTTAGTGCATTGGATTTTAATTGCTTTTCTTTTCCTTAGTGCTTTGAAGCTTGACAACCTAGTTTCGCCAACTCCTCTTGATTTGTGTGTGTTTCGATGATTCCATCTCCATCAAATCTTCATTAATTTATACCATCTCACATGCAATATCGATATACAATTCACGTCTCTCCTCGTGCCACGGTTGTAGAGTTATTCGGTACTTAATTTTATACTATGTATATATTTCGGTATAAACAAATACAGATATGTAAGGGTTGAGGTTGACATCACCTCTTATTTTCCTGTCCACTCGTATGTTGTGATGTGAACTATAAAGTAGTGATTAGGGCACCATAATATGTGTGTATATATATGGTCACTAAAAGTAATAAAAGTTGAGAAAAGTTAGGTCTTCTGTCCTTTTGTACGGACCTTGTTGCTTTAATAAGCCCATGAGATTAGAAAAAGTAATATATAAATGGGTTTTGTCATCAACAGGTATTATGACCGACGAAAAATTTCTGATTTGGATAATAAATAATTAATTAGTAGACCATTGATCACATGGCCATAGGGGTTAGTGGGCTGCATGTCGAAGGAGAAATGGAGACTTGTGGAAATTAATAATTTATTTTTATAAGTGCGAAAAGAGCAGGGAAGAACGATCGTATTTGAACTTTCTAATTATGACTGATGACTTCATTTGACGATGAGAATTTTTTTTAAAAGTTATTTTTCTGTGAATAAATGAGTAAAAAAAATATAAGGATGGAGTATACAGGTTTTAAATGCTGTCCTATTAATGATAGATGACCTAATCCGTATTATTATTATTATTATTATTAGGGTAAAATAATTTTTATTTTTCTGAAATTAGGTATTGATAGCTTCGAATGTTGCATTAATCTGAACATCTGGAAAAATCATTTAAAAAAAAAAGTTGTTTCAATGGAGAAATTCAAAAGGAAGAAAATAACCCCCAGTTTGTTTATCTTAATAAACAAATAAATCTTCATTCATATGGAAACTGGGCCTTTTATCGGGAACTTAAGGACTGGGCCTACAAGCTGCTAAATCTAATTAATACGTAGGGTTAGTTCTCCAATATGGTTTTAAATCTGCCATAACTGCAGATCCTCCTCCATCCACGTTTCGCGCATCAAAGCTTCACAAAATTGCGGAAATTTTTTGATGTAATTACATAAGTTCCATCACAGAGATGTCAATCGATACGCCACATCACTATTGTTTCGAAAATACTACGAGTGGAGGATCAATCATTTAAGTGGACTTGACCAGCTAGGATTAGTTAGGCTACGAATGGGAAGAGTGACAGCAATGAATACATAGACCAGCAATAAACAAGGTGAATTTCAATCATCTTATGCGTGTGATAATATCATCTGATGATCGAGATTCATCTAGCCTAAGAAAATGTGTGAATCGGGAAACTACCACACCGTTCTCTGCCCCATATTATATAAGCCGCATTCCCTCACAACTATAGAAGTTGTGCTCTGGTCGATTTCCCCTAGTCCCCCTTGTCACCTGTATATAAGCGGGTGAGGTTTCCACAAGAAACGAACCGAAAATGGGAGCACGGAATGGTGAGTATTGAATTTATATTTGGCTCACACGGGCTTGGACTCATTTATATTTAAAAGTTCAATCTGATAAGTGGTAATACTCAACTATCATATTCATTCAATTTTCCTTGTGTGATTAATATCCTCAACACTCGCCCTCACGTGCTATGGTCTATTTGTTTTCACGTGCCCTTAAACTTCCGCCCTCAACAATTGACCTCAAGCCGGGTTCATTTTCGGTGCTCGGCCGGGGGAGACTTACACAAGACGCACTCTTGACTGCACTCTGACATAATGGGCTTGGCGTGGTATGAGTGCATATACGCGCGTGGGTACACATACGCGTAACCTGAGCTCTGATACCATATTGAATTTTCATTGGGCTATCATATTGAATTTCCATTGGGGTTATACGGATTTGGACCCATTTCTACTTAAAAGCTCAATCTGATAAGTGATAGTTCCCAAATCTCATATAAACCATATTGATACATCTTTATTGAAATTCCATTGAGCTTATAAGGGTTTAAGCCAATTTCCACTTAAAAAGTCAAGCTGATAAGTGGTGGTTTTCAAATTTCATATAAACCAATGAATATCGATAAATCTTTTCCATATGGGAATAATATCTTCAACACCTGCATTCACGTGCAACGTGTGGTCTATTTCTGTATACTTGTCGTCACGAGTCCGTAAACAACCGTCCTCAACAACTAATCTCGAGTCGGACTCATCTTCCGTGCTCGAGTGAGAGGGAACTAACATGAGGCGCTCATTTTGACTGCTCTCGAACATACTGGCTTAGCATGGTGTTATGCGCATGCACACGTGGACACGCATACGTGAAATCTGCGCTGTGATGCCATATTGAAATTCCATATTGGGCTCATATAGACTTGGCCTATTTTCACTTAAAAGCTCAAACTGATAAGTGGTACTTAAGTCTCATATGAACCCATATATATTCATTCATTTTTTTCCATGTGGAATTAACTTCCTCAATAGTGAGAAAGCGAGAGCTCTAACTGTGCCCAAGTCCTTCCTAGGGAAGTTAAGCTACAAACCAGTGGAAGTGGGGAGGAAGATGAAGGAACTAGGGGAAGAAGACCCGATGAGGGCGGTTCATTCCTTCATGTGACGTTTGGTTCGCTGGAATTGAATTGAAGGAGATTAGAATTGACAGAAAATAGAATTTGAGTGGAATAAAATTGAAATTTTGAATTTTTTTTGTTTATTTGGTTGAAGGAAATAACAAAATTGAGAATCGGAATTTTACATTTTGATTTGACATGTATACCCCTGCTTTAAAAAAAATTAAAATTGATGTAAAATAATAAGTAAGGTTCAGAAGATGAACAATATCCATGGGTTGATGCTAATGGAAGCCTCGGAAACCATGCTAATTCGCCATGAGCTTGTGAGCTCATGGCAACCTCGACCAAATCAATCCGGAGCCATGATGAGGCTGACTGAGGATCAATACCTCATGGAAGCCCTTGCAACTGAAGTGGCCTCCGTGAGGCTGTTGGCCCTCGACAAGGCCATTGGAGACACGGGCACTTGAGGACGAGCACACTTGAGCTCCCGACCACACCGTGAAACTCGTGGGCTCACGGCGAGCCTCGTTGTGAGTTGTACTGTTGAGGCAGGGTTTCTGGTGAAATGCGATGGGCGGAGGTCTTCAGGTGGAGAGTCCGGTTTGATCTCAGAGGCTTTGAGAGGTTGTTGAGCCTTCTTGAGGGTCGCCATGGTCTCGGAAACCTCACAACGAGCTCGTCCCACAATGGACTCACGAGCTCTCATGGCGATGGAGCTCTGGTGGTCAAGATGGGGGGAGAGGGTGACAGTGGAGCTTTGATGGTTTGAGATGGCAGTGGCAATGTAAAGAAAATTGGAAAAGGGGGCGAGGGTGTCAATAATTTGACCATATATTCCCACTTTGAACTGAAGAGGAATGGCCAATCTTCCCAGATTTGCAAATCGTTATTTTCTCATAATAACGCTGAATTGGGAATAATGATTCTGAGCCCAAAAGAGTAACCAACCGCGGACTTTGCAATTTTGTTGGAGTTGGGGCTGGATCTACTTTCCAATTCCGCCCAACCAAACGGGCCGTCAAAGTTTCACTGGCGCTCACGATCGTATCCTTGATCTGCTATTTCTGACTGCTCTACTGAATAGTTTTGGTGACAATGCTATGTGGGCTATCCTTACCGCTCTCGTACCATGTTGCAGTATCAGATGTTTGACAGTCCAAGAACATACGAATTATTTTGTAACCATAAAGGAACCACATATATAAAGTCTGAATAATGGAGAATATTCAATGCGGTAAACCCTTCCCTGCACATATTTCTGAATTGTAATTAACTGAGTAATGACTTGTTTTAGGGGCAACGCTCGGAAAAGGGCTGAATAGGATGATGGCAATGACGGTAGCAGGTGCAATGGGGCTTGGAGCTTACGGAATAGCCCACCGTTCAGGGAAGACAGCTGAGCCGATTCTTCTAGGCTTGTTTGTGTTCATCATAGGTTTGTTTAAATTAGTAGCTGATCGAGATCGAAATAAAATCGACCACGCTATGTTTTTTCAACTGTTATATTGACATCGTTCTCCTATTCTTTCTTCTTCTTCTTCTTCTTCTTCTTCTTCTTTTTTCCCTCCTTTGGGACTACGTATATTATGAAGATGGCATAGTTATGTTCCTAAGGTTTTTTCCTGGAATGAAGGCAAGGTACAATTACGGGCTAGTGATTTTCAATCTGATCTTCTGCTTGGTGTCCATCTCGGGTTACCGAGAGACCGAGTTGGTCAAGATTGCCGTCCAAAGGGTGTCGACCATCATTCTTGGCAGCTTGATGGCAATGGTCGTGTGCCCGTGAGTTTGCCCTGTTTGGAGTGGGCGTGAGCTTCACAATTCGATCGCATCCAACATGGAAAAACTCGGAGACTTGTTGTAAGGTATGTATGATCAGTATACAGTCAGCAGGAATGGAACTCTAATGTCGAAAACCTGGCTGGGGACCGGCTTGCTCGTGAAACTTTAAGAATTTGCAAACAAGCTATTAACCTATGACAGGATTTGCAGCTGAATACTTTCAAACGCCAGATGATGAGCAGAAGAATGCCAATGAGTCTCCTCGTACAGCATACAGGACAGCTCTAACTTCGAAGAATAATGAAGAAACCATGGTAGATTTTATGTATTATCATGGCGAAATAACAAATTAAATTAGTGCCATTGCCTACTTCCTTCGCCAACTCGTGATATATTTTGCATTTGAACTTGCAGGCTAACTTAACAAGATGGGAACCCTGCCATGGCGGGTTCAGGTTTCGCCATCCTCGGAAGCAATATCTGAAAATCAGAACCCTGACTCGAGATTGCGCTTACAGAATCGAATCTCTTAATCGCTTTCTTCACTTCGAAAATCTAGTGAGTATACCGGCAATCTGGAAAGAAAGATAAAAATAATAAGTTTAGCTTAAGATCATTTCACCAACGGATAATTTCTTATGCCATACGCATGACTACTTAAAAAACGAAAATGGTAATTACGATCTCTTCTATATCGGTGTTGCTTAGTCCAGCTGTATATCATTCCTACAGGGTCCATCCAATGCTCGAGGCAGGGTTCAAGAACCATTCACTCATATTACCTTGGAATCCGGCAGAATCTTGAAGGAACTAGCGCCTGCAATTCGAAGAATGGCTCGACCATCACTTGTTCATTGACGACGTATTGTGAACTTGAAACTCGCATGCGACGATCTGAAAACAAACCACCTCAGAACGTCAGCTTGCTCATGGGTGGATCTAGATCTCGTGGAAATCTCCTCGGTCATTGCCGTTACTTCATTCCTGATGGACATCGTGATTTGCATTGGGAAGATTTCAGAGGCAGTGGATGAACTAGCATCACTGGCGAATTTTAAGGTTTTGAGTGAGACTGCTGCAGTGAAGGCACCATCGCAGAGACATCAGCCCGTGCTTCATCAGGGGATGGTGCAACCATTTTCGGTAATCACATTGTAACGGTTGCGGAGTCATCTCCAAGACTGAATGCCATAGCCAGTAACGAGTGATATCATACATGTGCTAGTAAGCCATTTGGTACCATGTTCATGTCAAAGTTAATAGAATTGAACGCGTCACATACCGAACGAAACAAATTAATAAAATAGCAGCGGACATGCTTCCATACTTTTACTGGCAAATCTCACTTTTCAGACCTGATGATCCAAATGATTCTGTTTACCTCGAGTTTTCTTTGTGGGTGAAATTAGAAAGTGTCCTCATCGACTTAGGCCTCATCACGAGGTGTGAATTTTCAGCGAAATTGACCATTCCATTATATAGAAAAATCGTCCAATCCAATTCCTAAGGAGTCATGACAACACATTTTAATACTTTTTATTCAAGTATTTAGTAATTCAGGTTAACTGTGTCAAATAAATTCATTATCTATTGTTTGAGTGGAAAATTCTAACTTGACGTACTTATTTTATTTATTTATTTGGTATAAGAGGTCTCTTTCTCAATTAGGTGAGAAATTATTGCACTCTTATCAACAAAAGATCAAAATTTAGTCCGCCGACAGAAAGAAGATATCGAGTCTGACGAAGATTGACTTCACTTGCTGCTGCTCCATCCAATTCAACGGCTGGTTCAGAGATCCCGACGGCGACGATGGCCGGCCGAATCGACGTCTTCTGGCACGAAGGGATGCTGA
This sequence comes from Punica granatum, assembly GCF_007655135.1. Taxonomy (NCBI): domain Eukaryota; kingdom Viridiplantae; phylum Streptophyta; class Magnoliopsida; order Myrtales; family Lythraceae; genus Punica; species Punica granatum. The sequence goes on from NC_045132.1 coordinate 26,004,619, forward strand.
AACACGACACGGGCACCGGTGCTTTCGACACCGGAATCGACCCAGGGTTCCTTGACGTCCTCGAGAAACACCCGGAGAACGCCGACCGGGTCAGGAACATGCTCTCCATCCTCCGCCGGGCCCCCATCTCTGCGTACGTCTCCTTTCACTCCGGCAGGCCAGCTCTCATCTCCGAGCTGCTCACCTTCCACTCTCAAGGTACTGTGTTATCACTTCTGAAAAGTTGCCTCTTTTACGGGTGTAGTGTTAGTATTATGAACGGAGTAGTTTAATTGATGCATCGGGATCGGAAAATTGTTTCGTTTCTCTGCTCAATTGTTTAGCTTGATGATGACAAAGGATCTAGTATGGAATTGGGTTATAGTAGAAAGATGCTAGGATATCTGTGATTCCACTTGCAGGGCAGGGCTGGGCTGGAAATGTATGTTGGAGTCTATGCCGATTGAATTTGAATTTCCGATCATGATGTTGGTTCCTGAAAAAATCTTAATTTCCCAGAATACATCAACGAGCTAGTTGAAGCAGACAGAAAAGGCGGGAAGGTGGTGTGCCCTGGTACGTTCCTGAATCCCGGATCTTGGGAAGCTGCTCTCTTGGCAGCTGGGACGGCTCTCTCTGCGATGAAACACATACTCGACGGCAATGGGAAGGTCAGTTATGCCTTAGTTAGGCCTCCGGGTCATCATGCCCAGCCCACACAGGCAGATGGTTATTGTTTCCTGAACAATGCGGGAGTAGCTGTTCAACTAGCGTTAAGCTCGGGGTGCCAGAAAGCTGTGGTTATTGATATTGATGTTCATTATGGGAACGGCACTGCAGAGGGTTTTTACGGCTCTAGTAAAGTTCTTACAATCTCTCTCCATATGAATCACGGGTCCTGGGGCCCATCCCATCCACAGAATGGGACAGTGGATGAGCTGGGTGAAGGAGAAGGATTCGGATACAACTTGAATATACCTTTGCCTAACGGAACAGGAGACAGGGGATATGAATATGCAATGACCGAGCTTGTCGTCCCTGCGGTGGAGAGGTTCGGGCCCGATATGATCGTCCTGGTAATTGGACAAGACTCCAGTGCTGTAAGTGGATGGTCTTTCTGAGTCAGTTTCCATTCTCTAGTTTCCATTACATGTCTTCCTGGTCTCGTAACTCTTTGATTCTGTGCTCTCAGTTCGATCCAAATGGGAGGCAGTGCTTGACAATGGAAGGATATAGAAAAATTAGTCGGATAATTCACGGCCTCGCAAAGAAGCACAGCGGTGGGCGAGTTCTGATAGTTCAAGAAGGTGGGTATCAGGTCACATACTCTGCCTACTGTCTCCACGCCACATTAGAAGGCTTTCTTGATTTACCAAAAGCTCTGTTAGATGATCCCATCGCTTATTACCTCGAAGACGAGGCTTTCACCGTGAAAGTTGTGGAATCAATTAAACAGTACCATCAGGAGAAGATACCGTTCTTAAAGTAAACTTGAGGTGAAAAGTTATGTCACGCCGCGAAGTTTGCAACTTGTGGATGGAAATGTTCTGAAGCGGAGCATAAAAAGGTATCCGTTGGTGAGGCAGTCGCAATGCAGCGGAGTTTTTGTCGACTTTGCTTGGATTCTGTCCACTCATTCTTAGCAGCACGATCAAGAAAGTTGAGTTGGACACTCAAGTACTGGTGGCGGTTAGATCTGAATCTTGCCCTTGATTTGTGTCTCATTAGTATTCTTTCTTCATGCTTGATATTATTTATTGTACTTTTTTCTCTTGTCGAGCTTTATGTGGACAAAATGAGATGATGATTGGTCAATAAAGGGTGCTCGGCGTAGTTTTGGAAACCGGACCGGACGGTTGAACCGATTCTACTGGGAACTGAATATATGAAAATCGGGCGGTTTTTTAAGGCCCATTGACCCAATTGAACCGCCATTTAAACCGGTCCTAGTTATTTTCCCCAAAAGAAAAGAAAAGAAAGTAGAACTGAAGTGAGATTGGGGGAGAGAGGGGGCTGTGGTGGCCTCAACGCTGGAGACGAGGTTAGTAGCCAGTCAGAGGTCGGCGGCCGCTACTGTTGTGTTTCCTCTCTCTCTCTCTGTTTTTTTTTTCCCCTTTTCGTTCGAAGGCGAGGGCTCTTGGGGTCGACGAACAACACAGAGCTTTGAGGGCAGACGAGCAGTACCAAAGTTTTGATCCGGGAGAAGCGGGGGTTGGAGGAAGAAGAGGTAGAGGAAGGAGGAGAGGAGGCACCTACCTGATACTGCTTCTTCTCCTTTGAGAATAAGAAAGATGCTGTGAGATTGGGTGAGGACTTCTTCCTCTTTGAGCTTTGTGCGTAAATGGAGAACGGGGGGGGGGGGGGGGGGGGGGGGGGGGGGGGGAAGATGTCAGAAAGTCTTTTCCAATGTATTAGTATATATATATATATATATGAATTATTTAATATTATTTTAAAAACCTGGTTCAACTCATCAAACCCTGATTAAACCCAAAAACTCGTGGACCCATGACATGATCGGTTCAATGTCCAGTCCGATTTTAAAAACTATGTTGAGACTTCTTTTATCTTAAGCATGATGATCTCTTTAGGCCTAGGTTTTTAATGGTGCGTTTGATTTTAGAATTAAAGTAAGTTTGATTTTGATTTTGATTTTGATTGTGGAAAAGGACAAATGAGATGAGATTATAAATTTGACTTGGGAAACGTATATTTTTGTTGTGTAGTGTGTTGAGTTAAAATCAAAGTCATGATTCTAAAATCAAACTTATAAATCAAACGGGGCAAATGTCCAGTCTATTTCCAGGGAAATGGCTTTGAAGACATTAACAATGAATCTGTTATGGTTGAAAATCCGAGAACGATACATGGACCTATCTAGTCCGTTCAAAATGCATGCGACTGTCGAGATTTTTGACATATGTTCACAAGCAATACCGGTTCCGCTTACACTGGTCGATGGTTAGATCTTAAAAAGCAGCTGATATCCAATCGACATTATCCTCGGGTATTAACCTCAACATTTGGAAGCAAACAAGAAATGACAATAGCGCGCATGGGAGCTTTGTTCCCCCTCAGAATGAGCAAATAATCCCCACATGGTCGATGCAATTCGAAAAAGCCCATCATTACCCCCTTTTTACGCTGATAGCTTCACCTCAATGAGCTTCTCCCCTTCGCACTGATAGTAACAGTGTTACCAAACCTTAACCCTTAGACATCTTCATGTGCAAACCATAGATGGGCTCTTCACGAACGATTATGAGGTGTGGGTCTGTCCCCAGGATTGGACGTGATAGAGGAGAGGTTCGAACCTAACCATTCGGTACGTGGGTCTTACAGCCTGCATGAAATCTCAGCGTCATCTTTTTCAGACCATTGAATTTGCTGAACATAAAACCAATAAGGGTAAGAGAAACTGCACGGTTCAAATCGAATGAGGATGATACATTGTAAATCTTGTCTCGATTACCGCTTATTAGTCCAAGATCAACGGCTCTAAGGTATGAGAAAATGAGTTCGATAGAGAAGTATACTCTGATCGTCGGATCATCTAGACGGAATACGAAAAGTTCGTTTCGTTAGGCGGGGGCTGCTTTCATCCTTTTCAGTTGTTCTAACCGAAATTAACGGAGCTTCCCGCCCGACCATAAAAAGCCGTCATCATAGTTAGTTCCTTCCTCCCTTCGCGCAATCTAAGGTGGGGAGGGGGGGCCCACTTTCTTTACTAGCTTATTCTTTGTTCTCTAAAATGCCATTAGCGGGTCCCACTATGAATAAATATATTCACGCTTAAGAGTTTAGATTATTGGCTCACGTCTCCATCATGACTGTCGGTCACAAGTGCCACTAACCAACTTAGGGGCAAAACCGTCAATTCGGACCTGTATATCCAACTAACTATCCATATATCTATATTTATATATCGTCTAATGTTAACACCTTTAAAAAATTAGAAAATCTGAGGAAACGGACCTCGTGTAACTTTCGGAACTGTGAATTTTGGACTTCGATTCTCGTCAATGAAACTTTCGTGGCATTTCTAATTTAACTTTCTTTATTCTTATATTAGACTTTAAATTTTCTTTATAATAAAAAAAATTCAAAAATTTTAAAAGTTCTTGCCCAACTCCTACCTTATACTAGAACAACTATATCGATCCAAAAGAATTAAAATAAACTACGAGATGCAATATAATTAGCATAACTTTATTTTTCATTTATGGACTTTAATACAATGCCGGGATTGAAATGCACTAGAAATAATAGGTGATTATGATTCATAATTTAATTTGCCGAAAAAACTTCGTGATATTAAAAAAAAAATTGTGTCGGCCCATTAGTTAAAAAAATAAACAGCTTGCATTATTTATGAGTGGAAAAACCCATATGTGCCGATTTTATTGGGAGAAAGAAATGGAAGTTCATAATTGAAGCTCTCTCTCCTCTTAAGTCTCTTTTTGGGCATAATCCCCTCAAGAAAATGGATAAAATCCTTTAAAAAAAAATAAGAACTTGCATCAGCAAGATCTTATGTACTTTACTTCGATTTTCTTTTGTTTTTTCAATTCTTTTATCATTTTTCTCTCGTGAAAATTGGTTCTTTTTTGTTCTACTTCCATGTGTCGTCCTCCACCTGAATCCTGAGCCATGCCTTCCCTTCAGGACAAACAAACTCTCTTGCAAGCTCCAATCTTTCTTCCAATCTCGCCTACCCTTCGAGAATCCTGATTCTGGGCCTCTCTCCTTCCGGCATTTCGTACAGTGAACAGTATCTCTGAGCTGCCGCATTGTGGTACGTTGTCCTGTCCCTGCTCTTCTCTGTTCTGTACTGTCCTGATTCTGCCACCACACAGACCATGTTTGAGTCTGAGTTTGCTGATGGGAAGAGATTAAGGTTTTGTGCGTCACTTGCCTTGTGGTGGCTGCTCACGGTGGCTTACAGTGCCACTGACCCGAATGACCTCAAAGTCCTTGACGATTTTAGGAAAGGGTTGGACAACCCCGAGCTTCTTGAGTGGCCCGTCAATGGCGATGACCCATGTGGGCCCCCCAAGTGGCCTCACGTTTACTGTTCGGGTGATAGGATTGCCCAGATTCAGGTCCAGGGTTTGGGGCTGAAGGGGCTGCTGCCTCTCAATTTCAATCAGCTCTCAATGCTCAGCAACATAGGCCTCCAGAGGAACGGATTCTACGGTGCGCTCCCCTCTTTCAGCGGGTTGTCGGAGCTCAGGTTCGCTTATTTGGATAACAATAACTTCGACACCATCCCGCCAGGATTTTTCGACGGGCTGAGCAGCTTGCAGGTCTTGGCCTTAGACTACAACCCGCTCAATAAGACCAGCGGGTGGTCGTTGCCCCCTGAGCTGGCGACATCAGCCGAATTGACGAACCTCTCCCTTATAAATTGCAACCTTGTGGGCCCGCTCCCTGGTTATCTGGGCGAGTTGCCATCTCTCACAGTTCTGAAACTCTCGTACAATCGGTTATCGGGTGAGATCCCAGCGAGCTTCAATCAGTCTATGACGCAGATTCTGTGGTTGAATGATCAGGACGGTGGAGGGATGAGTGGTACATTAGATGTGATTCCCTCGATGCTATCACTAACTCAGCTTTGGCTTCATGGGAACCGATTCTCGGGGACGATTCCAGAGAATATTGGAGCCTTGAGCTCTCTTAAGGACCTAAACCTCAACCAGAACCAGCTCGTGGGTCCCATTCCCGAGAGTCTGGCTCGTATGGAGCTTGAAAAGTTGGACTTGAACAACAACTTGTTTACGGGCCCGATACCAAAGTTTAAATCGGTTAATGTCTCTTGTGATTCGAACTACTTCTGTCTGCCTGACCCGGGAATTCAGTGTGCTCCTCAAGTTAATGCACTTTTGGGTTTCGTTGCTGCTGTTAATTACCCGGAGAATCTTGTCAATCAGTGGACTGGTAATGATCCGTGTGAAGGCCCGTGGTTTGGGTTGAGTTGCAATTCGATGTCTAAAGTGTCCATCATCAATCTCCCTAGGCATAACCTAAGTGGTACTCTCAGTCCTTCAGTTGCGGACTTGGATTCACTTCTCGAGATCAGGCTTGCAGGCAACCAGTTACATGGCCAAGTTCCTGAGAACTATACTGAACTCAAGTCATTAAGATTGTTGGATTTAAGTGGAAACAGTCTCCAGCCTCCGTTGCCCAAGTTCCGGAACAGCATAAAGGTTGTGATTGAGGGAAATCCTTTATTGGTCAACCAAAAAATGCCGAGACCGGGGCCCTCTGCAGCACCGTCTCCCGATAGTTCACCATCTCCAACAAATAGAACATCAACAAGTGACCCACTTCCAACGAATTCGAAAGGCTCAAAGACCCCTCTCAAGGGCTCGAACTCTGGACCTGCTCCGACCCAAGTTCAACCTCAAATGAGAAGAAACAGACACTACAAACTCATTCTGGTGGGCTTTTCCGTTCTAATGATAGTCCTCCTTGTGATTCTTTTATCGGTATATTGTTGTTGGAAGGGGAAGAAGAAAGCCAGTGTCGAGGCTCCAAGCTCTATTGTTGTGCATCCCAGAGACCCATCAGACCCAGAGAATCAAGTCAAGGTAGTGGTTTCCGATCATACCAATATGAGCCTTTTTACCCATAGTTCTGGAAGCAGACACAGCACTGGGACAGAAAATTCTCACATGGTAGAAGGTGGAAATATCATCATCTCCGTTCAAGTTCTTAGTAAGGTGACAAAGAATTTCTCGCCGGAAAATGAGCTAGGACGAGGCGGATTTGGGACTGTTTACAAGGGAGAGCTCTATGATGGAACCAAAATCGCCGTGAAGAGGATGGAAGCTGGGCCGGCAAGCAGCAAGGCCCTAGATGAGTTCCAGTGCGAGATTGCTGTGCTATCAAAAGTTCGGCACAGGCACTTGGTCTCCCTTCTTGGGTACTCGATCGAGTCTAATGAGAGGCTCTTAGTTTACGAGTACATGCCTCAGGGAGCTCTCAGTAGACACCTATTCCATTGGGAGGCGAACGGGCTCGAGCCCCTCTCATGGAAGAAGAGGTTCACAATTGCCTTGGACGTGGCCAAAGGGATGGAGTATCTCCATAGCCTTGCAGGCCAGATTTTTATACACCGTGACCTTAAGTCCTCGAATATTCTTCTCGGAGATGATTTTCGGGCCAAAGTTTCTGACTTTGGGCTCGTAAAACTCGCACCTGATGGAGAGAGGTCTGTCACAACCCGACTTGCCGGTACTTTTGGGTACCTTGCTCCCGAATATGCTGGTATGTGGGTAGTTCTCTATTTTGTTATATGGACATATTTTGAATGGCATGCTAACTGCCAAGTAAATATGATCTTTCTCGAGAATCAGGAAATCTGTACTTTAGTTCATTACGAACTTACGATATTAGGTATATTAATTAATCTGATTGCTGTAAGTACCGAATGCTTCAACCAATTTTATGCTGGAAGAATGGCACTAAAATAAAGCCGAAGAAAAATAAAATAATGAAAAGAAGTTGGCCAATTGATCATGTCCAATGAATCAATCTGATTGCTATTCAGCAAAAAAAAAAAAGAAAGAGAGTCAATCTGATTGCAGTGCATATGGACATGAATATCTTTCTAATTTTTTCTCTGTGGGTATCAGTTATGGGGAAGATCACTACGAAAGTGGACGTGTTCAGCTACGGAGTGGTGCTGATGGAACTCCTGACGGGATTGACAGCCCTCGATGAGAGCCGCCCAGAGGAGAGTCGCTACCTGGCTGAGTGGTTCTGGCGGATCAAATCGAGCAAGGAGAAACTCACCAAGGCTCTCGATGGGGCAGTCGAGGCGAATGAGGAGACCCTGGAGAGCATATCCATAGTGGCTGATCTTGCAAGCCTATGCACTGCACGGGAGCCCAACCACAGGCCGGACATGGGCCACGTGGTTAATGCACTGACCCCACTGGTTGAGAAATGGAAGCCGACGAACGATGAGTCAGATTCTCCTTTCGGGATCGATTTTGGCCTCCCACTACCGCAGATGTTGAAGGTTTGGCAGGAAACAGAGAAGAATGAATCGGGTAGTACTACTACTCTTGATGACAGCAGCGGAAGCATTCCTGCCCGACCCACTGGGTTCGCGGAGTCCTTCACTTCAGCAGATGGTCGATGAGTAACAAAGGTGATTATATATTACTGCAAATTGCCATGCGTCTTTCACTTGAGATTACTCCCTATATTTTCCAGGACGGCCTCGGTCGTTTGATGTATGTAGCATTATTTTTAACTCGTTTGTTCTTCCTTATGCGTCTCTGTTTCATTCTGTAACTTGAAAGAGGAGTGGATTCAGTTCATTAGTTATGCAGATACAGACAAGTTTCATCACAGTGAATACGTATAGTGTCTTTGTTGATGTTGCTCTGCTGCATTGAGTTTCAAGATGCATGTACCTTGTGTATGTTCGGAGCCCATTGAAATATATGAAACACCCAATTCTTATCTGCCGACAGGAAAACAAAATGCATTGCGCCCGTTTTGTACATTGTATTGTTACCATGCACTATATTATGTGGTTCCAATTCTTCTCTTAGGCTATTAGCCATAGACGACTGACATATAGGGAGCAGACAAACATATATATGACAAACCCCCAAAAAGAAGCAACTCAAAAACGTCAAGACTGACTTCAGCTGGTGAGACTGACTAACGTCATTTTCGGGGAGAACCAAAAGGAAGGTTAGTTTTCATTCCCCTAACTGTTAAAAAACGACTCGGGACGGACACTTATGGAGTCTGGGGTAGACTCTTTCGGTTATCGGGTTTCTTAGGAGCCGAACCGTGATGGTGCAGCGGATCAGGACCTGAAGGAACCCTTCTTAGCTCTGACTCTACCATCTCCCCTCCACCTTCGCTCTTCTCAATCCCTCCCGGGACAGCTCCAATGGCATTCGATACCAATGGAGGATCCTCCACAGCCACTAAGACCTGCAACATCGACATCTAATAAGGGTGACGGTTCTGATGTCGAACCGGAATGTTTTAACAGCCCGACAACTGAAAACGGATGCCATCGAAGAAACTCACCTTTCTGATGCTCACTGTCGTCAACGGAGCTGACAGAGTGGAGGCTCCCAGGAGCAGCAAGCACACGGCCATTAAAGCTGCAGACGAAGCCATCTTATGAACCTCCTATGGGAAGACTTCACCTTATCAACAGAGACGGTACAGGTGAGAGGTGTGAAGAAGAGGGAGAGCTGGAGGCAAGGCATTTATAGGGAAGCCATGGAAGCAGGAGCGGATCATCATCTGCACAAGAGATGAGGATGCTCTGTCCCAAATGATTGTTCCAGCAGCCATTTTTTGAAGAATAGATATGGAGAGAGATCACTGTGATGGCATAAACAGATTCCCCTCTTCCTTCTCTCTCTCTCTGTTTATCTCTGCGTCAGGTGACGGCGACGGCGACGGCACCGGCGGAGCGTCAGAAGGGAAAGGCTGGAGCTTGCCCTTCCACTATGTGATTGACGGGAGACATTGCTGACGGCAGCAGAGGTCGAAGAAGGAAGAAAGACCAGTGTCAAATACCAACCGTACGATCGTACGACTTTTGTCCAACTCCCTCATCTGTTGTCTCCCCTGTGTTAGGAAGAAAGTGGTGCAGTGAAAAATACCTTCTCGTCTCCGAATCAAAACGTCTCAGATTACTATTCTTGTCTATGGGCTTTCGTGTTTCTTTATTTTTCGAGACACAAGGACGCTCTTATTTATAAATCGGAATTCATCGTGACTAGATACTAATTGTATGAGATGACACATACATAAATATAATCTTCTAAATCATGTCAAATTTGATATCTTTTTCATTCTCTATAATAGTTTCGAATGATGAAATTTCATAAAAATCCATCTACTGCATTCATTTCATTATGCCAGTTAGGCTCGAATTATTCATAAAACATCTACTAAGTTAATTGAATTTCCGGAGCCCATCTCAGGAAGCTCATCCGATCATATTAGTTATACAGCCGAATCGGACTTTCAGGAACTTCAATTAGCTTCCACCTCGTCATCATCATCATTGTCTCCCCTTCCTTCCTTCCTTCCTTCCTTCTAATCTCTGCTACATCTGCAGCGTCGATGTCGACCTGCAGAACAAAAACGTCACCTGATGAGCAACTGCTTAAGGTAATAACAGGTAATGATCTCAGGTGAAGATATGTGCGAGAACCTGTATGCTTCTCATCCCCACCCGGGCATGAAAGAGCGCCGTCATTCGTGACGCGGAGCACTCGGAAGCCCCCATTATTAAAACCAAGAAGCATAGGAGGGCTATCCCTAAGACCAGTGATCTGAACTTTGGAGCATACAGCATCTTAAAGAAGGCTATTGCACCTCGTAAATAAAATTTGGACTGTGATGAGGAAAAGAATCTAATGCACAAATATCTATAGGCATGGGAGAAATACACTCTCTCCTATACTTGCCTTCGGGCACAGGATAACGTGAGATACTAATTACCATGAATTCATGTATTAGTTTGGGAATGGCATAATTTCTTGTGCTTAATTGGTAATTAATCAGCAGTGTAGTTATAATTTTAGAAAAAATCGACATATTTATCAGCTATATTACCTTATGCACTTATGCCATAAGGTTGGAAAAAGCCCAAATTGGGGGGTTGTATAAGAGAAAATATACTAATAGGGCAATTTAGACAGGCGATGATTGTAATTAATATGTAAAAATATTATGATATGATATTTCGTTCTTTTTTTTTTCTATGAACAGTTATTTATTTGTCTTTTCTTTTTTTTCCATAATCTTTCCATTTATCAGAGCATTAGGGGTGGAAATTTGCTCAATAGTTGCCATGAATGAACAGCCATTAGAACTCCTGGATAATTGTACGTAGTTATGGCTTGGAGAAGGACATGAATAAAAGTGTCACTGCACCCTACCCGATACCCTCCTAAAATGTACGACCCGGTGCCAATTTACGGTCCAGGATCAAGTCCTTCTAGCTCGAGCCCGATAAGAGTGTAGACAAGACAACGTAATCATTTCATTCCAACCGCATACACACCCCGTATGAGCTCCTCTCGATCAACTGTATTGGGCCACCTTATTCTATTCTCAGCAAAGTTGAACTGGCAAGGACTAGGAGATGGCATTGATTGGTATGTGCAGCCAAATCCTGAAGAAATCATTATGACCCCTTGATATAGAGATAGATTGAGACAGAGATCCATAAATTCAAACAAAATCATGTCTTCACCGGCCGTATATCTCCAACATAAGTTTCCTTTTCTCTTCTCATTTATCATTTTTTTGGTAAAATCATGAGAGAATTTGAAATTTATTAACTGAGATCAATCAATTTGGCCCTCATCAAGAGTTGCAAAATTTCTTGTTCGATTTCAAAGATATTAAGCATGAAAGATCGACGACGACGATGATGTAGAAATTGGAAACCAAGGGCAGTCCATGGACAGGATAGAGCCAGTACTTTCAAATGATAAAGTTCCACAGTAATTCCATATATATACTTCGTTCAGTTCCACAATATTATGTGAGACGTCAAAATATTCAAATCCATTTCAGAGCCTTTCTTGCATAACATTTCGGATCACGCTAGTTATGTAGCCGATCTATACCCAGAGGAACTTGCCTCAGCTTCCACCTCGTCATCACCATTGACAGCTCCTGTGCTTTCCATCTAGTTTCCGCTACATCTGCAGCATCGACATGCACCTACAGAACAAAGGAGATCACCTGATGAGCAATGGCGCTTAAGGTAATAACAGAAAAAAAAAAAAAAAACTATCTCCAGTACGGTGGAGAAATGTGTGAGAACTTGCATGTTTCTGGTTCCCACCATAGCGCGAAAGAGCCCGGTTGTTCGAGATGCAGTGCACTCAGAAGCCCCCATTATTAAAACCACGAAACAGAGGACGGTTGCCCCTAAGACCAGGGACCTAACCTTGGCAGCAGACAACATTTTGAATGTAAGACTGGCAGAACGTAAGTACAATGTCTGAAATTAGTAAGTGATGAGGAGAATGAATCTAATGCACAAATATTTATAGGCTGGTCAAAAATACGTTCTTCTAATTAAACGAGCCTTTGGGCATAATATATAACGTTAAGTACTTGCCATCATAGGGTGAGTTAGGTCGCTATTAGAATAATGTGTAAATATAGTGATATATTATTTCTCTCCTTTCTTTTCAGGGAACAAATTTATTTCTATTTCTCTTTTACTATAATCAGTCTATTTGTCTGAACATTTTGTGGTGGGAAGTCGCGTAATATTTCTCTCACAATTCTGTTGCATGACTGTAAAGCCATTAGAACTTACAATTCTCAGTTTAGTTTAATAGGACTACAGTAAATATTATATATGTGTATAATATATGAGAATTTTATTATTAAAAGATTGATTATAATAATCGTTATAAAAAAGTATATGTGAAAATTTGTTATTAAATGGGAGAAAAAATAAAAAATATTTATATATACATATATAGAATTAGATGAAAAAATTATTATTAAAAAATTGATTGTAATAATGTTTTGAAAAAAATATGTATGAGAATTTATTATTAAATAAGAGAAAAATATATATATAAAAAAGTAATGATTATATTGTTGAATTGAGAAAAGAATCGACTAGAATGAAGTGGAGTATGATTTAACTCCAAAACCAAATAGCACCGTAATTTTTTCTTTTGTAAATCTTTAGGATGTTCGAGTATAGTAATATAAAAAAATGATATCACAAGGAAATTGGAAATCAAGGGCAATCCACGAACAAGATAAAAACATTACTTTCGATTAATAAAACTCCATTATAATTTTATTTACAAGATCATCCCATAGCATCAGCCGAATTATTCATGAAATATCTACTATGATAATCGCATTGGGAAGCCTTTCTTGGTCATGTGTCAGAGCCGGGACCCCGGGAGCTTCCCTCAACTTCCACCTTGTCATCATCATCGACAACTCCGTCGCCTTCCTGCTAGTCTCCGCTATAGTGCAGCATCGACATCAACCTGCAGAAGAAAAATGTCACTTAAATCCTTAAAGTAATAACTGATAACTATATATCTCTTGGGATGAATCAGAGAGAACTATATGGTTTTTAAGCAAGATTGTTCGAGATGCAGAGCATTCAAAAGCCCTCATTATTAACACCAACATAGAATCCCCTATCTTGGTCATCTCACTCCAATATAATTTTTTTGTTTTACTTCTTTTTTTTTTTAAGTAAGATCACAAGAAATTCTCCAAGTATTAGTTGAGATCAATCAATTTAATCCTGATCACAAAATATAATATTTTTTATTTTTTATTTTTTTTCGCTATTATCAGCTCAGAGTGTTCCTGGTCTGAGTATGAGATTGGAGGGATTTGCTGACGGGAGCAACGAAGACAGGACTAGTGTCAACTGTCATTACCAACCAACCAATCAGTACATTTCTTCTTCTTCTTCTTTTTCTTTTCCGTTGAAAATGTTTCTTGCCGGGTCTCTCTCCTTAATGATTCCATTTTAGGTTCCTTCCCAGTTTCTCTTTGTCTTGTCTTGACATCTCTCTCTCTCTCTCTCTATCTGTGCAGATGCCATTCTTCTCCAGTAGCTATCGCGAAACTTCAACTCCGACCAGGAAAATAACGTCCCAATCCTGTCCCATTAATGCAAATATCCCATCCTTGTTCATCTGTAAATTAATGGAACCTTACTTCAATTCTCTTCTCTATTCTAGTTATCAGATTAAGAGATGGTTTGATTTGCTGATCGTTAGATTACGGAGAATATGAAGATTATAAGGAAAATATAATTAGGAAATCATTTTACGTGAGTTAAAAATCGTAAAGTAAGATTGTTTTGTTTGATAGATAATAGATATATTGAATTACGGAAAATATGAGTGATAATATAATATATGATTTATTTTTATAGAGATAAGATGTGGGATCAACGGTCGTAATGTTAGAATACCAAGTGTTTCAACCGTAAAATGTTTCCCGAAAAATGTTAACCGGACCTGTAAAATGTTAACTCGAGAAAAATTTTTCCGAGAATCACTTTCCGGCCAAACGTCGTAAAATAAGTGAGAAATTTGGGATTTTCTCGGGGAAGTTTTTATATTTTGATTTTGATTTTGATTGTGGAAAATGACAAATGAGATATGATTATAAATTTGACTTGTGAAATGTGTGTTTTTGTTGTGTAGTGTGTTGAGTTAAAGTTAAAGTTAAAATTTTTAAATTGGAAAATGTGTATTTTTGTTGTGTAGTGTGTTGAGTTAAAGTTAAAGTTAAAATTAAAATCAGGATTCTTTGAATCCAAACGGGGCAATTTTCCCGTGATCCAAAGGCCCAAAGTCTTTACTTTTCCCGTTAAAAAAGATTAGACATGTTTAAATCATGCTCGGAAGTTGCCGACGCTATAAAGGAACAAAATAGTTTTCCCACGACTCTCGTAGTCGGCATTAGTTGAACATGTGAAACTTTTGAAAGGCCACACTCTATGTATAGGAACGTACAATCTTCAAGGTTGCGTTATAATATTCTTTCTGGAATAATGCAGGTAGCAAGCCTTATGTTGTGTTTGGTTTCATAGTAAAATTTTAAAATCAGATTTTGATTTTGAAAAAGAGTGATATAAATGGGGTCCACCCTTTGACTTTGTATGAATTATGTTGTTTTGTTGTGGAAAAAAGTGATATAAATGGGGCTCACTCTTTGACTTTGTATGAATTATTTTATTTTGTAGTGGGTAGAGTTAAGTTAGAAATGTGATTCTAAAATAACACTATGAAATCAAACAAGACTTTAGTATAGATTTTATTCTTTTTAGTAGTTTGTCATTATGATCTGAAAGATCGAGAGTATTACATGCCGATGTCATCAGGTCGAGAGCACAATCAATTTAAATGTGTACCCGATTCCATCATTTGGCAATCGAAATAGAATGTCGGGTTATCGGGCTTCCGAGTCTACACGTCAACACCACCTTTCCCTCTTTCCCTTCCGGTCGGGCTTTGTCTAAAAGCATAATGTCTTAGAGAGAGACAAATTTCCATTAAGGGGGAAATTGGAAGAAGGATCAAATGTCTCAAGTCTCTAACGGTGGGATTTGAGACTTAACATGTGTATTACGTGTAACATGTGATCCGGAAACCATAACCTCTCAATTGCATTTAAGCATTTGAGATTAGTGTAATACCTAATTTTACACACCATGGAATTAGAAAATAGTCACGGTATTTGTACATTAAATCCCACACTCTACTAAAATGTCCATAGCCCCATGATTTAAAAACTTGATCGATCACTTAATCGGGCTAATGATTAGGATAGCACTTATGTTGGACCATATTATCGAACAAAGTTCGACATGATCTTCACATCTGCATGTCAGCATGTTCGTGTGCATAGGGCATGTATGCCTATCTATATATACAGGAGAGTAAAGCATTCTCTACGCGTTAAAGATTCTTTGATCAGTTATAAGTTTATGAATCTTAAGATTGAGTTAGACATAGATTCTTTGATCAGTTATAAGTTTATGAATCTTAACATTAAGTTTATGTGGACATTGGAAACCAAGGGCAGTCCATGGACAGGATAGAACCAGTACTTTCAAATGATAAAGTTCCATAGTAATTCCATAAAAACACTTCGTTCAATTCCACAATATTATGTGAGACGTCAAAATATTTAAATCCATTTCGGATCCTCTCTTGCATAACATTTTGGATCGCGCTAGTAATGTAGCGGATGTGGACCCCCAGGACCTGGCCTGTTATGTAGCGGATCTGGACCCTCAGGAACTTGCGTCAACTTCCACCTCATCATCACCATCGACAGCTCCTGTGCCTTCTGTCTAGTCTCCGCTACATCTGCCGCATCGACATGAACCTACAGAACAAAAGAGATCACCTGATGAGCAATGGCGCTTAAGGTAATAACAGAAAAAACTATCTCCAGTACGGTGGAGAAATGTGTGAGAACCTGCATGTTTCTGGTTCCCACCATAGCGCGAAAGAGCCCGGTTGTTCGAGACGCAGTGCACTCAGAAGCCCCCATTATTAAAACCAAGAAGCAGAGGACGGTTGCCCCTAAGACCAGGGATCTAACCTTGGCCGCAGACAACATTTTGAATATAAGACTGGCAGAACGTAAGTAAAATGTCTGAAACTAGTGAGTGATGAGGAGAATGAATCTAATGCACAAATATTTATAGGCTGGTCAAAAATACTTTCTTCTAATTAAACGAGCCTTTGGGCATAATAAATAACGTTAAATACTTGCCATGAATTTATCCATAGGGTGAGACAGGTCGCAATTAGAATAATGCGTAAATATTGTGATATATTATTTTTCTCCTTTCCTTTCAGGGAACAAATTTATTTCTATTGTTCTTTTCCTATAATCAGTCTATTTGTCTGAACATTTTGTGGTGGCAGGTTGCCTAATATTTCTCTCACAATTCTTTTTTTTTTTCGGTTAGAATAGGAACCTCATGACCTAATACAAAAAAATAAAAATGGAATCTAAATAAAAGGGTACGAGTAATCCCACTAATGAGAATTGAACCCGAAACCGTTAGGTTACCAAGTGAGGATATTAATCACTGCACTATACCTCATTTTCCTCTCTCACAATTCTGTCACATGACTGTAAAGCCATTAGAACTTACCATTCTTGCTTTAGTTTAATAGGACTACAATAAATATTTTATATGTGTATAATATATGAGAAATTTATTATAAAAAAATTTATTATAATAATAGTTTAAAAAAATATATGTAAAAATTTATTATTAAATGGAGAAAAAAAATATTTATATATACATATAAAAAATTAATTATAATAATGTTTTGAAAAAAATATGTATTAAAATTTATCGTTACATAAGAAAAATATATAAAAAAATAATTATTATATTATTAAATTGAAAAAAGAATTGACTGAAATGGATTAGAGTACGATTTAACCTCAAAATCAAATAACACCGTAATTTTTTCTTTTCTAAATCTTTAGGATGTTTTATCGTGTCATCCGAGAACCTTAAGCTCCTCAATTGCGTTTAAGCATTCGAGATTAGTATAATACCTAATTCCACACATGGTATCTGAATATTAAAACCCAGACTCATACTAAAATGTCCATAACCTCATAATTTAAAAACTTGATCGATCACTTAATCGGGCCAATTAATAGGATAGCACGTGATACATGACCAACTAATATATATATATGTGTGTGTGTGTGTTGGACCATATTATCGAACAGAGTTCAACATGATCTTCACATCTGCATGTCAGCATATTCGTGTGCATGTATGCCTATCTATATATACAGGAGAGTAAAGCATTCTCTACGCGTTAAAGATTCTTTGATCAGTTATAAGTTTATGAATCTTAACATTGAGATATACATAGATTCTTGTCGATTAAATGCTTCGAAATATCCGTCGATAGATGAGGGCATTACAGTCAAAATACTGCACACTTGCATCAGTTTCCATATACGTTCATCCATCTACACCACCTAAGTTCCTTATGTTTCGCGCTTAACCAAAAAGAGGGGTCGTACTGATTTTATATATATATATATATAACCCTCATCAAACATCTTCCATACATACGTATATTATTGATCAAGGGGGAGTGATTCGAGGCTTCCTGGGGCTGCTTCCATGGTGATGCAGAGGATCCGGGCCCAGCGGGACCTCCCTCAGCTTCAACCTCTTCTTCACCACGAAGAACTCCTCTCCGCTGATCCCTGCTCTTGCAGTAGCAGCAGCAGCAGCAGTTTCTGCTCCATGTTGCACAGCACCCACCTGCACATGCCAACAAGACCAAGATTACCTTAAAAATCAAATCTTTCACTGCCCTTATAAACCGGAGAGCACTATACTTGTGTGCCCTCTCTGTTTCTTGTCCCCGGAGAGGCGGCATGGAAGAACCGCCCACTTGCTCGAGCAGCACAGCATCGGCAAGCCGCCGCCAGCAGCAGGAAGAGGAGGACGACTTCCACCGCCACCGCAGAGAGCGATTTCTTTGCAGGAGGCGACATCTCGCAGAGGCTTATTAGAAAGTTTGAAGCTTGGAGTGAAAAGTGCACTGGGGAAGAACCAGATTTATAGAAGAATGGATGAAGAGAGAGACAGAGAGTACTTTGGGTGGGTCATTTTTATCTTCTTCTTCCATAATTAATCACTGCAAAAATCCAATTTATCTGCGGCATATATATAATCATTACTTCCTTTGTTCCTTCCTTCCATCCTTCGCAGGCCTGTCACTGACGTCGGCGCCGTCTTCTAGTGGAGAGAGGGGGACTGTCGGTTTTTGACAGTTGGGAATGATGTCACCAAATGATAATTAAGCCAGCTAGTCCCACGTCAGTCCAGTATTAGCAAGTGTACCATCCTATGTGTTTTGCTCTTTTTTTGTACCATCCTATGTGTTTTGCTCCTTTTCATATTGCTTTTTATTATTTCTAATAGGATTTATTATCCGCATCACATCTTTGTCGGCTTCATACTCCAGTTCTAGTTCTAATTACTTCCCAGAAGACATTTTCCTCTTCCCCGAGTTGGGCGAACTGGCTGCAGTTATCGTGTCATTGCATGATATATGCATGTAATCCCAAGTCCCGTTAGGCGTTAATTCATGTAAAGCATGACCGGAGATGATGGATAAATTTATGGATTTTGTGAACAATATACTAAAAATGATTAGTTATCAATCCAACGGGGTTAACCTAGTAGTTAAAAGGTGTGACAATCAATGAGAAGTCTAATGTTTGAATCACGCCCTAATTTCCATGCATGAGAGTACTTCCTATTGAACCACCCACATAGTCTGTGACAGGATTTTCCTGTGTCATCAAGTTATTCACGTAAATCGTGAGATTAGTCGGATAAAATTCGGACTCACTCATTATAAAAAAAAAAAAATGGTTAGTTGTTCCTCTTCCTCCCCTTCCCTTGTCTTGTGTGATGGCAACTGCTTACGTTTTTCTTCTCATGTATTAATTAATGTACGCCAGGATGATTGACCAGAGGAGAAGTTAAGGGGCCGGTCAACTCAGAAGATTTGGCTTCGAAGAGATAAATATTTGCTCCACACCACAGCTGTAATAGTTAATTTGATTCAAGGAAGAGATGATTGATACGTATATTATCATTGGCTAGATTTGGGGGTTGACGATGATATGACCAGTGTCTTAATGCTGCCAATGGGATTGATTTGATTTGGGTCTCCCTCTCGTCTCCTCTCCTCCTTTCACATTGGTCTCATGCTTTTTATATTTAATTTATTTATATTTATATGTATTTTGGCTTAAAGGATTTTAAGTAAATTCATGCAATTTCATAATTGGAATTCGGATGCCTCGTTGATTTGATGTAGATGCAGACAGACCGGGTTTCCAACCTTACTATGGGTCAACTTGGAATTAATTATATGCATGGTGTAGTGCATGGTGGGCAGGGGTTCCAGTGCTGTATTAATGAATCGAGAGAGAGCTAAAATTTAAGGCGGGGGGGTATTTCTTTCTTATTAGTTTTTAGGAAATAACAACGGAAGACTATCAAAATGTTTTTCTAGATTTATGGCCATAGAATATAGAGAGCATTTTATTCTTTCTCTTGCTCGATTACAGGATGTACATGGCTAAGTGTGTTGAGTAGGATTGGAATCGGTAGAAGTGCGGTCTCGTTGGGGAGTTAGTCGAAAAATTTATAATTGAGAGAAAAGCTCAAACTTGAATTAGTCGAACACGTTATCCTAGGCGGTGCATATATATTATAGAGAGAGAGTTTTCTTAAACGAGGACATGAAAAGATTCTTATATGGTGCAAACTGCAAACAAAAGAAAAGCAAGTATAATTCCCCCCCCTGGAGAAGTGGTGTTGCATTTCATTAACTCAAGCAAACATAGACAGTATGTCAATTACATCACCAATCAAAAAAGCTCAACCTCTTAACAGCAAAAACACCAAAATAACAAAATTGCTGCAAAACTACTTGCTACTGCAGACTCAAATTTCCAGCAATCTTGGAGGTCTTCAACTTGTGCTGAACTTTCAGAATTGTAGAGATCCTGAGCTTCACAGCTTCTATGATCTGGCTTACAATCTCAGCAACAGGCTTCGGTATTGTACTTTTTTTTAACGCCTGTTCTTCCCAAATTGTTACATCTTATGGAGTCGCGAGAGGTATCTCCTTGTCTCAGGATCCGACTCTCTCTAGTCCTACATTCATGATGAGATGGGAGCAGGACATTCCTTGGAATCGGTCTGTATACCCCGACTTGTCTCGGGACATTCGTTGGGACCGGTCTACGTACTCCAAATGAAATAAGGCTAGATTAACTGCTACCACAATATTTGTAACTGTACACATAACGGACTATTAAGATGACATATATATGCTCTACTTGGAGAACTACATCTCATGACAGGATGGGGACGGGGCATTCATTGAATTCAGTTTCTATGTAACTCGAATTGAATAAGGCTAGATTAACTGCTTTACCACAGTGTTTGTAATCGTACACGTAACATACTATTTAGATTGCATGCATATGCTTTACTTGTAGAACTCGTTCTTTACCGTCCTATGCATTGCACGACATGGAGATTATATATACCATCTCATTAGGGGATGAGAGAGATTTGATTGTTCTATAGTGTACACGGAATGTTCTCTCCCTAGCGAGCCAAAGTCCGTGCATGCCAGCTCCTCGTGGTCGTGAATGTGATTACCCCGCGAGACATTGGAATTACCAAACTTTATGGAAATAAGTTGAGAACCATTAAACCATGCATAATTTCTTGTGGTCATTCTATTATATTTTAGCTGCGAACTGCGAAACGGACATCGGCAGAACGGTCAATTAATTTTATTTTATTTTTTGCCACCTTGTAATTATCAAGTGTGCCGCTCAGTCAACAAACAATTATCACGTGTCATTTTCTGCAACCGGAACCTTTTGGCCGATGATGACATCTTGGAAGGTGGAAGTAGGAAGGAAGAACGACGTCGCATCCGGTCAAATATGGCTCAGTTTCCTCTCGCTGTTCCCTGCAATCACACACAACTCACTCCCTCTCCATGTTTAGGATTCAATTGCTTCAGTACAGCGAAGTATACATGATGTTGGATTTAGGAAGATAGACCGAAAACCAAGAAGATAAATTTGGTGACCGATGATGACCCGAGGGGTCGAGGAGATCAGTCTTGAGGTCCAGGGAAAAGCAAGAAGCGGACTGAATCTTTGTGTTTTTAGTTTGTACTGGTGTTTTTAACGGTTATTCCCAAAACCAAGAAGATATACTTGGCGAACGACATCCCTAGGGGGTCGAGAAGATCAGTCTTGAGCTTCTGCACAGGAACAAGCTCGACGCAGGCTGGCGATTGAGTGAAGGGAAAAGCAGACTAAACCTTGGTGTTTTTGTACAGGTGTTTGTCTTCTTACCTTGTAGTTTTTTAGTATGGTATCGACTATCGAGAGTTTGTTGTCCCACATCGGATAATTGATTAAAATATATCATAAGCTTACAAGAGAGGGATAGTACAACTTAATGGCTCAAACTTTTTAATTGAAAAATGAGTTCAATCGCTTATAAGTCTGGTGAATATGTTATATACGGGTTCAAAGTGTTTTGTTATAGTATATTTATATTTACGTTCCATAGACCGTAAAAATTCACACTTGAGCCTATACAGATTTGAGTCCATCTGCAATCCAAAAGCTTAAATTAATAGATTGTTGAACCCAAGTCGCATATAAGTTTGTGATTTCTTTATCAATTTTTTCATGTGGGATAACGTATCTCAATATCCACCCTCACGTGGCAACGTGTGGTCCAACATGTGTCACGTGCCCTTAAACATCCGCCTTTAACAACTGATCACGAGCCGGACATTCTATTCCGTGCTCGTGCAAGGGGAGACAAATATCAAACTAGCCTCGAATTCCACACTCGGGCCTAACTAGAGGTGCACATTTAGCTATCTCGGAGCTGGACCGGACCACTCTTGTGCCTGATTAACATGAAGCGCACTCTTTACTGTCTCGAAACTGAATATGGTGTGGTGTGAACTCACATGAGCACGCGGAAGTATAATCCTATCTGATACCATGTAGAAATCGATGTAAAACCGATGAAGAAGTCAAAAGAAGACAGAATTGCAGAGAATCTGCAATGTATTGCCATGCTTTATTCCACTGTAAAACAATGATTATATAGACATACACATCAAAGTAAATTCCCAATAATATGAAGTCTAAGCGGGAAACAAATAATGTCTAGTCTAAAACAAAAGCTACTTTACAAAGTTACACAATATAGGAGATACTCGAGAAGATACTCGAGATACTCGATTTCAATCTCTCCTCAGCAAGTTGGGTTTTTGACGCAGTGTACACATGAGTAACCTGTCACAGACCCATTGATTCGCGCATGAATACCGGAACTATGACATTCAACTCCCTATTGATTTTTCGAATACTTAGGTAATTGGCATCCAACTTGAATAAATTCGAGAATTGGACAAAGAGCACGAAAGCTCAAATTTTTATTGATAATCCAAAAATAACTCCTCCAGCCCTAGGGTTTATACAAAGCTTAAATAGGGTTTAAAAAAAATTAAATTGCATAAAAAGAAATATTTTTTTCTAAAATTGCAAAAAAAACACCCTAATTAACATAAAATTGCCTGTTTGAGACCCTAAACGATGGAATTCATCTAAAATATCGAAATTTCACGGCCACAGACCGTGAGTTTTGCTCCTAGGGTCGTCATAACCTATTTTTCTCTAGGTACCGACTTGCCAGGTCTTCTGCCGCATCAATGTTCGGAATCCTCACGCTCAAACTTGAGGGAGGAGTATTACTGTTGTATATCAGCTGTATCTTGAGCATCTTCTCGAGTATCTCCTATATCGTGTAACTTTGTAAAGTAACTTTTGTTTTAGACTAGACATTATTTGTTTCCTGCTTAGACTTTATATTACTAGGAATTTACTTTGATATATATGTCTATATAATCCTTGTTCTACAGTGGAATAAAGCACGGCAATACATTGCGGATTCTCTGCAATTCTGTCTTCTTTTGACTTCTTCATCGGTTTTACACCGATTTCTTCATGGACTGACCTCAAAAAGGTCCAATATAATTAAAGAAAAGGTCGGCAACTGGAATTGATGTGCATTGGTGATGCTGATTCATTGTGTGGTCCATTGTATTAATATTTATTTGGCCAATTACATAAAGAAAGATATAATCAATTTCTTGAATTGCATATTCTTTTCCATAAATGACAACAAATGACATGACAAAGAAAAAGAAAAGATACACTCGTCTTGTTCAAGTTAAGTCATGCATTTTAATCTGAGAGACCATTCACCAATGATGATAATAATAATAATAATAATAATAATCAAAGAGACCGATATAGATATAAACTAGAATTCTTATTATGTATGAATTTTTTAGCAACATGTGGTCCGCTGTAAACAAATTCTTTTCTTGCACGATGCTCTCTTTATGTGAAATTTTCTTGGTAAATGGTAGTTGAGAATTGAGATGCATGGAGTGGAGGCAGTCGTTATTTTGATTTTGTAATTGCATCCATAAACTACAGGGAAGCTGACATATTTCACTATTTATTTATTATTTATATTTATTATCAATTCAACGAAGACTCTGGATTGAGATTGGAATCAATGTCATTTTTTTTGTGCATTTTTAAAATAAAAGTTATATCATATTTTGGGATAATTCTTTTTTGTTAAAAAGATATATATATTTTTTCAATCTATAGGTTATTTTTGGAAAAAAAGGGATCTATATAGATTTTCTCCTTTTGAGTTTTTCTTAGAGATGATTCACATATTTTGAAGAATAAGTTTTGTAAAAGAAGTCAAAGAGGAAATAATCCAGCGGCATACGAGTTCGTTTAATAATTAAGAAATTTTAAATGTGATACTTATTGTGGAATTACTCATACTTCTTTATTAGATATTTAAAATTTTTATTCTCTGTATCATATCGTTTACTGAAAGGAGAACTAATTAGACCTGAAAAACAAGATAACCGACAAAAGTTGGTTGATTTGGAAAGGAATATTCCTCTTCCACAAAATCATAAAAATTATCACTAAATTTTTTAGGTTAAAAAATGCTCAATAATATGATAATTGCTTGATAAGCAAATTTTAAAATTACATTATTTTTAAGATACCTTGTTTGATATTTTATTGTGTGTATATATATATAATCGGCCTCTGTTAATAAAATTCTCCACTATTAAAACATCCATAAAGGAAACGTTATAACCACCGCTCATTATGGAGTATCATTTAACCCTATTTTATTTTTTCGTCAATTCAATAATACAATCATTATTTTTTTATTTTTCTTCAATATAATAATAAATTTTATGATGTACTTTTTCTTAACCATTGTTATAACTAATTTTATACTAAATTCTCTTAATCATACATTATCTTTTCATCAATTCAATAACACAATTATTATTTTTATTTTCTTCTTAAATTTAATAATAAATTGTCACACATACTTTTTTATAATCATCATTATAACCTACTTAAATATATACATAAATATTTGAAATGAACTTCACTTCATTACCAAACGCCACTTATTTTGCCTAATCTTAATAAATTTCAAAAATATTTTTTGAGACTTCAACACAGGACTTTCTGCCCCAAAAAAAGGCAAAAATAAATTTCACGAAAAGAAAAACAATTAAAATAAAATTGAATTAATAACAAAAAAATACAAAATTTTCATATTTTGACAATTTTAGTATGAATTTTTTTTCTTAACCTGAAATGCATAAACTTTCAATTTGATAACAATTCTAGTACGACGTCAAATTTTCCGTTAATTTGGATAGAATCGAGATCACATAGGGCGTCGACAACCCCAATCAGAGGAAGGACGTTGACCATCCCAATCAGAAGGAGGGAGCCGACGACCCCAATCAGGGCAGTGATGGCTGGAATCGAGGCCCTCACCCCGCAGAATTGGATGAACCCTCAAATTAGGAATTTTCTTTTCGGCGGCATCCTTTCGCATTGACGGCGAGTGGAGTGCCACAATCCCATTCATCATTTTTTATCTACATAAACTAAAGTCCATAGCACTGGCAACGTCTCTATTCAATATAGAATATAATAAATATATATGGAATATATATTCCATATTCCGTATATAGAATATATATAAAAATAGATTTCCATTTTGATTTTGAATTCTAAATAAAAACGAAATAAAAAAGGCGAATTTCATTTTATTTGAATTCCTTTTCTTTAGCTTGAGAAAGACGGTCAAAAAATTCCCAATCATGGTCCTTGTAGAAGGAGAGGAAGGAATCAAGAAGAAGGTTTCAGCAACAACGGGTTTTATTGCAAGATAGCTCACGATGTTCATATCGATCTATTATGCGCCTCTGCATCCAGCATTGGGTAGACCTTATACAATAACTATCCTAGCTCTACCCTATCTCTGATTCCGACAGGTGAAGCCACAACTCCGGCCACCCCCTTGATTAGGATTTTCGACATCCTCCCCCGATTGGGATGGCCGACGCTCTTTATGGTATTAATTCCGTTCAAATTGACGAAAAATTTGTCTCATTGGTAAAATTGTTGTCAAATTGAAAATTTATGCATTTTTAAGTTATGAAAAAAAATTAGTACTAAAATTATTAAAATACGAAACTTTTTTATATATATTTTTTATTAACCCAATAAAATCAGTAAAAAAACTAAGGACGAGGCTTCACAGAAGCAGAGACAGACAAAAACTTCCTGAGTCATAAGGCACCTTGTAAAGTACCGTCTCCTTCCATTGAAATTCCCAAAGAATTCCGCCCGCTGAAGGAAAGGAAAGGCAAAAAAAAAAAAAAAGGCTCGAAGCTTCCCCTCCCCCATGGCGGAAAATCCCCGTCCTCCGGTCACCGGCTACCCCGTGCCACCCGCCGGTGCCTACTCCAACGGCTACCCTGCTGCGCCGGCCTCCAACACTGCCTACCCCTACGCTGCTCCTCCTCCTCAGCACAACAACTACCAGTACTACGGGCCGCAGTACCAGCGCCGCAACGCCTTCATCCGCTACTTCCTGGTGGCCCTGATTTCCTTCTTCATCATCACCGGCTCGATTATCTTCATCGTCTGGCTGGTGCTCCGCCCCCGGATCCCCGAGTTTACTGTCCAGTCGGTCAAAGTCACGAACTTTTCCGTCGTCGACTCCCAGCACGTGTCCGGCATTTGGCAGGTCCGGCTCCTGGTCGCGAACCCTAACAAGAAGATGAAGATCTCGTACGCCACCATGGACTCCACGCTCTTCTACAAATCGGAGTTCATAACCGCCACGCGGATCCCACCGTTCGACCAGGGCACGAGGAACCAGACGGCCGTGGACACGTCCTTCTCCGTCCAGGACGCTTACGTGGCCGTCTCGGCTCTGAACACCCTCAACTCGGAGAGAGCTAAGGGGACAGTCCCGTTCCGGATTAGGGTTCTGGCCTGGGTCAGATTCAGGTCGGGGTGGTGGCGGGCGAGGAGTAGGCTGCTCAAGGTTTGGTGTGAGGACCTGACAGTGGGCCTATCTTCTTCGAATAATCGGACCGCCGATTTGGTTGGTGGAGAAAGGGATTGCAAGGTTAGAATATGACTTATGTTAACTTCTGCTCCCTCAATTCGGTTTTGCTTGGGAGATAAATTTCGTGTAATCTTTTTGACTTTGTTTTAGCTTGCGCGAACAATTAGATGTATATTGAAGGTTTAGATATTCATGTCATCGTGATTGATTCATAGTTTTATTCGTTATACAGTCGGTTTCTTGAAAGTCCGGTTTGTTTCTGCTTGTTTTGATCATTATGATTGATTTCGGCGAATGAAAGATCAATATTACGCAAATGGATACATGGAGACCTGACTACGGATCTCTCTTAAGTTACGTGATAGCACGCGTTGTTCAATTCTTTGAGATGGCTGCAAGAAAGCTGGGGCAATTGGAGTTGGGTGATTCGTATTATTGGGAACTCAGGGGGACAATCCCGAAAACTCTCCCGGGTGGTCAAGTCTACTTTTATCGATTTATGCATGATTATAGCAGGTTTCCCAGTATTTTCAGAGCTGCGTTGGTCATATTTTGGCGTGCTTTCTAGTCCTCTTTACGGGATTGTCCTTGATACCATATGTTAGTTTTATACTCTATATGTGAAACTCGGGAGAATTTGCAGACTGTATCGGTTCTCCTGTACTGAGTGGATATATTCAGAGCCCTATTCAAGGCATTGGAGGAGCGGAAAGTGGCAATCTAGCATCTTTAGTAGTATTCAAGGCAGTGTAGGAGCTGATATATGCTCAGTGTTTCGCTCGTTAGGAAGTTTTGTGGGTTTTTCTTTTCTAAGGACATCGCCTGGCTATACTTGGTCTCTCGTGCAGTAATTGCATCAATGATGGTTACCTATCGGAAACAGTACTGAGAAGTTAGTTATTTGACCAATTGGAAGGCCAATGTTGCACCATGAGATGTTGGTACATTAAGTTGAGCCTCATTTGTTCGTAGGACGTTATCAGCGAAGTGTATGGTGGCTTGATGAAGTAGGGAGGACGAAGCCCATCAAAGCTTCTTCTAGCCTAAGTATATGTTGCTGCTGTATTTTCCCATCCGTATCTGCAGAAATGTTATTTATAGATTCCTGGTAGGATACTCTAGTTTTTGTTGGATTGCTCTTGCAGTTGCAGAGTTTGTTCGATTGTATATAGTAACAGGAGAGGTTGAGGGTCCCACTACCTAAAGCCTTTTTCCTTGGATGCTAGAGGTTGTTCTTCGATTTACTTTCAGCTTGGCAATGTTATAGTTTGATTTGGGGAGTTAGATGCATACACTACTATCCCAGTAAACTAGGTATCTCATTTAAAACATGGACGGTCTTGTACTTCTTCATTCGCTTCGGGTTGTCTTGCTCTGTGTTTTGCAGTCATCCAATGCTTTCTGGTTAAAAATGGCACGGGTAGTTCTTCCTCTACCTTTGTAATGATTGATGGTCTCAATTTTCTTGCTTGATAACCTTCTGGGATGTTGCTGTACTAAAGGTTGAATATTTCAGATAGTGAAGAGTCGGGGTCCGAGAGATAGGCGAAGCATATGATACACTGTGTTTCCATTTGGGCTATATGTGAGGGATGTAGGAGATCTCTAGTTGCCCGAGACGGGTGCTTTAGCTATTTGCTTCATCCAAAGCCCCAAGTGCTCATCTCCTGGGAAAGGATCCATGCACTTTGGTGTCAAGCAATTCAATTTAGAGATGTTTGCACTGTTTCAAATAGGAAGACACGGACAGGTTAGATGGAATAGTTTGGTGTACTCGACGCTATCATCTTTTTCCTGACCAGCACGGTTACGCCTGAAAGATATGGCCTGATAAAATGGGGTCACTGAATTCTCATCTCATGGCCACAAATCACAAGAAGCTGTTATTATGATATCCATTTTCATTTTTTTTTTCTTTTTTTCCAATACATGGATGGGCCTCCAACTTATGCTCGAGCAGTGGTCCAGAACATCATCGAAAAGACCCTTTAGAATTCTAATTTCTATCTTTGATGATGTGGGCCACAACAGGTGGGAGACCACTCACTTTGGTCCATTTACTTGGCTATTTGATCATGAGGAAAAACAGCTCTTGGCCCAAATTCTATGCCGGAAAAGAAATCGGAATAGGGAAATTATGAGAAATGGCGTATATATATGATTGCAATACAGTGGCACACGTTCTCAAAACTAAGAAGTCTCAGAAGATTCAATTCTCACAAATGGGACTTTCTGTGCATATTAATTTGTTGTTCGAAAGGAATAGTTCGGTTCGTGTTTGCTTTTTCTTCCCATATATTTACTTCCTTTCGCTTGTATGGCAGTTAGTCGGATTCTCTGCTTTAAGGAGTTTCCCCAGAACGAAGTGATAAAAACTTTGCTGGGAATTCTGCTTTATTCTACTTTTCACTTTTTCCTGCATATCTTTCTCTCTTTCTTTCTTGTGGATCGGTTAACTGAATCAAAGGCAACCTTACAGACAACGTTCCACAAGGATTCATGGAAGATCCTAATGCTGCTTTATTAGCCCAGATAAAAGATATAACAAGATTCATTCACTCGGGATCGAGGCGGAGAAATTTTCGATGCTTGAGAGATGGGAAAGCAATATTCTTCTCCTTTTCCAGTAAAACTCTGGTGGAAGATGAGAAATATTCCTAAAGATGGTTGAGATAACGTACGTCGGCCAAAGGTTCATGGAATCATTGCGCAGTGGCCGAGCTGATGTGGCGGTTTTATCTTGAGTCTTAAGCTTGGATTCCCCATTCATGGTTGCTTGCAACCAAACCCAGTTCTCTTCTAATCATTACATTGGGGACAAGCATCATATAAATCTGTCGAATTAGTAGTTCATAATGAAACTAATTTAACTTTCACGAACGAGTTCCCTCGTCTCCCCAACGATCTTAAAGACCGAGGTCGGGTGTATAAGATCAAATTACCGGCGAGTAGATTGCATCATACGACTGATTGCACGATAAAACTTTCCGGTTAATTAATGAAAGGTTTGAAGAGAAAAGGGTTGCAATTAATGAGCTATAGCTGGATATTGCGTACCCTTCAAAGCCAAGCCGAAGGTTACGAGCTTTAAAAGTTGATTGCTAGGCATAGATGACAACCCCTCCCTAAGCACATATAATGAGACCGTATGTTTCCCACTGGTATCGATAGGGTCACTGAGTAGAGCAGTTCGGGCTAGTTGATCATACCGTGCTATATAAAATGATGTTTCCTATAATTAGATGGAATAATCAATGACGGTCAATTCGTCAGGCTGACATGGATTAGCAGCAAGTTACATTTATGATTTATTTATCTATCACGTAATCGAGTCACTATGATCCTAAGTGGCATATATCTAATCAAATCGTAGACTCTCCGATCTCGAGCGATGGTTTGGTAAAATTAACCGATGATGCCCCCCCTAATCTTCAATGTCATGATTTTTCTAACTTTTGCCACCTATAAATCTCCCCCATCCACGACGCAAAAGCTCTTAGCTCTCTTGTGTCCTCCTGCTCACTAATTTCCCTCCACCATCTAAAATCCCATACTTCCCATATAGAGATATCGCATAAGCACCCGAGCTATGACGGCCAAGGACTGCAGCCACCACGACGAGGAGTGGGAGGCCCTGCGCCGCCGTGCTTTCATGTTCCTTGTAGGCCTTGTTGCCCTCGTCCTCTTCATCATCCTCCTCGTCTTCCTCGTTCTGCGCCCTTCCAAGCCAGCCTTCATACTCCGTGACGCCACCGTGTATGAGTTCAATGCCACGTCGCTGTCGGGCACACCAGGGCCAAACTTCCTGACCATAGATATGCAAGTCACCCTCTCGTCCCGGAACCCGAATGACCGCATTGGTATCTACTACTTCCAGCTCGACACCTACGTGTCCTACCGCGGGCAGCAGGTCACCCCCCCTTATCTCCTACCCGACTCGTACCAGGGCCACAAGGAGGTGATCGACTGGTCTCCTTTCCTCGTTGGGCATGCAGTCCCTGTGTCCCCGTACCTCGGGGACATGCTGTCCCAGGACCTGAATGCAGGCATGGTCCTCGTCAACGTGAAGTTAGATGGCAAGGTCAAGTGGAAGGTCGGGACGTGGATCTCGGGCTCCTACCACCTCCATGTCAACTGCCCCGCGATGTTGATGCTGAAGGCGTCGGGCAGTGGTGCGGCCGAGCCGTTGGCCACCGGGCTGTCGATGAAGGTCCAGCTCTCTCAGCAGTGCACTGTTGATGTCTAGCTGCGCGAATACAAGAAGAAAAAGTTCCCTTTCCATTCCAATGGACATGCCTCTGACCTCCCTAAGACAACGCTGGCCTTTTGCTCCCACCTTGTTTCAGCCAATTTATTCGTGATAATTAGAGATGTCTTTTTTTTAATATGATTAATTAGTTGAAGGAAATTGGAAAGTGGATATATTAGAAAATGAAATGCAGTTCATTGTGTTAATTAGCGATGATAATCAAGTTATTAGAGTCAACCACGAATTGTTGACCATTGAAGAATGTTCCCCGGTTGATATTAATATAATTGGAGATAATCATAAAGTTCAATTTTTGTAATGCGTACGTAATTGTTCATCGGGAGCGCATATTCTGGATCTCTGCTTTCCTCGATGAGCTAAATTTAATGTCCCACCGATTATTAGACATAGTGAAAATTAACATGACTTGCATAAAAAACCGAAAAACCGAAGATCGTAGCACGCGCGCACGGTATTTCGTCTACATTCGTAGTATTTCCTAGGTTTCAGCTACCTCGGGTTTGAGTTCAACAGGCGATGCAGTTGTCGAGCCGACTTTAATAATAGTGATAATGTTATGAAACCTGATAGATCAAATTGAACGTATCAGATAAATGTTCATCGATGAACACAACGAGACATTAATAAATGGTCGATCAAATCACCCTTAGGATTGAGACAGTTTGTTACGTTTTAGGTGGGGAATGTCATTTCGAGCATTTTTATGCTGCAAGAGTCGTGTCATTAAAGCCATCTCATTCCTAAGATCTAAAGAAAAGGCAAAGTGCAGAGGAACCAAACCATCATGGCGTTTGGAGGGATCAATCGACTTTTCTATCTTCACTTTCACCTTACAAAAAGCAGATCTTAACTCCGCTTCACCTACTGCTATTATTACCTTCTACGCGAGATCGAATGCTTAATAACCACCTGTGTATCTCACCGAAAAGCTTCAACCACTCGAGCCTACGATTTTTTGCAGAAGGTCGAGGTCGTCGACTCCACCAGCATTGCCATATCAAAGTCCATACCGCCCTTTAAGATCCTCTCGTGCTTGTGAGAGCACACGTGGATTTGATCCGATGACGGTCGAGCATGATTTTTCATCTTTGGCGCAACAATGATGATGTAAGTAAGTCTCTATGCTTGTGTTTGATTTTCGAGTTGGATCGTGATCTAATTCAACTTGATTCTATATAATAATTGTAAGTGTTAACAAATATATTGATGTGAAAAATAAAATAATATATGTATATATATATATATGAAAATAAGTGAAGAATTTATTATTAAAAATTAATTATAAAAATGATAAATAAGTGATAAATTATTATTAAATGATAAGAAAAAACAAGACGCTAATGATTATATTGTTGAATTTATTTTTGAAAAAGAGAAAAAAACAAAATAATGATGATTATATTGTTGAATTTATTCGGGGAAGAATAGAACTGAATTAGGTAGATTAGATTATTATGTCATATGAGCCGTGACTGACTCAATATTGCAACTGACTTAACGCAAGCCATGTGAAAAGAGAGACTCAGCATCAGCTCAACTGAACAACTTACTTTGGTCTCTATTGGAACCGACAAGATTTTTAATTAAGGCCCATAACCACTGTACAAGCTGACTGCTACTGAAAACAAACTCATATCTTCAAAGATTCAACTATTACCTGAGCATAACATCATTATCCCAATGTATTTTTCTTCTCACCATACTATAAAAAAACGATTGCGCTGATGGAGTTACACAAGATCTTGTCACCTATTGTAATTATGCTGCCACGGGAGAGAGGAGGGGATGAACTACAAACTACAGACTTTCTTTTGCTCTCTTCCGAGCCAAAAAGCGCTCCTTAGCAGCGGCAACAGCATCTTCACTTCTCTTATGATGATTGCCCTTGGGCTGATCTGATGGCGGCGGCTCTGTGGAATCCTTTTGTTGCGATGAAGGGACATCGGGTACATGTTTAGCATCAGCTGGTTCGATCCTAGGAGCGGGATAGACCTGAGGTTTATTCTCTGGTTCAATCTTAGGAGCGGCCGGGACATCGGGTTTGTTCGCTTCTCGTGCCCTTGAAGGCTTCACTCTCGAGCTTGGGCCAGGTGATATGTGACCACTGCCTTCTGGTGCATCGGGGGCAACCTCTTCTTTCTTCTCGGCAGGCTTACTCGATTCAGGATGCTTCTCGGGCTTCTTTGACTCAAATCCTCTTGAACCAAAAGCTACATTTTTCGAGAGGTTGAAGTAGAAGTCACTCAAGTCACTCTTCTTTGTAACCTGTATTAATCAAGAGAACAGACAATGAGCAAGAGGATATTTGTACAAATTCATAAACACTACCCATTTTCACCTGATATAGAGCTGCAGAGAGCAGAACGGAACCATGACGCATAAAACTCTAAGTTCATCGGCACGGCAACCCAAAAGCCATCATTTGATTACTTTCACATTATTTCCGTCATATTAGTCAAAGGAATATTTTGGGCAAATCTGCTCAGCTTACCTCAAGCAATCCTGAACAGCTTCACCTAGGAATCTAAAAGACAAATATGGATAGAGGTATGCTAATCTTGCCCATGAAGTTATCGTTGAACCACTACAATGAAACAGTATTTTTTTGGTCATGGGAACATCAACTAGACATTTTCTGAGTTGAAACCCCATAAGCTGGTAACAAGAGCCAGTAACAAGAAAGGTAAAGGGCAATGCCAACAAATCTTACATCCTCTTTCTCCTCGCGAAGTTCACGTAGACGTTCTTCCTCCTTCCACTTATCTTGCTCCGCGAGTTTCCTCTTGTATGCACTCGTAACAAACTTGTCCTTGTCGGCGTACAAGTGGTCGTCCTTGCTCCTCTCTTTAGCAATCTGTCTCTCGTAGATTATCTCATGCTCCCTTTGTCGTCGTTCTACACTCTTCTTCAAGCTCATGATATATTTAGGCTGTACGGGAAGAAGATATCGCTTATCAGTGTTAAAGAAACTAGAATGGAAGAAAAAACTGCCCATCAATCACATTACAAGAGACAGACAAAGAAGATAGAAGACAAGCCACACATTAACAAAAACTTAAGAAAAAGAGTAGTTTCTACTAAAAAAATCTGTTCTTTTCCCTTTAAATCAGTCACCCGAGATGTTGCTCAGAAAGAATGTTTCACAATATCCCTATACATGGAGGAAAAGAGAAACTATCTTCACAATAATTTCCAAATCTCAAGTTCCACTCAACCATTTCTCATTTCCGAGGCGAAATCTATTAGCAGAACTAATTCAAGCATTAGGATAGGATGTTTCCACCACGGAGATAAGCAATTACGAGCACTAAAACAACCGCAATCACAAAATGTGTGCTCGAGGAATTTTAGAAGCTAGCCATTGCATAACAGAACCGATTAACTATCAGATTTTCTCAGCTCAATCAATTTCTGCTTTATTTTACCAGAAAAGATTGGACTAGAGAGGGGAGAGCAAGAGTACCTTCCTCTCTTCGCGATCTAAGGCTCGAGGACGAGCAACTTCCTGCTTCAGCTTATCATAAACTCCATCGTAATCGAAAATCGTCGGATCTTCTTCCAGAGCCTTCTGCTGTTGCTCCTCTATCTAATGCAAAATCAAACAAGCCACGAACAGAACATTATTAGATATGAAAGGCAAGCTCATCATCAGAATACAAAAAGTAAGGAACTTTTGCGAACCACTCACCTCCTTGAGAGCCCTGCTCCTGATGGTCTGCTGAGATACAGCTCTCTCGGCAGCGTCATCCTCGTCGTCATCATCGCGGAACCCAGCCAGAGGAGGGCGAGGCCTCGTCGGCTGCTTCTTCTGCTGCGAAGGCGGAACCCTAAGCTCCAGTCCGTACTTCTTCATCGTCTTGCCACTGAAACAACACGAAACAGAAGTCAAAATTGTTGCCTGAGGCTGTGCTCGATTCACCAATTTCGATGTAGGAACTAATCGGGCATCAGATTCTAACAAGAGAAAGCAATAATCATCCAACTGAAGCCTCCACCTCCCAAATCGTAGAAAGATGAAAAGAGGAAAGGGAAGGGAACGGGAATGGCACGTACCTGAATTTGACACCGGAGCTGTAAACAGGTTACGGAAGCCGGAGAGGAGGCGGGGGGGAGCTGCTGTCGACTGCCGCGGCGATCCACGGCGGTACAGCGGCCTTTCTTCGGCGAATAAAAGGTCTGATCAACCGCAGGAAGAAGGGGAATAAAGAAGAATGGCATGTCGTCGGCATCCATATATGGTATACCCATAAACGGCGTTAACTCACGTTTTCCTAGACCGGGCTTCCCCAAGCGGACCGGATTCGGTACATTCACTTCCAGTGAACCGGGTGGGTCTGACCGGATCGTATGCGGACCGTTCTGGAGGATTACGAGATTGATTGAGGGGCCTTCTTTCTCTGGGGCAGAACACCGGTCCTGTCCGTTACCGCTTACGTCTGTGGTGGCCGTGGCGATTGAAACCAGAGCATCGGTAAGCTCACTCTCTTTCTCTCTCTCTGCAATTGTAATCCTTCTCATCATCAAATTGAAGCTTAATCGATCGATTCTGAGTTGCTTTACTGGGTTGGTTGCTCTTCGGTAAAAGACGCAGCTTTTATGAGCAATGGAAGATTTTGGCTTTAGTTTTGTTGATGTTGATGATGATGTGTGTTGATTCTCATTGAAATGTTTCGTACTAATGAGAACAGGGTATTGCACAGATATTCATTTTTCCACTTCAGTTCAGATATAATTTTTGCTCTTTCTTTTACATTTGTTGGGCCGAGGTTTAGACTTTAGAGAACT
This sequence comes from Punica granatum, assembly GCF_007655135.1. NCBI lineage: Eukaryota > Viridiplantae > Streptophyta > Magnoliopsida > Myrtales > Lythraceae > Punica > Punica granatum. Next base: position 26,040,285 of record NC_045132.1, read on the forward strand.
TTGAGCTCCTACTTTCTGTTTAAGGTTAGCAATTGCTGGAAGCAAATGTGATGCTTTTGAGTTCATTTATTGGCCACTCGATTTATTGATGTAGTGGGGCACACTTGCATACACATGTCACTGCGAAGTTTCTAGCTACAATCTACTTAGTTGAATGCATCCTGTTTTAGATTTTGATTGCTTTAGCAGTTTTCCCAGAAATGTCAGGATTAGTATAGGTAGTTGTCCGCATAGACAATATCCTCTCTGCCATATCGTGTCGACCTTTTGGGTTCTTCATCCTTTGGTTTGAAGTGCGTGTGGTGTCTTCTTTCTGCCAATTTCCCTTTTTTTCCAGAATCAGTAATCTGTTAAGAAATCAACACAAACTCTTCAATAAGGAAAGGCCTAGGAGGATTTGGAAAAGTGTAGGAGATAGGATTAGATATTTCTAGGAGAATAGTATAAGGATCATTATGTAATTATTTAGAAATATCTAGGGAGAAATACAAAGAAAAATCAAGAAGAGAGGAGAAATAGGAAGCAATTGAGGTGGTGAACAGGAGGCGGTGGAAACACCGACATAAACATATATACATGTGTGTGTGAGTGTGGTGTATGTATGTATGTGTATAAGCACAAACATAAGTGCACATCATATAAGCAAGCAAGTATACATTATATGAGCACACACACAAGAGATTGGCAGTGAGTGAGAATTAAGAGTGAGGTGAGTGTGCGTCCTCCAAGTGAGTAAAAGAGAGTGTGTGGGTAAGTGTCTGTGTATATTTGTGTAAGTATATTTCGAGATTAATAAACGTTCGTTGCTTGGTCCACCACACCCGAACCAAAGTATGCTAGTTAGTGTGCGGGAGAGCTCCTACAATTGGTATTGGAGCACCTGCAAGTGGAATCAGAGCTTCTACATAATCAACCTAAGTGCTATATTTGAACGTTGTGTTATATGGATGACTTAGTAGAAGACATTATATTATAGTTCATTGGTGAAGCAACTCAATCAGCTGACTTCCTATTTTCAGGAGTGGCAGTGAACTCCCAGCCATGATCATTTATTATAGCACATGCATATAGTTGTTTTCCCATTCATGTTCTTTGGAGTAGATTCATGTTTGTTGTTGCATATATCCATTTCATCAGCTTCGAGTAGCATTATATGCTCTCTGCCCTGCATATTGATGGGGTGTCCAGTTTTTGGTGGCCTAAGTATCTACAGTTGGTAGTAGTCACTTCTCCATGAGTTTTTTATTAATGTGGGGGAAACTTCATGATTTCGATTCTGTTATTAAGACAACTTGTGATGAAATAAAATTCTGCTAGACCCTTTAAATACTGGGGTTTGAACTAAGTCCCGAGCTTTGTTGCTACTTCAAGTCTCTGGAGAAAATTTTGGCTGATGCTAGGGGAATTCGGTTTCAAAAATCAACATCCTTTGCAATTGATAAGGTGAACCATACGCTTTGCTTGCTTATATCTTCTGTATTTGATCACATCTAGAGCTCCTCTACTGATTTTTGCCCAGGTCATACGAGAATGGGAAACAAGCCTGTGAAGGAGGAAAAGAGGGATGAAATCATGTTGAAGATCGTGCCTCCTTTGGACAGAGCTTATGTCCATTGGCTAGCACGTGACCTTGAGAGGATCCACGGCTATACTCCGAGGAATGCCCGCGCTGTGAGGCCTCCTGATCATTATATCGAGTACATGCACTTGAATGGGTGGCTGGATGTGGACTTGGACGATCCCGATCTAGCTCATCTGTTAAAGTAGATAGACATGGTGTTTGCTGAGTACACAAGCCCTTCATTTCATTGTATGTGCATGTGTATTATCCATGTTCGCCCTATTGGACTCTATGGCAAACGTATCAAGAGAGGTTGATGTTGTAATATTTGCACACTGGATCTCACAACCAATCTGGTCCTTCGAGCTTATTATGTGATCATTGATAGAGCACTCGTTTCATGTGCATGATCAAGGAAAAAAGTGTTACCGTAATATTTGAGGCTCTTCAATCAGAAGCCCGGCCCGTTTAGAGATGGGCGTTTAGCCCATTAGAGATGGGCCTGGTGAAGGCCGATTCGTGGGGTAGAAAGGGAAGTGGTGGGTCCGTAAGGTTTGGAATTGGTTGGTCAGAGAGCAAGGGGGAGGTTACGCGCCAAAAGATCGCCGATTATTTGCTTCCCAACAGAAAAGGCGCGTATTCCCCGATTCGAACCTCGTCTTCCATTTTCCTTTTTTTTTTTTGGGCAAATTACAAAAAAAAACCCAAATTTTGTAAAATGTCTCAGTTTTGTCCTAAATTTTGTTTTGTAACAAAAAAAACCATAAGTTTTCTAAAATATCTCAAAAATGACCTCCGTTATAACTTCCGTCAATTTTTGCCTACGTGTGACCTACGTGGACTGTTAAAGGGACCCACTAGCCTACGTGTGACCTACGTGGACTGTTAAAGGGACCCACCATCAGCAGCAAAAATTGACGGAAGTTATAACGGAGGTCATTTTTGAGAAATTTTAGAAAACTTATGGTTTTTTTGTTACAAAACAAAATTTAGGACAAAATTGAGATATTTTACAAAACTTGAGTTTTTTTTTGTAATTTACCCTTTTTTTTTCCTGTTCTTTTTTTCCCTTCCCTTTGAAATAAAAAACCAAGTCATTGATACGCAAGCAAGTGATTTCTTTTTTTTTTTTAATTTTTTTTTCACTGAGACGGTGAAATGTTCTCAATATCTTAATCTTAATTGAAAGTAATTGCAGTTCGATTATCGACTCACTCTTTCTTTTTTCTTTTAGTTTGTTCGTTATCTGAATCCATGAAATTTCTTGATAATCTCATGGCTATTATTCTTACGCTTAATAACGCATCTAGTTTCACATAAATCGCCAGCTTTGGAAAAATTCCGATCAACAACTCTTTGCTTAAATAATCGATGGATTATGTTGCTCATTCTATGCTTGCGATAATGGAAAACAAGCAATGCAACATTTTAACTGACTAATAAGAATAATGCCAATATGGACTAGCATAATTCACGTGAATTCAAATATTTAGATCGACAAAATTTCCGTAAAGCTGATATAAACACATGTTTATTGGGAGAAATTCATATCAAAAGCCTCATTTTTTTGTTTTCTTTGATTCTAATGAAAATACGAGATGCTCTCAGTACATTAATTAAAACTTATGATTAGTGAAGTATCAATTTAGTCCTGGCGAAGAGTTTTTTTTTTTTTTTGGTTCCATATCAGTTGCCCAAGTGCCAATAGTAATTTTATAAATAAAATAATGAGGAAGATAGGAAAGTAATTTCAATGGGAAAAGGAAGAGGAAAAAAAAATATATATATATATATATATATATATATATAAAAGAGGGAAGCGCTTCCCTCCACATCTATATCCGAACCAAATTCCCTCCTCCCTTTTCTTTCCCCCTTCCCTCGTTTTCTGCTCTTCTCTCTCTCTCTCTCTTCCCCTTCCATCTCTCGCTCTCTCTCTTCTGTACCCGCTTTTTCATTTTCACTTCCTCTTCCCCGCCTCCACCATTTCTCCTTCCTCACCGATCCCCCTCAGCTCCAAATCGCGCCTTCAATCCTTCGAGATCTCCTCCTCCTGTATCCTCTCCCCCAAACCCCCCCAACAAACCCTCCTCCCGCCGATCTTCCCTCATGTCCGATTCTGCGAGGACTCCCCCTCCCCCTCCGCCGCTGCAAACCGCGAGGGCCACCGCCATGCATCCACCTCCTGCCACCCACCTCCCCTTCTCCTCCGTGAGGCCCCCGTTCGTCCCCGCAGGAGACTACCACCGCTTCGCAGCTGAGCTGGGCCGAGTTCCTCCTGATCGTGAAGCTGATGCTTTTGCTGGTAGATCGCCGGTGAGTGTTCGAATTTCGTGATATATTGCCGTGTTTGGGCGGCTTTGGGGAGTTCTCCTGATTTTTATTCGTTCGGCGAACTTAAAGATGAGATCTGGGAGGTTTTTGGGTAGCTCCATATTGTTTAGTCTGGTCAACCGTTTTGGAGCTGCTGTAATGTTCTCCGTTTACTTTCTTCGAGTATATGCCTGAAATTTCAGTTGTTCTTCTGTTAAAGTTCTGTCTTTGATGGGTTTTGGGGCTGATTCGATGCTGCTCTTGATTTTTGCGTTTTGTTCAAACCTGAGCGCCTAAACGATTTTCCCTCCTTGGTGAGACTTTTGCGTGAACTAGATGCTCACTGAGGATGGTAGAGCAGCTCAAGAATGAGTGTAAAAACCTAAGCTTGTTGTTTCGATCGCGGTAAAGTGGCTGCTTTATGGGATTTTTTGGTGAGCTGAATGCTCTTGGGAGTCTGAGCCTTCTTGAGCTGCCTGGGAAGAGCTTGCTCGAATCCACAGCCATATCTGCTAGTGTGGGTTGAGAAATGTGCTAATCCACTGAGCAGTGTCAATGGTGATAATGCCGAGATGAATGGACTAGCAAATGTCTGCTGCTTTGTGTATAATGAATTTCAAGCTGGGTGCTATTTGTTCTTAGTCTCTGCTCGCATGATCAATTGTTGAGGGCATAGTGAATGTGTCTTTTCCAAAGAGTGTTCTCCTTTAGGTCCTCTGAGTTGTTTATTTTTCTTGTTTGGTGGCTAGTTTATGTCATCATTCTCCTTCTATCTTTGGAGTCCTCTTTAACTATTATTACGGTTTGCATTAAAAATTGTTTGAATACATCGTTTTAATATGGATTCCCTGAATGGCTCCATCAGCAAGTGAAGCGGAAGAGTGATGAGTTAGACTGCAAAGTGGAATCAACCGTATATGCTGAAGCTCTTAACAGTCCTTTCCAGACACCTGTATCAGGGAAGGTTGCCAAGACAGGCAAAAATTCAAGAGCTGCAAAGAGCAACAGGGGACCTCAAACTCCTGTTTCCAATGCCGGTCAGCTCACAACCTTCGTTTCGGATTGCTGCTTTTCATGAATCTGCCCTTTATTTCATTTTCAAAGACATTGCAAATCGATGATCAAGTTTCAATAGTTAAAATTTGACATTCCCATCGAGATTTCACCCAAAAATTCGATTGCAAATCTTGGCAGGTTCTCCATCAGGCGGCAATCTTACTCCAGCAGGTCCTTGCCGCTATGACAGCTCCTTAGGTAATTGAAAATTTTGATAAGCCTTAAGCCTCTCCCTGTTTTCTTTGGATTTTATAGGCAGCAGCTTTGCCTTTCTCCCTCTAAATTATTGAAAAGTTGCCAAAGCTTTTTGATGGTTTTTTATATTATGCATTATGCATTATGCAACTGCTGACAATTTTCTGTGCTTGACATAGGTCTCCTCACAAAAAAGTTCATTAACTTAATAAAACATGCTGAAGATGGCGTTCTTGATCTAAATAAAGCTGCGGAGACTTTGCAGGTATTTTTCTGATCCCATTTACTTTGTTTGGATATTTGAGGTTCTATTGTTAAATGTTTGTGTGATTGCAGGTGCAAAAGAGAAGAATCTATGACATAACAAATGTCCTCGAAGGAATTGGTCTCATAGAAAAGAAACTGAAGAACAGAATTCAGTGGAAGTATGGAAATTTCACTCTAATCCCATTTTCACAATTATTGGATCAAAGTCTAAAACTTAGTTTGTCCTTGTATCAGGGGGCTTGATGCTTCTAGGCCAGGAGAGATTGATGAAAGTTTTGGAAGCTTGCAGGTATGCATGATTAGATGAACCATTTTTTGGAATTTCTTTTCTTCCACGAAGGTGTCTTCTGATTTTCCCTACTTCTAAATTTTTTATCTGTTCTTAGGCGGAAGTGGATGCCCTCTCCATTGAGGAGCATAGGCTAGATCAAAGAGTAAGGTGATGTTCCTTCACCATCAGTTTCCAGTATTCACTTCTTTATAATCCTTCACTATTATGCTGAGGTTGCTAAATTATCTCAGAGAAATGCAAGAAAGATTGAGGGATCTAAGTGAAGATGGAGATAACCAAAGGTAGAATCTTAACTATCACATTTCTTCAGGTAGTTAATCTCACAAGCTAATTAGTAATCAACCTCTTGCTTTTCTTCAGGTGGCTTTTTGTCACTGAAGATGATATCAAGGGATTGCCTTGCTTCCAGGTTTACGTTTTTTTTTTTTTATATATATAAATACCTAAACTGCTTTTTCTGTGCCTGTATTTGAGAAAACATCTCCCCTTTTAGTGTTTATGTCTAACATAATCCATTGCTTTCATCAGAATGAAACCTTAATAGCGATAAAAGCTCCACATGGCACCACTCTAGAAGTTCCAGATCCTGATGAGGTAATGCAACAATTTGAAATGTCGAGAAAATTGCTTTGTCTGGTCATCTAAATATGACGCTTAATGCACTAGTGGACAATCCCTGTTTTATCAGGATGTTGACTATCGCCAGAGGAGATACAGGATAGTCCTTAGAAGCACAATGGGTCCAATAGATGTTTATCTTGTCAGGTATCATTTCCTTGCCCACAGGCATACCTAATTAGCAAATGATAGGATAGCAGTTATATGTTCTGTCTTACATACTCAGTACTCTTTCCTTTGCATTTCTTTTAGCCAATTTGAAGAGAGGTTTGAGGAGATTGGGGCTGAGCCTCCTTCAAGCTTACCATCAAGGTCTACATTTCATGAGAACCCACCATCTTCATCAGCCAAAGAAGATGGCAACAGAAAGGAAATTCAAATGCAAGGCCACGAAGCTCATAGGCCTTCCCCAGATTTCAACCCGATGCCAGACTTTGTGGGCGGAATTATGAAGATTGTCCCCTCAGATGTCCATGTAAGCCTCTGCCTCCATAGAACTTGAAACTCAATTTGTTCTTTCTCCTGGTAAAGAGGTTGTAAGATTCATGCTGATGCTTAATTTTCCGTTTCCATCAACAGAGTGAAGCAGATTACTGGCTGTTATCTGATGCTGAGGTTAGCATCACAGACATGTGGAGGACGGAATGTATCTTTTCGCTTCATATGTTGCCCTTTCTAGTTTCGTTCATCACTGGTTTAGCCCTGTCTTGCTGCTTATTCCTTGTTTCAGTTATTTACATGATACGACTTGCGTTCCCTAACTTAAAGTAATAGCTGGTGTCCAATGGAATGGCTTAAGTGAGGACTACTCTATGACTAATGCAAGTATAACCCTGCCCGAGACAACACCGACCAGTATGCCAGAAGTTCCTACTTCCACTGCTCTTGGTTCTTCATGCAAGTGAAAGGCATCTGCTTCTAGATCCATTGGCCTTTTCAATTTGCGAAGCTCGATGTATCAACTCTAAATTCATCTGGTTTGATGGTTATGGGGAAAGCTCCCTCCCTGACTCCCCCATGAGGTGATCTTTGAGATCCCAGAAGCAAGTTTTCAAGAGGATTATGGAAAAGCAACTTCCAAATCAGGATGCCAATGATTCGGACTCGGTGTACAGAAGATTGGTATTCACGGCAATGTGTAGTTCAGTTAACATTAGAATAGAATAAAGTTTGTATGTAGTACAGTCAAATCCTGTATATTACTCCAATCTCTATTAACCTCGAGCAGCGTCTTAGTACTGTGCAGCTTGTGTAAACCGAGTTAACTGGAATTGTATCGGCTTTTACTCTTTATATATGCCCCATTTACAGCTTGACTGCAATTTGTGAACAAGAGAGGAAGTAGAGGCACATCCTCTTGGTAAAAATTGCATTTTCGGAGAGAATCAATCTCCATAGACTCGGTAATTCGGGAGTTCCAATACATTTGGGATTGTACCGGCCAATATTACCGACATTTGACGAATTGACCCTTAATCTAATGTACGTAAGAAGATCCTATCAGGATAAGAACTGTCTCATATCAGGCCATGAACCACCGTGATGAATTCTTAGTTAATAGCATAGGGGGAAAAATGGTGATAGCATATTATAATACAAGAGGATATATTGGCTCATGGAATTAGGGACATGGCAAAAACTCTTTTCATCTGTATGGTTACTGCTTCTCCTCGTCGACTTTCTTCCCGATCCAACCGGCAACAATGGGGGTGAGAGCCACCGTGGGTGGGAATCTGATTGGGGATGCCGCCTTGTGTGCAGCGTAGGCTAATGCAAAAGTTCCGACTTTCTCACCAGTCTCGTCGGCCGATATTCCCACCTGCAAGAGGGTCGAGAAATTCAATCAATGCCATCTACGAACAACTTCAAACAAGTCTTGTCGTCATCCTCCCAGGAGTAATCTTACTTTCAGCAGCAGGGACTGGACATCGATGCCGGCGCTGATGAGGGCGTAGCAGAGCGCGAAAGAGATGAGGGAGAGGGTGATGGAGGTGGCAAGGTATGCTCCTCCATATTTGGCTAGCAGCTCTTTTGCTTGATTTGCCTTTGATTTCTTCTTCTCACCACCCTCCTCTGATTTCCCTTCCTTCTTTGAGCTAAATATCTGCCAAAGTCCCAACTGATTCTTCAGCACAGCAATTAAAGACGCAATTCGATCGGCAACAGAATTAAGTCACCGGTGATATCCACCAACTCGGCACATGTCCGATAACTTTCTACTTAGCATTTGTCACCATAACCAGTGCAGGTATGACAAAGCCCGTATTGATTGAAACATAAACCGCCATGATACCCTTTTTCCAATATAAGATAAAAGGAGAGTTGGGCAAAGAACGCAAGTACAAGAGACAGTGGGCTACCTGCCATAGACCGGCTTCGAGGCCATACTTCTTGGTAACTTCCTCAGGAGAAGGGCTCTTGATCTCCTTGGTCTTCTCTTTGATTGCTCTTACGCGGAAGTGTTTCGGGTTGGAACCCGAAGTTCGGGGTGAGAACAAGGGAGGAGCTCTGAGCTGCCCATTGCTGGCGAGGTAGGAAGGAGATGAGAGGCTGAGCAGGAGCCCTGGAGCTGCCATTGTTAAGCAGTATCAAAGAGGTCTTTGAGATGTAGTGCTCTGCTCTATTGGCCTGCTCTGGACCAAGCAAAAGCACCGCGGGTGCAGTTGCGATTACCATTTTACCCCCGCTAGTTCTTGGTATTTTCTTTCCGGAATCCATATTGTCCTTTCTATGTATGAGATGTGGGGTCAATTTGGACATTTCAAGAGCTCTGGTCTCCTGGCCTGCACCGGAGCCAAGTATCAACATGGACGACTACACGAAGCCTAAGAGGTAGAGGAGCCAAGGCTCGCGTATTATTTGGCGTTACATGATCGAACGTGCTGCATCAGTTGGGAATAGAATTCGATTGTAAAATTAACTCTTTTGAAAGGTTATAGTCTTATTCGATCGTAAAATAAACTCTTTTGAAAGGTTATAGTCTTATATGATTTTATTGAAACTCGAAAAGGTTATAGTGTGTTTGTTTTTAGAGTTGAGTTAAGTTGAGTTTTGATTTTAATTGATTTGTAATGATTGTGATGTTGAATTACGTGAAAAAGTGTGAAAAAATAATATATAGTTGAAAAAAAAAGTAATAATTTTATTGTTGAATTGTGGAAAAAGTAATGAATAGTTTAGAGAATTTATTATTAAAAATTAAAGGGTAAATTGCACTGGTGGTCTAAAATATTTTACAAATGTTTCATTATGGTCCAAAAAATTTTTTTCGCTACATAATGGTACAAAATGTTTCAAAGTTATTTCATGATGGTACAAACCGTTAACTCGAGTTTGACACCGTCAAGCCGACGCTGACGTGGCTACTACGTGTCACCTCCTTGCTGAAGTAGCCGAAAAATTTAAAATATTCTAAAAATTTTAAAATTTTAAAACTTTTAAAAATAATTTTAAATTTTAAAAACTTTTAAAAATAATTTTAAACTTTTAATTTAAAATTTAAATTTAAATTTTAAAATAATTTTTATTATTTTAAATTAAGAATAATTTTAATATTAAAATTTAAATTTTTTATAAAATTATTTATAAAATAAAAAATTTAAAAAAAATTAAAATTTTTTTAAAATTTAAATTTTTTAAAAATAATTTTAAAAATTTCAAAATTTTAAAATAATTTTTTATTTTAAAATTTTTTTTACATATTTTTTGTATTTTTAATTATTTAAAAAAAAATTAAAAATTTTTAAAAAATAATTTTAAAATTTTCAAAATTTTAAAATATTTTTTTATTTTTTAAAAAAATTTTACTATTTTTTTGTATTTTTTTTTTTTTGTATTTTTTTGGACTTTTTAAAATTTCATTTTCTCTTAAATGACGTGGCGTTCTATAATTGGTTCCACGTAACAAAAATGACACATAGGACGCGCCACGTCAGCAAAATGTTAACGGCGTTAGGGCTTATTGACGGTTTATACTATCATGAAATAACTTTGAAACATTTTGTACCATCATGTAGCGAAAAAAAACTTTTTAAACCATAATAAAACATTTGTAAAACATTTTGGACTACCAGTGTAATTTATCCAAAATTAAATTAAATAGTTAAAAAAATTGAAAAAAATAAAAAGTAATAATTATATTATTAATTTTTATTATGTAATGAATAGAGTTAAAGTTAGAGTTAAAATCTTAAAATTAGATTGTACGATCAAACGGGACTACCAACAGTCTTCTGATCTGCTTTTGTTGAACTCGCTAGTACAGAGCCCGAAGTCTTCTATTCGAATAAATAAAATGAGCGCTTGCCCAAGACGATTGGTTCGCAGCATTTCATGAACCGGATCGCTGTCCTAGTCTGAGCCAACAGTGATTTTGCTTACTCACTCGAGCGAAGTCATCTTATTAGGGACATTCAAATTCTCATTAAGTCGCGATTAACTTAAAGTGGTTAGATACCTTTCCATAAAAGAAGCCTCCAATAACAACCAATTTTAATTATTCACTTACGGGTTGACTATGACTGGTCATTAATCTGCAATTTATTCCAACCAATTTTAATTATTCACTTTCGGGTTGACAATGACTGGTAATTAATCTGCAATATATTACAACCAATTTTAATTATTCACTTACGGGTTGACTATGACTGGTAATTAATCTGCAATATATTTCCAATTCTTTAATTATTATTATTATTGTTGTTGGATTATAATCATGCCTGCCAAGCGCAGAACAAATCTTGCTAGAATATGGAATTAACGATGCACACTGAACATCCCCAGATTGATTAACCTCAATTAAAGAATTTGATTAATTTCAACTAATTTACATAGTTGGATGAATAAGTTTTAATTTGATATTTTTAATACACTTCTAAACCGAACAGCACGCCGGCATGCTTCTCCGGCCCGTCCTGTACAAAGAACAAGTCCCTCATCTTCTGGAAGGCCTGCCACGTCAGCAGGCTGTCGGAGCCGGCCTGGTGGCACTTCCCCACCGCCCGGTCCACCTCCAGCGCCCTCGCCACCCGGTCCAGCCCCCCGTACAGGCTCTTGCAGAACCTGATCATGTGCTTCACGTCGTACACTCGGTCCCCGAAGAACACCCTCAGCAGCCCCAGGAACTCCGGCAGCCCCTCCGGCAGGTCCCGCCGGGTCAGCACCTTCACCATGTACCCGAAGTCGTACGCGCTGTGGAACGTCACCCAGCTCACCGAGTCGTTGCAGACCAGCCCAGACGACATCACCAGCTCCGCGAACCGGGCAGAGTCCACCCCCTCCTCCCGGTTCCTCTCGAAGTCGATCCCCTGCCGCCGCAGCAGCTCCACCGAGTCCGGCGCGTGCGCGTCACGGGCCACGTCGAAGTCCCTAAAGTTGAACTCCCAGATGAACCGGGCCCCCTCCCCGCCGGTCCCGAGGTCGGGCAGGTTCCCGTCAGAGTCCGACAGCGTGAGGCCCACCTGGATCACGTTGAGCGCGTCAACGTTGCACTTGAGCACCCGGTAGAGGTCGGACGGGCGCCGGCGGTGGCGGTCCTCGGGCGGGGGTCGGAAGACGACGCCGGGGAACTCCGTGTCCATGGAGATGAAGGGGTAGCGGTCAACGACGTCGCGGATCAGCTCGAACTCGGACTCCAGGTTGTGGGACCAGACCTCCCTGATGACCACCGGCGGCTTCGAACATGAATCTGAATCGGATCCCATCTTTCTCCGGCGACCCACTAATCTGTAAACTGATATCGATAGATTTCTCCGAAGCTGAGAAGAAATCAGCAAAGCATATGATATGATATTCTGGTTGTTGTCGGGGCTTTGATGGAGAGATAGAGAGCGTCAGAGAAATGGGGTATGGTTTTATAAAGAGAAGTGAGGTAGTCGGCGATGTTGCTTGGAAGGAGAGCAAAGATGAGAGAGAGAGACAACGTGACAGATAATGATACAATAATTGAGGAAGAAGAAGAAGATTGGGTTCAGCTCACTTTTCTCGCCGGGTGGGAGACGGGGAAGACAGTCCAAGTTCAACGCGGTCAAACTTTGACTGTCATGGGGGAGAATAATAAATACAACTAAATCATCAGGGGTTAATAAAAAAAAATTCTAAACGTTTCGCATTTTAACAATTTTAAGGTAAATTTTTTTCTTTATTCATTTCTATTGATTTAATAACAATATTAACTTATCGTCAATTTTTTCATTAATTTTAATCGAATTTACTGTCTTTGTACATGACGGTACCACGCGACACACTGTGATTTGAACGAGCGGGTCCAATATTTTTTATAAAATAAAAATATTCTGAAAATTAAAAAAAATAACAAAAAAAGGCCGTAAGGCCGAAGGAGGAGGAGTTGGGAGTTTTTCGATTCAACCGGTGGAGACCTCGACACTGGTTTAACTGGGGGAATGGGGGCCGGCGTCGAGGCCTCAACTGCTGACCACCTCCCCTCCTCCTCTTTGAGGCCTTTTTTTTTCTTTTGTGTTATTTTTTTATTTAGTTTTTATTTTTTTATTTTTTAAAAAATTTGGGACTCACGCGGCTAATCAGAGTATGCAACGGGGTACCGTCATGTACACATCAGCAATTCCGATTACAATTAACGGAGAAATTAACGGTGTGCTAATATTGTTATTAAATCGGTAGTTTGTGATTTAATTGGATAAAGAAAAAAGTTCCTATTAAGATCGTTAAAACATGAAAAGTTTGAGATTTTTTTTTTGTTATTAACTCAATAATTAATTAAGAGTAAAACAAAAAAAAATTAACTAATGACCAGATGACCGGGTCTACTAAGGCAACTTTGGCTTGATTCAACGTCAGCTCGTGGGCCCGTCTCGGACCCGTGCACCCAGCATTCGTGTCCAGGTCCTTCATCGGCGCTGCTGCTGACGAGCAACACTGTCTGTTATCCTATGGTAAGAAATTCGGGATGTTCTCAGTCGTTAATAATGAGAAAGTGATCGGTCGGTGAAGGATCCCTATTTAGATGCTGATGAGCGATGATTATATCATATGGAAAAAACCAAATACCCTGCCTATGTGGTTGCGCATGCCACGTCATCTACTGTATATGGTCATGTCGGTTTCCATGTATTCATTCCTTCATTGGACGGGCAACGGGCAATGGGGCAATGGGCAATGATTAGGCCGTAGGCCCAATCAGTGGGCACGCCCATTAGACATTTCCTTTTCTCTTTTCAATTAATTAATTAATTAATTAATTAATTCAGTAATAATTAAATAGAGAGAGAGAGAGACTATATATGTATGTATATATACCACCAAGGTCTTAGTTAAGACGTGAGACAGCCACTTTAACGTTCTGAGTTCGAATTGTCTTCTCCGCAATTATAGTTCTCCTAAGATATGAATTATGTACATCGCCAAGAACGCTCGTAAAGAGTCACAAAAAACTTGTAAGAGTTCATGTAAGTTGTCCCTTGCAGCGTCTTGGAGGAGATTACACTTTATGAGTCACGGAAGTTGCCATACTGAGCTCAAAAGCCGTCAAAACTTGAGGGACATGATTGTTCACTGCTTCAAATCCCATATTTTTTCTGCAAAAAAGAAAAATAAAATGTATGTGTGTCTATATATATATATATATATACATATATACGCCTTTCAGATACAAAATGCAACGCATGGGAGTGCTGCCGAAAGTGGACAAATATTTGTCACCTGCAAGGCTTCAAATAGACACGCACCAGCCTTCCAACTTGAGGCCCGTCTTTATCCACTAAGAAAAGAATCCTTTCGAACCCGAGAGTAGAATTTTCGTAGTTCTTCATGTTCGTGCTGATAGATGTATATACGACTCGAAGCGAGCCTTAAAATCAAGTCAGTTAATCATTTTGAACTTCCAGCTCTCATTTATCCTGTAATATACATTCTATATGTTTTGGTTCTGTGAGAGACGGCTGTTAAATATACATAATATACACCGTTTTGTTTGTATCTACCAATTCAATCTTATAGATAATATACATTCGTTTGTTAAAAAAGTACAGATATGATCTGATGAGTTTGCTACTAATGCAAGCCAAAAGGCAAACATGACTTCCATGAAAATGGTATATTATTATTATTATTATAATATAACTAAACAATATATAAATGAATGGATTGCAGACTCCAAGAGGCGGCACGTGGTGAAAATTGATTTTGTGGATGAAACTCGTGCTTGATTAATTGAAAAATCAATCAACATGTGGATGTGGCCCAGGTACTGCGGCATATTAAGGTATTTATATATGTACTTAAATATTTCAAACTTTAAATTAATTAATTAATTAACAGGTCGGGTGATTATAAATATTAAATGACTTGTCTTAAGGATGTCGAAATCATTCCCCAATCAAAGCTTCCAAACAAAGCCTAACTTCGACGCGTCTTCTGTTTGGGGTCTTGTGGGGATACAGTTCACTTGACACTCGGGTGGGTCCCAAATTAGTGACTTCTTACTTAATTCCCCGCACTAACTTTACATGCAACTACTTAAATTTATAGCGAAATTAAATTAAATTAAATTAAATTTAAGAAGATGAAGACAAAAATAATTGAAAAAAATATGTAAGATAATTTAAAGAAGAATTTTAAAAAGTAATGATTATATCGTTGAATTGAAGAAAAAAATATTAAAATTGAGGAAAAAAGTATTGAATAGTCAAGAGAATTTAATATTAAAAAATTAATTCTAATAATAGAAAGAAAAAAGTATGAGAGAATTTAAAAAAAAAAGATAAAAAAGTAATTATTGTGTTGTTAAATTGAGGAAAAAATAAAGTTAAATTAAGTTAAGGGATTTTACTATTATGACCTCGTGTCATCGTGACACGTTTAGTACTTTTAATTCAAGAATTTAGTACTTCAATTCAAGTGCTTAGTATTTTTAATAATCGTATTAGTACAAGTGTTTTATACTTCAACTTTCAATTTAAGTATTTAGTATTACGATTGAAGTGTTTACTATTTTGTGTAATCTATTACAAATAGCAAAAGTACTAAATACTTTAACTAAAAGACTAAGTATGCATTTGATTTTCAAGTTGGATATGATTCAATTGAACTTGATTTCGTGCAATAGTTGCAAGTGTTTATAAATATATTAATTTTTAAATATATATATATATATGTATGTATATATAAATGTGAAAGTACATGGAAATTTATTATTAAAAATTTATTATAAAAATGATTAGGGAAATGCATGAGTAAGAAATTATTATTAAACGGAAGAAAATGATAAAATAATAATGATATTGTTAAATTTGAGAAAGAATAAAATTGAGTTGGGTAGAGTTAAATTATTAAGCGAACAGAGCGTCATGTCACGGTGGCACAAAGTCATATTAGAATTTCTCTAAGTTAAGTTTGATTTTGTAAACAAACATAGCCAAAAACACTTCTGCATGATAATTTTTTATTATATTTGATATATATATATATATATATATATCCAATTATAAAGTTAATTTGCATTTGAACAGTCATCATGCACACTTGGTAGCAATATGGCCGACAGCTTTGTATGCTCTTTTCAATTTTCCGGGACCATCTTTGAACATGTTATATGCCAAGTAAGTTGACCATGACTCTCCTAGGAAGTGCATATATTATGTGTTTAGTTTTCGTATCATGAATATCTGTATTTATGAAAACTCGACTACTTCTTAATTCTCACGTGTAGACGCCAAAATGCATGACATTAATTACTATGCACCTATAACGTGTCATACACCGTTCTCAATCCTATAAAATTAGGAATTTGGATCTTGCTTTGCAACTTCCACAAATTACTAGCTGTCTTGCGCGCTAATAATGCCTGTGCAGTCTACCTATCTTGTTATGACAACAATTATTAATTTAACCGATGATCGATAAGTATTTGCTCACGGATTATAAGATGTCTCTTTTGGGTCTCGTGAGAGCCGAAAAGAACATCTAAAGTCGAGATCTCGATCGTGCGGTGAGCCGAAAAGAACATCTAAGTTAGTTAGTTAGTTGTTGAACTAATCAACTGCAAACGGTTGGGTTGCATTTGATGCTGAGAGAACTCTTCCCTTCACAGTCGACAGAGGATGCCAATGGCCGGCCTCTCTGATAATAATAGTAATGTGATGACAATCACCCGCAACTGATCAAATTAAATGTTTTTGTGCTTCCCTTTGTCTTTGTTTATCATTAATTATGGGGTCGTGCGCTCCATGAATTAATATCAGTGTTATTTTTTAAAAAATTTATTTCATTTTAATTTTTTGTAATTCCGAATTTCTAAAAGCTGAACTACTCCCTCACCTCAAGTAATAATCACCAGCCTTCCTTTTTGTTCGTTGTGTTCAGTTCTTTGGTAAGTAATGACTTAGTACATGCATGTAAGCAGAACGGCTGTCATTTTGCTACGTTACAGTCTCTGGAAATTTGGAGCGTCGAATCATGTGATACAATAACACGTTCGATCAGTATATATATGTTTACGTGTTTTAATTACTAGCTGCAGCGAGTAACTTAACCATGAAAGTTTTTTAACTGATCATGCAATGCATCGCTTCTGTCTTACTTGAGCTTTTGCAAATGCTTTTCTCTTGCTTGGTTTCCTTATATCCAATAAGGCAAAACTCATATGTAATAAGTAGTAGAGATTTTTTTTTTTCGGTTGATGGAATTATAAGAGATGTTGCTCTCGTAATTAATTTCGAGGATTAAACATTTATGGTTACTACTATTCTCAATATGTGCGCTGGTTAAGTTTCGAACTTATATTATGAGAGTTTTACTGACCATTCAATTAACAGTTCGACTACAAAATAATTATATTAAAGAAGTGAGTTGCTACTAGACAGGTAACTTAAATATAATAATTATCACTCTTCAGTAACATACAGTAGCATATATAAATATAAATATATATATATATATATATAATGTTAATTTAATTGTGAACAAACTATATATAGGGTTAATTACTTCTCATTTGCCACATGACCTTAAACTAATTTCCTCCACTTTCCTTCTACACGAGTATTCGGAAAGACGGGGTTGCGATTATAATGGAGGAGAAAGGATTATTTAAAAAAAAAAAAGAAATAGAAATTTTTAACTAATTACCAAAAGTTTAGAAGGATTCCACAAAGTGCCTTATATGTAATATAGAAGACTATCTATATATGTGTTTATATACGTTCTTATATTTATGTATATAGAAGGTTTTCTGTATCATCCCATCATCAGTTCGTGCTCTTCTTTGAGCCGTGAAGTTCGGTGTTGAGGAAGCCGAGCAAGACGGTGCTCTTGCACCTCGGGCACTTGGGGCTGACCTCGGAAAGCATCACATACATGAGGCACCGAGGGCACCCGACCAGAACCATCGACGTCACGGCCGTCGACTCCAGGCTGCTCGAGTACCCAAAACTGTTTGCTTTAGTTGTGGCCTGATGATCAGCAGCAGTAGGCCCACATGAGAAGCAAGAGCTCTCGTGCGATGAAGGGGGAGATGTGTACTCCAACGTCTCGAGCACACCTTCCCGGCCGTTTGACCTCGGTGGCGAGAGGTTGAGCTTCAACTCTAGCTGTGGGCTGTTTGCTCTTTTAGTACTCATCATCTCCTGAATAAATTGATCTTACACCTTCCAATAACCAACACATGGGGATATATATAAATGTAAAAGAAAGTCATATAAGCAAAAGGTATTGTAATGAACGTGCAAAGAATTAAACGTACTCTTTGAGAGGCCACGCCACACGGTTCGTATGCTACTACTAATAATTGTTTCACTGTCTGAAACTCTTCACTCTTTTCACTCCCAGTGATTCTCGAACCGTATACGGTGAATTCGCCTTGAGCTCTTGGGAGGGGGAAATGACTTGGAGGGAGGTGAAGTTGGAGCGAATCAGCTAGGGCAAGCTATCGAATATATATATATATATATTAGGTGTAGTTTGAAAGGCATTGTGAAGAGGAGATGGAGATGGGGCTTTATATTTTAATGCACTCATTAATGATGGGTAGGAAAGGAGGGTATGGGGACCTTATTAAGGTGAGAGTGAATTGAATGTGATATATTTAAGAGGAAGAAGAAAGAAATAGGTATGAAAAAGAAATTGAGGAGAATTAAATGGCATGGAAATTGTTCTAATTCTGGCAAAATCTGCCCACCCCATGTTTGCTGGTAGGAGGGAAGTATATGGTAATTTTTAGTTATTGCGGTTCCTATTGGCATTTCATTCATTGCCTTGGAGAAGAGTCATTTGTGTGTCTGGGCCTGTCCCGATTGTCCATTCATATGCTTAAATCCATCGACCTAACGGCTGTTGCCTTCCTTCCCTCGCCTTCATGCAGTTCGCGCCATTAATACCCGACTTAATGACGGTCTCAGAAACCACAGTTTTCACATCATCATCTGAATCCGTGATGATGACTGCTGGTTACAGAGCAATCCTTGTACTAGGCTCATGGACGGATTCAACTTCAGAATTGAAATGTTGATTATCGCTCCAACTCGACGTTTCCAATGCAGAAGTGTTGCAGTAGCTTCTTCTGCATGCAGTAGCTAAAGAAGTTTATGAACTGTTTGGCTGCAACTCGATAGATTTCTTTCTTTCTTTTTTCTGTCTGTCCTGTCTCATAAATGGGACCAACAACATCCCATGTTAATGCAGGCCACCATCCGTTCATCCAAACCTCCCTTCACAGTTAATACCACTGCTTGTCTATCCTTTTCAAGTGAATCGGATCAACAGTCTCCTCTTAGTACTCCCGTATGACTGGTTTTCAATCTCGGGCGAACCTTACTATATATAGAAAGAAAGTCTAACACATGAATTATATTATATATTATAAAATGTACCAGAGTTCCAAATGTCTGAATGCCTGTTTCACGTGGTTTGTGCGCATCATGGCAACTACAAATTAGAAGTTTCACCTGAGGCTGGGGGGGGGGGGGGGGGGGGGGGGGGGGGGGGGGGGGGGGTTGGCTATACTAGAAAACATTCAAAAAACATTAAAACCTAGTTTCTTTATCCAAAGTTCCATTACAGACATCAAATATCAGTCCCATTGAAGAGCCGGTCCAGTTCAGATGGGACTGTTCAAGGCGTTCATTTACTTCCATGCACTGGGTGTCTAACTACCCAACACTAAAACACGCGCACACACACATGTTAATATATATACATCCCCACCAGCTTATATTCATGAAGCATTTATGTGGCTCCGTGAGTGCAAATTGTGGGTGAAACAGTAGATGCAAGAAAATATCTTCTTCATTTGAATTTGCTAACGTTTGGTGCACCAAACCAATAATCTCACAGAAAGTGAGTCGTCTCGTCTGTAGTTTAGGCAGTGGAGTGATATCATACAAACGACAAAGCATGCATGGTCATCAATTCTGGGGTCAGCAGTGAGTTAGGAAAAGGAAAAGAAGATTTTGGAGACCGGATTCCATCCTGGGTCAATCCTCGAGGATCTGTTGCCGCTCCAGCTCGATAATTTGCTCTGTAAGAGAAGTTACAGTGTTGTTCCTAGTCTCCTTATCTGCCCTGCATTGCAGCAGCTGCCTCCTGAGGCTCTGGACGAGTTCGTTAAGTTTCTGAATATTTTTCTCTTGCGATAGGATGATCTGCACGTGACAAGAGAAAGATATAATTATCTGCATAACCTGATTACTAGAAGTCAGCAAATCACTTCTATAGAGGGAGCCAAGGGAGACAAAAGTAAGGACTTTCGAGCGTTCTTCTCAAACTCCTTTATCAACATTTGCAAGCATCTATTTATCATGTTCTTGAATAAGAGAGGATGCAAACTGCAAGCTTTAGCTTCCTTTTACTGCGGGAATGAAAATGGAGCTAGCTCAATTGACGTTGATTCAGGAAGAAAAGAACAATAGCCGAGATATTCACCTAACACAATAAGAAAGCAGAAGTTATCAGAGCAAGGAATGAATGTGCAGGGCAAGTACTTCACACCTTCTCTTTAACAGCTTCTTGACGCTCGGAAATCTGGTATTGCTTTTCGGAGATGCTTGGGGTGGGCTCTGGGTCTACGAGAAGAGGCTGCTTCCACTCTAACTGAGAAGTGATTATGAGCACGAGCAGCAGAAAGGCAAGCAGCATCGGCCTGGACATATTTAAAGGATCTCGTGGAGCCTGTCCAACGGTTTCACATAGAGGAGAATTAGTTTCAAAACCTCTCCAACATGCATATTTACACGTCTAGCAAAATTATCAATGCTTCAATCAACGCGAATCACTTCGTTTCTCCTAAACTATCGGATTGACGCCTAGCTCAATCAGAACAAGCTAATAATCTGCCAGAATCCCACCAGAAACTCAGAGACAAAACCATCAAAATTTGGTGCAAGATTGTTGCTCATCCCTAAGAAATGAAAGCCAAAGTAATCATTAACAAGTACATTAAAATTATCTAGTGAGATACACTGTGACTCATCAACCAGCAAGTTCAGAGGAATATGCAGAATACAATTTCATGAAGCGAGCCCTAAAAAAAAAAAAATCCAGCTTTGGCTGCGAGAAATAGAGAAAAATGCAAAAAAAATTTTAAAAAAAAATATTGACTTGACTCGATCTACTCATTGGATTTAGCGAGAATCGGAGACCCAATTCAGGAATTTGACGAGATCGCCATGCCCATGTTCCGGATTTTCATTCATTTCGAATCAGGGGGAACTGAGAATGAGCTCGGGAACAGAGGGATCGAGTAGGGTCAAAGGAAGAAGTTTACCCCAGATTGGTGTTTAGAGAGGAACCGCGAGCTCGTGATTGATCAAACCCATCTGGCGAACTGACTCGACTTTGAGCTCTCGCATGCTGAATTTCGCGGCGGACGGACAATGGGCAACGGCGTGTTCGTTTGTTCCTCTTTTGTCTGCTTAACCGGGCTAAGACTTTTGATTCATTGATTTATTTATTTATTTATTTATTTATTTATTTTGGGTTGTATGATTCATTCATTTTCGTAAGAATTCAACAAAATGGGAAAATTAGGGAAAATCGAAAGATACTAGTAGCTTTCGCCCCTGCATGGACAGTTTGAAAATCATTTCATATCAAGTGATCATTCGATTCGATGATCTTACGTCTTCTTCACACACACGTGTATTTTACAATATCTTTGTGCTTTATATAATTTTTTGTAATTCCAAAGTGGAATATATATATATATATACGTGAAGATTGCCGAACCCACAAAAAAAAAAATACTAACTCCCTCAAATTTCAAAGCAAGGATAGATTGCATATCGAAATTTCGCTGAACCCGCCAGAAAAAAAAAATAAAATTAACATTTGAAAAAAAGGAAGTAGTCGATAAAGAAAAAAATGGGAGGAATTATTTTCCACAGTAATATACTAAGCTTATAATTTTTTTTTTCCTCTTTTGGGGCCATAATTTATAAGCTTAGTATTGTGGCCACTGAATGTTTGAATTAAGCCAATGCATACTACTAACCTGCTGGGCTAAGGGATTTGGGTTGATTTTGGGCTTTAGCATTCACGTGCCATAGCCCAGCCCGTAAAATTGTTTTATCACCTCCTTGTCTGTTCATCTTTTTCCTATGGCACTGTCAGAGCTGCATGCACTCTCTGCTCTGCTTCTTGCCCAGTTTTTCACTGCAGTTGACGCTGGCTAGCGTTTTCTTCTTCTTTTTTTTTTTTTTTTTGTTCTTGTCCATCTCTCTTTGGCGAAGTTTAGCATGCGAAGTGCTTCGCATGAGGTCTCCTTAGCTTGGTGAGCTCTCGTTATTCCTTTTGCCCCACTTTCGTCTCTGCTTTTCACTCTTCTTATGGTCGGCGATTCCTTTTTGTTCTCCTTTTGTTTGTGTCGGTCGTTCGATTTTCAATTAATCAAGCAGGAGACATTCTCGCGAGCATGCATTGTCCGTATCGTTCTCGATCCTCCTGATCTCTCCTTCTGGGGCCAGGCTTTCCGATTTTCACTTCCTTGCAGACTCGGGGAATGTAAACAGCGGGTATGCCCGAGCTGATTCTTTGTTGTTCATCTATCTATTCTTTCGATTCTCTCCTCTCTGATTATGTTTCTAGGTTTTCTGATACTCAGTATGTCTCTGTCTATCCGATCAAGTTTAGACCGTGAAGATAGTTATACTTGTTCTGTGTATACTTCAGATGAGTGTGAAGGAGCCTGTCCTACTCATAAGTTGGGTAAGTATCTTCATATTCTGTTTTTTTTTTCTTTAGAAAAAGGAGTCCATTATGTTATCCATCGACAATGCATATCTGTTGCTTCTCGAGTGCATGCTTATTCTGTCTTCATCTGCCTTGTGAGCTTTAGATAAATATGACTATTTGGAAAAACAAAAACTGACCTACTGCAGCTTACGAATGTATGTGATTTATATTTATGAATGTTATAATTTTTCTTTTAGTTAAAAGCTACTCGCATGTTCGACGTAACAAAGTTATTCTTGATTGTCTTGCTTATGTAGATGGTGGGTTTTAGTGCAAAAGGTGAGATGATCAGATTGAATTCCATCTTTCACACTGGAAATTCTGTCTTCTAAATTGTTTTTCATAAGTTGCTTTTTATCCTTTAATACTTGCGTTTGTTGTAATATTGCTTGCCTACCCAATCGGATATTTTTCTTCTTCTTCTTTTTTTCGGTCTTAGTTTCTTCTATCAAAGTTCAATAATAAATAATAAGGCCATTGAAATTTCCTTAAAGGTGGCTGTATTCTAATCAAAATATACAGTAACAAAGCTATTGACACATATTAAGTAGCGTATTTATAAGACAATGTCATTACATCTACTAGAAAAAAGCACATTCATACACATCTAAAAGCTAAAGAAAAAATATAATATTGAATATGCATTGATGATTGGCCTCTTGCTTCAAGTAACCTCTTCTCGAGGACTTCATTTACTTCTCCTAAAAGGACATAATCTGTTAGAAGAAGAATTGGGAGAAAAACATTGTAACTTAGCGTACAAAATGAAAGAGGTCTCCGTTTTTAGTTTGAGTGTTAGATATTGGCATATAATTTAGTAACAATAACCGTATTTACACTATTACAATACATAGAACGGAAAGAAGGGGGGGAAAAGCTGATAGTAAAAAGAGAAAAGAAAAACATGTTGCAAATGTATCCATCATGAGAATCTTGCTACAAAGAACCATTTCTCAGAGGCTCCACACTCCTCTCAAAATAGATAAAATAGAATTATATGGTAGAAGAAGAGTTGGGCGAAAGTAGCATCATCTGTTAGAAGAATGGTGGGGAGAAAAATTATAAGTGTAAACAAAGATGGAAGGTTAAAAGATATTTGCATATATTTCTCGTAACATAACTATTTTTATATTTTGTCTGTAATTATACTAAGAACGGAAAGGGGAGAAAACATAATTAACAGGACAATGGATATGTAACATATGCTTCAATGATGTGCTTCTTGTTTGACGATCCTCTTGTTAAGTGCTCTTGGTTACTTAAGGGAAACAAACAGCAGGTAAAGTGTTTTTTACCGAGTTACACTCTTCTGTTAGTGCAGCTTCAACCTCCCTGGAAAAACTGCAAAAGAGAACAGCAATAAGGTAACCTGAACTGTCAAGTTTCGTCTTATGTATGAAAGTAAAATTTAGACAAATAACTTCTTTCTCAATCTCACCCCTTGCTGCTGTCTTTTGTATCAGCTTATGTAGGAACTTGCTTTGCTAGAGAGAAGCTAAAAGACAACAATTAAATAGCACAGTAAGTCACTATAGACTTCAGTCAAATGCTTTAGTTAGCCGCCAAAAATTGGAGATGCAGCTTCATCTTCCTTTGGAGCTACTGCAACAAAGAACAAAAATCATGTGAATTACCAGCCAAAAAGTTTCTTTTAAAGCAAGTGTCATGAATAAAATACAAAGAAAGAAATGAACATAAGCCGCTGTCAACCTCTGCTTCTCTTTTAAGTTGAGCCTCTACATCTGTCATCTTGGCTTTTTTTCACCTAAACCTTCATTCTTTTCTTTGTGTTTTAAATCTGAACGGAGAAGGGAAGTAGAAAGCCAGCTGCACATGCAAGCCATCTGTGAAAAGTCTATGGAGATGGTACAGAGAGTGAATGAATGGAGCACAACTTACTAAGAGGTATTTTTCAAGGTGAGCATCTATCTTCATGTTGATGGTTTCTTTTTCAGTCTCAATTCTCAAGCCACCAGCAGAATGGCTACCTATATAAAGTAAATTGGGTTGGCTCCTCTTTTCTTTTTTCTTTTTTTCCTTTTTTTTTCTTTTTAAATTTATCGTCTTGTATACAGTGATGCCTATCCCCTTGCCACCAAAAGTATAGGATTTTGTCTTCTCATGTAAGAAGATAGGTTTGAAATTTGCAAAATTGATAGAGTTTGTGATATTTGTAATGTTTTTATTGTATTATATTGTCTTGAGGAAGGTATTGAGAGTAGAAAAATTGATTCCTACTCTCCACCAGGAAGTCCAAAACTTTATTTGTATATGATTCTTTGTAGATCATTTGTAGATTACGGTTAACTAGGTACAATCCCGCGAATTGTGCGGATGATTAGAGAAATTAATAAAATATAATAATTTTGATATATATATATATATATATATGTAGAGAAATTATTTAATTTCTCGAGATCGGATTATATTAAAAGAACTTTTAATATATTATTGGAAAATATATAAAAAAAAAATATTTTATGGAGAACTTTTAATACATATTTGAGATATTAATATAAATTTACTTGTTATGATTGTATTAAAATTTGAATATTCAAATACAATTAATTGGTATGATTGTATTGAATTTTTAATAAAAAAATTAATTGTTACGATTTGTATTAAAATTTAAATATAATTATTTGATATATATATATATATATGGAGAAATTATTTAACTTTTCGAGATCAAATTATATTAAAAACTTCAAATATTTATTGGAAATATAAAAAATTTATTTTAGAGAAAACTTTAAATTTATCTATGATTTTTAATATAAAATTTACTGTTATAATTGTGTTAAAATATAAATATTCAAATGCACGAATCTCTTTTCAACAAAAAAATCATTAGTAATCGAGAAGACACTTACCAAGAGTTGGGGGTTAGCAATTGAAACTCCCATGATTTGCACTGCACTCAACCATGGGCAGGTTAGCAAGGGTTAGCAATGGAATTTTCACGTCTCGTCCTTCAGCTTTTATAAATTATAAATAGATAGTTCATAAAAAAAATTCATCAAGAAAGATATTATTGTCTTTTGTAATAAAAAAAAGATATATATCAATATAACCGGAAAAAAGAGAGAATATTAATTTGAATAAAATTAATCAAGAAAGATATTATTGTCTTTTGTAATAAAAAAAGATATATATAAATATAACCGGAAAAAAGAGAGATATTAATTTGAATTACTCCGATGAGAATTTTCCTTTTATAGGCTAAGTGTAATCATTTTGAATTACCCTCAATTTGTGATCATCTAACTCTTAAAATCTCCGATAATGTACCTAATAATTTTCTCCTTGAATGTCAATTCATGGCCCCCAGTGAAGTCTTGGTTGTTTCCGACAATTCGAGGGTATATCTTCTATACAATATTTCTGGGTCCTTTAGTCTTTGTTTTTTTGTCGACGTAAACATACTTAAATTTCAAAGCTCATTTATCACAAAGTACTTTCAATCCAAAAAAGTATAACACAATGCGCTCCTTCTAATGATTAATATGAAATTTCAAATTCGATATTCATTCGAGAGAGTACCGGTATCATTTATTAATTATTAAAAAATTGTTATAGTATAACCGAAATACTTCAGGCTATTTTTTTTCTTGAAGTCTGACCTGTGATCTCATAAATCATAATAATATACTGAAAAAAAAAGGCTCATTTCCCATACTCTCTTGGTAGAGTTTCACACCATATACCCTTCACAATCTATCCTAATCCTAATATGAATTACATTATAACCTTTCACAATCTATATCACATAAAAAGCACACAAGCAACTTTAAGGGTTTTGACCCCTAATGATTAAAAAGGAGCTCATGTATCCATCCGATCCCGAATTCAAAACCCTTTGAAACCACTGAAGCGCATTTGACGTGATTACCAGTTCCATATGCCACCAGTGGTTCACAGAACCTAGATTAGTCGGACGAAGCTTGACATCCCAGGTTAAAAAAAAAAAACGCACACAAGCAGCGCCAAAAGTTGATGTACTTGGAGGGAGTGCACTCATCCTGATTTTCCTGATCTCCCCATCAGAAACACAGCCAGCAGCACCAAAGCCACGACCGCCATCATTGCCCAAACTCGCTGCCGGACCGTCTTCCCTGCAAAGATAGTAGTGACCAGACACGACGGGTACCACAACGACGACTGGCTTGAGCCCTTGTCCTTCCCTGCGTTGTAGTCCTTGTCGTTGCCATCAATCCACAGTGAGTCCATTGCTCCGGCTATGCTGGCGCTTCCAGGTAGTTGTGTTTCCAGACCCGGCTCATTGAACTTGACCCTTCTGTTTACTCCGCACGGGATTGGATCTGTGGGCGTGAGTGCCAGCAGGGACTGCTGGGATGCCCTCTCACCCTCGAGCCTGCTCTTCTCCATCATCAGGACATTCGGGGTTGCTGACACTGCAGATTCATCCAGTTCGATGATGTCGTCCTTGAGGATGTCAGCGTAAAAGTCCTCGTCTTCATCAGAATCCTAAAGTTGAACAATTCAAGAAATTCAGCACCAAGCCGTGAATCATAGCCTTAAAAGTGGAACAAGCGGTCTAAATATGGTCGGCCCTGCCACCCATTGCTCAGATAGTTCGTGTTAGATGATTGAAGAATCCGTTCCATCAAATGAAATAAAGCTAAGAGAGTGAAGATAAAAGTTTGGACCTTCTTATGGCTCGAGGACGCAGCTTGTGCACCCTCGTTCAATAATTTCTCTCTCGACTCAGAAGTAGAGTCTAGCTGCTCAACCGAATGCGAGTCGTAACTGCTCGAAGTCCACCTTGCCTGGGGTCCAGTGAGTGTCTTGTCACCTTCAGAGATACCCATTTGATCAGTCACACCTTCCGACCCAAGATGATCGGGGTTCCCCATATCGGTCGCTTGCCTCTGAGTAGCAGATCCTCTATTCGAGGCATCATTAAGGCGGAATTCGGTATTCCTCCTCAGACGGCATACGACCGGGGCGTCCTGAAAATTCACGGAGAGGCCAGAATCTATCAGACATTTTAGCAAATAATCACCGTATAGAGTTAAAAGAGTCTCTTGAAGAGCTTAAGAGCGAATGTCAAAACACGAGGGTCACCTGAGACTTCCCATGCGTGCAATACTCATGCATGATCCACTCCGTCCTTTCTCCTTTGGGTGCACGGCCCAGGTGGAATACGAGGGTCCTCTTCGTGCCGATCACGTTGTTGCCGGATTTTACGTTGCGTTCTTTCCCGGTGGCCTTCCAGTACCCGAGCTCCGTGGCTCTCCTACTCTGGGAACCATTCGGGTACTTCCTCCCACGAGCCGAGAAGAAGAACCACTCGTTGGGGGATTGAATGACCGACTTACCTGATTAGCAAGCAAAGCAGCACCCAAGAAGTCGGGAAACAAAGAAGAACAATCAGCAAGTATCTCAAACAACCGCTCAAACTATACAAGCAAATGGCCAGAGACTTGCTTCGCTTCCTCGTTATAATTAATACCGTACAATATGTCACCAAAAATCAGAAGCTCAAATCTTTTTGCGAGCAATCGACGGAAATAACCACGCTCAAGTTCTCACGTCTCGATAGGAAAATCAGTAAGATTATCAACAGATCTTGATTTTTATCTAGACATCAGCAAGTTTTGTTCGGAGCCTGTTAAATAGCAGAGTCCCACATCAATTTGGGGTAAAAATTAGCCAAATCTGGGCAGACGGAATTTTTGAGTTTGAATTGACTGAGACTCAATGAGAAGCTACCTATCTAAGAGCCTTAAAAGGAAGAAAAACAAGGGGCGATATCGGAACTTCATTCGAATCTTACTGTATCTCCAAGGTTGTCCTATGAAACTGAACTCATCTACGACAAGTCAAAAGTCATTTTTCAACAGCTTTCATGCGTTTGTTTTTACCCACGAGCACGCACCGTTATTGACCAATTTCAAGTGGTCTCTCATATGCTTTGTCGCCTTCTTTCCGTTTCCGCCGCAAACAAACACATAGAATAAAGCAGATGCTCCCTCCCAATATCATACAGTGCGCAAGCAAAGCGAAAAACAGAGACAAAAGATAATTGACCGGAGAGGACAGGACAGGACAGGACAGGAGAGGAAGCTAACCAGGCAAGTCCCAGGGCTCGTGACGGCAAATCTCGATCTCGGAAATGACCTCGACGCTCTTCTCGCAGCCCTCCATCTTCTTCCTGAGGTAGTACGAGATGAGCTCCTCGTCGGTGGGGGAGAACCTAAACCCCGGGAAGCTCGACGATGCCGCTATGGATATCTGCGTCTCCTGCGACGGACCCGCCATTACCTTCTAGCTCCTTCCTTCACCTCCTTCTCCTCTCTGTCTGTCTGTCTCTCTTGTCTGGTGGGTTTTCGCTTTCTGTTTATGCAGGTCGTACGTCTACCAAAGAACCTCCAAAATTGGGGGGAAAAGAACTAGCAGAAAAGTTCGAAGCTTTTCCCTGCGGAGAAGGGAGAGAATAACAGAATCGGAAAGGAAACAGGTGAAACACCAAGGCGGAACCTTTGGTTGAGACAGACAATCGGTTTCAGACAAAACTCTCTCTCTCTGTATGTGTATGTGTATGTTGTGCGTATGAGGGTTCGGTATCTCTGGCTGCTCTGTGCTTTGCTTGTGTGGGGGGAAGTGTCAGAGAGCAGAGAGCAGAGAGCACGGAGAGGAAGGAAGGAGAGGGGGCAGACAGAGAGGCGACGTGCTGAGTGAGGCGGCGTTCTCAAGCGGCACGTTATACCGTTCGTGCCACGTGGGATCTCCCGCGTTAATCTGGTGTTTCTTTTCTTTCTCCCGAGAAAATATTCAATGACATTCGTGACCGGGGAAAAAAAATTAAGGCAACGAAAAAAAAAATGATAATCAGAATATTTGAAGGCGAAAAACCGGCCTCTCAATAATCCCACAACTATTCACATCAAGACATTTTGATTGCTTCTCTCCCCCTTCTCATATAATTTTCTTCAAAAAAGTGGGGATATAATGCAATAGTGCATGACTTGTCTGACATTTAGAGGCTTCGAGTACAATTGACGTGGTGTCCCTTTGCTATATTGATATTGTATTTGATAACGAAATTAAGTTTGATTTAATTTTATTTGAGAGATGAAGACAAAAGTAGTTGAGAAAAATATGTAAGATAAGAAGAAGATAAAAAAGTAATGGTTATATTGCTGATTTAAGAAAAAAATGTTGAGTAGTTGAGAAAATTTAACATTAAAAAATTAATTATAATAATAGATAAAAAAAAGTATGAGTGAGAATTTTAAAAAAACATAAAAAAAAATTAATGATTGTGTTATCGAATTGAGAGAAAAATAAAGTTAAGTTAAGTTAAATTTAATTTTATAAACAAACATATTGAATCTTATTTCATTACTATAGACCTCCTTTGTAACAAAAATAATTTAAATTCTTTTTTCTATTAAAGTGAAAAAGGTCACATTGAGAAAAAAAAAGTATAGGCGATGTCGCATGTTCTTATCTGACAACTAAAATGTTATATGTTCGATTCTCGTGGTAGGACTACTCGTACCTCTTTACTAACACCCATGACCTCTCTTGAAATAAGGGGGAAAAAGAAAAACCGCATGGGTTTCTTCCTTGTGGTCTAATATGCAATTTACCTGGGAAGTGAATTATAATTTCTATTTCATATATTGGTGAATGAATCCAACTACAAAACTCAAATTAATAGAAGGTGACAAAGATTATTTTTTTTCGACGCAAGCAATAATTTTCGATGCCATTTTCACGTGGCAACATGTGATTTGACATGACATTTTTTTTTCACGTATCGGCAAGTCAAAAAAATTAACCATGGATATAGTGTGTGTTTGTTTGGACTTAAGTTTTAAATGTTGATTTTTTTTCGGCATGCACCATAATATTCGAAAGCCTAATATGCCTCTAACTAATCTAATCGAGCCGGATCGATCAATTAAGAGGTAAAATTTAATTGCAGAAATTTTAAGCACTTAATAAGATGAGTGCTTATATTATGGAAGAGAAATGCATTGAGTGAGATGTCTGACTCAAAGTTTTTTTTTTCCGTGGCCTTAACGATGTTTAACTGAATCGGACACCATATTTTTACTAGGCCGACGCACGTAATCACAACAAAAGTTTGTACTAATAAGAATACAAATGCATTCATCTCATATTCATCTTATATTTTCAGGCTGTTCTTTCCCTTTTACGATTTAGAACAACTCCAAACATGAGTGCACAACTTTTAAGAATAAACTAGGTGTAAGCCCGCGCATTGCTTAGGTATATAAAAATATTTATTAATTAAGTTTTGGCCTTATATTTCATGGAAAAAAATATTAAGTTATCGAAAAAAAATCTTTTAAATTATGACTTTTTAATTTAAAAATAATTCGAGAAATTTTTCATCTTTAAGGAATTAGTCTACTTACAAAGAATTAACTACTTCGAAAAGTTAAGAAGACAATCAAATAACGACTTCTCATAAACGCGTACCGACTTTTATATATTATTATAGATTCGAACATATGACTAACCACGAATCCCGCCTGTCTATTGCTCCGCCATGAATGAGCGTCTCCAAGTAAACTGTACAGATCTTGGTTGAATACGTTGGGCAACAAATATTGGGAAGATTTTCAATACGTTGAGATAGGAAGCTCTCCCGGGCGGGTCCCATTGGACCACTATGGCCACCTCTAATCTCACCTTGTGATGGGCGAGAACAATGGAATGATAAATAACGAAGAAAGCAGATGAAGAAGATAAAGAAAACTGAAAGCTCCATTTCTCTCTCTCTCTCTCTACCCTTCCTCTTCTCTCTCTACTTGTCTCTTTGTGTCTGTATGCCTCCATAGCTCCCTGATTAATGGGTATGATTTGAATGCTCACCCCCAAGAGCTACAGGACGACACCCCCACTGAAAATTCCACACGTCACTCCAGGACCATGATAGCCACCTTCCTTGATCCATCAACAGTGCCAAGTTTCAACCTTTCCGATCCTATATCTGCCCTCCCCTGCCAACCCAACTGCTCAATCATTACCCTTGATCGCCCCGGCATTGGAAAGCATGGATCTTGATGAGTGGAAGCTGCTCCCGATCAATGGGTTTCTCGATTTCGAGGAGGACTGCGAGAAGAAGGTCTTGCTGGCCAAGAGCGTGGCTGCTGCTGACTCCACCATGACCATGTTCGACGTGGATTTGGACTACTTACGGTGCCCTTCTCCCCGATCAAGGCTCTCCTCGCCGAGCCAGCTCGTCCCGGTGAGGATTCAGCTCAATTCGCCGCTTGTGGAGAATTGCCCGTGGGGAGAGAGGTGAGAGAGAGGAAAGATGTGATAAATTTTTTTAATTTAATTTAATTATTTATTATAATAAAAAAAATTTAAAATCAATTTTTATTTTAAATTTTGAGCCATGTCAAATATGCATGTGACGCGTCAGGATGCCATGTTAGCAAGTCGTGACGATGTTGGATGGAACATGACGGAGTGTACATGATTGTTACAAATTCGAACACCAAATTTTAACCAAAAATTCTTTTTTATCAAAGTATTACATTTTGTATACTTTTTGTACTCGCAGTGTAATTGACTTAAAAAAACCTAAATTATGTATTTTTTTCTCCATGTGTAACCTGATATTCGGTGTCTATCGGGTTCTGACTAATCCAATTCGATCCGAATCAATCCACTAACACGTTGTTTGGACAATATTTATGAAAGGTTATGGATAGATGGGATGAGGAGGGTTATAGAAGGATGTAATTATGTGGTTTGTGGATGGATTCTTTAATTCTGCATAACCTATGTTTGGATGAGTTTCATTAGAGAGTGGAGTGGGATTGTATGAGAATTTTAAAAAGATCTTGACCCTTAATTGTAATTTATGATGTTATATCAAGGATTGATCTTCTTATCTCTTCATAACACCCCAAATTGGTGAAATTAAAATAGAGATTATAAAGGGTTATGATGGAATTAATTATCCTCCCATAACCCTTCCCCACCTAAAAATTTTAAATGCCAATCATGCATTACTATCATCCCTTTATAACCTTTTATAACTCTCAAGCCAAACAAGCACTAATGGGATAAAGATTCATTAAAGGAATAAAACTTTCATAAAAATGAATTTTCTCTATTCATAAGACTCGAACTCAATGCTTTATTTAAGGAGAATAAATTTCGAACCGTTTGAATCAAACGAAGTTAATTCTACTTTAATGACAACAAGGACATAAATGTCTATGCCATGTCTAAAGGTCTTTACACGTGGGATTTCTTAAAGCATGCATTCAAATTTTTTAATTATTAATGGTGCGTTTGGTTTCAGAATTAAAGTAATTTTGATTTTGATCGTGGAAAAAAACAAAAGATTGTATAGTGTGTTGAGTTAAAGTTAAAGTTAAAATTTTTAACTTGAGAAATATGTATTTTTATTGTGTAGTGTGTTGAGTTGAAATTAAAGTTAAAAATTTTTGTGATTTTAAGTGCGAAATCAAACGGAGGATTACATTTCCAAGGATAATAACAATTTTTACAGATTTTTTTTTTTGGGGGATGAAATATAAGTCGAAGCTTGAGTTTACTCTTTGGCTTCCCGAGGCGATCTTCTGATTCAATAATGGATGGCATTGTCACTGAATATGGCATGGTTGGACTAAACTAAAAAGCACTCCCAAAGGTTTGAGTTTACTGCTTATCCATACCCTGCCGAGCTAACAGAACATCAAAGTTTTTTCTTTTTTCTTTTTTGGGTGTAATATATACTAATTTGATGTACAAACATTATGTGCCATGCTCATGACATGTCCCGCGTATGTTATATTGAGATGACGACTCACCAGTGAGAGGAATTTCGAGGGGCCAACCATCGGCTGAAGTTGGCTGCCACAGCACGGGCCAGGCTGACACCCCCGGAAATCGGAATCACTTTGTTAACAAGCTTATCCGGGTTGACCAGGACCACTGTAGGTGTAGCTATTTCCAGTCAAGCAAAGCCGATGTGCAAGAATTAGTCGATATTAATTTATTTTAGAATTCTACCTACTCTGATCTAATCAAAGAAAAGAAAATTTACGTACTTCCCCAATCAATTACTATGTTCGTAGGCTTTTTTACAAGAAAAAAGAGCATTAATTTGTTCTCTCCAGAAGAAAAAGAAAAAAACTGAGGACAAAATCATGCGTGATATAACAAACACCAATTATTTTTTGAAGTTTTAGGTTTAAACAACAACATATATTTGTCTAGTTATTATTATTTATTATTATTATTAGGTATCGTTAAGATTGGGATTGGGATCGCGAATTGTCTTGCATATATGTATACCTAATTAAAAACATTCTTTTGCATCCCGCATAAAACTGCTAAAAATATTGTAAGAGATACTATACTATATTCCTCCCTTTAAATTATTAGACGTTGGGATTATTTTGTTGAGAGTATATCTTGTATGTTGTTTTTCCCGATACTCTGAGTCTCGAAGACCCATTGGAGCGAGCAAAAATGACCGAAACTCTTTGTGCTCTCCCGATTCCTTATTCATCAGTGAAAATCGAAACTCGTCGTTTATCCTTGAATGTTTTCTTCTTAGTCACCTTGATCGAAAGGATTTTACCACGTAAATCACTGTGTTATTCTTCTCTTCCTTCTACTTTATTGTCCCCAAATTTGATTTTCCGTTTCCACTTGTAATACTTTTCATCTCGTGACTCAGTACATTCAATTAAATGTAATCTATTAATGAGCAATTTGACGGGCAGCTACCCACGGGATTGTGTCCTAGTAGTTATATATTTTCTTTTTTTTTTCGATTGCGTCCTAGTTTTTGATAAATGATAATTTTAACGGATGACTTATATTAACAAGTCATCCAATTAATTAACTAAACAAAGGAGGCTTATATGGTAGCAAATTAAGCTCCATTTTACTACTTCAGCAGCAGGTGACCATCTCCATATATAATATTAACTTATCAAAAAAAAAAATCCTCCATAATATATATTCTCCCTCCATGAAAATGGGGACCTTCTCTTCCATCGGACCGTACCGACCTTGGATTAAACTCATCGTCATTCATTGGATCATAGTACGACTGGAGGGGCTCTATTTATAGAGGAGGAGCAGAAACAACAGAGCTCGTCAATCCGATATGGCTTCCCCTGCATCAGAAGTCGACGCGAGCAATGCATGCTCGGAAATCTTCCCAAGCTGCTCAAGCCATCGTTCGAGCCACAGTGGTTCAGGCTTCCACGGTCTTCTACAACACCCCAGCCACTCTGGGTCCGCTGCACTTTTTATTTTGCTTTCGTCATTGTTTATGTCTGGAAATAAGTAGAATTTTATAAGGTTGGTTGCTTCCTTTCACGGTTGATTCTGATGATAGATAAGGCGGCGAAGCTGGTGGAGGAGGCGGCAGGCACCGAAAGGCAAGATGAGTTACAGCAAGTACCATGCTTCTGCTATTGATGTTCCAAGTAAAATTGACCTTCTAAGTGTTGCTAGAGTTGGTGTGTCAGATTGCCAGTGATCATATCTCGTCGTTCTTGGTAGAAGTTTGATGACTCGTTCCTTCCTTGAACAGGGAGATGTTTGTCTGAAAGATATATCAATTGTTCTGATTCAGTTTCGTCACGTAAAGCGGCTAGCTAGAAATTAATAAACGCCGTCTTAATTTTCATTAGCTACATGCCTAAGGTATTATGCAGCTTCCATGGACGTCAAATATAACAGGACATGGGTAGACATATCAACCGTTCATATTCCGTTTCTTTTCTAGTGTTTGATCTGATTCTTGATCACTTACAGGACCAGAGGTCGACCGTCTGGCTGCCCTCGCCGGAAAGTACAGAGTCTACTTAGTAATGGGTGTAATGAAAGAGAAGGATACACTCTCTAATGTTCGGTCCTCTTCTTCGATCCTCAAGGGCAGTACCTCGGGAAACACCGGAAACTCATGCCCACAGCCCTGGAACGCCTCGTCAGGGGTTTCGGAGATGGGCCGACTCTTCCCATCTACAACCCTCCGCTCAGGAACCTAGGTTCCGTCATTTGCTGGGAAAATAGAATGCCACTGCTTAGGACTGCTACTTATGATAATGGTAAATGTAAACTTACATATAGGACCGACCTTCAGTTTGCTTTGGATCAGTAATAATATAGTACAAACCTGCACGAGTTATGGCTTTCGACAGGGATCGAGATATATTGTGCCCCCACAGGCCGATCCTACGACTACTTGGCAAGCTTCTGTGACACATATCGCCCTCGAGGGAGGATGCTTTGTACTATCAGCCAATCAGTTCTGTCAGAGAAAAGACTATCCTCCATATCCCGAGTATAACCTTAGCGGTAAAGATGAAAGATGATCCCGAGCCAGATTCAGTCGTGTGTGCTGGTGGGAGTGTGATCATTTCACCTTTAGGGACAGTTCTAGCTGGGCGCAACTTCGAAGGATAGGGCTTCATCACAGCCGATCTTGGTAAGGCAAGCTCATTTGCAATCGTCGACTTATCGATGCAATTCAAGTTATGCTTTCTATATGAGGGCATATCTTATTCCTAGACGGCGTGTATTCTTAACTGTCGTGATTTAAAAAATTGCAGATCCAGGAGAGATTGCACGGGCGAAGTTTAATTTCGATGTGGTCGGACATTATTCGAGGCCTAATGTATTAAGCGTAATCGTGAAGGACCATCGAGCTGCCCCGGTGACCTTCACATCAGCAGCAGACCGGATATCCAGGCCTTGATCAGATTCCACAGATGTATAAGATGTTCAGTAATCTACCTAGTTCTTCCCTCACATAGGGTAATAGGATCGCCCATTGTTCGAAAAAATGTAATCTTGCGTTCCAAAAATCGAGTCTTGGTTTCGATTAGTAATCAAAAGTTTCTAGTTTTTATATTAGAACACTAAATAGCATCATTTCTTTTTGAGGTTCTATTTTCTGCTTAAGACTATACGGATCGAGAGATATAACCAGTAATTAATCAATCTTTAATTCTTTATACGTATCCGTCGACTTGGATTCGAAAAACGTTCAGAACAATAATTTGAATTACATATAACTTCATAAGAACTTCGTCATTCAAACAATATCGATCTAGCTATCTATCTATCTATCTATCTATACAAGAAATGAAAACAGATCTTCAGCGGGGGCAGGAAAAAAAAACAAAACAAAACAAAACAGAACAGAACAAAAGAGAGAAATAAAAACAGATCCCGACCACGATCAACATTAAACCACGTGTACTCTTTTCATTTTTTGGCCTTCTTTCTTTCTTTTTCCTAATTTCCTATATATTTTTCTTCTAATTCAATTGTCACTTTAGATAAATAAAGAAACGGATAAGTCTTATCAAATTTCTATTGGGTTTATACTGATTTAGACCCATTTTCATTATATTAACTTATGCCAATTTTCACTTAAAAGTTCAAGTTAATAAGTAGTGGTATCCAAATCTCATATAAATCCACGGCTAGCAATATCGGCCCTCGCATGCAACGTGTGGTCTATTTCTTCCAACACGTGTCACGTGCCCTTAAACACTCGTATTCAATAACTAACCTCGAGCCGGACTCATTTTCCGTGCTCGGACGCCGAAGGACTTACACGTGGCGCACTCTTGGCTGCACTCGCATATATTGGGCTCGGCGTTGTGTGGGTATACGCATACACGCTTGTGGGCGTGCGCATATATTCAGTTTGGCGTGGTATGGGTGTATGCATACACAAGCGTGGGCGCGCATATGTGTAACTTGGGTTTTGATACCATATTGAATTTCCATTGAGTTTATATGGGCTTGAGTCCATTACTTAAAAGTTCAAACTGATAAGTGACGGTACCAAAACCTCATATAAATTCATAATTATTTTTTATCTTTTTCCATTCTGGATTATAATCCCGAACTATTCCTATTAAATTTATTCACAACAAAAACTTCAATCATGGTAGTTGACATATATTTCATTTTCCAACTTTTCCTTTTTTGATATACATTTTCTACAAATTTAAATATAACTTTTTTAGATAGATAGAGGAAAAAATATGTCCAATTAAATATAATTTCTATTCGGAACAATAACTCAGATTACACTAGTTGATATTCTATGACAATAAGTAACAATGGAATTTCATGATTTTCATCATATTAATTAAACTTATAAAGAAAATATGTTATATTACATATTATGTTCACTTCAAATAATATGGTAACTTGTATCGCTTGATGATTGCCTATTTTTTATATGATGATATGATTAAACTATATCCTCTTGGATTCTTACTCCCTCTTGTGTTGTGTTTTCCTTTTTAATTTTATTTTTCATTTTAGTCCAAACAAATTATATGAATAGATTATTGAACATGTTGCTGCACGCATTAAATGAATCTTTATGTGCTTCTCTTTCAACATTTTATTTTTATTTTTAAATTTTTGGATGATGCTGTAATTATATATTCATATGTCTAGAACGTGATTGGGATCGCAAAACTTAATCATAGACACTGCTAAATATTATATATAAGAGAAGAGGTACCATATTTCTCCCTATTAGGTGCTCATTGGGACCATCTTGTTGCGAGTATGTATCGTATTTTGTTTTTCAAGCTGGCTACCCCTGGAAGGCATCATCAGTAGCTCCGGATGCTGCTCAATGCTCATGGCCGCGGCCCCCCTGCCTCGCCCAAAAGCTTGGGGATGCTTCTGATTGCTGGGCGCCACTACGACCGTGAGGCTTCCTGAAGCGATCTGAACTGATTCAGTAATGAGCACTGCCATGTGAATATGGTATGGTTGGGTTGGGCTAAATTAAGAGCACTCCCAAAGTTTTGTGTTTACATGGATTGGGAAGCATTTCAAGTTTGCTGGTTGTCCATCCATCCTCTGCTGAGCTAAGAACATCAAAAAATATTATTCCTTTTTTTTTTCTTTTGTAATATTTACTAAGTCGGGTATGCGATGACAAGACTCGAGTTCACCATAAGAAGGAGAATGGCGAATGAGGCCGACTGCCCGCTGAAGGCAGCTGCAGCCACGTTGGCCAAGTCGACAATGACCGAAATCGCTTCTGTTAAATCAGCTCATTTGAGGCGACCGGAACCACGGTGGGTAGTGCTACATTGCCAGTCATAAAAGCCGATGTGCAAGAAGTCGGAAACAATACATCATTTTAATTTTTATGTTTGCAAAATATGTATTGTATAAATTGCAAAAAAAGAAAAATATTTTGTTTTTCGGTTACCTATTCTATCATCTGGCATTAACAAGCCATCGGATTAACTAATATAATCATTAATTAAATAAATAAACAAGGGATTTCCATCCAAAAGAAAAAATAAAGAAGGTTTTTTTTTTTTCAATGTGAACCACAGTATCCATAAGCCCAATTGGGTTCCGACTAATTCAGTCGAACTGGAAAAAACTCTCTTAACATGGATTTTCTACACTTATAAGTACTCGAAACCGAAACTTTATTTAAATGAAACAAGCGTCGAACCGTTTGAATCAACCTATTGTTATATGGGACTTTTATATGGGAGCAAAACTCAACTTTTACTACTTCGGTACCAGGTCACCATCGCCATTATATTAAAGTTGTTCCACGATGAAAATGGAGACTTTGCAGCTCCTATTCTTCCGTTGTACCTCACAGTCGTACCTACTTCTCGAATTGAATTCATCGTCATGCATTGCATCAGCGTACGATGGGAGGGTTCTATTTATAAGGAAGCATAGCAGAACCCTGAGCTCGCCGATCCAATGGCTAGTCCTGCACCAGAAGTCGACATAAGCAATGCAGGCTCTGACTCTTCTCCAGCTGCTCGAGTCGTTCGGGCTACAGTGGTTCAGGCTTCCACGGTCTTCCACGACACCCCTGCCACTCTGGGTCCGCTACCCTTTCCTATTTTGCAACAGTCATTGCTTGTGGCTAGAGATTAATGTTCATGCTGTGTGTGTGTGTGTGTGTGTGTGTGTGTGTGTGTGTGTGTGGGTGAAGATTTAAACGTATTTAGAAATGGTTGGTTTGTTCCTTCACACTTATTTTCACGACAGATAAGGCAGCGAAGCTGATCGAGGAGGCGGCAAGCCTGGGATCACAGCTGATCGTCTTTCCTGAAGCATTCGTTGGAGGGCACCCTCGAGGCCAGAATTTCGGGGATTGGAAAACAAAGGGCAGGGAGAGTTACAGCAAGTACCATGCTTCTGCTATTGATGTTCCAGGTAAAAATGGCCTTCAATATAGGCTAGTGCTAGCGTGTCACATTGCCGGTGATGCTTCGTCATTCTTGATCAGAAGTTCAATGATATGTTCCTTCCTTGAACAGGGAAATGCTTGTTAGGAAGATGTATAAGTTGCTCCTATTCAGTTTCGTCATGTAAACTGGCTAGAAAATATCGCCTTTTTATTGGCCGCATGAATATTTATATGACAGGGACATGTAGACATCGCTATCCTTAGCATCCGCGGACACTTCAGTTTTTCTCTTATGTATTGTATCTGATTCATGATTACTTGCAGGACCTGAGGTAGACCGTCTGGCTGCTCTCGCCGGAAAGTACAATGTCTACTTAGTAATGGGTGTAATTGAAAGAGAAGGATATACTCTCTACTGTTCGGTTCTCTTCTTCAATCCTCAAGGACAGTACCTCGGGAAACACCGGAAACTCATGCCGACAGCCCTGGAACGCCTTGTTTGGGGTTTTGGAGATGGGTCGACTCTCCCCGTCTATGACACTCCGCTCGGGAAAATAGGTTCTGTAATTTGTTGGGAAAATAGAATGCCGCTGCTAAGAACTGCTATGTATGCTAAAGGTAAACGTAACTCAACCTATATGACCTTCACTTCTCTTTCAATAATAATATCATACAACCAGCAGAATTTATGGCTTTCGACAGGGATCGAGATATATTGCGCCCCAACGGCTGATGATACGACTACTTGGCAAGCTTCTGTGACACATATCGCCCTCGAGGGAGGATGCTTCGTACTATCAGCCAATCAGTTCTGTCAGAGGAAAGACTATCCTCCATATCCCGAGTATAACCTTAGCGGTAAAGATGAAGATGGTCCCAAGCCAGATTCGGTTGTGTGCGCTGGTGGGAGTGTGATCATCTCACCTTTAGGGACAGTTCTCGCTGGTCCCAACTTCAAAGGAGAGGGCTTCATCACAGCCGATCTTGGTAAGTCGAGCTCATCTGCAATGGTCGACTTTATCGATGCAATTCAAGTTATACTTTCTATATGAAGAGCATATATTTTTCCTAGACGCATGTATTTTTAACTGTCGTGGTTTACAAAAACCAATGGCAGATCTAGGAGATATTGCACGGGCGAAGTTTAATTTCGATTCAGTCGGACATTATTCAAGGCCCGATGTATTGAGCCTAATCGTGAAGGACCATCGAGCTGCCCCGGTGACCTTCACATCAGCAGCAGACCAGATCTCCAGGGCTTGATCAGATGCCACAGATAAAATATAATATCTCTCAAGCTTGTATTGTATGGCAATAAGATGCTTAATAATCTACCTAGTTCTTCCCTCACATGGGAAGTCGGCTTCGTTGCTGCATCTGTTTGTGGTTATTTGTCTGGTGTTTCTTCACCTACTTTGTCTATTACGGGATATCGGGATCCTGTATAATAATAATAATAATAATAATAATGTATATTACGTTTCCTCCCCGAGTTGCGTTTTCGAGAGCTGGGCCTCCATAGTGGATCGTCTTCCTCCGGTTTCTCCAACGTTCCCTCGATGAAAGGCAATTTACTTTTTGTCCTAAGAGCCGTTAACATCGCCCGGCTCCATGTGAGATAATTATCTCCCTTCAAAGTACAACCGATCAGAACCGCGCCCGCACCATCCGACGTCCCAAGTCGGTAAACCATTGGCAGCTCATCTCCCTACATGGAGTTCGAATCCTGCCCCTTCCCAGTGCCCTTCTTCGGGCTCTTCTCTGTATTGCTAGCGTCAGCCATCCTCCCAAACAATCTTCAAACGGTGTATCTATTACTAATCGATCTGGTCTCAAAACCCTCTGATACTATGATAAGAATGGAGCCAAAAAGCTTGACTGTATTACTGGGGAAAACGAATATGTAGGCAATCGAACCCATACAAAATATAGTAACAAGTAAACTATCCTAATCTACCCCAACATATATGGAAGCATAATATACATTATTATGCAAGATTCCAATATCCCAAAATATTGTCTATGTAGTTGCAGGATGACCCCACCGTTTGTTTCGTTCTTGTAATTTTCGTTTTCTTGAGCATTTTGTCAAGTACTCTTATTCGTAATCAATATACCCTCATTACTTTCCAAGGAAAAAAAGCAAAGTTCTTCCCTCACATAGTGTGATGGGATCACCCATTGTTGCTCGAAAATGTGCAATCTTGCATTTTGAAATTCTGACTGTTGATCGGTTTCTGTTAGTAAGTAAAAGCTTCTAGTCTTCCGACTTTTACTTGCAACATTTTATATTCGAACATTAAGGTTGTGTTTGTTTATAACTTAATTAAATAATTACTTAAAAATTTACAAATTGATTACATGAAAAAATGAATAGGAGAGAAAGAGAAGGATAAAAATAAGGGTCTTGTTTGCTTAATGATTGACCGAAAAATCACTTAATGAGTAAATAAAATTTTTTAACTTAATGATAAATTATTTTTCACTTATTAGTACTCCGACCCCTTACAAAATATTTTCTCACCCTTATCATTTATATTATCTTCCAATACATTTCTTTTCTTTAAGTAATTAAATCCTTAATTTTTAAGCACTTAATTTATCAAACACCATCTAAGTAGTATCATTGCTTTTCGATGTTCTAATTTTTCGCTTATCAAGGGATGTAAGCCAGCAATTAATCGATCTTTCTATCGAATCGTCGACTTGAATTGAAGGCATGATTGCTAAGCCTCAATTCACTAAGATTGCCAGATTCTAATCTGAAGTTAAAAACTTAGTAATTATTTTCCATAGATAAATATTAGTAATTGATAAATTAATTAAATAAAAGAATTGGGATAAAAAGTCTAGAAATCTCCAGTAGGACCAATACCAATTGGTTGGGCCACTCAATCTCTCTCTCTCTGCTTCTGACCGGACCAAGAACGACAAGAGCGCGCTCTCTCTCTCTCTGTGTTATCCTTACACTCAGCTGTCAGCTCCAAGCAAGAGCCTAAGCTAACCAACAAATCCATTCGACCCACATAAGGATTTGATCTTTAGCTTCTTCCCAAGAATGGCGCTGGTCCCATCCGACCCAATTAGCAACGGAAGCGGAGGAGGCCCGCTTTTTGCAGAGGTCAACATGGTGGCCGACCCTTCCGCCCCCGCCACCGTCCGGGCCACCGTCGTCCAGGCCTCCACCGTCTTCTACGACACGCCCGCCACCCTCGACAAGGCGGAGAGGCTGCTCGCCGAGGCGGCTTCCTACGGCTCCCAGCTGGTCGTGTTCCCGGAAGCGTTCATCGGAGGGTACCCCCGTGGCTCCAACTTCGGGGTCACTATAGGGAACCGGACGGCCAAGGGCAGGGAGGAGTTCCGCAAGTATCACGCTTCCGCCATTGATGTGCCCGGTACTGTAGCTAAAGCCTCCTCCTTTGTTTCCTTTTCTGTTCCTAGAAAGCGCGAGCTATTTGCTTAATTGTTTGTGAGAAAAGTCATGTCTAGGGGTCTGTGTTTTTGGAGGTGGAGTATGTTGCGCTCTCGTGGAGATGGAAGCATCCATCCTAGATTCCAAGAATTGGTTTTTTGTGTTGACTTGATCGACTCTTAAACGTGTGTTGGGAGAACAGGAAGAGTTATCTGGAATATGATATCTATGAGATGCCAAAGAAGGTTGCACTGACAATGGCGTGATGAATGTCGTAGTTTTTGTAGCAAGTTGGTCCAAACAATTTAATCGCGGCCCATATGATAACAGAATTTTGGAGCTGTAACTGCATACTTCGGATAGTAAGTTTGATAACACTGTGTCTATAAGCATGACAATGCTTGCACTGGCAATTTTTTGGGCAGCTTCTTTTTTAGTTCCGCTATACCTTCATGAGAATGTACATCAATCCATGAAATGTTATGACTTGACGCATCACTTTTCGTCTCTGTTCTGAAATTAGTTTGTTTCTTCATAATTTGTTTTTGGGTGCTGTGAATGCAGGGCCAGAAGTTGAGAGATTGGCGGCAATGGCAGGAAAGTATAAGGTGTATCTTGTGATGGGTGTGATCGAGAGAGATGGATACACACTTTATTGTACTGTTCTGTTCTTTGATTCTCAAGGCCGATACCTCGGGAAGCACCGGAAAATCATGCCAACTGCACTGGAGCGCGTGATCTGGGGATTTGGCGATGGGTCCACCATTCCAGTGTTTGAGACACCGATTGGGAAAATAGGTGCTGCCATTTGCTGGGAAAACAGGATGCCACTTCTGAGAACAGCAATGTATGCGAAAGGTTAGTTGATGATGTTCTCATGATGTTTCTGTCCGACCTCTGCATTTCTTCTCAATCAAGGAGGTATAGTCGAATGATGTTTTCACGATTCTTAAAAGGGAAACGCGACATGATTCTCCTCATTTCCCTCAATGGAGAAATTGGAGAACTGGAAAATTTTATATCTGTTTAGAGAGCAGAACAGAGCTGTCTCTTATCCCATGGGCGTGCAACTAATTAGCCTCCCAACCTGGTGTTTGCAGGTATTGAAATATATTGTGCACCGACAGCTGATGCTCGCGATGTCTGGCAAGCATCTATGACCCACATTGCCCTTGAGGGTGGATGTTTTGTTTTATCAGCCAACCAATTCTGTCGTCGCAAGGATTACCCTCCTCCACCAGAATATATGTTCACAGGGACCGAAGGTGATCTTAACCCAGAATCGGTTGTGTGTGCTGGAGGAAGCGTTATCATCTCTCCAACGGGAACCATCTTGGCAGGGCCCAACTATGACGGAGAGGCACTTATCTCGGCAGACCTTGG
The DNA here is from genome assembly GCF_007655135.1 of Punica granatum. Taxonomy (NCBI): domain Eukaryota; kingdom Viridiplantae; phylum Streptophyta; class Magnoliopsida; order Myrtales; family Lythraceae; genus Punica; species Punica granatum. The sequence goes on from NC_045132.1 coordinate 26,084,776, forward strand.
TATATAGTATTTCTTCTTAATCCTCCGAATGAGTATAGTATTTTATCTGTTACGTATGTCAGTGATTTCTGTTTAATGCAATTGGGATGTGAATGGCATAACGTGCAGATCTCGGAGAGATAGCGAGGGCAAAGTTCGACTTTGATGTTGTGGGCCATTATTCAAGGCCAGAGGTGCTCAGCCTAGTTGTCCAGGACAGCCCAACCAACCCGGTCACTTTCACGTCCTCGTCCGCTAATCCAGAAGCCTCTCACAGATAGCCTACTGATCCATGTGATCGCCAATTGTAATTACGCAGCTCGTTGATATGATTGGAGAATCCAGATGAGAATGTGGGTTTGAAAGTACTGTTGTATAGAAATGAGGTGTTTGCAGATAATTATCAATGTGGCTGCAAAGATTTCCTGCCAATGTATCTGTAGTTTCAATGAAACATGTCTGTCTTTAAGTAACAATAATACTCTCATGGTAGTTTACTTAATTCTTCTGGCATCTTCTCAACTTATTCTTCTGCTCTCTATTAGTTTAATGTGACAGGGAGGTGTTAACGAACATATTGATTTAGATTAATTTACTTGAAATTTCTTAATCAACAAATTCCACATTAATATTAAAATGAAAACGAACAGCTCATTTTATTCTCTTAATTATCAATGAAGCAGCCCGAGTCCGTTAGGCAATGACAAAATCTGCCATCGCCACATGATAAGGATCAAATACAACAAAAACCTTACATAGTATAATAATAATAATAATAATAAAACATAACTAACAATATATAACCAAATAGAACGCCAAAGAAGCTTCTGTACAGTTAATTTTCATACACAATTACCATCCTAGTATCAAAATTTCGAACATCAGAAGAGCAATACTAACTCAGTTTCAGGTTTCGATATTAACCGGCTCGTTTCCACGTTCGCTGCTGATTCTCGCCGCCTCCGCTCTCGGGTTGATAGTTGGGGAACTTTCCCGGATGTCACTTACAGGATCTGGGACGGGCCCCCACTTCCTGATCGGGCTCGTGACAGGCTGAAGAGAGGCTATCCCAAAACCGGGCACCTTGGAGTCTCTTATGCCTTTTGTGGTTCTGTGTCTCTTCGACTGGTCTTCCTCATTCTTTGCCTGAGCGTGCGAGACAAACTCGACCAGTCTCCCCCTATCAAAGCCGTTGAGGTTCTCGCAACTGTTCGGCCCGAGTTCGACGCCGTTTGAAGTTCCCTTCTTTAAGGAGATGCTTGCCCACTGAATCTTCTCCGAGAGAGACCTCCTCCCATTGAATGGAAGCTCCTTATCCACCGAGTCTCTCTTCGTCGGATCTAGAGCTTCGAGGCCCTCCCCGAAGCTCCATTTGTAGCTCCTCGTGTTATTATCCATGTTCAACTCAATCGAGTGGAGATCACTATCCGCTGAATCATCTCCTTCGCTCTCCTCGACTTCTCTGTTGACTTCTCCATTCTGATGATCCAACTCGAAGCGGTTACTAATGCCATAACTACCTGTCAAGAGAGCCTCGAGCTTCTTGCTCCTCTCCGACTTCGGGGAGTCCTCGTTATCCTCTTCTTGACCCACCTTTGTCCTCAGATAGTTCTCTAGCTCGCTCTTCAGCCTCTCAACCGCTGCGTTCTTCTCCTCGAAGTGGTACTTTGCCTCCGAGAGCTTCATCTGAACTCTCTCTTCTCGTAGAACATCCGCTAGCTGAAGCATCTCGCGCTCCTGCTCGACCTCCTCTAGGACCTTCGCCGACTCCCTCTTCAGCTGCTCTACCTCAGCCCTGTCCTCTCCGATCCCTTGTGCAAGCTCATCACACACCTGTTCCAGTATCTCCTTCGCTCTCCTCTCACTCTCAAGCTCCTTCACAGCCTTTGAAAGGTTAGCCTTTGTTTCCAGCAACTCGTTCCCAAGCTTCTTGTTCAATCTCTCCGTTTGCCTCCTCAGCTTTCGCTCCACCTCGAGCTCTTCAGCAACGTGGGCAATGGCGTTCCGAACCCTATCTCTCTCCTTGGCTTTCCACACAGCCTTTTCCTCATTGAAATGCCGAGTGAGGAACTCGATCTCACTTTGGCGGGCCCTGGACTCATGGATCAGTTCCTCGACGTGGGCGCGTGCCTGATCGAGCTCAGCCCGCAGGGCAGAGACAAGGGAAATAGTAGAAGGCTGTTGCTTCCCGAGACCTCCGACCCGATACAGAACTTTAAGGAGTTCCTTAGATGTTGTTAAACTGTTACCAAGATCCTTTAAGCGGGTCCTCATATCGATCAAGCCCTCTGTGTGATTCTTGCTACAAGAATGAGACTCGATCTGCAACCAATAAAACAGGGAATCGATGCGAAGTTATTCAAACCGATTCAGAAATATTTCTGTCATTCAAATTGATATATAGTGAAAGGTTCCCTCTTGCCAGCATATCTGCTGTCATTTTCATGGTTTCCTAACAATTCAGAGAAACCAACAGCTTTCTGAAAGAGATGCCCAAAAAAAGTCAATACAAACCAAATAATTGCTTGGAATTATCTGCAAAGATCTCTACCTCTACCACATTGGCATTGGCAATAGAGTCTTCTTGGCCTCCGACGTAATCAGCGAGCTGAAGCTTTTGAGATACCGCCGAAGCCCTTCTCCGATGCTTCCCACCTTCCGGCCGATCCATCCCCTGCAAACAAATGGCAGGCATTTTCATTCTCATCCAATGTCAGGGAAACCTTAATCGTTGGCAATGGCTTCCTGCAATTCCCCGGACACCCGATCAAGGGCTATCTAGAAGCGAAATCTATGCACATTGGCAAACGGAAATGAAGGATTACGAAAGGAAATCGATTCCCACCTCAGGGAGAGGACTATAGGTCGGATCGGACACACGCGGCGGCATCATCAACGACTCCGAATGCGAAAACTTCCCATGCTTCTCTCTCCTCCTCATCCCCTTCTTGTCATCCAAAGCTACGTCCTTCACAGGTGACGGCACCTCATTGATCTCCCAAAGAGTAGCCCCGAGCTTCCTTGCGGAAACAGGAACCTCCTTGCTCTCCATCGGGCCAGTGGGGTAGTTCGAGCTGTTGGGAACCACCAGGGCGGGAGACTTCGAGCCGAGCTTCCAAGTCGGGGTGGGAGTGCTGGACCCGGTCCTCTTACCAACCAAAATCGCCCTCTTCAGCCTGTACCGCCTCACCAGAGACGAGGACGAGGAAGACGAGCAGCCCCTCTTCCTGATCTTGCAGTGGCCGCTACCGTTCCCGGACCTCCCTTCCATCAGACGAATTTTGGGAAATGGAAAATCGCTGCCGGTCTTGCAACAAATTTGGTGGCTTTAGAAAAGGAAGGTTTGCGGGTGGGTGACCATTTTTATTGACCGGCTTTGGGGATTTTCGGGATATAGAGATTCTGCGATACAAAGCTGATGGTGGTGGGAGGATTATTGATCATCTTCACTTGCCTTTTCTGCTGTCACCTAGATTTCCTCAAAAGAAGGAAAAAAAGATTCTCTGTTCTTCTTCTTCTCCTCCTCCTCCTCCTTCGCCTTCTTCCTCCTCCTCCTCTGCTTCAATGTGGCAGTCCAAAAGATTTGAAAGCAGCAGTAGAAAGTGTAGGGGGCAGTGAACTGTAAATTGGGTCGAGAAATTTTGGATTTTTGAGAGAGCTTTTGATTCGGAATTCTGGAGAGGGAAAGAAAAGGTAAAGTGAGAGAGAAGAGAGAGAAACAGAGCAAAAACAGAGAGAGAGAGAGAGAGAGAGAGAGAGACAGTGAGTGAGAGAGAAACAGAGGGGAAGGGAAGGGATGCTTTTTGGTTGGGAGGACTCGGCTCGTTCGAAGGAGGGGAGATGAATTAAAAGGAGGGAGGTGATGACATGGTATACACGTCAGCGGAGCTCAGTCGAATCGGGGACGTGCATGTTGATTGTGGAGGCGACTAGGTTCGGCGTATGAATCTTGTCTCCCCGCCCAATCAGCCCCTAGTTTCTCTTTCCTTTCTATTTAAGTCCCCGTACTTTGTCGCAGCTCCCTAATGGTGAGTTCCATCGGAGCACTCCGAATCCTCGATGTTTTCTAGCACTGCAATTGATGCCACGAGGACATAAATTTCGAGGCGCCATGCCCTCACATGCGTGGAATGAATTGAAAAGAGCAAATAATGTGGCAAGCGATGGATGGAATATATATATAGAGAGAGAGAGAAAAAAAAATAAAGATTGAAGAAATTTTATCGGATATAATGATAATATTCACATGACATGACATGATCAACTAATCATAACAAGGTAATGATGATACGGTGAAGTAATAATTACCACTCGTGTGCACAACAAAAGCTGCAAATGCAAGTTAATGCAGACCACGATGGACTATAGATAAGCACTGCATAGATTAGGCTAGATTGGATCTCTTGTTAATTATTTTGCCTAGAGTAAATGCATGTAGAGCGAGTACATAAGATAAAAAGGCAAAAAAAAATTATATATATTTATACGATCTCGTAATCGTGTTTTTAGTGGTCGGTTTGTGGAATGCCTGCAATCCGACAATTGCCGGACTTTCTCGGTTGCACGTTCAGGCGATTTTGGTGTGCGGGAGTAAGTAGAAGTGCACATGAAAATTCGACGGGGATCAAAGTCGAATCGGACTAACATTAGGGCAGCTAATGGTACGGACATTTTCATAAATACATTGATTGTGAGGGGTGTGAAGATGTAAATAAGTGGGGGAAGGGGAAAATAATGTAGCCGACCAATCTAAAACGGTGCCAGTACATCGTGTCCACCATCAAAAGGCCCCCCAAAACCAATACAACGTACAACGAGGATCGTCTCATCCTACCTCCTCCTCTCAATACAATACAATTCAATACCATACACCCCTTAATAACGTAAGAAAATGTTTGGAGAGAGGCCACGAGGTAGGTCCCCCAACAACGGCTCCATGTTTCATGTTCCTTTGGCAACATATATAAGAATCGAGATCGTCCGATAATAAGCCGGGAATCTCATCACGGTTAAAGACCCGTATATAATCTAATAGGGGAAGGACAACTAATCATAGAGAAGAATTTCAAATGAGGTATTCATCGCTTCGTTGCAAATGTTTAGTGTACGTATACAAGCATACGAAGTAGTCTAGGAGAAGTTGTATCTTGGATATTATTTTTGAAAACCCGATAGTAAATGATCGCCATAAATATTGTAGGTTGCTCTGAGACCGAAATTATTTCGAGAATGAGAGGCTTATTTGAATTGGATGAAGCCATTGCAGCATCCCTTTGGAATTTAGTGGGGGTCCCACTCCCATTCCGTGCCAATTTTTCACATGCCGTGCCTCGTCAATGGTGTGTAGGTCTGTCTTGGCCACATTTGGATAGGGTTGGGGTGTGTGTGTGTGTGTGTGGGGGGGGTCACCCTTCAATTTTTGCATCCTTCTTCAAATCTCTTCCCCTTGGCTCCTTCTTCCCTTAGTCGGATATCTGGAAAGGGATGGTTCACTTCACTTCACTCCTCTTCAGCAGTTTGTGTTTGTTGGTGGCAATGCTCGACCGGGTCTCTCCCCCTTCTCATTAACAATATCGCGACACGGATATCTAGTCATTTCCCATCTACTTTATCCGGAATTAGGTCCGAGCGGCTTTTGTAGTATTGTATTCAATAGATGTCGCGTGGGGGATCCATCCAACAAAGACTGTTTCGTCTAGAGATGCAAGTTCATCGTCCGATATTCAAGATATGCTTGTTTGGTTTGCAAATATAATTTTAAAATCACAACTTTAACATAATTCTACCAACATCAAAACAAAATAACTCATACAAAGTCAAATGGTGAATCCCATTTATACTACTCTTTTTCAAAATCAAAATCTGATTTTAAAATCCTACTTTAAAACCAAATATATATATATATATATATATATATATATCTTTCTTATACCGACTGAAACTTTAAGTATAACTTTCGAATACTTCGATAAGTCAAAAGGTAAGTCGGAATTTCTCATCTTCTAATTAGTGAAATTCCCACAACCATACGCGAAATAGTCCTATCCATCTAAATCCCAATCCAGCGGAATTGGATGACTCGACTATCGGGGCCAAGGTCGTGTTTGCTACAGTAGGTTGGGCTAAAATTTCTCCGACGTTAATTGAATGTAATGTAACTGATAGTACTTTAAGAGAAGGAAATATCAATTCTTCACCTAAACCGTTGACGTGTGTTCCACTTTTTATCAAGTGCGTGCTTTTGGCTAAATCCATCGCCCAAAGTCTAATCGGAACCAATCTTCAATGTCGCATACACTGTTTCTCCTTGGCAGTTTCTTCATCACCTAACATGGGCTTCTTCTCCCCCTCCCTCCATTTCCATTCATATGATGATAAAATCTCAATACCGTCCATTAATTCCATTCAAAGGTTTGGAGGGTTGCCGTTGTTTTTCAGCTCCTCGACTTAACTCGGTCACCCTGCAAAATCTTTAAGAGCAATCGCCGCGCCAACCCCCACCACCCCGAAATAATTCTCTCAAAAGGCCATTGGAGTTGCTTGTATTATCTGAAAGCTAGCAAATGAATGCCATCGATGCAGCATAGCATAGCACATGCGAACGAATACGATAGATTATTGGAACGACTCGTTCGTATTATATTCAACAGTTGATTGATACTTTCTCACCCCGCTCGGTCGTCTCGAGCCAGCCTCCTTCTATTAAATTTTCATTGGGCTTATACGGGTTAGGTCTCATTTCTACTTAAAAGTTCAAGCTGATAAGTGATATTACCTAAGTCTCATATAAATCAACATTCAATAATTGGTCTGTTTCTGCTTACACGTTGTCAAGTGCCCTTCATTATCCGCCCTCAATAACTGAGTTCGAGCCGGACTCATCTTTCGTGCTCGTGTGAGGGGGGACTAACACGAGGCGCTCTTTTGACTACTCTCGATATTAGGTCGGCGTAATGTGAGCCCACGTGGACACGCAGAAGCATAACCCGCTCTGATATCATATTAAATTTACATTGGACTTATACGGGTTTGGTCTCATTTTCACTTAAAAGCTCAAGATGATAAGTGATGGTATCAAAGTCTCATATAAACCAATGGTTGTTCTTTCATATTTTTTATGTGGGATTTTGTAATTCTCAATACCTTCCGCTAGTGGGTGGACAGTTGAATATAAAGCCTTGGAGATATTTCACGGGCCTAACGGGTCCAAATCATTGCTGACTTGTTCTTATTGGGCTGACAACCCGGCCCAATATGAGGCTCTTTTAGTGGAAATGAAAGGAAAAAAACTGTTTGGGCTTGAAATGACTGGTGGAGCTGAGCCCATTGAAGCCCACGAGGCATTTCCTGTGCGAGTTCATCAATCAAATGGGTCTTCACCTCACCTAACAAGACTATATAGGGATTGATTGGGTCCATGCGATATGTTTCGCAAGAGTATCTTCAAGATCATGTGCTCTTGAAACTCACCGGAAGCATCCGTGACTAGATTAGGTCGATGCCCGAACAGAGATACTATCGATATCATTGTCATTATAATTAATATCGAAATGTGAAAGATGGAAGATTTCGCATTTTCATGTATTGAGTTTTATGTCAAACCATTGAGATTGCGTATGCTCGTTGCTTTTACTGGAGTAAGAACGAGTTCAGAATTTCGAGAGAAATATCACTTTCTTCCCAATCACATCCTCGGCTACTTCTTAGATGAAGAAACTAATGTGATGCGGGCACTTGTGATTTGATCAGAGTGAGTGACTTGGCTTGGGACCTCGCACATTAATTACCTCATAGTTTGTCGTGATCGAAGAGAAAACCGCCTGAGCTTATCCATATCAAATATGAGATGTAAATGGATAAGCCCTGAAAATATCTGTATTTAATGACTAAGTAAGATGTACGTAAACTGATATAGACACCAGTCAGGCATTCGTTAAAAGAAAAAAAAAAAAAAAAAAAAGAACACTCGATGCACACCAAGTGGCCTTAGCTTAAAACTAATTAAAATGGAAAGCGTCAAAGTCGATAGTCAAAGCCGGCGGGCTGGCGTCTTTCTCATCATCCAATGGCCGCCGGAGAGCATCTCCACCCATTGACGCACCGTCCCATCGTCCGTTTGGTTCGATGCGGCATGCATCTTTATGTCAAAGTCTTCACCTCACTTGGAAAGTTTTATGTCGTGCAGTTTAATCAGTTGATCGTGCTGAAGTGACTTTATGCAGACATATTGCGTCGAGCCGAATCAAAGATAAAAAGATGTTGCCAATTTATCGACGGAAGGTATGTTTTTCTAGTTATGGAGTCAAAAAATGTGGGATTAATTTGAGCCCTACCGTGGAATATTCAGTGGCCTATAAGATACTAATCTGATGAGCCAAGTCAAGAATAACTAAGCCAATTAAATTATTGACAATTCTACTAATCATCTTACATCACTTCACAAAAGAACATATTCTTTTATCGATTTCCACTAAATCAAGCAACCTTGGATGCCGCATGAACTCGACAAGAGAAATTACGAAAAGAATAAGTGGACTCATATTCAACGTACGTAACCACATCCATTTGTAAAGAATTTGATTTCTATTGATATCTTCCGAAAAATACATGTATGGTAAGGATGATCAAGTTTTGCCCTTGAATCTTTCATAGGCCGTCATTACATGGTGGGGCTAATGTCATATCTCACTCCTCTTCCAAACCAATGAAATAATATGATTTGCTTATATTTCTAACTTTTAAATTTTTGCCATTCTATATTTACTTAAATAAATAAATATATATATTATATTAATTTTTTCTACCTAAACAAAATGTACGACCAAAATGTCACGAAAATGGTGACGCCGACGGCGATGCAGGCCAAGTCAAGGGCCCTCTCCGCCCTGTGCTGCTGCCGCCTTCGCTCCCTTTTCATCTCCTCAAACTCCTTGAACTGCTCCTTCGCCTCCCCTCTCTTCCTCGCCTTCCGCCTCTGCCCGCCCTCCATGGCCGCCTCGAGTATTACCAAACTGTCTCTCCCGTTCAAGCTCCTCCCTTCCATGTCCTCCACCTGCAGGCTCACCTCCGTCACCTCCAGGCAATCCTCTCCTACTCCTCCCTTGCTCTTCCCTGCCCCGAACGTCACCACCGCCCCAAACTGCACAACTTCCGCTGCTGACCCTTTCCGTGGCTCCCCTGCCACTATGGTCCCGTACAGGACCAAGATGTCCCCCGTCAGCCAGTGCCTCTGGACCGAGACCGGCTCCCTGCTCGAAAGGTTCACCACACGCTTCAGTGCCGTGTCGATCACGATCCAGCTCATCGTCAGGTTCTCCTCCAAGTGGCTGAGCCACTCGTCGTCGTCGGCCCCCGCAGAGTTCCGTGTTATGAAGGTCGGGAGCAGCTCCTTGGGGCCGAGCAGGTCGACCCTAAAGGGCGAGCACCGGAACCACCCCGACTCTGTCTCGTTAGCCTGGACCTTCGAGAACACGAGCTCGTCCTTGTAGAATAGATCGACCGCTGAGATCAACTCGGTGGTCGGGGACGGGAACTTGTACGCGGGACGTTTCTTCTGCCTCGACGGCTTGGGGCGGTGAAGCAGCGGGTAGGAGTCGGAGAAGAAGGAGCGGTGGCTGGAGGGGAGCGTGGAGATGACCTGGCGGACGAGCGGGTCCTGTGTGGACGGCCATGTCGAGGCACACACATCCCTCCAGAGAGCGTCGTCGGAGGAGAGGGCGCTGAGCTGGGCGGAGGCGCAGGTGACGGCCGCCAGGGCCGGGCCGTCCAGGCGGGTCAAGATGTGGGACCGAATGATGTCTGAGTGAACAGTGGTGATGGAGGCAGTGGCCGCTTCATGGCTACGACCGTGCTGATGATCATCAGCCGCTGCTATCGGCGGTCGGATAGGGCTAGCCATTTTATATATCGAATTGACAAAACGAAATGATTATTCGGTTTCCTTCCCGAAAAAAGCCGAACGCAGAACAATGTTGTTTGATCTTCAAGACCTCTTGTGTTCGTTAGAACAATTGTGGTAGGGAGAGAGTGGAGACAAATGATGTATACATGGATGTGAGGTTTTGAACAAGCAAAAGCGGGCATTATATAGGACAGGACATAATACCATGTGGTTTGAGAGTGAAGTCAACACTCAACTTTTAATTTTCGTAGTTCTTTTTTTTTTTCTTTTCAAAAGATTTTTTCTTTTCCTCATTATTGATTGAACGAACGATCGAGAAATATCCTCGTAACCTTCCTCAGTACCAAACCCTTTCTATTAAATTAAATGACGGGGCTATCCGTATTTCGCATTCTTGATCTTCTACAATTCGCGTGGATGTCTTGTGCGTATGCAAACATCGTACTCTATCAACTGTATGAATTAGTTCTTTGAGATTGAGATGATGAGTCCAGAATCATTGATCCCTTGTGAATTAAATTGGACTCATATGATTACACCTTAATCCGACCCCTTCTCACTCCTAAAAAAACAAAAAAAACTATATGAATTACCTGGCTTTTTTTTTAATGAATAACTAGCCGGCTTTACTACTTCACCACTTTTTTTTTTGTTGTAAATGGTGTCCGGCGTCGTAGCAATCGACTAGTCTACCAGGTAGTGTTTGTACAGCCTATGGTCCACCATTAAACTCCAAATGCCGACCCCATAGAGAATCGAACCTTGAACCTGATATCTTACTTGTTATCAGCTTATCAGCAAATTCAACCCGTCCATGGTTGTTACTTCACCGCTTGTTGAGTTTAGTTTTGCAGCTTTTGCTTCAGTTTGACTTTACAACCTTATATAAGTTGCTGAAAACTTTTCAGATAATTTGGTCCGTTGAAAGTTCGAACTCAGGAAAATGTAATTTGAGAAGAGAAAAATGAAAAATGGATTTTCCAGAAAATCCAAATGATTTTCTTTTTAACTTGAAAATTTGAGGCGTCTATAATTGAAAATTAACTCAAATCTCGGGGTTTAATTTGGGTCAAAGTTTCCAATATTTGACCTGTCAAAAAAGTTATATTTTCAACCCTTTCGTTTAGTGTGTTTTATGATTGATTGAACCGTGTATGAACACTGACTTTTGACATATGAAGATATGTATATATATTGATTTTCTAAATAGTAATCGTAATTAATGGAGGTTCCATAATTCCATTCCTTTCAGTCGTTTGGCTTTTTTCAACTTAGGTAGGCTGAAAGACACTAAAATCAAGATTAGTTTCCGACAATTGCAGTCAATGCTGATACATTAATTATTGCACTTCCTAGTAAACGTGGATTTCATTCTTCAGAAAATAGAGATAAAATCTCGAGATACATATAAACAAATCCATCCATCCATATATATATGTGCGTAGGCACATGATTGTGCATAATTGATCTTTGTTAATTATTTCTATATGTTCAACATATAATGCATGGTCGATATTAAAATCAGAACTAACATGTATCTTTATTTAAGCTCGTAGATATAGGACTAATTGAGCGGGGATTTTATGGATCCGTGATAAGATAACTGTTGCTTTATTTAACCAATATGCTTATCAATGAAAATCTATAATGCACTCGGAAACAGTCTAATAATGTCTCATCATCACCATAATATATAGAAATAATAATCATTGTTAACTTTTTGCAAGAGAGAAGAATCCTAAAAAACTAGATTTTCAATATCTAACAGATTTTATTGGGATTTGTTATGTATTTGATTTGACTTTTGCTTTTGAGTGAAGTTGTGTAAGTACATATTTTCATTTATAATATGATATGGCTGGGGGGTTGGCTGCTGTTCCACTGTCGCCAACGAGGAGAACATTTTCTAAAAGTTCAAAAAGTCCAGTATAAATTACGATAATTTTTTTTTTAAACAATTTAACTTACATAGCTTGCCGTTTTTGATGGAACGGTAATGCTCTTTTTTCCTTGTAACAAAATATTTTAGCAGAGTTAAACACTGCATGATAAAATTAATTTTTCTTTAACAAGGCTGAAACAAAGTTGTGCCGTAGAGAAAAATAAAAAAGGAAATAGCATGCGTGTTATTGAAGAATAAATTCTAGAAGTATAAATTAATAAATATTTTTAAACATCAAGTCAAACAAAAGGTTTAAAGAAAAATTTCTACTCATAAAAAAATTTGAAAAATTCATAAATTTATGGAAAACATAGACGGAAATATCATTTAGAGGTTTGAATGATGAATTTACTAACTACATTATCAAAAACAATTCCGCTCAATGCTCGTGCAAAATGACTAATTAAATTTTATTTTATATTATCCTCTTCCAATTAAATATAGAAGAAAATTGAAGTAAAAAAAAGAAGAAGAGATAGAGCACTAAATGTGTTTGTGGAGACTTACTGATAGACATGGATATTAAATAATAAAGAGGGGCAGCTCCAACGTCCAAGCAGTCCGACATGCAAAAAAGAGGCATTGGGGGATAACTATACACATCATCGATCGGCCGACCTCTTTTGGCTTTGCTTACTCTCATGCTGCGAGAGATAATATATATTTCCCACGTTGCATTTAATTACTTCTCCTTCTCATCCAAATCCATCATCCATTTCTTATTTTTCATGCTTATCACCTTATCCTCATTTCTAATAATTTATTTCACGATTCCATATTTCCAACGTCTCCAAGAGGTGCATGTCCGTACGGTAAGTCTAATCTTTATTATACTAGCCGATGCATATCTTCGAAATTATAGCGTAATCTTTTCTAGGCGAGATCTCCGATCCGCGAGTCATTTGTGTAAATGGGGAAATCGTTTTCACCCCGTTGCCCAAACAAAACAACCCAACATTGCTTGCTTGGTGCACTGCCGGCGAAAGGGAATTAATGAAATCCAAAATGCATAGTAAATCTTCTATTTTTAACAGCTAATAATGACAATAATATACCAAACACAATGCTGCATTAATATACCTATATATATACATAATCAGCATTTTTAAAAAAAAAAAATTAATTGAAAGTATCAACACTTATGGTTGAACTCTTTTAACACTTATGGCATCTCTCGTATGATAGCTTATGGCCTTTACCTAAATGTAACCAAATATCAACAGGCTACTCTAGAGCCGGAAGTTAATCATAATAATCAGCTCACACCCTGGAATGAAAAAACAAGAAGAAAAATTAATATATATATATATATATATATATATATTTCTATCAATATCGATACATGCTTCTTCTGGTTAAAGTCCCTTGATTACATGCATCCCGGTGATGAGAGAGTTGAAAAAAGAGCTCTTCTAACTGTCACGTATGCATTGAGGTATGGTCCCGTCGATGAATGTATGTATGCCGTAAATCGCAGCACGTACTATAACTAGCAATTTATTAGGAATTCATTCACGTACTCCCCTTTTTTATTTTTTTTAATTGGTGAATTGATTACTAGTGGGGGAGTGCAACTTTTTCTATACACGCGTAACGTCCATCGCCATAGCATTGGAAGGAAGCACTTCTGCATTAACGAATTAATAATATCCAATTCACACGTGACTCTTATGGTGGATTTTTTTTTTGACTTGGGGGCCGCGTGTGACAACTGAAGTAAGAAAGGTCAACTATCCATAATCCTTCCTTCCACGTAACATAACATTCCCGATGTCCACTCAAACAGGACCCTCTGGACTTCCTTCAAAATAAGGACCCCCAAACCCAATTATGGGGATTTGACCCTTAAAGATTCCTCCGCTTTGCATTCACTTCAACACTACACTCATCCCATAGCAACTCTACTTCACAAATAATTCGAACATGTATTTAACAACTAACGCTTAATTTGATAATTCGAACGGAGAAACTAGCCGTCCACATCGGCATTCCCAAAATTCTATGTTCCCATGGTCCCGATCGTTAACGGAAAATCCAGTCTTGTTTTCTCAAAAAACCGAGCAAGATTGCAACGTTTCACTTTACAACAACATTTTCCCGATGTAAACTTCGTGGGCAAAAGCAGTCGAGAGGTCCTGTTTCAGCATTCACCATTTGCTATGGCCTATGGCTGTATATGATACTTGTGATGAACAAGTCTCTGTTCAATCGTCCCAACTTGAGGGTCCGCCCATCCCGACTTCAATTGTGGAAGATCCAAGCACAGAGGGGTCGAAGCTCATCTTCTTGGATTTCTTCTTTTTGGGGGGGAAACTAACCGATTCGCCTGCGAAGCTTGATTTTTTGACATTTTTGTTGATCACCTCTTCCTTCGTACCTCCCCTATCATCATCATCATCTCCGCCTTCCGCTTGGAAAAGCTCCGAAAACGCAGCTTCTGGATCATCAATGACATCGATCTCGCTATAAACCTTTCCCTTCGACTTCCTTTTCTCTTTCTTCTCCACTGGCTCATCACCCCCTCCGGCGGCTTGACTGTCTTTCTTCGGCAAATCATCTTGTGATTTCTGTCGTTTCCTCTTACGATCCTTCTCTAGAATATAACCCTCAGCTCCATCACCACTTTTACTCTTTTTCTCCTTAGCGAGTGATTGCTCTTTTAGTTTTGCTTTCCCCTGGACACTATCCTTTTGTTTAACCTCTTTGACATCTTGATTGAATGAGAAATCATCAACAGCTTCAATATTACGCTCCTCATTCTTGGAGCCCCTATTGACAGGCTTGGCATTGAATATCTGCAGATTTGGCAGAGCCTTCCTGATCTGCGGCAAGGATCAAGATGATCCCAAAATCTCAGATAAGGAGGAAAAGATGCCATTCAGAATAGACACGACAGAAATCCACTAGGAAAATAGCAGAAACCTTCTTCGCCAATTTCTCATTCTCTGCAATTGGGTTCCCTTGTAAATTGAGGTTTCTTAGGTTTACTAATGATTTCAGTACCTGCAAATCTTTAGTATTAGAAGAAGCACAGCGAAAGATGTCCATAACAGAATGAACAAACAAAAAACAACAGAGAGAGAAAGTGTAACCTTCACGTCAGACCATCTTGTGATCAAATTATTTCCCAAGTCCAAGTTTTGCAGTTTCATATTCTTAGCCAATTCAGCTGGTAGAGTCTGACATTTGTTTTTTGGAGGGAGGAGAGGCAAATAATGTTAGAAATCTATAGATGGCCTTGAAAGAATTAATGTAATTGTAACAACTCCAAAGTAGGAGCAAAATCGATGAAGCAGTCATTAAACTCCCAAAAATGGGAAGCTTCCTCTCACATAAATGAAAAGCTATAACTCGGCTATTTACCTTGATGTTGTTGTGAGCTAGCCTCAGTTCTTTTAGCTCAACACATGATTTGAGTGAAGAGTCAATGGCTTCGAGTTGGCAATTTGATAGAGAGACCTAAAACCAGAAGACCATTATTCGTATTCTCTCGCAATGCCGATGGCACCAATGATAATGGACTTACCTTTGTGAGGGATTTCACCTTGAGGAGAGAGTTGCCGATATTAGTGATTGGATTCCTAGAGAGAACTAATTGAGAAATCAGAAGGAAAAAAAGAAAGAAAAAGAAGATCTCGGTTTAGCAATCCACATTAACTAGGTTGAATTGGGTACTGGAAAAGTATGTTAACTGATTGAAGAATTGATAGATATGTAATATTTGTAATGAAAGTTCACATATAAAAGCTAAAACAAGTTGGGAGTTTGCATATGCAAGACAGCATTCTCACCAAGAGTGTTCAGTTCTTTTATCTGATCAAGCTTACAAATGGAAGTGATCTCATTGTCTGCAGGAGAAGACAAAGCAGGAGATGAATGGAAAACTTGAAATAGTCTACTCAACCATAGTTGGTCTAGTGTTACGACTCACCGTTCAAAATCAATGCACGAAGGCCTACAAGAGACTGAACCTCATCCATTGAGGTAAGCTTGTTTTTCCCAGCATTCAGCACCTGATTCATAGAAGCAGTGAAGTCGAAATAAACAACTTTTTTTATTGCAGCATCATTCGAACGAACAATAGTTCAAAGAAGGAAATGCCTCAATCACACAATAATACTATTCCGCAGTCAAAATCTATCAATTGCATCGACTCCTCTGCCTTTTTTCCCTCCAATCCAAAATTCCATATGGATGTCCGAGTAATGTGTTGACCAGTGAGCAAGACATATATGGCAAAAAGCTGGTAATTTTCAAACTTTGAGGAGGTCCTCAGAGCACTTATTATTCTCGTATCATCATATTCATACTGAAAATTAGTATGGCAACAACAATAAGCCGATGATTGGTTCTTAGCACATTCAGCAGGAAACACAGGTTGAAGCTCATATATTTGATAACTCTAGTCGAAACGATTTGGCTGTCAAGACTCCAGAGGACACTTACGGTGAGGTTGAAGAGTGCTTCGACTCCTTTCAAGGTCTTGAGCTTGTTCTGAACCACAGAAAGCCACTTGAGGTTCACGCAGGGCTTCAAATCCTGATACACACAGAATTCCGAAAAAACAACTTAGCACTCACAGTTCAACATGCAGGACCAGGCAACGGCCGTACGGGAGACGACATGCGGTTCATTTCTACCTCAAGAGATGTGAGACTGTTGAACCCTAGATCGAGCCTCTGCAGGTTCCTGAAGTCCCTCAGGCACGAAACCTGGACAACACCAAATGAACCAAAGCTGGTGCGTGAGTTCTCAGCAGGAGAAGCTGGAAGTAGGCACGGCAAAACAAGGGAGGCGGCCGTACGTTGGAAAGAGCTTTGTGGTTGAGCTTGAGAGAGGAAACGGAGGCGGCGTCGGAGGCCTTGCTGTCCTTCAGGACCTGGTCGGTGCGCAGGGCACCCATCAGCATTGCCTCTCCGCTCCGCTCCGCTCCGCTCGGTGTTCCTCCCTCGACAGATCGATTAAACCCTTTTGGGCTCTGCTCTGTTTTGAGAAATCTTTATGTATAGCCCAATACGCTCTTGGCCTGTCTACTGCGGATCCACGACCATCGACATCCTGCTATATGTTTATAGCGAGCCGGACTAGACAACGACCAACATCGGATCGGATGAGCTAGCTACTCGGGGATCGATTCTATAATAACTCGAACTCTACTCGGCCTTGCCGAGCTCGAGGCAAGCCCAAGTCGAGCTTTTTATTTGCATGAACCGAGCTCGAGCTCGCCGGCATTGGAACCACCGATCTCACGAGCTTAATCGAGGAGGTTCTATGGAAAATTACATATATGCTCTTTTATTTCTGATCCAAGCCCATACTTTTGCTATCTTTTATGCAAGATTAGGCTGGACTTTTTTCTTTTCTCCCAAAAAGCCTAAACAAACCGAGCACGACTTGCTCAGTTGCATACCGAGCCAACCTCCAGCTGAGATTTCAAAGCTTGGCCGAGCTGTAGCTCAACATTTATAAATCAAGTTGAATTGAGCATGCCTATACTCGAGCCCGAGATCGATAGGGAGAAATGACTTTGCCCGTAAATTTGTAGGACTCCTCTCTTTATGCCACAAAGCAATCAGTAGTATCGTAGTAACCATTTTCCCCCATTATTCCTTAATTTGATTTTGATCCTAAAGTTCTCTAACACCCACAAGTTGATTTGAAGGGATCTGTTTAACTTCAGAATGGGAAGAATACTCAAAATCCAAGGCTAGTATTGCCCTTGAAAAAATTTTGCCAATGCAATCTACCAGGCATTCTTTGATCTTCCTCCCAACAATCCCACAGAATACAGTGTTTCCTCCGAGTCAATGTCCAACCATGGACCCCGACTTTCAAAAAAAGAAAAAAAGCAATACAATTACGCATAAATTACCTATATCCTCGAAACTCATGGCTATGATCACTCGGGTAAATTAACATTAGGCGTTCCTATGAGATATACTTGTCTTGCTGCTCCTGAAGCAGCCTTCCGGATGTCTTGGCATCAAGATATAGAGTAGTTACTTCCTCAATGTCCGCCTACAGATTGCAAACACAAACATGAGAATACATGGGATGGAACGAAAAATTAAGTGGTCAGGCGACTGCGTGTCTTGAGGAGCTCAGGAATTACTGAAAGCTACCTTGCAAATGCTATCTCGGCCATTCATCTTGGCCACGACACTGGCAGGGGACAACAGCTGCACTGCATGCCTGTAAAGACAAGGGGAAAATAAAAATTTGAATAAACCAAGCACTAAGAAAGAGGAGTAAAATCACATTTAAACTCGAGCAGAAATATCAGATGAAATTCAAGACCTTAAAGATGTTTTCTGTCCAATTTCTCCCAAGTAAGCCAGGCTTTCCTCATCCACCATCAATTCCTCCACCTGAGCACGGATCGCAATAATCTGCCCAAGAAAAGAAACAACTTGCATAAATCACTAGGCGTGATATTTATATATTTGGATATGGGCAAAAGGGTGTTTTAATGGAAACTTGAAGCACAGGCGGAAGGAGAACCTGTATCATCTCAGCAGGGCCATAGGTTTGTGCTCGGATGATCACCAACCGGTCTAACAAGTCTACAGGTATGCCATGAGGACTGGGCATATCTGTTCCCCTGCATATATTGCAATGCGCAAATTCAGAACAACTCACTCTCGAAGGAGTTCAATACTTGCCCTTTGGCTTGAAAAGATAATTTATACCTGACATTGCATATCCCCCTATTTGTCGCAAAGATCACAATAGGTGATAGTGAGCTCTCCAGAGCACGATTCAGATACGAAAAGCACTCCATATCCAACATATGAACCTACAAATTGTGAAGTTGGGGACATAGTATTTACTTGGATACAGCATGAACAAGATGTAAAGGAAAAAAAAGAAGGGCACCTCATCAATAAATAGAACCCCAGGTACAAGCTCAGCGACCCCTTCATCGATGTAACGGTTTACAACCTGTCAATAGCAAAATTCCATCATTGAATAAATGTGATTTGCAGAAATACCATTACATTTCTCAAAAGTTCAAGCTTTACCTTATTTATTTCCTGCCTTAACTTGTCGGTGATCTCTGTCTTCCTGGGTTTCATCATCTGTCCCATCAAGGATAATATGTCTTGTCCTCCTTGAGGCTGGGCATTTGCAGCATCCAGGTCATGCAGTGTTACATCCTGATGAAATATGACAGTGTTAAGAAACCAGAATAGAAGGAAAAGTAAGACGCATGCACATTAATCTGGATACACCTGAACTATCTTCTAAGTATGGAAATGGAAGAACGCTTACCTGAACTATCTCCTTCTTCTTATGAACTTCTCCTTTGGGAAGTGGAACATACTCCTCGGCTTCAAGGTCAAATTCTGTGGCAAAAGCATCACTCCTACCAACCCTTTTGACCGCTCCGCTATTGGCTTCTATGTATATAACATCACCAACAGCAACCTACATGCAATGACAACCATCAGCACAAATCCATATCATAACTGAAGCAAAAATCTTCAAATGAAAATTTGGCCGTGCAGGTTTTATAGTTAGAAAGAAGATGCATTGCCCAACAATAGTGGATTAATATATAGCAAGAGCGAAACATATACCTTTTCCTTGATCAAAGCATCATAGATTGTCGGGTCCAATTTCAGTTGCTTGGTTCCTTTAACAGTTTTTAATCCGACAATAACGTGGCTAATGCTTTTGCCATAGCCGCCGGTGACACTCTCAGTTTCTTCTGGGGAAAGCTCAGTGACCTATAATGACCTTAGCAAACCATCATCACCAACTGAACCAAAGTTCCATCAAAACAAAAACAAAACAAAGGGTCATGCTAATCAGAGGAAACTTGCCTCTCCTTCATAGACTTCTTTGTTTTCTTTTATACGCAAGCCAATGGCTCTCCGAAAGTTCTCCATCAAAACCTCAGTTTTCTTGACTTCTGAAGAGTATACTTCGGAACCAACCATGGGGCAGAATGGAACCTTGCTCCCAAGCTCCTGGGCTATTCCTAGGGCCAGTGCTGTCTTCCCAGTACCAGGAGGACCGGCAAGCAGGAGAGCTCGACCCGCCATCTTCTTCTGCCTAATCATATCGACTACAAGACCAGCGGCTTCTCTTGCTTCCGCTTGACCCACGAATCCAGCAGCCAAAGGCATTGCATTTCCACTGGCCTGAAGATACATCGACACCATCAGCTCGATAGATATGGATAAAAATGAAACCTTTTTGAACTCCTCAATACCAACCCAAAGCCCTAAACCCTCCAAAAACCAAGAAGCGAGTAGCTAGGCCAGGCCAGACCAGCAACAAATTGAAGCAATGACCAGTCTCGGGGGAAAGAGACTGAAACTGAAAGAATCTGGAATCAACCGAAGAGGATAGAGCTTGGCAGCATACATCGAGACCGAGGCCTTTGATGTGAGTGTGGGTGGCTATGCGCTGCTTCTTTGTGGTGGACTGCACCTCCTCTATCTTCATCTTTTCCATCAACCGCTCACCCCAAAGCTCTGTCTGCTGATTTCAGCTCGCTGAGTCGTCTTCGAGACGCCGGAGAGTCGTCGTATAGGTTAACGGAGCCGAACCGAGAGAAGCTCCGCGAAGGGGCAACAATGGCGTCCCGCCTTCGGTTAAAAGGGTAGTATAGTAATCCCCTGCTTCTCTGCCTTGCTGCTATAAGGTGCACCGTCGACTCTAGCTCGCCACGTGTCCGATCGCACCCGGTCCGCTCCGGTCCGGTCCATCAAGTCATCAACCAACACCCCTCTCTCTCTCTCTCTCTCTACCCATCTTCCCAGCATTGAATTTATCTGCCATAGATATTTTCTTTCATCTTCCATTTGCAACGTTGAAGCGGCAGAGAAGCTGATAAGGCCCCTGCAATGGAGACGCTCTCGGGGCTTAGATGCTCCACCGCCGTCGCCCACTTCCCCTTCCCTCGCCGTTCTCGTACTTCTCGCCGCCATAGAGATGTCTTCTTGGTAACTAACCAGTCCGTCTCTTCGCTGAAAACAAGCGTTAGCCCAGGTACGGATGGGAAAGTCCATTTTTGGTCTGATTTGATGCTGGGGATGGGAATTCTGTTCATTTCGTGTGGACTGCTGGTGAAAAATCCTGCCTTTACCATTCAAGCATTGTTGTGTGGTATGCTATTGGCTTGTTGTGCCTGGGGAGTGAAGAGAACCACTGAGCCAGTTCATTGGGAAATGCCATTTCTTAGTGTCTTAATTTGGTTAAATTCTTGTGCTTTGAGGAGCAGCATGAGATTATGCATGCAAAAGGGTTGGCAAGAAACGCAGGAATGGTATGAATTTTGCGTGTTAAATGCTCTGTCACTGTTGTTGTGGTGCTTGATTTTTCGCCGAAATAATATTGATTTGTGGCTCTTATGATCCTCATCTTCCTCGTAAGGTTTGTTTATTTCGTTAAGCTTGATACTAAAGTAAGCTTGATCTGCAATGGAGCTTTACTTTGTTGGTGATATGGCTGTCAGAATATTGACGTTTTGCAGATCCTCTTGATGGGCAGTAAAATGGTGCAAAGATCTGTGAGTTTCTAATTTCTTTTACTCACCATTCGTGTTTCTTGCATTTTTTTTTCTAGAGAGCGAACTCCTAGAAGAGGAAGTTTTGAGGACATTCTTGAAGGATAGGAAGTTAACTGGAGATTTCATATCAAAGGCTTCCGATATCATCTGGCAGAGGGACGCTTTGAAACTTATAAATGATGATGCTTTGGATCCTCATGATGATTTTCAACAGCAAAATTTGGTAAAATCCTCAGCCTTAACTTCTGTGGTAAATTACTAATGTCTTGAAATACCCTGAAATAGTCTCTTATCTTCTATTGTAGTCTCTGGAAAATAATGGCGGCTTCTTAAAACTGTCAAGGACCCATAAATGGGTAGTGGGTGACGATTCTGCCCCATTGAACAAGAAAACCGTAGCCAAGGTATGTTCCTTGTCTGCTTCAGCAGGTTCTTGAAGTTGGACAGAATTATTTGAATGACAACGAATTTGAAACTTTATAGTTTTTTTAGACAAAGAGGAATTATCATCTGACTGCAGATTCATTTTGTGACAGGCACTTCAAGATGACAGAGAGAAGAGGAAGAAGCTAAACCTTCTGCAATACGAAGCAGTATGATGCATTCTTGACTGAATGTTCTTCCAAAAGTAAATTTCCATTTGTGTTTTACATTTTCTCGCATAATGAAAGTGACTGGTCTCTGTTCTTTTTTTCTTGCAGCTGAAGAGGGAATTGACACTATTATCAGTTGGTATTGGAACTGCGTGTTCTGGGTATTGCTTGGTCGTCCTGTCTGTCCAGGTATAATCGGCGAACTTAATAACCTTGTCCACAATCTTTAGTCAAGTTATTGCTGAATGAAGTTATTATTTTGAACTAGTCAAGTTATTGCTGAATGAAGTTATTATTTTGAAACTTGCAAATTGGTGTATCAACGTTAAACAATTTGGTGGTTTTTCCTTTTGATTAGGCCGCTATCAGTTATGCTATTGGAGTTCTTTTCAGGTAAGTTTTTGAGGTATAAATTTTCCTATCTGGGGAGATTGGCATGCTCTGTTTGTTACTCTAACGGGTAACTTCTTCAGTGCAGCTGCTTGTACCTTCAGCTCTTGTGCCAACATGCAGACAACTTATCTAAGGAGATGGTTCCTCGGATCTTCAAACAGAAAAGGAGGAAGAAGTATGAACCGCGGAACTCCAAGTTGATCTATTTTAGGACCATATTAATGTTCTTGGATGTAAAAGGTTTTCCTTGAGGTCCTATGGGTCTTCTGTTTTCTCAGGATCGGAATAAGAAGCGAGGACCTGAGTGATTTTCTGGAGAGATCAATTAAAGGCAGCGGCATCGCTCTTTCGTCTCCAAGGCTTGTGATTCCTGCTGCAATATACGGGCTGTGGGTGCTCTCCTATCAATATATTAAGTCTGACTTCTTTGATTTTCAGGTATTCATCAAGGAAAAAGCATTCAATGCACTAAGGCAACTGAAGCTAATAATTGCTATACATGTAAGCATCAAAATAGAAACTTGTGTTTGTAAATAGCTTCTCCTTCTGCACTTTTGCACAGCTTGTGCCAGCCATGCTCGGGATGTTCGTGTACAAAGCTGCGGCGCTTGTCCAAGTCTACAGAGATAACGAGGACCTGAAGTTCATCTTCCCAGAAAATGAGGAAGGGTCAAGCTACTAACATGATGCTGCCTAGTACATCAATACGAGATCATCACTGCTGTCATGTTTTGTTACTTCAGGGGGAACAGCTGAACACTCATGAGTCTGCTTCATTGCCACTTTTAGATCATGACCCGGTTCTTCATCTAGTATCATGGAGATCCACATATATGCCGGGAGAAGCTCGTAGGGAAGAAGCGACTCGGAATGAATGGGATAAGATCTTCGAGCGGATTGAATATTTCTGCTGTGAAGATTGAGTGGGCAGATTCGCTGCTTCCACCATCTTTGATGTATTTCCATTACGGGAAGGAGATCAACATATGAGATCTCCGTAATGTATCATGTCTTGGTTTAAGATTCTCCAGTATAAATTGAGAATTTCATCATATCCAAGTTACAATTCATTCATGTTAATAAGATATATATCATACCAGAGCGAAAGCACTTCCAGGTCCGGTTTTGATCGATAAATTCTCGGGTTCCGTTTTCTACTTGTTAGTAATAGTAATTCTAAAACACGAATGGGAAGATTAGCAATGGGAAAATTAGCAGAGTAATCGACACCTGTTGATCATCATATATATATATTTTTCAGTGCAATTTTTTTGATTAATTGTCATTTTCTTATTAACTGTAGCACGGCTCGTAATTTAATTACGGTTGATTATCATATATATATATTTTTCAGTGCGAATTTTTCGATTAATAGTCATTTTCTTATCAACTGTTTCACGGCTCGTGATTAATTATCGACAATTATAGATCCATCCGCCAAAGCCATCTCTCTCTCTCTCTCTCTCTCTCATACGACCACAAGAGGTAAGTGCCGGCAAGTGAAGTGAAGAAGAGAGCCATTCCTCCCCTCCGACGCATCAAACAAACCGCTCATCTCTCTCCGTCTCTCTCCGTCTCTGGCGCCGCTCCGTAGATCGGTCGATTCGACTGGTGAAAGCCTAAATCGAGCTCAAGCTCCAGTTCCATGGCATCGAAGAAGCAAGGCCAGCGCCAGGTGCTGGAGTCCATGTACTCGGTCATCGCTCTGGTTTTCATGCTGGTGGCCTGCGTCGAGCTCGGCGATGCTGCCTCCGCCGTCGACGTCTACCGCCTGATCCAGTACGACATCTCCGGCGTCCCTTTCGGATCTCGCCTCGCCAGCCTCAACCACCACGCCTCCTCCTTGCACTTCTCTCCCGGTGCCGATCTCTCCCGCACTGTTCTCGTCATTCCTGTTCGCGAACTGGACCTCGGTTTCGTTAAAGGTAGCTACTTTCACCTTGCTGCTACCTTATTCAAAGCTTAGCGAGCTGCCAGGAGAGGATCTGATTGATATATCAGATAAGTATATGAATCATATGCCGACCAGTAATCTCGTAAATTTCTATATCATGTGAGCTCGGTGATTCATTTTTGTGAATCCTTTGCTGCTAAACTTCTCCTCCAATTCATCAGGAAAAATGAACTCTTTTTTCCCGAAGTCAGGCTTGAACTTATGAAGCTACATTAATGCGACAGTTTCCTTCTAAGCAATGTTGTAAGCTTACTCATTGTCACGTGCTGTTCTGTTTGGATGTAATCAAAGCGATGACAATAACATGTGTTGTCACAGTAGCTCGCTCTACTTTCATCTTTACCGCATCTGAGCTAGACGAGTTCTTAATCCTTTCGCCTTGCACTATGTCATTCTTCACGCATTGTTTCCTCCCTAATTTATAATACTCCAACACCGATATCTCTGAACCCCAAAGTTGATATTGCTGTTTTTAATAAATGGCAGAATATATATCTCAAAGACAGCCACTGGGGGGTCTGTTATTTCTGCTGCCTCAGATATTTTCTTTTGAAAATAAAGAAGGAACAACGGATAGCGACCAGAATGGTGGGCTAGAACTGCTCAAGAACAAGTTGATAGAGCTTGAACAGTCACTTATACATGCCAACATACTTGTGAGTGGAGTCACTGTCTCTGGTTTCTCATTTTTCTCCCTCTCATTTTGACATAAATGTAACGTGAGGGCTCCATATCTTATGGATGTGCACTGAATACTGTGCTCTTCTCTTTTTTATTTTTCCCACCATGTCCGCTGTCCTAAGGTCAACCTGCAGTTCGAAATATTAGTCCGACACCATTTTGCTAACAGTATTAGTTCGTAATATCTTCTTGGGGTGGATGTTGCAGTATCCAGTTTATTTTGCTTTTGAGGATGAGAATGTGAATGCTGTGTTGGCTGATATCAAGAAAAATGATGCCGCTGGTCAGCAGGCGACTGCAACAACCGGCGGGTGGGTTACTTATTTGATCAAAGCTGTGAAACAGGCTGTCAATTTTTTACATATAGGATTATTGCCTATCATTGCCTACTGGATTTATCAATTTCTCACTTTTGCCTTTAATTCCTTAGGTTAACTTTGTTTTTGGATAAATTCCAGATACAAGTTTGTGGTATCAGCTCCGGAGCCCAAGAAAGTTGCATCTCCCGTCATCACTAACATTCAGGTTTGAGTCTTGTGTCACTTAGTTCTGGTTATATACTTATAATGATCAGAAAACATGTAGATTCTCTTTTGTCTCTGCAGTTTGTGCTCTCAACTGATATTCTCAGCCCCCCAATAACCTTTTACTTCCCTTAATTTCTTCTTTTTGAGCTTTTGGTTTGAAAGCAGTTGGCTTGCCATCTGATTGGTTGAGTATGACACTTTCTGCATTTGTGTATAGTTGCCTTTTTAATTGCTTGCAGTATGCTGAAATTTCCACTTTATTTATGTCACTATATGAGTTGAATTATAGAAGTTTGCATCTGGAGAAGCAGTTGTACGCCACTATTTTTTTCGCTTTGGGGATAGTTTTCTATCATTGTCTCGTCTATTCACTGAGTTCATGTTCTGCTTTTTGTTTAATTTATTAGTTTATCCTAATTATATTTCAATATTGTACTGAAGTTGCATGTCTTACCCAGAAATCGCATAATTATTGTATGGTCAGAAGTAACACGAATTAAGACCTTATATGCTTTCTTAAGAAATCTTTCTAGTTTCAATTGATTTTATCTCAATTTATGGAATTTGGATCTGAGCTCATTCGATTATTATCAGGGATGGTTGCCAGGATTGAAAGCTGATGGGGATGCGACTCAACTACCAACCATTGCTATAGTGGTATCTTATGATACATTTGGGGCTGCTCCGGTAATTAGCTTGGTCCTGTTTTTTTACACATAATTTATACCTTCAAATCTATATATTGAGTATTACTGTTTCTACATGCAGGCATTATCGGTTGGAAGTGATAGCAATGGGAGTGGTGTTGTAGCACTGCTGGAAATAGCTAGGTTGTTTTCTATCTTGTACTCAAATCCCAAGACAAGAGGAAGATATAATTTGCTTTTTGGGCTCACATCCGGCGGACCGTATAATTACAATGGAACTCACAAGGTACTTCACTGTTCTTGATGAGCTGCTTTCAGTAAAATCCTTGTTGCAATCTTTTATAACGTGTTTTGTCAATGACTTCTTGTCGTTTTAGCTGACTAATTTTGGATTGTTCCCTTTGTAGTGGCTTCGGAGCTTTGATCAGCGTTTGAGGGAGTCTATTGATTATGCCATTTGTTTGAATAGTGTTGGCTCATGGGACAATGAATTGCATCTTCATGTGTCCAAGCCCCCAGAAAATGCCTACATAAAGCAGATTTTTGAAGTAAGTAATCAAATATATAAAACACTAATATTCAGGCTTTATTTTCTGTGTTGCATTTTACTGACTTCTTAGCTGCTGTTGCAGGGTTTTACTAATGTAGCAGAAGAGTTGGGAGTTAAAGTTGGTCTGAAGCACAAGAAGATAAACATATCAAATTCACGAGTAAGTTGAGGTTACCCTTGTAACTTGTTCTACAGACATTCTTTGCTTTCATTAGGCTTTCAATTATGCTGTTCAGAATTGATAGAAATTGAGGCCGTTTTCATAGGTAGCTTGGGAGCATGAACAGTTTTCACGACTTAGAATCACTGCTGCAACCCTTTCAGAGCTGTCTGTGGCACCAGGATTACTAGAAAGCACTGGAGGTTTGTCTGATGGCAGGTAACCTTTTCCATTTTCAGTGCTTTCTAAAGCTAAAGTATATTCTAATTTTCCACTGAATCACATTATATTAGAAATGTAGTATTTAGCTAAGAATTTGTTACTTGCAGGCATTTCCTAAATGAAAATGCGGTTATCAGAACTGTCAAGTTAGTCGCTGAAAGTCTTGCGGTAAAGTTCTTATATCTAAACATATTTTGTTTTTGGATATGGTCAATGGATCAACAGATGTATATACAGACTAATAGGAGAAACAAAAGCTAGATCCTGAATGCTGGTCTTCGTGCTAGTCCAAAGAGATGTATCTATGTGCCGAAGATGCAGAATCAACACATATTTGTTATTTCTTAGAATGACTTGAGGGCAAATGATCTCTCAGTGGATCCAGATTGATAGTACCTGCACGATTCATCTAAGATCCTGCAAAATTAGATTACTTGAGACGATTCTACTTTTGTTTAGGACCTTAATATTAGGCTTTTAATGCTGAAGATATTGCACTGGAAGTTTCTCAGGCTCTGACATATGATCGGAAGATTTCTTTTTTCTTAAAAAGATTTTACAGAGGCTCGGTTAAGATGCCAGATTTAGAAACAAATATTTAGATGAGTTATGTGGAGAAGTGATGAAGAAGCTTCCATTGTTGTGTTGGATCTTTACGCTTTATCTGATGGAACATCTGAACCAGCAAATCTTTAGCTATTTCATTTCCTTATTGGATTATGATCCAACCCCCTGCATAAAGATAGATGATGTTAAGGTCTTACATGTTCCTCATCTCAATGTCCTTTTCTATGTTTGCAGAGGCACATTTATGGCCACCAGGGAAAGAGCATTGAAATCTTTGCCAATGGTAGCAGTTTGGCTGTTAATCCTTCTTACATAAGATCTTGGTTGGATCTTTTGTCACGAACACCTCGAGTAGCCCCATTTCTTTCAAAGAACGACCCTTTTGTCATGGCTTTGAAAAAGGTTTCTAGTCTCTTCTCCTATGCGACATCATGAGTTTTTGTTAACGATCTCTCTCTTTCTAGTTATATGCCTTTACTTATTCTCATTTACCATGTCTTCTGTTGACAGGAACTGACAGACCACACTGATGAAGTAATTATGCAAAATGAGGTGCTGGACGGAATGTTCACTTTCTATGATTCCACGAAAGCTACTCTTAATGTATACCAGGTATGTCGCCTTGCCACTTACTTTTATTATCTTCTTATGTCGATGAACATTCTATTCAATTGATATCTCACGGTTTGTGTGGGGATACTGAAGAACAGTTGTATCTGGCAGGTTGCTAGTGTGACCTTCGACTTGCTGTTGCTTCTGGTGTTGGGATCGTATCTAATTGTTCTGTTTAGTTTTCTTGTCATCATAACTAGGGTAAGTTCGTTCTCCAAAGCCAGCTTCCAAAATGTCTATCCTGGACAGGGAAATAGGAAACACGTAAAATGCTAAATTCATGTTGCTATGTCACAGGGTCTGGATGATCTCATCAGTCTATTCAGGCGACCTCCCTCTCGAAAGGTGAAAACCGCCTAGATGATTGGATCAGCACATGCCGTGGATCCACTGTCCTAAGCTCATATTTTAGTTAACCCCGAGGACATCTCTCAAGTAGCTTCAAACTGTTAGCTGCCAACAGCAGTTTCTTGGTGTTTCCCGACTAGTTTTAACTTAGCTCGATCTCACAGGTGCCATGTCTTGGTCCTGATGTTTTGTATTCCTCTTATAGGCCGTGCCACTACAAGGGTCATGATCGAGATGAGGGAATTTATTTCCTTTTGGAGTTAGGCAGAAGATATATAATTTTTCGATGTGTCAACAAAAATTTTGCTAGTATCAAATTTTCCTAAGATGGAATGCTATTGATGCATGCTAAGCTGTGGCAATGTGCCGAATCGGTATTATCTTGAGGATGCATTGGATGTAGTTATTCAGGGGCCTCGATGGACACCATGCCCGCAATTAGGT
Source organism: Punica granatum (assembly GCF_007655135.1). NCBI lineage: Eukaryota > Viridiplantae > Streptophyta > Magnoliopsida > Myrtales > Lythraceae > Punica > Punica granatum. The sequence continues at coordinate 26,113,816 of NC_045132.1, forward strand.
ATCAGTGATTCCATGATGTTAGCTTGATCTAGTGAATGTTCAATTTATCAACATATCTAGTCTATTTCTCGAATGGATCGCCAACGCAAATTTCAATCTATTATGCACGGGTTTGTTAAGATTAAGGAGCCTTGCCTATGCAATTTATCATACCGTGCTTGGGAGGCATCAAGCGTACCCACAAACGCGTACATCAATGGCTTCACGTTGAGGTAATACAATAATAATGACACCGATTAAGAGCAATCTCAAGAGCTGATGACTCTGCTAGTTGCCAATGCTACAAGGTAGATGTTAGGCTTCGACTATCTTCATTTCTCGATATTAATTATGAACATAGGTAATGTTGATCCTTAGACGATCAACAGCCACTTACAACCACCACTAGAATCCGAAAGGCCACACAATCCAAGCCTTTAACTTCGGGGCACATTTTCAGACTAACTCCCAAATAATACACTTAAAGCAATAATTTACATGTTGAGACATTCCCCGAAGCAACTGTTGATAGCATCTACAGTTCCTGACTCTGTCGCTTGTGTACACCCCTCGATGTTACAGCTTCTTATTAGCCCAATTTCTATGCAATGGCAAGGGCGCCAACATCTCAAGCTATCTGTTCTTATGGATCTGAGCCAGAGCCGCCACAGCTGCAGCTGGGAATCCTCGCCGGTCCTTTTCAAAGTCCTCTTTTAGCTTTGAGACTCGGGCTTCCAATCTCATGAATTCCTGCATTTGAGAAGGATGTTCTTTCTTGGAAGACCAATGATTGCCTTAAATGGTAGCACGAGTTTCTGGTGGAAAAACATAGAAATTACCTCCCGTGTAACTATCTTATGCTTCTCTTCCTGAAGCTTTGCGCAGTCTTCCTTAAGTTTCGTGTTCTCTTCCGTCAACCGTGCCTGCAAGTGGTTGAAATTTTGTTCAGCTTTCGGAATATTCTGTGCCTATTTCCAACCCCCCACACCACCACCACCACTCGCAATCACTAGAGGCCTTATCACAGGAATCTCAAAGTTAGATCACTTCAGAAAGCCCAACAATATCAACTGAGAGAGTCGGTTTTGTATGCAGCAACACGTAAGTAGTTAAAAACCCATAACCATGTTTAAAATGTCGAAGAAAAGTATCAGACCGTTTCAGATGCCATAGTAACTAACAGTTGCTCGAGGTTTTCTTTCTGAGCTATCAATGCATCCTTTTCTTGTTGAAGCTTTGCATTGTCTTCTTTCAGTCGGGCTACCTGTGCCTCCATCTGTTCAAGAGTTTCCTGCGAGTGGTCACAACTTAAGTCAATGAGATAGAATTCACAGCTATATATACGAGAAAGATATTCGGATGAACTGTGCCTAGCGGAGGATAGTAAATAACCTTGTTATTGGAGTTGATCTGACTATCCGTTTGATCAACTCTTAAATGTATACCGTTCAAAATATCCTCGAAATTCTCTCTGGCATGAACAGTGGGCGTCTGCGAGTCACTTGGAGGGGGTTTATATTTTGGGCACCCGCCATCAAATATATGGCGGTTCAAATGAGTGGTCCCACACCTGCTCGAACAAGCGTAGAATTGACCACAGTGGTTGCATTGACATTCTTCACGTTCACCGGGCCTCTTCTCAAGCCTTGTGAAATGCAGCCATACCCTTGACCTGAACTTCCCTTCTCTCTTCCGCTTCTCCCCCGTAGTTGCTTCAAAAGGAGCGGGAGACACATCTGGGTCAGGTATGATTCCGGCGGTCGCATCTATCATCTGGACAAAAGAGTATCACTAGTGAGGCCTCAAACCTTTCTGCTAAATAAGAAGTCTATGGAATTTGCAGAATGAAGGATCCACTCTTGTAGTAGCTATCCCATTCATAACAAAACGTATGGTGATCCGGGACAACATGTGATGCGGTTCGTAACTCGGCTGCTCAAGCCATTTCGCAGCACAGCTTCCCGAGCTATTTCACCTATAATAAGAAGCTTAAAAACCAAAACACACTCGCCGTAAATTTTGATCAAGTGACAGAATAAACGGTCATCAAAATTTATTAGAGAAGAAGCCATCACTCGGCCGATTTGAGCTCAAGGACTACTAGCAATGAGAAATCTCGGGCTCTAAAAAATTGTGACATTTCGACTGACGTACAATGCAAAGTTGTTCAAGTACAAAGACGCAGCAACGGCGAACCACTCAATTCGCAACGAATTCTGCTGTAAGGGAATAGAAGCTTCTCTTCATTTCTATTCTCACTATACAGCTTTGACTTGAAAGCACAACAGGGCTTCATATATGCATCAAATGGAACCTTTCAGCTCTCAGACGAACAATGTAATGCCAGTGGAAACCCGAACGAAAGAACAATCAAAACCATGAAACTTACAAAACTTGATTGCGAGAGTCATATGCACAAATTATTCCAAATTCAGAATCAGAAATCAATCAAAGAACAAACCTTCCCTGCACAGAGACGTCATAAATCATCAAAATTTGCGAAATTGAAGCAAAATTCAAGCAGAAAACGATCAGATTGAACAATGCAAAAGAGGAGGAGAGATCAAAATCAAACAGCATGTGGCGAACCTGAAGCGGTTCGGCGAATTGATCCGAAGAACTCATCGGGCATCACCGGCGAGGGAGGGACGGTCGATCGATCCATGGCTGAGGGAGGTTGCTCGACTTCAGCCCGAAGACACCCCGATGTTCAGTTCTCGGGCCGGGCTGCAGTCCCAGTCAAGGAGAACTTGAGCTCGCATTTTACCGGGCCGATTTCTCCGTCAGCCCAATTGACCATGTGGGCTCTACGGGCCGGTTGAAGCCCGAAATTCGTATACCCTCTGGACAACGCCATTCCTCTTCGCCTAAGAATAGTGGCACTGAGGAGTATCGAATTTTTCAATCGACAAAAAAGGTGTGAAAAAGTTATCCGGTTATGGGCGGGACTGTATGGGGGAGGGAGTAAATGAACACAGTTCACTGCAAATACAACACAATCGATTAGAGCCGAGGTGCAGTCAACTGTATTCATTTAGAACTCTCAGATGGTCATGCTAAAAGATCGAATACGCTTCCAAAAGATGTTCGATAGAGCTTATACAGAAATCGCCTGTCAATAATATTATTATCGGATGGAGTCATGCCGCCATTTATGAAGTATTCTCATTAGGCAGCAAGCAAGCTATTCCATTCATCCAATGTCTACGAGTGATCCAGCCCTTGATCTCAAACTTGAAGTGGCAATAGGCGTTGATTATACAATCCCGAGCAACGTTGCTATTGCTGCAATGGAATATAATATTTTTTTGGTAAAGTTGTTGATATCGATTGTTGCCAACCTACGATCGAGACAAATTCCGATTTAAATATAGTAATTTAGCGGCTGGTTAATGGGAACTTATCATATTATATATATAATAAGTAGTGGTGATGAGATTGGGACGGATCAATTACATAGAACAGATCGGCTTCCAAAAAGATTGTACTCTTTAGGCAAACACACATTAGCGTTGACGGTGCTTATAATGCAAACTCGGAGCCGTAAAGTTTGGAAATTTTAGGATTGAAAAACATAAAATATCATAAATGGACTTTCTTTTGACTCTCCAACTAATGGATTTTCCCATGAGGAAACTAATGGATTTTCTTGTACAGATCTCACTTATAATCGATAAGAAATGAATGTTTCTCTGAACGTGATTCATGCTGTGAATTCGTCCTAGAGTGCAACAGTAGGTTATTATAAGCATATTTCCACCGATTCTTTTAAAGCAGATGCATACAGTTTTTAGTAGGAAACTTCAAAACCATGGCTTCCGTAAAATTTGAAAATCGCAAGTATGATTGTTTTCCCAGAGTGTAAAAGGTAAATTATGGAAATTTTCGCCCATATACATATAAAAATTTGAAAGTTAAAATGTGAAATGGGAATCCAATGAGCAGACACCACAGCAAAATTCATTATATTAATTAATTGCACATTTAAATTATCATAGACGCAGGAGAGAGAGGAGAGAGGGTGAGTGAGAGATAAAAATCTTATATGTAACAGTTATATGGAACAAAATTCACATGGTAAAATCACAACCCTTCAGGGTATCTCAATTTTTATTAGTTTTTAGAAGTATTACAAAACTTGAAAATTTAAGTGTTTTGTGATTTTGTCACGTGAATTTCATTACGTATAATTGTTGTAACTAGGTGAGAAAGTAGATAGGAGATAATTCGGGAAAGAGAGAAGGAGGGAAAATGGAGGGAAAGGAGAGTGAGTAGTTACCCTTTAGAATTATCATCATATCCATAGTTTACGGGTATTTAATTAATAAACTAGCTAGGAACGTGATTCCACTAAAAACTATTGGAAGCACGAGCAAGAAGAAAGAGTAGTAGCTACCACATTAACGTGCTTCTCTTATTTAGTATGGATAAACAAGGAGTAATTCCATATATCAAGGTGAGTCAAAATCCCACAAGTCTATAAGTTTATCTAAGTTCAGCTGTTCCAAGTCCCACATAGGCTCTTTCGAGCCACTTGTAGGATCTGCCCTGCTCGAACTTTCGGGTTTGTCCATGGATGCTCCGTATTCTCCTCCTGATGCACTAGCGTCAACGGGCCGTGCCTCCTCGGGAATCGCCACCTCTGGGCGGCGCTCGAATGCCCGGAAGCTCCCCGAAATCACGTAAACTCGGCACAATGTGAACTCATGCCTTAACTGCATTTTTTTTTTCACGCGTACATTTTATGACGTTCAATACACAATATCAGAAGATATGAAACAGAAAGGAAACCTTACCAAAAAAATTACTCATATGTGCATGCATAATTAAGTATCTATACGTACAATGCAAATGCTTATCATCTGGAAAAAGAAAATCTCTACGTTTTTTTGGGTGAATAAAAAAAAATCTCTACGTTAACCAGAGAGATAATGTATGGACCTTGGGAATATCTTGGTGGGAAGTTCTTTGAATAGCTTTGTACTCATGCATCTTCCATTCGGTTTTCCTCCCAGTATGGGCGTGCCCTAAATAGAAAACCATCGACCTCCTCAACCCGATAACCCGGTGATCTGAGGAGTAGACATAACCTGGTGACCCTGTGCCCTTCCAATATCCTGAAGCCGTGCTCCTACTGAGCCTTCCTCCCCTTGCTTCCCTTTCCTGTCTTGGCACGAAGAAAAACCACTGCTCGGTATCCCCTCGGCATAGCTCTCCCGCTAGTTCTACAAATTAACATACATGTTAACTATATATTTTTTTCTTTTGAAAACATGAATGTAATATAATCTTAAAGAAGAGGTTTCAAAAAAATTTCTAAATGCAGAGCATACATATATATATATATATATATATCAGCTTTTTCTAGCAATAAACCATTACGGGGGAGGTCCTGTGGCTCTTTCTCGTAAATGTCGATGACAGGAATGACTCGGTGTATGTGTTCTGCGTTTCGACCCTCAAGCTGGTTGTGCAAGTAGAATGAGAGCAGCTCCTCTTCATTCGGATAGAACCGATAACCTCGTGGCAGATGCTCCTTCTCCATTTTTGCCAGAGCTTGCTTTCTTGCAACCGCCCTCGGCACCATACTAAAATAAATGAGCCTTGCGATTTGTTACAATCGGCTTGAGAGGGATATACATATATAGAGGGAGAAGAAGAAGTGAGAGACCATTCCGAGTTAACTGTAGAAGAGGAAAGAAAAAAAAAAAAAAAAAGGAAGAAACGGTGCAAGGAGAGAGCTTCGAAATTTCGAACGCGTTTCTAGGGAAGAAAGTTTAAAGTGGGCTAATTAGATCTTGCCAGCTCTCGAGGACTTATGATTAATTAAATTATCCAATAACAACACAACCTTTTCTCACTTAAGTTCATGAAATATTTTCAACTTATTGACTAATAATAATTTTCCTTAGCCAAATTTCAGCATATATAGCCTGATCATGAAGTGCTTCTAGAGTTTGATCTCTATACTATAGGTAAAATACGTTCTACCTAGTGAGATTTACCAATTGTACCATTTTGAGCACAAGTAATTAAGTATTTACTTGTCATCTAGTTTGCGCGTTGCACCGATTGTTACATATACTAGACAAACGGGTCAGCGCATGTGCAGGCTAGAATTATTGTTGTAATTTACAACAATTTAGTTATAATTTTTTCTATTATAACTTCTATAAAAATATTTTTGTTTATTCCGTTACGTATCTATAACATTTGTTGTCAATGCAATCTCTCACCTTAATTAGTAGAGTGATCTGGTAATTACCCCATTGTAAGAATATATCAATTCCTTTAATTCAAAAAATATATGTTAGTTCATACATCCAACAAAAAATAAGACTTAATAATATACCAAATATTTCATGTATTCATGATTGTATCTTCATAGGTAGTTCATCGGTTGTCTAAATGAAAATAATCTCCTTCTAATTTATATACAATATTTTTTTACTTACTTCTAAATGAAAATGAGTCTTATAATTCCATTGTAGTTTTGATTTTTACAGTTGATAAAGAACTTTCCCATTCAAATTTGGCTCCATGTTGGAGATCGTACAGCCCAAAAATGGGGTCTTTCCTTGGAACACGATTATATCCATGATAATCAAATTCAATTTATTATGAGTAACCTTAGATATATGATATATGATTTTTTTTATTTAAGTCTTTTCAGTTTCTAGAGTGAAGGTGGCAACACGATATCGCCAATTGTCATGTTCTCGTTAGCGGTGGCACAAAAAAGTTTCTCAATGAGGGACATCCTTTGTTCTATGTGGCACTTTCCAGTTTGTCGCTTCGCCTTTTATTATTTTATATAGATGTATTTTTAGTTAATTTATTTTCACATTAAAGTATTGAAAATAGTTTCTATACTTAATTATCTATCAAGTGCAACTAAAGTATGCAAAATGAATTTATAGAGGAGATTATAATGGAATCCTGAAATGAGGACATTCCGTTTATCCGAGGGAAAGAAATTAAAAAGAAAAAAGAAACAAGAATGCTAGAGTTAGCCCAACTTGGTTGATCTTTCGAAAATTAAATTTATAAAAATTAAAATTTAAAATTTTAAAATTTCAAAGGAAAACCGAGTTATCTTGAAATATAATGTATTATGTAAATTGCGGGAATTCAATAAAATGAGCATCGACGTCTACATTTTTATTTTTATTTTTAGCTAGTCTTTCGTTAATTGAATTTTCAAATTTTAAAAGTAAAAAAATGAGTTGTCTTTTAAATATAATGTGTTATGTAAAATATGGAAATGCAATAAAATGATATGAGTCTACGAAATCAAAGAATCTTTCAATAATTAAAAGTGAATTTTAACAAATGTCATTGACATTGCCAGTTTTATTTGTTATATCACTGATTTATCTAAAGTAAATTTTATATTTTATAATATAAGAAATTTATTTTTTTAAGAGATAATCTTTTAGTATTTTATTTGTTATTTTATTGATATGTTGATGCGTCAAGAAAATTAATTTTTCACAATTATATGATTTTTTATGATTTACTAATTTATTATTTTCTATAAAATATTTTTTTGTCATTTCTTTGTAATTTATTTGTGATTTATTAATAAGTTGAAGTGTCAAAAATATGAAAAGTCTCGAATGTCACGTGGCAGAAACTGATACATGACAAAATTTGGTGAAATGATGTGTCAAGCATACGAAATTTTTTGAATGTCACTTGTCAAATATATAAGAAATCTTGAATGTCCAATAATGGAATCTGGTGAAGTGTCACAACCATTATGTGTAATATATAAATTAAACAAGGAAGGTCAAAGGATCACCGTATTGTTTTGACGTACATGTTCTTAATTTCATTGCTACTAAATTGATCTCTCTTAGTGTGCGTGCAACCTATAAAATCTAAGAACACCATAGAACTCTTATAAATTTATCTTTATTACGAACTCGGGTCAGTTTATGTGATTTCACGCTTATTCTTTTTAAATGAAGTCTCGAATTTAGGTATCTTATGAATGACCTAAAGATGCAACCCATAATTCTTTCATATGTCAGGAGCAAACATGAGTATACTCTATGCCCTTTTAAATAAATGCTTGAATTCAGGTATATATTTTATGAATGAACGCTACCTATAATTTTTTCATATGCCAAGAGCAACTCTGAGCATCCTATGTGTTTACTTCAAATGAGGATTCTATATATCATAAAATAGTTTCTTCGATATGATTTGAGATAGCCTTAGAGAGATTTGCAGATTAATCTCAGAGGAAAATGATTTTCGGGATAGATCCCATACTTGAGCACAGGGGCGGAGCCAAAAATAAAGTTGAGGAGGGGCAAATTAAAAGTTTTGAGATAAAAAGTCAAATAATAAAATAATTCAGGGGACATTGATGGTTTTTTAGGGGCAAAAGTTAAAATTTTTACAAATTTTAGTGGCTCCGCTCCTGCTTGAGCAAATGCCGCAGCTCGTGAGAGGGCATAATGCCAAGGTTCTTTCTTCTCATGGATAAATTTGTGGATATTATCACATAGTATACATAGAAGAAATTAATCTCTTTCAAAAAAAAAAAAAGAGAAGAAAATAATCTCTGTTGCTACTCATCTCGACCCTGGGAGAATCTCCGTCGGATCGCATGTCGGATCTTCTTCCGGGCCGCCGACAACTGGGATTACTCCACTGACTTTACAGACTCTGATCAACGCCCAAAATCATTACCCTTTTCTTCTAGGCATGAATAATGAGATCTCAACAGAAAGTCAAAAGCACTCAGTAAAAAAACACGAAGTCAAAAAATTACACAGCAAAAAATAAATTAAGAAAATTTCCACCGAAAGAGAGAGAGAGAGAGAAGATAGGAAGAGAAGGAATTTACAGGATCAAAACTTGTCTGCCCATGGAAAACTAGGCCATTTATATATAAAATATTTTCAGAGGCAAATGAAGTTCAAGAGTATAGTAGAATGATGAAATAGAAATTTTAATAGTCAATAAAATGATACGGGTGTTTTCATTATATGCATTAAACTTGAAACCTATTAGGTCCTGATCAGACAAAAGCGCGCGTTATTTCACTGTGCACTGTTTGATCATTTGTACATGTTTAGGTTAGGTCCAAGTTGTAATAAGCTTATCATACGAATAGGTATGTGCTCCAATCACACTAAAATAATTAATGCACTTTCACCTAAAAAAAATAAGGATAGGGCTATTTCCACCCATTTTATGGCTAATCTACTCCATTTTTTGTTCATCTTATCAAAACACCCCCAATACTTATTATTTACAATTGGTAATATGACTCCCTAAATCTCATCTCTTCAATTCTTAATTAAATGCTACTTACTTCCCATTTGAACAATTTTCCTCTCTTTACTCTAAATATCCACTACTCCCAATTATTTTATAGATATTTTAACTTTTGTACACTAAATAAGTAAATAAGCAAAAAAATATAATTTTTGAGGTATTTTTAACTTTTGTCAACTAAATAAGCAAAAAATAGAATATTACTTATATAACCTCAAATCCCATTTATTTAGTATTACATCGCCATTTGGTTTTAGTTAAAAATAAAAAGTAATAAAGAGCCAACTCTTCATGTTCAAATGAAATGATTTTCATGACAAATATAAAAACACAACATCAGTGAATAAGAATATATATTTAAACTTATTGGTTTTATATTAATTGAGATTCTTTTATTTTCATTGATGTTTATTTTTTTAGGGAAAAGTATATAAGTAATAAGTTTGTGTTTTTTCCAAATAATAGATCCATATAATTACACTCACATAGTTATGCTTTTTCAATTTTCGTTTCGTTGGATCATAATGTTTTTAACTTGTGAGATATCAATTTGAATACCTTTTGTGAATTTATAATTATAAGACAAAAAATATAACATTGAATACATCGTCGTTAGTTATCTTCCTTGGAGTGAGAACACCGAGTCATAAAGGGAACACATGTTCCAAATATTTATTTTTTCTACTTTTAAGTAAATATTTAATTTTGTTGATTTAAATATTTATTGTGTTATCAATTAACCAAGTGATAAGATACTAGAGAAAATATATTTTGTATTTAGAGATAGCATTTTCTTCCTCATTCAGTATAGAAGAATAGGGTTTTTTTTTTAAATAATATGATGGGTAAGTCCATTTCTAGAGCAAATGAGAAAGAAGTTTCAGATTGGTAAGTTTAATGGATTGGTTAGTGATTTAAGGAGTCTATCCATATTTAATTAGAGTAATTAATGTGTTATGAGGACATTTTGATACAATGGATAACAAATGGAGTGGATTAGCCAAAATGGGGTGGAAAATAGCCCTAGCAGAAAAATAATTAATGTACAATAAAATCAAATTTCAATTTTTAGTAAATTACTTCAATTCTTACTAAATTTCATACTAATTAAATTATGCATATTTTAAAATAAATTACGCAAGTTTCAAAATAATTACAAAATTTTTGTAGTTATACTGATTTCAAAGAGTTCTATTTAATTTTTTTAATAAAACACTTGATTTTTGCTTGAATAATTAACAATTTATTTGATTATATATATATATATATATATATATATGGTACTATCTTTTTATTAATCGCAGCGTAGGATGTTCCTAAACATCCTACCAAACCATTGGAGTCGTAAGTCAGAGCATACTCGCGAGGGGACAGCATGCGCCATCTGTTCATCCACTTCATAGGTTACGATATAACTTACCAGCTAATTAAGTATCTTCCTAGGAAAAAAAAATTTATTTTCTCTTTTTTTAAAATAAATTACGTATCTTCATTAAAGCTAAAAAAGTATATATATATATATATATATATATGAGTACATTCATCCGAGATCAAAAAACAAATTCAACAGCAATTCACTCTCTCTGCCGTGCTTGCTCTGTAGAGTGGATTGACGTTATTGCGTGAGTGCTGCTTAATTAATAAGTGCACATCGTACATGATATGGACATTCTAGGAAACAATAACGTACATCATCAACTTTTCTTCTCCATTACATATATATATATATAGAGAGAGAGAGATAGAGATTACTGTTGAAGGGAGAAATTCATTGATCGAGGACGAGGACTAAATTATCCAGTTCCTGTTATCCTAATTTTCTCTTCCTTTCTTCTTGCGTTCATGCGATAACATCACTGAGCGTCAGCCGATCCCCCTGTTTCTTCTTCCTGGTACCTATGCTTGCTAGATGTGAATATGGGAATATATGGCGGCTGATGGAAAGTCGAAACGGATCGGGGAGGCTGCCAATTTTTTTTTACTAATTTTATATAATTAAAAAAATGACTTTTCTTTCACCCAAAAGGGGCAAAAAAAAAACAGAGACTTTGCCTTATAACATAATGGGGCATGGAGACACATATATACGGTTGCTATTTAGCTGGCTTTTTCCAAATAAATAAATCCACGTGTTTTTGGCTGGTGTACGTTCCTATTCAGGGACCGCATATATATGGCCGTGTATGAGTTAAATAATTCTTTTAGTTTTTTTTTTTTTCAATATAAAGGAGATTCATGAGCTAATAAAATAGAATAGATTTTTTTGTTGGACTTTAGGAATATAATAAAAACAATCCAAACGTTAAATTATCGAGGAGGGCATTAAGAGCACGTCCAATTAGAGGGTGACAAGTCCCAAATTTGAATGACCTATTCTGATGTCACATGGACTTTTACGTCAGATAAATTGAGAAAGAGAAAAAGGACCCGTTCAAGAGGGCGAAACTTGGGTCCCATTTTTAAATTTCATGAATGCGAAGCCCACCCTTTCTAATATATTTATTTATAAATTCTTCTCTTCTGCTTTTATATATATATATATATATATATATATATTTTTTTTTTTAAAAAAGGTGGCTTATAGCAGTGGGCAATGGGGGATCCGTGCGAGCCAAATGACGTCGTGCCTAAAAATGGGACTGGACCCATGTTGGACCGGCGCTTCAATGGGGGGGCAGCCCATTTCGTTGACGTGGCCTGAAATCACTAAACGAATTGTAGATAGTAAGTCATTAAACAAACATCTTTTTGGCAATAAAACCGCATTGAATTAGAAACGGTTCAAGAGGTTTAGGTTCTTTTTTGTTCAATCTGATGCAGTTTGACAGTTCAATTCCATTTTTTGTTTTTTTTACACCCCTACTTTGCACACGTGGAAGATAAAATCGCGTGAGGCGACCTAATTTTTTCTTTTAAAACTATGCTAGATTATGCAAAAAAAGATTAAAATAAAGTGCTATAATTCTCCAAATAGACGTTGTATGTGCAGTCGGCCATCTTTTCCAAATGGGGTGTCATGTAAGTTTTGTTGCATTTTTGTAAGAAATATCAGCATTGTGCTATATGATGAAAAATTCAAAATTTTCATGTTTTTAGTGAAATTAAAGCAAATTACACCGTCTCGTAAAACCACTCAATTACTTATAGAAATTAGACTTCAATTAATATTTATAAATTTACTGACAAGACTGAGTGACTCCTTAAATCGTATAACGCAATTTTTCGATTTATCCTAAGTAACCGCCCCATGGGGGTGATGAAATCACACATCAGACGTCATATTATGAAAATGGGTTAACCGCCCTACATAGTGGAGTGGTACGGTCAATCATCATGGCTAAAGTTTATTATTATATATACATGTGCCCATTGATAGACCGACTATTGAGAAAACATTGTACTTTATTATTTAGTATATTAGTTACTCTCTCTGTCCATGACAATATTCTCATTATTTCTTGGGGCAATAATGAAAGTGGAAATAGACTCGCATTACATAGAATATAATGACCATTCTTATGGATTTATATTTCACTATATTTGGTTCATGCGTCTTCATTGTAATCGAAAAAAAATGAACAATCTTATAATAATATATAAAATCTTAAATATGATATAATGTTTCGATGCGAACGCGAATTCTAAAGCCTTTAATTCCACGTAGATTAAACATTTAATTTCAGTTAAATAAATTTACTATATTCTATTTGTATTAGATTCAACGAATGTACGATATTTGTCCATATTATATGCATATAGTAATATATTTATATATATAATTATGAATTTTCTTAAAATATTAAAAGTCTTTTGAATTGTTAGAAAGAATTTCTTAAAATTCATGATTTTTTTTTCAAGTTCAATGTACTGAATTCCCGATAAATACAAAACGAAATTCTTTTTATCCGTCAAACTCTACTCATTTTTTCTTTTTTTTACAGCCTAACCTATTCTCGACATCTCCCACTTTTCATTTGCACAACATTTTATTACATAATTATTGTCTCTATAATATATATCATTCGCTCCATACGACTAAAATACATATGGTTGGCCATCATGATTTTATCTATATGACTCACTCATAATTTTTGCCTCCCTATAACTTATGTCATTGGTTTGATACGACTAGAATATACATATTTATTGTTACTAATTTGCTTCTCCAACCGATTATCAACTGTTGCAGGAAGCTGTGCTCATAGATGGATATATGGTTCAACCTTCTCACATATTCAGAGGGGCCAATGGATGTGTTGACGCTCTTGCCAAGATGTCACCAATTAGTAGTACTAGATTAGTAGATTTAGCTCCTACAGTCCTACTTCGGTATTTCAGTTGCATGTTTTAGATGCGAATGAGAACTGTTATCCCCGTTATGTAGCTGATTATATCAGCAAGAACATTTGAGTGATTGATCGAATGAGGCTTTATTTACCAAAACAGAACAGGATACATATTTATTCGTCTTCATGATTTTACTTACGCGGGTCACTCAAAATTTTGTAAAGCTTTTTTTTTCCCTAAATAAATGATACTTTATAATGTTTATCATGTCTATATGACAAGTTATATATATATATTCATTTATGTGTCACATATGTTGATTGCTATTTTCGTCAGGGAAATGACAACATATTACCGCACCCACGAGTATCAAATAGTAAATTATTAATACTATTATTGATCCGGCCAATCTAATAAACTATAAGTAAAGTTGGCTCAAACCAAGGTGTATATATCGAAAAAAGGAAAAAAAAGAAATAGCCATACTTATTCTTCTTACTTTTATAGAACATAAACCGTTTCATTTTGAATTATTATCATTATTATTGTCGTTGTGGCTGTGGTTGTTGTTGTGGTTGTATTTCACCTCAATAAGGAGGCCCGGTCGAAATTATACGGACGTTATATTTCTATTCTGATCCGCATACCAAATTTCTAATCAATACGAAAGCCTATACTTTGACTTGACCTCTCAGCATATACTATGCTGATCCAATGCAACATTCTTAGCTTTAGCTTGGCAAAGTGGGTCCTGGAATTCGACTTCTCGAGCAAATTCATACCGTAACTTCTCCGGTGCCTCTATCTTGCTGCTTAGGTTTAGCTTTACATTTCATCCCGCCGTTCGGGTTGTGCCTGACTGACCAAATTGAGTTCGTGATGGAGCAAGCATGCATCGGCTGTGTCCTGGGCTGCATGGAATCCCGAGTTTTATATCCTTCTAACAATTTATATATCCCTTTGGGTCAGAATACTCAATCCCACGCATGATGTGTCAATACTTTCTTCATGCATAAAAAGATGTGTATTGTCCTTAAACAATGTCTCATATTTGAGTCTTAAGAGTGGAAAAAATCTACCATTAGGAGAGATTTATCCTTAGTTGGTCGATTCGATTCGAACCTCAATTAGTTACGGTCCATTAAGCTTTTCGTATAGTGTACACAGCAAAAATGTATATATAAACGCGTTCTCTAATTATATTCTCATTTAATTGTTGCGCAGGACGTAAGTAGACATTAAGTACATGACGTTATAAAATAAATCTTCAAATAAGATATAATATGGTCATGCTCGATCGTTCTGACATTATTCATCGCCAATCCAAACACGATAAAGAATTAAATCCCAGCAAAATCAATTAAAAACACAGATATTCTAAAAAGAATTTTTTTTTTTAAAAGGAGAACATCTTTGCTACTTGCAATCAAACTTAAAGCGCCATATTGGCGTGGATTCGTGCTTATTGTGACCAGAAATTTGTTTCCATCCGATCAGCTGTTCCTAGTCCCACATAGATTCTTCTAAGCCACTAGGAGGATCTGCCCGCAGTATCAAACTTTCGGGGTTCTTGACACATTCACCATCCTCCCTTTCTGATGAATTGGCCTCAGCACCCCGTGTCTGTCCAGGTTAGCCTCCACCGGGCGGCGATCAAATGCCCGGAAGGCTCCCGATACCACATAGACACGGCACACAGTGAACTCATGCCTTAACTGCAATAAGGTTCCGTCAAAAACATTATTTTGTGTTCAGTAAATGATCAGATATATATTATTTAATTAGGACATATAAAACAAAACAGTTACCAATGAAAATTTTTTTATAAATAAACTTGGCTAACTTAAGTATATATCTGCATGCATGCATGAGTATTCTACACGTACGTACGTTTAACGCTTTATATACATATATACATATATTAAAATATCAAAAAGAAAAATGTGTATGGACCCTGTGGACGGCTGGAGAATTGGAAGGGTGATGAGGAGGCATTCTATCAATGGCTTTGTACTCATTCATCTTCCATTTGGTTTTTCTTCCCGTAGGAGCTTTCCCCAAGTAGAAAACCATCGACCTCTTCACCCCGATCACTTGGTGATCCGATGAGTAGACATAGCCTGGTGATCCCGTGGCCTTCCAGTATCCCAAATCTGTGCTCCTGCTGAGCCTCCCTCCCCTTGCTTCATTTTCTTGCCTCGGCACAAAGAAGAACCACTGCTCGGTATCTCCTTGGCACTGGTCTCCCGCTAGTTCTACAAACATAAATTACGATAAATTAATTTTTGTAAAAATACAGAAACATCGATCAGCTTTGTTCTAGCAATGGAATAAATATTACGTGGGAGGTTCCATGGCTCTTTTTCATAGATGTGGATGACAGGAATAACACGACGCATGCCTTCAGGGTTTCGACCCTCTAGCTGGTTGAGCAAAAAGAATGAGACCAGCTCTTCTTCCGTAGGGTAGAAACGGAAACCTGGCCGCAATGGCTGCTGCTCCGCCATTTCAGGTGCTTCTCCTCTCGGTCTCGGCTCAAGAATAAGGATATATATATAACATCTAGGGAGAGAGAGGAGGAAGAGGAAGAGGTCAGACCATGCCGAGTGGGGATTAACATATGAAAACAATGAAAATCCAGAGTATAGGAAAGAGCGTCTTGGAAATTTTCAGACCGCGTTTCTCGGAAATAAAAGTTTACAGTGTGTGAACCATCGGATGTTATCAGCTGGCAAATACAGGATCAAAAACCATTCTACGGTGAAATGACTTTTCGGTCATTAAAAAATTATATATAATTAGCGGGAATCTTACTATACTAAAAGAGATTTGTAGTCGTTACACCATAAAGATTTATGCCCAGTAATCTGAACTCAATGGTCTCCATCAGATAATCTTTTCTTCTTCTCGATATCTCATCTGCTATATGTATATTAGAGCAGTAAAACTTTTGTTATCTGTCCGTCCCCACTCCGCCGACCTTGGGGGGGAATCCTAGGTTCTTTACCACATTTTCGATTCGATGAAATGAAATTCGAATAGGAATAATAATGACATTCTTTTCTTTTCTTTTCTTTTCTTTTTCTTGTTTTGATAACAAGAGTATTTTGACTTGGTCCAACTAATTTCACATGAATCACAGTATAAATTAATTGTATTTTGTGGAGGGAACTTATTACATCAATATTTATTGATTAGATTTCATTAGCTACAAATTAATTATTCGAGAGATGCATACAGTTAAAATTTAAATAATGAAGGTTCCACAGAAAGAAATTAGATAATGGAAGGAGTAAATAGGGAGAGACTAGAGAGAGAGAGAGAGAGAGAGAGAGAGAGATCACAGCATCTAAAACTCAATCTGGCCCGTGGGCTGTCACGATCCATGAGTGGCCCAGCCCAGCAAGGGAAGCCCAACTCAGTTTTTTCGATTTACTCGTTTAGTAGCGCGTGTTATGCAGAACCGGGAACGGCATGTGAAAGATATGATCTCACAAGGAGACACTGGCAGTCGTTTCATAATCTTGTAAAAACTTTTGGATTTTGCTTTCTCTTTTTAATATTTATTCTATTCAATTTTTATCGAATACAAAAATAATTTTGCAGATTCACAAAGAGAGCATGGCAGTTGTTTCATAATCTTGCAAAAACTTTTGGATTTTGCTTTCTCTTTTTAATATTTATTCCATTCAATTTTTATTGAATACAAAAATAATTTTGCAGATTCACAAGGAGAGTATGGCAGTTGTTTCATAATCTTGCAAAAACTTTTGGATTTTGCTTTATCTTATTAATATTTATTCCATTCAATTTTTATTGAATACAAAAATGAAAAGAAAGAAAATTTTTTTATTAGACACTATTGAAATATTTTTTTCCCATTTTTTGCTTGCTTCGTCTTTTAATGATTTACTTTATTATATTGTTTATTCTATTCAATTTTATTGAAAAAAAAAAGAAGAAGAAGAAGGAAAGTTTGTTTTATCTGACACTTTTAAAATATTTTTTTCCCTTTTAGCTCGCTTTATCTTTTTAAAATTTTAATTTATTATATCATTGACTATTTATTAGGCCCATAGTCCGTCGTAATAGAAAAAAATTGAAAATTAGCAATTAAGCATCATTGGACTTGGTCTCTTAATTTTCAAATAAAGCAACCGTACGTACGTTCAATTATTATAGTCAGTTTCTTAGTGGAGAGAAAATGGTCGACTCACGTCATTTGCATTTTATAAGCAAATATGATATCCCCTTATATTATCCAACAAGAGGATGAAAATATTAAAGGGAAAAAGAAAAGACTAAGGTCTCGTGTCGCTTTTGGCCCAGTGGTATGAATAGACAATTGCCTCGCGTCAATGTACAAGTCCACTTTAAGTCAATGTGGATGGCTTGCTTTTAATTCCAACTGGGAGATGAATTAGTTAAGATATATGTTGTATGGGAAATTTTTTGGCGATCATATTTTGTTACTTAGCATGAGAAAACACTAATCATATTATAACAAATGACAGTATTCATTATTCGAATAACTGTTATAATTGTCTTTTTTTTTTGGTAAAGGTCGTCATTGTCTTTAATTATGACAATCTTATTAATTCTTCTTTGCCGTATCATTACGAGGTATGATATGTTTTTCGTAGGATATTTTGCATTTAGTAATGAAGCGGAGTTTAACTCAACTTCATTTCAAACATAAATATATATATATATATATAGAGAGAGTTGTAATGATGGTTAAGAAAAAGTATGAGTGAGAATTAATTATATTAAATAAGAAGAAAAGTGAAAAAAATAATGATTATATTGTTGAATTGATGAAAAATTGAGTGGAGCGAAATAATTTATTATTAAAAAATTTAATTGTAATAATGATGATAAGAAATGTATGTAAGAATTTATTATAAAATAGAACTAAAAAATAAAATAGTAGCGATTATGTTGTTGAATTTGGAAAAAATGAAGTGAAGTGGAATTGAAATGGAGGTATACTCCATTCCCAAACCGAGTTGGTCGACCGAACATGACCTGACCATCATTTGAAAGGACATTAAAAAATTTCTAACATTTCAAAATTTAGTAAACAAGTCGACTACTTTAAGAAATAATTAGGCTTTACTATTAAAAAATTTAATGGCAAGATAAAG
Source organism: Punica granatum (assembly GCF_007655135.1). Taxonomy (NCBI): domain Eukaryota; kingdom Viridiplantae; phylum Streptophyta; class Magnoliopsida; order Myrtales; family Lythraceae; genus Punica; species Punica granatum. The sequence continues at coordinate 26,132,523 of NC_045132.1, forward strand.
TTTGTCCTTAATTCCTATCATGTAATTTTTCGATTTGTCCTAAGTAACCGCCGACATCAATCATAATGTGAATGGGTTGACCGCCCCATGTAATTGAGTCATAAGGATGAAATTTTAGTTTTATCAGTAAAAAATAAATAAATGAAAAACGTTACTCTCATAATTTTAAAAAATAAAGTATTTAATGTCACTTCCCTTCGACAAATGCACTCCAAAAAATCGAACTTATATCCTTCTCCTTACAAGGATTGATGTTTCTCGTTAAACCAACATTTATTGGTTTATTAACTATATATGCAACTGATGACGAATAATTGACAAAACTTTGTACTTTATTTTTTTAATAATTAATTAGTCTCTCTGTTAATTGATAATATTCTCATTATCATTTGGGGCACTAAATGAAAATGGAAACTAAATTGATCTGTATCAGAGTGAACATAAATTACAAAAATTATATACTGATCCGAATCTAATTACCATTTCATTTTTATTATATTATTGTTATTGTATTTTGGAGGCCCAATCCAGACCATAGAGACATTATTTCTATTCTGATCCGCAAGTAATTTATAATATGGTATTAACTATTAACTGCCTAGAATTCTCAAATACTATGCTGATCCAAGACAACACGCTTTCTAGATCGGCAAAGTGGGTCCTCAAATTCGACGTACATCTCGAGCAATTTCATATACCGTAACTTCTCCGGTGCCAATGCCTCTCTTGCTGCTTAGCTTTAGCTTGACATTTCATCAGGCCCCCACCCGGTTGTGTCAAAATCGTCAATCCTTGACGTGTCAATACTTTCTTAATGCATATAAAAAGGATGTGTGTTGCCTATATATAAACGAGGATTTGTATACTGTGAATGGAGAGACAATTCGTTATGGATGAGGTTTATTCCTTAATTGATTTACCTTGCTCCAACCTGAATTATTCGGAACCCGTTAGTCATGCTGTTCAAGGGGGAAAAGAAACCAAAAAAAAAGAAAGAAAAAGGTGCATGGAACGCGTTTTGCAATTCAAAGTTCTCATTTAACTTTAACTCAGGAAGTGAGTGTAGAGAGTGAGTACAGGACATTAAAAACATAAATCTTGAAATAATTAATCTGGTCGTGGTCGATCTTTCCGACATTACTTATCACCTAATAATCCAAACATGGATAAAGAATTTAAAGCCAAATCAATTGAAAACATAAATATTCTAAAAAGGACTAATCCAGAAAAATAACAAGAAAATTTAGAAATATCTTCGGCCTTTGTTGCTTGCAATTAAACTCTTTGGAGAGCCATGTTGGACGTGGATTCATGCTTAGCGTCACAAGAACTTTAGGGCCATTCGAGCTGCTCCCAGTCCCACCGGAATTCTTCGAAGCCACTAGGAGGATCTCCCTGTCTCGAACTTTCAGGGTTCTGCACATGTTCGCCCTCCTCCCCTTCTGATGCGTTGGGCACAGCAGCAGGTGTCTCTCCGGGAGTAGCCTCCACCGGGCGGCGGTCGAATGCCCGGCAGGCTCCCGATGCCACGTACACTCGGCACACAGTGAACTCATGCCTCAACTGCAATGCTTCAAAAAAAAAACATTTTCAATTTAATTAGTGCGTGATCATATATATATATATATATATATATATATTTAGGATAATATAAAACAAAACAATGCAAATTTTTATTTAAAAAAAAAGTTGGCTTACTTAAAGCATCTACATGCATATATATATATATATATATTAATGCTAATATATATAGAATTTTCCACACACATATTTATATATAATAGTAAAAAAAAGAAAGTGTCCATATGCATTCCTTAAGTACATGTGCACGGACCCTGTGGGCAGCTTGAGAATGGGATGGGTGATGGGGAGGTATTCTATCAATGGCTTTATACTCGTTCATCTTCCATTTGGTTTTCCTTCCCGTAGGAGCTTTCCCTAAGTAGAAAACCATTGACTTCTTCATCGCGATCACTCGGTGATCCGATGAGTAGACATAGCCTGGCGACCCGGTGGCCTTCCAGTATCCCAAAGGCGTGCCCCTATTAAGCCTCCCTCCTCTGGCTTCGCTTTTCTGCCTCGGCACGAAGAAAAACCACTGCTCGGTATCTTCTTGGCACCGGTCCCCCGCTAGCTCTACAAAATATATAGAAATTTTATAAAAAATAATAATTTTATGGAAATATGGAAACATCGATCCGCTTAGTTCTAACAGTGATATAAGTATTACGTACGTGGGAGGTCCCATGGCTCTTTTTCATAGATGTCGAGGACTGGAATAACACGATGCATGTCATCCTGGTTTTGACCATCGAGCTGGTTGCGCAAGAAGAACGATGCCAGCTCTTCTTCGGTAGGGTAGAAACGGAAACCCAGCGGTGGTGGCTGCTCGTCTGCCATCACAGCTGCTTCCTCGAATCGGTCTTGGCTCAGAGAAAGGATATATGTATTACATATATATATATATATATACACACATATATATATATATATGGAGAGGGACGATGAAAAGGAAGGAATCAGACCATTCCGAGTGGACTAATGAAAAGGAAGAAAATCTGGGCGTGGGAAGAACTTCTTGGAAAGTTTCTTACGCGTTTCCGGGAGAAAAAGAGTTTCGAGTGGCGCCCACCATATCTTACTGATTTAGCTAGCAAACAAAAGAGATGAAGGAATTCTTAGGGTACAATCATGTTACCATGCAATTACATTGGTGATTGAAAAAGAATACATAAAATAACCAGGATTAGTTCAAGTCGGATTCGCCTCTGGTTCTTTTAAGTAAAATATCAATTGAAATTTGGATATTATGAATAGAAAAAAATTATTGTGAGATATTTACTATTTAGTAAGTCGATTCAGTTCGAACTAAATTATTCAATACTTATTGCACTTATGAATATTAGGATACACAAAAAAAAGATAAGTAATGAGGAAGGGGATTATGTGTAATGACACACGCTCTCATGTAAAAATTAAGAGATTTCCAATCAATTCTAGTTTGGTTTTCTTGTGCCTGTCTATGCTTTTATATATATATATATATATATATATATATATTAATTTTTTTATGGTAACCGGAATGAAAACAATAAATCCTACGACATTGAAGGTGATTATACCATGTGGATAATTACCCGATAATTAATTCTTTTCTTGCGACTAAACCTTTATGTTTTTTAATTACTACGTATATAATACGATGATACGAATTTTTGAATGGAATGGAATCATCACATAAATTAATTGTATTTTGTGTAGTGATTCCAATTTATTCTCCTTTCATTAATTCCATCTTATTATAATATACAAATATTTATTGACTAGATTTTATTGGCTACAGATTAATTATAGTCAAAGAAGTTGCATGCAATTAAAATTACACAACGAAAGTTCCACACAAAAAAGTTTGTCGACAATTGTGTGAGGACCGCCTCGGCCTGTTCGGTATGATTTGGAGTAAAAGTGGGTTTATATATTATGGCTAGGGATCGAAAAGATATATACATATAAATATATTGGATAAGTGCCGGTATTCTATGTATTGAATCAGTATATACAGTGTGTAACACTCACCCATTCCCAAGACGAAAGAACAATCGTAAAACTGCTAGGCAAAGATGCACTCATCCCAAAACTAATTACAAACATGATCCCCAAACCAATCTAGCTGCTAAACTGAATTAGCAAGCTTAAACTTAACATTGAACATGGATAGGATCTCTGTAATATGAGCTTTTTGTAATGGTACTTGGAAGTAGGATTGTCGGTTGATCTTTGATTCAAAAGATTGTTGAGTTTTACAAAATGAACCGCCTTTAGCACCGTTTTGTTATTTGGATGGTTTGTTATTGAATTTTTTGATTGACAAATATAACTTAATATCTACGGTGTGGCCAGAGATATTACATTCGAGGTTGGCAATGCTTAAATGTATATGACGAGGAAGGGTTGATGCAAGCTGTTCTTCGGGAGCCCATAATCATCGGGACTCCTATTAATGACGATTTTGATGACTTGAGATTCGAGGAAAGATACACTGGTTAGGCACTGCTTGCATGAAGATAACGAGTACGGGTTGATGAAAGTTGTTCTTCAACAACCCATAATTATCGGGATTCGGGTTAACGATGAATTTTCTCATTTGAGATATAAGGACATTTATATCGGTTGGATGGGGTGATTTAGAGGGGGCACATCGTCTTACTTGTTGGATACGGTACTGAATGGCGATGGGATGGGAGAAGAAGCCGAATAAATCCATTGGGTTATGAAGAGAATGATTCCGTGGCCCTATAATCATAATAGGGATTCTGATTAATGGTGATTTTTATGACTTGAGATTGGAGGACATATACACTGGTTAAGTAGGCGGATTCATGGAGAGCCATATCATTGCTTGTCTTGTTCGGTATGGAGATGCTTTTGGTCCTGAGTAGAATGATTCCAAGGCCTTATTAGATCATTCAAAATAGAGGGTTTGCACTTTCAATCGCTACCCTTTTGTCGCCCGTCACATTGGAGGACTCAGATACGTTAATTCATTTAATATTGAATTGGATTGAATTGAACTAATTCCAAAAGAGTTGTAACTTAAACGTTATTTAGCATAATTATACAAGAATGGCTTGATCCATTTTTAGTTGTGATAGTTGAATTTGGTTATAAATTTATCCTAAATTCCATGTTCTTATTTCACGGCTTAGTCTTTATTTCTTCCATGATATCGGATAAAGTTACACCAACTGGAGCTTTCCGGGAATTATATTTGAATTAGTCACTTCGCCCGCGCGTTGCTCGTGATTATTATTCTTCAAAAAATTAGAGCATTTAATAAGAAATATGTACCATGATTTATACTATTAATCAAATTTAATTTGATCTTTAAAACGAGTAATTTGTTTATTGTTCTAGAATTTACTATGAAATAATATTTAAGTTACCTCTTAATGAAATATACTAAATTCATGATTTATTCCTACTAAAATACCTTTCCTTGCCAACTAGTAAAGACCTTTATCTATGTGAAAGCAACAATATATTTATAAGTCATTTTTAAATATGTAAAATACTTTTACGAATAAGAATAGTAAAATCAAGTCATAATAGAGTTATTTTAACCGAAATTAACGTAATTAATTTTATACTATATGGTTTTTATAAGAACTTTTAAATTTTTAAATAAAGTTAAATGCTTTCGATATTTCAAGTTCACCTTGCAGCTTCTAAACAAAATAAAACACATCCAGACTTTAAAGTTTCAATTTAAACTATAAAAATGTAGCTGTTATTTTTATCAAATTAACATAGTATGTTATTGTATGGATGCATTGTATGGTGTAAATAATATTATTTCATATCTTTCTTTAATATTCTTATTTAATTTTTTATTTAAGTAAAATTATTTTCATCAAATAAATACTTATTAATTAAGGCTATTGAAATACATAAAAAAAATGGATTAATTATTCATCCAAATTGATTTCCCTTTTTTTAAAAAAAATTCATTATTGTTAATGATAATTGTTATCAATGTTGCAAAATGAATTATCTTATAAAAAAAATTTAATTTCAGATATACTTATTTGTCGTGATCTAAATCAAAATTCGTTATTGTAATTTATTCCTAAACTTTTAATTTTAACTTCAATTTTAAGCAAAATGTCAGGGTAAATTTTTTTAAGTAAATTGGCTGATTCTAAAATATGCTTAAAACAACTTCATATAAAATATATAGATTATACATTATTATTGGAGATAATCCACGATATCATAAATCGAAGACTATAATCATTCTATTGAATTAATTGCACCTAGATAAAATTAATATTATGTATTAGTTAATGCTATATTATTTTTTAGTATTTTCTTGGTAATTGATGTTATGGGTTTAATAAAAATTAACCATGTAAAAAATAAAGATAGTTAATTAATGTCATGAGGTATATATGTCAACAGTCGTGCGATGAAAAGCTGAGGATTTGAGCTCTTGACAAATTTCAAGAAAGGACGTTAATCCTCGCTCTATCGCTTGCCATATTATATATAGATTATGTATAGATACTGGAAAAGGTCAATATATAGAGGAGGAATTAGATTAATTGGATATAAATCAATGATTCTTAGTCATTAAACCAAGAAGATGTTTTGATAGAAGAAATTAATTAATTAATTGGATATGGATTAATTAATTTTATCGGTGTGTATCATGATATTAGGAAATCAACAGATCCTGAAAAATTCAATTCGGACGGGGTCGGTTCATTAATAAGAGCAAAAAATTATCTCAATAAATGATATTCTCCATTCACAAGATCTAATTGAAAAAGATTTTGGATATCCGAAGAAGAAATAAATAGATTGGAGAATATATTGAAAAAATTATAAATAACATCGATAATTACGCAAATCTATTCATAAATTAATATTATTAAATTAAGGATAAAAGAGAAGGCATCCCAATTCATATGCTAATTCTAATTTAGGAGGCCACTTAGGCTGATTAGTTGCCTATAAATATTTATATTCCGGAAGGGTGAATAAAAAATCAAAATATTACATATTCAACTTCCTTATAAATATTTATATTCCGGAAGTGAAAATCGTGTTGGAGATGCCGTCATTTTAGATGCATGTGGGAATTAAAGAATGATTTTGCAACAATCGAAGTACATACTTAATAACAGGGACTTGCGGGCGAAGCTATTTCCATAAGGACATGAGAAATCGTGCTATAATAAGCCGAGGGTTTGAAAAATCGAGCGACTCAATGAAAGCTTAATAAGCTTTTTATATGCCTTCGTTCTTAAAATCCTTTTGTCAACAGCAAATTCCACAAACATTTAGGGCATGTTTGATTTCGGAATTTAATTTTAATTTGATTTTGATTTTGATTTTGATTGTGGAAAAGGAAGAATGAGATGATGTTATAAATTTGACTTGGGAAACGTGTATTTTTGTTATGTAGTGAGTAGAGTTAAAATCAAAATCATAATTCTAAAATCAGATTATGAAAATAAACGCAGCCTTACGGTCAAAAAAAGCAAAATCCTTTTCTTCACATTTGGGGCTGGGCCCAAATTCAATGGACCTAATAATTCTAACCGACTCAGCCATTATTATGACACCGACAGCGATACATCCGTAAACTATAAATGGAAGCCCCGACTTGTCCGGCTGACTAAATCGAACTCGAAGAAAGAGAGTTCGGTCTTTGCATCTGCTTCTGCTGCGTTTTATGTAACAGATTGACGAAGACGAAACGCATCCCTTTCCGTTTCCCAGCATCAGCGATGAAGGTTACGGACCTGTTTGGTTTCGGAGTTTTATTTTAGAATCATGATTTTGATTTTAACTCTACCCACTATACAATAAAAACATACGTTTCCCAAGTCAAATTTATAATAACATCTCATTTGTCATTTTCTACAATCAAAATCAAAATCAAAATCAAAATTACTTTAACTCTGAAACCAAACACACTCTACATTTCCGATGGATTTTATCTCTTCAGTTGTCGCGCTGACCTGTCCCTGAGATCGATCATCATGTGCTTATGACGATGCTTCCTCCTCCTCCTCATTGCAGGGCTTCCATGCTCGTCTTCGAGACCGCGAAGAAGATAAAATATAAACTTGCTCGCCCTATAGAGGAAGAATACCAATTTAGACTAGATCCGCCTTTGCTTTTCCGTGATTCACTGTACGGTTTTCTGGTCGACAGATGAGTCGTCCTCCGTGTTTCCTACATGCGTTCAATGATTGATCATCTGTTTGGCTGATTAAGGATGCTTCTGTTTTAATTCGACTGAATCACTGACTGCCTGCCGGTATCTAAGATTCATTCTTTTCCTGCCGCAAGTTCTATTCAGTTCCATTCCTGATTAGAAAGTATATATAAATATGTAATTTGCTGGTGGAATATAAAAACTGTTTCCATGGCGAAGTAGGATAAGGGCAACTGTTGCGTATGTAGCTTAGGTATATCTCCTTCTTTAGCAAAAAAGAATAATTAAAAAAAAAAAAAGAAACGAAGCCTGGGCCCTTGCATCTGTTATAACCTCAAACTATCGAATCGGTGTTTACGCAGCACATCCTTCCTTCCTTGCTTTAGTTTCTAGATCTGTAAAATTAGAGAAGAATTCGTCTCTCCTGCCATGTTGAATATCACATTAGTAAGCCAGCGTCAAATTTTGGTTTTATGTGCCCTAATCTGTTCATTATTTTCCCGAGAAGAGAGAAAATCTACTAAATTTGTGAACAGATGCGTTTTCCACCGCCACCGCCACAGGCTAAGTTTTGCCGGATGACGCCTAAAGAGATGGATGGAGGCCTTCTCAGCTAAGGTGAAGAAAAGCCAGGTAAATAAGATATATATCTAATTTGCGAATGAATGCACTTCATTCTTGTGGCTCGTCCTCCTCTTACAGGGATTTCGTCATCCTCCACTCGTTCTGATTGGCTTAAAATCTAGGACTTCGATGTCGATGGCTTCCCTCATATCTATAGCCACATGATTCGACCGGCTTGACCAGGAGATTTTGACCCTGCCCACTACGACCACTTTCTTCGGCTTGCTGTTGCTAATTACCTACAATGCCTACCAGGTTAGCTCAGGCTTGTCGGCTGATTTTATTTCTGCATACACATTACACTGGCATCCGTTCACTCTTTTGTGTTGATTGCTTGTTTAATTCTACTCGGACCTAACATTAATTTGAATCGTTGTACCTGAACTGTCATGCATAGTTGGGCATAGTAATACAAATCCAGTTCTACTGTGAAGGTACTCTTTGGTTGTGCTAATCAAACTTGAAAATGAGGCTGGGATCATCAGTCTTGAGAATAAGAACTGATTAATTTTGTTGGCCTCTCAGCCCACGATGATATGCAATCCCCGGCTTCTGAAGTCGAATTACGAACGTTGTGGTAGTTCTATGATTCAATAAATGACATTCGAGGCCTTGGATTGTGCTGCTGGTACTTTTAAAGTGCACAAGGCTCGTGCGTTTGAGAGGTTTCAACTCGACCGATCGTATTGCTACTTTTGCAGGATCAAAGGTTATACATTCAGTCGATTGAGTTCCCCATTTGATTTTTTGTTTTAACTGGACTAAACTAATCGTCTGTCCCCATTCTGCCCCCACATATATAAATTTTGCTTGCTCTCCAATTTTCTGTAGGATCAAAGAAGATTTCTCCGATGCCTCCTGGTGCTAATGGCCCTTCTCGCCCCATGATTGTAGATTATAACCACTGTAGCCTGGTTTTCGGATAGAACCGTAGGAGAAGGATTATATTTATGTTTCCGGTTTGCTTGCTGGTTCCGTGAATGGGAACGGAGGAAATTGGAAGATATGCTAAACGTGAAGAAGCTAAGCTTTGACTGGACTCCTAATAGCAAGGTAGCTGTTCCGGGGTCCTGGCCGAGATGAGGCATGATGTAATAGAAAAGGAAGTCCATCGACTTTAAGTAGACATATTATTTATCTCGTGTTCAATGTAATTAAGCAACAATTAGCTAATGATGCTTATGTACATATATATATATATATATATATATACCGATCCGGAGTGGAATGATTTCGGTTTTCTATTCCTTCTCATCTAGTTCTGGTTGGGAACATGTATACTCGTGGCTTAAAAATTAGTACTGCTGCAGATTTTCTTCCAAGAAGTTACCTAAATACAATAAGGTAACAAGTAGTTAGTACCACTGACTTCCTCATTATCCCGTTCCCAAGTCTTCCGACCTCCCATCGGATATCAAAATTATCGAATGTCGGTCTCACTACACAGAATAGATACAATAATTGCTTCTTCTTACCAGATCAGCGAGAGTACTTAATATGTCATGAATATTAATATGATTTGTAAGTATGTACTCCTTTATATTCATAATTCCAGTTATGAGTAAGATCCCTCGAATAATCTTATTTCTTTGCGGAGATGCTCTGCCCTGAATTGTGCAATAGTACCATTCGCAGAATCATATATTTTTTATAAACGTTTTGCGCCTTACGATATAAACTCGGGCCTCGACCATAACATAATCAACAAATAGGTCTGATTGTAATTCTATTAAATAACGGAGATAAAAAGCCAAATCTGAATTTTGTCATTGAAATTCAGAATGTAAATGAATTTCGATTTTTAGGGTTCTACAAAAGTAAGACCAATAATAATAATAAGAATTAGCCTGCCTTATCATGATGAACTCTTCCTGGAGACGGAGATCGGATAGCAAACTATAAATATAGCGTTGGATTTGGTCAATCGAGAAAACTGGTCTGTCGAAACACTGCGTTCCGCACCTGTCGGAGATCCCTACCCTTGAGCGTCCTCCTGGCTCCTTCGAGCACCGAGAATGCCGCCATCTGTGATTGTGCCAAGCTCTTTGCCACCATCTCGTGAGGCGGCACCATGGTCCTACTATCATCGGCTTCATCATCATCATCATCATCATCGAGCTCCCAGTGATGATGCCTTTTGATCATTGCTGCAGTCAAAACCGGCACGGTCACCGGCATCGATTGGTGATACCTTCCTGCTGTCGGATTGGACTGTTCATTCGACTCCTTTGGGATCGTCCTTGACGAGGAAGCGGCAGATTCTTCGAGTACCCGCTTGTGGTCGAAGTTGGAGCGAGCCCTGTGCTCCCGGAGTACACCGAGGATGCCAAAGCTCTCGGACAGAATTATCAACAAGGTCTTCCGTTGGATGTGAAGGGGTGTGGTGGACAAGGAACGAGGGGAGGATCGATCGTTGGTGTGGCTGAGGTTGGACAAGATCAAATCGTCCATCCAGAAAATGTCATCCTCGGAGAGCTCATCACAGGCGGCGGTGGAGCTGCCGGAGCTATCATATTGGGATTGCCCATGAGTTGGGAGCATCCTGAGGATCTGAACCGCCGGGTCGTTTGGAATGACCTGTTTAGGTCCATGACGGATCCATACCGATCTCCGCCGGTGTGAGAGAATTCTTTTATAACGAGGAGTAGGTTAATGGCCGGTGAATGAAAGAGTGGCGGGTGCCTGCTATAAATGGAAAGGGTCGTTATAAATTATAATCAGTTGCACCACCTTTAGGAGGAGCACGTTATCTCGACCGTCACCGAATGAGGTTGCAACATTATTGATGATCAATAACAACTCGATCAGGTAGACTGAATACTCAAGATCTCGACTCATCCGAATGGCATTTACTAAAAGCTGCCACTTAATAGTGTTTCCAATCAAGACTTTTTTATTAATCGACTCAAGATACTACAATGTTTTTCAACAGCGCGACTTGGTAACATACGTACACGACCCAACCGAGATGCCAATGCTATATAAAGAAGGACCTCACTACACACAGTTGGCTGCACGGAATCAGGAAGAAGCCCCAAAAAATGATTAAAATTGGTCATTAATTAATTAGCTACTCAGCGTTTGTTGATGACTCTGCAGTTCCTCCTGATCTCCCCTGGGAGACCGCTGTGGATTGCCCCGAGCTTCACCATGGCAGAGCCAAACCGTGTCACAAAGTTGGTAGCGTTGGCCAAAGCTGCCACGGTAGACTTGGTGAGCGGATCCAAGGCCAGCTGCTGGTCAATCTGCAAGATTCCTCGACGAGCTACTACTTGCTTATAGAACAAGCTGTCAACAATCAGGGCGCTCGTGGCATTCTGATCGAGATTAACTGCGTTGTCAACAGATGAAGTCCTGGAGCACCTCAACCGGAGGGTGTTTACCAAAGCAGGGTTCATGGTTGGGTCGGGTTTTCCAGTCCCTCTAAAATTGTAGAGCCGGTCCATAATGAAGGAGCAATGCGTTATCCCGACGGTGTGGCCCCCTGTTCGAGTAAATCATTCCCGTCAAAGCATGACATAGTTGTGGTCACTCCTGTTCCAAGAGAGTTAACCGTTCTTATACCTAGAAGAAGGACCGTGTCGGTTGCAGTCAATCCCTTCTTAGCAAAGGCTGAGAGAACTTGGGACACTGAGACTGAAGGAGATGGGAGGTTAACGTTGCTTGCGAGGGATGTTTTACCGTCCAGCCTTCCCGTTTGCACAGCATACCTTCCTCCCTTCGCCTGCCCGGTCGAGAAAAAGAACGTAATTCCAGCATCCATACACAAGAATATCGAAAATTCATATACATGTAAAGAGATACATCATTTAGATAGAGAGAGTACTGTGTATATGTGCTATATATGGTTACCAGTTCTACAGCATCTCTTGTGGCCATAACGATGATGTCCGCACAGGAGATGACTCCCGGACAGATAGACTCGAGAATGCTCTTTATTGTGTCGATCAGCTCATAACCCCTCACGCTCCCATTCGCGCCTGCAGTTTTTTCGCTCGATGGCCCGTCCAATAGTATTGATGCATCACATCCCTTCTCGTACAATACCAAACAAAAAATGAGAGAGAAAAACACAGTCGTTATTTGACATTGACAGATTGCTAGCTCCGCATGCAGCATGCGGGCTGTCTTATTAATCGAACTGCATCTTACATTGACAAAGCAGTCATGGAACTGCAGGCGGAGGAGGGCAGCGACCAGGGTCGGGTCCTTAGCGAGCCGAAAGCTCACGACTGTTCTCACGATGGCCTCCACATCCACGAACCCACATTTTCGGTTGTAGAACCCAACCTGAAGTGCGGAGCTCCGGCCGGTGAAGGCTGAGAGGACGAGGAACAGGGCTAGCGCCACAGCGGGTACAGAATTAGCTGAGATCTTCTTCTTCATATTAATCCGTACGTGTTTCACTCAACTCCACCAGCTATATGGCTCGATGAAATGAGTATTGAACAACCCCAACTAATATTAATTTGAATTACTTTGCCCGTGATCCCAAGGGACAAATATGTTTTTCTTTTGTAGAAGATCAATCACAGCGAGTGGATGAAGTATATGTTTTTTTTTAATAGATGAAGTATATGCTGTCAAGGACGATATGGGTCGCACGACCACCTCTCTACGTGTCTAAAGTCATGAATCCAGGGGTACACACACCAAGTCAACGTCCATGCTGCTGATTAATAAAAGTCAACGTGCTGACAATCGCTCGATATATAATCCAAAGGCCACGATAAACCTATCTCCCTTAAATTCAAGTTACCCAAAGTACCCCTCCAATATTGGCACAGATCAGGAGAACAGGGAGGCCAGTATGGTCAATTGGCATTTCCTCCATGATTCCGGAGCCGCTCACACTCAATCCTTCACACAGCCAGAGGGGCCAAGAAATGAATTCCCCAAATCCCTCTGCAAAATTTTTCATGGGCAGGAGGGTGAAATGGAGCTGGAGCTCGGCGTTGATCGGAGCCGTGTCGGCAGGAGCGGCGGCGGCGGCACTGTCCCGGGCGAAGCCCCGGGACCCGACCTTTCACCTCATCTCCATCAGCCTCACCTCCTTCAAGCTCAACCTTCCCGTGCTCGATGCCGAGGTGATCCTCACCGTCCACGTCACCAACCCCAACATCGTCCCAATCCACTACTCCTCCACCACAATGTCCATCTTCTATGACGGCTCCCTGCTGGGGCTCGCCGAGGTCGCCGCCGGCCACCAGCCGCCGCGGTCCTGCCAGCTGCTGCGCCTCCCGGCGCGGCTGGATGGGCTGGAGCTGGCCCACCACGCCGCCAAGTTCCTGGCGGACGTGGCCAGGCGGGAGATGGTGTTCGACGCGACGGTGGACATCGAGGGGACGGCGAAGGTGCTGTGGTGGGAGCACCGGTTCAAGGTGCACGTGGACAGTCACGTGACGGTCGACCCGGTCTTCCTCGACGTCATCGGTCAGGAAAACCAGTCGGAGTTGGAAGTCTTCGTGGGCTAAAAGCCTTAAAGCCCAACAACAAGAAAGCTTCCCATAAATCAATTGTGGATTAAATAGTGATTTGCTTGGAAAATGTGATTTATATAAAGTAATGAAAGTTTCATCTTATCTTATTACCTGTCAATCGAAGGTTGGGAATTCCCGGTCGGACCGAATTGACTCATATATCATCATATTTGTCGTAGTCGGACAATATTCCGACTTTAAAGTTATCCATAGTATCTATCTTCCAATCCATCAAAGCATAGACAGTCTCTAATTAACATCGGTCGGTCTATTATCTATGATGTATCGAACAGAAACAATTGTGTAAGAATTGGGCCCACTATATAAATTTTTAGTATTTATTTAACCTCTCACATCAAACAGAAAGGCCCAATCATCTTGTCGATAAGCATTGCACGCGCTCAACTAAAAACATGATTACATCTGAAGGAAAACGCGATTATGACGCACAAGTGGACGGCTTTATTAGTAAATAAATGAGATTCTGTTACCTAATTACTGCCCTTCATTGCCCTCATATTCAATTAACACTTTGAGTTTCCATAAAAGGGTAATTAATAAGATCATTTGCTACTAAAAAATGTGATCATTTAAGATTTTTTGCCCGAATTATTTGTTTTATCGAGTATATTTTGACCGGTAGAAAAGATTATCCGAATTTTACATATCTTTTCCTCTAAATATCCTATTGTGAGAAGGAATGATGACTTCCACCTTATCGATTCCCCTAAAGTCAACTTTGGCTAAAGTTGGAGCAGTAAATAAATAAGGAAGATTGTAAAATGGAAAGCCCAAGTTTAAAGAAATTACATGCTATGAGTATTAATCTAAATTAACAAAGTAAATCACTACCAACAAAAAGTATTAATTAAGTGGTAAGCAATTCACCCAATGTAAGGAGAAAAATATGAGTTCGAATGAAGCACAGTTGTTGGTTGAGGGAATAACCTTTAATGCTCGATCTCTTGGTTAGTCAGATCTCATTGGGCTCTGGATATCAGGATACACACAAAAAAAATCACAAAAAATCTCACCCAAAAAAGAAAAGTGAATTCAATAAAGATAACAAATAAACTTACTCAACAAAGGAAAGAAAAAATAAAGAAAATATACTATCCACCAATTTTATTTGCGCCATAAAATCAAATCGCCGTTCGAGCTTATTTTCAAATACATCCACGACCTTCATATTTATAAGGGCGACCGTCGGCCACTCCATCCCCTCTCTCTTCGAAATCCAAAAGTCCGCCTTCTCTACTCGTATGTCATCTAGCCCTCTTCATCTGGTGATTTTTCGAGTCCTTACTATTGAGTGCCATTGATTTTCCATGCTGCATCTGATGTTCTAATTGGTTCAATTTAGTGTGTGGGTGTTCTGGGCAGCTCAAATAATCATTATCCCTCATCGTCTATGTGCAGTTTGCTGGTTTTCTGGAATTTCCATACGCCTACTCTGTGTTTGTGTGTTCTGCAGACATCGGGAAAGACGATGATCAAATTAGCCTAATTTTGTAAAAATCAATTTTTAATAATTATCCCCGTGACAATTTTGCCCCCATTAAATTGACATGTGATTAGCATGTGCCTTCTTTTGGTCGAAATTCTGATTGGAATTTAATCCGGGAGTCACATTGCTTATTTTTGGATTAGGTGAGGGGGCACTCTGCCAAAATTCATAAGTCGGGGGGCAAACCTAATTTCACCTTATAAGTCGGGAGACAAAGTACATTTAACTCTAAAATCAAATCGCCGTTCGAGCTTATTTTTCAAATACATCCACGACCTTCATATTTATAAGGGCGACCGTCGGCCACTCCATCCCCTCTCTCTTCGAAATCCAAAAGGCTCATCTTTCTTCTCCATTTTCCCCCGTCAAAACCGAAATAACAGATTCTCTCTCTCTCTCTCTCTCTCTCTCTCTCTCAGTAGAATGGCTGAGGTCCTTCCCCTCCCTTCTCCGCCGAGCTCCGGCAGCTCCCCATCCCGGCCCTCCTCCCTCTCCTGCTTGCCCCCAGCCACTGACTCCGGCGCCATCAGCGACTGCGACGCCGACTCGGTGAAGGACGCCCGGCGGGATGAGGGCAATGGCAGCGACAGCAGCAGCAGCAGCACCGCCGAAGGCGGAGGCGGCGATCAGCTCTCGTTCCTCGCGCTGCTCTTGACCATCTTCCGGAAATCTTGGCTCGCCTGCAAGAGTGACCGCAGGCGGCTCTGCGAGGTGGAGATCGGGTGGCCCAGCGACGTCCGCCACGTGGCCCACGTTACCTTCGACCGCTTCAATGGCTTCCTCGGCCTGCCAGTTGAGTTGGAGCCCGAGGTCCCCCGTAGAGCTCCCAGCGCGAGGTAATCTTTGCCACATTCTCTCTGGGGCAGCTGGGATTGCCTCTTTTCTTGATTTTCTTTCTTGCATTTTTGTGATACGAGCTCCGAGAACGGAAATTTTTCTCGGGTTCTTAGGTGTATACCTGCGAGATTATTCCATGTATGGGAATTCGTGAAATGTGACTGACTTTCATTTGGAAGCACAGCTACAAGTTGAAATGCAAAATCAAGATTGGAGCTTGATCCTTAATTTTGCAGATGAAAATCTTGATTAACCCCTGTGGCTGCTCTCTCTTTTTCTTTTTTTCTTTTTTAAATGCTTTTTCTTTGTTAGTGACAAGCTCTATTGCCCGCTATACCATATAGACAGATATCAGGATACTAGATGTATGATGATTTACTAGGTTGATCATATGTATCAGCTTATCGACACTGTCAACTCAATATGCGTTTTGATATCCCACTCGTGATTTAAAAAATGCTATTCGAATAAAATGGATTTTACAAAACTATATTTTGGTGCTTCATGGTTCTGAAAATTTTGCTCTCTGTACGCCTTATTTCTGTCATTTGTCTTCGAAGGTCTTGATTGTGCTTGTTGTTTGTGCATTTCTTTATATATTGAAACATAAATAAATTCCTTTGTAGGCAGTAGTTATCCCGATAAGGCTTATGCAGCTGCTCTGCATTGGAGCCCATGCGATCAAATGTTTCCTCTATATGACTGTCCTCCATCTTCTTTCTTAATCAGTAGCGGCTTCTCCTTTCGCATTGGCCGTTTATGCCGAAGATAATCATATATGGTAGCAACTTATGTGTCTTTGAGGTCCTCTTTCTTACTTTTCGAAAGCCTAAATCAGTTGGATGAGTAGCCAGACCATAACTTCTTCAGTTTTGTTTATCACCTGATAACGACCCTAGACAATCACTTTTCAACTATGGGGAGTTCTTCTTACTTATGGGCTCGGCAGGAGTATTGTTGTTTTGTATGAGTCCTGTATGACTCGTCTGTTCTTGTATGCAGTGCTCGTGTTTTTGGAGTCTCCACAGAATCAATGCAGTTATCTTACGACTCTAGAGGTAACAGCGTGCCAACAATACTCCTGCTCATGCAGCAGCGCTTGTATGATGAAGGCGGATTGCAGGTAAAATCATATATTCTGTGTGGCGACTTTTGGTCCTGAACATAAATGACCAACTCTACTTCAATAGGGATGTCCTAAATATGACTTTTCTGTCTTACTTGTGTTTTCATCTCTTATGGATCCATCTGGATTTCTAGACGATATCAATGGCTATGCAGAACAATCAGACCACTTATTTTGCTCTTGCAGGCAGAAGGGATTTTCAGAATTAATGCTGAAAATGGTCAAGAGGAGTCTGTCAGGGACCAGTTGAATAGAGGAATCGTACCACTGGGGATTGATGTGCACTGCCTGGCCGGACTGATCAAGGTCTGAGATTTGATCTTGACTGAGATAATTCTTTCCTAATGTCGTTTCTCAATTTGGAAAGTCTACTATTCTGAGTATCTGATGTTCTAGCTAATAATCATAATCACTAGAAAAGCTTCTCTCTCTTGGACTTGGTACCACCACACAAAAGGCTTAAATTGTTAACCATTTAGGAATAGAAATTTCTATTATTGACATATGTATGGATTTTCAGGCATGGTTCCGAGAACTTCCCAGAGGAATTCTTGATTCTCTCCCACCTGAACGAGTTATGCAGTGCCAAACTGAAGAAGACTGTGTAGAGCTCGTGAGGCTCTTAGCATCGACTGAAGCCTCTCTCCTCGATTGGGCTATCAACCTGATGGCTGATGTTGCGCAGATGGAACACTTGAACAAAATGAACGCAAGAAACATTGCTGTGGTTTTTGCTCCAAAT
Source organism: Punica granatum (assembly GCF_007655135.1). Taxonomy (NCBI): domain Eukaryota; kingdom Viridiplantae; phylum Streptophyta; class Magnoliopsida; order Myrtales; family Lythraceae; genus Punica; species Punica granatum. The sequence goes on from NC_045132.1 coordinate 26,150,565, forward strand.
ATGACTCAGGTTAGAGTTTCTAGTTTCTAAAAAATTAAAAAGAATGCATCTGTCATGTCAAACGTAGATGTTTGTACTATGATGGGTCCTTATGCTTGTCAAATCTTGGTGTAGATGGCAGACCCTTTTACTGCTCTGATGTATGCAGTCCAAGTGATGAACTTCCTCAAAGCACTTATTGAGAGGAACTTGAGAGGAAGAGAAGATTCTAAGGTGGAACCACCATCTGCTTCTGATCTTGGACCTTTTGATGAGAATGGGCGGGAAAGTCCTTCCAAGCCCCAAGCTGGAGATGACTCTAAGGATGATGAGGAGACTGAGCGACCTCTCTTTGCCGAAGAACCCAACTTAGAAAGTTCCCTCCCCTCGGATGATAACAGCAGCAGTGTGATTCAGGAAGAAACTTGTAGTGATAGTGATCTATTGGAGCAGCTATTCTCGGATAGGGATGAAACTAGGAGTGTCATGCCAGCTGAAACTCAATTTTTGAAAGAGAATCTGAAAGGTTCTATTGCCTTGATGGAACTCAAGACTGCGAAGAAAGAGCCAAGGTTGACCAATCGGATAAGTTGACTTTCGATGAGACACCAGAGAAGATGACTGAGCACCATCAACCTTTGGCTGAGACACCTACAACCATGGAGAAGAGTCGGGTGATCAGCAACCTCAGCCGAATAGAGTCAAGGATGGCGTGGATTGAAGCCTGGCGGTAAAGGAAGTCAAGAACCGGTTGGATCCATAAACTAACACGAAGTGATGAGCTAACGGAGTGTTTAGTCTCATCTAGATGGAAGTTTGTTTGTGATTGGTGTCTAGCCAAAATGTTTGCGTTTTAGTTTTGTGTTTCTAAGTGGTCTGGAATTGATTGATTCCGAACCCATTTGGAGGATAATGTACCTGGGCTAGTCTGATCTAGGATTTAGCCTCCCGTTTTGCGGGCAACATTTTGCCTCAATGTACTATGGCCCCTGTACAATCTCTCGCTTAGTCTTCTGACTCTGTGATGAGCAATTGTTTGAGATGCAAATAACAAGCTTTGTTTCAAAATTACATTTCAAAGTTTCATGTCTTCTTGATCTTCTGAGGCTGATTGTTTAACTGCGTGGGGTGGAATAATTCTTTCAAATCAATCATAGTTTATCGTGTGATATCCTTTTTGATCCGGGTTTCATGTGATATCGAACCTTCAATAACATACAACTAGCACTAATCGATAGGAGACGAGACGGCACACGAAATTGTCAGTAAATTTTTTTACACATGCTATAACAAGTACGTGCAGACCAACCTGAAAAACGTAGGGAGACCGAAACTTCCGGCCGACAACTCCACCTGAGTGATATATGTGGTGCGGGAACGTACGGTACGGAAGGGGAACCTTGCCATGCGTGCCGAATTGCTTAGAAAGTCGGTCGCCGTTTGTCGGCCCATTAGCAGGACCTGGGCCGGGCCTTTCTCCTTGCCGTCTACATATGCAGAGAGCCGGAGACGAAACAGTCCGAACGCTTGCTTTGACCTGAGGAGCTTCAGCCGAAGACGAAAGCTGAAGCAGAGCAGACAATCGTAAATGGAGGGAAGGAGAGTGGTGGTCTCTGCTCTGCAGTTCGCTTGCACCGATGACGTCTCTACCAACGTCGCCACCGCCGAAAGGTCCATCTCACCCTCTTGAATGAGGACCTCGTTTAGTTATTTTCCTTTAGCTATTGGGCTGTTGATTGCTGCTTGCTCGGCCGTTACCGGTATCTGAGAAATGATTCTGGCAAGATGTTTGCGTTGATGCAATTCGATGCCGAGTTTTGTGCCTGTTTCTTCGTTAGCTTTCTGATCGAATTCCTCTGATGCAGGCTTGTTAGAGCTGCTCACAGCAAAGGTGCTAACATCATACTGATTCAGGTATTAAGCATGTAATAAGACAATTTTATTGAACAGGTACATAAGAAGAGGCACCTTGATGTCGAAAGAAATTTTATATGGGATCCAAATAGCGGCATTCAAGTATTTGTGGGGTCTAGGAACTATTTGAAGGATACTACTTCTGTCAAGCGCAGAGGGAGGATTTCTTTCAGCGTGCTAAGCCTTACAAAAACCACCCGACAATCATGAGGTAAAAAATCGTGTTTCTGTAAAAGAGAGCAACGTGAAAGTTTTCTGGAGCTGTCAGTCCTTCATTGTAGATACGTCCACTTAGACAATTGGGCATTCATGTAAAAACTTCCCAAAATCTGCAGGATGCAGAAGCTTGCCAAAGAGCTTGGTGTAGTAATACCTGTCAGTTTCTTTGAAGAGGCAAACAATGCTCATTACAATTCAGTAGCCATGATTGATGCCAATGGAACTGATCTTGGTCTATACAGGAAGTCACATATCCCGGATGGTCCTGGTGCGTGAAACACCAAGAGAGTTCTTTATTCTGTGAATGTATGCTTGCTTGTGAATGAGAGATAACATTGATGCTGATTTGTCCAGGGTACCAGGAAAAGTTCTACTTCAACCCTGGTGACACTGGCTTTAAGGTGGGGCACGGTGCTTAATCTCATATCATGTAACTTAATTTTTCAAAGTGAACACTATATTAATCTGATTTTTATTGTTCGCAGGTTTTTGAAACAAAGTTCGCAAAAATTGGAGTTGGTAAGAGCTTTAAACACTTGCTCAGAATTTACTGTATTTATTCCCATTTGTGATGCAAGCTAGTAGGGTTCATACACTATTATGATAGTAGCAAAGAAAAGAGATGATTGTAGTCCTCTAGAGAGCTGTGGGCTTTGAAGTCTTCAATGGCAATCATTACTTGCTTATAACTGTTCAATAAGTGATATCTATTATTCCATCTGTTAATCTAAAGTCCTAACGTAATAGCCAAGAAAAGAGAGAAACTTGGACGGGGAGAAAGGGAAAATACTTAGGAGACTGATATATGCAAATCTGAATCAACTTTTGCACTCCGATAGCTATCTGTTGGGATCAGTGGTTTCCCGAGGCAGCAAGAGCAATGGTTCTACAAGGTGCAGAGATCCTGTTATACCCTACTGCTATCGGTTCTGAACCTCAAGATGAGGGACTTGATTCTCGTGATCATTGGAAGCGAGTAATGCAGGGCCATGCTGGAGCCAATCTGGTATGTCTCACGAGGACATTAAATAATGTGGTTGATTATACCATTGCTTTTCATACATAGTTACTGTATAATAGTTCTGAGTAGTTGTAGCTTTAGCTAGCTAAAGATTGGGACTTTGTGATTTCGCTAATTTAGGTACCTCTCGTGGCCTCAAATCGCATCGGGAAAGAGATAATACAGACCGAGCGCGGGAATAGTGAAATTACATTCTATGGAAACTCTTTCATAGCCGGTATTTTCCTTTCCACCCATTTCATTACCTCAAAATCTGTTCTTCAGTTGGAAATTCTCATATAATCTTCTTGTGAGGAATTGCCCTGAACATCAATCGTGTATTCACCAGGACCCACTGGAGAAATTGTGGCAACTGCTGACGACAGGAATCATGCTGTTCTTGTGGCAGAATTTGATCTCGACAAGATTAAAGCGAAGAGACACGGTTGGGGGGTGTTCCGAGATCGGAGACCTGATCTATACAAGGCCCTTTTGACATTAGATGGAAGCAAACCTTGATTGTGTTAGCTTGGTGTCGTGTATCATTTCATTTCTACCTTCTTGGGTAATAATGGTTGAGAAACACAACATATCGCTTCAATGTATCTGCGAATGGAAAGACAGCAATTACTTACTGTGAAGATTATTATTTATTTACTCTTGTTTAACCTTCAAGCCGATAAAGCTAATCCCTCGTTGAAGCTTGCAATTCTTCCTTAGTATAAGTGATGCTAATCCGTACATGAGCCCGAGATACTCTGATGGGTGTTTAACTGCCATGAAATTCGCGATTCTACTACGGATGTAGTGTAGTATCAACAAGCAATGGTAAGACATTCCGGTTCAGAGACGTGTTGAACAATTTGCAAGTAGCTGGTCTTTTTCTCGGAAAATCAGCCTGATATAATAAACCCCTCAATTCCGAGGAGTTTGGCCTAGTGATAAGATTATTCTAAGTTTGAATTCCTTTGCGGCCACTTTCTAGTTTACCTGTTGCGCTGCGGGGAGTTCACGGGACCCATGTACTAGCCTGGGAAGCCAGAAAGGAAGTCCTTGAGGCCCGTAGCTGTAGCCCATTGTCAGATCAGAATCAACTCGGCCCACGCTAGCCACCGGAGAAGCAAACCCTAGCGTATATATGGTCTCCCTCCGTTTCACCGTTTCCCCGCGCAGCAACACCCTAACGTTAAATCCGGCAACGCTTGTCGGTGCCCCGACGTCCTCATTGATCATTCCGTCGGAGAATGGTAATTTTTAGATCTCTCTATCTAGCTATGAGTTCCGGTTAGGTGTGTTACAGTAACGGTTGGAACTTGTCGCCGGCGGTTTACTAATAATGGCTGATCGGATTCCGGCAGGCACCGAAGAAGGATAAGGCTCCTCCTCCGTCCTCGAAGCCCGTCAAATCTGGCGGAGGCAAGCAGAAGAAGAAGGTACCTTGTTGCTGTTCTTGTTGACTCGGGGTTTAAGTCTTGGTATGGCCCGTCCATGGATTAGCTCAAGCTGAGCTGCAAATTTCGATTTGGCATTGCAGAAGTGGAGCAAGGGTAAGCAAAAGGAGAAAGTGAACAACATGGTCCTGTTCGACCAAGCAACCTACGACAAGTTGCTCTCCGAAGTCCCCAAGTACAAGCTTGTCACTCCTTCCATCTTGTCTGACAGACTGAGGGTATGGTTCGGGTCACTTCCCTTGATTGAGCTCGGAAAAATGGAAAATTGCTATCTTACGTGCGAGGTCCCGACGCAAATGCAATATCGTTATCTTTATTTGAATTAGAGATGAAGATAGAAATTGCTGTGACATAACTAGTTCGCAAATTGAAAATGAGAGTGCCCTGTCGTTCCCTTGCATTGACATTGTGGCAAAGGATAAGAATGGGAGAGGCCAAATTAGGAAATGCTAAGTTAGGCCCGCTTTGTTTAGGTCGGCACGGTTTAGTCATGGAGGCAGAGGATCTTTCAAGAGTAACTATTGATCACCGTGCCTTTGCCGAATTTACTTTTAGCGGTGTCGACCTCTACAATGTACTGAGGATACCTCATCTTCGATGTTGTTGTGCTATTTTATTTCTTGGTTGCTGTTAACACTAATATCTCATGACGGCATCTCTCTTTTATAATGTGTGATCAGATCAATGGGTCGTTGGCACGTCGGGCGATCAAGGATTTGATGGCCAGAGATCTGATCAGGATTGTTTCTGCTCATGCTAGCCAGCAGATCTACACGAGAGCCACCAACACTTAAAATCGATATAAGAGATGCGATTTTCATGGACATCCTTGTGACAATGTTACCATGTTAGGGAGTTTGTTACATTTTTTCAATTACAATGGAATGTTCAACTGGCCGTTGCCATAGCTGAGATTTATGTTTTTGAGTTCGATCGGATCACCTATGCATTTTCTTGTTTCTGTTATGTCAAATTTTTCTAGACACTTCCTGAAAGCCAACATCCTCGATCGAGTGCAATGTAGAATTTGTATCATCAGATGGCTTCTAAGTTGCTTCTTTTATGAGAAATCTGAGCTAAGGAAGATACCAATTCAAGCAGAGTGTTACTGAGATGCCTTGAGGATAATTATATGATTCAGAGAAGCCATTAACCTAACACCACAAAACTACCCTTTGATTACACATGAATCATGTTTCTACATGGGAAAGGGATACATCAAATAGATCATTCGTATAATTTCTTCTGAACGTAACTTCAGACGTCGTAGAGAAAAAAGGCGTACTTACGTAAGTAAGAGCATCAGCTACACAGGCATCCCTAACTAAGAGTAAGTCTAAACCTCATTTTGGATGACTATAAATAGAAATAGAACCTATAGAACGGCTCAATGCCAGAAATGAAGCTATCATCTTAAATACCAACCCATGTTCGACCAAGTAAATCTAGTCTGATGCTTCATAAGACATCCACGAACTTCGGATCCTAATGTTTGATAAAAGCAACACAGAAACCGAAAAGTTGCATTTCCTCCTTCAGTCGTCACGGCCACTGGCATTCCCATTTGCTTCTTCGGTCTCGTTGTTCCCTCCATCTTTCTTCTTTTTACTGCTTTCCTTCGGTTGTGAAGATTCTCCATCGGTCTTCCTCTTTTTCTGTTCTTTTGCCTTCGATGCTTCTGCCTTCTTTCCAGCATTTTTCCTTCTGAACTCTAGAAAATGACAGAAGCGAGTTTAAAATTCACATCCTCAATGGTCATAAACTATCAGCAATGTAATTAATCTACAATTTTCAGAAACAAAACATCTCTGCCAAGCAGACACAAATAAAAAGAACCATTTGCCATGAGTATCCCCTTCCTTTCTGCAGCCTCATGAAATCCCCATATTATAGATGTTCGACAAACTTGCATGCCTGTCTTATGTCAATGGGAACGGTCGTCGATAGTGAGCATGTAGCCACAACACAAATACAGTAAGAAGAATTACCAAGCGAAGAGGAAGGTAAACGAATGAAATTCACCAATAATCTTGAATAGATCATAAATGAAGGTAATCACAGACAGTAACTTGCAGATTGGAAGGATGAAACAGAATTTTCCATCTGTGTGTGACATCTACCTGTAGTAAGTAGAGAAGGGACCCAAGCACTATCTCCTTCCCAAGAGTAGCACAAGATGAACCAAAAATTTGAACGGCCAATCATTAAAATTCAGACCTTTGTGTCCGAAAGTCATCCAATGAATAAGGTAGACAACCAACAGCCAGAAGGTTCGACTAAAGTGGTGAAAAACCCACTGGAGTTTCCATCACAAAGAGACGTCATGACTGGTGCATAAGTGCAGAAACATTGAAAGACTATTGCATCCTGGTCCAAATATAACTAAATGAATCGGGGATCATAATCCTGCAGACTCAAGCATCTCTTCCCAACTTAACACAATGGGCAATCTACAGACTTCAGTTCCCTATGATGCCCGAGCCTGACAGTGGCAAAATAACACGGAAACGGGTTGTGCATATTTAGCTTAACAAATCATCTCCTAAACTCACATATTGTGAAGCTCTTTTTAGCAAATAAGACGGATAGGATCTGCAAACAAGATTCCCCCAACACAACGATCTGAACCTGATGGAGAAAGTACCCATCATCTAGGTGAAGGGCCCTCTTCCATGGGGAGACCATTGTTCATCGTGACGAGTGCGAATGTTTCAGTTTTGAGCACACAACAGGATGTGGGAAGACTCAACAAGGAGTATTCACCTTCGAGTGACGACTTAAGCGGTTTGATGAACTCGGGGAATTCGATCTCCTCAAGAGCTTTCAACACATCATCAGCATTGATAGTCTGCCGTCTAGATTCCTTGCATATGTCATTCGCTCTGCAATTAAAAAAAAAAAAAAAAAAAAAGGGAGCTGCCTCAACGGATAATCATCTGACAACAAAGCCAATCAATCAGACATCTCTTCCGGAGAATCATCTATAACGTGTCCCAAAATTCGTCAAGATTTCGGACCAAAATTGTGGAACGCCGACCAGGGAAACCCTAGAAAAGTTTGAAGGTCGAATCGGCAGCAAAGACAAAGAGATAGCGAGAGAGAGAGAGGGAGGGAGGAGGAGTACGTAGCGGAGAGGTAGTGGATGAAGATGCGGGCGCTCTCGGAGAAGGCGAGGAGGGCGTCCTTGTGGAGGGAAATATCGCCGGTGTCGGAGCAGTGGCTCAGCTTCTCTTTCACCACCCGCCGCACTATCGCCTTCGGCAGCTCCTCCGCTTCCGCCACGACCTTCGGCGTCTGAGAAGACTCCATCTCTCTCTCTCCCTTCCTCTCTCCCTCTCCCTCTCCCTCTCTCTCTCTCAGTGCACGGCACGAGCTTGTTTTCCCGCCAAAATATTTTGCTACATGAAGGAGCGGGGAAAGAAAAAAAAAAAAAAAGGGACCGACAAGAAAAAAACCGAAAAGCAATCCTCGTTCCTCACCTCACTGACCCATCTCCCAAAAGACCATGCTTTCCTTCTCGAACCCCCATTAACACGCTCCGAGAATCGGTCTCTGATTTTTCAATGTGGTCTGTTCCAATTTATCAAGTTCAAAGGTCCCAGCTTTTTGCGTTTCAGTAACATTGAGCGCTTCTTCATTCTTGGAGCATATCTAGAGTCAGCTCGTTGGGAAAGGAAATGCTGCAGTTGTTACAATGCTTTGCTATGCTTCTTGTTGAGTAGAAGCTATTGGTTGTGAGCTATCTTTGAGAGATTCGATCGGGACCAAAGCGGGAAATTTAATCCCCTCGGAATGAAAGATGCCCTCTGCATCCTCGGTTAGGCAGCACGACATCCGGTTCTTCATGTCATGATGTGGAACTACGATAGTGGAAGTGACAGGAAATGCATGCCTGATTTTGAACAGTTTGACGAGTACTAGTATGGCTTCTTACTTATTTTTCAGCTTGCATCTTTCTCGAGAAGTTGGATTCAAGTAGAGTAGTGTATGTTTAACACGTTATCGAGTAATCACCGGCAGTACGTATAATATGTTGGGAACAATCACCTCTATCTCTTATTATATAACATATTTGTGTTCCTGACAATTTCGTCCCTAATATCATACAATTAGATCCTTATCATAAGCATTATTCAGATGGTAATTTTGTCCAATCTGCCCGACCAAGTACACAAGAGAAAATGAAGAGTGAGGTTCTTTTACTGTAAACTTGAGATGAGAAAAACAGAGAAAGCTAAAAGAAAGAGTATGATCCAACTGCAGTACTTTGCTCTACTAGTGTTACGCCCTATGAAATCACGATTTGTCCACCTTTGATCTAAGTAACCGTATATCTTGGCACTTGATCTTGCTGTTAACGCAGAATGTAATGGCTGGCTCCTGCATAGATATGCAAAAGACGATAATTAGCTCGAAAATTCCGATGAGTTGCTGACTAGTATAAGCTTGAAATAGGCAGAGAATTTTACTGTCATATACTCAAGAGCATGTCCCACTAAAGCCTTTGAGATAGAAAGTTATATTGGGATAACGGAGGAAGAAAGGTTGGCACTACTTAGAATGAGGGCTCACGAATAGGAAGAAAAGGCGATCTGAAATATAAAAATTTGCTGATTCTGAAAAACATCAGATCAGCCAAAAGGGCTGCAGAAGGATGAAATACTGGCTTTCTTTCTCCTACTCTGGGCTTTTTTGTGTGGTTGAAGATAAGAAAAATTTGTGTTGTGCTCTCAAGAAGATTCTTCATTCATGACTGAAATTGGAGCAAAATGGATTGATGAGAGTATTTATGTGATTCAAACCGAGTTCGTGTGGAACCGCAAGTATTCAACTGAATATGAAATAATCCACTGAATTGAGTAAATGAAATGATAAATTAGAATTATACCCGTTAGGTCATCCCCCTAGCTGTTCAAGAATCTTTGTACAATTCTCTTACGGTTGCGTTCATCTTAATTAAACTGTTCGCTATTGAGGACATATCATACTGTAAACAACCAACACCAGAAGGACCATGGGGTACAAAACCTGCATAAAAATGTAGTGTATCGCAATAGAAGTATCAGTTAGTTAATGCTAGCAGCGATATGTAGTCTTTGGCCGAGAAGGTAAAATATTAGGTGTGCCTTACTCTTTCACAGGATGCAGCAGAAACCAACTCCGGTAGATACCCTTGGAACCCAAGATCGTAAACCGGCGTACCATCAGGATAGTAAAGACCGTAGTTCCTCTCAGACACAGGACCTGGCTTCAGATTCTCGTTGAACAATGCAAAGACATACCCATTAATCGGAACATTGGGCTTCGCCGGGGTGCCCTGCCTCTGCTCTATCCTCTGCAACAAGTTCCCATTGTACAACCTTGCATTCTCAGGAGTGGCCCCTGCCTCATTGGGATCCCCTCGAGACGGCCAACCGGTCTCAGAAATCCTGACAACAATGTCGGAATGCCCCAGTGCCTGTATAGCCGAATAAATTGCATCAATCTGTGCGAACAGCATGTTGTCATAATGCAGGTTGGTCTTGGGATCAGTCATCCCAGGGTTGGGCTGGAACAGGACGTAATCCAGAGGAACCTCGTTCGGGTTATACATGTAGGCAAAGAAAGGATAGGCATTCACGAGGAAAGGTGACTTGATCTGAGAGTGGAAATCGAGGAGGGGCTTGATGTATCCGACGAGATCTTGCCGGAAATCCCCTGCAGAAGGAGGGTAGGAGTTGCCCAGTATGTTCAGAGTGTGTGCTGAGGTGACTGTGACCTGCTTTTCCATTCCCAAGTTAGAGAGTGTGGTGTAAACCGTCTGCATTGCGGGGAGGAGATAGGACATCAACTGGGTGTTGTTGGTGTTGAACACTTCATTCCCGACGACAATGCAGCTGATCCCGGTCCATCCAATGAAGGGCTGGACGTGCTGCTCAATCCAGTCCTGGGCTTTGACGGGATCGGTAATGTTGACGAGGTACTCGTTCCCGAGCCCAATGATGAAATCGACTCCCGAATTGGAGAAGGCTGTGAGGACGTGAGGATCAGCATTGTAAAGCTTCACCCTGGTGATGTTGAGGGACCTGAGGAGGACCGAGACACGGGACGGGGACGGGAGGTTGTTGGCTATCTGACCATAGTTGATCCCGAAGCTGAGGGCGGTGGCCAATGGAGGTGCACCGGAGAGAGTGACAAGGAGGAAGAGAAGTTTGGTGAGGTAGGTGGAAGAGGCGGCGGCCATTGGAGGGCTACTCGAGGCCGCGATCGGATCTTTGATCTCATCTTGTAGGCCTTTGAGCTACACCTGAGACGAAGCCAACCCACCGTCCCTGGCAGTGGCACAGACTACGAAGTCCTCAGCATCAGCAACCGTGTCTGGATTTGCTGTCAACTGACAACTAACGAATTTCTCTCCATATAATTTTGTGTGCATATACACATACATGTATGTATTTTACTCTGCCAAATTAAGAATGAAAAAAATTCAGCAAAAAGAAAAGAACAGAAATGGAATGAAAGAGTGAGTTGTTCCATGTACGTTAAATTGGGCTATAGGTTTTAAGGACTATCGGAAGAATTTACCGACAGAGTTACTATGTTTACAACAACCGTCGCGAGCGAGACTCCGTATTTTTATAGTTCGTTTTCTTGTGGATAAGATTTCTTTCTCATAAATACATATACATATGTACAACCTTAACCGAACTTATCTCTTAATTTGACGATTGCACATATTTCCAAATATGATCGAATTTCACAACGTTAACTACAAGAGATATCCTGAACAACAACCCCCAAAAGAGTGAGTCTGAAAGAGATCATAAGAGTGGTAAATAAATTGGAATGAGAATCTTTTTGAGTCGGTCCAAGAAGGGTTGGATCGGGAATTAATAATCTTGGTTTTCTACCCCGTAGATGAGAAGGTTAAACAAAAATGCAAAATTCTACGCATACAAATTCCCTTAATTTAAAACCATACTCATATCTATTATAAGAACAAGCATATCGAATAAATTACAATTCATCACAGTGAAATTATAAATTGAGAAAATATTTGAGTTAATTATTAGGAGGATATAATTATAATTAAAGTTAAAGAGATATATCTTTTGTTTTAATTTTTAATATTTTATATACAAGAAAGAGTTGTTTAGAGAGAGAGAGAGAGAGAGAGAGAGAGAGAGAATCGGAATATTAGACATTTTAAATTTTAAAATAAATAAGCAGATGGAATATATAGCAGCGGGTGACGCGAATCTGAGCAAGTATCCCACGTGTCCAGCACCGCCAAACCGGCTTTTCTCGGCTGGAGAATCCATCAATTGTCGGCTGACTCATCCTCGAGAGACACGTGTCACGTCACCTCCCATTCAAGTCAAACAGCACCCTTGCACGCGACGTGGTAAGGCCAAGCAAAGCTCGCATACAATTTTGTCCAATTTACAACAGACTCCACATAAATTCATGTGTGATCTTTCCGTACTTAAAAACTCATCCTCCTTAAATCACTCGGTTGCATTATCAGAACAGTGATGATTCGGTGCTGTTCAAATCATTTCAACCGAAACCGTGACGATGACACGACATGGGTCATTAGCAATAACAAATGATTCATGCGGGATTACAATTTACATCAATCGTTTTTGTTCAACCAACTGACTGCGTCAGTTTAACATAAATTGCAAATATCTACTATTCTCAATCCATCTATTATGAGTTTCTTTACAGGCCAAGGAGAGATAATAATTGTAAAGATGCAGGGACTCAATGCAGCTCCTCCTCCTTGTGGGTGTAAATCACGCAATCCGAGGTCGGGTATGAGATGCAAGTCAGCACGTAGCCTTTCTCCATCTGGCTCTCATCCAGGAACGACCCCTCCGACTGATCCACCGACCCCGACTCCAGCTTCCCTGCACAGGTCGAGCAGGACCCGGCCCTACACGAGTAGGGCAGCTCGAGGCCCGCGCTCTCGGCCGAGTCCAGGATGTAGGTGTCATCCGGGGCCTCAATCTCACGCTCCTCTCCCTCAGGCCCGATCAGCTTGACCTTGTACACTGCCATCGACACTCTGTGGTGGTCTCGAGTCTGCAGCCCAAAAGATGTAGAGACGGGCATAGCAGATCTGAGAGACGTTCGGGTCTTGACGAAGGCGCTTGTGAGGTTCCGCTCTTGAGGGGCCAACGGAGCAGCCCTCAGGGAGCAAGCGGCCAGAGGGAATGATAGAACGGTCGACATGCCTTAGTATTTGGTCCTGAATCAATCGAATTTATCAGCAACTCATCAGAATATATAATTAACGGGATAAACAGAACAGGTTATATCATCCATGGAAACAATAGTTTTCAATGCAGAAAATGACCTTATTAAACTATGACAAAACATATCGCTCGCTATCTATCCATCTACCCCACTCCGATCTGTTACACGACTCAAAACTGAATATGATACATCGGATCATGTTTTAGGAGCTTATACATGTACCCCCACCCTTAAAACTTATAAGAAGACCAGAGAATTAAGCTACATGTGTGTATGTAATATGTATGCCTTGCCCTGTCGAGGGGTGAATACTGCTAGAACTGACATGAAAATATCAATACAGATTTGATCCACTTCCGGCAATGAACAAGGCATTTATATATAAAGATCTATGTCAGGAGCATTATGAGAAGAAGCAAGCCATTGGAAATTTGGTCTCCTGCTCTCCAATCATACTCCAACTACACGTATACATTCACGCACAGAGAGTGCATATACTTAAATACATATGTGGAATTAACATGTATAATACACTTACCCAAAAAGGAAGATGGCCAGTGATCGATGGATGAAGATTTTGACTGAGGGGAAGCTGCTGGGCTGTGGCTGGCAAGGAAAGATCAATGAGGCCGAGGTTGTGAAGTGTGTTAATAATGGAGGAGGAGGAGAAGATGGGGAGGGGAGGAGTCTAGAAAGGTGCAGAGAAGTTGATGAGTTTGATGGGATGGCTTTTGGAAGTTCCTCAGGGGCAGCCATTGGACAAATATGTGTGGAAACGGAACGACTTGTGGTAAATCCTCCGACAAGACTGCTTTGCCCTACACGTGCCCCCATTAGCTATGTTCTGACTCTGCTGCATGCACTTGCAGCAGCAACTCTTACTAGCTTAATTAGCTAGCTAGAATTCTAATCTAAATTTACTTCTCTTTGTGAGCAAGGCTCAAGGTCCCTATCAGTCTAGTTTAGTTTAATCACAAGTGGCTTATTATTAATTGCCACTTTTAATCGCACGATTATATTAGATAATTGGAAAAAGCCAGCATCATCCGGAGGAGCAGATCCAGCATATTCTGAATCTATATCTATATACGAAGAATGAAATTTTGGGGTCATGGAATGGAATGATCCTCACCACTGGAGACGCGGCTGGGCGGCTCACTGGTGACTGAGTGGCCTTGACTCGGACACCTTAGCACGGGGCTCCCCCATGACGTACTAGAGACGATAATACTGCTGCCCCTGGAACTCGATCTATAGAGACGATAGCCCCCGGACTCGTTGCGCAGAAGGTGCAGATATGATCAACTCAAATATACGAGACTGACCCGAATCTTCTGATCTCTATAGTAATCAGATAATCCCGATAATTGCAAATCGAGTTCGTTATTTTGGTTGACTATCCTTGAGGGGAAAATCTGATCCCAATTTTTCCGGCTTTGACCTTCTTCAGAGCCTTACTTTCAATGGCCCGATGTTCTATTTTTATTGGCTTGCAGATTTGACACAAGGGGTCCATTTGGCATAAGCTCCATGCACAAGTCCCCATCCATGTCCGAAGCAGGAATCAGTAACTAACTGCCTTTTGCATCAACCAATCTCGACGGTCATTTTAGTTATACCATTACCGTGTAGAGAGTTCGTCGATGTCCAGATTTCTAAGAAAATAGCGTGCCGATGTTCTGTTTCAACGGTCTTTGTAACAATCTGCTCGCTGTACCCGGCGAGTTTTAATTAGGAGATAGACCAATTCTCTAATCATAAGTTGCTCGAAAATCTGACACACCGATACACGGGGCAAAACTTGGTCATTCCAACAAGAAAGCTGAAAGGTAGTCTTACATTTATAATAGTTCGATTGAAAACCAAAAAATTCTGACCAAATTGGCAGACATCAAAGGACATGAACACAACTTTTCCAGTATTACCACCCTACTAACTCCCTCTTGATGATAGAGAATAAATAAAAACGAGCTCAGAATACGCGGTACGGCTTTCCCATGGTGCTCTTCAAGTGAAGGCACTTGACCTGATACAGGAATCAGAGAATTCTTTCAGCAAGTTGACAAGAGGAGGGATTATTAATTGTAGATTATCTTCAAGGTCGAAAAAGGAAGATATAAGAAGAGTCTATGGAATTTGGGCCAACTTACGTTTTGCCAGTTCTTCTTCAGCAAAGAGACCAAGAAGTTCACGCTCATCTGAACGTTCTGGAAGATTTGCTTTTCCTCCATGCTGACGTTCCCGACCGCGACACCCATGCAGAGCACCTTCTTCAGCTGGAACTTGACGGTGGCCTTCGTCTCATTCACTTTGGACTCGAGTGACTCCTGGTGAGTAACAAGGGTGGGGAACTTCCCTGCAACATCAATGTCACAGGATGAGAGGGTTCAGAATTGCAGAATTTCCAGGACAAACTACACCCAGGCATACAAAACTGAGCAAAGCATTTTCAACCTCAATGATTTTAGAGTAATCCAACCACCGACTAGCCATACTCAGAGAAAATACTTGCCTGCCTTGTTCAAACCAGGGCCAAGAAGACGAGGGATCTGCTTAATCACAGCTTCTGATGCCAAAAAGGCGTGGTACTTTTTAGCAAGCTTCTTGACCAACTTCTTGTTCTTGTTCAGCTTCTTCAGCCCCTCAACATCCATATAATCGAGCCCAATCTTCTCAGCCTGCAATATATTAATATAGTACAATCACGTCAATGAAACTGATAATTGACAGCAGGGAGCCCCTGGAATTTCGTTACATACACTACTGCTTCTGGAGAAAACAAAGGCAATAAACATGCAAAAGGTAATTCCACGCACCTCTTCAACGTGCTGAGCATCACCGAGCATGCAAACCTTCATCTTAGGGCGAGGGATGTGGGGTAGCTTCACGGAACCACTGAAACGCTTATCCTTTTGGGGATCATAGTTCTTCAGCCCGATCTGAAGCTCAATGGTTTCGACGAACTTCTTCTTCTTTTCATTGGAATCATTCTTGATCCCGGAGATAGCTTCTCTAAGTGCATCACTCTGAAGCTTACTGTATAACAAGACAATTATTTATGAGTCGGACAAGCAAATTAAACCAATCAAATATCTCACAAAAAACAGCCCAAACACCAGCATATCATAAAAACTAATATGGTCCTTAAATGCTGTGCAGCATTATGTCAGATTGAACGAGTGGTGACTAAACTGTTCATTCCTATTGGTAGCAGGACCTAGTTTCATCAATTCCAAAATCATTCAGCAGGTTGGCACACAACACTTTCATTCCACAATTGACCACAAACCCGATAACCCACTAGATGTCCATAGCCAATACAGTTCAGTCTCCAAAACCAAATGCAAAATCCAAACATAGTTAATCAATCTTCAAAGTTCCAAGCCTCAATCACATCATCAATTCATAGAACTCTACTGCACACACTAAGCTGCAATCTCCACATTATTAATCAGCTCGAACTGAAACATGTAAAAAGCGTACAATCGACAGAAAACAAATCGCCGACAAAGAATATCAGATCATACAGCACGAATTCCAATTAGCAAAAGCAACAGACAGTTCTGAACAGGCAGACGGGTCACGTACCTCATTTTGAACCTCTCAGAGAGCTTCTAAATCCTGAGAATCAAAGTTCCAAAAATCAGCCAAACAAGTTTAACTCCTTCAACAAACGTAAACCCCAAAAAAGACACTTTTTTTTTATCAGTTTGAGTTGCGGGCAATGAAATGAACGCCATCTTCTCGAGGTCAAAGCTCCATTTTCTTATCCCGTAGCTTAAAATTAAAGGTACAAGTAGCTAAACGCGGATCTAAAGGCGAAGCAATGCAGTAGACGGATACCGTTTACGCAGAGATGATGGAATGAGGTGGAGAAGGGTACCTGAGACGAGAGAGGACAGCTCCGAAGGTTTGGCTATGGCGGCAGATGCAAAGCTATATATGGGGAGTCGACAGTCCAGACTCAGGCTTGGAAGATAAACCCTAGAAAGGGCAAACGTGGCTTCTTCATCTTGGGCCTCGGCAGTTGTCTTTCCTGGCCCAGCCCAGTATTCACTAAATGGGCATTTTATGGGCCTATCTGATAGAGCCCAAGTTTGGCCCAATATTAACGGCCCACCGGTGTTGATAAGTTTTAGCCGAAAGGGGTAATCTGGGCCTCCCCTTCGCCGACAATTGGGGTTTGACGCATGCTGTCATCCAACGTGCGATAAAAAAATGTCCAGAAACTCGATACTTACGGCGGCCAGTTTGGCCCTGCTAAGTCCGTACACGGCCTTCACAAGCCGTGGTTCGATGTTGTGTGGCCTTCGCAGGGTAGGATTACCGAGCTTGCGCATGCAGATTATGACATCGATATTCCTTGCCGCGGGCTCACCTCCTAGGTAGCCCAGGCCCATCAAACTATGATCCTATGGAGTCCCTTTTCTTGTCTTAATCAATCACCATCAAATTGATTTTCTTAATGTAAAATTCCCAAAGAAATGTTGCTGTTGGGGGAAATCCCGTATCTTTCAATATATAGCTTGATTAATCGCAAGAAGTACATCATAAGAAAAACGACCCTAGATCATTATTCTAATCACGCAATGGACCACCTCAATTAATTGATTTTGATTATTTTTTAAGTCGAACAATCCATCTTTTCCAATGAGCGCCGACCTTTTCGAGAATGCCCTACCCTTATGGAACTTCCTTTCTCCACATTCTTTAAGTGGCCTTCCCCTTTTCCCTTTCAACTCGTATATGATAATATATATATATATCAACTCAGACACCATAATATGCCGAATAACACTGAAATTACATTTAAGAATTCATCTGAGGATAAGATCTGACTGTCATGCGACTTTGAAGGAGCCGTCTTAGCTTTTGGGATGAAAATGAGAAGGTCAACCGTTTGGCTAGCTACAGCGAGAACCGAATTTTTACGGTTTCGCCGTACATTAAACGCATCAAAGAGCACGATAAGCGTCTAGTTTTGACATAATTCGATGAATGATGCTATTGTTGTACATATGCGTAGCTATAAATATATAATATGGGAAAGCAAGCATCATCATATCATGCTTATTATGGAAAGACAGCATCACTCAGCACGACTTAATCTAAATCTCTGATCATTATTAATATCTCATAGCAAGGCCTATAAGTAAATGTCCTGCTAGATTTCCTCCGAGCCAATCATTAATAAGCGAGCAAAGCTATATAAGCAAGATCTTGCATGAAGAAGAATATTACTTTGGGTGGATCTCTTGAGAGAAATGGTGCATATAATAATATAAGCAATTTTAAATAATAGCTGGGGGGGGGGCAAGGACAATACCTAATCCCAAGAACCCACTTCTCTATTGAGTCCAAATCTACTTTTTGGTTAGGCCTATCATTGGTTTCATAATTAGAATTTCTATTATTATTGGTATTATTATTGTTATAATTAATTATTATTATCGGTGGGAGAACAAAGGTACCCATTGCTAACAAATGAAGGGGGTAGTAGATGGACAAAACCATATAAAAATATTAGCAATGTTATGAATTGGTCCACCACTTCATATGGAAGAGATCATGGGTCCGCCATGTATCTACTTGTACTGCACAAATATATCACATATCACAATTGTATGAGGGGGTGAGAGAGATGATATTGGACATTGACATACACATACACACACATATATGGGAAAAGTTACATGCAAATAAGGAGCAACCCAGAATTCGGGACAAAGGAACGAGCTCGTGGATACTTAGGAAATTATTATAATGAGACACCTTTTATGGTATCATACGTGACATGTAGAAAAGTTATATGCCATTTATGAGGGATGCCTAACAAACACACACCTACCCAAAATGAAAAATACTAAGGACAGGACCCCTCCCAGAGGAATTTAATTGATATATATTCTCATAATAATGCCTGGACATTGTTCCCCTTCGTAGACCTCCGATAAACAAATAAATATAATTAATAACGAGTAAAGAAAATTCTATTAATGGAAAAGAATCTTCATGCGGCATGGTTTTAGGTGATGACAGGAAATGGATGTTGACATGTCAACAAAAGGGGATAATACCAAACAAATCCATCTCCATGGGCACAAATTTTACTCTTGCAAGTGGATGTTGTCTGTGGATTGGTGTTTGTTAATTTTGTACTCATAAAGCTTTATATGTTGAATTGGCATTACCAATTGATCTTTACACACACCCACTCTCTCTATCTTTTCTTTTTTCTTCCATGTTCCATAAGTTCGACATGGATTGAACTTCGACTCGTGAGAAGGGTACTACTACGCCGATTCCTACAAAAGCATGCTATCCAGTTCACGATTGCACTAATGAATAAGTCCTTTTTGACTCTGTGCTTCTATCTTTAAATAGTTAATGCGATATGTATAACAATCTCGAAGTTTCTGACAACCAGATAGGTTGTTCTTATCTCAAATAGACAATTATTTAAAAGTTGTGATAATTATAAACCGTGTTCATATCCGAGATTCTTTGTCCTCTATTTGTTATTATTTCTTATTATTTCTTATCTTCATGACAAAGATGGAGGAGGTAACAAACTTTACTATCCCCTTCTCCTCCTCCCTCTTCTCCTTTTCCTATCTCACTCCATTTTTTCTGCCAACTTTCATGAAAGAAAACATTGTCTCATCTCGAATATTGAATGCAAAATTTAATGCAGAAAACTAAAAAAATTCATTTATATTGATTTTTATATGTGATTATTATCTGTTCACCAAAGTACTTGCACCATCTGAAGACACCCCAGCAAAAGAACCAATGAAAATGCTCAGGCGGTTACAAGAGAGAGAAGAGAGAGAGAGTAAAAGTCAGAAGGGTTTTATCACATGAACAGACGCACCAAAACAATATCAATCCCATTTCGCAAAATAAATTATTTATATTGCAGTCAATGTAAAGAAAAATTCTATATTATACATATATTATTCGTGGGAGAGAATTTTTGGTAAAAATTGGCTACGCATGGACTGTATTTCAAAACAGATTTATTCTTATCTGAACTCTTTACTGCGATCGATTCAAGAACTAAGAATTCTTAACCCAGACAGAGTAGAAGCCAGTGATTCTAGTGGGTTCCTGTAGGAGACCCCACATTTATTGTTTCATTTTTTTAATTTTTTTTGTAATTCAATTTAACTTTATATGATATTTTTGTTTTTTTATCAATAAATAAATATTGTGATTATTTTTTTTTAATTCTTTTTTCAACCCCAGCAAACAGCAAAACTGTGAGGTGGCCATTTCGGACAGGGGGCAGAGCAGCAAGGACAAGATATCTGTACCTTTATTTGGGTCTAAGTCCCAAAATCAATTTTTTGCTCCTTTTCTTATAAGGTAGAAGAAGAAGAAGAAGAAGAAGAAGAAGAAGAAGAGAGAGAGAGAGAGTGAAATAAAAAAGGTAAACAGCAGACTAGTCATCATATCAAGAGGTTTTCTTCTCAGAGAAGCAGCAAAAAGAGAGGGATAGAGACCTCCATCATCTCAAATGGAAACTTTGATCAAATCATCCTATCCATGAAGAAGAAGGAGGATCATCAAAAGTAAGCAACAGCAACAGCAAGCAGCAGCATCACTGCAGCAGTAGAACAAGAATAAGAGTAGAGCCACAGAGAGAGACATCTGATGTATGTCTTTCTCATGAAAAATAGGAGTGGACCCTCTCTGTGTCCCCCTCTCCCTGCTTCATCTTCCTCCCTTTATAGTTTGACCGGCGAAAGCTCTCATCTTTTGGTCCCTCTGCTGCTTCTCTCAACTGGGTCTTTCCTCCGATCTTAAGGCGTGTCTTTGTCTCAGCTCATGTTCTGTTTCGCCATGAAAAGACTGGCTCTGGTGATCGTTTGCTCTTCTGTGATTTACTTACTTGCAGCTCATTTCACCGGAGTTGGGGAGGCAGAGAAGAGATGAAAACGACGGCGTGAAGAGACAGAGAAGAGAGAAAGATAGAGAAGATAGAGTTGTTCAGCATGGCGAGCCACAGGATGGGAGAGACCGGTCTTTCGGACACCGGACCGTCTGCCCACCATGTCCCATACTCGCCTCTGCATGGCATCAGCCATCCCAACAATTTCATGTAAAAGCAGAAACAAAGTCTTCCTTTTGCCTCTCTTAGGTTCTCTGTAAAATTAATCGTTGGTGACAATATATGGATTGTTCTGTCTATCTGCCTGCAGCAATCAAGAGGGGCCTGCTTTCGATTTCGGGGAGCTGGAAGAAGCGATCGTGCTGCAAGGGCTGAAGATCAGAAATGATGATCAAGCCAAATCACCACGTACGTGTCATTATCATGCTCTGTAATTTCTCCTCCTCAGACTTCAGTCCTCCCCTTGCTGCATTTCTTTCCCTCTGGGTGACGTATAGAGAGAGAGAGAGAGAGGGGGGGGGGGGGGGGGGAGAGTTGAAAAGGTCTTCTTCACTTTCACGACGAGAGAAGACAAGTTTTCCATTTCAGGCGCTGCAATGATGCAAAGGGGTCGGGGCTTCAATGTCGTGAGGCCACAAAGTTGGAAACTTTCGGCCTTTTTGTTGCCCGGTGCCCATAACTGCTCAAAAGAGGGAGTAGGTTGAAGCTGGTTTCTCTTGATTTTTCTCTTTGTACCTGGGCGACCGATGATCATGATGATGAAGTAAATTGAATTGAAGGAAAACGAAGAAGAAAAAGAAGGAAAAGGGGAAGACAAAAGAGAGGAGAAAAAGGGTATTTAATATTTTGATCATGGATTGGATGATACTCTGAGATTTGGTTGATTCTTTTGCAGCTTTATTTGCAGCAGCAGCAGGGCCAGGCAGGGCTCCCCCTGCAGCAACACTGGACATGTTCCCTTCCTGGCCATTGAGATTCCACCAAAATCCCAGAGTGAGTACTGTTCCTCTCTTCTGGCCCTTTTGTTGACCAAAGCTAAAAAGAGCTTCTGACCCTTTTGAATTTTGGATCATTTGGCTCATCAAAAAAAAAAAAAGTTTCAAAATTTTTTGTTCCTAGGTGCATGCTTTGACTGACATAAACGTTTCCATCCATATATTATATCATCGCCCAGGGGAACTCGAAGTCGGGCGGAGAGAGCACCGACTCAGGGTCGGCAGTGAACACCACGATCTCCGGCAAGACCGAAGCACCCGACTCCCCCGTCAGCAGGAAGGTATCGTCATCGGCCGATCACCACTGGGCCATCTCGAGTCAGATGGCAAACGATACTTCCGCGCCCTCCCAGAATCCGTCTGCTCCTAAGCCGTCACACGACAAGGTTCTCTCCGAAACGTTTTCAACCTTTAATCAGCTTTTTATCAACTGCTGATTATTATCTCATAATCCAATCTCTCTCTCTCTCTGTCTTTTACCTTGCAAATGAAAAGAGCACAGGTCCCAACAATTGTCCTAGAAATCAAAACAAAAAAATCTGACCGGGAAAAAAAACAGTACACGAAACGAAAGCATGAAACAGAGAATCTCCACAGTAGTTTCTTTTTCTTGGACCCTTTCCCCACAGCAAATAAGACCCACTTTGCTCCATCCCCACAATTCCCAGACAAAAAGGGCAAAATTTTTGTTTGTTTTTGCTTTGTGTCTATTATGTGTTAGGGTTGCGGTGGGAGAACTTAATTTCTCAATCAAAACCAAGAGGGCTGAGAGAGACATAACAGTAATCATTACTTCTGCTGCTCCCAATCCCATGCAAATTCCTTAATTTCCAGAATCCCAAGAAAGATATTAACAATCATGATTTGCAGAACAGAACTTATAATTTAAAAAAAAAAGGTTGCCCTTTTAAACGGACCTGATCTCTCTCTCTCTCTCTCTCTCTCTCTCTCTCTCGGTCCCCCTCTCTTCCTTAGTTCTCCTTAAGAGAGATTAACCATGGAAACTGTATGTGAAATCTTTTCCTCTTTATTTTTCATGTACAGAAAGAAAAGAACTGATCATGATATTCTTGTTCTTACTTTCAGAGGAGGGCCGGATCGAGCTCGGATAAACAGCTCGACGCTAAGGTCTTTAGTTTCATCCGAGTTCATTGCTTCCATTGATGTTCGGCTTTCCATCTCTCTTTGCTAACGTATGAAATTGCTTTGGCTTCAGACACTGAGACGTCTGGCACAAAACAGAGAAGCCGCAAGAAAAAGCCGACTGAGGAAAAAGGTGACAATTTATTTAAATATTTACTCAATGCCCTTTATCCTATTTTATCATTTATACCACACGTTCATTCCAAAAAAAAAAAATGTTAATCTTGTATTTGGTTTGTATTTGTAAATCTAATTATTTTTCCTCAACAATGTTCTCTGCTGTTTTCCTTTTTCTTTTTTCATTGAATAACTCCTTTAATATGTATACGTCGCTCCCATCTCGTACAGGCGTATGTGCAGCAGCTCGAATCGAGCAGAATCAAGCTTAGTCAGTTGGAGCAAGACCTTCAAAGGGCCCGCTCTCAGGTTCTTATTACATGACAAATAGTTTCCCTTTTATCTTTGAATTTTTTCTAATTTATAAGTGGAAGCATCGATTTCACTTTTGTTCTTTTCTTATCAGGGCTTGTTCTTAGGTGGGTGCGGCGGTGCAGCAGGAAATATAAGCTCTGGTAATTAAAAAAGAAAAAACAAACAAACAAATAACCTTTTAAAGTAATTTCTCTTTTTATCAAAAGAGAGACAAATTTCCTTTAGGGTCAAACGTGGAGGCCCATTCATAGTCAAAAGGGGATCCAAAGGAAAATCAAGATCGAGCATTTATTTTTACTATAAAGATAATAAATCCTTGGAGTTATTTCATTGGACTTTAATGTGATATTTTTTTTATTTAATAATATTTACTCTTGGAGCTGAATAGATAAATATTTTCGAATTAAATTAAACTTAGTTAGCTTAGTTAATTATCATAGGAAAGTTAGTTGGCTTTTTGTTGAATCTTCCCTTTTGACTATTTGTCTAATTCGAGAATTTCCATTTCCCCCATCAGCTAATTACCTCTTAAATTATAACCAGCAAAAGTCCATTTTCATGTTCTCTTTAGTCACTGCAACGGTTGATACGTTTCAGTTTTAATTGTCGAATCATTAGGAGCTGCAATCTTCGACATGGAATATGCTAGATGGTTAGAGGACGATCACCGGCACATGTCGGAGCTCAGGACGGGTCTGCAGGCACATCTTTCGGATGGCGACCTTAGGGTGATAGTGGATGGATGTATCTCCCACTACGACGAGATATTCAGGCTCAAGGGGTCAGCTGCAAAATCTGATGTTTTCCACCTCATCACCGGGATGTGGACCACTCCCGCCGAGCGCTGTTTCCTGTGGATGGGCGGCTTTCGACCATCTGAGCTGATCAAGGTCAGTAATCATACCGAGAAATTGTCGATTGACTTTATTAATGAAGCGCGCGCACACACATATATATATATAATATTAGAAATAGGAAGCAGTTTCTTTTCAGATTTTTATATGCTTTAATTTTTTCGGTAGAGGATGAAAAGAAGCTATATATACGTAGGTTGGTCCCATTTTGTTATTGTTTCAATTAAGAAAAAATTATGTGGATTTGCCCTATAGACTCTATATATATAGAAAATTCCCATATGAAGGACACATTATTGTCCTATTATAGGGACTTTGGACAAATAATGCCTCTTATAAATAATTAAGGCTATTTCAGCTTAAGGATAAACTGGAGTCTGAGTATGAATAATCTAAAGCAATAAGCTGAGGGTACCTCGTGACTTGCCCGACTTAATTTCAAGCATCCTGCTCTTTCCTATCGTGATCTTACTGACTCTTCCATATTTGACAAGCTGAGTCCAGCCTGCTAGATTCTCGGACAAGATTTTGTGGTTGTGCCCTAACTAAGAAATTATACGCATTAGGGCACAGAAAAAAAATTAAATTGACCGAACTGTCCCCACAACCACCCTTGGAAAATTTTGTTAACTACTCTACCAGATATGTTTTCTATATATTAAACTCTAAATATATTCTCGTAATTTTCAGTAAAATCCCACAAAACCGAACTCTTATTTATACTATCTCTTAGTCACGATCGTCCCTGATGAGACGGGTGATCAGTTATACTTGAAATGAATTTCTGCCGTTATTAGCTAACTGATTTTGTTCGCTTGTATCCTTTTCTTTTTTGTCTTTGCAGATGTTAATCACGCAATTGGATCCGTTGACGGAGCAGCAACTGATGGGGATCTACAGCCTGCAGCAGTCATCGCAGCAGGCAGAGGAGGCTCTATCGCAGGGGCTAGAACAGCTCCAGCAGTCACTGGTCGATACTGTAGCCGGTGGGTCAATCATCGATGGCATGCAACAGATGGCCATTGCCCTGGGCAAGCTTGCCAATCTCGAAGGCTTCGTGCGACAGGTGATTAAACTATGACACTGTCCGTAATCCATATATATCGATACATATATATGTGTGTGCATATTGATATATCCCATAAGCAATTAGTGATAATGATTATATAAATAATGTCTGATTTTATCACTGTGATGAAGCTGTTGCTTTTGCTTCTGAGAATGTTCTTCCATTTTTATTTTTATATAAAAAAAACACATGTAGTTTTTTCTTTCTACATGACTGTGTATATATATATATATATATATATATTGTCGGTAATAGTCTTATTTTGGCGCCGCAAATATAACCCTCTAATAACGTGCGCTTGAATTGTGATTGACGTGAGCTTTGATTTGAACTTCTTATATTGACTTTTTCTATGACAGGAATTTACAAAGAAAATCAAACAATACAGTAATGTTTTCTAACATTTCCTCACAATAGTCAACTTGGCCACACATACAAGCAAACGGTCTAGGATACTGATCCACCGTCTCATTTATGAAGATCTAATTAACACTCTGATCATGGTGATTACAATAACTAGACGACTGGCCCGCGCATGCGCGAGTTAAAATTATTATAATGATTAACAAAATTATTATTATTAAGTTCTTTCACTATGACCTTTATGAAAATAATTTTGTTTGTTCTCTTATATCTTCATATCATTTCATAAATGCAATCTCTCATTGATTAGTAAAATAATGTTAGTACTCAACTGACTATAAGAATATATTGATTCTCCTAATTCAAAAAATCTTCTAATGAATATATTTTATTTCTTACATCCAATAAAAAAAATACCATATATGGCATGATTGTATCTTCTCAAATATTCCATTACTTGCTTAAATAAAATTTTTATTCTATACTTCATAGATAATTATCTCCCTCCGATCTATATACAATATAATTACCTCAAGATGATGATACTAATTTCAATATCCTTTGGTTTCTCCAGTTGATGAATTTTTTTCTCTCAAATTTCCCTCCATATCAATGATCATAGAGCCAAAAAATAGGTTCTTTATCTAGAATACGACACTCCTTTAAGTCCACAAAAATTAAATTCTATTAATTATAAATAGCATAAATTATTATTTATGACTTTTCATAAGTTTAAATTTTTCCGGCTTCTAAAGTCGAGGTGGCGACATGATATTGTGACAATTGACACATTCTTACTGGTGGTGACACGAAAGGTCTCGCAACCAGAGTTAGACTTCGTCTTACGTGGCATACTCTAGCGCGTCACTCCGACTTGTATTATTTTATACAGATTCTTTATATATATATATATATATATTTGTTGGTCACCTCTTGTAAGCATATAATTAGTCTTTAATATCTAATAGTATTTCTTTCCTCTAATAATTGAGGAATTAATGTGTGTATATATATATATATATTTATATATACATGAAAAATATATTTTATTTGCTCTCCACCCTAATAATTTATGTTGTGAATATTAATAATTTTTTGCTTTAAGTTTAAGGAGTCGATCGATTCTCTCTCTATATATAGAGTTGAATAGTCAGGGTTCGATAGGGATTTTACATCTATATATGTTGCAATCAAAAAGGTGGTTTGAGAATGATGTTTGTTGAAATAAAATCATACAAATCCTAGCTAGACTTATCAAGCCAACATATAAATATATAGTCCATTTAATTTAATATAAGATATCGCTCGAAAACTCTTGCATTATTTTTTCTCTATGATTGGAATGGTCCAAGTTCCAAAGATAATTAAGAGTTTCGAACCTTTCTAAAACGTGGTTGGCTTGTATCCATGTGCCACTTCACTATTTGTTATATTCGAACTTGATAGCTATTATCATTTTTTTTCTTTTTAATGAATTTGATTATTGTTATATTTTCTTTCATCTTATATTATAAAGATTTCATAGATGTATTGATTAACTAAGCTGCTAGCTGATTGATTTGTGCTTATCTAACTGCACACAGGCTGATAATTTGAGGCAACAGACGCTTCACCAGTTGCGTAGGATACTAACAGTGAGACAGGCGGCTAGGTGCTTTCTAGTGATCGGAGAATACTACGGACGGCTGAGGGCGTTAAGTTCTCTATGGGGATCTCGTCCACGCGAGTAAGTAATATAAATCTGATAGAACTTATAATATCGATCCCAGCACTTTGCTTTCATAGATGAAAATGTTTTAATCTTGTCAAATGTTGGTTAGCAATTCAATATTAGGGCATCTAATCAGCTATATATGATACTCCTTTTTTTTTTTGGGTACTTTTCATATGGTAGAAGCTATATATATATATACACACATACATATTCCATTCATACATTTCAACCCCTAATCTATTCGTTGCAAAGGTATAAATTATATATAGAAACACATCCTGTATTCCTTTCGATGTGTCTGTGTGATATATTTATCATCACATCTAATCAAGTTGTTCTACCCATCAGGACCATGATGAATGATGACAACTCATGCCAGACGACCGATCTACAAATGGTTCAGCATGCGCAAAATCACTTCTCTAACTTCTGATTACGATGGTGCAAGTTGGAGACCCCAAGTTTGATGAGATTGCTCGAGACACATCATCGCATCAGTTGCTAGATCTAGGCTTTTTTTTTTTGTTTCTCCCTCTTTTTAATGGTGGGCTTCTCTTCAAGCAACTTCGTAGGAGATTAGGGCTTTTCTCTCCTTTTCCTTATCCTCTCAATTAACATGATGCTACTATGCTCCTCTAAATGACCTTTTGGGTCATTAATTATGTTATCTTTGTAAATGTACATCAATTCTATTATGCATGAGGAAGCTTCTACTTGTTCAAAAGAAAGAAAGAGAGAAAGGACAAATGAAAAGGTATGAGCTTTACAATGAAATGAATACATGTATGTATGAACACTTCCCCCCTCTCTCTCTGATTGTGAATTAAGATGACCTTATGAAATATCCAAGAGATTAGATCAGAGAGATGGGCTACTTATTAAGTCGGTCCACTGCTAAAAATTCCTTTCATATCACCCAAAAAAAAAAAACTAAGATCTTGAATTCAAATTTTAATTAATTACAGTAATCTGTATGAGTTTAGAATATTAGGGTGTCGTGGTATTTTGATAATGAGCGTAAAAGTATTGTTGTGTATATATATATATATATATATGGACAAGGAGAGGAAAAAGAAGGTATATATGTAGAGACAAAAATGGTTGGGGAGTAGGGAGGAGAGTGGTTGATATGTTTCTTATATATATATATATATATCCGTGAGTATAAATATATGGCAGCTTTTGTAACGTACGTATAAATGAAGTGGTTGTGGGGAAGATTTTAAAAATGATCACAGAAGGCCATAATTCATGCAACAGAAAGGTTGGTCTCTCTTCTCAATGGGAGTTTTTTATGATTATGAATTTTGGGTGGGAATCGAATTAGGTCTTGGAAATTAATTTGGAGTTGTTGGCATTTCTAGAAGGAGGATTAACTTATTAAGGCTCTAGGATTTTCGAATTTTCAGGATAAGTCACGGATTAAAATCTCTTAAAATGGTCAGTTTAAGTGACCAAAAGGGTTAATTATTATTCTTCGCTTTCTTGTACGACCATATATTAATGTTTGATGAAGCAATAACGAATAATGGCCCTCTTTAGAAACTCCTTCCAAAGAGGAAAGATTCGATGATGATATCATGTCAAGTAAAGTCCCTTTTTTTTTTTCCCCCCGTTGAACAACATATCAAGTAAATTCTTTGATTTAAGTTACGCATAGGACGACATTTCCTTCTCGTTTACTTATAAAAAATTCTCGATCATATTTATCTATGTTGTCTCTCTGTATATGTATGTATATATACTCGTGTGTGCTTCCATATGACTTCTTATTGATTTGACTACGTGGATGGCATTGCATGGGGTTGATTGTGACATATCAATGCACATATATCATTCTCGTGCATACTTTTAATTAAAACTGAAAAAATATCATCGGCTGGAACGAGCTATTGCTTAGACTACGAATTCATTGGAAGGCCGACGCAACTGCCAGCATACCTATGATATATATTTTATAGGGAGATCCGAAGAGTGATGAATGTTCTTCTTACACTATAATCTATCATCGACAAAGATTATGCTAATCGGACAGTAATATAGCTGTGATTAAGGCAATGACCGACGAACAATATTCAAACAGCAGAGTTAGTTAATTAATCAATTAATGCTTCGACTGAATAGTTAAAGTTAATCTAACAGGAAGTCAACGACAAAAGAAATCGCAAAGATATTATTATTTCATATCATCAATTAATTAATTAAATTGCAAATTTCCAGCTTAACTAGCTACGTGGCAGGCTAATTATTAATTAAAATGGCTATGCATATAATATGTAACTCAATGTCGATCAGATTGGTTCGTGTTGTTTTTCCTTAATTCTTTATTATGCTATTGTTAATAATTAATTAATTAATTGATTGGTTGATATTTTTTTCCTCTACACTTTGTCTCTGTTTCATCTGTTAATATATATATATATATATATATAACTTTAATTACGGAATTGAATAAATAATAGAATTAACAAAAAAGGGTGGAAATTTCCATCACTGTCGGCGTGCTTTTGAGCACCGGCATTATAATAAAATTGGATCGGGGGATGAACAGATTACGTATAATACAATTCTATCTCTTTATGGCATTTTATTTAATTAGTTTCCCATTTAATGTAATGCTCACGTCCCTTTTGATTAGGTCTTGATTTGATACAGATGGCCTACTTATCATAATTATTAAAAAAACCGCATAAATACATAATAGAGGTATACTCCCGCATTACATGCGAATTTTTAAATAAATAATAATATTTATTACTAATTTATATATATCATCAATAAAATCGGTAGTTAACTATTAAAGTTTTAAAAAGTAATAGATATCTCTTTAACTCTAACCAATCGATGATTTTTTTTTATTTGATTGAAATAATTGAATGAGCATTAACTGAGGTAGATAAGTAAAAAAATTGAAGGATAAATTATTCAATTATATTTTTCTAAAATAAAGAGGGCTTATAAAGACAAGGGAGAGGGGAGAGTGGAGAGGAAAAATTGAGCACACGAGAGTTAAAAAGTGACGGTTAATTAGGTGACTTTTGTATGAAATTTTATCTCTTTAATTCCAAAGCAACGACTCTTAAGAAATAAAATATACTTAGCATGGTCATTTTAAAAACGAAAAGTGAGACGAAAAACGTGAGTTTTCCCCTGATTTTATGGAATAGAGAAGCTTTAGTACTAACTTCCATCTTACAAGGAGGTGAATCACTCGATGTCCTCAAGATACCAGCCCGTTCCTGTAAATATCGACTGTAATAACAGGACGCGACGAAATGGAACAGAGCAATGAAACCAATCATCATACCTAAGAAAAGGATATATTGACATTCATCAGTTGGCTTCTGGCAAGGATGTACGCATGACCCCATGGGTATACTACTGTCAAGAGTCGATTGCTCGAAATTGAGACAATCAAAATTTTGTCGGCCTAATTAACATCTAAGATATACATACATAGAAGAATGAATCAGCAGCGGATCAATCAAAATCCACTTGTTTTGACACCGGAAGAATCAACGATGGTGCTGAGAATTTCCCATATTCGGGGTCGAGCAGCAGATGAGATGAGTGGGTGGAGCTCATCATAGTATCATAACGCTGGAAAAGTCATCCCAGGGAGGTACCTCGAGACCTGCAGTGTCGCAGTCCTGCAGCCCATCCACATCAAAATTGAGTAACGACCCT
Organism: Punica granatum; assembly: GCF_007655135.1. Taxonomy (NCBI): domain Eukaryota; kingdom Viridiplantae; phylum Streptophyta; class Magnoliopsida; order Myrtales; family Lythraceae; genus Punica; species Punica granatum. Next base: position 26,181,520 of record NC_045132.1, read on the forward strand.
AGGTCTTGATCATGATTTCCATCGAGTGCAAACTTGTCGAGATCCATGGATTCTCCCCCTGGCTCCTTAGTTACGTAGGGCGGAATATTAGTTGCAGCAGCCACTCCAATCGGTTGAGTAGGATTTCCAGTGACAGGAAGAGAAGCAGTTTCCGGTGATTCCAAGAACCCACTGCTTCGACTGCTGTTCTGTAGCCTCTGCCTTGTGCTCGTCTTTGTTTGGCATTCAGAGACAGCAGTGCTTTTGACGTCAAAAGCTGATGTAACTTTCGAAGATCCAGGCTTCTCAGAATCCTGCTCAGGGGAGAGGTTGGCAGTGTTTTCGCCTCGGGTATCAAACACCTCAGGCAAACTGGAAATGGCTCCTGTGAAATACAAGATACTTTGGATTACAACGGTTCCTTAGAACTCGCTTCAATTTCCTTTTTTCTTTTTTCTTTTTTTTTGGGGGGGGGGGGGGGGGGGGGGGGGTGTTGCGTGGAATGAAAAGCGTACCTGATCCTTTGGCTCCCGCCTGATGCTTGAAAGCTTCATTCAAGGTATTACTAGCAGTTCCCGACCCAACACAATCAAGAGATTTCCCATCATTCTTGCCCGTGGGCCGAGAGAAAAGGATATCCTGCAGCGCTGGCTCACGGAAGCAGCTGACATCTGTTTCTTCGTACTTTCTACACCTTGCAAGAGTTCTCTTGATAAAAGCTGAGGCAACATGATTTGGAACCCTACGGACCGAAGCTTTTGTAGAATTGGTTCCGCGACAAGCCTACAAAAATGTGATGGGAAATTCATCAGTAATCAAAAGGTCCAACCCATCCTTTATAACATCATTCACTCAGGAATGCGAAGCATGTATTTCATCATTCTTGTTGGCTATCATCTTCTGAATCGTTTGAGGTAATTTCCGCATGTTCTTTCACCATCTAAAAACCCAAACACCTAATATATGTAACTCAAGATCCTTGAAGCCATTAACAAAGGAAATCATATAACTGGCCTATTTCAAAATGCTTCACCAATTTCGGGAAAGAAAAACAAAATCAAATCTGATATACGCGTCATCTTCTTATATAAAACAAAATCAAATCTGATATACGCGTCATCTTCTTATATATATGTGAAGCATGTAAGTGCACTTGCAGAAAAACAAAACAAGCATATCAGGGGTAGAGAACGAACCATTCGCTTTTTGTAGGCCATCTCAAGAATTTTATTCATTGCTATCTCCTCAACTTTCCTGCATACAAGACCAAATGACAAAACTATATTTTCAGTAGAAGATTTGAGAACCTAATATCACGGGTACATCCAAGCAATCTCAATTTTACCTTCTATCCGTGTCTTCTCCACTAATAACGGCTTTATCAAGCTCTCTCAGCCTCTTCTGTTTTCTTGTAACCTAGCATATTCAGAAAGCACATAACAAGATAAGAGGGATAACAAGGGGATACTCAAACTATACAACTTATAAATGCATTACAGAGAAAATTAAAGCACCGAAAGTAATCTGTTTCCAGTTTTATATACATATATGTACATACATATATATATATATACACACACATATCTTTCAGTATGCTACAAAGGCAGGTAAAATATGATGTGTTACCTTTTGGCACAGCTTGCCTTTCAGCTCTGCGATATCAAAGATCAGCTCTCCTTCTTCAGCTAGATCAGGCTGCATCAAGGCAACATGTGTTTAGAGACAATCATGACTACATCAATCAACCATAATACAACATACAATAGAAAGGAGCATTGGAGCGTAAGATGGAAACCATACCAATGTTTCAGGGCATAAGTCAATACTCCGTAACTCCAGCATAACCCTGTCATTCAAAGACATCGATTGATACTGCTCATCTGGCAAAGGGAAGCCCGAAAAATGCAATTCCTTCTGCTGGAGCTTCCCTATGTCACTGGAGCAGATTTCACTGATGAGCCCCATCTCTAGATGTGAATATTCATCATCTCCAAAAGAATGTTCATTGCTGTATCCAGAAGTCGACATGCCTGAATTCCTAAATGGGCAAGATGCACCGCCTTTGTTACAGGACAGCCTGTCCAGAAAGCAGAGCTTCTGATTTTGTTCCACAGCTGACTCAACCTCAGATTCCATTTTGTCCCTGTCTTTGGAGTCAATATCCATCTGGTTGCATGAACCGCAATGAGAATCATCACTAGCATGTGGGGACAGATTTTTGCCTTCGGCTTGCTGGTAAACTTCTTCGCTTTCATCATCAATTAAAGCAGAAACTACTCTATCAAACATGGCAGGAAGCTTGCAGAGCCTGCCAATGTCGAATTTACCACAGAGAGGACCCATATTAACTGCTTCCTGACCCAGATTATTTCCTTGTTTTCCATCAGAATGATCAGCATCATCCTTGTTCCTCAACACATCCTGAGAGGAGAAAAGGCTGATAAGCATAGCTTCTTGATTCTTGTAGGATTTAATACAACCATCTGAGTGATCCATGTTCCAAGAAATTTTGAAGCAGTACTTACCGAAGTGTTATAGTCAATGCCAAATATCAGAGATAGGTCCTCGCCACGCTCCTCCGCAAGACTAAACTGATCCATCCAAAGAACAGGGGAAGAGGCAACAAAATTCAGAAAAATAAAATAATAATAATAATTAGCAAGCACATCAGTCCATTTTCTAATATACCTGTTTCTTTAAGAATGATGCATCATCATTGCTCACAGAGGCAAATATAGATTCCATTTTCTTCCAAAATCGGCTAGAGCAAGCTTGATCTACATAAACGAGAAAATAGGTTTATGTTGATAATTCAGCAGAACCAATGAATTAGGAAAGCATAGTAAGACTAATTTCATACTCAAAGCATTTCGAGCAGACTTGGCAGCTGCAACTAAAGTTTCATGATCGTCCAATTCACCTGCAAGTTGATATACCGCAGAATTATGAGAAAGTACTGGTATATAGTAGACATTGAAAAATATAATTATCGGTGTCAGATAAAATTTGCTAAAAACCTTTCTTTTGTGCTAATTGAATAGTTACATGCATTTATAGAAAACAGACAGAATGAAAGTCCATTTTCTAACAGCGCATCTCAGTTTCTGTCCATGTGTGCCACATGGCTGATTGGATAAACAGGGCTGCCAAGGTCTTTTCAGTTTTCAACAGCTTTCTATATCCTATTATCAACGTCCAAGGTAGCTTGAACTCTTTAGGTCAGCAACATGGGCAAAATGCTTGAATTCAATCATGTACGAAGAATTTGCAAAATATGCAATACCCATCAATTCTGGAGAACCACTGACTAGGACTGATCCAACTCGAGGAAGTCCCTTTCGATCCTTCAATTTCTTCACAGCTGGTCGGCCGGATTTACTGGATCAAGGAACATAGAGATAATTCAGCACGTAATTATACCTAGGAAAACCATGCAACCAATCACCCACAGCTCTTAAGAAACAAAAATTCCATACCTCTTGTTTCTCTCAGGACCAGGCCTCGTGCTTTGAGGTGGCTTAGCCATTAAATCATCCGTCTTGTTCCTCATTGGAGGACCGACTGACCTCATCAACGAACCCCGACCACTTCTTCCTTGTCTACGCACTCCATCTCCTATTTCACAAACAGGCATTTTATTCTTTATAGGCAATACAGAACCCTCAGCATAATGAGACGTGGTCAATGCAACTTCACACCCATCTACTGCCTTTTCCTTCAGACAATTTTCCAATGCTTCTGATTCTTCACTTTCAGATACACCAGCTGGTGATGCTACTCTCTGAAATTCCTTTCTAACCTTTAAGGTATTAATATTTGAAGCGCTAGCATGCAAAGATGCATTGTTTGCAACCTCAGAACTCCTACAACCTAACTCAGACTTCCCAAATCCTTGTGGTGAATTTTGGGTCTCTGAATCGTTTGTAACAGGAGAGAGTAGGTTTGCTCTTCTTAGGCGAGACTTTTTATGTGGTCTTTGACCGCCCCATTTAGCCATAGGCTGTGATGATGTGCCTGAAGAGATGGGATGGACTTTCTCCTTAGCATCACCTGCTGCTGTGATCTTATTCACATTTGGAGGCTGTTCCCAGTCTTGAGGAGCACCATGAGAGGACTCTAAATTAGTAGATGAATCAAGAACCATGATGGAACTGGTTCTTGGTGCTCTAGAAAACTTTCCTCGAATCAGCAAACCAGGACCACTGCTACTCAGTTCACCCTCCCGACCATTAGATCTGAAAAAACGATCGCCTGTGTCAGGATCCTCAGCATCGTTAAAACTGAAAGAATATGAAAAGGAAAGATCTACAATTGTCTATACACAAGAATCCATCTTCCCTTGTGCCCTGGGATTTATGACAAATATTTCTGCTAGAAAAAGTTGAGCATTCAAATAAAATATGATAAACATACTTGTTTCCCTTCAGTAGAACCCTCTGCTCTAACACATCCGTACGGTCCTTAGGAGAAGAGGTTGCCTCTTGGTCATTCCGAACAAATGTGGATGCATTTGGACTTGGAGACTCAAAGCGACGATTCAGTTTGTTCACCCCACTGACTCCAGAGGAAGATTTTGATCTGCAAGTATACAAATTAATCCAATTGCCAAATGGAGAAAAAAGATAAATACGTACAACACTGTGTTACAAATGATGGACAGTTTTCAAGTTCCACATAAGCAGTTTATAGTTGACAGAAACTTCATATCCATTACCAATTTGATCAGACTCAATAAAGAAACTATCACTAGATATCAATGCTTCAATTCGAACTCAATAAAACCTTCAAACTTGTAGACCAAGGGTAATAAACAACTTTCACTAAAACATCCAAGAATTAGCGCAAGTGGTCTAACTGTCCTCCCTCAGCAGTAATCTCAGAGGTCGCCAGCTTGAAGCCTACTTGATGCGGAGCCCTTGCAGGCCATCCACACATGTAATCATCGCAGGAACTAACCTGAGGAGCGGGCACAAAGACACCGGTCCAATAGGCTCTGGGGTGGGGTCCTATGGGCTAGAAGGAATATAATAAATCTCCGTCATTAAAAAAAAAAAAGAAAAGATCCCCATGATTCAGAAGATGCCGTAACACTGCCAGCAGAATTTCTAAACTGTAGACTAATTTTTTTTTTTATGGTTTTGTAAATTGCAAAAACTGTAAGCATAACAAGCTCTCGGACTCTTAGCATTGCTAATCACATCTTCTACACCCATATGCAACCTCAATGTCATACTCATGCTAATAATACAAGTACCTGCCATGAATTGCACCTTACACATCTTTTGATTCAATTACAAGTCAAAACCTTTTGAAACATGCAAACATTGCAAGGTATAGTCTTTAAATATTAATTGCTGATAATTATCTCAAAATTATTGTAGCTTGCGATTGCCCATGAGTTCTCAACACTACCAAGCTCTAACAAGCAATCACACTCAGAACATAAAATGAAAAACGAAAATGCAAAGGAGAAGTGTGCCCAGCCAAAAAAGCAAGTTCACATTCTATTTTTTCTTTTTTTGTTTTAACCTTAATTAAAGAAGAGCCAATCATCTTTCAACTTTTATTCCCAGCAAGATCTCTCGTACTCAATACAATCAAAAGATCAGATATCAAACTCGGCAAAACAGAGCATTACCTGAAACCAGGACCATCAGATGAGCACAGCTTCGAATCAGCAGGCACCTTAGAATCCATAGCTTGTTTAGGATCAACATCACCATTCATAACTCTACCACCTACTGCACTGACAGACCGTTTTCTTTTAATTTTCTTCTCCCAACCATCACTTCCAGCTGGGACCCTGCGCATCTTCTCCTCCATTTTGATCGGAACTGCCTTAGCAACTGGGAACTTGTCTTCTCTTTTTTCCTTTAGAATTAGCTGCCGTGGAGCTGCAGGCAACTTGCTATCATCCTGTATCATGTTAAATTACAAACTCAATCTATCACTCAAAACCAGAAAATGCTAGAACTCCTTGACCCAGACAAATGCCAAAGATTTTCTTTGTTTCATTTTTTCAATCAGCAAGAGCATTTGTTTCCCAGGAGAAAATGTCTTCTCCTGCTCAAGGCAGGCCCTGAAAAGATTGTAAAGTGACTAAGGAAACTATAATACTTGAAGATTAAAATCAATAAGAAAAGCAAGCGCTCAAATACAAACCTGTCCATCTGCCACTGATGCTCGGGATCGCTTAACTAACCCAGCGCTCTTGGGCTTCTGCTCCATCCTCTGATTCCATGAATCACGTGTGCTTCCATGAAGTTGATTTCCTATCTTTTCCAAGTTCACTAGAGACCTTTCACTCGATGCTACATCACTTCTTTGACGCTTCTTCGAGCTTAGGTTTTCCTTCAGTTTATCCAATTTGAATATATTTTGGCCAAACATCTTTACCCTATCGCTGCATTGGTGTTATAAAAAGTTCAACGAGGCCTTCAAAAAGCCAATACGTACATCACCTATTCTAAACTGAATCATATGCGCTGAAAGCCTAAACAATTGTAAATTTTACTCAGCTAACCACATATATGCAAAAGAATGGCTTTTCTTTTTTTTTTAAGCTTTTTATTCTTTCCCAACAGATCAAATCACATCTATCATTTCAACTTCCCATTTTCTCCTAATAAAGATCAAAGCAATTCCAAAAAGGTGCGCTATGTAAAATAGTAAGGCCGATGCTTCGAGAGGTCAATGAGAAGTTACCCAGCTTGCTTAGAGGAATCTTGCACGCTTTCTTTAATATGCTTCAGCTCTTCATTTGTCGATGATGAAGCAGATCTACTCCTGTCACCTCCAGATGCATGGCCCTCTGAGGTATTGCCAAGAGGAAAACGTAAGACCCTCTTTAGCTCTCCAGTCCGTGAAGATTTGTGATTCCCTAGTATGATTGGATCCAGGGTCAGGGGCAAAGGTGTAGTTTCTGATGGCAACATTGTGCTTCCCTCACCACAGTCCTGGCCTGTAAGCGTCCTTATGCGCGTTTCCTCGAAACAGCACCATGAACTTTCCAGACAAGTTTGAACACGATTCCTGCCAAACACGGAATCTGCTTCAACCTACTGTCACCTGCCACAGCCCAAAATCAAAGCTTCATAAGCTGGCAAATACGGGAACTTGACATTAGATATTACGTAGAATATTGAAACAGCCTCCGCCTCATTGCAGAAGTTGTTGTGACCAATTGAACAACAGAGGCGCATTACAATGCATCCATTCTAACAATGTGGCATAGAAAGGAAGATCATTTAGCCAAAAAAAAAAAAGGCGAAATGCTACATGATCCTAAAACTAGCTGCGACAAGACAAGCCACTAGTGAGCTGATCGCGAACTGTTCTAAAACCAGACGCCACCAAATCACTACCTCGACCTTGCTGAGCACCCAAATCGAGCTGCACAAAGGCCAGAAACCCTGATTCTCGCGACCCACCTTAAACCCTAGGGGGAGGGAAAATCTAGGGTTTTCGAAAACAGAGGGAGATGGGGTTGCCAGAAAATGGCGCGAAAGCGGGAAGCGAGCGAGCAATCGACGAGTACCTACCTGAGAATCGAACGCCGGTGGGAATAAGATCGGTCGAATGAGGAAGACGAGTGATTTGGATTGAAGATTGGGATTAGGTTTTTAGGATGGGAAAGAAAATTTGGGAAATTTTTCTCCCGCGGGGGAGTCAATGATTGACTTTTGCCGTCTGGGGATAATATAATTCGTTGACGCCTAAATAAAAGGCCAATATCAAGATTATTTTCTTATTTTCTTCAAGACAATAATTACATGGACCGAGTCCACGGCAGCCCCGAGTCCTCACTGCCGCTCCCGCGCACATCTGAATGTGGGCTCTTGTACACCCGGTGTGTGAAGTGTAATGAAGATATAGTTGCGGCGGCAAAGGAAAATACATAATCCCTTGAGCCCTTTCATTTTTGAGAAAATTATCAAATTAATACACCATATTGTCCACAACCTCAATTTGGCATATAAAATAATTTTGTTATTAATTTCACACAAAACATTCGATTTCATCTAATAAAATAACTAAAACGACGTAGTTTTTAATCTATATTTTTTAAAAGAAATATCAATACGACGTCATTTTAGGCATTTGATAGACCGAATCGAACGTTGTGTATGAAATTGATGGCAAAATTTTTTCATCTACCAAATTGAAGATTGCGAATAAAATGGTGTATCAATTTAATAGTTTTCTCTTTATTTTTTTTCTCATTTTCTATGTTTTTTTTGAAACATAATTCCACTCTCTATCTCTCACTTAATGGAGTTTTTTTAATTTTTTAATTTTTTAAATTTTTTGTAACAATTTTTAATAAGAAATGATTTTAAAAATTTCTAAATGATATAAAGTAACATTTTTCTGATTTTCTAATGTGATATTATTAATTTTATTTTTTATTAGGCACTATTAGTTACATAATATTCAATAAAATGGCGAACTTTCGAATTTTTAAATTAAAATGAATATTTTTTATACTATATTGATATGACAGAGAATTTTTAAACTTCTGTGAAGATTTTATTATCTACATAATATTTGATAATTTTTAAATTTTTATTTAAGATAACGTGATCACATTAGTATTAATATTAATTATTAATATATTAAAATAAATGAATTTTTATACATAATATATATATATATATAGAATAAATGTATATATGGTTGCACCGATGGACTTTTAATATAACCTTTTACTTTATTAATTGGTGAATTTTAATTACTAATATAATATGTTTTTATTGACTGTAAATTTTTCATAATAATTTAAAATATGCATATATGATATAATAAAATAAAATAAAAATTATCACATTTTATCTCGTGCAACGTATACATTTCATAACTAGTTAAAATATAAAGTGACTATCTCTTTAGAGTTTTAAGAATTGTTGTAGGATTTTATATTTTTTTAATGAATAAGATATCTTTATTGATCTTAGGATTTTAGATTTGCCTTTCTACAAACTAATCTTATAAAGTAATTATTCACGAACTAATCTTATAAAATGATTATTCGCTCATGCCAATGCTTTCTGTGGATTTATTATATAAATATTGCCACTCGGAAATGTATTATTATACTTGAAAGATCCTTCTCTTTTTATTTTATCTTAATCCGTGTGTTATTTCCTCTGGCTTATGTAACGATTTTATATTGTAACATTATTCAAGTTTTTACTTTGATGGTGATTATGTAACTGAAGCTAGTAGTTCTAAGATGCAATGGTTTAGCAAATGTGCTTCACAGCATTTCTTCCCGGCAATCGAGTTTGCCGGCCGATATCCATGGAAGTTCTGCTATCAACATTGAATTCAGAAGTGTTTCCCTCTGGAAGTATCTTAGCTTTGGGAGCTAACGAAGCTCGAAGCTTGCTATATATGCCAACACAAGAACCGAGTGAAGTTTCCGAGTTTTCAATAGAACAAATTCAATGTAATGTACATTTTACAGAATCAATCTGATTCTTCAATAAACGAATGGAATTCGGAAAACCTGTAACAATCACACCCCTATGTACAGTACAATCAACTGCTGTCTTGAGTATCTGTAAGCGGCTCCTCACCAAGTAGAAGAGCCTTCACGATAGAGTCGCAGACGCCATCGTAGTGCACAATCAAGTGGCCTCCCTCGGGGATCTCATGATATTGGATCCACGGTAGTTTCTCTGAGATGCACTGTTGGAGTTCGACTGGGACCACCTTGTCTTCATGGCCCTGCCAGATGTGAACTGAGCTTTCAGGACTCTCTGGGAATGGATCCCCCATCTCCATCGGGTCGAAGTCCCACTTTCCGAAACAGACCATGAAGTCAGTCCTAAGAGTGTCAAATACTTCCTGCTGTCGTAACCTTTCCTGAAAATTGTTGAGGAACATATCACTGATAAACAAAGAAAAAAGTAACTACCATGCTCTCATCTGCTAGCTCAACACTTCAGTATTAGAGACGGGTTTCTGTTTCTTGGATTTTTTGAGGCGTAAGCTTTCATTCTGCTTTTCTCAACATGTGGCACATGCAACACTGCAATGCCTTTATCCCCTATTTTACCACTTACCCAAAAAGACATTGCAATGCCTTCTATTGAACATCAGGATTTTCCGCAAAAATTTGAAACATCAATAATAAGAATGCATTCAAGTTACCCGAGTGAGCATCGGGAAGCCTTTCGAGTGCTTCAGAACTTCCATGTCATGTTCGTTGAAGAAAGTGGGGTCTCTCTCAAGGACAGAATTTGAAGGGAGACACTTCTTGTTCACCCACCACCGTAGCAGTCCAGGAGCATGGCTCGCGATTCTCAGTGTCCAGCGGATGAGTTTCTTCCGAAAGTCCAATTTCGTTAGACTCTTCGGAAGAGAAGGCCACCAGTAGTTCACGATCGGGACTACTAGTGCCACACCCGCTAGCCTGCAGATAAAACAGGACGCACTTTGTTTCCTGAATTCTTATTGTTTCCCAAGAACAGAAAACTCAGAAATCTGAAAGTTCTGCTAGTTTTCCAGAACCAAAATAGCATAATATCAATGGCCATACGGTCGAGTTTCTCACAAGAATATCGGACCTGTGAGGAATGTATTTGAGGCAACTCCAAGTGGGATACGATCCCATTGACACACCAATCACATAAAACTTAGATCCCAATTCTAGCTTGTCCACCAGTTCTTCGATATCAAGAGCTTCGCTCTTAACCGATCTCTTCATGTTCAGGTCACTGTCTCCATAACCGGCTCTATCAAACAACAGGAAATATATGCCCAACTCTTCTATCAGCTCCTGCAAACTTAAAACAGCTCCATAAATTTACTCAATTGACGGCATAATAAGCCCAAACAGGACATCCACATGCTCATCTTCCCCCTAGCCAAACAAACAGCAGCCAAAGAAAGAGAAAGTCTCAATGGGCATTGAATATCCAGAACCTTTAGCTCTCCTGCTTGTCAAGATTGGATTTTGCAGCAAACCCGACTCCGGGAATTCAACATCCCACGCAAAACTCGGGTTTCAGATCCAATATTAATTTGCTGACGGCTCTATCAGAACAATAGGAATTGAAAGGATATTGAACACAGCAACTGGTGATCATACCTGGGAGACAGGAAAGTTCATTTCTTTCGAGCTGCCGAAGCCGTGGACGATGACGATTTGGTACTTCGACTCGTGCCGGGGAACACCTCTCTCCGCATAAGCGAGATACCTTCCATCCCGGAGCTTAATTCTGGACGAGTTCTTCATGGGAGGGTAGTCTTCGAGCTCTGTGCTCTGTGGGGAAGAGATTTGCTGGGGGGTGTTGAAGACCATTCCCATTAACCCACCACCACTATTCCCTCAACTTAATCAGCCCACCTAAAAATTTCAAGATTTCGTACGCAGGTAAACATCCACTAGAGCAAACAATGAAAATTAAAAATCCAATCTTGAACGTGAAATTGAGTGCTTTTCCGGCTTACCAGATGGGGGCAGGAGAGTCCCGAGGAAATGGGTTGTCTTGTCTTCCCTTGCTCAACTTGCTGGAGATGGGGCGTGGGTTTATTTTGAATTTGTCTGTGAGATTTTGGTCTCCGGGGCAGCAAGAAATTGACTAATTGGATCTGTTCTCAATCCTCATTCCATGCATCAGATGTGGATATTCTATGGAGGCTCCACTGATACCATATTAGGCTCTCTCTCTCTTTCCTCCCCCCTCCCCACCCCCATTTTATGACAGTAAATCCATTGATTTCATGTTCAGGCCGTGGTAAAATCCGTTGTATTGTATATATAACCTTTATGTTCCTACGCAATTGACAAACTGAATTTGACGTGGAGATATCTAAACTGCATTGAAGAAGTTTGAGTGCATTTGGATTGAGAGTTGAATTGAGTTGAGTTTTGATTTTAATTGATTTGTACAATGCGTTTGTTTTCGGAGTTAAATCACGAATTTGTGATTGTGATTGTGATTGTAGAAGAAGACAAAAATATATGGGGTCCACCAGTTTGACTTTTGAAATATAAAATGAATGGAAGGTAGAAATAATTAATTATAATGGGATTGTATTTTAATAATATATGGGGTCCACCAATTTGACTTTTGAAATGTGTGTTTTGTTGTGTAGTGTTTTGAGTTAAAGTTAAAAGTTAAAATCTTAAATCACGACTTTGAAAACAAACGGAGCAGTAGTGATTGTATTGTTGAATTATGAGAAAAAGTGTGAAAAAGTAATAAATAATTGAGAGAAAATAATGATTATATAATAATTGCGTTGTTGAATTGTGAAAAAGTAATGAATAGTTGAAACAATTTAATATTAAAAATTGAATTGAATGATTAAAAATATTTAAAAAATAAAAAAAAGTAATGATTGTGATATTGAATTGAATATAAGTGAAATTGAGTTGAGTTGAACATTATTTATAAAACAAATGCACACCTTACTTGAAACATGCTGGGCCGAAGATCAAGTAGACACTCAGAACTGAAATTGACCTCGTCTTATTCGCCGGATATTTCGTGATTTGACTGGAAAAAAAAAATGCAGTTCGCTGGAGTTTTGTGTTCAAAATTCAAAAACAACCCCAAGGAGGTATCTTCCGATATCCGTGTCCCGCTCATATGATTGGAGGGCTCTGTCTCTCTGCAGGTTGACTGTTGGTTGGGCCACTTCCATGTGAAAAAATTACCATAATGAATTTCATGTTCCATTTCATTGTGAAAATACAAAATAGCCCTATTTTCTGGATCTTGAACCTGCCTTTGTTTACTAAAAAAGAGTGGAATTGTTATCCCCCATAGCCCGGTATCCAGTTCCATGTCGATACATCAGCGTTGCTTCCGGGAAAAACTCATATAAGGTTTTTATGCTATCAACCAAACACAATAACTCACAGAGTAAACGGAAGTCTTTACTGCAACAAACAACAGTGCAGTAAAAAAGCCAATAATCTCAACTGATGGATTCGACAAAGCAAGCCAATAATTTCATGTGCTCCACTGCCTTTTGGCTCATCCTCTGTATGTATATACATGTATATAGATATATGTACATATTCGAATTAATTAGTTGTTCACACTTATGACAAAAAATGAGATTTCATGAGCTGGCTCTTATCTTTCCTGTTTTCTCAACCTACCAGAATATTGCATATGAAATAAAACATTGACATTAAAGCGTTAGCAGTTTGGTTTCCATAGGGAAACAATTGCAATCGCAATCACAAATCTTTTTCTGGACCGGTTGAAGTCGGCCCTACGGACTCTTATCTTCAATTAACACGTGATTTCAAGATTGTGGATAGGCTTTGTGAGGTTTAGTTAATGGATCGAAGTCATCAGGTTCCGTAAGGAAGTTGGGAATTAAGGAAGGGAAGCTTGCGAAAGTGAAGATCGGTTCCGTTGTTGAAATAATGAGATGAAATCCTCCCCCTTTCATGAAATGCTCAGCATTGCCAAGTAATATACTTATTATAGTTTGCGTGCGTAGATATATATTTGGTTTATACTCATGATTGAGAATATTCTTTTTTCAGTTCCTTGCTGGGCTAGGCTGTCTTACTCTCCTTTGGTTGGTCCACTCTTCCTTCCATAGTTCATACTGAAAATAGGAACATGAAAAAAAAAAAAAAAAACGGACGCAAGACCACTAGATATGCCGAAGATATGTGCTGAAAACTCCATGTTTATAGCATAACATTTGCAGGAAAATTTTGAGAAAATCTGTGTTGTTATCGAACTACAGAACATGACATGTAGAAGAGAGTCATTTATTGTTGTCTTGGGCCGTGGTTGGTGTCTCCGTGAAGTGCACTTGAAAGATTCACAAAGATCGAAGACCATGTCCTCTCGGGAATTTTCTATGTCGAGAAGTAGTTGAGTTGAATTTTAAGCTGGAACTCCTCTCGGGCAGATCAGAAAGAAGGTTCCTCTCCGAATAGAAGCTCCCTGAACATGGCCTCACACAGCGCATTTTCGTGGATCATCAGGTGGCCCCCGTCAGAGACCTCGTGGTACTTGATCCAGGGCAGCTTCTGTGCTACGAACCTCTGGAGCTCGAATGGGACAAGCTTATCATTGTGACCTTGCCACAGATAGACAGATCCTTCATTGTTCGGGAATGGACTCCTCAGCTCCATTGGGTCGAACTCCCATTTCCCAAAATGGATCATCATGTCCCGGTAGAGGGACTCGTACTCACCCTGGTGCCGGATCTTGTGCTGCAAGGTACAAACGTTTTCACTGTTAGGTTGTGCTGGTTCGTGTGAAAGCCTAAACTCGCAGGTACTAGTAACTAATGCACATCGAGCATGATTTAAAATGTGCCGACAGGAAAAGATACAGTACATAACAGAAACACAATAAGAAACTGAATCCACAAATTGAATCTCCATCTCGAAGGTGCATCAGCTGTTATGGTATATTGAGCATATTTCAAGTCACATAGCAATTACTCTCGAACAGAACAGTTTTCTGCAAAGCAAGTCCGAGCAAAGTGACAACTAAAGAAGAGAGAGCTACCTCGCCGGGATTGGGAATTTTCGACATTGCCTGAATGGTTTTGAGGTCCCTCTCGTTCAAGAGGATCGGGTGTCTCTGCATGATAGATGAGTAAGGGAACATCCTCTGGGTCATCCACCAGTACAATAGGCCCGGCGTATGGTGCGCAATCCAAAGCTTCCACTGGTCCCTCTTGAGCTGCTGCTTGAAGGCCTCATTAACTAACTTGGGAGGAAAAGACAGCCACCAGAAATTGATCACCGGAACTATCAGCGCCACTCCTGCTAGCCTGCTTGACAATCGCAAATCGATCAGCCCCAAAACAGTGGACAGTATAAAGGATATTGGTCGTCGTTTGCTTTGCAAGTAAGACTTTAACTTAACTCTATCCACAACAAATAAAATAACTCATATAAAGTCAAAGGGTATGCCACGTACATAAACATTTATACCACTCCATTATAATACGACTCCATAATTAATAAATTCTCTACACCAACCCTTCAAAATCTGATTTAAAATGTTACTTACAAACCAAACGCAGTGTATCTCGTATATATCGGAAGTGTCTATGCGGCAAAACAGAAAGTAAGAACTACTTCGGCAAAACCAGACAAATGAAGATTGCGACAGCAAATGGAGTCGGAAAGGGAAATGGAGAGCATGCCTGTGTGGTATATGTCTGATGCAGGACCAGACAGCGAATGTTCCAATGGACACCCCCATGAGATAAAACTTGGGCCCAAGTTTCAGTTCGTCGGCTAGTTCTTGAATGTCAAAAGCTTCGCTCTTCACCGAGCGTTTCGGGTATGGGTCACTCTCTCCATAGCCCGCTCTATCGAATGCTATGACACATAAATCCAACTCCTCCATCAATTCCTGCGTATGGGCAGCATACTTTTACTCCGGTTATCATGATAATTACTGACATGAGATCCTAACAGTCCCGTCATGATTAGTCTTTTCTTTACGCAATTCCAAAAATCCTCTACCGGAGTTCGAGCACAATATTAAACTGCGAGGAAATGAAAAGTTAAACTTGGAGCTTGCGTTACCTGGGACAGAGGGATGTACAAGTCCTTGGAGCTATCAAACCCGTGAACGAGGATAACTTTGTGCTTGGCCTTGTCCCTCGGCACGCCCCTCTCTCTGTAAGCCAAATGCCTACCGTCGCTGAGCTTGATTCGGGGCGAGGTCACAGGTGGGCCACCAGGAGACCCGCATACTTTTGGCTGGGGAGGGACTAAGCTCTTGTACACATAGCCAAATCCGCCAGCGAGCAAGACCGCTGCTGCCACCTGCAACATCTGATTGCCTGAAAAATCAAACATAGCTGAGTCTCAGCCGCATCCTCATCCAGCTGGGCAAAGAAGTAGAACACGACGACAATAGGACAGGAAACCAGACAATTGTGCAATCAGCACGAGCCCTTTCGAACTGGTGAGAGTGCCCTGCAACCATTGGCTTCAGAGCGATGAGCAGAATCAACCTGAACTATGCCCCAACCATAGGACACGACGCTAACCTCGTATTTTAATTCAATCTGCTGGTGGCCATAGATTCATCAGAACTCCGGGTTTTAACATCAAGAAATCTCAGAAGACTTGTGATAACTGGTATCACCATTTGTCCTGCCTGCTGATGTGCAAGAGTCGAGAACCAAACCTGTATCAGTACAAATTTGCAGCCCAGAATTCGACGAAGCGGATAAGCCGCCTCTTTGTTCTTGATCGCTTCAAAAACCAAGAGTGATTCGATCTGAAATTGGAGTTGGAGCTCAACTGCTCATCATAGAGCATCATGCAATCTTTAATAAACCATGAAGAGTGTTGACCTTCGGCTGACAGCATATCTGATGTACAACTGCCCTTCTTCGTGAACTTGGGTAGCACACCCATCATCATATCGGATAGTGCCCCGGTTTAGCTCCGTCAGCTCAGCTAGATATGGTTCATAAACTAAGGAAAGTATAAAAGCCATTCGACTCAGTCATTACCACAGTGAGATTGCACGACAATTTTGCATGCAATTCCAAGAACAATGCTTTGAAAGGTAGCATGCTTCGATGCATCCAATGGTTATCGAGTATGCACGAGAGAAACTTCCTTGTTGATGGGTTAGGTGGAACCAGAAAGTTTGCTTTGGTAAGTTGGACAACTAACACAAAAAATGGGATGGCAACTGAAATCTAGAAGCTGACCAATATCCTGTTACTATACACCCAGCCGTGCAAGCCACCATCTATACAGCAAATCAATAATGGAATCTCAATGTTATAAAAACTGCGAAAATGCAAAGAAATCGAGGCATTCATTCTGACGTCGACCCATAGCTTGGTAGTGAGAAGAAAAGTTGTATCGGCCTCGTACAATATGCCCGAGGACATCAGAGACATCTCTTCCAACCAAAATGAAGAACATAGTCAAATACTATCAGAATTAAGGTGGGACTCGTATGGAGAAGTCCGGGCAATGTTTCGGTTCGCGGTTCAATACTAGGCCGGTCATAATTATGGGCCGTGTTCATGAACCGATGTATTTTTCAGTTCCCCTCAGATAAGTTGATTGGGCCGAGACTGGTGAGCTCATCAATGGGCCAGGGCTATATTTGTCGAACAACTTGGGCCTAAACCATGGCCCACAAACAAGCCCAACTCCCCTTTATTTTTATTTTTCTTTTCCTGAATGATTATTTTAGCAAAATTGTCTTCTTCATTAGGAATTTCTTATTGAAATGAGAAGTAATTTTCATAAGATATTTGTGCAAGTTGACAAATAAAATGGGGGCCTTGGCTTTCAATTTCTTTTGAATCTTATATGTACTCTGAGCCAATGATTTTTCGAGCCCAACTTGGAATTATTATAATTTGTACGTTTGCTCTCAGATGTCATTTCAAATCACTCGTATAAAAAGTTCGGCTAAGGTCTTAGACCATAGCTAATTTTTTTAAAAAAAACAAAAGAAAAGAAAAGAAAAGAAAGAACCTTAACCCCAACTAGTTATAAGTACCAAGAAAATGATATTATGTACGGAGTAAATTAATAATTTGATTCTCGAGAGATGCGTATTTCATCAAATCTAATCTCAATTAATTTTTTACATCAATTTTGACCATGATCGACTAAATATACATTAAATCGATCTTTTCGTCAATTTTCCGTT
This sequence comes from Punica granatum, assembly GCF_007655135.1. Classification (NCBI taxonomy): domain Eukaryota; kingdom Viridiplantae; phylum Streptophyta; class Magnoliopsida; order Myrtales; family Lythraceae; genus Punica; species Punica granatum. The sequence goes on from NC_045132.1 coordinate 26,199,141, forward strand.
AAAAACTGGACGTAAAACATTAAAAAATCATTTTATTTTTTAATTCTTTAATGAAGTATTGTATAATTTAATATAATCTGATAAACTAAAAAAGAATCTGAAAAAAAAATTCGACAAATGAAGACAAAAGGAAGAGGGATGGGGAAGTGGGCTTAAGGGGAGCGCGCCGAAGAGCTTAGCCGCCTACTGCTTGAACTCGGCCTGGCCGAGGATCTGGGGGTCGTCGGGGAGGGGAGGAGGAGGGTTAGTTCGGCGGAGGACGAGGCTAAGGGCCAAATCGATCTGGGAGCGAGAGGGCGGGGAGGGGACCCAGCGGTGGACGGGGGGCGATGAGAGGAAGCGAGGGAGGCGAGCGGAGGCCGCGAGGAGCTGGTAGGGGAAGGCAGGCTGAGTGACGAAGAAGCAGTGAGTGAAGGTCGAGTCGCAGGTTGAGTTGAACTCCGTCGACTTCGAGACTGCGGACTTGACTATGTTCCTCGACGATGATATTTCAGAAGCAGCGGGGGAGGAGCTCAACATCATACGTTCGGGATCCCAACCATGACCTGAATCCCGCTCCCTGCCAAGGCCCTCTTCAAACCCTAGCTTGGCCATTTCTTTGCCCATTGTCACCTCTATCAACTCCTCTTCCTCCGCCCTTGCCTCTTCTACATCTGATATGGTTCCCCCTCTCTCTCTCTCTCTCTCTCTACTCTATCAGTCTCCTTCACTTCACTTCTCTCTCTCTCTTCTCCATCTATTCCACTTGCGGTGAGTGGGTTAGGAGACAAACCGGGCGAAATCTTGGCCCTTTTTCTTCTTATGGCTCTGCCCTATTCATTGCTGGAAACCTAAGAGTGCATTTGGATTGAGAGTTGGGTTAAATTGAGTTTTGGTTTTAATTTGTTTATAATAATTGTATTGTTGAATTATGAGAAAAGTGTGAAAAAGTAATAAATAATTGAGAGAAAATAATGATTAAGTAATAATTGCGTTGTTAAATTATGAAAAAGTAATGAATAGTTGAGAAAATTTAATATTAAAAATTGAATTGAATGGTTAAAAATATTAAAAAAATAAAAAAGTAATGATTGTGATGTTAAATTGAAGATAAGTGGAGTTGAGTTAAACTTTGTTTATAAAACAAACACACCCTAAAGCTCCCTTCTTCTGGTTGCGAGCCTGCTGCTGACCCGCATTGTTTGAGGTGAGTTTATTTCTGCGGAGGTTTTGTCGAATTTCAACTTTCATTTGGTCGGAGTGCTCGAATCAGCTCGGTATGATGATCTGCTACCCCTGATAGTTGATTTTCTTGCTGATTTAGTGTTACTCCTTCCCACGATTTGCCAGTCCACCACTTCAGCCCGTCCCCATCGGGCCCGCCCGATTTCTTAATCAGAGCCAAATCCAATCTCAAAATCACAGAGAGTGAAGTATTATATTATATATGTATAGCATTTTTTTATTTTTTAAAAACATATGGAACTCACTCGACCAATCACATTGTGCCACGTTGCACTGTTATTTACACGTTAGCAATTTCGATTAAAGTTAATAAAGATATTGACGGAATTGGTCAATTGATGTACACTTAATCTGTCATGGTTTAAATTGATGTAAAAAATTTATTGAGATCGAATTTGATGTAACGTATATCTCTCGATGACCAAATTATTAATTTACTCTTATGTATATATATCGTTAAGATATATAAAGCTAAGAAAGTGATTCTCGAGCTAATACTAATTAATTATCTATTATATTATAAAAGTTGAAAGCATATTTCATCTCACACAGAATATACTTTTAGTAAAATGAATCCAATTAATAACAACCATTAAATTAAGGTTATAGTAGTAATTTTACGTAATTATCCATCTATTTCAAGCATACTTTCTCTCCCGCTCACACGCTCTTTCCCCTTCCAACACTTTCTCCTCTTTTTATTTCAATCTACTTAATTAAAAAATTGGCATCATGCAAAAGTTTCTCGAATTTGATAAGTCTATTTTGGACTTTAAAAGTTAAAAAAAAAATTAATTAAATTTTTTTTTTTCAATTTCAGTTATTTACATTTAATCATTTTTGTGCATAGCACAAGCGTGCGTCTATTAAATAATTGATACAATAACATATAAAATGTACCGCAATTAAGCTTTATATCAGCTTGTTTACTGAGACTAAGATGGCTAGTATGTTAAGTGCCCACTAACAAGCTTATTATTAGACACATTCGGCCGGCTAATTTGAGTTCGAATTCGACCATCAATTTTCGAATTCGTTTTTTTTTTTTACTCGTTGATTGTAATTTCCCACTACTCGGAAGTAGATGGAATAATTACTTTCTTTGCTTAAAAAATGGTAAAAATATAAAAGATTAATTTTCCTTATTTTCCTTATTTTGCTTATTTTCCTTGCACCATTATACCTTCCCCTAAAGGGCTCAACATGTTCCCTAGATGTATATATTCACTCCCTACTTGAATGAAACTTTGGCGTATCGAATAAACCTCCCACCAAGTGTGTATTACCATTTATTTAATCAGTGCATCTCGTGTATAAATTTGGCGTAACGAGTAAATTCTTTTTAAATGTTCTTAAAATGGCACACTCTTTTCTCCTCCAACACTTTATCCTCTTTTTATTTCAAACTACTTTCTTCAAAAATTGGCATCATACAAAAGTTTCTCAAATTTGATAAGTCGATTTTAGACTTTAATGAAAAGTTAAAACTTATTTTTTTACTAACTTATTTTTTCAATTTCTGTTATTTAAATTTAATCATTCCGGTGCATAGCACAAGCGTGCACCTATTAAATAATTGATACAATAACATATAAAATATACCGCAATTAAGCTTCATATCAGTTTGTTTATTGAAACTAAGATGGCTAGTAAGTTAGTGCCCACCAACAAGCTGAATATTATACACATCCAGCGGACTAATTTGAGTTCAAATTTGACCATCAATTTTCGAATAGGTTTTAACTCGTCCCTAGAACTTTCCCACTACTCGGAAGTAGATGGAATAATTACTTTCTTTGGCTTAAAAAATGGTAAAAATATAAAAGATTAATTTTCCTTATTTTGCTGATTTTCCTTATTTTGCTCGCACCATTATATCTTCCCCTAAAGGGCTCAGCATGTTTCCCATATGTATATATTCACTACCTATTTGAATGGAACTTTTGCGTATCGAATAAACCTCCTATCAAGTGTGTATTGCCATTTATTTAATCAGTGCGTCTCGTGCATAAATTTGACGCAACGAATAAATTCTTTTTAAATGATCTTAAAATGACACACTCTTTCCCCCTCCAACACTTTCTCCTTTTTTTTTATTTCAAACTACTTAATTCAAAAATTGGCATCATGCAAAAGTTTCTCGAATTTGATAAGTCGATTTTGGACGTTAATGAAAAGTTTATTTTTTTACTAACTTGTTTTTTTTAATTTCTGTTATTTAAATTTAATCATTCCGGTGCATAGCACAAGCGTGCACCTATTAAATAATTGATACAATAACATATAAAATATACCACAATTAAGCTTCATATCGACTTGTTTACTGAAACTAAAATGGCTAGTAAGTTAGTGCCCACCAACGAGCTGAATATTAGACACATCCAGCGGACTAATTTGAGTTCAAATTCGACCATCAATTTTCGAATAGGTTTTAACTCATCCCTAGAACCTTCCCACTACTCGGAAGTAGATGGAATAATTACTTTCTTTGGCTTAAAAAATGGTAAAAATATAAAAGATTAATTTTCCTTATTTTGCTGATTTTCCTTATTTTGCTTGCACCATTGTATCTTCCCCTAAAGGGCTCAGCATGTTCCCCAGATGTATATATTCACTACCTATTTGAATGAAACTTTGGCGTATCGAATAAACCTCCCATCAAGTGTGTATTACCATTTATTTAATCAGCGCGTCTCGTGCATAAATTTGACGCAACGAATAAATTCTTTTTAAATGATCTTAAAATGGCACACTCTTTCCCCCTCCAACACTTTCTCCTCTTTTTATTTCAAACTAATTAATTCAAAAATTGGCATCATGCAAAAGTTTCTCGAATTTGATAAGTCGATTTTGGACGTTAATGAAAAGTTAAACTTATTTTTTTACAAACTTTTTTTTTCAATTTCAATTATTTAAATTTAATCATTCTGGTGCATAGCACAAGCATGCGTCCATTAAATAATTGATACAATAACACATAAAATATACCCGCAATTAAGCTTCATATCAGCTTGTTTACAGAAACTAAGATGGCTAGTAAGGTAGTGCCCACCAACGAGCTGATTATTAGACACATCCGGCGGGCTCATTTGAGTTCAAATTCGACCACCAATTTTCGAATAGGTGTTGACTCGTTGCTAGTACTTTCCCATTACTCGGAAGTAGATGGAATAATTACTTTCTTTGGCTTAAAAAATGATAAAAATATAAAAGATTAATTTTCCTTATTTTGCTTGCACCACTATACTTTCCCCTAAAGGGCTCAGGATGTTTCCCAGATGTATATATTCACTCCCTATTTGAATGAAGCTTTGGCGTATCGAATAAACCTTCCACCAAATGCATATTGCCATTTATTTAATCAGTGCATCCCGTGCATAAATTTAACACAACGAATAAATTCTTTTTAATCAGTGCGTCTCGTGCATAAACTACGCGTTTTTTGATTGATCATCGTGCCTTCTTTTTTGATAAATATTGATCATAGTATGCCTCGTTTAATCGGGAACATGAAATGTAAAATTTAATGGCGCAAAGAGGATAATTAAGCCAGGCAAAAGGGAGTGCAACAAAGCCATTTTTTTGCTCTTTTATATTTAGCTGGGATTGACACATTCATTGCTTTGGAAGCTGAAGAAGGGGGGGAAATAGAAGGAAAATAGGAAGAATACTTCACGTTCCATTTATGGAAAAGTACTCCCAATTTTTGGAAATGACTCCGAACTGAATATCTTTACTCTGAAATGACCCTTCCCACTACTACGTATGATCTGCATTAATGGTGGAGTTCCTTTATGCCACAACCTCTCTTAATTCTTTTTTTTTCCTTTTAAAATTAATCAAGTGTTGCCAAAATTAGTAAGTTTTCAGGTGAATGATCTAATTGGGAAAGGTTCCAATGGCACCAAGACATAATTAAGTCATTTTTTTATTTTTATTTTTATTTTTTTTTATACCTAGAATGCAAAAGGGCCCTTTTAGTCTCTTCCTCGCTATAGAATGTCCGAGCTTCTCCCTAATATGTGAGGGAAGCGTCAATAATGAGAATCGGTCTCATCTAATTCCGGATTTAGTTTTTCATTGTCAAACCCAGTTTCTGACTTATTTTTCTTCGTTTTCATTTAATTAATATTCTAGCTTTTAAGATCCACTTTAATTAAGCATAGAGTGAGAGTGATATTTTTTTGGGTGAATTCTGATATTCAAAAGTATAATTGGGCCATAACTAATTCAGTCGAGCGAGATCAGCCCACTAAGATATAAAACTCTTATAGTATGGATTTTCTGCATTCACAAGACTTGAACCCCGAGACCTTATTTAAGTGGAACAAACACCGAACTATTTGAATCAACTCATGTTGAAAGTGAGAGTGATTTTATAGTGGGCATCCAAATATATAGTTATATATGTTCTTTGTCAAGCTCCACAGTGCTGTGAAGACATATTACATGTTTCAGTACAGCAACATCAAACTATATATATATATATATATAGAAACAGAGAGAGAGTTTCCTTCCCTAGCAATTGAATTAACCCTATTGCATTTGCAGTGACACGACGGTCATCTTGCACGCATGAGGACCGATCCATTATTTTACTCTTTCAACGACAATTTGCATATCAGTTGCCATGATATACATACATACATATATATATATATATATATATAAATCTATTATATATATCAAATTCATTGTCACATATATATGCATCAGGCTGAAATGAACTTTGATATAAAAATACACGTTTGGTTTCAAAATAGAATTTTAAAATTAAATTTTAATTTTGAAAAAGAGTGGTATAAATGAGGCCCACTCTTTAACTTTGTATGAGTTATTTTGTTTGTTGTGAAAAAAAGTAGTATAAATAAGGTCACTTTTTGACTTTGTATGAGTTATTTTATTTTGTTGTGAATAGAATTAGGTTAAAGTTGTGATTTTAAAATTACATTTGCAAACCAAACAAGCCATTAGTTTCACTCCTTGATTACGAGCATGTTCAGCTAGCCCACGTGGTAATTAATCGCGAATAAGCACAAGAGGTCTAGGGAAAATCAAGGTCGGTTCTTTTTGTCTAACAATATACGAACATTACTATGCACCATTGGTCTGCGGTAATACTAACCCCCATGCTGCAGGAAATAAACAGCTTATAAATAAGCTCATCTATAATATTACGACCTGATCGAGCAGCTCATTAATGTGTATTAATCCAGACTTTATAACCAGGTGTCGACATTCATGGCAATTGAAACTAATGGGTAATGCCCGCAGAATATATACTGGAGGGTGACCAGCTAGCTGCACGTACGCCCCCGCCACAAGATTTCCTGATGTACTGCATATTTTTGTGCAGAACATTTCTGAAAGTTCTTTCCCCCCTAATTCTCGTAAATAATATATATTAGCATCTGTGTATATACTTTAGCTTTCCTCTGGACTGTGTGGACACTATAAATACTGGGGGTCGGTGCTTCCTAAATCCACACACAAACAACAAGAAGAAATAGAAAGCAACATTCAAGCTATCCTTTTCTAGCCGCTAAACTGCCTCTTCTGCTCCTTCTTCTGTAAATATTAATTTCTTGTGTTGTGTTTAGAAATAAGTAGAGAGGAAATGGCGAAGATCATGTCGTCAACGGATCCACTGGTGGTGGGGCGGGTGGTAGGGGATGTGATAGATTCATTCATCCCGAGCGTGAGGATGGCGGTGACGTTCAACCCCAACCGGCAGGTCTTCAATGGCCATGAGCTCTTCCCTTCTTGGGTCACCTCCAAGCCTAAGGTTGAGGTTCTTGGTGGTGACTTGAGGTCCTCCTTCACCCTGGTATATATATCTATGTATAAATACACACAAATATATATATATATATATGTACATCTATATTTGTCATAATTGCTTAATTACACTTCAATTCTTGATTGTCGAGACCTCAACATTTCGCAGGTCATGATAGATCCGGATGCTCCCGGTCCCAGCGACCCGTACCTTAGGGAGCACCTGCACTGGTACTTATATTAAACCTAGAATGCCCATTTCCAGAGTCTAAAATCTTAATATTAATATAACAGTTTTGAAAGATAAATGCAACATCCGGGCAGAAATCATCATCGATAAGCATCCACAAGTCGAGATCTGTCTGACCAAAGTGAACGATAGAACTCTTTTTTCCCTACATATATAGACATATATATAGATATATGTATGTTTATCTATCGAGCATATCTTGGACGAAATATGATCAATAGTACTGACGATTCAACCGTATCTCCCTATTACCCCCACCTAACAGGATCGTTACTGACATTCCGGGAACCACAGATGCTACATTCGGTAATTCCTTATATATTCTTCATGAGAACAGTATATATCCAGCTACACTGGAACTCAAGTAGATCTTTACGTTAACTTTGTTTATGTTCTCTGCAATATATACATGTGTATATATATATATGTATATATTCACAGGGAAAGAGGTGGTGTCTTACGAGATGCCGAGGCCAAACATCGGAATCCACAGGTTCGTGTTCGTTCTCTTCAAGCAGAAGATAAGGCAGGCAGTAAAGGCCCCAACTTCTCGAAATGGCTTCAGTACGAGGAAGTTCGCGGAGGAGTATGACCTGGGGCTTCCTGTGGCAGCTCTTTTCTTCAATGCACAGCGGGAAACCGCTGCAAGAAGACGCTAAAATTTCACGAAAATGCACCCCATGATCATCCAAAGTATCAGTTTGTGGGTGCATATTTATAACTAGTAGTGCCATGCGTATTGCACATATAATTCCTCATCGAATTAATAATGTCAGAGGAGGCGACTTAATTAACTATCTAGTGTAATTGGTGGATATAATTAGTAATTAAGTAGCTTGGAATAATTAAGAGGGCCAGTTGGGATATATTCTAAGGACTGTACTGAAAATCTTCTGACTGGATACCTTTTATATTCATGTACTTGGTCTGCCCCCATCTATATATGTATGAATGAATGAATTAGCAAATTCCCATATGTTTAGTTTACTCCACATGATTATCAATTTGAGTTGAACATTCTGTCACATGCAGTTTCTCTTTCTAGTCGTTCATATATATTAATATAGATATGATGTCTATAAATACATACATACATATATATATATATACATATATTTGTTGAGAGTTTGTGATTATTTGATAGCTTTTCTAACCATATGCATGAAAGATATTTATCCCGACATATAAACACACGCAAACATATAAATGCACACATATATACACACATAAACAAGAGGGCCCGAAGATTTCACGAACTCTCTCGATCTAATCAATAATCAATATGATCAAATAGTTCACAATTCGATCTATTGGCGATTCACAAATTTCAACTTATGGAAATAAGTCACATACAATACATATCTTTATGAGCTATCAAGTACTTCATACGAGTAAGCAATGTGCCTCAAGCCCTATCTGCGTATTGATTATATATACACATATATGCTGTGTAATGATTTCAATATATTAAAGCACAGGTGATCTCAAATCAAAATTAACAGATATATATAGTTATACATTTGGTGTATAGAAAAAATTACGTGTCTAGGGCACAATTGGAAAAAAAGAAGAGAGTATCTAGGGCACATTAATACACGCACACGTACATATGTACATGAATATAGAGAGGTAGATATATATTATAGATTCGGATAGTCTATGTGCTGGATGAAACATGACAATTATTGTGAGCTATGTAGTCTAGGGCGTCATCATACAGTAAAGTCGAACATTTACCTATTAGTAGTAATTTCTTTTCATGCCATTTTTTTTTTACCTTTTTGTCAGAATTTCCGACTGTTGAAATGATGATGCGCTTACAGTTACAGAGTCTTTGGCCTCTTTTTCTTCACTCCTCCGTACTTGCAGTTCCAGACGGAGATTCACACCTTCGTTCCAACTCTGCTCCTAGCTCCAGTTGATCATACAGTTGAAGAAATTGATCATTACGTAAACGGCTATCGTGAGTGCTTCACGCAGCATAGTGAATATATGTGCACATGTTACCTCGACGTCCTTTCAGTGAGATAAATTAGCGGAAATGAACTTCGACAAAAGAGAGAGAGCGGAGAACAGGGAAAATATAATTCCCTGGCCGTGAAGTAATCCTTAGAGTCGGCTACTGCTTTACGCACCTGGCACCGGTTCTGGTCCGAGTACATAATATCGCATTCTCTGGTCTTATATATGTACAAATAGATATTGAAGTTCAATCGCCGCCCCCTCTCTGATCATGATCACAAGAACCTTGATCGAGCAAGATGTTTCGGCCATTAGATCTTTGAGATCAGAGGAATCTGTATTTCAACGAGCTAGCTAGTATACTTAAATCCCCGCAAAATCTAGTTCGTAAACGTCCGGTTATTGTATCAATTAATGATTATGATCATTTGAAAGGAATTTTGTTTTTTTGGGTAGATATTTGAAAGGAAATTTAGATCTTATCTTGAAAGTTTCAAAAGACTATATGTTCATATCGGTAGGGGGAGGACCCCCATCTACAACGTTAACTCGAAGAGACCCTCTGCGAATATTTTCTTCACTTTTTTACTTTTTGCTTTTGTGGGTGTAAAAACTTTATGGGAAGGTATCGGGAAACTGGTGGGCACCTATTTTAGCCTCCGGCAAAATGACACGTGATTGGAAACTTATGAGTGTATTGTCTTAGAGAATATTTAGGAATATTATTCGATTTTTTTCTCTTGTTAAGTCGACTCAGAATATTAATTCCTTGTACTCTTTTATGATCTTCGCTTGTATTCTTCGTGATTATTATAAATAGAGGCCTAGTAACTCATTTAGGGTTAAGTAAGGCAAATCATTCTCAAATTTCTTCTCGTTTCTTCTTCAAGTTGTTCACATAGTATCAGAGCGAGTCTCGAACTCATGGTCTGTTTAGTCTGAGTGTGAAGAAAAGCCCACCTCATCTTCAATTAATCGAAAATTTCTTCTCATTTCTTCTCCAAGTTATTTACATATTAGACACGTCCAACTTTGACCATGGTCTCTCCCTCATCTCAATCGAATGAGAATATATGTTATTTTTTTTCATTCATATTAAGAGTATTAATCTCACATGGAAAAAATATTAGATTATTTATGGTTTATATGAGAATTGGGTATTACTACTTATCAGTTCGAGGTTTTAAGTGAAAATAGACCCGAACCCATATGAGCCTAATGGAAATTTAATAAATTCATAAATAAGATCTTCGATTTGAATATTGTTGACGGAGAAAATTTGCGATTTAAAAAACTGTATCAGCTCCTTAGTGAGTCGATCAAAAACCGATTTAGTCGGAATCCGTATCGCTGTTAAATGCAACGCAATTGATGGTTGTGATTGCATGTCATGGTGACAAAGAGTCATTATAGAAAGACCCAAAAAGTTAAAATATCAAAACTATATACACATATATATATACATATAGAGAGAAAATTGTGATCGATATCCTATACTCTTGGCCTTCTTTTCTATTCGAAAATATCTTGTTTTCTTGCATTTTCGAGTTGCTTGGTAGTTAAAGCTAAAAAATCGGGTCAAATCAAATTTCTACATGCATATATATTTTCGTTGGCGGAGATGGGTCGGGTCAATATAGCTGAATTGATCATCTTCAAAGAAATTATATCATTTATCTGCAGTAGATAAATATCTTTTAATTAAGACGACAATCACATCTTATGTAAAAATTACATGTCCCGACTTTTTTAAACTAATAATTCTAGCTTAATATGATTTACCCTATATACAATTCATCGAGATCTCGTGTATATCACAGTAAAATTTCTGCACGTGTTTAATTGTTTGCCACAATGAGAAAGCAAGGTTCTTTTTTCAGTGGTCATTCCACATTTTAACAGGGACAGTATGGAATTGCAACCTATTGGGAATGCAATAGCCACCTGTATTTGTAGCCTGAAAAATATTAAAAAGATTTCTTCGAACTTGAAATAATCTAAAAAAGAATCGAGCAAATCTTCAAAAGAAAAAAATAATTTTTTTAATAAAAGAAAAATTAATTTTCTTAGCCCCAATTTGGTTCATGAAATATAAGGGCGAATTGGAATCGGAATGGAGCATTCCGATTGTAAATGTTTAGTTTAAGGGAATCAAATACCAATTCGCCGCCGTATTTGGGAATCACCCCCAGAGAATGGAGAAAGGGAAATCAAAGTTAATTTATTTTCTCAATCTAATTTTGGACAGAAGGTTCGATTAAAAATGAAAAGAAAATCTCGTAAATGGTCAATGAACAACAAATTAATAAAAAGATTAGTTGTTCCCAAGATCAACAAATATAGTCAAAAAGATTAGTTGTTCTCAAGATCAACAAATATAGTCAACATATTAATTGGTGGGATGTCTTGTCGATCAAGAGTTCGAAAAACACACTAAGCAATTTTAAGATAAGTTGTATAAATAATTATTGAACCACATTGATATTTGTTAATTGTTCACTTGACCTATTGTGAATAATTATCTTATATTGAAATTTGATTCATATTCTGTAGGCAATGAGCCAAACAGAAGCATATGAATTGAATTCTCCTTAATTCAATGATGCAGTTTCACGTCCTATTTACTATTAAATATTGCGAAATTCTGAGTTGGATCCCCATTCATGAGATTATTATTTTTATATTTTTCTGATGAAATTTATTTATACCTTTTTCATAATTAAGGGAGGTCACGGTTAGTGGAATTTCTAATTAAAATGCTTGATTAGCTTTAACCACTCCCTAATGAAGCTTATACATATCTGAGTTCGGGGTTTCCCTTATTCTAGCTATTGGGTACTAAAACATTGTTATATATATGGGCAAGAATTTATTAATTCTTTATTTATACAAATAATTATATATTTGTGTTAATTAAAGACTTTCAGATAAATTGGATCAAATACTGTAATATATGCTATCACCTAGTAGTTCAGAGGTTTTAAATTCGATAATATCTTTAGTGAAATGATCCATACCCTTTTATTAGATTTTCTATTTTCTTAAACTAGCTAAATCATGGACCTCCCTTATAACCGAGATACTCACCTTTAATAATTTAACTAATATGGATTAATTCAAGTGATTCGATATTTGTTCCCCTTAAACAAGATTTCATAGTCGAATTTTGTGAATGAAGAGTTTTATCTTTTAATGGAAGACCTTATTAATTAATCAAGACCCGTTGAATTTCTGTATATTACGGTGCATATTGAAAAAAAAAAGTTGTTTTTTGGACCCAAAAATAGTAAATCTCATATCATACAAAATTCGACGTGAACATGCATTTCTATTTCAAGATAATGCCATCATCTCTTTCACACCCAAAGTCAAAGCACTTTTCAGACGATAAAGCAAATCCCTCCTTGCATGATTGCAACAAAATATTGTGTTTATATCCCGAATATTCCACAGAAAAAATGAAATTAATATTCTAAAGTTCGTGTTCTGGAAAATGGAAGTTTCCGCTTTATCTATTAATTAATGGATCAAATCATTTTCGCAACTTCAAAGCTGCATGTAATTGGCATATCGGCCACGGATATCTTATCATCGCATCATAAATTAGTCGAGTTTTGGCATAACATGTATTAGATAAATGCATCCGCTCTACGCACAGATAAGAAAAAAAGAAAAAAGAAAAAAGAGAAAAGATTAGGAAAGAAATGAAAGGAAAATAAGAAAGGGAACTATTGAGAAAATGGAAAGAAAGGGGAAGGTTGAGGGAAAAGTGGGTGAGTGAAATTGCAAATTAGTTGATGAAATTACTAAATTATTCAAAATATAGTGATTATAATTAATTAAAATGAACGTATTATGAATATTTTTGGAAAGTGACATCAAAAGAGAAAATTTTGACTTTATATGATAGTATAGATATAGATAGATATCTTGGAATTTTGGTAGAGGGTTTCTAAAAACCAAACCAGTGTTATCAGAACCGGACCGGATGATGAACCGGAAGGGGTACGGGGTCATGGGTTTATGGGTCCAACCGGGGGTTCGATGGGTCGGACCGCTCGTTTATTTAAAATAAAATAAATATTCATATTATTAAAAAAATTATGATAATTATGATAAAAATATGATGATTTTAAAGAAATATAACAATAGTATAAGAAAGTATCTATATTTAATATTTCTTACTTCAAAATAAATATTTTATTTTAATAAGTACTTAAAAGTAGAGTTAAAAGAACAAAAAAGTGGTGGTGGCTTGGTTGGTAGTATGCTAATATGAAAAGCAAGAGGTCATGAGTTCAAATCCTTACACAACCAACCAATTTTTACATTAAATAGGAAACCCATAAAAACCCATAGAACCGGCCGGTTTAATGAAATTTTGCTTAAAACCGGCCGGTTCAATGGGTCCGACGGTTCAAAGCTACCATTTCGGTTTTAGGCGAACCGGACCGGACTTGGTGCCGGTTCCCGGTCCGACCGGTCGAACCGGCCGGTCCGGTCCGGTTCTGATAACAATGAACCAAACAATCAATACAAATAATTAGTTTGGAAAAATATGATGATAGTTATTGATTATTATGGGCATATGTATGTATACAGGTATATTTTCGGTGCATATCTATATCTATATATATATATATTGCAATGGTGGAGAAGGAATGTGCCCTTGATCAATCCGCACATTCTGCGTACTGCCGCAATAATCGCAGAAGAAGAGTCCCAAGAATCTCCATACTCCATCCTAAGTTTGTTTCCTAGGATACACGAGAAAATCTAACTACTCAAATAATATAATTATTATTCCATACTTTTTTCCAGTTATAAAATTATTACATATTATTTATCCTTCGCTTAAAGTTCGTTTATGATTAATATATGTAACGGAAATAATTAGATTCCCTCTTAACTAGTGGATGAGTTTGAACGCACAAAGAGCAATTAATTGACGGAAAAATAAAAAATCGAGAGATTCCATGCCATGATTAGACGTGACTGATTAATTTTCAATTGCGATGATGCCATTCATCATCTCTTAGCATGTCTGTGCAGGGCAATTTGATCAGTCGGCTATGTGTGGCTTGATCAATAATACATCATTAATTAATTTTTCTTACGACAGAGAAGTCAGTTCTCGAGTTTCGATATGATGGAGCTAGGATCAGCATTGTTCTCGCTTGTTAAGTATATACATATGAGGGTGGGGGCTACGTATTCATGCAGCAACGATCAATGACGATGAAACCGAGAGCTAGCTAGCAAGCTAGCGAAATGACCGAACAGTCCGAAAACGATTCAGCTTGAATATAAATGGCCCGTTTGTTTTCAGGATTAAAATCACAAAAATTTTAACTTTAACTTTAACTCAACCCACTATACGACAAAAATACATATTTTTCAAGTAAAAAATTTTAACTTTAACTTTAACTCAACACATTACACAATAATTTGTCATTTTTCACAATCAAAATCAAAGTTACTTTAACTCTGAAACCAAACGCATTCGATAGTTTTTCTGAGGAACCGTGTGGAATATGTCGCCCTTGGGAATAATTGGGCAATGTTGCTGTCGTGTAACATGTCATCTCACGTTAATTGGATTGATAAATAGGTTTAACCTAAGCCCTAGTAAGTAGCTGGAGAGATAGCCGGCCATGGACCGTCCCCCCCCATCCCCCTTTCCCCGTCAAAGGAAAAAGAGAATTCATCATCATATATCAGACAACTTTTGAAGATCTTTACGTCCTGCCCCTACCTAATTCTAATGCAATATATAGGAGTTTTTCGGAATTATAAGGAAAAGGTTCGAGTTGGAGGTGCGGTGATGATACAGTCATAATAATATAATTGCATATAATCAATAAACGATCGGGTTCGGGGGAAGTGTACCTGATTCGGTCGCATTTGTCATGTGGTGCAACGTAATAAACAAACAATGTCTCATACTAGCTAGATGGACCTGCGTTGATTAGATATTTCACCAATGACTTATTACATGCAACGAAAACATGACAGCGTACCCTCTCTCGATGGCTCTCTTGTCATGGCTCTCTTGTCATGGGCAAGGAAACTTTCTTAATTCCTTCCTTAAGGCAAATAAGACAAATATGTTTCATAACCACCAATACGGTGGTCTAGTGGTTAAACATCAAGCTCTCCACTTGAACATCACGAGTTCAAACCTCACTGGGGACGTAGAGCTCGCCACTATGTTGATGTATTATGGGATGACGGTGACCGGCCCATAATGCTTGATTCAGTGGGTCTTGAACTTAATTTACTAGCGTGGGGCTGCGGTGATCAAGTTGGACTAAAATCTCAGCGAGTTATGACGAAATGAACATTCCGTGGGGGTTAGGTTCTCTTAGTTGGAGCAGCCACGGTGGACTAATAACCCGACCTAACCTTTTATTTAGAAAAAAAATATGTTTCATAGGGTTTGGAAATCCTAATTGTTTCTCAACATATAATAACTTTAATTTTAGCTCTTTTTTTTGTGTTTGATAATAACATTTTTTTTTTGTGTGTAATATAATACTTGTGCTTGGGAAACCATGGAAATGTGCCCACCGTACGGAACCTAAGTTTCTTATATAATAAGATAGCCATTTTCATCTAGGTCTACTCATCAACCATAGACCATTTAAGGGCGTGGGCTTGACTAAAATAAGGATTATGCCCCTGTGGTCTACTCATCTCACTCTGCAGACTGGCCGGCCCATATCTACGGGCCCAATTTCTGGGCAGGCCCAACTTCTCTAGACTTGGGCTAGGCTGGGCTGGACTTATCCGACTTATCCACGTGTCCAGCACTGAGACAAGGTGCACCAAGCACGTTGGAACTTGGAAACACATGCTATCATCTGTACACTACTGTACACTGCATGGTCTATTTTGATTAGGCAAGCTACCGTATAAAACCCTCCTAAATTAGATTCATGGCTGTCCGTTAACTTATATACTCCTAACGAAAAAAAAATACGTATGTTAAGTAAAAATGAAATGGACAACCGTGTCAATAAAATGTGATTTTCGTCCACAATTCTTTTTGTCATTGTTCAATGTCATCACAAATCTGGACTGATAACATGAAATATTGAACCAAACCAGTTAAAAAATAAAACTACACGGTTCAATATAGCTTTTTCCATTGAATCATCGAATCGATTATAAAATAAAATCTGTTAGAGCTACACGATCAATTGGAGGAGGGAATTGGGGGATTCAATTTGGGGGAGGTAGAACTCGGTGAGCCGGCGGGAGGTGAGGTCATCGCGGGAGAATGCGAGCTGGATGTCTCCAATTATGCCTTCCTTGACCATCAAGTGAGTATAATAAGGATACTCCAGTTGATGAGTACAACGCATTGGAGGAGGGAGTCGAGGGATTCGATCTAGGAGAGGTAGAACTCGGTGAGCCGGTGGGAGGTGAGGTCGTTGTGGGAGAACGTGAGCTGGATGTCTTTGATTGTGGCTTCCTTCACGAACGATCAAGTGAATATAATAAGGATAATTCAGTCGATGAGTACAATCTTCCTAGGAAAATAAGCGAAGAAAGAGAATTGCAGTTTAGGTATCAGATATTGATACTAATTGGAAAATGATTATTGATTGTTCTCTGTAGGCATTCTTTATAAATT
The DNA here is from genome assembly GCF_007655135.1 of Punica granatum. NCBI lineage: Eukaryota > Viridiplantae > Streptophyta > Magnoliopsida > Myrtales > Lythraceae > Punica > Punica granatum. The sequence continues at coordinate 26,215,994 of NC_045132.1, forward strand.
CTGATGTTCATATCATTGATCCTTTTCAACATGGCGATGATTATCGAATTAAAATTTTTTTTTTATGAGCAGGGGGATCTGTCAATAGATTACTGATCTTTGATTGGTTAATACCGGTACCTAGGAGGATTGTCATTGATAAATTTATAACACTGGTCAAGATTTATGAGAGAAAAATAAGAAAGTAAATAATTAAAATACTTATAAAATAATTACATACAATGAATGATTCATATTAAATGAAAGGATATTTAATGATAATTTTGTACGGTATGAAAAATCTAAAAATTTCTTCTGAAAAAGCTGATTAACTCACGTGAAATCATGGTTGCATCCATCACTGTAACATGTATTATCATATATGATGGTCAGTCTTTTTGGTGGATTGATGATGGTTGCGTGTATGGTGATGGTCGGTCTCTTTTGATATAGGAATGATGTTTGTATACATTATCATCATCTTAAGAATGATCTTTTGATAATGTATTGTTATTATCAGTCCGTGAACATCCAGGACATAATTATCAGCTGCTTTCTGCAAAGTCTTTCATGCAGACAAAAGAGATAATATTCGACCACGACAAATTAATTCTTGGGAAGTGATCGGTCGAATGAATCTTGAATCCCAACAATCCGATTCTCTCAATGCATGTCGGGGTCTATCCCCAAACCTCCGAAGAACAGAACAAATGTGCCGCCAGATTTACTCTACTCATGTACGCATACAAGAGGGATGAGACGGGATAGGATAGGATAGCGATGATATACTGAGTGATGCAGAAGGCAATTATTTATTTATTTATTTACTGTTGTGGTTTCTTTCCAAGCTCCGAGGTGGGGGTAGCACCGTACCAGTACCAGACGTCAAGCCCCTGAGGTCCGACAAGGACAAGTGTTGCCCCCATAAGGCCGAGCCAACACCTGTAAGCTTCCCAAGCCCGACAGAGGAGCCAAAGCTCCACCCCACGCGTCAGCTCCGGGGAGCTCTTCACCGATGCACTCAATGGTGGCTTCAACAGTAAGAAAGGGGGAAACAAGATCAGCTGTGCGGGGTTGTTCAGCTCAGCTGTGTTATGTACTTTTTGAAGTTTCTGCAGAACCTTTAGAGGAGAAAAAACGAAACTAAACAGCTAAGCTAGAAGATGAAGGTTTGATATGTTGTTGTTGTTGTTGTTGTTGGGCTTTCAAGGGTTTTCTAACGTTGTTGGATTGGATGTTGTTGCGGAAACTGCAGTGACATGCAGTGCTGCGTATGGTGGTGACTTTTTTTTTTTTTTTTGGGTATTTGACAAAATTAAGGTTCACGAGACGAGGTCTCAAGCTCACGCACCAATGGACGAGGACAACAAGGTGATGACTCGGAAGCAGAAGGCCGAGCACAGGGCCCATGAGGCAGAGCAGTCGCAGTCCCCTAAGAAGCCGAAGCCCGAGCACGACAACGGCCAAGCCAATGGCAAGTCCGCCGAGGAAGTTGCCCGAGAGTTCGAGGACCTCCGTAAGGCCACGGAAGAGAACCTGTCTATTGACCATATGAAAGAGACCCCTGAAGCCAACGGCCAGGATTCCTCTGGCTCTGATGGAACCGTCATCGCAAAGTGGTTAGTTTCCTTGAGAGCCACACCGTACTCGAATTGTCATCGTCCCAATGATATAGGCCTTGCGTGTTCAATTTCCTAAGAAATGTATCAGCATGTGTCAAGAGGTGCTTGAATGGATCGTATGTATCATTCTACTTGATAATTTCGTTGAGAAAACTGCTTTCGTTATGCTACTGGAGCGGCATAGTAGTTCCGATTCCAAACTTGGAATTTATTAGTGCAATAGGAAAATTTGTGTGTTTTTATATGGTGGTATTATGTGAAAGAAGAGATTTCTATGAAGTTGGTCCTGAAATCCGAGGATGGAAGATGCTGTTGATGATCTAAAAACAAAAGCCTTCTTGCTTTGCACAGTCAAGATTTGCTGTTCTACGGGCCTTTGGACAAATGCCCCGTATGCAACGGGCCTTTAGAGTTCACTGGAAGACGCTTCACGTGCAAGGGATCGTACAGCGAGTGGGCAACTTGCACATTCACCACCACCACGCCTCCTAGAAGGGAGGAACCCATCAAATTGCCAAGCTCAGTCCTGAACTCCCCTGCAGCTGAAGTAAAATATTCGACCTTTTATATTCATCTTCGCTCTTCCTAGCGTATACTACGTAACGACTTTGATATATCGTCTCGATCTTGTGCCTGTGTGGTCGATGTTTTGGACAGTTTCTGAAGAAGTACCAGGACCCCGGACGTAGGCCCTGTAGGGACCTGGGTATTGCAGATAAATCTTTTCTGGGAATGGTTATATCCCTTTCAGGCCGGCTTTCTCGTACCCATGTGTGTTCCTGAATACAATCTCAGCAAAACTGTTCCATCTTCCTCTTCTGTGCTGCCTAGTTGTTGATTAAGAGAATTCTTCTTCTGTTAAATGCAGCAATACTGGAAGTCTAAGATTGAAAAGCACGGGGGCAAAGTCTCCAACTCCGTGATTGGGGTCACATGTCTGGTTATTTTGCCTGCTGAGCGGGACCGAGGCGGGTCATCTAAAGTTGCAGAAGCAGTGTGAGCATACTGACATTACAACGAAAACGAAAAATTATGCAGGTCAGCGATGTTTTGGTTACACTAGTTCTGATAATTTTGCAGAGAAAGAGGCATCCCCGTGGTACGGGAAACTTGGTTGCTTGACAGCATTGAGAAACAAGAGGCGCAACCTATGCAGGCTTATGATGTCCTGTCCGATCTCGCGGTGGAAGGTCGTGGCATTCCATGGGATAAGCAAGATCCCAGTGAGGAAGCTCTTGAATCGATCTCGGCAGAGGTACTAAAGTATCATTCTGAGTTCCTGTCCTGTTGGATATAATCTGAAACTTTAAATCTCTGCAGCTGAAAATGTTTGGGAAGAGGTCGGTGTACAAGGACACGAGGCTAAAAGAACAGGGTGGGAAGATTTTTGAGAAAGACGGGCTATTGTACAATTGCGCATTTTCCCTCTCTGACATGGGGCGAGGACTCAACACGTAAGTTTATTGTAAAATCCTAATGTTGTCCGAGGAAGAGGGAGTCTTGCCATTTGCTTTCGAGTTGATTAGTCTATGAATTTTTATCTGAATTTCCAAGATGGATATGTTGGTGCAGCTACTGCATAATGCAACTGATAACAGTTCCGGAAGGACAACTGAATCTCTACTACAAGAGAGGGAAAGTGGGGGATGACCCAAATGCAGAGGAGAGGCTTGAAGAGTGGGAAGATGAAGGGAATGCAGTGAAGGAGTTTGCTAGGCTCTTCGAGGAGATAACCGGCAACGAGTTTGAGCCATGGGAGAGGGAGAAGAAGTTTCAAAAGAAGTTGCTAAAATTTTATCCCATCGACATGGTAGGCTACACACTTCATTTCTTTCTTTGTGGAAACGATCTTTAAATAGCGCTTTTGAACTTCTGCAATGATGATGAATAGGATGATGGTGTTGATGTGAGATATGGAGGGCTTGGTATTCGGCAGCTCGGAGCTGCAGCAGCACACAGCAAGCTTGAGCCAATGGTAGCAAATTTCATGAAAGTGCTGTGTAGCCAGGAAATCTACAGGTAATCCGAAGCTTAGAAACTGCATGACTTTTCTTATCAATCCTCCAGAGTTGGATCTGAGATCGTTGATTATGGTGTTTAGGTACGCCCTGATGGAGATGGGTTATGATTCTCCTGATCTTCCTACGGGAATGCTTACCAATCTTCACTTACAAAGATGCAAGCTCTCTCTCTCTCTCTCTCTCTCTCTCTCTCTCTCGGTGGGTGCGTAGACTCGTATACCAGGACTAACAGAATAATGGAACAGGTGAAGAGTTGCTCGAAGAATTCATCGAGAAGGTGAAATCGGCAAAGGAGACTGGGCAGAAAGCAGAAGCCATTTGGTCTGACTATAGTCAGAGGTGGTTCACCTTGATGCACTCCACTAGGCCATTTATCTTCAGGGACTACCAAGAAATTGCGGATCATGCTGCTGCTCCACTGGAGTCTGTCCGGGACATCACCGTGGCATCCCATCTGATTGGTGACCTCACAGGGGCCACGATTGATGACCCTTTGTCCGATCGCTATAAGAAGTTGGGCTGCAAGGTTTCTCCAGTTGATAAAGATTCCGATGATTATAAGATGATTGTGAACTACTTGGAGAAGACGTATGAACCTGTCAAAGTCGGAGATATAGTAAGATATGCATCTTTAGCTGTAATGCTTTGTTTGTTTATGTATGTTGAATATTTATCAGGAAATAATTGTTCATTCTCTGCAGAGCTATGGTGCGTCGGTGGAGAACATATTTGCTGTGGAGTCGAGTGCTGCCCCTTCTTATGAGGAGATAAAGAAGCTACCCAACAAGGTTCTTTTGTGGTGTGGTAAGTTTCTTAAACGGGTTTGTTACCTAATTATTCTCGTGATGTATCTTTATTCTGAAACTTCGTGTTTAATTCATATGGTTTATCCTTGTGCATCCTGTTGTCATTTTCATTGCAGGCACTCGGAGCTCGAACTTGTTGAGGCATCTGCAGAAGGGATTCTTGCCTGCCATTTGCTCCCTTCCTGTACCAGGGTATATGGTAATGCTACTATCTCACACTTATCATGGGCTCATATTCTCTCTCCTAGTCATTGGTGATCTCTAATCTCGAGTACAAATTTCAGTTTGGAAAGGCGATTGTATGCTCTGATGCTGCTGCTGAAGCTGCAAGGCATGGCTTCACAGCCGTCGACAGGCCAGAAGGCTTTCTGGTGCTTGCAATAGCATCGCTCGGAGACGAGATAATGGAGCTCAAGAGCCCACCTGAGGTAGTCAAGCATTTTTTTTTTTTTATAAAGTTATTCTGAACTTTATCCTTGATGTCCTCGACTCGAATGGGGCAGGACACGAAGTCCTTGGAGGAGAGGAAAGTCGGAGTAAAAGGGCTCGGGAGGAAGAAAACGGACGAGTCTGAACACTTCATCTGGAAGGATGATGTCAAAGTTCCCTGCGGTCGGCTAGTGCCCTCCGAGCACAAAGATAGCCCCCTCGAGTTCAACGAGTACGCAGTCTATGACCCAAAACGGGTAGGCTACAAATTCAAACTCGACTTGCCGATCATTGATTTGCATGGCTCTCTCTCACCCTGTGTATCTTCGCAATCCTGCAGACCAGCATAAGGTTCTTGGTTGGAGTGAAGTACGAGGAGCAAGGTGTGGTGATGGAAGATGAGGAATACCAAGGCCCGGAAGGAGGAGCTTGAAGCCCCGAAGCTCCGGGCGGATGGAAAATGGCTGTTTTCTGAGAATTTTGGGTGGAATATCGTTGTTTTTTGTGTAGCTCGTTCGTGTTTACGACTGCTGTAAAGTAAAGGGAGGACGGTGACGGCTTTTGCTCTGTACATAATCATCAGTAACCCAACCCTTGTGGTTTTAGGATGGCTGTAAATGACTGCAATGTGCATCAATGGAACAGCAAAGAGAAATGTTTCTGTTTCACGCAGAAAGACGACTATACTTTATATCATATGCATGACAGCTTAGAATCTCAATCTTTTACATTGCAATATCTTGTCGATTTTCATCGGATAACACGGTGCGGAAATGAAATGACGAACTACGACTTAGATGACGAACTACGAATCATATCTTGTCGAGTTTTGGAGCTTTGATGACGGGGTTGGCCTTGGATATCTGCTCCCTGCCCATCCCCTTGAAATCGAAGCCGCAGGCGTGCTCCTCCGGGTACCTGTGCGAGCTGCAGCAGGTGAGGCCGCACCGGCATTTGAACCCTGTCAGCCCCACGCGCCGCCTGCAGGTCGAGCACCGATTCGGCTGTGCGGCAGGAGCCACCGCCGCTTCCTCTGTCGCGGCCACCTCGCGGGCTGTAAAAGAAGGGACCGAGTCGGAGGGAGGCGTTAAGATCATCGGAGACGGAGATGATGATGAGGTGGCTGGGGAGCCTAGGGTCTGGTTGAGGGCGATCATGGCGCTGGAGGATTGCTGCTCCTTCATCTGGAGATCCCGGTAGCATTTGGAGCAGAGATCCTGCATCGCCGGGCTACCGAAGAAGCCGCAGTTGTTGACGCAAAGCCTCGGGGCCTGAAACCGGTGCTCTTCCGCCATTTTCAAAACCGGAAAACCTCGAAATCACAGAACCAACCCGAGATCCGCACCGCTGGGCGAGAGATCGACGTCGTCCGGCACAAAGCGAGAGGGAATTAAAGGCCGGTGGAAGGTCGAGCTTCGGCAGGAGGAAGGAATGGAATCGAGTAAGGCGTTGGAACGGCCGATGAAGAACGAATTTGGGAATCTCGTCGGCGAGCAGGTAATGGATATATACGAAGGAAGGACGCGGGGGAGAAATGGGAAGCTTTTTCTTCCGCGGAAGGAAGAGACTAGGAATCGTTCCTCGCCTCGGCGAGGATTCCTTGCAGCTTCGTCCCTCTCTCGCACCTTCTTCTCTCTCTCTCTCTCTTCCTTTTCCAGCTAACAAAGCGCGGCGTTAATAAATATACAAACACAGGAAAAAGAAGGCAAAGCTCAAGTGGCTTTGTTCATTCACCAAAAAAAAAAAAAAAAAAAAGGGAGAGAGAGAGACTTGGCTATGTTCATTAATAGCCGTCGATTATCATCGGCTTCTCCAAGCCGTTAACGGCACGCCAAGTCAAAAATTTACAACATGAATGTATCAGATCAGGACGTTTTATTTACTGAAACTAATTCATATTCTTCCTTCCTACTTAGCGATGATCTCGTTCCAAATACTCAATTTTCTGCTGTTTTGAGCCAGATTTGATTTTGATCACGAAGTAATTACAGCACGTTTAAAATCCATGCATTATTATGCATGATGCAGCGTCATAAAATAATATCGAATTTATTATTAATTTTTTAGTCTAGAAAAGGAAATAAATTTATTGGGATGTCGTAATCAGAAAATTTATAATGGACACGCCAATTTGGACCATTTATTGGTTTCTGTGTGCCTAGACGACGGCGGTGACCGGCGACTCAGCGTACGGTACGGGTGGGACTTCGTTTTCCATTGTGGGTCCCGCTCCACGTCCAATGTGGTCCCATCCCATGCCCACCCCTTAAAAAGTAAAAAAACAATATTTCGTTCGCACTTCGCACTTATATTCTTTAATTAAAATTTTGAATTCGAATTTTACTAATAAATTTTTTTTCTGATGATAAGAGATTTACACTTTAATATATTCGACTCGAATTTAATTAATTAAACTCTATCGGATCACAGAAAATCAGGATATACAAATAATAATAATAATAATTTTGCTCATCAATATTGTGGACGGCACATCCATGGCCATGACCAATGCCATAATCTGTCAACATCATGGTGCCAATTTCTTTCTCGAGATATTCACACATATTCAACTAATTACCGAATGCAAACAGAGGCATAAAACAATGCAAACAAGAATTTCATATTGACTGTTCGTCTACAAACACACCACTTTTCTGAAATCATTTATTTACGAGTCCTGCTCAAATATTTAATTATGGTACGTGTCGTCTCGTCATTATCAAGGAAAGAAGAGTCTTCCTTTCTAGATTATCTAGAAGCCCAAATTGTCATCAGTATTGTATCGATTAGCAGTCAAAAAACTAGGCTCAATGGCATAATTAATCCAGACTTGGATCGACTAAAAGAAATAAGAACGACCTCCGACAAGTTTAGTGCAGGGAGTGAAGGGTTCACATTTGAACTTCATCTTCTAGATATAGAGTACAAACTGCAAGGAAATCTGACTCTTTTATAATGAAATCCTGTGAGGGAGGAAAAGCATCCCGACAACGCAAAACATGTTCGTCTTTCCGAACTAGGAGAACATCATCATTAACCAAAGTCTAGTGTGGCGAGTACAACATGTTACCTGGCAATTTTTTTTTTTGCCTCCATTCACTTTGCAACGCCGACGATATATGCATTCCAAGCATCTTGCTGCTGGAAACTTTTTACCTCTTCATACTTCACATCTCGTCCTGCACCGAATCCCGTTGTGCTTCTGTTCTCATGAGTATCAGGCATCTCTCGTAGCCAAAAATGGACCGATTTAAATCCAGCCTCTTCCAAGCAGTCCTTTATCTCAGGCAATGACCAGCTGCACCAGAAAGGAGCGACTTTAGAATCTTTCCATAGCCTAGTGTGGACTATCAACTATGGGACCATAAGATGGATATGAAGAGCTATGAAACAAAATGCTAAAATCCCATGTTTTACGAGGAAACAAACTTACAGCCTCCAACTGTAAGAAAAAACGTCGCGCATCTTCTTCTGCTGCTTCTGAATATGAAAGTGAAGACTTATCCTTGTTTTCCTTGCAACAATATCAAATTCAGCTTGCTCCCATGTGTACTGCACATTTGCTCAAAATGCTTAACCGTTAATATTTCTATTGGAAAATAGTCAAAGAGTGTTATCGGTGAACATCGTACTTTGAAATAAAATCTTGAAATTACTGTTATCAATTCAAGAGGAAAGACTCGCCGTAAAATTGGGGAACTTCCTCTGAAGCCTTAACTTCTGCTCCGATGATGTGCCCCCATATAAATCCATCACAAATATGCCGCCCTTTTTGGACAAGGCACTAAGAACATGCCTGAAGTATAGCACCAGATCTTTCCGACTATGGAGACAGCAACAGCTGTAGTTGAAAGCACATATGATGTCCCTTGAGGGCAGTTGTTCAGTATTAATCCGTGAAGACTTGGTACCAATGGAAGTAGAAGCATTGACTTGAGGTGTACAATCCTTCTTATCACACTCATCCAGTTTTATGCTTCTAATCAACTCTGCAGGCTCATAGTTGACAAGTTTGGCCTCATTTGGCTGAAGAACATTGCCGTGGAAAAGGAAGATTCTGGAGTATCCATCCGCTCCGACTATATTTATGTTGTTCTCCATGCACCAATTTAGCGCCTCGAGATCTAAATCCAATCCAACTGCAGTTCGACGCGGATCTGTCCTGAGCCACTCCGTGCTGCAGTTCTCACCAAATTAATTTCCATTCCAGTAATCAAGAGCAGCTTCTCAACTATTACAAGCAATAAGGACTGCATTTGATGACTGTAACAAGACCAATATGAAAAATCAATGTTTGGGGATCACATGACAGGCATTTCCAATTTCAGCAGTCAGTGAGCTCATCCATGAGGACTATCCGAGTCATTTCCTATTCCAGAGTAAAAATGTATGAACTGCCACGGTTGGATTCCGCAGTTGAGAATGCTCAGTTGGGCATTTCATCAAACAGCCTAGCACTTCCGGCATAGCGGACCAACTTGATTTCCTTCTAGTCGAAAATGGAGGCATGAATGAAAGAAGCAAATACCTGAGGAGAGCAGTGCCGCAGAAATCTTCCTGCAGATGAAGGGGCTGCCTCCCGCCCACGTACATGAGGAAGAACTTCTGCAGGTAACTTATGTCTCCTTTCGGCGACTGCACTCAAATAGAATAGCCAATGCATTAGATTCCGATCAGAAATGCAAGTGACCGAATTCATGAAACGAAACAAACCTGCACTGATTGCTGGTAGAGGTGGAACTTCGACGGAACTTCGGCTGTCAACGACGATGAAGCTCGACCATCTTCTGGTTCATCTTCTTCTTCGTCAATTTCTTCCTCTTCTTCGTCGGAAAGAGAAGGCTTTGGAGCTGCCGAGATGCCATCGAAGCTGAAGCCACCGTCTTGGTCTTCATCGAGGTAGTGAGAGGCTTCTCGGCGGGGGTGCCTCTGGTGTCTCTGCTTCTTCTCCCGCTTTCCCATCTCCGCCTGAGCTCGTCTGGAGTTGGACTCTCTGCTTAACCAAAAGCTTCGTTCACCGGAGCGATGAATGAATGAATCAGTTGGAGTTGGACTACCGCTAACGAGCAAACTTTCAACCTGGGCTTCGCCATTCGGCCATGGCCCAAACCAACCAATGATGGGCTCTGCAGCCCGACAACAACGTGTTGTCTTGGTCCTCAACAAGGCCGCGTCCACTCACCCCTCACCGCAAAAGCGGAAACTTCCTCCGCCATTTTCCTTGCTAAGCTGCGCCGGGCGCACTCGCTTCGGCTCGACGGCACCTTGCATACACCCGGGCGTATAAGCTTCCATGAGGAGCTCTATAAACTGTGGGTATGGGTGGATTATTCTAAAATTTTTCTGCCACTATTTAGCTCGGATTGATTTTCTCGAACAAAAAAACCACTTGAAAATCATTTGATTACATAAAAAATTGACCGACCATAATATTGGTTTTCTCGGATGAGTTTTTCAGGGATCGAAAAAATAAAGGGACTACGTGTTAACTACTCTTATTAAAAAAATTGAAATGGAGCAAAAATCTTATATATTTCATTATGTCTCATTACAAAGCAACGTTACACGCATATATATACAATACAAGAAGATTCTGGCTTGGGAAATCAAAGAAAATTACAAGAGGCTCTAGAAAAAGGACAAGCATTAAAAGGAGGAGCTTCACTGATGTTTCAACGATTAAAGAGTTAGGGTTTGAGGTTTCATGATGGAGCTGTGGAGTGGAAGAGTAGTCGAGCGGTGGAAAAAAAATTGGAGTTTGAGGAAAAACGACAAGTATTATAGTTTAGAATAGAATTTTAAAATTTTAAAATGATAAAATGTAAGTTTAAATATATATATATAATATGTACTATTTGGGTGGGTTCGCATACCGTCGATGGTCCTCGATTTTTTTGGCCATAAAACCCGCCTGTAATGTGTAGTCAATTTCCATATTCAGGTATTTTGGTACATGTATGTTTGAATATTTCAATTTTTTGGATTTTCAGACTTTTACTTACAAGAGATACAGAGATAACATAGACCACCAAGTCCCATTTAATTAGTTGTAGAGCCCTTGCATTGCACTAGAAAGAATGTTATATAATTCATGTTTTTTAATTATTTAAAAATCATAATAATCTACAATCAATAAAAATATATAATTAAATATATGGTTAATGCATGGTAATTTAAATTGAAAAATAATATATGAAAAACTATATTAAAGAAGTGTAAAAAGGCATCCTTCTAATGCCCATATATCTTGAAAAACCACATTCATGTCTAATGATAGACATATTTTTTGAAAAACTCACATAAAATTTTAATATGTATAAAAAAATTCAAAACACAACATATTGCAAACGTATGATAAAGAATGAAATTCAATGAAAAAGAATTTTTTTTATAAGAACAATGGGTAAATGTACATAAGATAAAAGAGAAAAAGTTGAGATTGATTTATCAGGATTTTCATACTTCCGAGATCGAATTACTAATAAAAAAGCAAAAAAAATTAATGCACGGTAAATATACTTATTAAGAGCCCACATCTAGTGATAGACATACTATTTGAGAGCTGAATAGACCACTTTATGCTAGCAGTGTTTCGTGTTTATAACGTATTATGCAGAATTTAGGAAAATAAAATCCAATTTATTTTTTGAAAAAAAATAAATACAATTCATATATTTACCAAATATACGATATAATCTCTCATTAAAAATAAAGACATTTTAGAAAAAATCATAAATGTAGATACTTGTAATTTATAAAAATTTATTAAAAACTTAAGATTTAAATTTACATAAAAATTTTTAAAAATCATATTCAAAAATCAAGCGTTCCGAATCTATATAGCTGCCCACCTTGATTTTGTTTTCACACACACATATATATATATATGTAGATGGCGTATGCGCCAGGTCCATTTAACATTTGACTTGGTGAATGCACGACTGCGCCTACGTAGAAAATTCCCGTCCAAAGTTTTGCTTATGCCTCTTCTTCCCTTCCTCTTCTGTGTCTCATTTCTCCCTCTCTCTCCCTCTCTCTCCCTCTGACCGCCGGAGTAGGGAATCCGTCTGATCGGAGATTTATCCGATTCAATCTGCTTCAGTTTTGTCTCCAATCCGCCTCCAATCGCGAGTTTCCGATCCTCCCGTCTTTAGCTGCTTCCGATTCTAGGGTTTCTTTACCCACCTGTCGATCGATTGGGACTCCTCCCTGTATGCGATCCTCCAACTCCCGCCCCTGAACGATGTACAGCAACTTCAAGGAGCAGGCAATCGAGTACGTCAAGCAGGCGGTGCAGGAAGACAATGCCGGGAACTACGCCAAGGCCTTCCCCCTATACATGAACGCGCTCGAGTACTTTAAGACCCACCTCAAGTACGAGAAGAACCCTAAGATTCGCGAGGCCATCACCCAGAAGTTCACCGAGTACCTCCGCAGGGCTGAGGAGATCAGGGCCGTGCTCGATGAGGGAGGACCTGGGCCTGCCTCAAATGGTGACGCCGCAGTCGCGACCCGCCCCAAGACGAAGCCCAAGGATGGAAGTGGTGGCGACGGGGATGATGCCGAGAAGGAGAAGCTGAAGGCCGGGTTGAATTCCGCCATCATAAGGGAGAAGCCTAATGTGAAGTGGAACGATGTGGCCGGGCTCGAGAGCGCAAAGCAGGCACTTCAGGAGGCCGTTATATTGCCTGTTAAATTTCCGCAGTTCTTCACTGGTATGTTGGGGCTGAGGTTTGTTGTCTTTTGGAACATTCGTCTTCCTTCAGTTATTTAGAGATATGATTCATAATTACAGACATGATATTTGCTGTTTCTACTGATGTCTTGTGCTTGTTGAGCACCGCGCTATTATCTGTGATGCTTCGGCCTGATTATAAGCTCATTCTGCATAGTTGATGTGACTGACTATCGATGTAATTAGGCCACATTTCTGCGGGACTACCTCTGTTGCTTAAGCTCCCAATAATCGATGCTACTGCTAGTAACTATCCAGTTTTGCCTTGCATAGACTTGTGCAAGTGTGCTCCTTTGTCATTTTTCTGCTGCAGTTGCCCCTAGTTTGACTTTGATGCCAATATTCCGTGCAGCTTGACTCCTTTACAATAGTACGGAAAGTGTATACTTGTTTAATCATGATATAATTAAGCCTATTTCGTTTGGGGCCTGCATTGGGTGTTTTTAACTCGATTGTCGCCATTTCTTGAATATGAAGATGATCTTGCCCTGCAATTGAGGATTTCCACCTTCTGATGCTATTTCAGGCAAGCGCCGGCCATGGAGGGCCTTTCTGTTGTATGGTCCTCCTGGGACAGGAAAGTCATACTTAGCAAAGGCTGTTGCTACTGAAGCGGACTCTACATTTTTCAGGTGAACCTTCTGTAATGAAATTATGATCGGTTCTAACTTACGAGAAAATTAAGTCTTGTCTTCTTCTGAGAAATTTTCTGGGATACTGCCTAGTTATGCCTTTCAGTTAGTACTGTATCTATCAATCCTTTTGGTCACTTCTATTGCATCACCCTAAAAAGAGAAGCTGCTTCCTAATCTCTTCTAAGTATATCTTGAGTATGCATATCATTCAGATACTGAAAGAATCACAAACATATATATCTTGCACATATTTAAGTTTAGCCATTACTCATAGATGGAACAGGTCACCAGAGTATGCGTATTACTTCTGCCAAGTGTCATAGGTATTCCCCTATGTGTAGGTGCATTCAATAAGACAAGATATCCGTGTTTTTGTTTTTTTTGTTTTTTGACTCTTTTTTTTTTGTTTTATTTGTGAGTAGTGTATCTTCGTCAGACCTTGTATCGAAGTGGATGGGTGAGAGTGAGAAGTTGGTTTCCAGTCTCTTTCAAATGGCCCGTGAAAGTGCTCCGTCCATTATCTTCATCGATGAAATAGATTCCCTCTGCGGCCAGCGTGGAGAAGGCAATGAAAGTGAAGCTTCTAGACGTATCAAAACAGAACTTCTTGTCCAGATGCAGGTATTATGGAATGATTTGAACTTCTGGAGATGCAATTGCTGCGCTATATGTTGCAATTGCTACTTATACAAATGACCATCCCATCCTTATTCTAGCCTACCTTTACATGCATTCATGGTAAATTTAGCTTTTGAATACTTTATAGTGATGGAAAGTCAGAATGACTAGCTCAGATTTTTGGTGTTCACTATTACAATTTTAAATTACCCTTTGCAGAAGCAGTTAGTTTACAGACTGAAGTGGTTTGATTTAATTGTTGCTTAAGAAAGTTTAATGTTGACTGGCTTTGTCTGAAAATCTGATGATGTGAAATGGACCTTTCATTTGCTTTAAATTGTTCTTGGTGGTATTTGAATTCTGTTGGCAAGTTGCTTCGATGTAATAGTATAAGCTGCATTGATCTGGCTTATGTCAGCTATTTATATTTAATATGGAACCTTGATTACAATACTCGATATATAGCTATTGTTTCTCTTTTCAGAACAATCTTACATGCCAGAATTCGGCCTTAACGTGAGTCTGGATTTACTTCTCTTAACATCCAGGGTGTTGGACATAATGATGAGAAAGTTCTTGTTCTTGCAGCAACCAATACTCCTTATGCTCTTGATCAGGTAAAAAAGATTGAAAGGCCTGTTAATTTTTTTTTTAACACCTTCAAATTCCCAGAGTTCTGTAGCTTATACGGATCCTGAACTGCAGGCCATCAGGAGGCGTTTTGACAAGCGTATATACATTCCTCTACCAGATCTGAAGGCTCGGCAGCACATGTTCAAGGTATTTGAAGCTTGCTATCAGAGAAATCATTCATACACCGCTCTCTTGTAGAGCATAACCTTTGTAACAGTGAGACCAGACTAATTCTCTGAAGTTTCTGTAACGGTAGGTTCATTTAGGAGATACTCCTCACAATTTAACTGAGAGTGATTTTGAAAGCTTGGCACGGAAGACTGAGGGTTTCTCTGGTTCAGATATAGCTGTTTGTGTAAGTGCTTCGGCCTGGTTATCTTAAGCTATGTTCAGGTTCATTCTGACGACATGCCTTCATGGCGTCTCCATGTTTGATAACTGTCCAGGTTAAGGACGTCCTCTTTGAACCTGTTCGCAAGACCCAGGATGCTATGTTCTTCATAAAGACTCCCAATGACTTGTGGGTTCCTTGTGGACCCAAACAATCAGGTGCCGTTCAAATCTCCATGCAGGAGCTGGCTGCCCAAGGAGAAGCTTCTAAGGTATGACTTCTACAATCGGATGGATAACCTCTTTGGTCATTGTGGAATTTATTATGTTACGTTAGTTGTGGCTTTACATCTTCATCTATCCTTTCCTTATCTATAAACTTTGGTGCAGATCCTTCCTCCCCCAATCTCGAAGACAGATTTTGATAAAGTGCTGGCAAGACAGAGGCCGACTGTGAGCAAAGCAGACCTAGATGTCCATGAGAGATTCACAAAGGAGTTTGGGGAGGAAGGGTAATCACTGTGTTGGTTTGGCCGTCTGCAGCTTTTGTGCAGGCATCAGCTTGATTGCCGTGATTTGTAATTTATGTTGGTTAATTGTTCTCAGATCCAAGGAATCACATTATCTTTTAAGCTTCTTTCGTATTGGGAAGACGACTTCTTTTACTTCCCATTCGCATACTTTATGAGATAGAAATATCAGGGCTTGCTACTGTCCATTAGAATTGCTTCTTGTTTCAATTTGTATAAAGAGACGCTCTCTCAATATGAAGTTGTTCATAGAGTACGTCGCCACCTTGTTGGTTAAGGACCTTAAGGTACCAAGTCACCTGATAATCTTTGGGGACATGCTTCCTGAAGATTCTATTGCTTCTGTCTGCAAACGTTCCCCATGGAGTTCTCATTGATGGCATACTGTGGCTCTAACTCCAATGGCTGTCATCTTCGATAATACGATTAAGCATTCTTACATTATTTCTGGTATCTTGTCTGAGAAGAGTCACTTGGCATCTATCAACTTGAGCCAGTTTTCTTGGGAAAATATTTAGGTTGCGTTTGGTATTTGAGTTGAGTTTTGGTTTTAATTAGTTTGTAATGATGGTGTTGTTGAATTATAAGAAAAAAATGTAAAAAAATAATGAATAGTTGAAAGAAAGTAATGATTAAGTAATGATTGTGTTGTTGAATTGTGAAAAGAAATAATGAATAGTTGAGAGAATTTAATATTAAAAATTGAATTGAATGATTAAAAATATTAAGGAAAAATGAATAAATAATGATTGTGTTGTTGAATTAAAGATAAGTGGAGTTGAGTTAATTTTTTTTTTAAATTCACTTTGAATGAGTAACGATTAATTAGAATGCTTATAAATGGGAGCTTGTGGACCCGTTGTAGGGTTAATTTTTCACTTTCAGACATTACGATTGGGTATTACATGGTCAAGTGACAGAGAATTACTCACTGAATATTTGCTCAGTTGCCTTGTACTCTGATGCCTTGTTTATGGCAAAACTGCAGCAAAGAAAAATAAAATTCCGTTTTCGGAATGCTTATTGGAAAAGCCAAGAACATCGTTATCAATCCTGCATAATTAATTATCTCGGGAGAATGAGATATATTGAGGTGCATATGCACATTAATGAGATGGTACATTGCTGCTGCGAATGCAGCATGGATGGCAAAGCTTTAGCCTGCATTTAATGCGGCGATATTATGGAAAATGATCTGTTCCAAACTATAACACTACGATCATGGAACATCAACTTATTTGAAACTATCATCGGCATATCCTAAGTAAAGAAAATCTTTGGCGCTTCGACAAGTATATATACTAAAAGTCGATGGAGTCAAAACACTTGCAAGTGTCTATTGTTCTAAGCATGACATGAGCCGGCCGGAAAGAATTCCATACAGAATCTTCTGAAACTCTTCGCACTAATCACCAGCCGGCTCTTCTTCGATTTTGTTCTTTTTCATTCTTGTTTTTCAATAAGATAAATTTCATGGGTCCTATAAGTAGTTCCTGCATTGTTGCAGAACAACCAAAATAATTTTTCGATCCTTTTTTGTTACATTGCCATGATGAGATCTTCCGCTCTAATCGCGCTCCTCTTCTTGTCAAGCTTTGCTTTAGCAAGTAATGCTGCCACCTCTGTTGCAAAGGTACCATATCTCAACCTCTCGCGTGCGTTGTTCATGCATTGCCAACTGAGAATGGCGCACATGATAAACCGGTATTTAAGGTTACAAGTGAATCTAACTCACATCGATGGTTTTCGCTCTTTCTCCCTCACAAGTATCCTGAGCGATTCTCAATAAGCAAGACTTTTCCAAGTAAGAGCATGTGATTGTTGTGGGTGATTACTTTTTCCTGCATGTAATATCTGCAGCATTACATAGTTTACATGGGGCCCCACTCCCATCCCGACTCGGAATCTGTGATCAGAGCAAACCATGAGATGCTATCTTCAGTAACTGAAAGGCAAGGAACTGATCCGAGCAGCTATGCAGAGCTCACTTATAATATGCTGTTTAACTGCAAAAGAAATGAATTCCCTACAAAATGTTGATTTATGTTTTGGTGGCAGTCTTGATGAAGCACAGACTTCAGTGGTTCACCACTACAGCAAAAGCTTCCAGGGCTTCTCGGCTTTGCTTACACCTGAACAAGCTGAACAACTTTCCGGTAACGATAAATCTAAACTTAGGTCGTACATGGTTACATTACACCTACTTTTAACTAAGCCTGAACAACCAAGCTTCTTTTGATTTGCCACAGGGAAGGGCGGAGTCATCTCCATCTTTGAGAGCAGGATGATACAACTGCACACGACTCATTCCTGGGAATTCCTAGGAGTGAATTCCCTCCAGTATGAAGGCCAAATGCCCTCAGGTTCAATGTTCGATGTAATTGTCGGCGTGATCGACACTGGTACTTATATTCCTAAATATCTCACTCATCTTGCCCTGCTTCTTCCACTTTTTGATCTGATTTGCCGGTTTCATCTATTGTTTCTTCTGCAGGACTTTGGCCTGAATCCCGAAGTTATGATGATACAGGAGTAGGCCCTGTTCCGGAAAGGTTTAGGGGTGAATGCATTCCAGGAGAGAATTTTACTTCAGCTCACTGCAACAGGTACTACATCGTATCTTTGGTATATCAACTATATTCCGTGCCTCCATCTTGAAAGCTTAATGCTCTTAGAACGATTGGAAATTGGCCCGGCATTACAATAGTTACCAATAAATGGAGCATCATGCCGCAGGCAGAACAGATCATTGCTAGCAAAATCAGTTGGCATAGTGTGCTCTTAGAATTCTACATATAAAATTCCTGTTTGGAATTTGCAGAAAGATCATAGGTGCAAGGTACTATTACAAAGGGTTTGAAGCCGATGAGGGGCCCCTTGAGTCATTTAACCAGACGTTCTTCCGGTCAGCACGGGACGGTGATGGGCACGGGAGCCACACGAGCTCAACAATTGCCGGGTCTGTGGTCGATGATGTTAGCCTGTATGGGCTGGGCCGAGGGACCGCGAGGGGTGGGGCTCCACACGCCCGACTGGCCATGTACAAGGCCTGTTGGTTCAACCTTTGCAGTGATGCTGATATTTTGGCAGCTATGGACGATGCGATAAGTGATGGAGTCGATATACTCTCCCTCTCTCTCGGCCCTAGTCCTCCTCAGCCTAGTTATTTCCACAACACAATCTCAATTGGAGCGTTTCACGCATTCCAGAAAGGCATTCTCGTCTCTGCATCAGCGGGGAACTCCTTTTTTCCACGAACTGCAACTAATGTTGCTCCATGGATACTAACTGTGGCCGCTAGTACAGTGGACCGAGAGTTCACCACGAACATATATCTCGGGAACTCAAAAATTGTAAAGGTATTCCTTAAGAACTCATTATCCATCTGAGAAGTATCTAAATTTAACTCATGTCCGTTCACCAGAAGAAAGGAACATTGATTTGCAATTGATAATCAAGTAAAATTTGTACAAAACTTGGATCGAGTTCAGTATTATGGAAAGGCATCTAACGTTTTGAGTTCAAACATGAGTGTTTCGTGTCCCCAGAAATAAAATAAAAAAAATCAAAAGTCTGTTCTTGCAGGGTTACTCTCTGAATCCTTTCAAAATGGGAACTTCTTGTGGGCTAATAGCAGGGGGTGCTGCAGCAGCTCTCGGGATTCCGTCAAAGAATGCAAGGTATGCATCTTCTGGACTTCGTTATATGCCCTGATGACAGTAAGTTAGATATAAGTATTCATTTTACATTCACGAAATCACCAGCTTAGAAAGGGTTTCAAATCCTGTTCCTTATTTCCTGCTACATTTTTTGTAACAGCTACTGCAAGAACAGTACTTTAGATCCAATTTTGGTTAAGGGAAAAATTGTGGTCTGCACCCTGGAAGAATTGACAGACAATCGGAGGGAGAAGGCCAACACTGTAAAGACCGCAGGAGGAATCGGAGTAGTTCTTGTGGATCCGCTTGCCAAAGATGTCGGGTTTCAGTTTGCAATCCCAGGTTCTGTAATCACTCCATTAGGAGCAGCAGAGCTTCAAGCGTATCTTACAACAGAAAGGCAAGTCCTGACACCTCCGGAAGTCCTTATTATCCAGTGTTCACATTGTGGTTGAACTATGTAGACCCGGTAATGGCTGGCAGCCCGCCCAGCCAGGATTTGGACAGGGTTGCCCCAAATTCTGTGCACCAGGGGCAGGCTGTCCTGGCAATCAATTGGCCTAGCTTTAAAATTAATTAACTTGAGGTAGATTTTGATCATCATGGTGACTTTACGGCCATGACAGGTATCCAACTGCTCAAATTGTTCCGACAACAACTGTCCTGCAAACGAGGCCAGCGCCAACAATGGGGATGTTTTCTTCGATGGGACCGAACATCATAACACCAGATATCATCAAAGTAAGTTCCAGTACAACCATAACTTTTCTTATGTCCCCTGTCCTATTTCTTCTCCTAATATGAGGTATTTCTGTCTATTACAGCCTGATATAACTGCACCAGGAATCAACATTCTGGCTGCGTGGTCTCCTGTTGAAACCATAGCCACATCAGGTCGAGCTGTTGACTATAACATAATATCAGGAACATCGATGTCGTGCCCGCATGTGTCCGCCATTGCAGCGATCCTAAGATCTGCCCATCCTTCTTGGAGCCCTGCAGCAATTAAGTCCGCAATAATGACAACAGGTAAGCTTCAACATCAAGTAAAGAAATATATATACATATATATTTCTTTTCCATACTAACAAACGGTAATTTTAACTATTCTAATTCGCAGCAACTCCCATGGACAACAGTAAGAAACTCATTGGAAAGAACCCGAACGGCTCTGAGACCACACCCTTTGACTATGGTTCGGGCCACGTGAACCCTGCTGCCGCGCTGGACCCAGGCCTTATCTATGACTTCGACTCCGCCGACGTGATCAACTTCCTATGCAGCCTCGGTGCCGGCCCTTTGGAGCTCAAGAACCTGACTGGGGAGCTGCTCTCCTGCCCAAAGAATCTGACCCCGTCCTACGACCTTAACTACCCTTCAATTGGAGTGGCCAATATGAGTGGGAGCTTATCGGTCCATCGAACAGTCACTTACTATGGTCAGGGTGCTGCGGTTTACAGTTCATATGTAGAGTATCCGGCTGGTGTGAAGCTCACTGTGAATCCTCCTCAGCTTAAGTTCTCACAGGCAGGGGAGAAGTTGACCTATAGGATAGATTTTACTCCCTACCAGAGCAGCAATGGGAGCTTTGTGTTCGGGTCATTGACATGGAGCAATGGTGTGCACCAGGTCCGGAGTCCTATTGGCCTCAACGTGGTCTCAGTCTCCAACAGAGACTGAGGAATACTGTAATTTTCTTCGAACTGGTAGTAAAGCTTTCCACCGTAATTTCATAATGATTTCATTTCTAGTGTCTGTAGCAATGACATGGAAATTGCATAACAAAGCTTCAGACATTCAATATTACATAGAATACGACAATAACCATCCAAATTAGCAGTATGAAGCAATAAAATAAATCGTTGATTTGATTTGAGTCCTACTCGAACCAAGCAGTCTCCTAGCTTCACTCGAAGCTAAGCAAGTTTCGGGCAGTCCATATGGTTTCAGTGAACAAAATAAAATGTTTATGGGCATATCGTCCTTACAAATATATGGAGTTTTCAAATGGACGAAGGAATTCAGGCAGAACAATTGTATAAATATAGAGAAATTGCAAAAGACCAATGGAATTCATACGTCTAAAATGGAAGGGTCGTCTTGTTCGATAATATGACTTAGGATGCTCACATTATCTTTTATCTCGTGTGAGAACACAGGCATTTAGCACCTGTATAAGCTTAATATGTATGTATATATAAAGCACAAACCTGATAGCCGATATATTCAATTAGCTTACTCTGACTCTGCCAATGAGACCCGGTTGTGTATGGCAAACCAGCTGTTCAGGAAAAAGAAGAAAAAAATCAGAATATTAATCGTGAAAGCCAACAACATTTTTCCTTTTCCATCCTCTGTAATTTCTTATTTCGGGTACGAGATCGATTGTGATATTCGGAACTTGTTTGAACTATGATCCGCATAGTATAATAGTTGATGAAGACAAACACTTGCTCTTGTCCTAAGCATTTACATGAGCCGGCTGGAAAAAATTCCATGCAGAATCTTCGGAAACTCTGTCATACTAATCTACAGCCGGCTCTTCAATTTTTGCTCTTTATCCTTTTGTTTACAATAAGATAATTACATTTGGTAATAGTTCCTGTCTTGTTGCATAAGAAGCAGAACGAATTTTCAAACCCTCTTTGATACATTACCAAGATGAGGACTGCCGCTCTAATTGCGCTCCTCTTCTTATGGAGCCTTGCTTTAGCAAGCAATGTTGCCACCTCCGGTGCAACCCTAGAGTAAATTTGATCTCTCGTGTACTTTCTCATACCAGTGGTTTTCGCTCTTTCTCCCACTCTAAGGAGCTCATAACTGTAAACTACCCAGAACAATTCTCAAATCCAGCAGACTTCTTAGTCCGAAGCATCCCCAATATAAACATAGTCAATAAGCATTATTTTCCGAATAAAAGCATCTGATTATCGTGATGATTACTTTTTTCTGAGTAATCTGAAGCATTACATTGTTTACTTGGGGTCCAACTCGAATCCCGATTCGGAATCTGTTGATCAGAGAAAACCATGAACTCCTATCTTCAGTAACTGAAAGGCAAGGTACTGATCCGAGCAGATCTATGGAGCTAATTCAATTGCAAGACAAAATGAATTCCATATGAATGTTGATGCTTATGTTTTATGGCAGTCTTGATAAAGCACGAACTTCAGTGTTTCACCACAACAGCGAAAGCTTGCAAGGCTTCTCGGTTGTGCTCACACAAGAACAAGTTCAACAAATTTCCAAATATAAAGCTCAACTTAGTTCGTCGACGAATGTGGATTTGCATAGACCAAGCTTCTTTTGATTTCCTGCAGGGAAAAGCGAAGTTGTCTTCATCTTTGAGAGCAGGATGAACCAACTGCACACGACTCATTCCTGGGAATTCCTGCACACAACAATGTCCGATGTAATTCTTGGCATAATCGACACCGGTACTAATATTCCCCCATATCTCTCTCATCTTTCACTGTTTCTTCCTCTATCTGACCACTTTGGCTGGTTAGGTCGATTGTTTCTTCTGCAGGGATTTGGTCTGAATCCCAGAGTTACAGTGACACTGGACTAGGCCCTTCTCCGGAAAGATTCCAGGGTGAGTGCATTCCAGGTGATAATTTTACTTTGGCCCACTGCAACAGGTAAAACCTTCGTATATCCAATACATTTCTGGCTTCTATCTTAAAAGCTTAATGTTCTTAGAACCACTGGAAATTGGTCCGGCACCGTTGCAGTAGTTACCAATCAATACAGCATCATGCCTGTGTTGAAACAGATCATGCTAGCAAAGAGTTGGCATAGTGCACTCTCTGAATTCTACAATATAATTTCTGTTTGGGATTTGCAGAAAGATCATAGGTGCAAGGTACTATTAAAAGGTACTATTACAAAGGGTTTGAAGCCGATGACGGGCCCCTTGAGTCATTCAATCAGACGTTCTTCTGGTCAGCACGGGACAGTGATGGGCATGGGACCCACATGAGCTCAACAATAGTTGGTTCCATGGTCGATGATGTTAGCCCGTATGGCTTGGGCTAAGGGACTGCAAAGGGTGGGGCTCCAAGTGACCGACTGGCTGTCTACAAGGCCTGTTGGTTCAACCTTTGCCGTGATGCTGATATTTTGGCAGCCATGGACGATGCTAAAAGCGACAGAGTTGATATACTCTCCCTATCCATTGGCCCTGCTCCTCAGCAGCCAAGTTATTTCCACATTGCAACTCAATCGGACAGTTTCACGCATTCCAGAGGGACTTTCTTGTCTCTGCATCAGCAGGGAACTTTTTTTTTACCTGAAACTGCAACCATTGTTGCTTCATGGATTCTTGCTGTGGCCGCCAGCACAGTGGACTGAGAGTTCATCACGAACATATATCTTGGAAACTCAAAAATTGTAAAGGTATTCCTGAAGAAATATTATCCATCTCGAGTATCTAAGTTTAATTCATGGAAAGGGAATTTGAGAAAAACTTATGGAAAGGTAACTTAATTGAATCACCATGGTGCATTTTTTACTTCTAGAGGTATCTAATTTTTTTAATTCAGACATGATTAGTTCAATCTTCGTGTCGTGAGAAATACTCGAAAATCATAAATACGTTCTTGCAGGTTTACTCTCTGAACCCCTTTAAAATGGAAACTTCTTATGGATTAATATCTGGACGTGCTGCAGCAGCTCCAGGAATTATGCCAAGAATTGCAAGGTTTGTATCTTCTGCATTTCGGTATACATCCCGATGACAGCAAGTCACATACAAAGGTTTCGAATCCCATCTTTTAATTTTTGCCACTTTTCTTGTAACAGCTGATGCAGGAACAATACCTTAGGTCCAAATTTGGTTAAGGGGAAAATTGTGGTGTGCACCCTAGGGACGCTATTGTCTGATAACTGGAGGGCCAGGGCTGATGCTGTAAGGGCTGCCGGAGGGGTTGGAATGATTCTTGCGGATCCGATCGCCAAAGATGTCGGGTTTCAGTTAGCAATCTCGGGTTCTCTGGTCACTCCACTGGAAGCAGCAGAGCTTGAAGCTTATCATGCAACAGAAAGGCGGGTCCCAAAACTTCTCGAAGCTCTCAGTAGCTACAGTTAACATCGAACTTGAACTGCCTAGACCTGATGAGCGATGATGGCCTGGCGAGGCAGGATGTGGACAGCTTTGCTCCAAATCTCGTGCTCCACCAGCGGACGGCATTGGCAATCCTCAGGTCGATTTTGATCATCTTGATGACACTACGGTCATGACAGTTATCCGACTGCTCGAATCGTTGCGACGACAACTGTGCTGCAGACAAAGCCTGCCCTGGCGATGGCGATGTTTTCTTCAATGGGACCGAACATCATAAACCAGAAATCATTAAAGTAAGTTCGGGTCCAACTACGTAACTTTTCTAATGTTTCCTTCCATTATTTTTTCTTGATGTCAGGTGTTCCGGTCTATCCATTTAGAGCCCGATATATCTGCACCAGGAGTCTAACATTCTGGCAGCGTGGTCTCCAGTTGCAACCACAGCCACATTGGGTCGATCCATTGAGTATAACATACTATCAGGAACATCCATGCAGTACCCGCGCGTGTCCGCCATTGCAGAGATCCTAAAATCCGCCCATTGCAGCGGAGCTCAAGAAACTTGACAAGGGAACTGCTCTCCTGCCCAAAGAATCTGACCCCGTCCTACAATCTTAACTACCCTTCAATTGGAGTGGCCACCATGAGCGGGAGCTTTTCGGCCCATCGGAAAGTCACGTACTACGGTCAGGGTCCCACAGTTTACAGTCCATATGTAGAGTATCTGGCTGGAGTGAAGCTCACAGTGAGCCCTCCTCAGCTCAAGTTCTCAAAGGCAGGGAAGAAGTTGGCTTACAGGATAGATTTTACTCCTAACCACAGCAGTAACGGGAGCTTCGAGCTCGGGTCATTGACAAGGAGCAAAGGCGTGCACCGGGTCCAGAGTCCTATCAGCCTGAACGCGGTCTCAGTCTCCAACTGAGACTGAGAATACTATAATTTCTTCGGTCAGGTCCTCTGGTAGACTCCAAAGAGGTTCATTTCCTTCCAGAGGGCTAACTGAAGCTGGAACAACAGTCATTAGCGTGTGTTTTGCATCTGTTGCACTGATCCAGTAGTCGGACTATAGCTATAATGCACAGCGCGCAATTTCAAATTTATATCGTTTCCGTTATCTCTAGCAAATACAAGAATAACTGCCCGAACTATCAGCATCAACATAAATGGGAGAAAATATTGGGTGAGTAGTACACAGTGAGGTAAAGTTACAACAAGTGTCCCGCTGGACAACTGCCTATCTTTTTTTCGGTAAGAGGACAACTCTCCCTCTTTGGTACTTTACAGGTGTCATTCAAGGGTGGAGTTTTACAGTCACCTGGGTGTTTATTATTCACTCAATATTTTCCACATAAATGGTCGACTTGATTCGAATTCAACCCGAACCAAGCAGTCTCCTAGCTCGGCTTGAAGCAGCTGAAGTTTAAGGCAATCTGTTTTATCGGATCAGACGTTTATGGGGTCAGATGACGGTATATTCATTCAGCAAAAGATGCCTGTATAAATTTACCGGAAAAAAAAAAAGATGCCCGTATATTCAACAGATAAGTTTACAGAGAGTTTCCAGATGGATGAATAAATACTGAATACTTCTCATTCCTAGGAAGTGTTATGGGCCGAAATTGGGCTTTTAACCCAATAGGTGAGCCCAAATCCTCCTAGTCCATAAGAAGACAAGATCCCCCTTTCGCGTAGGACGAAGCTGTTCGGAACTCGTAATAATCAGTAATTGCCGTGATTTGTAATTTATGTTGGTTAACTGTTCTCAGATCCAAGGAATCACATTATCTTTTAAGCTTCTTTAGTATTGGGAAGACTACTTCTTTTACTTCCCATTCGCATACTTGTTTCATAGAGTACGCCGCGACCTTGTTGGTTAAGGACCTTGTTGCTTCTGTCTGCAAACGTTCCCCATGGAGTTCTCATTGATGGCATACTGTGGGTCTAAGTCCGATGGCTGTCATCTTCGATAATACGATTAAGCATTCTTACATTATTTCTGGTATCTTGTCCGAGAACAGTCATTTGGCAGTCACTTGGCATCTAATAAGCTTACTATTTTTGTATGCGTTCTATTTGCATACTCTGTCAACATGAGCCGGTCATCTGAGCTGGTTGTCTTGAGAAAATATCCATTGAGTATTACTCATCTACTTTGGATAAGTAACGATCAATCAAAATGCTTATAAATGAGAGTTTGTGGACCCGTTGTGGGGTTAGTTTTTCACTTTTAGACATTATAATTGGGTGTTACATAACTAAGTGGTTGAGTATAACTCAGCAAATATTTGCTCGGTTGTCTTGTACTCTAGTGCCTCGTTGATGCGGCAAAAAACAGGCAATTTTATGTTATTTGGGCGTTTTTGCAATTTTTAGGGAATAGTTTATTTCCTTTGTTATAAATTCGTTTCCTTAGTTATAATTTCGTTTATGCCTATTTAAGCGTTGTAAGCCCTAAGGCTAAAGACAATAGCTTTTTGGATGAATAAAATTTCGAGAGAATATTTTCTCTATTTTTTCAAATTCGGCATTGATTGAATCAACGAATTTGATGCTTATTCCCTAGTATTTGTAGAATCAACATATTATAGAAGATTGTTTTCTGGGATTCGTGCGTGAATCAACAAATTACAATTATTCTTTAGCTTCGCTGCGTCACTCGTTTATGGCAAAACTGCAGTAAAGAAAAATAAAGTTCCGTTTTTAGAATGCTAATTGAAAAAGCCAAGAACATTGCTATCGATCGTGCATAATTAATTCTCTCGGGAGATTGAGGTGCATATGCACATCAATGAGAAAGATTGGGGTACGTATGTACATTGTTGCTGCGAATGCAGCATGGATGGCAAAGCTTTAGCCTGCATTTAATGCTGCGATATTATGGAACATGATTTGTTCCAAATTGTAACAGTACGATCATGGAACATCAACTTATTTGAAACTATCATCGGCATATCCTAACTTCCTAAGTAAAGAAAATCTTTGGCGCTTCGATAAGTATATTTACTAAAAGTCGATGGAGACAAAACAGTTGCAAGCGTCTATTGTTCTAAGCATGACATGAGCCGGCTGGAAAGAATTCCATACAGAACCTTCTGAAACTCTTCACACTAATCACTAGCCGGCTCTACTTCGATTTTGTTCTTTTTCATTCTTAATTTTCAATAAGATAAATTTCATGGGTCCTATACGTAGTTCCCACATTGTTGCAGAACAACCAAAACAATTTTTCGATCCTTTTTTGTTACATTGCCATGATGAGATCTTCCGCTCTAATCGCGCTTCTCTTCTTGTCAAGCTTTGCTTTAGCAAGTAATGCTGCCACCTCTGTTACAAAGGTACCACATCTCAACCTCTCGCGTACATTGTTCATGCATTGCCAACCGAGAATGGCGCACGTGATAAACCGGTATTTAAGGTTAAAAGAGTTTCTAACTCATATCGATGGTTTTCGCTCTTTCTCCCTCGCAAGTATCCCGAGTGATTCTCAATAAGCACGACTTTTCCGAGTAAGAGCATGTGATTGTCGTGGGTGATTACTTTTTCCTGTATGTAATATCTGCAGCATTACATAGTTTACATGGGGCCCCACTCCCATCCCGACTCGGAATCTGTGATCAGAGCAAACCATGAGATGCTATCTTCAGTAACTGAAAGGCAAGGAACTGATCCGAGCAGCTATGCAGAGCTCACTTATAATATGCTGTTTAACTGCAAAAGAAATGAATTCCCTACAAAATGTTGATTTATGTTTTGGTGGCAGTCTTGATGAAGCACAGACTTCAGTGGTTCACCACTACAGCAAAAGCTTCCAGGGCTTCTCGGCTTTGCTTACACCTGAACAAGCTGAACAACTTTCCGGTAATGATAAATCTAAACTTAGGTCGTAGATGGTTACATTACACCTACTTTTAACTAAGCCTGAACAACCAAGCTTCTTTTGATTTGCCGCAGGGAAGGGCAAAGTCATCTCCATCTTTGAGAGCAGGATGAAACAACTGCACACGACTCATTCCTGGGAATTCCTAGGAGTGAATTCCCTCCAGTATGAAGGCCGAATGCCCTCAGGTTCAATGTTTGATGTAATTGTCGGCGTGATAGACTCTGGTACATATATTCCTAAATATCTCACTCATCTTGCCCTGCTTCTTCCTCTTTTTGATCTGATTTGCCGGTTTCATCTATTGTTTCTTCTGCAGGACTTTGGCCTGAGTCCCGAAGTTATGATGACACAGGATTAGGCCCTGTTCCGGAAAGGTTTAGGGGTGAATGCATTCCAGGAGAGAATTTTACTTCAGCTCACTGCAACAGGTACTACATCGTATCTTTGGTATATCAAATATATTCCGTGCCTCCATCTTGAAAGCTTAATGCTCTTAGAACGATTGGAAATTGGCCCGGCATTACAATAGTTACCAATAAATACAGCATCATGCCGCAGGCAAAACAGATCATGCTAGCAAAATCAGTTGGCATAGTGTGCTCTTAGAATTCTGCATATAAAATTCCTGTTTGGAATTTGCAGAAAGATCATAGGTGCAAGGTACTATTACAAGGGGTTTGAAGCCGATGAGGGGCCCCTAGAGTCATTTAACCAGACGTTCTTCCGGTCAGCACGGGACAGTGGTGGGCACGGGAGCCACACGAGCTCGACAATCGCCGGGTCTGTGGTCGATGATGTTAGCCTGTATGGGCTGGGCCGAGGGACCGCGAGGGGTGGGGCTCCACGCGCCCGACTGGCCATGTACAAGGTTTGTTGGATCAACCTTTGCAGTGATGCTGATATTTTGGCAGCTATGGACGACGCGATAAGTGATGGGGTCGATATACTCTCCCTCTCCCTCAGCCCTACTCCGCCTCAGCCTAGTTATTTCCACGACACAATCTCAATTGGAGTGTTTCACGCATTCCAGAAAGGCATTCTCGTCTCTGCATCAGCGGGGAACTCCTTTTTTCCACGAACTGCAATTAATGTTGCTCCATGGATACTTACTGTGGCCGCTAGTACAGTGGACCGAGAGTTCACCACGAACATATATCTCGGGAACTCAAAACTTGTAAAGGTATTCCTTAAGAACTTATTATCCAACTGAGAAGTATCTAAATTTAATTCATGCCTGTTCACCAGAAGAAAGGAACATTGATTTGCAATTGATAATCAATTAAAATATGTAAAAACTTTAATCGAGTTCAGTATTATGGAAAGGCATCTAATGTTTTGAATTCAAACACGAGTGGTTTCGTGTCCCCAGAAATATTTAAAAAAATCACGAGTCTGTTCTTGCAGGGTTACTCTCTGAACCCTTTCAAAATGGGAACTTCTTATGGGCTAATAGCAGGGAATGCTGCAGCAGCTCTTGGGATTCCGTCAAAGAATGCAAGGTATGCATCTTCTGTACTTTGTTATATGCCCTGATGACAGTAAGTTAGATACATTCATTTTACATTCATGAAATCACCGGCTTAGAAAGGGTTTCAAATTCTGTGCCTTATTTCCTGCTACTTTTTTTGTAACAGCTACTGCAAGAGCAGTACTTTAGATCCAATTTTGGTTAAGGGAAAAATTGTCGTCTGCACCCTGGAAGAATTGACAGACAATCGAGAGGAGAAGGCCAACACTGTAAAGGTCGCCGGAGGGATCGGAATAGTTCTCGTGGATCCGCTTGCCAAAGATGTCGGGTTTCAGTTTGCAATCCCAGGTTCTGTGATCACTCCATTAGGAGCAGCAGAGCTTCAAGCGTATGTTACAACAGAAAGGCAAGTCCTGACACCTCCGGAAGTTCTTATTATCCAGTGTTCACATTGTACTTGAACTATGTAGACCCGGTAATGGCCGGCAGCCCGCCCAGCCAGGATTTGGACAGGATTGCTCCAACTTCTGTGCACCAGGGGCAGGCTGTCCTGGCTTTAAAATTAATTAACTTGAGGTAGATTTTGATCATCATGGTGACTTTACGGCCATGACAGGTATCCAACTGCTCAAATTGTTCCGACAACAATTGTCCTGCAGACGAGGCCAGCCCCAACAATGGGGATGTTTTCTTTGATGGGACCGAACATCATAACACCAGATATCATCAAAGTAAGTTCCAGTACAACCATAACTTTTCTTATGTCCCCTGTCCTATTTCTTCTCCTGATGTGAGGTTTTTCCGTCGACTACAGCCTGATATAACTGCACCGGGAATCAACATTCTGGCTGCGTGGTCTCCTGTTGCAACCAAAGCCACATCAGGTCGAGCTGTTGACTATAACTTAATATCAGGAACATCGATGTCGTGCCCACACGTGTCCGCCATTGCAGCGATCCTAAAAGCTGCCCATCCTTCTTGGAGCCCTGCAGCGATTAAGTCCGCAATAATGACAACAGGTAAGCTTCAACATCAGGTAAAGAAATAGATATAGATATATATATATATATATATATATATATATTTCCATACTAACAAACGCAAATTTTAACTATTCTAATTTGCAGCAACTCCCATGGACAACACTAAGAAGCTCATTGGAAAGAACCCGAACGGCGCTGAGACCACACCCTTTGACTATGGTTCGGGCCACGTGAACCCTGCTGCTGCGCTGGACCCAGGCCTTATCTATGACTTCGACTCCGCCGACGTGATCAACTTCCTATGCAGCCTCGGTGCCGGCCCTTTGGAGCTCAAGAACCTGACGGGGGAGTTGCTCTCCTGCCCAAAGAATCTGACCCCGTCCTACGACCTTAACTACCCTTCAATCGGAGTGGGCAATATGAGTGGGAGCTTATCGGTCCATCGGACAGTCACTTACTATGGTCAGGGTGCTGCAGTTTACAGTTCATATGCAGAGTATCCGGCTGGTGTGAAGCTCACTGTGAATCCCCGTCAGCTCAGGTTCTCACAGGCAGGGGAGAAGTTGTCCTATAGGATAGATTTCACTCCCTACCAGAGCAGCAATGGGAGCTTTGTGTTTGGATCATTGACATGGAGCAATGGTGTGCACCAGGTCTGGAGTCCTATCGGTCTCAACGTGGTCTCAGTCTCCAACTGAGACCGAGGAATACTGTAATTTTCTTCGAACTGGTAGTAAAGCTTTCCACTGTAATCTCATAATGATTTTGTTAGGTCTCTTAATTCAATCATCACAGTAGACCAGCAGAACTCAATTTAGAGAGAATGAGAGAATGCAGATTTTTGAGAGAGAATGGAAACTGTCTACTTCTTCATTAATTGGAAAAACTTCAGTTACCAACACCAATAGACACCAGTAAAAAACATGAACAGAACAGGACCAGAATTGCATTTAACGTGCAAAAAACAAACTCCTAAAAATATGCTAACTGATTCCTTAAGAATAGCAATCTAAGAAAACAGATAACTACATAACTGATCAAAAAACAAAACGACACAGCAAGACTAGCAGTAGCTCTGATGCACTTCAATTGGTGTAGCTCCAACACTCCTCCTCGGATCAGTTGTTGCTCCACACTTCAAGCTTCTCCCTTAACAGCTCAAACATTCCAATCTGAAAGGATTTGGTGAAGATATTTGCAAACTGGTCTTCTGTTTTGCAATGTACCAGTTTCATTTATCCACTTGGCTTGATTGTTCACGAACACATCACTGCTTTCTTCTTCCACAATCTGAACACCATTGCATGCTCTAGGAGTCTCCTTCAGTCCATAGACCCTCTCCTCCTATTTGTTCACAAAACCATCAAGAACGAGTTTTGCCTTGGGCTCTATAATGGCCAACTCCTCCTTCATTCTATCTATCCTTCTTAGATCGGCTTTGGCTTCTTCACATCCTATAGATTCTAAAACATCAACTTTGCAATTCTGACATTTGTCTGCAAGGGACCTTCTCCCTTTAACAGATTGATAATCTTCCACCTTAGACTTCATCTTCAATGGATCCAAAGAAAAAAACTTATTCTTCATTGGAATCTCAAGTAACTTCTGACCGTTTGAATCAGAAATCAAACACTTCTTCTCCTCAAACATCACCTTGTATCATTTCTTTACAAGCTGACCAACACTCAACAAACTTTGGGCAATCTTAGGAACATACAAAACCTCATATATCAGTTTTGTACCAACACAACTCTCTATTCTAAAGAGCTTCTCATCACTTGTCATGTGGTTAGTACAACCACTATCAACAAGCCAACAACCATCTGAAACATGTGAGCTAAAACAAGAAACAACAAAGAGTTGTTCTACCTCTTCTTCAACTGCAGTTTGTGCCGCACCTTGCTACCGAGTCTCCTCTTCCTTGAAGATGATCTCAGCATGCCACAACTTTTGACACTTCTTGCATCTCATGTCAGGCTTCCTCCAACACTTACAGTCTAGATGATTTCTCTTTCCACAATGCTAACAAGGAGGATGATTTCCCCCTTTGTTGCTGTTCGATCTTTCTACTGCAACAATCTCAGAAGCACTACCATATTCTTTCAACTTCTTTCCTTTTCTGCAATTTGGCTTGCAAAGATCCTTCAACCATTCCTTGTTCAGCAATCCCTTTTCTTCTCATAATACTTCTCTGCTCTTGAGTCTGCAAAGCACTAAGTACTTCTGCAAGTTTGATGTCTAAAAGTTCCTTAGTGTTCTCCAATGAAGCAATAGTTGCCTCGAACCTTTCTGGTACAGAAACCAGAATCTTTTGCACCAGCCTATCATCCTTGATATCAGTTCCTAACACTTTAATCTTGTTAGCAATCTCCACAAGCCTATTAGCAAACTCCTTCACAGTGTCTCTCTCTTCCATTTGAAGCCTTTCAAATTATCTCAACAAATTTAACACTTTCATATCTCGAATTTTCTCATCTCCTTCATATTATTCCTTCAAGTAATCCCAGATAGCTTTTGCTGACTCAAGCCTCATGATTCTGATGAAGATGGTGGGTGACACAGCAGCATAAAGGCACGATTTTGCCTTTGCCTTCCTGGTCTTCTTCTCCTTGTGCAGCTTGATCTTAGCCATGGTTGGATTGTTTGGAAGGGGAGCCACCTCGTAGTCTTCTTCCACTGCTTCCCACAAATCACAACCTTCCATAAAAGTTGTCATCTTCACAGCCCATGCTTGATAATTCTCCCCATCGAACACAGGTGGTGCCATGGTAGAGAATCCACTCAAACCTGCCTCCATCTTGCCTTGATCTTCTATGGATGCAGTCAAAACACTCGATCAACCTCACAAGTCTCTCACCCCCACAGGTCCCTTAAGATCAAGGGTGCTCTGATACCACTGTTAAGTCTCTTAATTCAATCCTCACAGTAGATCAGTAGAACTCTATTTAGAGAGAATGAGAGAATGCAGATTTTTGAGAGAGAAGAGAAACTGTCTACTTCTTCATTAATTGGAAAAATTTCAGTTACCAACACTAATAGACACCAGTAGAAAACCTGAACAGAACAAGACCAGAACTGCACTTAACGTGCAAAAAATAAACTCCTAAAAATATGCTAACCGATTCCTTAAAAACTACGACCTTAGAAAACAAATAACTACATGAATGATAAAAAAACAAAACGACACAGCAAGACTAGCAGCAGCTCTGATGCACTTCAACTGGTGTAGCTCCAATAGATTTCATTTCCAGTATCTGTAGCAATGACACAGAAAATGCATAACGAAGCTTTAGACGTTCAATATTACGTAGAATACGACAATAACCATCCAAATTAGCAGTATGAATCATTAAAATAAATCGTTGATTTGATTCGAGTTCAACTTGAACCAAGTAGTCCCCTAGCTTCACTCGAAGCTAAGCAAGTTTCGGGCAGTCCATATGGTTTTAGTGAACAAGATAAAATGTTTATGGGCATATCTTCCTTACAAATATATGGAGTTTTCAAATGGACGAAGGAATTCAGGCAGAACAATTGTATAAATATAGAGAATTCATTGCAAAAGATCAATGGAATTCATACGTATAAAAGGGAAGGGTCGTCTTGTTCGATAATATGACTTAGGATGCTCACATTATGTTTTATCTCTTGTATGAGAGCACAGGCATTTAGCACCTGTATAAGCTTAATATGTATGTATATATAAAGCACAAACCTGATAGCCGATATATTCAATTAGCTTACTCTGCCTCTGCCAATAAGACCCGGTTGTGTATGGCAAACCAACTGTTCAGGAAAAAAAGAAAAAAAAATCAGAATATTAATCGTGAAAGCCAACAACAATTTTCCTTTTCCATCCTCTGCAATTTCTTATTTCGGGTACGAGATCGATTGTGATATTTGGAATTTGTTTGAACTATGATCCGCATTATCCTTACAAAAGAAAATGTTGGGCTCTAAGATAAATAGTAATAGTCGATGAAGACAAACACTCGCTCTTGTCCTAAGCATTACATGAGCAGACTGGAAAAACTTCCATGCAGAATCTTCTGAAACTCTGTCATACTAATCTTCAGCCGGCTCTTCAATTTTTGTTCCTGTCTTTTTGCATAAGAAGCAGAACGAATTTTCTAACCCTCTTTGATACATTACCAAGATGAGGACTGCCGCTCTAATTGCGCTCCTCTTCTTATGGAGCCTTGCTTTAGCAAATAATGTTGCCACCTCCGGTGCAAACGTATAGTAAATTTGATCTCTCGTGTACATTCTCATACCAGTGGTTTTCGCTCTTTCTCCCACTCTAAGGTGCTCATGACTGTAAACTACCCCAGAACAATTCTCAAATCCAGCGGACTTGTTAGTCCGAAGCATCCCCAAGATAAACATAGTCAATAAGCATTATTTTCCAAATAAAAGCATCTGATTATCGCGACGATTACTTTTTTCTGAGTAATCTGCAGCATTACATTGTTTACTTAGGGCCCCACTGGAATCCTGATTCGGAATCTGTTGATCAGAGAAAACCATGAACTCCTATCTTCAGTAACTGAAAGGCAAGGAACTGATCCGAGCAGCTCTACGGAGCTAATTCAATCACAAGACAAATGAATTCCATATGAATGTTGATGTTTATGTTTTATGGCAGTCCTGATGAAGCACGAACTTCAGTGTTTTCCCACTACAGCAAAAGCTTTCAAGGCTTCTCGGCTGTGCTCGCACAAGAACAAGCTCAACAAATTTCCAAATATAAAGCTCAACTTAGTTCGTTGACGAATGTGGATTTGCATAGACCAAGCTTCTTTTGATTTCCTGCAGGGAAAAGCGAAGTTGTCTTCATCTTCGAGAGCAGGACGAACCAACTGCACACGACTCATTCCTGGGAATTCCTAGGAGTGAACTCCCTCCAGTATGGAGACCAAGTGCTTTCGGGTTCAATGTCCAATGTAATTGTTGGCGTAATCGACACTGGTATCTTGGCTGTGTTGAAACAGATCATGCTAGCAAACAGTTGGCATATTGAATTCGACAATATAATTTATGTTTGGGATTTGCAGAAAGATCATAGGTGCAAGGTACTATTACAAAGGGTTTGAAGCTGATGACGGGCCCCTTGAGTCATTCAATCAGACGTTCTTCTGGTCAGCAGGGGACAGTGATGGGCATGGGAGCCACATGAGCTGAAAAATAGTTGGTTCCATGGTCGATGATAGCCTGTACTGTTTGGGCCGAGGGACAGCAAAGGGTGGGGCTCCACAAGCCGGACTGGCTGTCTACAAGGCCTGTTGGTTCAACCTTTGCCGTGATGCTGATATCTTGGCAGCCATGGATGACGCTAAAAGCGACAGAGTTGATATACTCTCCCTATCCATTGGCCCCGCTCCTCAGCGGCCAAGTTATTTCCACAGTGCAACTCAATCGGAGAGTTTCACGCATTCTAGAAGGGCGTTCTTGTCTTTGCATCAGCAGGGAACTTTTTTCTCCCAGAAACTGCAACCAATATTGCTTCATGGATTCTTGCTGTGGCCGCTAGCACGGTGGACTGAGAGTTCATCATGAACATATATCTTGGGAACTCAAAAATTGTAAAGGTATTCCTGAAGAACTATTATCCATCTCGAGTATCTATGTTTAATTCATGGAAAGGGAATTTGTGAAAAACTTATGGAAAGGTAACGTAATTGAATCACCATGGTGCATTTTTTACTTCTAGGGTATCTAATTTTTTTTAATTCAGACATGATTGGTTCAATCTTCGTGTCCTGAGAAATACTCGAAAATCATAAATACGTTCTTGCAGGTTTACTCTCTGAACCCCTTTAAAATGGAAACTTCTTATGGATTAATATCTGGACGTGCTGCAGCAGCTCCAGGAATTATGCCAAGAATTGCAAGGTTTGTATCTTCTGCATTTCGGTATGCGTCCCGATGACAGCAAGTCACATACAAAGGTTTCAAATCCTATCTTTTAATTTTTGCCACTTTTCTTGTAACAGCTGATGCAGGAACAATACCTTAGGTCCAAATTTGGTTAAGGGGAAAATTTTGGTGCGCACCCTAGGGACGTTATTGTCCGATAACTGGAGGGCCAGGGCCAATGCTATAAGGGCCACCAGAGGGGTCGGAATGATTCTTGCGGATCCGCTCGCCAAAGATATTGGCTTTCAGTTAGCAATCCTGGGTTCTCTGGTCACTCCACTGGAAGCAGCAGAGCTCGAAGCTTATCATGCAACAGAAAGGCGAGTCCCAAAACTTCTGGAAGCTCTCAGTAGCTATAGTTAACATTGAACTTGAACTGCCTAGACCTGATGAGCGATGATGGCCCGGTGAGGCAGGATATGGACAGCCTTGCTCCAAATCTCGTGCTCCACCGGCAGACAGTCCTGGGACTAATTTGGCCTTGCATTGGCAATCCTCAGGTCGATTTTGATCATCTTGATGACATTATGGTCATGACAGGTATCCGACTGCTCAAATTGTTCCGACGACAACTGTGCTGCAGACAAAGCCTGCCCCAGAGATGGCGATGTTTTCTTCGATGGGACCTAACATCATAACACCAGAAATCATTAAAGTAAGTTCGGGTCCAACTACGTAACTTTTCTTATGTTTCCTTCCATTATTTTTTCTTGATGTCAGGTGTTCCAGTCTACCCATTTACAGCCCGATATAACTGCACCAGGAGTCTAACATTCTGGCAGCGTGGTCTCCTGTTGCAACCACAGCCACATTGGGTCGATCCGATGACTATAACATACTATCAGGAACATCCATGCTGTGCCGGCACGTGTCCGCCATTGCAGCGATCCTTCTTGGAGCCCTGCAGCGATTAAATCCACAATAATGACCACAGGTTAGCTTCCGCACCAAGTACACTAGTTTTCCGTTCTTAGATTATACCTATTCGGTTTTCTTTCTAAACTAAAAGATTCAAATTTCGACAATTCTTATTTGCAGCAACTCCCATGGACAACAATAAGAAACTGACTGGAGAGAACCCAAACGGCACTGAGAGCATGCCCTTCGACAATGGGTCAGGCCACGTGAACCCTGTCACAGCTCTGGACCCGGGCCTGATCTATGACTTCGACTCCATCGATGTGATCAACTTCCTATTCGGCCTTGGTGCGGGCCCAGCTGAGCTCAAGGACTTGACAGGGGAACTGCTCTCCTGCCCAAAGAATCTGACCCCCTCCTAGAACCTTAACTACCCTTCAATTGGAGTGGCCAATGCGAGCGGGAGCTTTTCGGCCCATCGGACAGTCACATACTACGGTCAGGGTCCCACAGTTTACAGTCCATATGTAGAGTATCCGGCTGGTGTGAAGCTCACGGTGAACCCTCCTCAGCTCAAGTTCTCACAGGCAGGGAAGAAGTTAGCTTACAGGATAGATTTTACCCCTAACCACAGCAGTAACGGGAGCTTCGAGCTCGGGTCATTGACATGGAGCAAAGGCGCGCACCGGGTCCGGAGTTCTACCAGCCTGAACGTGGTCTCAGTCTCCAACTGAGACTGAGAGTACTATAATTTCTTCGGTCGGGTCCTCCTGTAGGCTCAAAAGAAAGTTCATTTCCTTCCAGAGGGCTAACTGAAGTTGGAACAACAGTCATTAGCGTGGGTTTTTTATCTGTTGCACCTATCCAGTAGTCGGACTATAGCTATAATGCAAAGGCGCAATTTCAAATTTATATCATTTCCGTTATCTCTTGCAATTACAAGAATAATTTCCCAAACTGCCAGCATGAACATAAATGGGAGAAAATATTAGGTGAGTAATACACAATCAAGTGACTGTGTAAAACTCCACTTCCAAATGACAAGTGTCTCACTGGACAACTCTCTCTTTATTACTTTACACGTGTCATTGGGGGTAGAGTTTTACCCAGACACTTGGTTATGCATTACTTACCAAATATTTTCTCCATAAATGGTCGACTTGATTCGAATTCAGCCCGAACCAAGCAGTCTCCTAGCTCAGCTTGAAGCAGCCGAAGTTTAAGGCAATCTGTTTTATCGGATCAGACGTTTATGGGCTCAGATGCTTGTATATTCATTCAGCAAAAGATGCCTGTATAAATTTACCGGGGAAAAAAAAAAAAGATGCCTGTATATTCAACAGATAAGTTCACATAGAGTTTCCAGATGGATGAATGAATAGTGAATACTTCTCATTCCAGAGAAGTGTTATGGGCTGAATTTGGGCTTTCAGCCCAATAGATGAGCAAAAATCCTCCTCCAAGCCCATAAGAAGACAAGATCCCTCTTTCACGTAGGATGAAGCTGTTCGGAACTCGTAATAGTCAGCAATTCCCCGACGTCGATAAGATGAAATAACGAGAAATCAGTCCAAAGATAGACATTAGAAGTAACACAAAATGCCTCTGTCATTTATTTTCTTGCAGCAACTGGTCCAATATCAGAGAAACTTGGTGTCTAAGTGCACACGATCTTCAGCCTTTGGTGTCCAAAGTCATCAACATACCAACATCTCCATCCGATACACGGAAGTCGGGAATGAGTAGAAGTCGACGTTTTCCCTTCTGCACACGCGCAGACAAGCCAAGGCACCGTGGCTCGCCATGGAGAACGAGAATCCGGTGGTCTTGAGCCGCAGGTTATTCGGTGAATCAAAACTGATTAAAGTTAAGAATTCAGGTGGAACTCGTGTCTTTATATATATATAAAATAAAATTCTGCATAGGAGATGCACCGACTTCATGTTGTATATCATCTACATTAAGACCCGAATTTCAACCAAGAAACCGTGCTGCTGTTCTAACGAGGTCTGAGTTATTAACCTTAAAAACTATCAACGGTTGGCCGACCTATTAAGTATGGGCAGGTTTCTCGGGTGCGTTAAAGTCAAACCCAATTGAATTCGTCGGACGAACTTCCAACTATTCCCTCATGTGGACGCCGCAGACGTCCGGTGTACGCGGACAAATTCGCAATACTTACCTAATTACATTAAAATCCATTTTTTTTACAATAACTAATAACTAATTACATTAAAATTAGCTCAAAATTAGATATTTATAAAATCATCATTAAGATAATTCCTATTGAGCTAATCAAGACTGCTTGTTTCAGATTTTCCGGCGAGCAGCAGAAGGTTGTGCAGAAACACTGAACCGCGT
Organism: Punica granatum; assembly: GCF_007655135.1. Taxonomy (NCBI): domain Eukaryota; kingdom Viridiplantae; phylum Streptophyta; class Magnoliopsida; order Myrtales; family Lythraceae; genus Punica; species Punica granatum. The sequence continues at coordinate 26,255,522 of NC_045132.1, forward strand.
GTTTTGCATCGGCAATAACATAAAGTTTCAGAAAGCGACTACATTGATCCTAAAACTTTTGTAAGATCATTTTTTCAAGTTTTCCGGCCAAGAAGTGTGCCTGCTTTCAGTGTCAAGCCCCACTCACCATCCCTGTCCATCATAACGTACAGTTGATTTCGACCATTGTGGGGGGGAGGGGGTGGTGGGGGTGGGGTATCGCCCGTGATGAACCAAAGTCGGAATCAGCTTTAGCTCATTCGAGACAGTTTTTCCACCCAGAGGCAAAGGTCGGAGAAGCTGGTAGTGGCCGGGGATCCCGGGGTGGACTGGTATATCTAACGTTTCATCGATCGAAATTTTACATAACAAAGGAAAAATAAATAAAAAAATTGAACGTACGTATTTAATTTGGAGAGCATAATTAAAATAAAACGCCAGAAAATAATTTACTTTCAGAAATAACTTATAATTATAGGTGTTGGAACGTCAACCGTATCCCTTCCTTCTGTCTTGGGCGAAATGGACTTAATTAATAAGGTGGAAGAAACAGTGGACTTGGCCTCTGAATCTGAATGAAGAGTGTCCAAGCCGCCCTTCACGGCATTAATTGAGGTACATGCACATGCGTTCATCCATATGTATGATCAAGATTCAACAAATTGAAATGTCGAATTTGAATGGCAAAATAAAATGGATGGATGCGGTGGCATTGCCCTCGAAATGGAATTAAGGGATTTAATTGGTTCGATTCTCATAAGTAAGATTTATTGTGTCCTTTTATTTCTCCTTTCTCCTGTCCATCCTCTCATAAATAAGCTCATGAACTACTGGCAGAAAAACAAAACAAAAGAAATTGAATTTGAATGTTCGGGGCTTTGGAGAACAAGCTTTCATATAGCGAGAATATATATATATATATATATAACCTGAATGGCACAAGGACAACAAATATAGGGGTTTTATAATTATATATGATTTCTCTTGAGACTGAAGAATGATTTATCATAAAGTAAAGGGCCTTTGCAATGATTTTGGACTTATATAATTAGAGAAAATTTTAAAAGATCCTCCCTCTAGTTTGGTGATGAGGGAGAAAAAATTAATTATTGAATTATCTCAGGATACAAATTTATGATCCAATCCTCATGCGTTTAGAAATCCATTTAGTTAATTGCAAAATATCAATTAGTGTTTTTTCAAGTAATGTGATAAGGTAAGATCGTCGGAAAATTTAGTATAGAGTAATAAATTTAAACTTTTTCAACCCAACAAAATCTTTGTCTCGCAGAAGCGGGTAAGGTGATCTCTTGCATGCTTTTTCATCATTTTCAATAGTAGAAGCGGGTGAAGTTGGATTAGATTTACGCTTGGTCTCTTCCATCGATACATATTACTATTTATTCTTAACGCGTTGCCCTTGACAGGACCACCTCGACCGAAAAGTAGACGTACCATTGCTTTCTTTTTCTTTTCACTCGTCAACTGGCATGCACTTTAAGCCTAGATAGATTATTATCTTTTTCGAAGTACATCACATGCTATTCTGAAACGAAATTAACTCAAAAAAATTTCAAAGAATCTGGAGAGTTAGGATGGTTTGAAAGTAGGAAAGATACGCATATTTCCACTTAATATTTGAGGAATTATCGCAATCTTGGTCCCAAAAGCTTGATACTGAAAAGTGGGCAAGAAAAGACCATCAAGATGTAAGCCATTTTGGGATAAGACCAAAGAGATTAGATTCGGTGGGCAAGACTCCTACACAAAAATCGGAAGCGTTTGGAGTGATATCACCAGTTAAATTTATATATATATATATATATATAGTCTGATTATTAGCTCACGAACCATAGACCTCTCTTATATTTGAAGTTAGCACCGGACAATATCTCTAATAATGAGCATAATTTCTTATATGAAATGCATGAAACTCAATCGTCATTAGAACCATTTGCCTATTTCATTTTGAACGCAGGGTTTGGTACGTTTAGATGTGAACGGCATGTCACAATTAATGCGAGAAGTTGGTCTTACTCAGGCTCCTGCTACTCTCTTGTCGATTAAGATCATCCATTATTATTCTTGTATTTATGTGCAAGTTCAATTTATTGATAATGGACTGATAACGTAGCGCTAGCTCGAAAATCGTTGGGCTATTGTTAATTTCTTGTCGATTGAAATCATCCATCATTATTTCTTGTACCTTTTGTGCAAGTTTCATTTATTGAAATTGACTGTTATCGTAGCCCTAACTAGAAGATCGCTAGGCTACTGTTAATTCTTGTGGATTGAAATCATCCATTCTTTTGGCCAAAAAATAAAAATAAAAATAAAAATCACCCATTCGTAGTTTTTCTTTAACTCATCTGCTGTTGACTAGTATCATAGCCCTAACTCGAAAATCGCTAGGCTTCTGTTAATTTCTTGTCGATTGAGCTCATTCATTCTTATTATTTCTTATACCCATGTGCAAGTTCAATTTATTGAAAGTTGACTGATATCGTGCAGCCGTAACTCAAAAATCAGGGAAGGGAAATACTCGATCTTGATATATATCGTAGACATAAATAAATTTCATACGTCTCTTTTATGTTTGCCCCGAGTTTTATGTATTTATTTTTGGTTGAAATGTTTGCCCTGAGATGATTATTTTGAAGTTGCAGAAACGAGAGGATATTATTCCGTCGAGTCAGATAAAACCTTCTCATTTAGTATATTCTTACCGGCATGAGTAAACAATTACGAAGCAAGTCGCACCATGTCGCTGACGAAAATTTTTTTCGTTAACATTTTGGTCAATCATATTAGTTTACGTAATAATCTATAAAGTACAGTTGACATAATGATCAAACTAGAGATGGGTAAAAATTATGATATCTCGATTCAAATTTTTTTAAAAAAATTATACTAAGCAATATGTCACGTATAAAAGCTAATATTTCTTCCATTAAATTTTGCTTGAATTTTAATATTTCAAATTAGAAAACCATGCATGATCATGATATAATAGACCTTAAGTAGTTATGATAATTTTTTTAATGACGCACTTGCATGCATGTAATCAAAATTCATTAAAAGCATATCTTGGTCATGGTCAAGATATGCTAGCGTAACCTTGTGTTTCCACCCAAACTAAAAAAGAAAAAGACATTTCTAATTTCACAAATAAATAAATAAATAAAACTAGTTAAATTAGTGATCAATTTAAACATGTTTTTTAAAATAAAATTTTTCACTGATGCGGATTGATTCAGGTGGTTCGACGTATATTTTCTTAATTAAGGTCTCAGATTCGAATGTTGTGAATGGAGAAAATTCACTATCCTCAAGTTCGAACATTGTGAATGAAAAAAATTCATAATTAGAAGAACTTTATCATTTGATGGGCTAAGCTGAATTAGATAAATTTGATTTCAAATTTAGAGAAAGTGTAAAGTTGAAAAAGAAATAATTTTAATAAAAAAATATTATTTTTTTTCAGTGTGAACTCAGTATCCGAAAAATATTAATCTTTTTTAAAAAGAAATAGTTAAGGTGGGTCCCCGCGGGTGGAGAAATGCACCCTACTCGCTCCAAATTGGGGAAAGACAACAAGAATTTTATGGTACGTTTGGTTTCAGAATTAAAGTAACATTGATTTTGATTGTGCAAAATGACAAATGATTGTGAAATGTGTTGAGTTAAAGTTAAAGTTAAAATTTTTGACTTGAGAAATGTGTATTTTTGTTGTGTAGCGTGTTGAATTAAAGTTAAAGTTAAAATTTTGTGATTTTAACTGCGAAACCAAACGGAGCATTACAATCTGTTTGATTTCAGAGTTAAAGTTTTGAATTTGTAACTGTGATTTTGATTGTGAAAAATGACAAATAAAAATTAGTCATTGTGGACCTCATTTGTTTTGATTGTGTAGATAATTGATTATAATGAGATTGTACGTTTTATAATCTATGAGGCCTACCTGTTTGACTTGGGAAGTGTGTGTTTTATTGTGTAGTATATTGAGTTAAAGTTGAAGTTAAAATTTTGAAATTTAACTTTGAAATCAAACGAACTTTTACTTTCTTTTATGGGGAAAATTACAAAAAAAACCCAAATTTTGTAAAAATCTCAGTTTTGTCATAAATTTTGTTTTGTAACAAAAAAAACCATAAGTTTTCTAAAATGTCTCAAAAGTGACATCCGTTATAACTTCCGTCAATTTTTGCCTACGTGTGATCTACGTGGACTGTTAAAGGGACCCACCATCAGCAGCAAAAATTGACGGAAGTTATAACGGAGGTCATTTTTGAGACATTTTAGAAAACTTATGGTTTTTTCTGTTACAGAACAAAATTTAGAACAAAATTGAGACATTTTACAAAATTTGGGTTTTTTTTTTGTAATTTACCCTTCTTTTATGATATGATGATATGATTATGATTATGATTATGATGAGATATCTTTTATTAGGAATGTGCGGATTCGGGTATTTTTTTTCATGATACCCGGACCCCTTTTTTGTATGGGACAGATTTTAAGATTTTGAAATCGAATCCTACCATGTTTACCTGGAACCGGAACTTATCCGGTATCCTGTTAGATCATGTAACTTTTTTTTCCTCTTCAAGAACAATAAATGAAATAAATAACTAACATCGAAAAGATTTAATTCACAATCACGCAAAACAAATAAATATTGACATAGATTAATCGGATCACATCCATTAACATAACTAAATGATTATGTAGCTCTCATTCGGATTGTATAATAGACAAAGTAAATACGCAATTAAAAGATTATGTAGCTATTTAGCAAAAAAAGAATGATGTAGTTCTTCTTAGTAGACAAAGCAAATAATTCTCCATAGAATTATTAACTACTACATCACATATAGATGATTATGTAAATATAAAATAATTTTTCAAAAAAAAATATAAGTTGTGAGTACCGATTCTGTGGGTATCCTATATGTTTGAACCAGAATTTATTTTTACTAGTTTTTTCAATTACTCTCCGAACCCTACTATATTTTCAATTGAAATTACCCGAACCCTATCCAAACGAGTAGATTTCAGTCGGTTTCAGGTATGCCTGATATCCATACACACCCCATTTTTATGATATCTATTCACTTGAGTAATATCCTCTGATATACAATTAAATGCCTTGGCGACTGGCAAAAAGAGTATATAATACAGTACATTTTACTGGGTTAGCAGCAAAGGAAAAAGAACGCTTACTATACTATATATATAATATATCTACATATTTATATAGATAAACATACATGTACATATTTTCTGGTATAATTTGAAATCCTTCTGAGGAGTGGGCTTCATATACTGATGCAATTTGCCGACCCCGAATAATCAAAATGTCCATTGATTCTCGCTAATGAAATTTTTGGACCCTTTATTTCGACTTCATGTTGATTGTATTAAGCTTATAAAGCTTCTTTATAAAAGAGTAAAAAAATTTCTCTTGGGTGAAAATGTAATATCCCGATTAAAAGGAGGAAATGGCAAAAATTACACTTATATATTTATATGTATATATATTTTTTCTCGTACATATGTATGTAATTAAATAAGACCTGCCATTCTACGGCCGAAGGACGTGTGCCAGTAGCGTATGAGAAGAACAAATTATCCATAAAAGTAGCCTATCTACTTCTCGACTGTCGTCGTCTATAACTTGAAAAAAAAAAAAGTATGCACATATATGTTTGCGTGTATATATATATATATATATATATATACACCCACAAATACAAGGATTAATAGGTGAACAGATTCTTAATTTAGTTACTTGCTTGGCGATTCAATAGGCTCTCTCTATTAACTCCATATATAGTTGTGGAATCTCATCAATCATCATGCATATGATTACATCAAATGAGATGAAACGTGCTACCAACACATCCCCCCTCCCCCAACAAAATAAATAAATTGATTATATATAGTACGATTTAACATAGCCACATATGTAGTATGATTTAAATTAGTATTTACAGTCCAATGAGATTGAAAGAACGTGTACATATATTTAGGTGACCCAATTTCTTTGTTCTTCTCGTTTCTCTATTTCCCTCTTGAAAGTCCCAGTAAACGCCCGACTGCTTTTTTTTTTTTTCCTTTTTTAAAGAGCACATGTATTTTCCTCCTGGATGCAGAGACACACACAATATTTTAAAAGAATTGAAAAACTACATTATATATAATACCATTATTGGATCATTGTCCATCAAGATTTTTCTTTAATAAATCATAAAATCTTAAGAAGAAAGTCTTACCAACCGAAAAAAGAAAAAAAAAAAACGAAGAACCAATAAAAGAGGCAATGATATCGAGGTCATCACTTCAGAAAATGCAAATCAACGGTAAAGTACATGAAAATGAAGAAGTAGAGAAGACGCAAGAGTTCCATGTGTCATAAATATCGACCAAATTATATATCCAAAAGGAAACTAACTATTAAATTGCTTAATTAATTTTCTAGTTTTTATGATCATACGTGTGTGGACATATATACATCCATCCACAGCTCGACATGCATATACCGGCACTTGTTAAAATGCTAATCTTAGGTGTCATATAGTTAATTGATGTAATACTACTTGTTTTATATTATTTATTAAAACTATATATTTCCTGTTGTAATTTGTGGGGTCTCCGAGATTATGGGACATCCACGGTTCCATACTCTTTAATAGATACAGACGTATGGGAAGCCCACACATCTCCCATACTCTCTCTCATACATATTCATCTGTACATATAGCTACATCGATAAAGTGGCTAGCTTCTCCACCGAAAAAAAAATAAAAAAAAAATAACAAGACTAGCTTCATTAATTTCTCATCGGACAAAAAGAGAGAGAAAATCTCCATTAATTTCTTTTTGAATTATTTGCCAAAAAGGAAATGACCGGAGAGTTGCGTGTACTCCAACTCCAACAACGTTAACCTTTATTTCTTTTTTTGGCGCATAACGTTAACCTTTATCTCTTTTTTCGGTGCATAACGTTAACCTTTATTATATATATATATATGCGCGCGCGCACGACCCCTTATACATAGAGTGTTGCTATATCTTCCTAATAATTGACTTAAAAATCTCCTAATCCAAAATCTCACTTATGAATGCATAAATTGTAATTATACAATATCCAAAAGCTATTCAATTGATGTGAGTGAAAATTTGAATTATGATGAATTTTAAGCACACAATTTAGGAGAATTTAACATTTTTGATATATATAAATATATATATTTTGCATAATCTTATATCCGAAAGTCTAATAAATCTTGATTGATCCAGATCCGAACCAAGTCTGTCCTTTAAGGAATAAAGGTTTCAATCATGAATACTCTCAGCTCACAAGACTTAAGTCCAAGATTTTTTTGAGTGAATTAAATCTAAGATTTTGTTTAAGGAAAATAGGCGCGGACCGGTTGAATTGCTCTCATTGGTTGGCACACCCTCCCCTATATATATAGCCCACAAGAACTTGGCATCTTGCACTTCCTATCATTGCAAGGTTTATAACTTCTAATAGACATATAACCTCTCCTCTCTTCCTCAGTGTGTGTGTGTGTTTTAGTTATTGAACTCTGCAACTTTCCTTTCTTCTGATCACCACTAGCCGATATATATAGAGAGATATTGAAGCATTGAAGCATCATCCATTGTTTCCTTTCATATTAAAAATTATTCCAAGAGAGATGGAGTTCGGAAGCGTAGTGCAGTTCCTCGAGGACAAGACGATCCTTGTTACCGGTGCCACTGGCTTCCTCGCTAAGAGTATATACTCTCTCTCTCACCTTATCTATAATCTTCGATATCCTGTGTTGGTGCAGTTATCAGATCCCATGTAGATCGTGTGTTCCATCCATGTTTTGAGTTGTGTGTTTCACCTTCTAATGACTTGTGGGTCGGAATGTGCTGTGTGGTCTGCAGTCTTTGTGGAGAAGGTGCTGAGAGTTCAGCCGAATGTGAAGAAACTGTACCTTCTTCTGAGGGCTTCCGATGCCAAAACGGCCGCTCACCGGTTTCACAATGAGGTATGCTGCGACGGACATTGCAAACATGATCTCTCATATAGATATTGATCCTTTGACATGAAGAAATTTTATATTCAAGAGGGAATGAGTGAACATTGTAAATCTTAATTAATTCCTACAAAATGTAGATTCAGATGTTTTATTTGCTTAATTTCCTTTAAAATTTGTTACAAAATCACCCGACATACTATAATCAATCAAGGAGAGCTCACATTTTCAGTCGCATTCGAGTCAAGTAGCTAGACTTGATTGAGAGTGAAGGGATCATCATTATTCATTAACTTGGGTTTGAATTGATTATCGTTCAAGGGAAGAGTCCCCTTCATTTTGCTTTCAAGAAAGTTGATACAATTCTTCAGCCAACTTTTCTCCGACTGAACGTATATAGTTATATCTATACATATTCCACTGATATAAATTTCATATTTGTAAGTATTTGTGTATAAGACCATATAAATAAATTCCATGCAATAATAAATATATATCGGAAAAAAGTTTTTTTTTCCCCAAATTCTCTCGTGTTTATGTATATACTTTGATCAAGTTATCCCGGAAGCTACAATTATAACTAGCTAGCTATTCCCGACGACATATATGAAGTCCTTATGCAAAAAGCAAACGGATCCTCTCGACTTAATTAAGTATTAGTGCATGGATGATATATATATATATTAAGAGCGCAGTGTATATTATATATACCTAATTTTTGTTTATGGAATTTTTGTTTAATGGATCAATTAGGTGATAGGTAAGGACTTGTTCAGGGTGCTGAAGGAGATGTGGGGTGAGAACTTCAGTTCACTCATCTCAGAGAAGGTGGCCGTCGTCGCCGGAGACATCTCCGTTGATTATTTAGGGGTCAAAGGCTCTGACCTGAGAGAGCAGATGTGGGGCCAAATTGATGCCATCATTAACTTAGCTGCAACCACCAAATTTGATGAGAGGTAAATCAAATGAAATAGCTTATGCCGCGTCTCGTCAGATCAATGTGCAGACTACACATATAGGCCTGCATGCAGGCTCTGGTGTTTACGAAAATCATCGAGTCAGCGCTTAGAACCCTATCTATCGGTATATGTGTTGACAATGACATGCAAGCTACGTGCTGCGTTATGTGTATAACTATTACTCGTGTTTGTTTTCGTAGGTACGATGTTTCGTTGGGCATCAATACCTTGGGGTCCAAGCATGTCGTCGACTTCGCGAAGCGATGCGGCAAGCTGAAGGTTCTTGTCCACGTGTCAACTGGTCAGTGTTATTACTAGTCTGTACTTGACTTGGTTAGTTTTAGTAGCTCATCAGTTTGTGCCTGATCTTGCTTGGTGAGCTACTCATCGTCTTTTCAATTATTTAATTATATATATTCCATGGTTGACTCCAATGATCTTAATATATATATATATATGTTCCCTTCATGCAAGTAATAGGGATAATGCTTTTAATTAAAAGAAGGAAGAACTTATTATATTATTTTTCATTTATGCTGTTGCTGCTGCCTGGTGCTAAAACAACAGCTAATTAGAAACCCTAGCTATAGAAGAATTGACAAAAGAGATGTATATATATATATAGTAGGCCCAGGAAACCAAAAAATGGTTAGGCCGAGGATGTCCGGGTACGTGGACACGTGCAAAACTCGAAATTAGTAACATGAATTCTTAGGAAAAATATTTAATTGTTACATACTAATATAATAAAGCATGTGAGGATACTTCACCGAAAAAAAAAGTACGCGAGGATACACACATCAATTTATTGGAAGGGTAGCGACATGGTGAAAGTTGATGAAACGATGGTCGTCTCAGACATCGACTTATTATGCAGATACATATGTATTAATTGTTACTTTAGTTTAATACAACATGGGGGATATGAATACTATTTCTGGGTGTTAAATATCTTCCAGTTTTAAGAAAAAAGAAATTATATATATATATGACTGATGTTACCTATGCACGTATATATTATATAAAATAATTTATGCAGCATATGTGTGTGGGGAGAAGGGAGGATTGATAGAGGAGAGGCACTATCAGATGGGGCAGACATTGAATGGGGCGTCAGGGCTCGACATTGATGCAGAGGTGAAGTTGGCCCAGGACAAGTTGAAAGAGCTCACAGCTATGGGCTCCACCCCTCAGGAGATCTCTATGGCCATGAAGGACTTGGGCATCTCGAGGTCAATTATCGGCGCTCTCCGCTGGCTCTCACTCCAACTTATATCGCTTTCTGAAACCGGTTTATCGATCGATGCTGAAATATATATGATGCCGGTTGTCTATTACATATATAATTAATTAACGCCGATTGTCGTGGTACGTGAATGTTCGAAGATTTTAATAAGTCGTGATGTAACATATGCAGGGCAAAGACATATGGGTGGCCTAACACTTACGTGTTCACAAAGGCCATGGGAGAGATGCTCGTGGGGCGGTTGAAAGGAAATCTACCTGTTGTCACCTCTCGTCCCACCATCATCTCCAGTACTTACAAAGAACCCTTCCCCGGCTGGGTTGAAGGTGTTAGGTAATTAATGATCACATTATATATTAAAAAAATTAATTAATTAACTAATCACGTGCAATATAATTCTTAAGAAAACAAAAGCTTGTTTTCTGATAATTAATTAATTAATTGTTTGCGGATGATGTGGATGACAGAACCATAGACAGCCTCACAGTGAGCTATGGTAAAGGCAAACTCCCGTGTTTTCTATGCGATCCGAGGGGGATCATTGATGTGGTAAATGACCTAACATTAACATGCTCTTCGATTCGTTACTGTAATTAATGTTTATAACTGAAGAAAGTCCCCCGCCATTCTCTAATTAATCTAAAATCTGACATTGATTTTCTACATGCATGCAGATACCCGCTGACATGGTAGTGAATTCGATCATAGTGGCAATGGCAGCGAACGCGGGCCACCAGCGACCCGATGATGAGGTGATCTATCAGGTGGGGTCTTCTCTCGGGAATCCCCTCAGGTACTGCAATCTCGAGGAGTACGGGTATCGCTACTTTTCTGAGCATCCATGGATTAACAAGGAAGGGAAGGCCGTGATAGTTGGGAAGGTTAAGATCCTCAGCAGCATGGCCAGTTTCCGAAGATACATGGCCCTTCGATACTTGCTGTTGCTTAAGGTGCGTAACATCTATGACATCAACCGATTAGCTTCAGCTCTTCGAGTCCAAAACGATGAATAGATATCAACTGATTAGGTGAATATGAAAGGAAACAGTAGATGGTGGTTGCCGAACCAAACCATGCATGGATGGACCTAACATTAAAATATATTTCCCACGATGCACTATGATTGATGATGTGTGGTCCAACAGACACATTTGAGGAAATGTAGGGCCCTGAAAAGTTCGGACAAACCAAAGTTTGGATCCGTTTCATCCAAAATTGGTAAAGTGGTTTTGTGTTTTGGTCTTTGGACAGGGACTGGAAGTGGCAAATGCAGCATTCTGCCAGTTCTTCCAGGGCACCTACCTCGACATGAGCCGGAAGATTAATCACGTGATGCGTCTCATGGAGCTTTACCGGCCGTACTTGTTCTTCAAGGGAGTGTGAGTATATATAGATTTGTCTGGTGTCTTTTTCCGTTCTAAGAGCTTGAACTTGTGCCGACTCGATCGTTGTTCTTGTACAGATTTGACGACATTAACACGGAGAAGTTGCGAGCTGCCATGAGGGACAACGGGGCGGAGGCAGACATATTTTACTTCAACCCGAAATGCATCAACTGGGATGACTACTTCAGGAGGATTCACCTTCCCGGCGTTGTGAAATACGTCTTGAAATGAACATTTCCATTGAACATGTCAATAGAGAATGAGATTAATGTGTTTGCACGATTAATTTTCAGTATCTGAAAAGTTTAAGGAGCTTCGTCCTATTATAGCAATTTATATTATAGTGATTGAAGGCAGCATTCATATGGAACCAAAAACAGAGCTTATTGTGCTTGTGTTCTGTGGATTAATATTCTTTGTCATTATAAATGTCATCACAGTATGTACAACTGCTTCATATTCAATCCGATTATCTGTTTCAACAAGACCGAAGCTCATTTTCAGAGTTACTCCTCACATTTTTGAGCTTATATGGTTTCGAATTCAAAATGTGCCTACACAGCATGACCGATGGTGAGAACAAGAGTTGCATTGTTTCCAGAGTCCCTCGATAACTCAAACTCAGAATATGTGGATCAAGCAATTGAGCTGAAGCTCGAACTCAAGTCGAGGGCAGATGGATTACCCAAGAGATTATGAGGATGCTGGGTAATAGCTCATCTTCAATTTGCCAATAATAGTTTCGAATTACATTACATGGTGTAATAAGAAAAATCCATCTCAGCCCAACAGAGGTTCCAAGTTCAATTTCTCTTCCGCTATCCCCTCCTTCGACTCATAGCCTCCCTTCTGACTGAAAAAAAGAAAAAAAGAGAGAGAACTAGAAATCCACGAGCAAGGGCATTGTGCCCACTGATTTTTTTCCCTTTTTTCCTTTTCGTCTCAATAACTAGCTTTCTGAGAAATGTCAATGCACGGGAGACGGAGATCTCTCTTTTCTTTTACCGGTGATAGCCATTGAATTGACGCCATTTTGGTTATTTCTGCAACAGTCAGGATTTGATGGGACTCCATTGAAGCTCGGCCTTGTAATGCAAAGCCAAGATATTGCGGTTTCCTCATTGTTGTCGCTCAAGATGGGCACATGCCATGATCCTTTGCATGATTCCTGAAAGAGAGCAAAGTTTTGTATCATCTATGCCAGATAAATAACACGTCCACTGAAGAATATAGACATACCTGAATGACTACAGAAAATGGAGGTGGCATAAGAAGCACCGGGCTTCCTTTTGTGAAAGTATAACGGACCTAGATGTGAAAAACAATCAGGAGAGCAAAGGTCTCAACATCCGATAATAAATTCTAAAAATGATTGAAGACAGCTAATAGATAGCTCACAAGTTCTAAAAAAAAAAAAGATTGAACTAATTGAGAGCGCATACTTGATGTCTCTCCTTCCACTTGAGGAAGACGTTGCTTCCCAGGAGCTCAAAAATGTGATCTCGCATCTCATCATTTGTCACGATAAGGCATCTCAGTTTCACGGTAGCATAAAGCCAGTACCTAAAGTCACGACAACATAGTTGAATTTGAGAAGCATTCCATCACCAACAAAAGAAAGCAATCAAGCCGTGAAGATTAAAGCGAGTAATATTAGGACTACTATTGTATACCAATCATCATTCGATCCACCAGGGGTCGTATACAAGACTCCCTTGTCTATCCATTCGTCCAGCAGCTTCCTATGGGAAGGATTGTCCCGGAGAGCTCGGAAGCGTTTATTGTGCAAGACAACAAGTGGCCATTTGCTTCCGCTCCTATTGTAGAGCTCTTTCACCACCGCTTCAAGCTGCACTATCGCAATTGGGTATCATACGTACTTTGGGTTAGGCAACAGGACACTTAAGGAAAACCAAGCCAGTGACATAATGGTAAAAAGATAGATATATACAACCTGAGGAACAGAGAAACCTCCATCTGAGAAATTCTGCTGGTAGAGTCCAATATTTGCTCCATCAACAATAGCTTCATAATCAGCATGTTTATTGAGCCAATCCTATACAGAGGAAATGAGATTGTAGGCAATGACTAGACAATAACTATGAATAGCGCATGATAAAGAACAAAAGCACACCACTTGTCTAAAACATAGTCCCGTGCTTTGAACTCTCAATCAGCCAATAAGATTCCGTCAAGTTAATCAAGATAGTCGGTAAGAACTATGGTCCATTCAATTGAACTAAGAAAAGCATCTGCAAATGCCAAATCCAGCAAGCAAAGACAGACTCTCACCAACCTGAAATTCGCTAAAATTGGCCTTAGCCTCCCTTTCCATGGCCAATGCAGCCACAGAATCCGCAAACATCTCGGTCTCCACATCATCAATATCTACACAAGCCAGCTGCTCCCCACAACATTCACAAACTCCAGATTCATCCACACGTCCTCTCCTCACATTCCACTTCCCCTTGCCGACCCACCCCATCCCGTGAAACCCTCCGCCGTTCCTCAAAACTGAATCTTTCAAGCGGCCCACATCATAATTCACCTTACCAGCTTCACAAGCCCTCTCTCCTCGAAACCAATCCTCGATTGCCTTTGCAGTCGCTTCACTAACAGACCGGACGCAGTTCCTCAGCTTATGCAGATACTCATAAACCTTCTCGTCTCTGCCCACCTCAGCACTTACTCTCAATAAAGCCATGAGCCCGGGCTCCTCCGGGGTCAATCCCGCACTAGCCATATGCTCCTCGACTTCATAGGCCTTCTCTGCTTCGGAGTTGTCGCAGAACCAATACAAGGCGGGATCATATGTGCGCAGCCTGGGGAGAATACCATGCTCCCCCATGGACCTAACCAATGCAAAAGCGCGATCGCCTTCCCCATTTGCCGCGGCGAGCCGAGCAACGGCGGTGGCGGTGGCCTCACTGGGGCTGATGTTGGAGGACAGCGCGTGATCGTAGACGCGGAAACCGAACTGGATCGCTGATTGCTTCAGGGAAGGGTCTGAGGCGACGCAGTTGGAGCATATGTAGAGGAGGGAGTTGACGTGCTGTAGATTCAGGCGGAGGTTTTGGGAGGTTGCGGCCTCATAGAGGGCGATTGCGCCGTTCAAGTCCTTGTCTTTGGAGCAAGAGTTGAGGTTTAACTGAAATTCGATTTCAGAGGATGGCTTCTTCTTCTTGGTCTTCTTGTTATTCGGCTGATTTTGAGCTCCCGCCATGAACGTAATAGCTGATAATCTGGGAATACGCAGGAACCCTACAGCCTTAAACCCCGCTAAACAGTTCGACAGTTCGACTTTAGTATTACGAAACGGTGAATCCCGCTCCGAGGTAGGAGACAACGGCCTCGGTCGGATCGAACCGAACCGAACCGATCTGGTCGTCCTTATGGGCTTTCTTTATGGGCCTTGAGCTCCCAGTTTAGCCCATTCAAATATATGGTCTATTTCCTTTTCTTTTATTTATAATATATATATATATATATATATATATTCTACCTTTTTTCTTCTTCTTTTTTTTGTGTGGGTGAAATACATGTATTCTATCTTTGGTGGAATTAGGAGCTCATATTGAACCTGTGATATGTATATGTATATTTATTTACTTTATAATAAATAAATTATACTGGGAAATCGGAATAGTTGTCTGTTACTTATAACAAGTAATGTAGGTTACCGGTAATTCCATTACCAGCGATCCACCAAATGCGACCCAAATGTTTATTACATTGCTTGGTAAATATTTTTACCAGATTTGCCGTTTGGGCTGCTGCGCGGTGTGCCCCTCGTTTGGAAAAATCAGTGATAATGAGTTTGGCAGATTTCATACAATTTTGATCCGCCCCCATCAGCCACCTGCGCACTCTCATGTCTATTGCAGGAGATGTTCCTGATTGTGATATGTATATATTACTAGCGTGATTATTCCATGTCTGCTTGATCTTGTTAAAATTATTTTGGATCTGAACAAGCCAGTCAACCATGATACCCCTCATGCCCTTAGTGATGTCCCGTTGCACCTCCACATAGCCTCATTTAGGCCTTCCCAAGAGCTGAAATATCGAAATGGTTATAACTACATATAAATATCACAAAGGGCTAATTTAAATTTCTCACTCACATTAACATGTTACATAACTCCACAATATGTAGATCATTATAGATATCATGCGCATAGATGCTGCGCCAATATTGGTGATTTCTGGGCTACCGCTACTGGAAATCCTCTGTCGTGCAGGATATCTATAATAGTCTGTGTTTTAATGCAAGTGAGAATTTTACATTAGCCCTTCGTGATATTTACTATTATAGTTATAAATGTTCGATTTTTTTAGCTCCTCCAAAGGTATAAATGCGACTATATGGAGGCGGTTCAATGGAAAATCATTAAGGATATGAACAGAATCTTGGTTGACTGGCTTTTTCCTATCCAAATAATTTTACGGTGATCATGTTCATTAATCAATCTTAAGTAGGTAGATCTTGATGATGATCAGCACCGGTAAATAAGTAATGTTGTTGGGAATTGAATTGAAATTTACGAGAGAAATTTCCCTTTGGAAATTCCCTTTAATACTCGTCGGAAGAAAATCCCGAGGTCGGTTTTTTAGGAAATATTTCCTTTCAAAAATCGTAACTTCCGATGGACTTCCCACAACTTTGTCCCTGACAATGAAGGAAATTCTCGTCGAAGTGTTATTAGAATTTCCGACATTCCTCTACTAAGGAAGTCAACCTTGTTCTCCTGAAAATCTGTATATGATGGAAGGAGGAAAATTCGTGCTCAATCAAAGAAGGAAATCACGTAATTGACCCGTTATATATGATTTAATTTTATCCGAAATGAAGCATCTAAAAAATAATAAGAGAAATACTAGTTCAGTTCTCATAAAATCAAATATAATCCTTATAAGGTGAAAAATAAAGGTTACTTCGAATGAATATCACGATTTGTTAAATATGAGACTTTTAATAGTAGATAAGGAGGGTATAGCCTAATGGCGTGTGTCCCCCTAATAATCAAACAGTTATAGATTCGAATTTCACGTGAAATTATCTATGTCCCTTTTAATAGTTATTATTATCTTTTTTGTGGAGCTATTTTTTTTCGGTATGAACCATTGTATCTTGAAACTCAAATTGGCCCTGACTAATTCAGTCGAGCCAGGTTGGCCCACTAAAAGGTAAAACTCTCTCAACGTGAATTTTATGCATTCACAAGGATTTGAACCCGAGAACTTGCTTAAGCGGAATAAGCGTCGAACCATTTAAATCAATTTAAATGTTTTTTTATTTTATTATAATAGACTCATAATACTTCTTTGTAACCGAAAAGGAAAGAAGAGAGGAATTTGGCTAGTTGTAAACAGTTTAGGCCTTTTTTTTATAATTATTG
The DNA here is from genome assembly GCF_007655135.1 of Punica granatum. NCBI lineage: Eukaryota > Viridiplantae > Streptophyta > Magnoliopsida > Myrtales > Lythraceae > Punica > Punica granatum. The sequence continues at coordinate 26,272,523 of NC_045132.1, forward strand.
AGGTCCATTTGAAAGGTAATAATTATGTGTTAACTTCTATTTTTAGGTAATGCCTTTTTGTTTTTAGGTAATGCCGTGGCTGCTGACCATTAAGTTTTTTTTTTTTTTGCCCCCGCCGCCCCCCCCCCCCCCCCCCCCCCCCCCCCCCCCCCTAAATGAGCAAATAGTTTTGAAAATGTCCATGGATTACTAGATCTACCTAGGATTCTCTCATTTCAATGCATTATTAAAATCTAAACATATCTAACCGAGGTCTAAAACCTAAGCTATATCTAGAAGGGGAAAAAACACGCAGAGCTTTAGCTGAAGAAGATTTTGAGCAAATTAAACGACTAAAGTAAAGAGAATTTTTGTTCACCAAAAAATTAAGAAATTTTTTTTCATAAAGAAAGGACATACATTCAGAATATCTGTAGAAAAATATTGCGCAACAATTTTTAGAGTGTTTGCCCTAGAATAGATCATGGTGCTATCAAACAAATAGTTTGACATTCTTATATCGACTAAGGCATTTTTTTTCGCTCGGTATCAACCAAGACAAATTTACTATTTACAGATCTATGATATATGATAAAACCTTCTCACGTGTAATTTTTTTTCCCTAGATCCTTCTCATGTGTAATTATTCATGCATCATAACATATGAAGCGTGCAAACTTGGAAAAAAAAAGTACGTAAAAGATGGAGAAAAATTGGAATGAGAAGCTTCATACCTTATAGTCCTTTTCGAAAAATGAAGTTACGTGATTCCCTTTCTATTTCCGACAAAGTAAAGAATATGTGATTATTAATTTTATTATGTGACTTACAGTTGCAAGGCTTAAGTGTTTTATTCTTTTCCATTTCAAAGAATTTTATTCACGAAAGTACATAGACAACAACACTCACACAACATTAGACAAATGGAATAATTTATTTAACACAGAGATCAGATTTGTCCTCGCTTCATTGGCCTTACTGCATATTCATGCATGCATGCATGGTATAATTAATATAAATGAAAGTGTATTTACTACTTCAGGAGAGATTGAGTTCGGGGAGATCATTTTGATCATCTCTTGCACACGACTCCATGACCGTCCTCTCCGCCCACGCAGCTCAAATTAGCGTACTCGAAGCTGCCAGTTGAGTTCCTGAGGTGGCCCAACTGCCCAATGAACCGGGAGGCAGCACAGTCGGTTGTGAACAGGCCAGACGAAGCGAACTCCCTCTCGCCGCCCAGAACCGGCATCGAGATCCCCATCTTGGCCCTGCTCACATAGTTCCTAGCGTAGGTCTGTCCCAGGACACCGGTGACATCACCGTTCAGCGAGTAGAACTTGAAGCTGAGGTCGAGGTGAGCAAAGCAGTCTTCCTGGGTTATGCCGTAGTTGTGGATCAGGGAGTCCTTCTCGGTGATTGGTACCACCGTAGCCTTGATCTTGAAGTTGCTCTTTGCCTCGATATCAACGGAATTCATGTCTCGGGTCCGCGTGACGGTGATGCCCGGAGCTGATGGGGACTGCCAGGAAGCGCCCTCGTAGTTAGGCAGAGAAATCTGCTCTCCATCAACAGCCACGGCGAGGCGATCAACGGCATCGTCCCACGTGACTGTCTTCTCAGCACCTGAAAATAAATAAAGTTCATATAATCCAAGAGAGTTCCATTTTTTTAATGGAGTTCAGTACGTTTGAGCATAGAATATATTCGAAGCGACGAGATCACTTACCTATGAATAACTTGTGTTTATCGAAAAGAATCCCAAGAGCCTGGACCCATGTGAAGTCTCTCTTCATGTTGTAATTCTTTTTTCCGATGAAGTGACCGTTGATGTGGAGATTTGAATCGGAGACTAAGCAAAAATTGCGATCTTTCTTGCCATGGAAATAGAAAGTGATACCATCACCACCGATGAATCGAGGGTCTTGACACACCGTACCTACTCGGTCACAATCTGTTTCATACATATATTGGCAGATATGCACATATACTTCATCATTACAATCCGCATATAACATTAAGTAGAAAAACACAAAAGTTGAAAAAAAAATGCACAAATAAATCTTCTTTTTTTGTCTCATTTTTGTATATGTATACATTAGTTCATTAGAATTAAACTGTATTAATCTAATTAATTACCGCAAATGGCTTTGCAGGTGACACAGTCGACCCCACATGTTTTAGGGCAAGCGCTGGGGCAAGTGTGCTCTAAGCCGTAGCATTGAGGGTATGCTTTGCTCCTGCATCTCACCCTACTTGCACCAGAGGCTTCCGACTGATCAGGTGGTGGGGGGGGAGTGGTGGCATTGCCCGAAGAAGGCGGGGGAGGTGGTGAAGTTGTTTGTGCTGGTGGCGGAGGTGGCATAAAGCTTGCTGGAGGGGGAGGAGGAGGGTATTTCCAGCTATCCACTGGTGGAGGGGGGCTCCTCTTACGTGGCGGCGGTGGCGGGCTCCTCTTACGAGGTGGAGGAGGGGACCTAAGGCGCTTTGGCGGAGGTGGTGGGGATGGAGGTGGAGGTGGTGGAGATGGGACTGGGAAACAAACAGGTTGGCACCGGGCACAGTCGACCGCACAGGTTCGGAGACACGTGTTGGGGCAGTAGAAGGTCTGTTTGTAACAAGCCGGGAAGTTCCTATCTTTGCACCTGACTTTCTTGGCCTTGGGTGGTCCTCCTTCGGCCACCACAATGGGCATCAAAAGAACGACCAAGAACATACTTAGGCGCCCCGCAACTGATGCCATGGCTGTCTGCAACTTCTAGTTCTAGCAATAAATGTATAAAATTTCGAAAGTGGTAATGATGAAAATTCTATCTCTTGGCTCTATATATACACATGGCGATCATAGTATACATATACATAAATGAAAAAGGTTCAGTCCATGTGATGATGGATTTCTAAGCTACTTAGCCTAAAATTTAGAGGCGTGTACTCACTTTGCTCTCTTTCCAAGTGAAGTAACTCAAAATCAAGACTCCCCTTTCTCCCTCCATAGCTTTTTTTTTTCGTGTGCATATATCATAATATTCGAAAACCCAACGAACTCCTGCTAATTCAGTTAGAGTATAGTCCATTCACTAAGGGGCAAAGACTCACAATTAAGTATTTTCTCTATTTATAAGATTTGAACATAAAATCTTAATTGAGGAGAACAAGCATCAAAACTACTTGAACCAACCTTATTGATCCCTCTATGCAATTTTACCACAAATCTCTTATGATATTACATGATTAACCAATATGTTGAGTACATCTTAAGACCTCACTTAAAAAAATTTTAATTATTTTAACTGGCGGTGCCTAAGCAATATTACATTCTGAGTTTAATTATAGCATGTTCTGATAATACTTGAGGTGAAGAATAATACTATTATATATCTTTGGTCGTTATATATGTTTTGGAAAGAAAAGGCCAACGGCCATCCCCAAGGGGCCAAGTCAATGGTCGACCTGCAAAAATCTTAACTCAAAAGTAAGTGTGGATTCATTTGCAGCATCTACACGCTGGTAACTGGTCATTAATGTCGTTATATCTGTTTCTGGAATGAAAGTCAACGGCCTTCGCCAAGTCAATGGTCAACCTGCAAAAATCTTACTCAAAGTAATCGTGGATTTGCAGCATGCATCTACACGCCTGTTAACTGGTCATTAGCTGTCAAGTAGTCTGATCAAATATAAGGCACGCGGTTTTTGGATTGTGGTAAGTAATTAATTGGAAAAGAAATATTATATACTCCAAAACAGACGACATCGCAGTGCTCGTCCTCCTGACCCTGCCAGCATAGTTCTACGCCTGTAGTCTGCTCGAGGACGCCGCTAACCGCTGCGTTTGTCAGCTTATAATAGAACTTGAAGCTGCAGAGGTAATGTTCTAAAAAACTCGAGTTTTAGTAAATAACTAATCAAGTAGCTCTTATATCATAAAGATAATCCAAAATATGATATATTCTCTCTTAAGAGTGTCCAGCTAGAATCAAGGATCTTTCACTTTTCTTTTTCTTTTTTTTGGGTGAAGGATCCTCTCCCTATTTAAATAATGTTAGACAATTCACCCAAAAAAAGAAAGAGAGAAAATAATGTTAAAAGACATTACAAGTAGAAGGAAAGACGTAAACATGCATGGAATGGAAGGAGTTGAATATAATATATTTTCTTCCTTCTATAAGTAATAAATTGTTAGAGAATAAATAATCCATTGACCTTATAAAAATGTCAAAAAGTAATTAACGAGGCAATTATGTGATGTCATAAATTTCCTTCTCTGGTTAGATGTGAATTTTCCCATCATATGCAAGATTTTTTCTTTTTTCTTTTTATAAGAAAGGTCATATGTTTAGTACAATGAAATGAAATTCTAAATATCTAATTAAGCGTAACAAATAGTCTCACATGAGTATTGAACTTAGGATCTATTGATCACCAGGTAAAAGTATGCGCCACTACGCTTCACCCTCTTTGATGTGCAAGATTTCTTAGAGGAATCAAGCTAGGTTGGCTTCCTTATGAGATTATGAATGTTGGAAAGTTTATATAATAACACTTCTCACTAAAAGAAATTCCTTCATTTCCGGAGGAAAATATTGCTACAGAAAAATTGCCCTTGAAATTTTTTTCTGAAGGATTTTCAGGGAAAAGATCCCTGAAGCTGCCAGCTCATATGATTTCATCTGTTCTATTATGTGGGGTGCATTTCACACACATACGTATATATATATATATATGCTATTACAAACGAGAAGGAAAATGTGTCCGACTTTTTGTTTACGATAGTGCCATGTCTGATAATTTTTAGAAATTTAAAATATTTTTCGGTTACAAAAAATTTAGGATGTTTATATTAGAGAAAAATTAAGAATGAATATGTCAATTCAAACTCTTTTAACCACCCACCCACTGCCACACAATTCTTTCCCTGCACTCCACTTCTCCCAATTTCTCTCAAACTCTTCATTTTATTTTTATTTTTTAAACTCAATTTTTACATGTGTTTTATAATTCATAAATTCTCAAATATATTTTTTCCAAAAATTCTCAATATGATTAGTAGAACGATTTAGTAGCATTTTCTCGGGCGAATCACATAGTTAAAGGACACTATTAATAATTAAAAGTTTGTAAGAACAGCACGTTAACACGCATTCTTGTTTTCATAGGGTTAACACGCAGAAGGACACGTGTCCTTTAATTTTTTTTATTCTAACCCTCTCTTATTTTCTTTTCTGAGTTTACCCACAACTTTTGATTATTTTTCAGTTTAACCTCTTCTTTTGATTTCATCTAACGTCTTTCGCAAAATTCAAAGATATATAACGTGTCTAAACTATCTATTTATATATCTTTAAATAATCTCTTCTTTTGATTTCTTCTTGCCTTTTTTTCAATTGATCCTTTTCTTCAGTATTTTAAATCCGAGCCGAATAAAGTAATTAGCTAATCCAATTAACCCATTACGCCAAATTACAATCGTTATGGTTAACTAATCTGGTCGTTATGCTTAGACCAATGTTTTTAGAAAAATAGTTTTTCCAAACTTTCATCTAGAAAAATTAGAAAAAATTACGTATGAAAATATGCTAGACAAACAAATTAGGATATTGCAATGTGTTTTTCCCCAAATATTTAATGGTTTCAAATATTTGAATTTATATAATAAGATAACGTAAGATAATAAATGATAATTATTTTATAATGAGTTTATTCTTCACGGATTCATGAATGCTCCAAATTCATTTTTTAATACATTATAATTATTTAAAGGGTTAGTCACATCAAAAATCATAAACTTACAGTGTTTTTCCAAATTTAGCATCAACTCTCAAATTTTCCAAATCTAGCAGCATGTTACCCACGTTAGACCAAACATATTATCCGTCTTTAATTCCATCATGGTTCTTGACGTGGCAACTAATGGCTGCCAACATGACCTAAAGCTACAATAAAACAACACAAGTGGCCTTCTTCATCCAGCCAAATTTTCAAAAAAGACCCATATTTTTTTAAAAATTTTAACCCAAAATATTTTGGAAAAACTAGGGATAGGGAAAGTGGACCAGGGCCAGACCCGACTGAGGGCTCCCCGCCAACCCTTGACCCCTGAGGTAAGTTGGCCTGAGTCCGACCACCTCACCGAAGGGGTCGAGGGAGCCCCCAACGTGACCTCAGGCGAAGAGGGAGTAGGGGAGCCCCCATCCTGGTCAAGGCCCCCCCTCCCTTCTTCCCCTATTTTTCTATCAAGAAAACAAGGGAAGAAGGGAAGAGGAACCCGACCCAGCTTGGGGCTCCCCCGCCGACCCTCAACCCCTAAAGCAAGGTGAAAACTAGGGAAGAGAGGGGGGGCTCGACCAGGCTTGGGCCTCCACCACCGTTCCTCGACCCCTAAAGCGAGGTGGCCTAAGTCTAGCCACCGCCGTTCCTCAATATATGTGCATTGCTAGTAAAACTCTCGGAATTACTAGCAATGCACATTCTCACTAAGGTGGGAATCCACATTTCCACACCCCCTCCATGGTAATCTATATTACCACTCAAGTGGGAATGTGAGAATGATAAGACAGTCCAAACCAAACACGGGAATCATGTGGGCCCAAGAAATTTAAATCAATTTTTCTGGGAATTCACATAGGTTCCCACATACCAAACACCACATAAGAATTTTCGCTATTCACAATACTCGAATTCGGGATTTTATTTGAGGGAAACAAGCACAAAATCATTTGAACCAACCCCTTATTGGTTGAGATCGGTACTCACTACGGCCGGTCAATATTTACCCTTATGAGTGCGTCATATACTGAAGCTACTTATTCTGTTCAAAAAGTTAAACAAGATGCAAAATTTCATAGTTTAGATAGAAACTAAAAACATCATCCTAATTATTTAATATATACTACATAATACAATATTTATCCAAAAAAGAAGAAGAAGAATACAGTCCCCCGACTTTAAATTTTGTGAAATTCATACTGAAAATCCTATAATGAACATAGATACAACCTGGTAAGGTACACTTTGCTTATATACATGCATGTGCTTAATTGCCAAGCAAAAAGAAAAAAGAAATCCAAATAAATTGTTTAACCATTTGTTTACTGAAATAGGACTATCTCTAGAATTAAAAATGTAAAGGGCGGCAATGTGATCATCTTTTTCCTCCACCACTCCACTGCATCTGCACGCATGCATATTAATATTGAATCATACCTCTCAAAATGATTCTCCCCCGACGTTGGAGTTGCAAATTCTTCGCCCATAAATTCGCAGAACATTGCAATCTCTGCCATTGCTCTTATTTGGCTTAAATTTCAACGTAAGTTCCGGCATAATTAGCGACAATACTAAATAATAATGGAAGTCGAAATTGCGAGGAGACAGTTGCACTATACATATATGGGCTTAGATTTATGATGCAAGACTGTCCACAGGCCGAAATATCATTGAATTGCACATATTTTTAACTCTCTCTCTAATGTGAATTGATCTAAACTCTTTAATTCTGTGAAAACTTTTCAATGGCTTTTAACTTAGAGGTACGAAAGGAGCTAATCGGTAGCGCACTTATCCGAGGTTCCGGATACATTTTACCCTCTCAAATACATATCATAACCCTTGAGTGATAGTGTAACATTCATCAATGGTGTTATTTCCTCCGGATTTGATGAGAAAATTTATGAGATAAATTACAAACTCGATTATTATAATGAAAATTTGATTAATGAAAGGAAAAAAGTGTATATATACACATTTAAATTGATATTCAAATTTATGATTTCTTAATTTGGTATGACTTTGCATGTTCAATCATAAGCATTTTGCATATAAATATTCGTATAACACTTCAACCAAAAGTAGATGTATCACATTACATATTACACAAAATTAATATACAACTTCTCTTTACCTTTCTGGAAAAAAAAAACTTTTCTCTTTACATTACTGGAAAAAAAAAATTTCTCTTCGCATTTAAACCAATTTTTGTATATATGATTTAAACAGAAAAATGGATTTTGGCAAGGCATGTGAACTAGGCTTGATTTAGGATTTTTATACTATACACCGCATGTGCAAACTATTTTTCCACAAGCGGCTCCTAGAATTGTGACAAGTGTCTTCCTTTAACTTTAACTCTAACACCGTTAGTTTTTATTTTTTTTCGGCGTGAACCTAGGTATCCGAAAGCTCAATTGGATCCCCAACTAATTCAGTCAAACCTGGTCGACTCACTAAGAGATAAAGCTTTTTCAGCGTGAATTTTATGTATTCACCAGGACTCGAACTTAAGACTTCACTTAAGTGGAATAAATGTCGAACCACTTGAACCAATCCACGTTACCTTTTATTTTAAATCATATTTTTGTAATCAAAAGTTTTAGAAATTACTGGAAATATGACATTCATTTCCTGATATAGTTTCAACTAATTTGGAAATTATCCATTTCAATTTACACTAGTCACAAAATCTTTCCTTAACTGTTTTCTTTTTTCTCGGCTGGACTAACTTTTTTTTTTTTAATATCACTATACATTTCTTAGTGATTGAATTACAACTTCATCACCTTATTGTTTCAAGTAGTAAAAATGTTATGCTCCCTGGTCAATTAGAAGAAATGATATAGGCTTTGAGTATGTAAAACAAACTCTAGTTTACATACTGTTAGTATCAATTACATGACATTATATTTAGTTTTGTTCTAACAAGAATTAATAAATCATGTATTTAACGTTATCAATCTTGAACATTGTTTTGAACTTTTAGCTCCGTATAGTTCTTAGCACTAACTTGTCGGTCTTATTTATCAATAAGAAAAAACACACAATCATATGTAAAGGAGGCAAAATTTTATGGAAAAATTTATTATTGCTTAATTATAACTGTATAAAAGGACCATTGAGGATTACGAGATGATCAAAGACAAGTATATATTATGAAATTCACTCAAGCCCGTAAGGTCTGACCAATTTTTAACTCGTTGCAATGATTTACACTTGGTTTGGAAGTGTTATCGTTGAAATATTGTTGTCCAAATATATGTACTGAAGTATGCTGAAAATAAATGTTAATTTTAGAATAAGTAAAAATGTTTGGAATGTAACACTTGAAAACTGCTGAAAGTAAAAAAATGCAATTATTAATACTTGAAACATATAAGTAAATTTTATAAGCATCTATTAACTTGAGAAAAATCACGTTTGCAACAAAAATTTCAACCCAAACCATGATTTAAAAACTCTCATCAAACACCAAATTTACTTAAGATTATAAGAAAAAAGTGATTATAAAATCTCCCACTGCACTCTCAAATAAACTCTTAACATCAGTATGATTCAACTACTTAAAAAAGAATTAATCAGAAGTTACATTCTATACACTTCAATAAACTAAAATGAAATACTCAAAACAAACACAAAATTATTCCCGTTACACTCGTTGAAACCCTTCATAAGATTTTCGTGTCATTACCATTTCTCAAATAGTGAGTAGAATTTTATGGGATGTATAGATGATATGAACTATAAATTCTCAATAAGTGGAAATTATTTTAGGATATCAATGACATATAAATGGTAATAATTTATAATATTAATTAAAAAGATACCATTTTTTTGGTAAGAAAAAGATGCCATTTAAGTTTTAAATAAAAGATAATGGTGTTAGAGTTAAAGTTAAACGAGGACACTTATCACAATTCTCACAATTCTAGAAGCCACTTATGGAAAAATAGGTTGCATAGACCGGCGGGTTTTTTTGGTCGAGGCAATCATTTCTGAACAATAAAAAAGAAAAACAAAGGTAGTTCACCCAAAAAAAAAAAAAGGTATTCCAAGCTGGGCAGTCAACATCTTCATCGTACATAAGACTCAATAATTTCCTTTTTTTCTTTCTATTTCTTTGTATTATTGCTGGACAACAAGAGAGACGTTGCAAAATGGTTGGTCTATGAAATATATATGTAATTAATAATTTGGCAAAGAAATAAGAATGGTTCCGAATCAGATCCAACTAATTCCTACATGGGTCCAGTCTCTCCCGTAGGCCTCTTGAGCATTATGTAATATGAGTAGTTGGATCTCCAATTTATCGACGTTAACTAGTCAGGAAATGGATACCCGTGCTTCGTGTAAAGATTCATAGCAGTTAAGGATTTTGGTTGGATTTCCGATTGATTCTGGCTTGACTTGAATCTGATGATTAGGTTATATCCCAACCCCAAGATCAGAAGCAGGTGGCTCCAATTGGGCTTAGTCTGTCAGGGGTGAATTCCATGGAAGGAATTGGTTTTCCCGGGAAAATTGTTTCCGGTAATCGGTTATCATTTTTAGCTGATAACAGCAATGACAGTTTGTACAGCAGTGAAGAGTATTATCAAGAAAGCCGAGAAAACGGAAATGAATGACCACAGGCTGCAGAAGTAGGTCCTCATCATCGTGGCCCAGTTGCTGCAGTAGAAGGACTTGATGTTCCGGAATTGCTCCGAGAGGTAACGGTTGTGGACATTGAACACCAAACTCTTCCCCAACTTGTTGAACAGATTAGCCACCAAGATCTCGTCTTGAGAGAATCTCGTGATGATCCTGTTGGAGCAGAGAAAAGCCACGTCCTTGGGGCTGGTTTATGAGGCAACTCATGAAGGAGACGTAGTCGGTAAGGTACTTGGGCCCTGGCCCGGAATCTTGGCATTGTTTGAGAGCGAGACAGTTGATGAGTAGCGTGCTCGTGAAGAAGTCGTTAACTGTGATGGATGGAATCTCGAGGACCCGATCCTGGAAATTAATGTCCAGTGCTTTCGAAGACCTGAACTTGATCCGGGAAGGCCTGAGTTGGATTGCAGATTTGAATGGATTGATCCAAGGGCCGATATTGCTCCTTTGAGCAGCAACGACTGATCCGATCTGAAGGGACGAGGCTCAGGAGGAACAGGTGGAGTAAATGGTTGCCCCTTAGGTTTGGAAACCGGTCAGCCGTTTGACCGGGTCTCGGAAATGCGAGATTGAAGACGTCCAAGGCAAGTATCGATAGAAGGTTGTCCTTGTAAGGCCCCTCGAGGTTGTTCCTAGTGCTCGTGAAGAGGGACTTGAGGACCAAAAAGGGGAGTTGGTTCTCGAGCTTTAGTAGGTCACGGATTAGGACTGGAATGATCCACGGCTGGGAAAATATCCGGTCATCCTTGTCTATTCGGGCTGCTTCTCTCCTACCAAGATGTCACGAAACAGCCGTCGAGTAACATCATCTCTACAAAATCGCCACTGGACATGAGAACCGGTTCTGAGCAGCAATCGCGCATTTGCTTCTCCATCATCTGGGTCATATCCTCGATGTAGTCTCTGAGGTTCTCCAGTCCTCGGGCCAGGAACAGCTCGAGGAAGAACCATTTGTGCTCTTCGAAATCGAGTAAGTGGGCCTTCCCCCTTTGATAAGGGCCTATGGACACGATCTCAGGCTCCTCGAACTTCCGGTTGATCCCACGGAGGGTAGTTGGGAGCCTAAAGATGGAACAACACGGCTTCCTTCTTTGGGTGCTCATACGGGTGGCTTGCCGTTCCTCGAGCCTGCGATGGACCCGAGCCAACGAGTAGTTGATTGCTTCAAACCTCGGGTGAGGCAATAGAGACGGATCTTCGCTGCTCGGGCCTGCTCCAATGGATTTGAGTGGAAGCTATGAGCTTGGCCCATTGGGCATATGTGGCGGACGGCTCTTCATAACTGTGAAGTCATTCTCTTCCATAGATCCGGAAGCTGACCCTGGTCGGCTCGCCATTTCAATGGCTCGATCTTCCATTTCATCTATCTCTATCGCTCTGTGAATGTAATCCATTTCCGTCTATATGTTTCAAGATACGAACTTGAACGGAAGGAGGGGAGGGGAGCAGATGATGGAAACAGAGGAAGCATACAATTGAGATGGAGATATGATATCCGACGTCTTCAGAGGGATCAATCTACAAATAAACAGTGATGTGTAAGTTTCATTCGTAGCTTCTGCCAATTAGATGGGAAAGGTAGGTTGAACCTTCTCTAAGACGGACGGGTTGATTGGAAAAATATTAGGCGCGACTAACACATATACTGTAGTATATAACTTTTTATTCAGTAGTGTATGTCACATTATCTTGTGGAACTCACAACACTTATTTCTTTTATATTTTTCTTAATATTGGATTGATACTAATAAATGTCACTATCTTGTGTTAATATCACCTAATATTTTCTCGAGTTGACCCGTGCCGGCTGGCGTTAGTCAGTAGTTAGTCCAAGTCTTTCATTGCACCCAAGGGATGTGTTTACTGAGAAGGAGGGCCTAATTGAAGATCAGATAAAATAATAAGGGCCTGGCTGAATTAACTTTTTTTCAAGGGGCGTCACTGAAACAACATTGAATCTTGACGGACCAAACTGTCATATAACCAATCCGCTTCTTATAACCTCCACGTGGCAGCCCATGAATCAGCCACTAAAGGGCATAACCGTCATTTCATAACAAGGGGCGGGACCAGAAATCGCGGCTCCCTCCTTGTCCGGTGGGGCGGTTTCGCGCCTTATCCCCTGAAGAGTGGAGCCTCTGCAATGGCGGTGGTGGCCGTACACAATGTGCTGCCGTGCTCGAACCTCACCCCCCTGAAGTACAGCAGGTCGACGACGAAGCTCCCGACTCGCTTGGAGTCACGCAGAGCTGCCCCCGGCTCAGCTGTCACCAGGTGCTGCGAAGGGAGTAGCGGCGAGGCCGGCCGCCTAGTGACGGTAAAGAACGGTAACGACTCGCTGGAGATATGCAGGATCCTCAACGGCCTTTGGCAGACCAGCGGTGGGTGGGGCAGGATCGACCGGGACGACGCCGTGGAGGCCATGCTCCGTCATACCGACGCCGGCCTCTCCACATTCGACATGGCCGATCACTGTATGTAATGATAATGCTATTTCTGGGCTCAGCTTCCTGCCTCCTAAACCCTAGCTCTCTCGACGGGATTTATTCTTGGCAAAGTGTAGAATTAGGGTTCAAGGATGCAAAATAAGGAAAAAGTTGGGACCTTTTAGCAAATAAGGCGAAACCTTCCTGAACATAAAGTGAAGAGCTGAGACATGGAAGCAGCAGCAGATAATAGGATAGGAACATTCCATACTATTGCCGAGGATACTGCATTCTGTGTGTTATTGATAGTTCTTCTCTTCCTTGAATTCTGAAATTCCTGTACTGCAAATGGCAGAGCTTTTGCAGCACCCTTACGGCAAATTCAACTTTAACTCAAATCAATTTAAATGCCAGAAGAGTCACTCACACAAAAAGACCTAGTTGGAGACCTTACCTGTGTGAGCTAACTGAAGATAACCACCAGACCGTGGTTAAGAACAGGAAGGATTCGATTGATATGTGCTGTGTTGTGAATGGGATGTGGCAGATAAGTGGTAGATGGGGTAGAATTGACAGAGAAGATGCTATTGATGACATGCTACGATATGCAGATTCGGGATTGAGCACCTTCGACTTAGCTGACATATGTAATAACTTTGCCAAAGTTGTGTTTGCTGGTTTCTGTCCCTCTGAGTCTGTCGCTTTCATGATAGAAAATGTGTAGGTGATCACATGAGGAAGGTTTGACAGTAAACTGTATTTGCATATACTAGTTAAAGAACTTCGATTGCCTAATTCTTTTACAATCTCAGATGGGCCTGCTGAAGATCTCTATGGAATCTTCATCAATCGTGTTCGCAAGGAACGCCCACCAGAGTACCTAGAAAAGGTCCGTGGGTGAGTATCAAATATGTATCAAAGTGGGATAAAAGAATATTGAATGGCTTAAGCTTTCGCATTCTAACCTTTCAAGGATTTTGCAGTCTCACCAAATGGGTGCCTCCCCCAGTTAAGATGACCAGTGACTATGTCAAGGAGGCTATTAATGTTTCAAGAAAGAGAATGGATGTGGCTTCCTTGGATATGCTTCAGTTTCACTGGTAAGTACCCCTTGCGTCTCCAGTCCCTCTCATATTTTTATTTCATCATAAAAAGGACTGTTCTTTAGGTCTCTAGTAGATTTCTTGAATTATGGGTTCTGCTAATGAGTTGAAATTATATCTGCATTGCCTCTGAAGAATTTGTCTTACAACTGAATAGGTGGGATTATTCCAATCCTGGTTACCTTGACGCGCTGAAGCACCTTACAGATCTGAAAGAAGAAGGTCAGTGCCTCGTCTAGTACATTGTTCACTTTAACGTTTGTTTGGATCACAGGTTGGGAGGGTTATGGAGGGGTAGGTTATGAAAGGTTATTACACAATTTTATATTGTAACCCTTCCTAACCCAAAATCCAAACAAGCTATAACTGATCAGCCTGGTTTTCTTGATTCTCTTAAGTTTCTTCTTTAACTGGATGAAGGTTGAATCTGTAGAGTTACTCCTGAAAGTGTTATGCAGGCAAAATAAAAACTGTTGCTTTGACTAACTTCGACACAGAGAGATTGCAGATAATCCTTGAGAATGGAATTCCCATCGTAAGCAATCAGGTAGAAGCAATTAATGTTGTAAAAGTTTATTTTTGTTACTGAGAAATATCTATTTCTGACTGGAATTTTATCATGCAACTTTCACCAGGTGCAACATTCAATTGTCGACATGCGTCCTCAACAGAAGATGGCAGAGCTTTGTATACTTAGTGGAGTTAAACTCATAACGTCTCTCTCTCTCTCTCTCCTCCCCCTTCCGCCCCCCCCCCCCCCCCCCCCCCCCCCCCCCGGCCTGTCTCTCAGTCATTCTTCTGGCTTCTTTTTTCAAATGCCGAGTGCTTTGTTGCAGATATGGTACTGTAATGGGTGGTCTGTTGTCTGAGAAGTTTCTCGACACTAACTTGTCAATACCTTTCGCTGGCCCTCCATTAAACACTCCTTCTCTCCAGAAATACAAAAGGGTATGTAAATTTTCAAGATCTTTTACATTAGTTTTGCCCAAGTATTCTTTCTGGAAGAAGTCAGAGCATAAAGTTGTGAGCTTTTGGAAGCATCTGGCTTTAAAGCTCTAAGCATGGTTGGATTCTCATCAGAGGACCAATGTGACAGAACACTGTTGGATGCATTCCTTTGCTAGCAGGGCTTCGGCCCATCTCAATTGAAGAGTCTTCAATCAGTAATCTCGTAATCTCGACCGGCTCGAACCACTACGTTATCCATGCTCCGGCTTTTTTGTATATTCGAACAAAGGAGAAAAAAAATATAAAGAAGAAGACTTTGGTTTGAAATTATCCAGTGTGTCTATGCAATCACCTATGCAAGTAGCTACTGGATGTTTGTTATTTCTCTACTGATGATGGGGTTTACAGATGGTTGATGCGTGGGGAGGATGGAGCCAATTTCAAGTTTTGCTTCAGACTCTTAAGAAAGTGGCTGACAAACATGGGGTTACAATCCCGACAG
Source organism: Punica granatum (assembly GCF_007655135.1). Lineage (NCBI taxonomy): Eukaryota > Viridiplantae > Streptophyta > Magnoliopsida > Myrtales > Lythraceae > Punica > Punica granatum. The sequence goes on from NC_045132.1 coordinate 26,287,897, forward strand.
TTGCTGTGAGATACATACTTGACCAGGTAGGATTCATCTTTTCTAACCGACTCAGTTCAGTATATATTCTGCACTGCTCTAATAATTTGGTCCCTAAACTTGCAGCCAGCAGTAGCAGGATCCATGGTGGGCGTTAGACTCGGCCTGTCGGAGCATATTAATGACTCAAAGAAAGTATTCTCCCTAGTTCTTGATGAGGAGGATGTAAACAGTATAAAGGAAGTTTCTGAAAGGGGAAGAGATCTCCTTAAAGTGATCGGTGATTGTGGAGATGAATACAGGCGTGCTTGAGACTATTACTAATGCCTTGAAGCATATGTAATTGCTCCAGATGTTGTACTGGCTTTGTAGTATATTATCTGAGATCTTGTATATTCGCCAAAACATACTGAGATTTTGTCGAACCATATGACAATTTTGTTCGTTCTTTATGAGAGAGGTGTAAGGTTAGCTCGTGTTCCTGTTCTTGTGCTGACTGTTCCCAAGTCAAAACTCGCTCTCTTGCCATTCCTTTCACCGACGCTGTAAACATCGGATTTATATGTTCCTCATTTTGATTCAATAATACATTAATCTTTTCCAGTTCTTCGGTAAGATATTTCTTCCATGAAGGCCAGTAATAAATTCAAGCCAGTCTCAAATTGTTGAAGAAAGGTTTCATTTGCAGAACATATCTCCTTACAAGAAGGGCACATATGGTATGCCAACATATTCACATTCCGAGACATCTTTACATGCAGATGTAATGAAATTCGACATGGTGAGAAGTGAGAACAATGTCTTTCTCCGCCAAATCACAACCAATCGCCTTTGGGAATATGCATGTACTGGAATCAAATTAAACCCCAAAATGTGGTGAGAAGTACAAGGACCTTTGATGACCATTTATCTATCCACTATGATGACCATTTATCTAACCAATAGACATATACACACACACACATATATATATATATATTGGTGAATAACTATGGTTGATATGAACTTGCAAGTGAGTGACAATCTTCGCATATTCCAATATCTTTATCTACTCTTATGGGTGCTCTGCTCGGCAGAGAAATGAACTCGAAAGCCTCAATCTTCATTTTGACTCCCAGTTCCTCTACATTATGCAGCAGATGATTTCTATCACCCACACGTCCCAAATTCATCCATCCATTCTTCTGTCTCAGCTAGTTTAGCTGAGACCTCCTTCCTCGGCTTCTCATCGGAGACAAATTTGTAGATTTCTTTGTAAATCTCAATGCAGCTCAAGCTTCCTAGTAGGAGGAACACTGAGAATTTATTTTTCGATGCACATCCCAATTACCTAATGCTAGGAGGACTTGCTTGAGCATCGAATGCGTGTAGATATTGCTTGGTTCCGGCTCGAGGAGCTTATCAACTGCATATTTTGCTGTTTTCATATCCCCATTAATGCAGGCATGTCCTGTAACATGGCTAATGTCTCATGCACAACACCCTGCCTCGTGTACCCGGCCAATAGGAGAGTCCAAGGGATGAGGGTTCTGTGAGCAGTGAGCACTGGCATTGTCACAAGTCTGCATATGCAGGTTGAACAGGAAGATGTCTGATCAAGCCAGTTCCTGGGGAAGATGCAAGGAGCCATTCAGTTGTTTCAAGACTTCTGCTTCCATGCGGAAAACATGATATCTTCGGGAAAATCTTCTGGCGTCGGGAGTAATGGGACAGTGAAGGACATGACAGATGCATCGATGCCCAATTTTTGGCCTACAAAGCTTGCATTGAAGATAGTCGCAGAGAACATGCTGAGAACACTGCCATTGATGCAAGAAAATGAAGGGTTTAGGAGATCTCCGTTAACCACTTCAGTGGCTGAGCTCAGTTCGCAGCTCCGGTGGTCCACGACCGTTGGCTAAAAGATAAGAACAATAACGGTATTAACTGAAAGTTATTCGGGCCGGTTCTCGACGAGGCCCAAGCCCGCATACATTCGGGTCGGTAGGTCCGTCATTCTGTCGTTTTATTCCTTAAATTTCCCGGAAAATAACTGAAAATTACCCGCTCTGGTCTGGTCAGCTGGGAAGAAAGAGAAGTCTGTTACCGAATCGATGCAGAAGGAATTAAATTGAAAGTTTCTTCTTCGCATTCGCGTTTCCTGCCGGGAAGATCCTTACTTCCCTCTTCTCTGTACTGTCGTTTCGTCTCCTTCTGCGAGCTTCAGACACTCGCAGTTTCGGCCGAGCTCTGCCTTGCCGCTCCTTCAAGCTTCGGTCTTTGTTGCCGGTAAATTTCCTTTCATGGTGAAGAGAACCACTTCTAGTATTTACTTTCCTGTGTAATTCAATCTCCTTGGTGAGTTTTATACGGGTCCATTGTCGACTGGTATATGGGTGCTCGATCATGTCTCGTGTCTGTTTGTCGAAATGCTCGGGTGAGCTTCTGAATCCGCGAGTAAGAAAATGATCACATTTGTCTACACGTTGTGTTAGAGTAAAATGAGCTCCGAGTTTGTTTTCTTATAAAGTTCGATAATTTTCTGCAGGTCTGAACTTTTTCCCGGTAGCTGAGTATCGGCTCTTCTGAAGATCATCGCAAAAGCCATCAGTCATGGATGGTGAGTGAGAATCGTCTACGGTTCAATCAGTTCTTAATGTATTAATCGTTCACTAAAGGAATCAAGTTTGGAAGTTTTTGATTTTTATGTTTTGATTTCTGTTGAATCTGTTTCTTTCCTCTTGCTTACTTTTACTGGTTTCAGTCGATTCACAGCCAACCATGGAGGAGACCATATTGGTCGGAGACGATCTGATGATGGGACCTCCCTCCCCTCTCATCCCTCCCGAAATAGCCTCTCATGTGCTTGAAGGCGTCGACTTATGTGATGGGATTTTAAGGAATCTATTTTTGTGTAAGTATTCCATTTTTTTTTCAATGTAGATAAGATGGTGGTTGCATCAAATCTTCCTTTTCACACAGAAAATTGCCGCCTTGTGCCGACAAGTAAGCAACCATTTTTTGATATCCAGGTGTGAGTTGTGTATCAAATGGCTTGTTTAGACCATCATACGTTTTCCCACATGAGCTCTTAGTTTCACTACCTGAAAGAAGTGATCAATTCAATATTGGATATTACTCTTCTGCAGGTTTGCAAATAAATGATATCGAGCCATTCTGTCAAGATGAGATTGTTTTGTACCGACAATGTGCTGAGAAGAGGGTGAGATATTGTGAAGGATTGCCTTTTGAATTCCAACCTCATGTTTCATTCTAGAGTTCAAAGAGAAGAATCTTGGAGAACTGGCTCTCATATTACTGATGTTCACTCTTATTCACATTGAAATTTTTTGCAGGATAAGGAGCTGAGACAACGTCTCCAAGAGAGTGAGCGCAAGTTGGGATTGTCAATGCCATTGAATGAGGCTAGCGACAGAGCCTCTCAGCTTCAAGCCGAAGTGACCTCTCTTGAGAGGTACTTTCAGATGAACTTATGAGTGCTGGAGCTTATTGATCGTAAACTCTAATCACCTTTCATTTAAGTCATAGTTGTGACTAAATTTATGTATTCTCAGATTCTCCTTTGGCCTGGTGTTTAAATTGTCCCTCACCGTGTTACCTGTAGGCGATTGATTCTTGCCAGTGGAATTGAAGGGATGGAGGGATTTCGGCAGAGATGGAGTTTGCATGGTCGCCTTACAGATACCAAGTATGTTGTGGATGGATTCTTCATTTTTGCGCTGAAACCATGAAAAGCAACTCCTGTTTACTGGGATAAGATGATGTTTGTTTATGTTGAATGAGGATTTGACGGCTTAACGAAGGATGTTTCTATGAGCACTTTTCTGATGCGTTTGGTTGGAGCCTTCGGTGCTGTATTAATACCTTCCATTTATCAGCTGACCCCAAATTGAACCTTTTTGCAGGCAAAGATTGGGGTCTCTGAAGGACGGAATTGAAAATAGAAAGAAGGATGAGCCAGTCAGAGTAAACAAAGCAAACTCGAAAAGATGGTTCTTTTGGTGAACTGTTTCTGCAGCCTGCAGTGCAAACGGTGCCTGTTCTTGGAGGGCTATAGTAGAAGCCTGTCAGATAAAGTTGCCGAGCTTTTACAGAAGTTCGCCAATAGTCTTGTGTCCGGGACCATCTGAAGACACGCAATGGTAGATTGTCATGCGAATACGGATGGAACTGCATGAAATATATTCTTCCTCTTCCATCTCTCATATATGATGAAATGCTTCGTAATATTTATCATATTCCCCATATTCAATGGCTCCTGCCCATTGAATATGGGGATTCAAATGGGATTCATATTCACGTGATCCTTGACATTTGGTGTTTCTGTTCCCTTGGAATCGTGCTCTAAGATTATCTAACAATCTTCTAGTCGAGCGATATGATGGAGCTTGGGACATTTCAGCTGTTAAGTTGGACAAATGGTTTTTTAATAATCTGACCGACCCGAACTTTACAAAGCAAGCCCATAGTCGGGCTGGAACATTTGGGGCATCAAAAGATGTAAGTGAGATGAGATGATTCGTGAACTGTTTGGACTAGACTCGGTGAAAGCTCAGATTCAGCTCGATCTTATCTAGTGCAAGTCAATCTAGGCCCAAAATCAGCCAATTAACCCAAGCTCAATAGTTTTCAGTCCTGAGAATCTCGCGAATTTAAGTGAGTTGTTACATGCTCATAACAACAACCCACATACTATGAGGCCCATAACTGTAAGTGTTGATCCATATCATTACTATAAACTAATTCTGTTGTTGATATGGACACATCTCAACTTACTAATTTTTGCTTCTTTTATTTGATTTTTTCATATTACTTTATAATCTCACTGAGGCTTATATATATATTCTTAATAATTTATATTCTTAACAATTTATTATCCTAAATAAAAAAGTTTTATTTCAAGTCGCCACCAATTTTAGTGATTTTTTTTCGATACGTTTGAAATATCTTAATTCTTTTCTTCAGTTAAATGCAAGATTGTTCCAATCTAATTACAATCCTAGACTGATTGGTCATGGTTGTGAGATGTTTTAAATGCATTTCGAAAACCACTTAAAATTAACGGGATTCTCAATAATGATTTTTACATTGATTCAAAAAAATAATTTTCTCCAACTAAATTTTTATTTATTTGTGCATTTATATCCTTTTTATATTCATTCCATGTACACGTACTATTAAGATGGATTTTCATATTTTCTCTTCCATTCATATTTGCTTTCGAGATAAGATTAATATTAGATTTGTACTCAATCAAAATTACAATAATTATAATATTTTGCATTTGTAGGTTTGTTGTATTATTATAATCTGGTGCATCTTTTCAACACTATAATGCCTCACGTACCTTTTTTACTTTTTACTACTAAATAAAAGAATCCTAATAAATCATAATATTTCAGTATACTCTAGCCTGATATTATATGTCAAAAAGGTATCGGGATCAAATGAAATATAATGTAGTAAGGACAAGCTATAATAGTAACATATAAATATATATATATATATATGATATATGATATACTTAATGAAGAGGAATGAGTTAGAGTTATATGCTAATAAAAATAGTGACAATTCTATGTGTGATATAAATAGATATGGTATGGATATATCTACAAAGTACAAATTAATATTATAGTTTTTATAAAATATATAACGTCTCTAACATGTATAGAATTTCTCCTTTCTACATAGATACTATTTAATCGCTATATTTAATATTTCATAGAAGCTTTCACCTTTTTATACTTCTTTTATCTCATCATCTAATTAAGTTTTTCATTTTTTCTCCACATTTATATGCTTATTAAACAGACACAATTTCAAAATTTAAAGTGTTATATTAATTTTAAAATAAGTCACGTGATATTAATTTGTTAATATTTGATACTTTCTAATATTATTAATATCGATCATTTATCATACTTCTATCGTATGAAAATGTCATTGACTGAGAATTTTCTAAAAATCCGCAATATCGAGCGAGTTCCTTTCCTAGTATAATATTATAATTATTATTTATTTCGAGTCTAAACGAGTTTAGCTCATCTGAACCTATACTACTAGCTAGAGCTTTTCTTCTTCACCGGGCAAGCCTAATCAAGCCCGAACCCGAGTCTTCACGTTGTTAATTGAGCCGAGCTTGAGTTAGGATATTTAGGCTCGACCGAGCTCGAGCTGACGAGTAAATAGATGAGCCGAAGCTTGAGAATCCTGAATTTGGGCTCGGCTCCCATAACGTGTCGGCCCATCTTCTTCCTGATCTCTACACGTGCCTTTTCCGGTGTCTCGGCCTTCTTCCGTATGTAAAATAAAACCTCGGAAGGCACCACTGCCTTTCTGCAAAACCCTAGGCGAGCGATTCACCATCGGTCTCTCACCGGCGATTCCAAAGGCCCATTCCAAGCTCGAAGTACTCTCCCTTTCTGCGTCTCTCTCTCTCTCTCTCTCTCTCTCTCTCTCTCTCTTTCTGTGTAGTGTGATTGGGTACCTGCATAATGACGATGCGTCAGCTCACTTGCGATGATGAATCTGTGGTGGTTGGCAGAGATGAAGGTGATCGCAGCTTACTTGCTTGCTGTCTTGGGAGGGAACACCAACCCCACGGCCGAAGATATAAAGGCAATTCTCGGATCAGGTGCGAACCGCCTTAGATTCTCCCTCGATTCTCCCCTCCGATCATCTTATTCCGTGCATCCCTGTGTTTTCCTTTTTTTTTTTTGGATGGTGGGCGTCGCTCGATTGCATCATCGGATGAAGCTGAGCTGCTTTATCTCGTGCTTATCTACGCCGTTACTTGCTGAAGTTCAGGAGCAAAAGCTATTCTATTGTTGCATATACCATACGCTCGTGGTTATTTTAGGGTTCACCATGGGCCAGGTTTCTGGAATGTTAACTCGCTCATTCGTGGGGGTTTGTCAAACATGAGATGATAGGTAGTCGGTAGAGATGTAACGCGACCCTCGGTTACTGGGTGGGAATGTAGTTACGGGAAACTGTGATGTTACTGTTGGGGTGGTACTGAAGAAGGTATTTTCTGCTCGGCAGTTGGAGCTGAAGCTGATGACGATAGGATTGAGATGCTACTGTCGGAAGTCAAGGGAAAGGACATCACCGAGCTGATTGCTGCTGGAAGGGAGAAGTTGGCATCAGTTCCTGCTGGTGGCGGCGTCGCTGTTGCTGCTGCTGCAGCCCCTGCTGCCAGTGGCGGTGATGCTGCCCCTGCTGCCGAGTCTAAAAAGGAGGAGAAAGCCAAGGAGCCGGAATCCGAAGAAGATGAGGTAACATTTCAAATTTCGAGTCTTTCCTCATTCAATTGCATAATCATCCGGTTGACTATGTCTAACTTGGCCGTTCACGCTTTTGTAGGACATGGGTTTGAGTCTCTTCGACTAAGCGGGGAAATCATATACTTTACTTCAGGGGCCTCTCTTTATGCATATCAGAGTAATAGTCAGAAGTTAGGATTTGTTTTCTTTTTCCCCCTTTTCTGATTAGATTAGAGATGCTATTATATCTTCGCCACACAGTCCTGAGTATATGATCCATCTTCTAGTATATAACGCCGTGTTTTGATGATTTTGAGAGCCCCAATTATCTGCAGCCTAGTTAATACTTATCCCAATTGATGCTCTCGATTTAATTATACTTTCTGTCGACGTAATCTTTACTGATTCGACTAATAAGGGTGGAACTGTTGGATCTTTATTGATGTCCTGACGGGACTCGGGCTAAACTATGGCACGAACTCCTACACTTTGTTCCCAGAATCTGGGTGAGTTTCCCCTGAGCTAGGGAACAGCTTATCAAGCTGTTTGATTTCGAAGCTAGTGTGGGTTGCCTATGAGCAGAGTGAAAAACCTGTATCGAATTCTCTACCTGCAAGTTTTCAAACGATACTCGGGTAATTGCTGGAGATAATGAAAAGCAGAGACAAATGATGGAGAATTATAGCATCATACCGCATAGACATACAGACAATAGACATACATGAAGTGTTCAGTATTAATCTGTCTGACAGATGCCCGTTATGAACAGTACTGAGTTCCTTGACCATAAGCACTTACCTCCCGACACGAATAGATATACTAAGCATTGCTGCCAACCTTATTATGGAGTTGTACCGGGACAGTTCTATTTCTTGCTATGGCCTCCAGCCTCGTCGTCTATGACTGCTCGCTCCATCTGGGCAGAATAAAAGCATAATGACTGAGAGAGCAGTGGTTGATTCGATTCCATTCACAGTGAAACATACGCTCGGCGAAAGGTCGGGACGGATGCATATCAAGTCCCGCATACAGATTCCCTCGAGTGTCCCATACAGTCAACGAATTCATCTTTCAGAAAATTATAAATTTAGCATATACTCTGTGTATGTTACCCATGAAGCTTAACCGCATCGGATGGCTCTTGCTCCTACTAGTTAACAAGACCATACGCATAACTAAAAATGAAAAATAGGAGCTAAATATTATAAGAGGCATTTACCTTGCATATGGTCTTCATCTTGTCCCGCAGAGTCGAGTACTCAGTTACTACCTGCTGATACGCTTCAAGGCACCTGCAAGAGCAATAATTCAGGTTAAGAATGAGATGATGGAGAAGAGATCGCATTGCGCCGATATCGGTAAACAAGATACTGCGAGTATTACAAGATTTCTTCTAAAAAATGGATACTGCAGCAAGGAGCTTGATAATAGACGGGCAAAGCTCAACGAATGAGCTGGCTGAACAGGAAATGATATGAAATCGAACAAATCGCATAAAAGTTTGACAGAAGCAGAGGAAATTCATATCTCAACAGCCTTTTCATGCACAAGATGTAAATCTCGAAACCAATACTTCACAGTGTCAATGGGCCGAATAATTTCCAAAGTTTCTCCAAGGAAATCTGATCAATTGCCACGGCTCGAATTAGACCAGCCATAACTATAGGGCAAGACAAATGAGAAGAGGAGAGGGAAACCATCTAGATAATGGACGATATTAAAAACTTAAAAGAGCCACCAGATACAGTCTGAAGGAAGACTCGACCGATTTGTTTTCCTAATTGAGACTTGCAAAGGTACATATATGGTAGGATGTCTCCATCGACATATTAGTTGAAGGAGCAAAAGGAGCCAGGTGCTTATTAGTACTACGGGGAGATTTCGTATCCTTATTTTTATCTGATTGTTTCTGCGACACAAAAAGGGGGAAAGGATGCTTGGACTGGTCGAGAGGGATTCCAATGGGCCATTTCCTTCAATCTAGCAGCCCGTTCATCTTCAGGCATCATGAGGCTCTACAATTAGATCCAAAAGCTTAGACTTCGGAGTTGGTTCTGAGGCACTAACATGTAGCTAAATCATTTTTCGGGTGTCTAACTATGTCTCTGTGTAGGCTATTTTGCTATATTTTCCTGTATTATGAGGTCAAAGAAGTCAATTGTTGGGTCAAGTCAGCCGTAGATTGATGAGAAACTAGTTTTCTATCTAATAGTAATCTTCTAAGTGCTTTCCCTTCCTGAAGGGAGTGGATGGCTGGAAAACATGATAAGGCCGGAGAGCTTATTCGTCCATTATTAGGCAAGTAATTCAGGGTTCCACTTGGACCAAGTCCATGAGCCTGCTGAGTTCTACCTAGACTTGGCTGACAAACCATAGTAATGCCAACAACGTGCATTCTAGGTATGTTTCTGTGCTGACTAAAAGAATACAATAACAGATGCTGTCATCAAGTGGTTTCCAAACAGAAAAGTTAAAAACAGACATCTGAGAGAATGCATATGCCTACCTCTCCTTGTCTTTGCGATCACAAGCATCTCGGAGTTCAAGACAAGCAGTCACCACACGACAGCCGCCAATGCTGTACGTTAGCGATGTCATAACCCGTTAGTTACAGTCATTACATAGAAACTGTAAGCAGAAACACTTTTAACTAGGCATGGAACACGCGTAAAAGAAAGAGAGTTGTTTCAACACATCAATGGCTATATAAGTTACAGTTAACCAAAATCCACAGTAATCTCTCTCTTCCTCATCCTAATCATGTTTACATCTTTGTTTCTTTTTCATTTCCATTCTTCCAGGAATTTATGCAGCTATAAAGATCTGTTTGTTACATGACATTTGTCTCAAAATATGTTTCACTATGCTATTAAGGTATCTCAGATTTTCCATCATGAGCTAATTCACATAGATCCAATACCAATATATAATCTGATAGAATTGTATTTAATGATTTAGATGTTTAAACTTTGTAACGTTTTTTCAGATACAAACTTATCAATCATTCCCTTGTAAGCTGAAAATGTCTAGGCAACAGTAAGCAGGGAAAGGCAGCAAGGTACTACTTCATGGCATCTTAATACGATATTAATGTACGCATCCATACTTCCAAAAGATAAAACATGCAAGCTTGCTTGACAATCTTAGAATATTGCATGTAAAGCATGATTATCTTTACTCTTAAAACTATCGAGCAAGATTTTCTTTACTTTCCGGCAAGGTGTGACTAATTGATGCATTTTGGAATACCCTATAAAGGAAAGCTCCGTCAGTTATTATGAATAAGTAGCATACAAAAGTTATAAAACTGTTTATTCAATTACCTTATTGATAATTGGCAGAACTTGCAAAACATTGTTATGATGTGAAATCTCAATGAGAATCAATCTTGCCAAGTATGAATCAAATACCACACACGCAAAGATATTCTTCTCTACATGTACAGGTATGGGACATAGCAGAAAATATTTAATATCATTCCAAATGTGTTCTTCTATGTAGGCAATGGTCTCATCTACCTCATGCTAGCTCCCTTAAACCGATGAGTGATGTTATCCACTTTAGGATAGTCCACAACAGGCTGCTTCCTGCAAAGAAAATTAAATAGCATCCAGGACCAAATTAAGAAAATCGGGATATTACTTAAAACAATCAAATATATTCTGCAACACAGAAATATATTACTTACAGATGATGGGCCAGTTCTCTCATGAGCTTATCTGCATCCCGCACATAATTCTTGAAAATATCCAAGGCGAACTCGGGATAGGTTTCACGGACTAAGTTCCTCGTATTATCAAATTTATCATCCAGGATACCCTACAAAAGGGAACAAATGTTTGTCCTAGAGCAGTCAATATCGGAAAGAAACTGAAATGACCATACAAAACTAGTTAAATATCAACCAAATTTATGATTTTACAGTTATGAGGACTTTATAATGCTTCTCTTCCACCTAAAAAGAAAGTTGAATTAAATTTGAACATTTGCTATGGCCACTATGAGAATATTTGCTCATAGGGATGAGACTGAGGGAAATCCTTTGACTGATTTAGTCAAGGAGATCAATGCCAAAAGGGCAGGTGACATCTTCCAAAACATTTCATCAAAACCGGGCAAAGATATATCCACATAAACGTCCATTGCAAAAGGGGCTTTGGTTGAAGGCGTTATGGGAGCAGCAATTGCGCGAGGTTGCTCCTAATGATCCTTACTGGAGGAGATACAAAACCTTGAAAATGGCCTACTATATCAAGTATTCTCATAAACCTCATACTGCATAGAAGGTTTTGATAGATCTGATACTCATGGAATACGGGTAGGAAAAAAAGGGGAAAAAAAAGAGGATTTGAACTTTATCCTAGGACGATCATGCTATCATTTTTCCCCAAAAGGTGGACCATACAAATTATCACATCTAAGTTCGGTATGAAAGAGTGAAAGAAAGTAACGGAAGTGACCCGCATACAAACTGGACAATCTTCTATGCCATTCTGTTCCATTTTGATTTCTCCATAACAAACGTGGCCCTAGTCATGACACAATTGTCCGTGGAGGGAAACAACAATAGAAAACGTTACGCCGAGCCAAAAAAAGAAAAGGAAAAAAAAACACAGTAAAAGCCGTTACGGCATTCAGCTGAGGCACACTTGGGATGAGACCACCAAGGCTTTGTCTTTGTCATAGAAACTCCAAAACAAAAAAGATCAAACCGTATGCTAGAAATGTGAACAACCTCTATCTTGGCCAAGGTGATACCGGATAGGTAAGAGGGATGCCTCTATTCATTGTAAAGGATCAAATTTTACACCAAACATAAACAACAGCAGAATCGAAACGCACGTCACACTCCACATCATTCACAATACCAAGATTACCCTAAGGTCCCAAACAGAGCAGCAATAGCATCCTAAAGGACATGAACAGTAACTCGCAAAACCAGACGAGCCATTTCAAAAGATCAACTTGAGGGAGCACGCACCTCGCCCTTGACGTACTGGACGAAGCTGTCCATCGTCTGCCTTGGTGTCTGAGCCGCCATTTTTATTGCACGTAGGCGCTTGAGCGAAGCAAAAAAGAGAGAAGAAGCTCAACTCGTTGGCAAATGGGGAAGAAAAGAAAATCAGTAAGATGGGTTTCGGAGAGCAATTGCGTGGAATGCATGATAGCACTGACGTCTTCCTCGGAGAGTGGCGGTTTCGTCTCAACCATTTTTGGCAGTATATGCTTTACTGAAGCTTGGCTACGACGTTACTCTATTCGGCAGGGAAGGAGCCGACGACTTCAACGCCCAAGCGCCTGAACAAGGCACTACTCGTAGAGCACGACTTTCCCGCTCAAATCCTCGGGGTTAAAGGCTGTAACAGTAACTGCACGTAGACGGCCGGCCCCGGCTGGATCCTTTTTAGTTATTGATTGCGATATCTACATAGAGAAAGTACGACCGTAACAGTTGATTTTGTCGGGATATTGTCGGATACACGTGCGGTTTCCGTATGAGTTTCGGGCATCTCAGATACTTCCATGTGTTCTGTAGTATCTAACAGAATAATACCGACTTTAACGGACCAATGACTGTTGAAATAATCTCAAATCATGCACAAGTATGATGCAGGAACCAAGCCGCGCCAATTAAGTATAGGTTGATATCGGGGCAAAACTATTTCAGAGCTACACGGGAAGTACACTTTTGAAGTATAAATTACATGAGAAGACCTTCCAACGTGTCCCAAGAATCAAAAAACCATAGTACAGATCAGAGCAACAGTTCTGGGAGATTCATAACAATCGTACGAGACCAGACTTCACAAGTCAGCTGTCTAAGAACATTGAGGTGCCATCCGGACTTCCTTGATCCCTTCCGAACCAATACCTGGGATGAGAAAATGCAAACATGAGTTGACATGCTTATATTCTTTAAATAGGAACGAAAGCACAAAAAATTAAGGAGCGGTTTCTCGGTCATAATCATTGGGCTTTATAAACAAATCTTCTCCTCCATTCTCTCTTATAAACAAAAAAAAAGGAAACAGTTGCACGGTACCGAAGATTCAGTCCCTGGACCAGTTCCATCCCCAAGAAGAAAAGGCGGATACATATCAAGAAATTCTAGGACTTTGGAACAGTCACATTCAGGATTTTAACGTCTTGGAACGGCCTGTCCTGCTTGTCCACCTTCACTTTCTCGATAGACTGTCAGGGGGCAATCATCAGTAAAGGAACAGAATAAATAAGAGACAAATCAGCATATAAAGTAACTATCAGTACACATTGATCATACGGTCGAAATAAATGGACAGTCCCCCAACTCATTTCAAGTTTAGAATTTCTCTTTGAAAACCCTAAAAGTAAAGATATCACACATGCAACATTTAGATCTTAGTAGTAATGCGTAAATTTTTATCTCAGGGGTACCTGTACAACATCCATTCCCTTGACAACTCTGCCGAAAACTGTATGCTTGTTATCAAGCCATGGAGTGGCCACTGTGGTGATAAAGAACTGAGAACCATTCGTATTGGGTCCCGCATTTGCCATTGAAACCGTGAAAGGTCTGTCATGCCGAAGACTGCACCATAAATAAAATCTGTGTCAAGTTCAGTTCTATTCTAATTTGGCAACCTCCTCAATGTTTAAGTCAAAAGATGGCCGCTTTGTATATGTATAATAAAGAATAATCAAATGACCAACAGGGTTACGTTGAAGTGGTAACGATATTAAATGCATCGAGTTTTGAAAAGGAAAAAAAAAAACTATGCCAGTGGTAAATTAGCTACCTTTTATGAAACTCATCCTCAAACTCTCTTCCCCAAATTGATTGCCCACCAGTGCCGTCTCCTAGAGGATCTCCAGTCTGTATCATGAAGCCCTTGATCACACGGTGGAATAAAAGATTATCGTAGTAGCCGTTTCGGCAATGTGTCGTGAAGTTCTCCACAGCTTTCGGGCATTCTTCTGGGTATAGCCGCATGTGAACGTCTCCCATTGTCGTGTGAAGAATCTGCAAAACAGGAATCAAACAAAAATACTCATTATAATTGAGTGTAACAAGAACAATATTGAAATAAAAATCTAGAAAGATGAACGCAATTAATAATAAAGACTCACCACATTGTCAGGTAGTGATGTGGTAACAGATTTCCCTATATCAGATACAGCCATGAGCTCATCAGGAGGGGGCTTCTCATTGAATGCATCCCTGCCCTTGCTTGGATCGTCAGGCTCCTCGGGTTCTCGCTGACTATTTAAAGAAAATAACATTTCATGATCAATGGCATATAAGAAACTATATGGCGATTATAATAAAGCAATTTTAACGAAAATAAGAAGGAAGCACAAAAGTTATAAAAAGAGTAAACAGAAACTCTTCAAATCCAACCTGAATAAATAGAGTCTGTGTTTCTTGAAAGCGCAACACAGAAGAGTTGGATCCATCAATGGCTCCTTGCTCTCATTAGCATTTGCGGCGGACGCAGGGATTTTTCTAACCTTTTTACTAGTTCTGTCTCCTTGGTACAGAGCAATTCTCAAGAATCTGTCATTGTTTTCAACCTTCCCAAGAATTCTGGCAACTTTGTTGGTGTGTAAATTGACAACCTATCAATTCAAGGTAAAGGAAGAGATATGAAAATGTTAGAGCACTCTGCCTAACAATAGCTGATCATTACTAATGAGACTTGCTTTGCAAAGAATTACACATGAATGGCGATTTACTTTTATCCCAAGAAGTGTTGCATAGAGGAGGAAGTTAGAACTTTCATCAAAAACAGCATTTGGTGGTGGTGGTGGTGGTGTTGTTTCTGTTTTCTCCATTTCCCTCTCAACAGCCATCCTTCGCCCGAAATCAATAGCGTCTAGCTGATATAATGGAGCGCTGCTTCTCTGGAGATCTTGTGCTACCTAATGAAATAAAAAAGAACTCCAGGCTCCAATCAAAACCCCCCAAAAAGAGATTATATAATAAAACAGAAATCATCATGTATATATAATTCCCCATCTTGTACGGTAAGAGAAAAATATACCTCGAGAGATTCATCGTAGACACGTCTCAACTTCCCCGTCTTAAACCAAAATACACGAATCCTTCGATCAGGCGATGTAATAGAGAACTGCTTCCCATCAGGGCTCACCTAAATAGGCATTACCTGTAAATCAAATATGCTCAAGGAAAGAAAGGATTTGAATGGAAGTCTCCAATATACATATAAGGTACCTCAACTGTGGAAACAGTCGTTTTACACTTCGCAATTTCCAACAGATTCGTATCACTCTTTAACTTGAATTTTACCCTGCACAGAAAACAGGAGATTCAAGGCAACTGCAATAATGGAATAATGGAATCATCCTATCCCATTCAGTAATAGACTGATAGATAGCACGGGGAACTGCGAAATACATGACAACAAACAACGAGGTGAAATTGATTGCTTCTCATGCTTATCATGTCAAGCAATGAGGAAATATAACATACTCATCCACAGGGAACTTCAATGTAGCAGGGCTCCAGTACTCAATAATACCCCTGTCATCAGCTGAAATCACTGTATCACATGCATGATTGTACTTCATAATTTTAACTGGACCCAAATGAACCTGAAGAGTGGGCAGAACAGCCAGAATGTTAATTAATGAATATCAAGCCAACTATATGTCAAAGGACAACTCATCGTGCTTGATAGTCAGCACTAGCAGCTTTCAAGGGGAAGCACAGTACCTCTCGAGAGATTATAGGTTCATTTGTACCAGCTCGAGCATCATATATATGCACAAATGAGGAATTCCGATCACTTATGGCAAGCTTAGCTTTAACATCCCCTTGTTTGTAGACCCATTCAACTGCTCCAGGAACATATGGAAGGCGAATCATGACCATCATGTCATAGTTAACGACATCATATATCTTCACGGAACGGTCATTTGAAATGGTACAGCAAAGCATGCCATCCACACTAACCTGCATAGCTGAATTTAGTAATGCCTGATAATTGCCTTAAACGAAAAGAAACAAAGTTCAATCAAACTTTTCAAAAAGATCTGATTGACCATAGCTGAGTTAATTTGAATAATCGAGCCCTGGAAGGGGGAGAACTTACGGCTAATCCTTCAATAGGGCCAAGATGTGATCTAAAATGCTTTGCAAACTCGATTCCTATAGGCTTTTTCTTCCAAAACTTCAAGTGACCTACAAAATGATCCATAAGGCTTTAAAAAGATAACAATTGAGGATATAAATTGAAAACAATCAAAGTAAAACAACACGCTGCATTATCAAGAAAAGTTACTAAAATCCAAGAAAGGTTAGCATTACCATCAGCACTTCCAGTCATAAAAAAATCAGCAGCCGATACAGCAACATGTGTGACCACATCTCGATGCATGTAACTTTTCTCATACCTATAATCAATGGCCACGAATTAGAAAGTGTCCACCTCGTCAATAGAACCAAAAAGCCACTCAAAATTCATGACAGAGATAAGATAACAAATAATATACCAATGGTGATGCCAAAGTTTTTGTTGCAGAACAAGCTTAAATAGTATAAAGCTATACAGCAGACCATCGACCGAACCTTAGCAGGGCCCATTGATTAGGACTCCATGGTCACCACTACTAAAAATAAAAGCGCACAGACCACAACGGAAGTCACAGGGTGTCCTATGGATTCAGCATTTAAAGGGTTCGGAAGCACTAGGCTCCGATCCAAAGTTGCATTTAGGATATTTTAGCTGTTCATAGATTTAGTGAATTGTCCTAAGGCATGGGGAATTACCGCATACAAGTTCTGGAAAAGAAACTTCCAGTATATCCCGACTAAAAATCTTTCTCCCTCCGAATTCATATTAATAATCCATCGTAATAATTCAGAAAATTAGGAACGCGGAATCTACTTCCAAAACAAACCAAAACCTTAAACCTTCAAATACCTAAAACCCTGAAACTAAAGAGCTACAGCAATAACAAGAGCTGCGAAATCGCAAGGAACTCCGCACGGAAATGGTAGAACCGGAAACATTCCATTAGAAGTAGCTGAAACCTCAGCAGGCCACAAGCTGACGCAAGAATCATCGTTCCGAGCAATTATATAATGCAATTCCAACAAAGTCCCATAAAGCATGAAAATTTTGACAACCGAAGGCTGGAATTCCATATGGATTAACTTATACCAAACAAAAAGACTCTATTTTGACATCACGATGGTACGGGAAGGAGGAAGCTAGCTCACATGTTGGCGGAGGGGAGCGAGTCGAGGTAAGCCTGCTCGAACTGGAGGGGCCGCTTGAGGCGGGCCTTAGGGGCGGGACCAGGCCCCACCATCGGCTCCTCCTCGGCGTCCGCTCCCACTGGAGCTCCATTCGCGTCCTGAGCTTCTTCCATGGCGATTGCTCAAGCTCCGGTAGTGGACTCAATGTCAAGGAGAGCGATCGGGACGTGAGCTTGAAAGGAGAAAGACGAAGACTGGGCCAAGCCACCGAGTCTGAGCTGTTGCAATGTAAACCCGAGAGCCCTTCTGCGACCGACGTGTCGTTTGGCGGTAGACCGCTACCAACGAGGTTAGCCCATAAACGACAAGTCGGTTCATAACAGATTTGGGCCTCCTGGACGAATATAGGCCCAATGGGCTGAATCTGGAGCAAGCTAGGCCCATAATTACATGCCCGTGTGGGCTAATGTGCACCGGGTGCATGGTTTATGATATCGAACCCAGTGCACCTACCCGAGGGACGTATAATAATAATACATGAGGTTTACGAGCAAGAAATAGTGGATTGCATCAAAAGCACGTACGTATAGAACCATGAGAACCGGATATGTTGGCCGGATCGCACCAGAGGTGGACCCCACGGATCAAACCTGCGATAGAGGTGGAGGGCTCGAGCCCCACAATACGCGTGTATCTCATCAATGATTTAGTCAGATATGGATGGAACCAAACTCGAGCAAGGACATGAGCATAGAGATGCATATAGCAAGTGATAATGAGACGGCAACAAGCCATCTACTACAGTCTGCAGCCCCGGAGAGTATAACTTCCAAGCCTGACATTAAATTTTGATTCGAACTGTATTACCATGATGACACGTCCTTTTCATGTGACATGTGAGAGCGAGGATGTGAAAGCTCGACGAACATTATTATGGACATTGTCTCGCGATTAGAAGTGTACGAGTGGCCCGAAAGGAACCGCCCAAACTAGTCGGGCCAACGAAAGCAAAGTCACCAGCTAGGTTACATTCGTTACATTCTTGTCCTATGTATCCAACAGTTTACATGGCCATGTTGCCCTTCCAACTTCCTGCCCTTACCATCAACGAAAAAGCCTTTGCATGCATCATCCATGTATTCACGGCTCGTAGCCAACGAGGAGTTATCTTTCCACACGAGCTAAGAGTCATGACTTTTCCCAGACCAATCCAAGCAGAGCAGGTCATGTGAATTAAGCACTCGGTGAGAGATTAGAGAGACAAGAAATAAATGAACACATGAATTTCCACCTGTAATAAGAATTAAAAAATGAACAGAGAGTTCCTATAGGTATTTTACATAATTAATTTAGCACGAAGGCTCGCAATCTAAGATTTTCGGACGAGTTAGAAATGGAGAGAGGGCCCACGGCAGATCCATGAAACGAGCAAGCGCACGTGGGGGTTGGGACATCGTTTCCCGTAAACAAACACGCAGCCACCCAACTCGCATCGCATAGTGTGAGCGTCCTATTCCCATTCCAAATCCTATTCCTATTCCTATTCCTATTCCTATTCCTATTCCTATTCCTCCCATGGCTTTCTTATTCGTCTGCCCCTTCAATCAGGCTTTCCTCCGGTCCCCATATCCCTACTGGCTTTCCGGAAAGTCAACACTCCCAATTGTCGACATCCCCTTTGTCGGGTTCCCAACGTTCGATAGCACATGTCCATTCGATAAGAGTCAAGAAATCAACATCAAACCTTTCTTTCCTCTGATAGCGATAGCCTTACGACTCGATAATGAAAACTCATCCAGTCATACTCTAATGCATAACCGCCCCCCTTTTCATTTCGTCATTGCAAGATACAAGGGCGTAATCCGGTTAATATATCTATATTTTATTCATAGTATTACTAGTAGTAATCAACAGGAGTCTGTGGACAACTATCATCCGACGCAACATCTGTACTAAATGGCGGGGGAATGTATGGCGGGTTGGTACATCTCAGCAATGCCCAGTTGACTCCTTGGAAGAAGGGGTGGTGCTTGATCGCCGATGCGCCCTTCGTAGACCCGAGCCGACGGGCCGGGTCCTTGGCCAGCAGCTGTGTTATAAGGTCCCTCGCATGGGTGGGGACCGAGGGCTCTTTCGGGAACTCCAGCGCCCTAGCAACTATGTTGGCGAGGGTCATCTCGTGGTCCAGGCCCCTGAAGGGTGTGACCCCGTAGAACAGCTCGAACATGAAGATCCCCAGCGTCCACCAGTCAACCGCGCTCCCGTGGCCCTCGCCTGATATGATCTCCGGGGCGAGGTACTCGTGGGTCCCGACAAAGGACATGGACCGGACATCAATAGGCTCGGCCACAAACTCGGGCCCATTGCTCCGACCAGGCTTCTTCTTCCTCCTGCGCTTCGGATGGAAGCACGAGACTGCAGGGACTATGCAGTTGGGGAGGATACAAGAGGAAGAGGCAAAGGGTGGGGGGTCAACTGGACGGTTGGCCTTAGGGGTCGCAGCCGGGGGGAACTGATGGGAGATGAGCTGGGCCGTGGTCGTGGAGCTGTCGCACTTTAAAGAGAGGTCGAAGTCAGTGAGCATGATGTGGCCGTCCGACCGGACGAGCACGTTCTCGGGCTTCAGATCGCGGTAGATGATCCCCATCATGTGGAGGTACTCTAGTGCTACCACAACCTCTGAAGCGTAGAACCTGGAGGCCATAGGAAAAAAATAATTCAGTCAATCAATTATTATAACAAATTAACTACAAATCAACCCATAATGACCGTGCAACAAGTATCAGTATCAGTATACGACAATTGAAAAGAACAAGTTTTATACTCGGGCTCCGCCCCCCTTTCAACCGAAAAAAAAGAAAAGAAAAAGAACAAGTTTTAAGCCATACTTCCCGGAGTCAAAAGGGGAAGAAGGGGCAGAAGGCACTACGTGATTTGAGGAAAAAGGAGGGCAGTAATGGACAAATAAATTGTCAAAATAATTGAGATCAAACTTTAAGATATGAATACGATACATGGAGCCCCTCTCCTCTGTCCCTAGTCACTAAAAGAAAATGCATCTTCTCGGGACATGGAATTGCCCATCGAACATTCACTGCCTAGACAATGCATAATCTGCACGAGTTGCACGACTCTAGCGAGCGGTCAATTAGTTCGACGCAGCTAAGGTACATAAATTGACATGGGCGCTTGGCAAGCAGAAGGTGCATGGTAGTTGGGTCAAATGCAATAATATCACAGGCTGCTCCTTCTATTCTACAGTGCTTGAGAAGCGTTTCTTTAAATAAGACAAAGAAGAATTTTTCAAACACATGGGAGGGATTTTGATTATACAGTGCTCTGTGAGATAGAGAACCAAAGGAAACAGAGAGAAAAGGCATTATGATATGCCCCATCTGATCTGAGCCTTTATAAATATATCAGGGCGATGCATCCCATGTGAGATGGGGCAGGGCTCTGTTGGGTCAACAGACAACACCCAAAACATTTGCAGAGCTAAAAAAAGACACCAATTTGATGATATCTCCATCAATACATGCAATATCTATACATGAACAATCATTGTTGTTTTCGCTTGTTATGAATAGCATAATCGCATAACGGTTCGCCTTTTTGAGAGATTGCTTGTTCATGCAGGTGAGTCCTCGAAGTACTATTACCACTGTAGAATTGCAAGATCCTATCAGAGCTACAAATGGCCTCTTTTTGACCCATCGATACTCACTCTACGATCGGGCCCAAGCCGCCCGACTCCGTCCTTTTTCAAACTATTGGAACTTCAACTTCCAACTGTTTTGGTGGACTACCCATCGATTTATTGACGCGCGAATCACTTCCATGGACTCAAACTCAATTCTGGTCATGGAGCATTAAAGGGGGTCCTTTCGCGGGGTATTCAACTCATATGTAATTCACCACAATAATTAATACTACTCCAATTAATACAAGCGCATATAAAGTTCATTTTATTGTAGCAAACTTTCTAGTTTAGCCCTTAGTATATGGACTCGATAAGTCGGGTCCTGCAGGACCCGGCAATTTCCTGGTATGCCCGTGCCGGTAAACACCTCCACATGTCATCAATGCTCGCTTCATCCTCTCAAATTTCAAACTCACGATCAACTGGAGAGCAGCTCAAAAGTGGGCCTTTGCCCACCTGATCATTAAATGCCTCTCCCCATCGGGCATTAATCAACCCGATGGATAATAGAGTAGAGAATACTAGTCACCATCCGCCCGTTCCGTCCAACCCGGGAAGCGAACAACGACGTCGTGTGGATCCCACTCCCTGGTAGCCACCGGCCTTGCCAGGTTTTGGGCCCCTCCCACCCGTACGACCCATCACGGTCACCACTGTAAGCCCCGTTAGCTAACATTTCAAAATCAACCCAAGCCTATAAAACGAAGGTGGCCCCCTCACGTTCCCAATCTGCCCCCTCTCTCTCTTCCATTTCGCATGGCAACGGAGAGTAACCAAAATCAGAAATTTTTATTTATTTATTTATTATTATTTTATTGGCCCGCAGCTTCACAGTGAGGGAATCATGGCAATGGCAAGTAATTAATGGATTAATTATTAATGGTAACTTCCAATGGACTTTCTATGGAGAGGAGGAGAGAAATCGAATCTGGAAGCACCAATCACATTGATTAATTGATAATGATGGAAGTGAAGGGTGGGGGTGTGCGTAGGATAGTTAACGTGCGCACCTAACTGCAGATTCCTCGAAGCGCTTGAACGGCTGGCGCTGCCGGAGGACGTGGAGGTCGCCGCCGGGGCAGAACTCGGTCAGTAGGCAGAGCCACTTCGGGGAGTCCATGCTGGCGTAGAGCGACGGGAGGAACGGGTGGTCCAGCATCTCGAGGATCTCCCTCTCCGTCCTCGCCCTCCCTTCCTTGCTCCGACTCGCGAGCTCCCGCTTGTCCATGACCTTGGCCGCGAGCGGCGGCGCAGGAGGAGGAGGAGGAGGAGGTTGGGAGTCGTTGGAGGAGGCCTGGAGAGGTGGAGCGGCGGGGGAGCACTTGAGCTCCGCGAGGTAGACGGAGCCGATGTCGCCTGAGCCGAGGCGGTGGAGGAAGCGAAGGTCGGAGAGGGAGAGCTGAGGACGGAGGAGGCGGTGGGACTTGGTGGCGACGGAGGAGAATGAGCCGTGGCGGAGGAGGAGGCAACAGTGAAGGTGGCCTCGGAGCTGGAGCTGGTGCTCCGGTGGATCTCGGCGGTGGTTGTGGTGGTGGCCGTGGAGGTGAAGCTCAGACTCTGGAGATCGTCAGCTAAGTCGTCGAGCCACGGCTCCATTGTTAGAACGAGAGGAGAGGGCTGTCGAGTGCGGAGGGGGAAGGGAAGAAGGCTAATGGAAATATGAAGAGGCGGAGTAAGGAATAAGAGTGGGGAAGAAGAAGCCATTCGTTCCGTTCCTGCTCCCGGCGCACCGTGAGCCCAAGCGATGATATTAGCATTCAACTCCTGGCGTACGATACACCTGGAGTTGGAACAGATTGCACGGTTGATAGGACCTGGGCCGGAAAGAGAAGATAAGTTGGGCCACGTGAGTAGGGAGATTGGGGGCCCATATAAAGGGAGGATTGGATCTTAGCATGCAAAAATATTGGGGACAAGTAATTGATGGGCCTCTTTCATGGCAAGACAATGTTGGTATATGTCTTTTGTACCTTTTTGATCGAGAGGTAATTTGTATGTCTTTTGCACCTACATGGCTTATATAACCCATAACCAATAATAGCAATTCTTGGATGGAGAATATTAAGGAGGAAGAAGAAACTCGTCTAATATATGTTGGTGATCGATTACTCTTATAATTTGTTTGAACCTTGAACGAAGGAGGGTTATAGAGAGTGGGTTATTATGTAAGTTGTTAGGTTGATTCACTCAAATGTTTTCATAGAATGAGAAAATATGAAATTTAAACCCCTACAAAACATATAAATATTTGTACATGATTTTGAATCGAGAACCGTATGGAAATTCTGATATAATGTATACAAAAAGGGAAATGATGTGGATATATTTGTGTTTGCAAGCAATTCAATATTAGATCGGGATTCTCAGAGACAGGTCAATATTGTTGACGATAACATGTTGTTATCGGAAGAATATTTCACAAAATTACAAAAACTATGGACCTTCCGCTTTTTATATTATTGAAGAGAAGTTGCCATTGCCACTAGTCTATACACCGATCCTTGAAATTTAAAATCAGTCATGATCCAATTATGACGTAGTTCTCCTTTTTTCTCTTCGAATCCACTAAACTCAGGCCTTTTTTATGTATCCCAATGGGTTCATCTTTCAAGGGTTTATGATATATATGGTGGGCCGACAACAAGAATAATTTTCGCATTTGGGCCGTTTCTAGTAAAGTTGCTTTTTTGCTACTATTTTGGGTCAATATAGACTCTGGTGAAGTAGTTTCTTTAATAATTTATATTTTGTATATTTAGCCCATCAAAAAAAATGTATCGATATATTCTGCTTTTTAATTTCTCATCATTTTCTTTTTTCCGGATCCACTTGTAAACAATCTGCCATGAGTTGGATATTTGATTTACGCACGCTCGTTGATCCAACCAAAAGGGAAAAAAAAAATCAATCCTGGTTTAAAATGGAGCCATATAGAATATTGATTATCAAACTTTGTTGTCAAACGAGTAGTGTGATAAATAAGTCGAATGATCGATCGAAGATATGAAAAAGTGATGATGCGTGCATACATAGAGAAAATTAATCTTCACCGTATGATGTTTAATTGCGTAACCAAATATATGGTGAAGAAGAAGGTTTAAAACGTAGTAGAATAGAGCAAAAAATGTTAATATTAGGAAATTATCAAAGGAAACCCTAATATGCTGGCCGCCTTCCAAGCAAAAGGAGAAGAAATAAAATTTGCTTGGATTTATACATATCTCCCTCTTTTTTTTGGGGGGGGGGGGGGGGGTTTGGTCATCGATAGATCTCCAATTCTAGAGCCATCATCATTGCAAATTAATCAAAAGCATTCCCTTTTGCTTTGTTTAGGGCATCATGACACTTCAAGGTTCATGAATTAATGTAATAATTTTTTATAAATTAATGTTAATGTGGAGAGACAACCCTGTGCTATTCTCCTGTGTTCTTTTACCCTCCTTTCACGACTAACATGCCGGGCCGACTTTGTTTTTCTCGTTGAGTATGTATATTAATGTGAACGGTTAGTATTTTTATCGGTACGTAACTGCTTATTGAAAGTATATTAACTTATACAAAGAAGTACTTGTCGATTATCATGATCAATGATAGGTGTGCCGTGTGTATATGTATGGACGGTTATGTGTCCATGTTTACCAAACGTGGGGTTTTATAATGATGTAGAGCTAATTAATTTCATCAAGAAAATTTTAAAAAAAAAACAAAAAACAAAGGTAGACGGACGTGAAGAAAACGCACGATCATTAATATATTATTGGAAAAAATATAATTTTAGTATCATAAATTTAATCACTTTTCTATTTTCATCGTATTTTATTTTATTTTCTATTTTCATCATTTACCTTTTGTTATTTTTCTATTTTGATCATTCAGTTACTTTCACTGTGAATTTTGCTGACTTGGATTCCAATTAGATGCTTACCTAGGATAAATTAAGACAGGTCGACAATGCCAACGTAAAAAGAAAGCCTAAATCAGTAAAGGAATATTTAAAATAAATATAGAAAATAAATTCTTCTCTCATCTTCTTCCTCATCGGCTCCTCCTTATTATTCTTCCCCAACTAATTTGTCCCATCTCATAGCCCACGGACATAACAAAGGACGTGAGAAGAGCTTTCTAGGGGTGTGCGTGGGTACATGATAGATTTGGAACTGGTTGGACCCTACCATAACGGGTAGGTTTTAGGTAGTTCCAATTAGAAACGTGGTAGGATTTGGGTAGGAAAATTGAGAACCGATGAATTCTGATTCATATTTATAGGGTATCCTGAATCAAAAACTGAAACCAGTACTCGGAACCAGATGACATTATTAAAAAAAAAAGAGTAAAGCTCAACTCCGTGCGACTGTTTCTGGACTTCGAAATCCCTAATCTGCTCTGCCCAGTCTCCTTCGTCTCTGACTTTCCAAGGCTGCCTAGTCCCCTCTATTTTCGACTCTCCTTCAAGCTCTCTAAGGCACCATGCGAGGGTTTCCTTTTCTCTTCCTCTTCTCCAAAACCCTAGCAATTGACTGTTGCTTCCTCTGGCCATTCTCTGGTAGACTGGTACGAATCCATCCTCTAGTAGGAAATCCATCCTCGACGTGCTCTCTTTCGCGACGGTGCTTCCTCTGGCCATCCTCTAGTACGAATCCATCCTCTGAGCGCTCTCTTCCCCGGCGGCGCCTCCTCTGGTGCGAATCCATCCTCCGAGTGCTATCTTCCTCGGCGGCGCCTTCTCTGTCCATCCTCTGGTACGAATCCATGCGTCTCGCGAGTTCTTACGTCTTGTTAAAAGCTCTTATGCAACTGAAGAGCAGTAATTCGTTAATTGAACGAATCAACTCCATCTATTAGGTCCCGATCCCATGGCTGCTATTTGTCTTGGTCAATTCATAGACATGAGCATGCGCATTTGTTTCATTTACGCAAGTTTTGGCATGACGAATTGGATCAAGCAATCTGCTTTGCGCTGATCTAGAGGAAGTCTTTGTTGTTTGATTGAGTTAGACAGTCGGTACTTCCCGATTCCTACCTACTGGGATTGCTAATTAATCGATGATTGATATGATTATTTGCTTAAATATTTAATTGCCGTGATTACTGATTATGGATTGTATATTTTGATTTTATTTAGCGAGATAAAAAAATTTACAAGTTCCAACATGATTCAACATGGTAGGGTCTGATTTAAAAATCTTGGAACCGGTCCCTTACATGATAAGGTATGAGTATCATGAATAAAACAAGGTACCCGGAAAAACCGATCACGCTTGAGCTTTCCTACTTCATATCAACCACCACAGAGCAACATCCAGTGCCCTTTGCCGCTGCTCGTGGTTGTCGGTGTCGTTCTTCCTCCTCCGGCGGCAAGGCCCCCTCCTGTCTTCCGTCATCAATTCTATGTTGCTCAGTTCCTCGATCAATGCTACCTCATAGCCTTCCAATGGATCCACAACGACATATCTATCTCTCATTCTCCTTAGAAACTCACGAATTGAGTTTCTCTCCCATAGAATCTCGATCTAATATCAGTTTGATTATGTCTGTTGGTTCTAATTCTCTTTCTCGGCTGAAATCTCGAACTTATATGCTGTTTCGTTAAAATAATTAACCCGAATTTTATCCGAAAATTCCCCGATTTGGGTTTTATTTTTTCAAGACCATTTGTAACATCGCACATTAGGATTTTCTAATGTAAGATCTCCAGAAAGTAAATACTCCCGCTCCCTCTCCCTCTACCTCTACGGTAGTACTGAAGGGGACAGATCGAAAATGATGGTCCTTAAACGAACTAACAACAATGAGAAGAATCGGGGATTTTTGGAATTTCAGAATAATCGGGGAGCTATTAATAAATTTATCATTTTACAAAGTCCTCCCATTTTTCCCTCGTATTTATTTATTTATTTATTTTAAAATTTTGGTGGGTCCAAGGCTTCGAGCGAAGCTGTACGAGGGGGGAGAGAGAGAGAGAGAGAAACAGAGCATCTTTTTCGCCTCCGTTTTTCCGCCATTTTCATTTCAGAGAAAGGAATAGTGCCTTTTGCTTTGCTTTTCACTGGGGAGAAGAAGCGGAGAGGAACAGAGCAGTACGATACGCAGAGACAGACAAGAAGAAGAGAGGAGAGAGAGAGAGAGGGGGGGGTAGAGGGTAGAGGGTAGAGCAGAGCAGAGCAGCAGAGGCTTCTCGTCTCTCTCGTGAGCTTTCAATCAATTTCCTTGAAAAAATTTCACGCCTTTTTTTCCCACTCTCTTTCCTCATTCAACTCCCCCCTTCTCTCTCCCGTGCCCCCCCCCCCCCCCCCCTTAAGCTCCCCCCACCCAACCAACAACATAAAGCAAAATACCCAGCCAAAAAAATCTCACCTTTTCTTTGAATTCCACCTCCTCCGTACAACAGGGCCGAACCCTAGATTTCTTTTCCATTTCGCAGTGGGGAGAGATCGGTTCCTGCTCCTGCCTGCTGGAGCTTTCTGGTATTTCTTGCTTCAGGTGGGCCTTCTGTTTCTTCTTTCACTTTCCCGTTTGGGATTTCTTTGTTGTTTGTTATGTTTGGAAAATCATTTCTTTGGTTTGCTGTCCTAAGATTGTTCTTTCCTCAATGGATGGTTTCTGGTTCTTATCAAGAATGCCTCTTGAGTGGCCTTTTTTAAGGATGGAACTAAAATTCAGGTGCTTTTTGAAGTCTTTGTATAGTAAAATGAATCTTATACCTTTGTCTGAAACTTTATGGCGTGAGTGGTAGATTTTGTCCGCTCTCCTCGTTTTGTTAATGAATCAGCTTTTTCTGTTTAAGCTATGTACAATCTGGTCAAAAAATAAATAAATTATGAGGCATGTACTATGTGGATGGACTGGTTGTGGCAACTGATTGATATGATCTACGGGTTTGTTTTCACTTGTTGTCTCCTTGTCTTCTTTAAGAATCTTGGGTCGAAATCGGGACCTGTTCCTTGATTCTTAGGATTCATGTCTACTCTATGTTCCTTTTCCCTTTTTTGCTGAGAAAATGTTAGGTGGCCACGTTCCATCAGAGTGGTTTGTATAAGTCCCATTTAGAATCTGTCAAATCATCCTGATGAAGCCTACAACTTTCGCCTTCATTCGAAATTTGTTTCGGAGTTAATAATGCCTGCTTGGGATCATTGGATGACGACCACCTAATATGCACATAATTTCCTTGGCTGGCATAATGAAGTCCCACATTTCTCATTACTTTTTGGAAAATGTAGCTGTATTTACACTCAACTGAGAAATTTTGGGTGGAAGTTGTTATTTGATATGGATTTGAAGCGAAGGAATGCCCTTTAGTTGCCTCATGGGTGGGTTAACATCCATGCTATCCTTGTAGAAGTATAAGTAGATTAAAATTTTCTGCCACATCATAAAGTTGTAAATTTATTATTCCTTTTATTTTGGGATTAATAAGTCTGCATAAGACCTTTTATGTGACATTTAATAATTACCGGACTATATAATCCTGAAAGATTTCGATTTTGGCAGGATCTGATGCATCATGTTGAAATTGGTAAAGGAATCATAATAAGCCATGTATATCGGATGATCGGTATGATTAGAGAGAATTCTGTTGTTATCCCCTACTTGAAGGATATCCTCATCTCCATCCTCAATGATTCTTTGGAACTGGGTTAGCGTATATCTTCTGGGAGCTCTCTCTTTTATGTGAATACCAATGAATCAACTAGAGATGCCTTCAACTTCCAGCACGTGTGAAATCACCGAATCAACTGAAGAATTAGAGGGAGCGAGAAGTATATGCCCTCAGAGTTCAGAAAGTAAGTTCTCGATTGAGGATGATATTAATCGTCTTTTCGAGTCCATCAACATCAGAGCTTCTAGTCGTGCTTCCGGTAGAGACTCCCTATGCAAGAATGCCTCGAAGAGACCTATTCGAGGCAGTTCATCTCCAGCATCAGGAATTGGGATCTCAGAACCGGTGAGTCTGAAACAGGCTCTTAGAGGCTTATGCATATCTCAGGCTTCAGAAATGGCTGCCATGAAGAGATTGTCAAAGCCCACAAATTTCGGGGGCCACTCAGAGGCAGGAACAATCAAGAGGTTATACAGGGCAGTAGTGGTTGAGACCAATCATTCAGGAGTTCCTTTAAATGAAGGTAGAGGTAACGTGGTGGAAATCTCACTTGTACCAGAAGGGATCTGTTCCAGTTCTTCAGATCAAAGTGATGCTCGTGTTCTGTCTTCAGAGGCAGTGGCGGAGAAGGAAAAATATTTGGCAACTGAATCTCAGGGTGAAGAATCAAAGGAAGAGATAGGGAAGATGCAACCTGTAAAATCTCCAATCGTTCGCATAAGTGGAACTGTTCCCGAACATGAAGTTCCTACGAAATCAACTGTTAGTGGTGTGGAAAAGGGCCATTCCATCAGGAATCATGTTAGCAAATCGACTATTGACAGGCCCCGACTACTCAGGCCAGTCTTCAGTAACAAGAGTTTCATCAAGAAGAAGCTAAAGCATGACTCCAGTTCTGCTTCCGGCTGCTCTAGTCCATCTACTATTCAAAAGTTTGATGAATATGTAGGCCCGACTGCAGATGATGACATGGCCGTGGAAGCAGACTGTCTCAAGGATAGCCGCATTCGAGATATGGAAATAAAAGATGATGAAAATCCTTCAAATACTGCAACTTGCAATGCCGGAACCAGGACAAATCATTCCCTTGCAAGAGTTGACGAGAGGTCTGGATCAAAAGGGAAGGGGGAGCTCTCTCAGAGCTCAAAGAGTAGCATTGGAGATCACAGTAGCACCACCACCACCAGCTCAAGTGAATCGAGCAACCTCAGTAGCTCAAGCCGTGGGAGTGGGAGCAGGCCCCACATGTCCAAAGACCTGAGGTGGGAAGCCATTAAGTCCACCGAGAGAAGCCATGGAGCCGTAAATCTAAGGCAATTTAAGCTGCTGAAGAAGCTAGGCTGCGGCGATATTGGAACTGTTTACCTTGCAGAGTTGATAGGGACAAACTGCTTGTTTGCTCTGAAGGTTATGGACTGTGATTTCTTGAAGACGAGGAAGAAGATGCTCAGGGCACAGACTGAGAAAGAGATAATGCAGATGCTCGATCACCCTTTTCTCCCGACTTTATATTATCATTTCTCAATGGAGAAGCTCTCATGCTTGGTTATGGAGTACTGCCCTGGCGGAGATCTGCATGTGCTAAGGCAGAAGCAACCTGCTAGGTGTTTCTCTGAACAGGCAGCAAGGTGGGTTCTCCTCTCACAGCCTTAGTAATTAGCCTTATTGGTTATAGAACAGTTTCGAGCCTTAAATATTCTTAGTTTTCAATCCTTTCCGAGCAATATTTACTGAGTTGCTGCTGTGAATACAGATTCTATGTTGCTGAAGTCCTCCTTGCATTGGAATACTTGCACATGCTTGGTGTTGTCTATCGGGATTTAAAACCTGAAAACATTCTCATTCGAGAAGACGGACACATAATGCTCTCAGACTTTGACCTCTCCCTTCGATGTGCTGTTAACCCAGTCCTCGTAACTTCATCTCTACCTGAAAAAACTGCGCCGCCCAAAAAAGTCTCAAGCCCATGCACTGAATCGAGCTGTGTGGATCCCTTTTGCCTCCACCCGTCATGGCAAGTCCCTTGCTTTACTCCTAGACTTCTGTCAGTTGCTTCGAAGAGCCGGAAGATGAAATCTGATATAGGTTCCCAAGTGAGCCCTCTGCCCCAGCTTGTCGTGGAGCCCACAAGCGCAAGATCGAACTCCTTCGTTGGGACCCATGAATACCTCGCCCCAGAGATCATCAAAGGGGAGGGTCACGGGAGCTCAGTCGATTGGTGGACTTTCGGAATCTTTCTGTTCGAGCTTCTCTATGGGAGGACACCCTTCAAGGGCCTGAGCAACGATGAGACTCTGTCCAATGTCGTCTCGCGGAGCCTCAAGTTCCCTGGCAATCCGATTGTCAGTTTCCATGCAAGGGACTTGATCAGAGGGCTGCTGGTTAAAGACCCCGAGAACCGGCTGGGGTCAATAAAAGGGGCTGCTGAGATTAAGCAGCACGCTTTCTTCGAAGGCCTCAATTGGGCTCTCATACGATGTGCCGTGCCACCAGAGCTTCCGGTGGCCAAGGAAACTCCCTATGCAGAGGAGATAATGGGATTCGAGGTGTTTTGACTCAGGTCTCTATACTCTACAAAGATGATGTGCAATTTTCAACTCGAGACTTCTGATCACTGTAACTTATAAAGTATCGGTATACGTATATATACATAGCATGTTGTGTACATACAGTGTAGAAAATCGAACGGCTTTGTTGTTCACTGATTCCGACGGTGTGGCAGTTCAGTTAGAGATGATTGGGGAGGGGGGTGACAGTGCTGAAACATGTGTTCTCTGGTCTGCAGGTGTGACTCAGCGAATGTTATGGAATTTGACTTTGGTGAGTGGCATTTTTGGTCTAAAATGGGAAAGTACGATGGGCTAAATTCGGAAATCGTCAAAATGTGGGGTTCTGATGCATTTTTTGCTAAGATGGAAAACGGGAAAAAAAAAAAAAAACAGAAAAAGAAAATTATTTTTTGCTTCTCTCATTCCTCACTCTCCTGTCCGGACGGAAAGGAAAAGGAAAAAGAAAAGGAAAGAAAACATGAACAGCACCAGACTCTCCACGCATTCTCCATATTTACGCTTCTGCCACTGCTCCCTCTCTCTCCCTCTGCATTCCCAATTCGTCGCTCTTCTCCATCTACGTCAATACCCTTCTCCCCGCAAGCTCGCTCCTTTGAGAGCTCCCGACAGGACCCACAAGTCGGATTCTTGGTGCAGGCCCTCCATTTCTTCATCAATGGCATCTTCAACCCCGCCCACCCAAGCTGAGGCCAGACCCTTCTCGGTCCTGTTCGTGTGCCTCGGGAATATCTGCAGGAGCCCTGCAGCCGAGGGCGTGTTTAGGGACATTGTCAAGAAGAGGGGCCTGGACTCCAAGTTCGAGATCGATTCTGCGGGTACAATCGGGTATCATGAGGTAATGACTGAAGTACATATCGATGCATTTGTATATTGATATTAACAACGTGTTGATGAAGTTGACTCCATCAGTCATAGTTATCTTAGGGATCAAACTCCTATTTGTATTGTCTATGGGGTGCCTAATTTTTGTCTGACGAACTGACCCGAATCGAATGGGAGTGTCAATAAATGCTCAAAGAGGATTTCCCATGGCAAAGTTATTTTAAAGTTGTGAACTGTGTAGACATGGAATGCAAATGGTTTTGAAAAGCTATGAAGAGTTTCTGGAAGAAATGTTGAAAGTAGTGGCATTGTGATGATTTGGGTCTGAATGGACCACAGGGTTCGGTTGGTTGTGAAGGGTCTTGATTAATGTGGGACATTCATTTTAACTTTTTCAGTTAAAAGCCGAAGGTTATGTCGACAAGAGCTGTAACATTGTCGGCAACACATTTTTTATCGAGAAAATGATCCTATAGACTCACATTTGTATTGCTGGTAAAGGGTAATTTAGCAGATCCGAGAATGAGAGCAGCAGCTAAAAAGCGTGGTATCGAGATAACATCCATATCGAGGCCGATTCAGCCATCCGATTTCCGAAACTTTGATCTCATCCTTGCAATGGATAAGCAAAACAGGGGTACGCATAGTTTAAAGTTATAGCTTCTGAAGGATTCTGTTTGCCTGGGGATTCATGTGATTGAAATCTGAGTTGACTCTTCATGTTCTTGTTTGCACTCATGGGTATTTGTTGGTTTGTGCAGAGGATATACTGGGGGCGTTTGAACGGTGGAAATTCAGAGAGACCCTTCCTGATGATGCTCATAAGAAGGTTAGTTTAAAGATTTTGCATGTACGAAGGTACCTGCATCAATATATCATAGGCTGCATGTTCAATTGGATTTGGTTTTCTGAATATGCAGGTTAAATTGATGTGCTCGTATTGCAAGAAGCATACCGACAATGAAGTGCCAGATCCTTATTATGGGGGGCCTCAGGGATTCGAAAAGGTAACACTAATTATCTGTCTTAACCACCGGTAGGTTGTATTTAGCAGAAATCCTCTGAAACATCCATGAAAAAGACTACGTAAGAAATCAGATACTATCTGCCGTCAGGCAGTAGTGGTCAAAAGACACTTCCTTTCTTAGCAGCATCGAGAAGCCTATGCTGAGGAAATGATGTGCGTCTTCACCTTTGCTGATTGCAGGTTTTAGATCTGCTCGAAGATGCCTGTGAATCGTTGTTAGACAGCATCTTGGCCGAGAGCAACAGTTGATTGGATCCTCAAACCTGTCACAGCTTCTGGAATTAGATGCAATATGTTCACTTCAAAAAGCGGATTTTAGCATTTCTACAAAGAGATACAAGGCGTTGTACAATGCCGTGAAACTTGCTTGTCTATTGTGTCGATATTCCGGGAATCCTGCCTAGTATAATATTATTCGTACAATGCTGTCCTCACTACAAATAACATTCTATATTAGAGAATTTACAAGACTTTGTATTTCAACTTTGGGTATATCATATTACAAGGGGTGAAAATACAAAATCTCAGGCATCTTTTACAAGGTCAACTGCTACATACGTTGTCCTGATTATGTAATTATCTTACAGAAAATGTACAGTGCAAGAGTAATTGTCAAGCTGCCCGTGCATGTAAGGGTCTCATGATCGGGAAGATTCTAACCTTGACCAGATCTGAAAAGGATCGTTTAAATCGGATCAATCATAACTGGATTTACAGCAATCACTGCCCTTGATTGACCCAATATAGAAGTTCTCCTTTCTGGACCAGCTCCTGGTTAGAGTTTCCCCCATAATTTAAATCTTTCAACATGCCTACTTTCCGGATGCAAAATTTCGAGCAACTGGATGTTGCTTCAAATGATGAACCTCTTTTTGATACCCTTACTTCCACGTTGTCTTCTCGGGTTGGCACTGATCATGCATGAGAAGGCATTCATGAGTTCACTATCCTCTTCATTTATGAGGATCTTTGCCGCATTTGGGTTGGCGAGAAGAAGCTTAGACACGAGGTAGCCTGCGATCGACCAAGTCTGAAAGAGGCGAGCCTGCTTCCCAATGAATCTTGCTCTCTTGGTGTCGTAATATTCGGGCCACTTGTCCTTGGATATTCGTCTTTCAGCAATCCTCACGGCATTTTCAGCAATCTCGGGCCTGTTCATCTTTATGCATGCCACAGTGAGCTGTTACAACACCCAAAATTGAACTGGAATCAGGTTTTGTAACTTGGATAAACCTAAATAAATGAAGCTGCCACAGCCTTTTCCACCTTAACCACTTGAAATTTAGATTCAACTTTCATAGACATGACACAAGTAAACCAAAGAGTCCTCCCCAGCTGAGACGAGTTTTGACCGATGCTACCAACTAAAAGCACCTTGCCTGAGGTCACAGAATACTAACCTGCCATAGCAAAGTTGGCCAAGAGCCTCCATTGTGATAGGACCATGGGCTGCACCCAGAATAAATATCTTAAACATAAGAAGCTATATAGATGTGAGAAACTGCAATATTTAAATGAATGACAGGTTTTTACGTGTTCTTGGGATCACTGCCTGTGATAATCCGCCATTCCTGGCCTTCAAGGGCGGGATAACATATCTTAAATGGCATCTCTGCCACAAGTTCTGCCCATTTTGCTTCAATCAGATCTAATATGGCATGTGACTGTTCAAGAGTCGCAAGGCTGCTTACAACTGACCATAAGTTCCCGAGAGAGAAGAAACGGAAGTCCATGTGAGCCGGCTGGAGGTTTCCAATTAAGTAACCGCCCCTTCTCGGCATAAATTCCACCAGCCAATGAGGGATCTGATCAGGATATATGTTGAACTTATTAACTGCATCATACGAATATTCCTCTGTGTTGTAACGGTAGATCTCATTGAGTTTCTTCATATCAATCCAGTAGTACTCTCTTATGTGGAAAGATAATGCGACTAGACGATTGTTAAGTGCACGAATGAGGTCAGCTGACCCGTCCTCAGGAGCAAGCATCTCACGTGCACAGAGCAATGCTGAATAAAACAATGCCTGCAAAGGACAAATATAAAGCATCTTAACACATAGCTACGTAGAACATGGATTCTTCAATGACAGGATAATTGCGAAGCACCTCATAATGTAATCATGCATTGATTAGATGCATCAATGTTCATCACATGATTCACATCTGAATTGTAACTTGACCATCAGCTGCAAAATATGTGGAGCATCAGAAACAATTATACCTGAATCTCTAGAGGATGGCCGTGGATTCCGATGCGGCGATCTATCATGCAAGAACCATCAGTCACCAGCAATGTCGGGAACATATCAAAGCCATCAGCTAGACACAGCTTTAAAATCATCTTAATCCCAGTTTGTACATCAACTCTCTCTTGAACTGTCAGATCTCCAGAGCACTTTCCATATGCTCGTAACAATATAATCCACCAGAGTCCTGAATCAACCGGCGCAACCCTGCCAATTGCTGCCTCACCGAAGTCAGGATCTAATACTTCTTCTGTTGCAGAATCATCGCCATCAAGATGAACAATCCGCACTTTGAAGCTTGCTGGCATCAGACCCTGACCCGGGCTATGGCAGTCCATGGTTTTCTCCCAGCTCTGTCAGAACAATGTTAATTTCTAATATAGCATCAATAGTATTTTTGAAGAAACGAAGTACGAAAGGAATGATTTCCTCATAATTCAGCTGAGTAATTTGAAAAGAAAGCAAAAGGACAATCTAGTACCTGCAACTGCAGGGTGTGGAGGATGAAGTTCCTGACAATATCGTATTCTCCCTTAAGAAGGAAGGCTATCCCAGAGGGTACAAAATCACGGATGAAAACCTGATCATAATTGAGGATGCTAGGACAGCTGGGGTCATTAGCAGCGATGGTTCCAACAGGATTGTTACAGTAACTAACAATTGAATCCCGTAGAAGATCCCAAGCTTCATCCTCAATTGATTCAGAATGAACCCTTCGCACCTTAACTGTATCTGGCACGACATGAGCAGCCTTCAATGATGACCCTTCATTTTCACGTCCTATGTGTTGTTTCAACTCGGACTCTCGAATCTTTTGTGCTTTGACCATGCCATTTATGGGGACTGATGTATGCAGCCCTCCTTCCTCTGCAAACAAGCCGCCAACACTTTCAGTCCGTTGACATTTACAAATCAAGGATTTGAATCCGTCAACTCTACTCTTCCTCCAGTGAATGCCACCGCCATTGAAAAGCAAGCTAACCCGGTTCCGATACCTTAAATTCTTTTCGCTCCTATCCAAAGAGAGTCTTGCTTTATGTCTTCCACTAAAACCATTCGCATGACCCAAAGAAGCATACTCGGACTGGAGCCGAGGGGAAGAACAGCTAATGACTTGCAGAACTCCTTCTGGAGTCGGTACAGACATGATGGAAGCAACACCTTCAAGCAGCAACCCTTAGAAGCCAAACTCTGTTACACTCTTTATGTATACCGAAAGCAGAGATATCGTACATCAGACCACCAAAAAAATATCTTTCATGGCTACATGGACTTCAAACAATCAAGTGGAGCTAAGAACATGCAATTCAAGGGATTGACTTCAACAAGGCTCGGAAAGTCTAGTTGAGTTTCCTACACTAACTTCGATACTACCTCATCAGGTAACGACTTTGATAAGTCAACTTGCCATTGATTGAACTCAGCACCGTATAATGAAACTGAACTACTGCAAATACAATCACTTCCGGGAACCGCGAAAGACTTCACTTACTCTTCTCCTTCTCAGCAGGGAAACGGAGTTGGCGGAGAGTTTCCTCCCTCGGTCGATAAACAGAGTTCAGTTCAGTGGATGCCTATGGCTAATTTCAGCTTTGATGAAGCGAAGCAAGCAGGTCGCCTCTTCTCTTCTAGACTTCCGCCATGGCTATTCTGCTTCTGCGTGTAATCCAAGGCTCTTCTAGTCCTTCCTCGCGATCCAAACAGAAAAAAAGTGAGAAGAGAAGACCGCCACTTATTGCTGAGAATACTGGGCTGGGCCCTCCCTATATGAGCCCAAAATCTCAGTGGGCTCAGCCCATTAGTACCCCTGTACCAACTTCTGTCCAATAATATTTCGTCCTCCAATGGGGGTCATCACAGTTCGGGTTGGGTCGTTTCCGGATAAAATTTCGGGGCACCGAAATTTATAATAATAATAATAAACCGACCCTTACGAGCAGAGTCTTTCTTTGTTCGATTCTCGAATTACCGGGTAAACACAAAATTAGAAACCTTTACAGGTACAATTTTTCTCTATTCGATTCTCGGGTGACCGTGTAAATACAACATTCAAAACTAAATCAAACCGCATAAATACAAAATTCAAAACTAAATCAAACGAATACGTTCTAAGACAGAATTAATAGCAAAGTTTGATCACCAAATTCCAAAAATAAAACCTTTCATTACAGACTCGATATCTCAATCTGGGATTTGAAAACTATCCGAGAGGAAGAGGGAGGGACGAGGCTTGTGTTAGGCTCTGATCACTCATCAGAGAAGAAAACAATGGTTGGCTGAACTTGGGACAATGGCCTACCACATGTTGAATGTATTATGTGAACTCGGGTCGGTTTGGGGAATTCGGATTTTTAATCTCAGACCCATCACAATAACCAAAATGGAAACCGAACCGTGCTCTAAGAGACCTGAATATTTAGGGCACGTCAGCAACAGAAGTTCGAATAATGATTTCAACGTCATACCCAATATTAACAGAACAGCAGGGTTGCTTCT
Organism: Punica granatum; assembly: GCF_007655135.1. Lineage (NCBI taxonomy): Eukaryota > Viridiplantae > Streptophyta > Magnoliopsida > Myrtales > Lythraceae > Punica > Punica granatum. The sequence continues at coordinate 26,325,809 of NC_045132.1, forward strand.
TTGGCCTGATGAGTCATATGGACAACACTGAATCTCGTTACAACATTTCACAACCTAATTTCTACTGCTATTGACCTAAGTTGGATCTTCTGAAAGAATGGTCAAGTATAATCCCACCCTAGATTCTACGCATCCTCCATGTTATGATCATTATCGTTGTCTCCATCATAGTACTCGTCATCCCGTTGAATGTGCTTGTCTTGGGTGTGCTCTGAAAATGAGATATTTTGAAAGTCAAAAGTGGAGATTGGAAAATACTTGTCCGGCGCATGTAAATATATGGATGGCTAGAAGCTTTCCACTTACGATCTACTCGTTCATCAAGGTTCTGCTTGTCTTCATCGAAGTCGGGAATGTAGAAGTCTGGAGGGACCTGCAGCAGGGAAAGAACCATCTATCTCAATCGATGTTATTGAAAGAAATCAAACCTCCAGCAACAAATCATAAGAATACACAACTGACTACAAAATATTTGCAGGAAATTATTGCTCGAAAATCTCTGTGATCAATCCTACACCAGAAAAGCCTATTTCCACATAGAATTTCCAATTTCTTTTCAACTTGAAGAATATAGGTCTCATCTTTGATCAAGTAAACAGTTCAAAGATTGGGGAACAGAGGAGCTGCAACAGATCTTAGATCTGGTACACAGTTCGTCTAAATTGGAAGTCAACTTAAATATAGAAAAACGACGACAAAAAATAAATAAATCTAAGCTCAACGTTGCTACCTCTTGCATCTGCACACTTGGAGCATGCTGAATGTTTCGAAGATTCTCCAAGACTTGCATTTTGATTGTGCCAACATAGGATTTGCTATTCAGGTTCTCCTGCTCAAGTAACCAAGAGGAATGGAAGAAAATGAATATAAACTCTCACAGGCACACAGTTCCTGTTAATCAGAAATTAGAAACTCCAGTAACATACTATATGCCAGTGAGGAATCTTCAGCGAGTAATCTGGAGCAAAATACTTTATGTACTCATTATCTGGAATTTCTGCCAATCAAGATGAAGAGAAAATACAAATGAAGTAAGAAGAAAGTCTCATGATGATAGAAGCAGTACAGTTTAGCAATTCTTTCCTTCTAACTAAATTACCATTTGGAAGCTCTGACTCTAACAGAACTCCTGTTTCAAAAGTCCAACATCGAGCTACATTCTCCTTCGTGTATCCACCACCCCCAGTAACCTGAAAAACATAATATCTAAGCTCAGAAAATTGCACGAGCATGTTTGGTTGGGGGTGGCTTGGGAGGATTGCTTTTTAATGAAGGAGAGAGATAGAACGAGAGATTTGACATACCAGCAAGGGCAGATTAAATTTCTTCACAATTCTAACACACTCAGCATGTCCTGTGAAAAATTAAAGATGCACCATAATCAGTCCCCTTAATCAAGCAAGGATCCTTATAAGATAACAGCTCAAGAAATAGAACTCTGCTCATCTAATACTGAGATAGAGAAGGATAAGAATACAAGGAGATATCCACCATCAATCGACAGATTGAAGCAACCCAAGCGATCACCAGCAAGTGAATCTGCACCACATTGGAGGACAATTGCACCAGGTTGATAAATTTCAACAACCTTCGATATTATCTGCATAATGAGAATGGGATTAATACACTTAATTTGTGAAGCCACAATTGAAGGGGCGCAATTTCCAAAGTAAAAGTGATTTTTACCAGAACTTACAGTCTTGAAAAGCCGGGTGAAGCTGGCATCATCTATTCCATCCTTGAGTGGGACATTAATAGCATAGAACTTCCCTTCTCTTTCTCCTACTTCCTTTGATCAATATTATTGAGAAAAATAAATTCGTTGATTCAACTCCATATTGACTTACGAAAAATGCAGAATAGAAACACGGGCAGCAAAGAAAAAATTTTAGATTACCTTAACATCACCAGTTCCAGGAAAGAACATATCTCCGAACTTATGGAAGCTGACAGTCATCACCCTGCCATAGCCACCCAAACTGTATGATTTTCAAATAACAAAATGAAAGAGTACGGCACAGGAAGTAGGCTAAACAGATAATTATTCAATTTGGCATTTCAGGTTTTCTCCCGATAATGAGCTATTAAACTTTTTTTTTTTTGGCTAATAGCAATTCAGCTACCTGTCTGTGAAATAAAAAGCTTCTTCCACACCATCACCGTGATGCACATCTATGTCAATATACAGAACTCGAGCATGATGTTTGAGCAGTTCCAAGATCCCGAGAACAAGGTCGTTGATGTAACAGAATCCCGATGCCTGACACTTCTTGGCATGGTGTAAACCACCAGCCCAATTTATAGCTATATCACAAAGTTGATTGTTCAATCTTCTTGCAGCATCTACAAGGTAGATATTATCATCAGTGCCCGCAAATTGAGAAAATCCAATTTGGCCAAGAAAAAATGGTAACATCAAATAAAAATTTAACATTACCTACTGTCCCACCAGCATATATCTGGCAAAATTCGAATAGGTTCTCGAAGACGGGACAATCTTCTCCAAGATTATCTGGTGCAGAAGAAGAGACCATGCTCACGAAGGTAAAATTATAGTGAAATGATTGAAATTAAAATGTTCGTTGCAGAAGTTGCATGCATATGGAATTTCTCAATTTTATTCAACATTCGCAAAGCACAAAAACATTACATAAGATACAGAGTGACCAGGGTGAGAAAAAGAAGCTGTGGTCAATGATGAGCTGAAGAAGACTGTCACAAGAATGCTGAAAAGATCAAGGAGAACTCAGAAACTGTAAAAAGAAGCCACTGAATGTCCAAAGAGTGTGCATTGTCAAATCGTGTCAATATTATCGGCAGAATCAAGAAAAATCAACATAAAAGTGTTTATTGCCATTACATAGATTCTCTAGCATTCGAGCAAAAAGCTTTGCCGTTCTCACAACTCAAACATACAGCTGTATATATCACCTTTCTCTGTTATACATTATTGCTATTAATCTCCTTATCTGAGGAATTCATTGAAGCACAGATATAGCATCATTTTGCTAACCACTATTGATGAAATCATGCAACAAGAATTAAAAATTTATATAAAAATGCGACTACGGGACAGAGTGTCATACATTTCATCAATTCTTCTGAGTACAAATGCTGGGTATCAGGTGTGATGCGGTGGAGGAACTCAACATAATCAGCTGAATGAAATTGGGCAAGCTCAACGGGATATGCTTTATGAGGACGCTGCAGCATTGAATAAATGTTGAGTATTATTTCCTACTTGGAGTAGTTGAACAATGGAAAATCTGGAACAGAAAAATGATGTAAACTCCATCCGCCGGCGTCTCACATAGATTTCCATCTTCTTGTGAAGCTCATAAGCAAGGACTAGATGGTGGGTCATGCAGAGCCGATGTGGCTTCATGGGATGATTTGGTCCAAAGTAAACACTGCCTACATCACCTGCAAAAAAGGTACGAACTTGAGCCAAAAACCCCGTGCCAAGTTTGATGTTTAGAAAATAAAGAATCAGAATAGAACAGCGAAAAACAATGGCACAGACTGCAGTAGCATGAAATATAGCATCGTTATAGATCATGGAATATGTTTAGTCTGCAATTGTATGAAATAACTACCCAGAGCACAAGCCTCAAAGGCAGTCGTATAGTAAAAGATGTAAAAGTAAAACCACGGAAACTAAACTGTACACCAATCATATTCGCTATTACTCACGCATACTAAACACAACATCAGAATATTCAAACGATTTGATATGATGATTAGTAGATAAGACTCATACAAGTCCAAAACCCGTACACTCCAAAGCCTCACCCTCTGTCAAAGAAGTAGATTCATGGCGATATTTTCGCATAAGGTGAGGGAATCCCTATCCAGTCTAAAGCTGAAAACTGCAAATTGAGTGTTTGGCAAATTTAGCTAAAATCGCCGGGGGACAGGATGGGACACAGCTCGGAGCAAACCACCTCAACTGTTTCTAAGACTCCATTAGAATCAAGTAAGGAAATTGTTCTCTGCTTCTGCTGACCCCATATCTTTTCCCCGGTACACTTTATCCGACAACCAAACAGAGCAACACTCATACCCGACTAGAGAACTCATCCGTGCCCAAAACAAGCAGAGGCCTAAAGTTCAACTGAAAGCTCAATTATATGTCCAGGATTTACATCGAGCTCTCGAGATCTATCACGATTTCAGCTGATATCGGCTGAAAATAGATTACGGAAAATGATGGCGGCAGAGAAGTAAGGACCAAAGGAAGGAGAGGTGAGTACCGTCGTAGAAGTAGGAGATCCTGTCCTTGGACCTCATCTCATCAATCAGTTGCAGAGCAAAAGGAGGAGGAAGAGGAAGGAGGAGGCAGGTAGCTCAGCTTTTGCTACCGAAGCTCCGCCATTGCCGCGACGGAGATTGCCGGAGGAAGGAGAGGAAATTTTCTTTCCTTTTTCCTGTACTTTTGCAATTTTCCTCATATATTATATCTGTGGGCTCCCCCAAGCCCGAGCAATTGTATGGGCCTGAAAGCCCAATAATTGGCCCTTAAAGGGCCCATTACACCTTGGGTCAGGCCCATAATCTCATGCTGTGAAGAAACTGCAAAGCGGTTATACCCGAAGGGGAGCAGCCCAGTCGATCCCCATCCCCTTTTACCCCTTCTTCGAGCCACTCGGTCGCCTTCATTTTCGTCTTCAACCTTCTTCATCTCCGAAGCTCCGATCTCTCCTCCGCCCTCAGAATCTCAGCTTCAAGTAAGCATCTTTTCTCCCTGTTTCTATTGAAACGTGCACGCGAGCTCTGTGCGCTCTAGATCGAGTCTCAGATGAGCTAGATTTCTCCTGCTCCAATCGAATATGGCGATGCTGCTTATGCTAATCGCTTCGGTTTAGCTCGATAGACCACTCTTACTCGAGCACCATCGTGTCACGCGCCATCGATGTGCCTATCTTTTTGTTTTTTATCCTGAATTTGTGGTCTTCATGCTTTTCATCTAATTTCCGAGCTGATCGAGATTGACTGATGTGCTCTGAGGACATATTGAGTTTGCATTATACCTGTATTGGCTGGAAAATGTTTGATTGCTCTCAAAATCCTGGCTTTTTTTTTTTGGTGGAGAGCTTATACTCTCATGTCTAACGAATTCTATGTGAGACCAATCTTAAGAGGATGCATCAAAATCCTGACTTTGAGCTGTTCAATCGATTGCAATCACTCGATCACAGTTAGGTTATCTGATGGAGGAGGATGGAAGGGTTTTCGGTATGAGTCCATGTGGAGCTGTTCAGTGGCTTGGTTACCACAGAAATTAGGACAACCTACGAGCAGGCTAAATTTAAATTTCCCCAAAATTATGTCCTTGGTGGCTGAGGAGTCATCTCCTTAGGAGCAGAAGTGATTTAATTTGTATTGCATGTCAACATGGTTTACCGACTTCCAGATTTATTACATAGAGAACTAGCTAGAAGTTTTTTTTATCCTTTGGTAGAAGTTCATCTCGCTGCAGAATTAAAGTTCCGGGCCTGCCCTTTGAAGTAATTGAGTAGAGAAATGGAGAATCTTGGAGCAACGATGCAGCTCTTTGAAGTAATTGAGTAGAGAAAGGTTGACGTTGCACTTTTTGGGGGTGTATAGTGATAATAGATACCGGCGATAGCTTAACTTAGCGGCCTAGATTCATTTATTCCTCGATGAAGTAACTAATCGCTCTTCATATTTTCAGAGTTCTTATGTTTTAGATGATCTTCTTTCTTCCTTCATTGCACATGTTGGGGGTGTATAGTGATAATAGATACCAGTGATAGCTTAACGTAGTGCCTAGATTCATTTATTCCTCGATGAAGTAACTAATTGCTTCATATTTGAGAGTTCTTGTGTTTTAGATGATCTTCTTTCTTCCTTATATATCCAGAGGGATCTTATCCTCTTCTCTCTCATCCTCCCTAACTTACTTTTACGTTTTTTGCTGGCCATACGCGCTTCAGCTTGTGGGCTTCATGCTTACCTTTGTCTAGTTTGCTAAGTTGCATTAATGGAAGTGCCTCACATAGATTTTCACATATACCACAGGATGACGGAGTCACCTTTCAGGCCAAGGGAGAAGCTTATTGAGAGGCAAAAGTTCTTCCAAAGCATTCACAAGCACACATACCTCAAGGGACCTTATGACAAGATCACCTCCGTCGCAATTCCTGCTGCTCTTGCGGCAACCGCAACCTTCATGATCGTGAGTCGTCTTTCTCACATCACTAACTCGTGATTCTGTTGGCAAAATTGTTCAAATTAAACTACAGAGTTTCTCCTACTGCAGTCAGGTTTTGCACAATCTGACACATACAATGGTCTTTATGCAGGCACGGGGGATCTATAACATGTCTCACGGGATCGGGAAGAAGGAATGATTCTCTGAGCAGTAGTTTGGTTAAGTCTTGGACAAAGTTATATTTCCGATTTGCCTTCTGTCTAATAATTGCATAGTTGCAGACATGTTTCCGTGCAATGGAAGCTGACAGCTTACTCTTAGGTGGCAATGTTTCTTGCTGCCTTTGATTCTTTTTGTGACATTGTGAATGAATTCCAGTACTCTGTTCCGAATCTGTGCCATGTTCTCTGTTACTGAAATTTAGTTACTCGGATGGCATTGGTCCATTGGAGCCCGAATGGGTTGCATTATCTCCCAGTGCTGATGAAAAGGTTTAGCCGAGGTTAATCTGATGGAATAATAGTCCACTTATTGTCGAAATATGGCAGATTAGACAAAACATAAACGTTTTGATTGAAAAGGGAACTGATCTTCCTAGATCGGGTACAAAACAAAGTAATCAACAAAAACTCGTGTATAATAAAAAAAAATTGCAGACTCTGGTAGATCCTATACGATCAGTTACGATAATCGATAGTTGAGATTGGAAGGTCCGCATGATCCTTCTTGAACCATATATGTAATATGCTTAGTGGGAACTGATCCACTTAAATCAACCCAGAACATAAATTTTGTGATGGGCCAGCCAGCCCAAGCCCCCTAATCGGCAAAACCTCTCTTATACAATAAAGATTAACCTCACCATGGTCCTAAATAATTGGTCGAGAGAGGGGAACATAAAGGCGCCATTTCTAGCAAATTCGATTGGGATCATGTCCGGCTTTACAAGTTTGATGCAAGTTTGGTTCGTGTCGAGCCACTCTCAAGAGATAATATGTATCCGTTCTTACTGCGAGTACGGAGTAATCTTATCGTTTGTGTTTGATTTTCATTGCAATCTTAAATGAGTACTTTTCTTCAAGGTGAGGCCGTGGCCTATTGTAGTACAGTGCTTACCGGCTCGTGATTCCCTGTTCCTTCATTTCCTGGGCAGCTGGCCTGCCCTGCCCTGCATTTTATGTGTTCGCCGAACATATGCTTAATTTGTCGCAATGCAGCAGACCAAACGTCCAAGAAGAATGCATCTTCTAATTTTAATCATAATAGACACACACACACATATATATAGCCAGGGGATGGTATATATATGTTCACTGCATGAAGCGGATATAAATATTTTCAAAAGCCGGCAGGCAGCCCATATATTTTCTGCTGATATTCTGCTCGGGTGGGATGGGGACTTGTGATCGGCACACCGTTTAGTTGATGGTGAAAAGAGCTGGGAGGAGCTCTGCGCCGTTTCTCATTATTAGTATGCGTTATTAAATGCAGGAGGGGACCCAAACACGGTACGTGGACACATTATTTACGGTATATATATCATCAAATTTCTTGATAATTTTTGCAGGCTATAACCATATGCTCAAGTATGTCTCATCACTAGACGCCTTCGAATAGATAGATAAACATGCACAAAAAATAAAAAATAAAAAAAGATATAAAAAAAACCCTTTGGTTGGTGAACTTTCTTGGACGTTTCAGCTGAAATCTGCAGCACAATATTATTAATTGCTATATCGGTTAAACCTAGGGGAACCCGGCCAACCCGTCGAGGATTCTGCGTGGTGTCATATTGAAGTTAGGGTCTCCGCTCATCAAAAAAAAAAAAAAAAGGTTAGGGTCTCTGTCGTCGGATAAGGTAATGTTGAGGTCATGTGAAAGATCGAAACATGCAGACAAAAGCGTTTGTTCATGCCCGTTACCTGCAGTATAGACTTTTTCACCTCCTGAAATTAAGCTACACATGAGTATAAGTCCTGCTTTACTTTCAAATGTTCCATCCATCGCATATTAAAATATATATATATATATATATATATATATTTTAGTTAGAATGATAATATAATATCTTCACGGGTCAATATATTATTTATAATGTTGTTGGCATTATCTTTTAAGTACTCATGCATGCAGACTGCTGTGTCCTGTATCCAGTTTTTTACTTTCTTTGGTCCACTTTGTTCGTTCTTGACCCCAAAAAAGGAAAAAATAAAAATGAATGAAATATTTGGATGGATTATGAATGCTGACTGAGTCTCTAAGCTTGACCCGTGACTTCGATTTATTCAGTACCGGTGGGCTAGCTAAGGAACTCTCTTGTGTTAAGATTCATAATTTCATAGAGTACGGCTACACTGACCCGGGTCACTGGGTCACTAGGACATGCACTCCGCATGTCGGATACGCGTGGGGCCCGCGAGCACTGCATCCAACGACGGTGAGGGGACGCGATTTCATCCTCTCCTGGGATCATGTTAGAACACCTCGATTTCATATTGTATCCCGGTTATCATTGACCTTGCGCCATATTCCATGTTCAGTACAAGTTCTAGCTAGAGTAATCTCACCAAGGATATTATCCTTGTCAATTTGACGTAACGGAACTAATTGCGATTTGTTAATTCACGCACGAATATCAGACAATAACCTTTTATTATCTGTTGATTCTACGAATACTAGAAAATAAACATTAAACTCGAATTAAATTCAAGATTGGGCAAGAGCACGAAAGCTTCAATTTTTTTAATTGATAAAAAACAATTCCCTTAACCCTAGGGTTTTACAATGCTTAAATAGAATTAAAAACGTTTAAATTGCACGAAAGACATTAACTTTTTTTAAAATTACAAAAACGTCCAAATAATATAAAAATACATGTTTGAAGTCATAAACGATGGAATTCGGCCTAAATCTCATTTTTTCACAGTCGAGGGTTATGAATTTTGTTCTGAAGGCCGTTTCCTCGAGATGGGATCGTCAGAATCTGTTCGCTCACTGATATATGTAGCTAGAGTAATCTCACCAAGGATATTATTCTTGTCAATGTCAACCCCTGTTCACTCACTGATATCTGTAGCTCCTGAGAGTGATATGAAAAGCTAATAGGCAGCTCGACTTAACCAGCTTTTTGAACTGTTTGAACCCAAGACACGAGGTCTCATTTATTAAAAATGTGAATTCAATCCGCTTGATCAAACACCACTCTTCTCGTGATTGTGCTCTGGCGAGTTTCTTCATCCACGCAATTAGAGACCAGCCGTGAATTACCGATCGGAATTCGATATCTTACCCTTCTGACCCTCGAGACGGTAGAGTTGAAATCGCGGCAGAGTGGGAGCATATATATATATATATATATAGGAGACAGTCTTTTTTCCTTTTTCTACCCAAGGTTGTTAGGCCTATAGCCATTCAAATTAGTTGGGTGCTGGATGTTGACTTCTTTCAATATAGCAAGTCTGACTACAGTGACCCCGGGTCACTTGGACACACACTCCCCGAGTCGGCTGCGCGTGGAGCCCTTGGGCACCATGGCATTCCATGGTGAGGGGATGCGGTGTTACCCTCACTGGAGGTCTTGTTAGAAATCTCCTACATACCTAAGTATAGTGGCGCTGGAATTTCATGGCCTAGAGAGTCAGTTTTCTATCTGGAGATTCGCTCCGAAGGTAACCGAGGCGCATGGGAGTTTTCTTTTGTTGTGGCAGTGTGGATACATATACCAAAGTAACAACTCAATATTTGCTACTTATATATAACTGCATGGGAGGTTTCTTTTTCTTTTTTTCATTTGTAAAGTCTCCGGGGTAGCCTGAGCATTCGGTCCCGGTTCGGGGACGAGCGAGTTCTCAATGTGATTATTGACTTGGAATCGGAGCAGTAGTGGCGTCGATTTAGGCTTGGTTTGGGAGTGCTGTTGCTGAAATAAAAGTATTGAAGTATAATTGTTGAAAAATAAATATTAATTTTAAAATAAATAAAAGCATTTGGGAGACATCAATTTGAAACTGTTGAAATAAAAATTAATGGTTAAAATGGAGAATGAATATAAATAATTTTTATAAGTACCTATTAAGATATTGGAGAAAATCACGTTTCTAATAGCAGAAATAATTCGGAAAGAATTCACCAAACACTACTTTTATTTAAAATTCAATAAAATAAGTACTTATTCAACCCATTGCACTCCCAAATCTTAAAAGGGAGGAAGTCGAGAGAAAGAGAGTGTGGAAATGGAAATTATTCCATCCGATGACCATCTAGAGATCAGAAATTATTAGGCCGGTTCTTAGGGGGAATTATTCCTTCCGGGCTTTGGTTCGGTCAGAATTGGCACCGCGGGGACGGACGATCCAGGAATCTTCCCTTCCGTGAATATTAAATACATTTGTGTGTATATAATATTTATGTATATTATAATAATGTGAGAATGAATTAATTACACGTTTGGGCACGGACTAACAAATAAATGAATGAATAAATAAACAAAAGACACAAGCTAGGTGTCTGCAGAGAAAAGTAATCACACACGTGCTTCATCACCTAAACGTGCCCACATTATCTTTTTCTACTCTCCCTTATATTGGAATCAATGTATCCTTAAGCTTTCTTTATTTTGAAAATCACTCCTTCCAAGGCTTCCATGGTACCGGAATATAAGCGCGTTCCTCCTTGTCTCGGGCCGGAGTCCATCGAGCTCAGCGCGAAAAATTTGAGAACGAGAGAGACGATTGATCGAGAGGAACATATATACAAGTGTGACTTGCTCGACGTTCAAACCGTAAACCCTCTGCTCATTCTTTTCCGGGTGTCCATTGATTTGCAAGGCCGGTCGCGGGGTTGTAAGCTCGCGGTTACAGCATGTTTCTTAATGAAGAGTCCAGAGTGTCAGTTAAGCTCCTAGTGCAGAAAGCTGGGACCATATGTTGTTATTAATTAAAATGGATTATTGTAGCCATCCATTACCCGTGAATTAGTTTCATCTTTTATAAAGTTTGTATTGATATTTAATTGTAAGAATGGAATCAAAGTAATCCTATCTGTCGGATCTTGATCGACTTTTGATCTGTCATATAATCTTTAATTAATTGATCATGTAGTTATATATATCGATGAGCCAATGGGTTCAACATGCTGAAAAACAATTTAATTAAAAAAAATGTCGGCACATAGTATTATAGTTAGTGATTATTATGCAGTCATTTTACCACATGGATGCCCCCAATGATTTCTCATCTAACTTAATTTGTTGCTTTGGACGGTAATTATCTGCTTGACTCCCAATAGAGGAACATATTGGAAATTTGATATTTATGCCTTAACAGCAGTACCATAGTCCAAATCGTGAACCATATTAGTCAACTGATTCCGTATATTTTCTCATGTAAAAGGCAGAAAAAGATCTTGCAGTTGGTACATATTCCACTAAGACAGGCAGGCAGATATTATTTAGGAAGCTGTTGAATATATATGTTGTTGGGTGGTCATACTCCGAATTAATTCGGATAGCTCGGCAATCAATCCATCTCCATGTTATCTAAGATTCAATTAATGCATCCTAACTAATTAAATAATTGAATTAAATGAATCTTTAGTCTTTCACCGAAAAAATGAATCTCTAGTCTCAAATTTCACGAACCTCCAGCAGTACACCCACGTCCATGTCATAGAGACTTAATTTATCCCAAGTGGGTGCGACAATTTGTCGATCATTTCCCACGGTAGCCGCCTCCAAGCTACTTGGGTGCAACATGTCATCCATTCTTGTAACTCGTTTTAGACTGATGACTATATGTAGAGATAGCAGTCCTTCTCAGTTATCCATATACGTGACAGTCGAATCGAGGAAAATTATATGGTCCCTGTCATAGAGACTTAATTTAACCCAAGTGGGTGCGACAATTTTTCGATCATTTCTCACGGTAGCCGCCTCCAAGCTACTTGGGTGCAACATGTCATCCATTCTTGTAACTCGTTTTAGACTGATGACTATATGTAGAGATAGCAGCCCTTCACAGTTATCCATATACGTAATAGTCGAATCGAGGAAAATTATAGAATCCTTATAATTGGATCTAGCTAGCAATAACTGAAAGATGTGACTTCTAGTTCTCATGTGACATGGTTTTAGTTGGCACAACTTACGAATCTTCGATTCAGGTATTAATTACTTCCTTTTTATTTAAACCATATTGAATTTATATAATAATATAGTATGATTCCATATATAAAATCTTTAGACGATTTGGGATATAATTGATAGATGCCTTTCTTGAGTTTACAGCGTGGTATGTGGTCCATGAAGACTATATAGTAATGATTTGAAGTGATACTCTCAATAGAAAAAAAGAAAGAAAAGGAATACGTAATCAATAAGGCTGTACATATAAATAAAATCTAAACACATATGATACTAAGGGAGAGAATCCAACTAACTGATTATGAAATGGTGAGCATTTTAAATAATGACACGATTGACCCGATACCATATATGTATACGATGAAACTGCAACAATATTAATGAAGCTTTCAAATAAAGCAATGCATTTATATCGATATTATATGGATTAATTGCACTGTTTGTCCAAAAAATTTCATAAAAATTATAGGTTGGTCCAATTTTTTTTTTTATAACTTGTTAGTACATTAAGTTTCAAAACCGTTTCGATGGAGTGCATTCTGTTATCTCGTATTTAACGCCGTTAGTTCGATGCTGACGTTACTTATTACGTGTCAGTACTTATGTAATGTGGCTCAAATTTTAAAATAAAATATTTGTTTCTAATTTAAAATAATAATAATAATAATAAATAAATAAAAACAAAAAAAATAATTTTCTCTCTCCTTTCTATTATGTCTCTATCTTCTCTCTCCTCTCTTTCCTTTCTCTCTCTCTCTCTCTGCTTTCTTCTCTCCTCTATGTCTCTTCTTCTTCTTTCAGCACGAGAAAAGGCCTCAACGGCGTGGTGGCAATTCAACTCAATTAGTTAGATCGAGTTCGATCTCATAAGGTCGAATGATGGGATGAATTTCAGCCATGTTTCTTTGTCCTTTTCCTCTGCTCGACTTTCAACTTCTAGCCCGGTTCGACCAAGGGGAAAGAAAATGGGAGGAAGAATCAAGGAAGACAAAAAACCCACTGAAATCTCGGGTTCTTCGAAGTGACGGGGCTACAGTAAAAAGGGGAAACATTTTGCGTCAAATTTGATTTCACCGTGAACCCTTAAGTTACTTAAAGAAACATTTTGCACCATTATATAACTTCTGTAAAACATTTTATACTATTAAGTTACAACTTTAAAAGAGTTTGCACCATCATGTAACGTACGCCGAATATAGATAACAATCATCTTCTTCCCTGTCTATGTGTAAAGAAACAACATAAATAAAAGCCCACAAACACTGAAAGTAACGATACAATTCAATTTCCCTCCAAACATTGAAGAGGAGCCCATATTCAAGAATCGGGCGGGGAGCGCTATTTCCCTTTTCAGGGAGGGCTCGGGGTAACGGAGGAGGCCAAGTCGATGCTAGTCCTTGTCGTCTCCTTCATCGGGGAGAAAGGAGTCCCATTGGAGCGATTCTCCGAAACCTCCGACGACAATGCCTCTTCGATCTTCGAGGTGACCTTGTTTTGATCGATTTGATGGGCAGGTTCTTGTCATCGTCGTCCTTCCACTTGAAGGGCATGCTTCAGAATGGGGACACGGATCTCATCCTTTGCCACATGGACTTGTCCCTTAGCCTCAGATCCCTCCCCCCATTGTTGTCCTTGTCCACGGGATCAGACTCCTTCGAGTCGTCCTCATTCTCCGTGCCTCAAATCTCTCCTTGAGCAGTTGAGGGTGGTAGGATAGAGAGAAGAGACATGGAGGAGAGAGCCCATATAGAGAAGGGAGAGAGAGGAGATAGACCGAAGAGAGATAAGAGAGAGGACAGAAGAGAGAAAATTACTTTAAATAAACATTGACTCGTAATAAGTCAAGTGAGCGTCGAATTAACGGCGTCAAGCACGAGATGACGGAATGCATTACATCGAAATGATTTTAAAAATTAATGTACCAACAAGTTATAAAAAAAGATTTGGACTAATCTGTAATTATTATGAATTTTTTTGGATCATTATTGCAATTAATCCATATTATGTATATGTGCATCCAATAATGAGGTATCTTTCATTGCCAGCTTATGAACTTCTAGAAGGCGTTGAAGGAATGGCATTGCAAGCCTCTTTTTTTTTAACGGATTCGCTTCTGGAAAAAGGCCGCCCAAAAAAACAAAAAAAAAAGGAAAGAAGAGAACATAAAATAAAGTCATGGGACGAACATTTCATGCATTTTCCTTTCTTTCTCACACATACATAATTATCTCCTTTATTAAGATTATCTTTTTTCTCTTCCTTTGACAATTGGAGACGCAAGACATCCTTTTCATCTCAAGTCGCTGCTGCCCTTACTTTCATCACATGTTTGAATCCATCCCAACGATTCCCGTAATATGTCTGAACAAGATAAAAGCCATAATTACCGTCAAAGTCCTGTGACATTGGAAAAAATATACGTCCCACAATATCGGAGACAATATGGTCATAAGTCTCTGTCGAGAAGTGCATTTACACTGTCGATTATGGTTCCATGTCGATACGAAATTTCTAATGTATATCTTCTGCAATCGTTATCTTATGGATTCGGAAATACATCATAATATTACGACTCCGTCGACATCCCTCGAGTCAAATAAGGAAAGTGCGGTTGTCCAATTACGACAGTCATTTATCTCAAGAAATTCAGGTATTCATAAAAAAAAAAAAAAGTCTCAACAGATTCAGGTAGCAAGTACTTAACCAGGCAATTATAAGGTCTGCAGAAATTCTTTTGACGAGCGAAGTAAAAATTAAAATTAATCATTAAAAGAAAAACTCACTATGATAAAGTGGTTCGGTACGTTAATAAGTTATCTCCGGCGGCGGGTGTAGTTATCATTCGAGTGGGGAGCAAGTGGGACCCACTTGACACTCCTATCCTATTCTGTGTCCTTTATGATATTGTCCATTTTCTACCGAAAAGAAATAATGTCCATTTTCCCACGCGCCATGTGCGCGTGTGCCCCAACCATTTGTCGACTAAAAGAAGCATCTATTCGGTCAGCAAAATACAACAATTGACCAATGTAGTCCGCAGTGAGCCCACTCTCTTTCGATTAATTAATTAATATATATATATATATATATATATCCGAAAGCACCAAACTCGCAACTTCACACTTCACGCGCTTGCCCCAGCTCATTCTCATCCGACCGTCCAATGATTTCCCATTGCACATGGAGTCAACCTTGGCGTGCCCATCCGACGGCAGGTAATGCCGGGTGTACTGCGAGCTCCCACACCGCGAGGTACTGGATTGCTTTTGAAGTTTAGTTAAAATAATTTAGCCGCGGGAAGGACTCGTTGTCTCATTTTGACCATAGACCTTCTAGAGAGAGAGAGAGACGGTGGAGGAGAGAGAAAGGAAAAACGATTCCTTTCTGAGGAGGGGAGAGAAAGACAGCCAATGAGGTGGTTTCTTCAGCAAAGAGCTTCACTTTTCACATTCTTCCAATATATATAAGCAGCTTCGCCATTGACAAATCAACCAAATATCTCTCTCTCTCTCTCTCTCTCTCATTTCTTCATTTTTTTGATTGGAACCCAGAAGAGGAGGAGGTGAAGAAGAAGAACAAGTGTGGCAGAAATCAAGAAAAGCTAAGAGCTTTGTGTACATTTTGATCGGATTCGCCGTGAAGTTGCGAGCTTTCTGACTTTCAGATTGTGGGATCTGGTGGGCAATTTGAAGTGAGTGGGAGCTGCTTGAAACTATGGCGGCCGCGGCTTTGGCCGGAGATGACTTCGTCCGGCAGACGAGCAGCAGGGGGAGCTGGAGGTCGGGGAGCGTGAGGGACATGTGGAATGCGCCCGACGTGTTCCAGAGGAGCGCCCGTGGGCAGGTCAGCGGCCGGGAGGACGATGAGGAGGAGCTCAGGTGGGCGGCCATCGAGCGGCTGCCCACCTACGACCGTATGAGGAAGGGGATCTTGACGCAAGTGAGGAGCAACGGGCGCGTCGTGCACGACGAAGTCGATGTGACTAACCTTGGGGCTCAGGACAAGAAGGTCCTGATGGAGAGCATCCTCAAGGTCGTGGAGGAGGACAATGAGAAGTTCCTCAGGCGGCTCAGGGACAGGACTGATCGGGTCGGGATCGAGATCCCCAAGATCGAGATCCGGTTCCAGAACCTGTCCATTGAGGGGGATGCTCATGTCGGGAGCAGAGCTCTTCCCACTCTGCTCAACTCCACCTTGAACGCAGTTGAGGTATGCTTTTGTTTTAACAGAAACTACCTGTTTCCATGGTAGAGAAGCATAGGAACTCTGCTTTGTGAACTTAGAAATGATTAGGCTTTCCATGTTCTCGGAGGAAGAGAAATTATGCTTAGGTACGATCATTAGGCTTTCCGTGTCTTTGGAGGAAGAGAATTATGTTAAGTAAAATCACGGTTGAAGGCGCTAAAACTTCAATCTCGATCTGTAGAACGAAACAGGGTTGGCCTAGTGAAGTGCCTTTTAATGATTTTAATGATTTGTCAATCTACCTTTTGATGCAACGGCATCTTTCGGTTTATATTTTGGGCAAGCACTCGAGGATATGTTGGTTAATGCTTCTTTTGGCGTATGCACAGGGAATTCTTGGCATGGTCGGTCTCACCCCGTCAAAGAAAAAGGTTGTGAAGATCCTTCAAGGTGTTAGTGGTGTCATCAAACCCTCCAGGTAATGCATTCCGGAGTAGATCTTGCAATTTTTCCGGAACAAGTCAATCAATCAAATTATATTTTTCGACTTATGTTGCGAGGTATGAACAGAACTATGTGATTTTACAGGATGACTTTGCTTCTTGGACCACCTGGTTCGGGCAAGACAACTTTATTGAAGGCACTTGCAGGGAAATCAGATGATGATCTGAGGGTAACCGGCAAAATAACCTACTGTGGGCACGAATTTAACGAGTTTGTTCCTCAGAGAACTTGTGCTTACATCAGTCAGCATGACCTTCACTATGGTGAGATGACTGTTCGTGAGACCTTGGACTTTTCTGGCCGATGCCTCGGAGTCGGAACCCGTTATGAGATGTTGACTGAGCTCTCGAGAAGAGAAAGAGAGGCGGGGATCAAGCCCGACCCAGAAATTGATGCTTTCATGAAGGCCACAGCGATGGTTGGGCAGGAAACTAACTTGGGCACTGATTACGTCCTCAAGGTCCGTTTACGCTTTTCCTTCTACTACAGCTTACAGGAAGCTATCGGATTCATTTTTCCTTTATTTCGTCACTTTAATTAGTCTAATGTCGGAAACTTCTCAACAGATTCTGGGCTTAGATATTTGTGCGGATATTATGGTTGGAGATGACATGAGAAGGGGTATCTCCGGTGGGCAAAAGAAGCGTGTCACCACAGGTATATGTCCAATCATGAAACTCTACGGAATATGTTCTGTATTTCATTCATTTAAATGGTGCGCCATGTGGTGTATGGTAACTCCACATGATAGCTTAAGCTATCCGATGGTGTGGTTTATGATGAGGTTTGGATACATTCAGCACGTTATTGATGGTATTGATGATGTTCGAGTGCAGGTGAAATGTTGGTTGGACCTGCGAAAGCCTTTTTCATGGACGAGATATCGACCGGGCTTGACAGTTCAACAACCTTCCAGATAGTCAAGTTCATGAGGCAGATGGTCCACATCATGGACATAACCATGGTGATCTCCCTCCTGCAGCCTGCCCCTGAGACATATGATCTCTTTGACGATATCATCCTCCTTTCCGAGGGTCACGTCGTCTATCAGGGGCCCCGGGAGAACGTCCTCCAGTTCTTCGAGCACATGGGCTTCAAGTGCCCTGAAAGAAAGGGAGTCGCCGACTTTCTCCAGGAAGTGACCTCCAAGAAGGACCAGGAGCAGTACTGGTGCCGGAGGGACCAACCCTACCGCTACATATCTGCAGCCGAGTTCTCCCAGGCATTCAACTCCTTCCATGTCGGGCAGCAGCTCTTAGAGGAGTTACGTGTCCCCTATGACAAGTCCCTGACCCACCCTGCAGCACTGGTGAAGGAGAAGTATGGGATCTCCAACTGGGAGCTCTTCAAGGCATCCTTTGACCGGGAGTGGCTTCTCATGAAGCGGAGCTCATTCGTGTACATCTTCAAGACCACCCAGATCACGATCATGGCCACGATTGCACTCACTGTTTTCCTTAGGACAGAGATGAAGGCGGGAGCCGTCCAGGACGGAGCCAAATTCTGGGGAGCCCTCTTCTTCAGTCTTGTTAATGTCATGTTTAATGGGATGAGTGAGCTCGCTATGACAGTCTTCAGGCTTCCTGTCTTCTATAAACAGAGGGACTTCCTATTCTACCCGGCATGGGCCTTCGGACTGCCCATCTGGATCCTTCGCATACCCATCTCCCTCATGGAGTCAGCAATCTGGATCATTCTTACTTACTACACTATCGGGTTTGCCCCTGCTGCTAGTAGGTGAACACCTCTCTCACTAGCTCTACTCTCACTTTTCCAGTCTTGGAGAATCGCTGGAAGCTTATACATCTTCTGATCTAATATGGTGCATCGTGGTCTTATTTAGGTTCTTCAAGCAGTTCCTAGCTTTCTTCGGCGTGCATCAGATGGCTCTCTCGCTCTTCCGTTTTATAGCGGGAGTTGGAAGAACGCAAGTAGTTGCCAACACTCTTGGTACCTTCACTCTTCTGTTAGTCTTCATTCTTGGAGGCTTTATCGTAGCAAAAGGTCAGTAAATTTTCGGTTTCAAACCCTAACATGATAGGCTATATAAAAGTATTGTAAATTTAAAGCGATTTTCATCATTCTGTGCAGATGACATTTTACCATGGATGATTTGGGGTTACTATGTTTCGCCTATGATGTACGGTCTTAATGCCATCTCCATCAATGAGTTCCTCGACGAGAGATGGAGCAGCCCTGTAAGTTCTCTTTCTTCTATTCCATGCAGTTCCATCAGATTAGCTTTGTAATCTCCAGACATAAATTTAGTTCTAATATCTTTGAATCCATTGCAGCCTCTTGCCAACTCTAACGAAACCACGGTCGGGAAGACCCTTCTTAAGGAACGGGGCCTCTTTAGGACTGAAAGCTGGTACTGGATTAGTATTGCCGCTCTCTTCAGTTTCTCTATTCTCTTCAGCCTTCTCTTCATTGCCGTCCTGACTTGGCTGAACCGTAAGTTGGCCTCTGCCTGATTTTAGCACGATTATTTCCATGAAAATTGGAATTATAAACTGATCATTTTTCTGGAACTCAATTTCAGCTCTTGGAGATAACAAAGCTACACTTTTGGAAGATGACGATGAATCTGAGGAGTCGAAGCGACGGGCTCGTACTCAAGGTATGTGGTGATATTGCAACAAAAATACTCTTAAGAATTGTATATTTTTCTTTTGCCTGCCTGATGTTTTATTGACTGTTCGAGTGCAGGCATCAATATGCAAGTGATGAACTCTGAGAGTCAACAGAGGCGTGGAATGGTTCTTCCCTTCCAGCCCCTTTCACTCGCTTTCAACCACGTAAACTACTATGTTGACATGCCTGCGGTAAGTAAAAGAAAGAAGTCTTTGTTTGAGATTCTTTGCCCGAAAATTTCTACTATTGACTGATATTTGGTTTTTAGACGAGACTGAAAGTAAAATGTACGGCTTTCCTAACAGGAAATGAAGACTCAGGGAGTTGAAGAGACCCGACTCCAACTCTTGAGGGATGTCAGTGGCGCTTTCAGGCCTGGGGTTTTGACGGCCCTCGTTGGAGTCAGTGGGGCTGGGAAGACAACCTTGATGGATGTCTTGGCTGGAAGAAAAACCGGTGGATATATTGAAGGAGACATAAGTGTTTCAGGTTACCCTAAGAACCAAACAACATTTGCTCGTGTGAGCGGTTACTGTGAGCAGAACGACATTCACTCACCGTATGTCACTGTGTACGAGTCACTCCTGTACTCCGCCTGGCTTCGTCTAGCTAAGGATGTCAAGACTGAGACACGAAAGGTCTGTAACTAATCACCATTTGTTTTTTCCATACGGAAATTGCTTTATCACGCCCCATCTGTTTCGGAATACCAAATATGGTTCTTGTTCTTCACAGATGTTTGTCGAGGAAGTTATGGACTTGGTCGAGCTCAACCCCTTGAGGAATGCTCTTGTTGGGCTTCCCGGGGTTGACGGTTTATCCACTGAGCAAAGGAAGAGGCTCACAATAGCTGTGGAGTTGGTCGCTAATCCCTCCATCATCTTCATGGACGAACCTACCTCAGGACTGGACGCTAGGGCTGCTGCTATAGTTATGCGTACTGTGAGGAACACCGTGGACACTGGACGAACAGTCGTATGCACTATTCACCAGCCGAGCATTGACATTTTTGAGGCCTTCGATGAGGTACATACATTGTAATTCAATAAATCTTCTGCTCCCTTAGTCCTAATCTCGATCCTCGAGCTAATGGTTTTTGCTCTGAACAGCTGCTCCTGATGAAAAGAGGAGGGCAAGTGATCTATACAGGGCCTCTTGGTCAGCAGTCCCACAAACTCGTCGAATACTTCGAGGTACGCAAGATTCATAAAATTGTCTGAAAAATGTGGTTTTCGTTTGATTAACAAAAGAACTTAATTGACCAATGCATGGAAATCTCGGTGCAGGCTATTCCGGGGGTCCCCAAGATCAAGGATGGTTACAATCCTGCCACATGGATGTTGGAGATCAGCTCTACCGCAGCCGAAGCTCAGATGGAGGTTGACTTTGCTGACATTTATGCCAATTCCAACCTCTACCGGTAATTTTTCAATCCTCACATCCTTGATTATCCTACTTGAATCGTCAGTTTCAAATAACTAACTTGGCTTGATTTTGTTGTTGTGTATTATCAGTCAAAACCAAGAGCTTATCAAGCAGCTGAGCACTCCAGTCCCAGGATCTCAGGACCTGTATTTCCCGACCCAGTACTCTCAGAACTTCCTTACTCAATGCAAGGCTTGCTTCTGGAAGCAGCACTGGTCTTACTGGAGAAACTCTCAGTACAATGCAATCCGTTTCTTCATGACCGTAGTCATTGGTGTGATGTTTGGAGTTATTTTCTGGAACAAAGGGCAGAAACTGTAAGTACATCAATGACCTGCCTCTTCATATTCGATA
Source organism: Punica granatum (assembly GCF_007655135.1). Classification (NCBI taxonomy): domain Eukaryota; kingdom Viridiplantae; phylum Streptophyta; class Magnoliopsida; order Myrtales; family Lythraceae; genus Punica; species Punica granatum. The sequence goes on from NC_045132.1 coordinate 26,347,225, forward strand.
GACCCGGAACAAACGAACCCTGAAATGGTTTCCTGACAGAACTGCTTGATTGCGATGTTTATTCCATACAGGCATACTCAGCAGGATCTACAGAATATGCTTGGTGCCACCTACGCTGCTGTTCTCTTCCTTGGAGCCACAAACGCTTCTGCAGTTCAGTCTGTTGTGGCAATTGAGAGAACAGTCTTCTATCGTGAACGAGCAGCGGGAATGTATTCCGAGTTACCTTATGCGTTTGCTCAGGTAAGAAGAGATCACTCGATAATCATTAGAATATAGTCCAGATACGATCAGAAAATGATCCGTTTGCTTTCGGGTCAATTACACATATCATATTATTGGGCTACTAATATGGGCACGTACCATTTCCTGACATGTTTTCTTGGTATGTCTCAGGTGGCGATTGAAACTATCTATGTGGCAATCCAAACATTTGTCTACACTCTCCTTCTGTATGCAATGATCGGGTTCGAGTGGCAGGCAGACAAGTTCCTTTATTTCTACTACTTCATATTCATGTGTTACACCTACTTCTCCATGTACGGAATGATGGTTGTCGCCCTCACTCCTGGACATCAGATTGCCGCCATCGTCATGTCCTTCTTCCTCAGCTTCTGGAACTTGTTCTCAGGCTTCCTCATCCCCCGACCCGTAAGTCATCATAAACCCTTTACTTTTTTCCTTTCCTAGAAAAAGAAATTTTGCTTTTACAAGTGAAGTTTGTAACACGAAACTCCTGGTTATATACAGTTGATTCCCGTGTGGTGGAGGTGGTACTACTGGGCTTCCCCCGTTGCCTGGACAATCTATGGAATCTTTGCGTCTCAGTTCGGGGACTACACAACAAATCTTGAAATCCCCGGGGCAGATAATGTTCCAATCAACACGTTCCTAAAGGAGTACTTGGGTTTTGACCACGACTTCCTTATCCCCGTGGTTATCGCCCACGTGGGCTGGGTCCTGCTATTCTTCTTTGTGTTCGCCTACGGAATCAAGTTCTTGAACTTCCAGAGAAGATAGAGAGACCAAGGCATCTTCCATTTTGTTCATGGTAGAATTGTTGAAGAAGAGAGGCTAAACAGAAACTGTTGCCTCTGCTTTTGAAATTTCCCTCTTTTTTTTTTTTTGGTCTTGGGGTGAATTTTCATTATTTTTTTTTCTCATTGTGAATGTGTATAGCTGTTTAAATCTTCCATTGTAATTGTTTTACCACAGATGGTGAGTAGTAATAAAAATAGTTTAATTCCACTAGCTTAATTCTTCTTCTTCAATGACAGAAAGGAAACTTTCTCATAGTTTGGGGATTAAAAGTTAAAAATCCAAAAATTGAGGCCTAAAACAAGAAGCTACAGTTTTTAATTTATTTCTCTTCGGTCCGTAGAACTTTTAAAATATCAGTTATCACCACCTCCTCTATCCCTTCTCCCGCCACCGTTTCCGTTCTCGCCTTGCCAACTTCTACCCCCCTGAGCTAAGCTGCTTCTCCTCCGCTTTTTGACCTCCACCGCCACCCTGACATCAGTTCGCCAGCCTCGAAGGCTCGGACCCCCTCAAAAAAGCCTGTGAACAGGGTCTCCTTGGCGCTGCTCGGTGGTCTCTGCCATGGAACCGGAATGAGCATATGAATCCAACACCGCCGATCGGAAGTCTGCCGGCTATTTCACGAATCTCTTATTCTTCATTCCAGAGGAAGCACTCGCTTCACAGTAAGATGAAGACCACAGACGGAGACTCTCTCTGTTTCGGCCAATTCATGATCATTGCAGATTCTTGGTTGTCTTTATCGGGTTGCTCTTAAACCAGAGGCCCAACTGGTGCAATTCAACTCCCTCCAGTTAGACCGGGGAGATAATCGACGTACATGCTTCGATCTCTCAAGACGATTTAGTAATTTTCCATTGTTCATCTTTAGGACCTGGGAACGGGTACAGGGCGCTCAACATAATGCCCCTCTGAGTCAATAAGGAAGAAGCTGCCGCCCTACGAGTTGAAGATAAAAGTCAGTTCGTTTGATTTTGCAATCTGATTTTAACGTTAATGATTATACAACAAAAGTCAACAACATAATTATTATATTTTTTATTTATCTTTAATTTTTTTAACAATTTAATTTAATTTTTAATAATAAATTCTCTCAACTATTCATTACTTTTTTTTTTCACAATTCAACAATATAATCATTACTCTTTTCAATTATTTATTATTTTTTCACGCTTTTTCTCATAATTCAACATCACAATCATTACAAATCAATTAAAATTAAAACTTAACTCTAAAACCAAACACACTAATGAACTGAGAGGAAGCTGCTTTATATCATGAGAAGAAGAGAGGGAAGAAAAGATATTTACTCCGAATGGAGATGCTTCGGGTAGTAATCTGTCACGTCTTGGCATGTATTCGTGATCTTAGCAAAGTCTTCAGCATTAAAAATCACATTCACAATATAAGCAATTGCTCCAGGTTCTGCTACCATCAACGCCTTAATTACTGTGGGCCCCTTCTTATCGATTAGTTACTCGCCTCCGTGCCTGTTCTCATCCAATCCGACTGTCGGGCGTTTTGTCCTCCATTACAGATCGACCTCGGCGTCCACTTCGGAGGGCAGAAGCTTCAGGGTGTACCAAATTGCGAAGATGGGATTGGTTGAATCTTTAGTTGCCGAAAAGGACTATTCTCATCCTGAAACATTGACCATCTAGACGGACAGAGACAGAGAGAAAGCCTTCGTACTTTCAGAGAGATAAAGTAACGACTTTTCCTTTCAAAGAATGAGAGCGCTTCACATTTCACATCCCTCCACTCTATTTATAAGCAGCCTCCGCATACCAACCGCTCAAAAATATCTCTCTCCCTCTCTCTCTCTCTCTCTCTCTTTTTCTCATCTCTTCCTCCATGGTTGGAAACTGAAAGAGGAGGAGTAGTAGGAGGAGGAGAAAGTGTGTCAGAAATCGAGAAAAGCTCAGAGCTTTGTGTACTTTCTCCTTGGGTACACTGTAAAGTTGCCAGCTTTCTGACTAGGAGAGTCTCGGATCTGGGGGCCAACTGAAGTGAGTGGAACTTTCTTCAAATGGCAGCCGCAGCTTTAGCCGGAGATGACATCGTCCGGCAGACGAGTAGCCGGCGGAGCTGGAGGTCGGGCAGCGTGAGGGACGTGTGGAACGCACCCGATGTATTTCAAAGGAGCAGCCGAGGGCAGGTCAGTGGCCGGGAGGATGATGAGGAGGAGCTCCAGTGGGCGGCCATCGAGCGGCTGCCCACCTACGACCGCATGAGGAAGGGGGTCCTAACACAAGCGAGGAGCCACGGGCGGATTATGCACAGTGAAGTTGACGTGACCAGGCTTGGGGCTCAGGAGAAGAAGGTCCTGATGGAGAGCATCCTCAAGGTCGTTGAGGAGGACAATGAGAAGTTCCTAAGGCGGCTGAGGGACAGGACCGATCGGGTTGGAATTGAGATCCCGAAGATCGAGGTCCGGTTCCAGAACCTGTCTATTGAGGGGGATGCTTATGTTGGTACCAGAGCTCTTCCCACTCTCCTCAACTCCGCCTTGAACGCGATTGAGGTATGCTCTTGTTTCTATCCCTCTGTTCATTAATATATATATACACGACGTATATGGACATATTTTACGTAAGACTCTTTATTCCAATTATATATGAAAAGTGGTGATGGTAAAGTGCAATAAGACTGCAGAGTCAATATGTTTTCTTCATATTTATGCTCGAGCATGTTATATATGATTTTGGAGGAAATGAACTTATGTCATGTCAACTTCATCTCTATCACAGTTTTCATGGAGATCACTTTTTTTTTTTTTGGCCAATCACGGAGATCAATTGAAGTGCTTAAAAATCAATGATTTGTCAATCTATCATTTCGATATCATGGCATCTTTCAATTTCTTCTTTCTGGCGAACGCCTAAGGAAGTTTGTCGATCAATACTCAAATTTGCAATACAAACAGGGAGGTCTTAGCATGGTAGGTCTCGCCCCATCGAAGAAAAGGGTTGTGAAGATACTTCAAGATGTCAGTGGCATCATCAGACCCTCAAGGTATGTAACCCGGAGAAAAGTTCGTAAAGTTTCTCTTGGGAAAAGCAGGACTAATCAAGTTTCATTTTTCAAGTCATCTGTGAGATCTAAATGGAACTATGCCATTTTTCAGGATGACTCTGCTGCTTGGACCGCCTGGTTCTGGTAAAACAACTCTACTGAAGGCACTTGCAGGAAAATCCGATGATGATCTGAGGGTAACCGGCAAGATCACCTTCTGTGGGCACGAATTTAACGAGTTTGTTCCACAGAGAACTTGTGCTTACATCAGTCAATATGACCTTCACACTGGTGAGATGACCGTCCGCGAGACCTTAGACTTCTCCGGCCGTTGCCTTGGAGTTGGGTCCCGTTATGAGATGTTGGCTGAGCTCTCGAGGCGAGAGAGAGAGGCTGGGATAAAGCCCGATCCAGAGATTGATGCTTTCATGAAGGCCACTGCGATGATCGGACAGGAAACGAACTTAGGCACTGATTATGTCCTCAAGGTTGGTTTTCCTTTTCCCTACTATTATGATGTGCAAGAAATTATCAGACACATTTTTATTTTTATTTTTATTTTTCCTGTTTCACTTTTTCCCAATCTAACGTTGAAAATTTCCCAACAGCTTCTTGGCTTAGATATTTGTGCGGATGTTATGGTAGGAGACGACATGAGAAGAGGTATCTCCGGTGGACAGAAGAAGCGTGTCACTACAGGTATACTTCATTGGTATAAATTGGACGAAAAAATCATTTTGTTTTTCACTGCTTTTATTGTACATGTTATGCCAGTGCCTCCCTGCACTAGCTCAAGCTTCTGAACTCGGACAATGAGTTTTAGGTCCATAGGATAGGAGTATGTCATTAATGGAAACTACTGATGTTCGAGTGCAGGGGAGATGCTGGTGGGGCCTGCGAAGGCCTTTTTCATGGACGAGATATCTACTGGGCTCGACAGTTCGACGACATTCCAGATTATCAAGTTCATGAGGCAGATGGTCCACATCATGGACATAACCATGGCGATCTCCCTCCTGCAGCCTGCCCCGGAGACATACAATCTCTTTGACGATATCATTCTCCTTTCTGAGGGTCGCATCGTCTACCAGGGGCCTCGGGAGAACGTCCTCCAGTTCTTTGAGCACATGGGCTTCAAGTGCCCAGAAAGAAAAGGAGTCGCTGACTTTCTCCAGGAAGTGACATCCAAGAAGGACCAGGAGCAGTACTGGTGCCGGAAGAACCAACCATACCAGTACGTATCTGCAGTTGAGTTCTCGCAGGCTTTCAACTCGTTTCATGTCGGGCAACAGCTCCTAGAGGAGTTACGGATCCCCTATGACAAGTCGCTGGCCCACCCCGCAGCCCTGGTGAAGGACAAGTATGGGATCTCCAACTGGGAGCTCTTCAAAGCCTGTTTTGCCCGAGAGTGGCTCCTCATGAAACGGAGCACACCTGTGTACATCTTCAAGACCTTCCAGATCACGGTCATGGCCATTATTGCACTTACCGTGTTCTTAAGGACGGAGATGAATGCAGGCAGGATTGAGGACAAAGCCAAGTTCTGGGGGGCCCTCTTCTTCAGTCTCGTCAATGTCATGTTCAACGGGTTAACCGAGCTTGCAATGACTGTCTTCAGGCTTCCCATCTTCTTCAAACAGAGGGACTTTCATTTCTACCCAGCGTGGGCCTTTGGGGTGCCCATTTGGATTCTCCGTATTCCCGTCTCCCTCGTGGAGTCAGGAATTTGGGTGATTCTTACTTATTACACCATTGGGTTTGCCCCCTCTGCTAGTAGGTGAGTGCCTCTCTCACTAGCGCCACTCTCCATCTTTTCCAATCTTGGAGAATCATATGCAGTTCCAATAAGGCACTTTTATGCTTTTCTTCAGGTTCTTCAAGCAGTTCCTAGCTTTCTTCGGAGTGAATCAGATGGCTCTTTCGCTCTTTCGCTTCATAGCCGGTGTTGGAAGAACGCCGATTGTTGCGAACACTCTTGGTACCTTCACTCTCCTGTTGGTCTTCATCCTCGGAGGCTTTATAGTTGCAAAAGGTCAGCAAATTGCCTATTTCTAAAACGATTACTTAGAAGTATCAAAAATTCATTGCGGTTCCCATTGTTCTGTGCAGATGACATATTACCGTGGATGATTTGGGGTTACTATATTTCTCCTATGATGTACGGACTTAATGCCATCTCCATCAACGAGTTTCTCGACAAAAGATGGAGCAATCCAGTGAGTTCTCTCTCTTTACTTCGGGCAGTTTCGTCAATATAACTTCAAGCTCCGCAGACAAACATTCGTTCTAATTCGAATATGCTTGTATCTGTCGCAGCCTCCTCTCTTTACAGGCCAACCAACAGTAGGGAAGACCCTTCTCGATGAAAGGGGCCTGTTTACGACTGAAAGCTGGTACTGGATCAGTGTTGCCGCTCTATTTGGTTTCTCTGTTCTCTTCACCCTTCTCTTCATCGCAGTTCTAACTTGGCTGAACCGTAAGTGGGCTTCTGCCTGATGTACAAAGCTAACAAAGCAACACAATTCTGGCTGTGAGAGTTGGAATTATAAGTTGTTCATTTTTCTTGAACTTTGTTTCAGCTCTTGGAGATAACAAAGCTACAATGTTGGAGGACGACGAATCTGATGAGTCTAACCGCCAAACTCGTTCTCAAGGCACGTGATGATGTTGCAGCAAAAAACAAACGTAACAGTAGTTATATTTTTCGCTCTGCCTTCCTAATGTTTAATTAATTGACTATTCAAGTGCAGGTATCAAAATGCAAGTAATGAGCTCTGAGACTCAATCAAGGCGTGGAATGGTTCTTCCATTCAAGCCCCTTTCCCTCGCCTTCAATCACGTGAACTACTACGTTGACATGCCTGCAGTAAGTAAATTTTGTTCGAGATTTGTTACCAGATGTTCTCTGCCATTGACTGATCTTAGGTTCAGAGACGAGATTGGAAGTAATATGAGCGGCTTTTGCTAACAGGAAATGAAGACTCAGGGGGTTGAAGATGCCCGACTCCAGCTCCTAAGGGATGTCAGTGGAGCTTTCAGGCCAGGGGTTCTGACGGCCCTTGTCGGTGTCAGTGGGGCTGGAAAGACAACATTGATGGACGTCTTGGCTGGAAGAAAAACCGGTGGCTATATAGAAGGAGATATAAGCATTTCGGGTTACCCTAAGAACCAAGCCACGTTTGCTCGTGTGAGCGGTTACTGTGAGCAGAACGACATTCACTCACCGCATGTCACTGTCTACGAGTCACTTCTATATTCTGCATGGCTTCGTCTAGCTAAGGATGTGAAGACCGAAACACGAAAGGTCTGTAGCTAATCGGAATATAGAAACATTGCCCCAAGTAGTTCCAAAATATATATATATATATATATATATATACATATATATATCTCAATGGCAATGTGCTTTCACTGGGGAAAACTGACTCGCTCAAATTTCTCCTGTCTCTGAGGACTGAAATTGGTTATTGTTCTTGTTCACAGATGTTTGTAGAGGAAGTTATGGAGTTGGTTGAGCTCAAACCGCTGAGAAATGCTCTTGTCGGGCTTCCTGGGGTTGATGGTCTATCTACTGAGCAGAGGAAGAGGCTTACAATAGCTGTGGAGTTAGTCGCCAATCCCTCCATCATCTTCATGGACGAGCCCACGTCAGGGCTGGATGCTAGGGCTGCTGCTATTGTCATGCGTACCGTGAGGAACACCGTGGATACTGGACGCACGGTCGTGTGCACGATTCACCAGCCGAGCATTGACATTTTCGAGGCCTTCGATGAGGTAGATGTGATGTGATTATCAGCATATTTTCTGCTTTATTGATTCTATTCTCAGCCCTTAAGCTGACATTTTTGCTCTAAACAGTTGCTTCTAATGAAAAGAGGAGGACAAGTGATCTATGCAGGGCCTCTGGGTCAACAATCCCACAAGCTCGTCGAATACTTTGAGGTGCGCTTGATGTATATACTTGTCCTAAAATTGTCATATCTGTTCGATAAAACAGAGAAATGAATTGACCTGTACCTTATACCCTTGGTGAAGGCTATTCCCGGGGTTCCCAAGATCGTGGATGGCTACAATCCTGCCACATGGATGTTGGATGTCAGCTCCACAGCTGCCGAAACTCAGATGGATGTTGATTTTGCTGACATTTACGCTAATTCCAATCTCTACCGGTAATTCCCTGTTCTCACTTGCTCCATAGTCCTCCCCCTCCGTTTGTGAATGTCCAATAACTAACCTTGTTCGAGTTCTTTGCTGTTCATTAATCAGTCAAAATCAGGAGCTTATCAAGCAACTGAGCACTCCAGCCCCGGGATACGAGGACCTGTATTTTCCGACCCAATACTCGCAGAGCTTCCTTACTCAATGCAAGGCTTGCTTCTGGAAGCAGAACTGGTCTTATTGGAGGAACTCGCAGTACAACGCAATCCGTTTCCTCATGACCATAGTCATTGGGGTGATGTTTGGCGTCGTTTTCTGGGACAAAGGGCAGAAACTGTGAGTACATCAATGACTTGCCTTTGTATATATATATATAAGTTAGTCTCAGAACAAACCAAACTTGGAATAGTTTTCCTGACAGAGGGGTTGAATTTCAATGTTCATTTCAAACAGGGCGACCCAGCAAGATCTACAGAATATGCTCGGTGCTGCCTATGCTGCAGTTCTCTTCCTGGGAGCCACCAATGCCTCTGCAGTGCAGACTGTGGTGGCGATTGAGAGAACGGTCTTTTATCGTGAACGGGCAGCAGGAATGTACTCAGAGTTACCTTATGCCTTTGCTCAGGTAAAAAGAGACAGTTTAATAATCAACAGATTCTAGCCTAACCCATATCTGAGGCGACCCATTCGGACAGGATTATTGGTCCCTCGGGTGTGGGGGCATTAGCAATTGGCAACTGTTAATGATTAGGTCTTGAAAGGAATATTTCACGGTGACTTGCAAAGTCATATACTTCCATTTCCTGATACATTTTCTCGGGTATGTATCAGGTGGCAATTGAGACTATCTATGTGGCGATCCAAACCGCAATCTACACTCTCATTTTATACTCGATGATCGGGTTCGAGTGGCAGGCAGAAAAGTTCCTTTACTTCTATTACTTCATATTTATGTGTTACGCCTACTTCTCCATGTACGGGATGATGGTTGTCGCTCTTACTCCTGGACATCAAGTCGCTGCCATTGTCATGTCGTTCTTCCTCAATTTCTGGAACTTATTCTCAGGTTTCCTCATCCCCCGACCGGTAAGTCATCGCAAGACCATTATTCTTTTTTCGGAAAAGGATTTGGCCCGACATTATTAAGTATGGGACTGGAATATGAGTACAGGAAATGCTTTTAAAATTGAAATCAGTAGATATCGGGAAACTTCGTTATGATAAGTTTGTAACACGAAACTCTTTGTTATATACAGATGATTCCCGTGTGGTGGAGGTGGTACTACTGGGCTTCCCCTGTCGCCTGGACAATCTACGGCATCTTTGCATCTCAGTTCGGTGACTACACCACACCGCTCGTTATCCCCGGGGAAGAACCGGTTCCGATTAACGTGTTCCTGAAGGAATTCTTGGGTTTCGACCATGACTTCCTCATTCCCGTGGTTATTGCCCACGTGGGCTGGGTCCTGCTCTTCTTCTTCGTGTTCGCCTACGGAATCAAGTTCCTGAACTTCCAAAGAAGATAGACAGGACACCTTTCATTTTGTTTATGATAGAATTATTGTAATGGTTTTTCATTATCCGTTTATTGTTTTGTCTTTGTCATTGTGTAATTGTTGTATAATTAAGCTGTTTCTTGAATGGTTGTATTAGTTTTCTAGCAAGCTCAAAAGAGTTATAGGACATTTGTCATAGTTTAGGGATTAAAGTTTCAAAAATAAAACATAAGGACTAATACGAGAAATTTTGAATTTTTCTTTGATTTCAGTTTGATCCCTAAAAGTTCTTTAACCATCTTAACTGCTTCACTAAACTCACCGTCTCCTCTCTCCCTCATCTTCTTTCTGAGCTCTTGAGTAAGACATGAATGGAATAATAGTTCTTGTCCCATGTTTCATTCTCAAATAATAGACTATTTTCAACTGTCTTATGAATATGTTCAAATCAACACTAGACTAAAAAGTCTTAATATTCTCAAAACGGTTAATGAACTTTGCATCTTTACAATTACCCCAAGATTTTTGAGCAGTGAAGCAGCACCAAACTGTACTGAATCTTTTCCTGCAATTTGTAAAACTTTTTTTTGTTTCTTGTTATAAAGGAAATATAGCCAGATTAAGGGTGTGTTTGTTTTTTAAAAAATTTTCAACTCAACTCCACTTATCTTCTATTCAACAACACAATTATTTTTTTTAAAATTTTTTTAATCATTCAATTCAATTTTTAATATTGAATTATCTCAACTATTCATTACTTTTTTACAATTCAACAACACAATCATTATTTAATCATTACTTTCTCTCAACTATTCATTACATTTTAACACTTTTTCTCATAATTCAACAATACAATCATTACAAACCAATTAAAATCAAAACTCAACTCAACTCAACTCTAAATCCAAACGCAATCTAAAGGGTTGTGACTTGTCGGTCAAATTTATATTAAGAAATAGTTGTAATAAAAAATAAAGTTTGGGGAGTCATTTATAAATAGGCATAATTTAAGGGCCACCTTCGGGAGATGAGATTCATCTTCCTTCGCGCTCGCGGGAGGGATGAGAGAGGAGGAGGAAGGAAAGCAGAGACGGGGAGATGGACGCTGCTACCGAGCTTGCGACGGACTCACAAAACCCTAGCAATGGCGGACCTCATTCAGAAGATGAGAAGCCGATGGTGGTGGTGATAATGGGGTCCACCGGTGCTGGGAAGTCGAAGCTGGCCATCGATTTGGCCGCTTATTTTCCCATCGAGGTCATCAACGCTGACTCCATGCAGGTCTACGGTGGACTCGATGTTCTGACCAACAAAGTCCCCCTTGACGAGCAAAAAGGCAAGAAAGACTTTAAATTCGAAGTTTTGGATTCATATAGTGTGTTGCCAGTTTTGTGCTGAATATGTAAGTTAGGACTGGCAACAACTGTGCAGGAGTTCCTCACCATCTTCTGGGCACAGTCAATCCTAACGAGGAATTCACGGCCAAGATGTTCCGTGATTTAGCTATCCCTGTGAGTACCCCTTTTACACTTCTATTTCGTTCGTGCAGATTTAGCATTCGCGATCACTGGTCCGTGCAAACTGATTGAATTTTGCTGGCATAGACAAAAATGGGATAAATTTGTCACTTTTATTAGGTTTGTTTTTTCCATTTCTCGGTAAATTCGATCCTCTACAATGAAATTTTGATTGTTCCTGGCATCAATCGCTAATTCATAATCATCTCTCGTATTCACTGTTGCCTGATCACATGTAATAAGCTTTTGGAATAATCAAATATCGAGACTTCTTGTCAATTCAAGCAATTGGGAAGAGCAACCTTGTTAGATTAAGGGGTAAATTCTGGTGACTGTGAATGTGGTTTATACATAAGTAATTGCCGTTCTGTCAGCAGCTTCTGTTTTGGTTTGTCAGCAGCTTCTATTTTGGTCTATGTGGTGGAACTCAATGATTGATGAACTGACTCCCAGATTTTCATGGCCGCGAGTATTTATTTGCTGCATCCTTTGGCTTTTACAGTTGATCGATCGCATTTGTTCGCGCAATCACCTGCCAGTCATAGTTGGTGGAACTAATTACTATATTCAGGTGGGAATGGTTTGTATTGATCTCCTTTAGAGGACAAAGAATATCGAATCTGAATTATTTTACCCTGTATGAGACAGTTTTCCTGCATTCATCCCATACTATACCCGTGTATAATTTCATGTATATTTATGTCTATGCCTCGTTAACAATGGTATAGAGTGTTTCCTTTAATAAATAACTTTGTCCCTTTGCAAGCATTTTTGGAAGCATCAGTAGCATGCTAAACGATATAGGATATAGTGGGTAAAAAAATGATATAGGATATAAAACCAGCCTTCTATTTATTATTATAGAAAAGGATAATGAATTAAGCTAAATGCCTTCTGAGGCGATGTTAATATAGTTTCATCCCATCCCACCTGGTACTGGTTCTCAACCATCTAGTTTTATTTTTTTGTGGTGTATTTTGTTAAGTTCTCTGAATATTCTCCCAATGATTGTTCTATTTATAATGAAAACTGTACAAAAGACTTCAGTATACTGGCCTAAATTCCATTCTAGGCTTATTTGTTTAAGCAATAAGGCTTGAGATAACATTTAACCTTTATTCGCATTTGCCTATCTTCCTTTTCTCCTTATGTGTTTATTAGGCTCTTGTGAGTCCATTTCTCATGGATGAGGCGGCGAATCATATGGATGATGGTGGTTTAAGTGAAGCTCTTGGTAAGCTGCTACTTGATTGCTTAAATGCTTTTCTCCTGCCAGAAAAGCAAATTGACATTGGAACTTCCCCAGGAGAGGAGCATCCAGATTCTGAAGTAGACTCTGGGGAGAGCAATTGTAATGTTAGCTTTGACCGTCTGAAAGCCATTGATCCTATTGCTGCAAATAGGATACATCCAAATAACAAGAGAAAAGTAAGTATTTCTTCACATTTTTACAGTGCCTTCTTGAATTGTATTCTTCCATATTAAGCTTATAGTTTTGATAAAGCTTGAATGTAATATTTTCCACAATCATGGGATTTCTTGACTTGCAATTCAGAATTTTTTGTTGCCTATGAGGATTGCAATGGTACCACTGAGTAAGAACCAGCCGTATTATCTCAGATGATTGCTATGTTTAGCATTGTTGTCGAGTTTTCCTATGTATGTAATCCTAAACAGTAGATGTTAGTCGAAGATGCTATAATATCTCATCTATTGTTGAAATATAGCAAATATAAGATCTAGATGCTTCGTTTCTGAAAGATGTATTTCTATCGAAGTTTTTGGTTTGCTTTATAATCTTAAGCATGATGAATGCAATTCTTATCATTCTCCTGAGGCTTATTCAGTTGGTTCTCAATTTTGCAGATAAATCAGTATCTTAGTTTATATGCTCGTTCTGGAGTTGTCCCTAGCAAACTTTTTCAGGAAAAAACTGTGGAGGTTCGTACTCTCTTCAAACTAGACAAATGGTTCATCTGTTAGAGAAACTTTATACTTGCAACTGTTTTGAATATCTGTATATCAATTATAAGTGAGTCGTCACTTCGGCAGGATGAAGTTGATGCTTAGAACTGCTAGGGGAATTCTTCCCCCTCATTAAGAGACTGGAATTATTATGGGCTGGCAGGCACATTAACAGGACATATTTGATGAATAAAATGGATTAAGCTTTGAAAGAGCAAGAAATACTTTATGTATACAGGACATGGTTGAAGCAATTTGAGTTAGAAATTAAATTTATTCTCTATGCATGTGGCAGGGCAGAACTGGGGCCGTGTTGAAAATTTTAGATACCGCTGCTGTTTTATATGCGTGGATGCCTCTCTCCCTGTTCTGGACCGATATGTGGAAGAAAGAGTCGATGTTATGGTAGATTCTGGGTTGCTTAATGAAGTCTGTGACATCTATGACATCGATGCAGACTATTCTCGAGGTTTGCGACAGGCTATCGGTGTTAGAGAATTCGAGACTTTCCTGAGAGTTTACCTTTCCAAAATAGGCCATGCTAAAGTAGATGCTTCCGACACTGGTTTAACATATTTGGAGTCGCCAAAGCAAGTTGGTGAAATGTTGAAAGAGAATATGAAAGCAATATTGGAGTCCTCGATTGAGGACCAACTTAAAGTTTTATTAGAAGGAGCCATTGAAAGTGTGAAAGCAAATACCCGGAGACTTGTACGTCAACAGGCAAGTATTTTTTGTCGAGCATCATCTAGCAATTAATCATTCCTTCGCTATCATTTTATGAGTAATGAAGGATTGAGCAGTCGTGAGCAGTTCTTGATCAGTCGTGGTGGCTGATAAAGGGTTGATAGTAATGCTCGGGTAGCCTTGTGTATTCCACAGAAAAGGAGGATTCAGCGGCTTCAAACATTGTTTGGATGGGACATCAACTTTGTTGATTCAACAGAAGCAATATCATGTAGTATGTCTGCTACTAGGACACATATTTCTGTACTCTATTAACTTCTTTTCCCCCTTCCACTTACTCTTGTCTAAGAAATCATATTTCTGTTGTTCCGCCTTCAGGTAGGTCAAACGACTCATGGGACGCACGAGTAGTGGAACCAGCAGTGGAATTTATAAGAAATTTCCAGGATGCGAATTCAAGTGAGTCACCGGATCTAGAGGCTCGGAAACATTCCGAGACAAGTTTGTCGATGAGGGATCTGTGGACTCAATACGTGTGCAAGGTGAGGGAACTTCTTTGAATCCTCTGATAATCGTAAATCTCTGCAGCTTAGGCTCTAAACATCCCAATTGCCTACATTTGTTGGAATGTGTAGCTTGAATGAGTGCTTTCTTGGTGAATAATTCTGCAGGCTTGTGGGGATCGGGTTCTCAGAGGAGCGCATGAGTGGGAGCAACACAGGCAGGGCCGTTCTCATCGGAAGCGCGCCGCCCGGATGAAGAAGTTGCTCGGTTCAGATTATGTGGAACGGGACATACGCCGCGGAGCTGGAATCAGGATTTGATCCGTATACTGAAGGATGTTTTATAAACTCTACATACACCACGGAGCTAATAATATCCTTTTCGTTTTTGTTGTTTTGCGGGTCTAACTTGGTTAAAAGGAAGAGTCCATCTCCACTTTCTTTTCCATAGAAATTCTGGGGAAGGAAACAAATGGAGAACACAGATCTAACGGGGGGCTCCATTGAAGATTTCTTGATATGAAAAGTGGTGCCATGTGATCCACTAGAATGATATTACCTATGTTTGTTTATGCATATATATATATGTATGGCTTAGTTCACATAGAAATGACGGAAAGCTGAAAATCAATTTGTACTGTGGACTGATGAGAAATCGGGGTACTGAAAAGCGCGGGAGTGATTGGTCCGTGTATTGGTCTGCTAGTGCTAACCCTTTTCATGGGTACAATTCCACAACCGATGGCAATAGAGAACAGAATCGAAAGAAAAATAATGGAAATAAGACTGGCGATATCATCTTCACATTCATCAGTGCAACCCTGAAGGAAATATCATGTTTGCTGTTGTGGACAATAATTGTTTGTCGTTGACACACACCTTTTTCTGCTTAGTTTTCTCGAGCCGAAAACTTTAAAGTAACTCATTCTCCAACATCGACTGCGTGAAACGTCGACTGAAGAGTGAAGCGGATCCGGGTTCACGAAAGTATGGAATTGGAGCTAGCTGGGCGTCTTGTCTTCCATTCAAAGTATTCAAAAAATAGAATGGCTTCACAGACCCCATCGGCCATGTGGGCAAAGGGCCACGACAAACAGCATCGGACAACCTCACAAAGCAATGTTAATTTCATCCGTACAGTTCCATATATTTCTTTGTAGATTCTGTCCAAAGGAAAAAAACGAGGCCTATATCACCAACAACACGGGTACATGGTGAGATGGGTCAGGACCCGATAGGGACCCGAGAAGCACGTCGTGTATAAATCCCGTGCTTCAGTAGCTGATTGCTCTTCGTGGTCGTGGGCTTGAATATCCAAAAAATGGGAGAGTTCAAGCACCTGGTGATAGTGACGTTCAAAGGAGATGCCGCCGTGGACGAGATCCTGAAGGGCTTGGAGAAGCTTGTCTCAGAGATCGAAGCTGTCAAGTCCTTCGAATGGTGAGCCAGCTGCATCCTATAGTTCGAATCTCTGTTCTCTTATTAGTCTTCGAGACACTGAGTGACGCCATTTGGGAGTTACTGGTTACCAATAAAGATGAAGATACCAACATAGCGCAGAGGATACCATATTATGATCGAATATGGCTGTGTTGCTTCTAACTCTACTTCTACTCGGTTCAGCATAACGTCATCTGTTCAATTCGAAAATAATCTCAGATACATTAGTGTTTCTGTGAACTGAAGATTTTTCGTTATAAAGTATGCTCAGTATCATTAGTTCTGCTGCAAACAGGGGACAGGACACAGAAAGCCCAGAGATGCTTAGGCAAGGCTACACCCATGCCTTCATTATGACCTTCGACAAGAAGGAGGACTTCACTGCCTTTGTGAGCCACCCGAACCACGTCGAATTCTCCTCCAAGTTCTCCGAAGCCATTGAGAAAGTGGTTCTCCTCGATTTCCCAACTGTCCTTGCGAAGCCGCAGCGTGCTGCATGATTAATAATTGCCCGAACCTTTTAGTTCCTCATGAGTAAACTAGTTAGACCTTAGACCCGTGTGTGATGATCATATATTTTCCAAATGCTTGTACAATATTTATCTGCTATGGACATGCAGTCTCATGCCTCATGCATTGCTCTTGTACTGTCCACTTTCCGATGTAAAGGCTTGGTTTCAATCGTAATAAATACCCGATATATGTTGTTCGTGAATGTTTACCCCAGTCCAAGGCTTTTGGAGGAATCTCTCCTTGAATACTACAGTATCGAGATGGTTTCGGTTCTTATGAACTTCTGCCCTACTCATGCGTCCAGACTGTTCATACATACCCCGTCTTATTCCGAGTTCTGTCTGTACGTATCAAGCCCGAATTATGCATGATACTTTGAATTCTCGACCGAATTAAACCTTTTTAAAAATGGAATCGCTTGGCAAAGTAGAACACCACTACTGCCCGGAGAAGGGGATAAAACTGCTTTTTGACTTTATGGCAATGCCTTGTTTGAGGGGACGGATTTGTTTAAGGGAAAGATGATTTGGAGCTCATCACAGAGGTCCCATTGGAGCAAATCCTGTCTCCCTGTAGTGATTAACTTTCCTCATCAATCATGCAGTTGAACAGTTAAGTGTAATTAGCGGACAAAATCCAGCAAAGACGTTATCACTCATGCATTGAAATGACAAGAGGGCAGAACCGTCATTTGGAATGAAGAATCGAGAAGTGGTACGTTCCCTTGCCTGGAAGAACTGAGGGAGAAATGAAGAAAAAGGGCTAAAAGACGTACTTCTGCAGAAGGATAAAATTCTGAAAGATAACTGAGAACAATACCAAGTTGTTTTTTTTTAAGTACGACAGATTGGGATAGATAGCTATACATTTTTCCAGATCCGTGAAACTTGAAACTAAAAGTACGGGAAAATCTTAAAAATAATACAACAAAAATAATAAAATTAATATTCACCAGGAAAAAATAAAATAAAATAAAATAAAAACTGGAGATTCATGTGTTCTTTTGTATTTCTCACTTGTCTCTTCAACTTTTGTGGACTTCCACAGCTTTCACAATGGCATCACTCGAGAACCTTCACCTCGTGTTTCCTCTGGTAGCCCATTGCTTATTCTGGGCTGCCGGAGCCGTACATGCTCCTTCGAATCCGAACACGAGCTTGCTCCTCCTCTTCAACTGCTCGCTCCGAATTCCTGAGAGTTCGAGCCTCGCCCAAGATTGCTCGCTCATCCGAGCGGCCGATGAAGAGGCTCAGTACTTGTGCTCGTATATGGGTGACATTAAGAAGCCGGGGATTTGGCCCAACTCGAGGAAGGCCCTCAACTGCTCGAATTACCGATCGGTGTACATAAACTCTATGGATGAATACAAACTCGCGACGAGGATGTCCGTTCACATACCGGACCATGTCCCCAACCTGTGCGACCAATGCAAGAATCCCGGTGGGCACTGCGGGGTGGGACTGAAGTGCATCTGCCACCCAAAAGAATGCAGTAAGTGATCTGTTCCATCTCTTATTCTCAACAGCTTCAAGATCGAATTGCAGGTATATAACTGATACATAATCTTTACGTGTTCGCACAGAGGAACAGCTTATATCGAGGAGTGGACCAAGCAACATTTTCGGTAATATGATCTGCTCTGTCCTTACTTCCATTGTTCTACTGATGGGTTCCCACCTTAGCAGTTGAGCTCTGTACTCTTTAGCAGGCAAATTACCATTTACTTCTGGAAAATTGCTAAATCGCTTAAGGAACTCATTTTTTCGCAGCCTGAAAAAGGTATAAAACTTTTCGGGTCGCAATCATTTCGACCCGGCAGGCAGAGTGACCAGATCAAACCCGGTACTTGATCTCTTGCTTTGTGAAAAGGGTTGTGGCATGCCTCAGGGAGAATGTCAAAATTTCGTAAGCCTATCATTGCTGGCTTCTCTTTCAACAGCTTTGCCTAACAAAGTTAATTGTCATTACATGGATGAATCCAAGAAAATATGCAGACTAAAAATAACCATTATGGAGAACTAACTACCCTTTTGGAACATGTTTTCATTTTCTTTTACTGAGTCCTGCACGAGAAATGAATATAATAGCACCTCAAAATTTCCAAGTCAGGGCCGTCTTTGTCGAAGCAATGATATAAGTCGCAGAAAATTGTACCATACCCTAATGGCACGTTATATTTAGACCCCCGAACAATGTTGGATCTAGGGGAGCCTGCCCTCCTACTAGACAAGGAAAGTCACAAATACAGTAAACGGAATAGGATCTCAGGTAATTAGCGGAATAAGCTGCAACTTTGAATTTATGACGACCGTCCTCGCAATAAGAAATGGCCTCCTCCCTCGGTCACGTCATGTGTTGATGATTACGCGGTGCCTCTGATTCATAAAATGTTTTCTCGTTCGCATAAGCTTGCCGAAAAAATGTCAATTTTTTTTTATGGGAGTGGAAATAAATGGCAAAGGAGATAAGAAGTCAAAAAGGGAAAGGTACTGGCCATCTTGATTGACAATCCTCTACTCGTTCGGTGGGAATCCAAAATCACTTGTTTGACGCAAACATGGCATGCTCTTCCAAGCCTAGTTTGGCCATTCCTTGGACTTCAGTCTATTTGGTTGCCAAAAAAACCACGTTCGGTCATCTTCATCCATTCGTCCAGCAGCCGAACTTCGTGGAATGTCTAGGCAGACTAAAGGACACCATAATCCAATACCGACCCATTCGGATTTCATCGAAAATCGACTAGTAACCCATGAACATCTTCACGCTTCCTATGAGTAGGGTTAGTATATGTTTGTCTCTTTAAAGAAGAAATGAGGAAAGATCAAATCCGAACTGTAACGAAATTTAATTTGGAATAGGAAAAACAAAACAAAAGCTAACGACAAACGAAAATTAAATAATTGTCGACATCTCCTATGTTTCTGTATTATGTGTGTCAAATTACAGCGACTTGGTCAGATTTATCGGTTTAACTGCCTCGAACGATCACACACCGGTAACTTCCATCGGTTAAACTACACGCGCACCTTCTTTAATCTTCCGTAAAAAAATCATATTGCACCGATCTGCAAAAGCCTGGTTCCTTTTGTAAGCACACCAAGCACGAGCATAATCAAATCGAACTGCAGAGGTCAGTTTTTTCACGAATGCTTGGTGGCGTAGATGAACAAAGAGAAATCATCAGCTTTATGATCTGTCTCCAACTTCTCCGCCAACTTCTCATCCCCATCTTCCACCCAGAACTTCCCATCTAACAATCCACTCCTTGTGGTGAACATGAAGACCCCACGCCCCTCGCTTGCTTGGTTGAAGAACCAGTCGTGCACGTCCCACAGCATATCGATCATCAAGTCCGTCCCGTCCACGAATATTGTTTGGCTCCCTCGGAAGTTCCACTGCAGCCTCTTCACCCTCATCACTTTCTTCTTGTCGATGTAAACATATAAGATCGGATCCCTGTTCAGTCCCTCGCCTCCTTCGCTGATTCGAATCAGAATGTCATGTTCTGAACTGGCCACGCCAAACTGGCACCTCGTGCCGTAAAGGCCATTGCCTGTTGCATGAAACTTGAACCTATGAGCTAATGAAACTGGAGAATAGAGGAAACCTTCTGAAGCAAATTCTTTCTGCTCTGCTTCTAAGGCGAATGAAAGAAGAAATTAATATATATATATATATATATATATATATATTTAAAAAAAAGAAGGAGAAGAAGAAGAAGAAGAAGACAAACTTAGTGATAAATATTCATATAACGTACAAGAACTGAGGATGGGATCGCGATTGATTACCCGAACAATGCTCTCGCCGTGAGACGAGAGCAAACTTGGGTGTCATTGGGTTACTACTTTTGAACTTCTTCTCCACAGCTTCCTCGGCCATGTCTCCCAGGAAGAGGCCCAACTGCGAGCCGACGACCACAAGGATGTAGAACCCATTGAGCGGCTCAGGCCCGCGATCAAATCTCGCATTTGCGAAGTCCCAGAAGACCTCTACGCGGGACTTCTCGAGATCGATCCTCTTGCTGCCCTTGTTCTTCTTGAACAGTCCGGAGCTGGAGCTGATTAGCTTGAAGGACAAGGAGGATGGGGAGGCAGGATCGGGGTCAGGCGCAAAGCCGATCGTGAGGCTCGACTGGCCCAGCACGAGGCTCCGGAACCATGAGAGCGAGATGAAGAGGGGCTTTTGAGTGGAGGGAGATTTGCTTCTGTAGACAGAGGTGACAGTATTTTGTATTGAAGGGAGGAGGGACGTTGAGGCTGTAGAAGTAGAAGGGACGGATGAAGGATGGGAAGAGGAGGGCTGTGAGAAGCTGATGGAGTTCTCACTGAAACAAGAAAATTTCTCTCTCATTTGCACAGAGAGGGAGAGAGGGACTCTGCAGAAATGGAGGTGAGTTGAGATGGTTTGGTTTTCTAATGGGAAGGGAGATGGCAAGATTTGAAGATTGACAGAGACATGAGGCTCTTAAAAGTGCTTCTTAACCTGCCGTAAGGAAGTGCTGTTTGAACGGTCCTGGTCTTTGATCTATTCTGACAGGTGAAAAATACCGATATTCACCTTTTCGAAAGTGCGACAACCGTCACTTCACGAATGCATCCCAGGCGACCCGGCTCGACAATCATCGGTGCTGGACCCTGCTGAGCGCCTAAGTGCCCAATAAGATCCAAGCTATCGAACTTTCCAGTAAAACTTCCTTCATTGATCTCGACACAGTTAGCATGCCTCTAATCAAGCTGCTTGGAAGAGTAAACCGACACGGGTGAGGTAATAATTATGGAAAACTAATCATTTGATTAACTAAGGTCATGAGGCACTAACAACAACTTTTTTCATGATTTTATTATAGAAGAGAGTGGGCCTCGGCTCTTATGATATTCATTCAAGTCGTATTGAGAAGGAAAACATTTGAAGCGAAAATGATGGGGGAAGTTGAAGTAGAAACCTTCCAAGTCTACTTTGATTTATCAATCATTCCAGGTCATCTTAGATATCAATTTCAATAATCAACCAACCAGTTGGATTTAAATATAAAATATAAATTCATTTAAAAATAATTAAAACCAAAATAATAAAATAAAAGGCTCTGGAAAAAGATCTTCCCAGGAGAAAATTGCAGCTTCTGCTAATTTCTTATCAGTTCAATGTTCGATTCACCACGTCGGTCCATTGTCCACTACTGGAAAAATTTTGGTATAGACTACTACTTAGAGATTGATGGTGATTAAATCCATCATTAGAAAGAGCCAATAAACAGAATTAGCTTTACCTTACTTATGAGTAGGGGCTCCCTTAACATGTTACACGTCACAGCCACATAATCTTGTGACCGAGAACTTGGGACGGCCTTTTCACCATTCTTTCTTCCTCGAAAGCCACAATCAATATCGCATTGCCGTCCAGAATATGTGTTTTCCGATAATAATATGGCAATATAGGGAAGGAAAAATTAAAACACATCCATTTATATAAAAGGACCAATCAATATATTTCTTTTTTTCCAATTCGAATGAAGGGGAAAATAAAGAGTGATGCAGTGTGTATACTTGGTCTTGTTGGACGTGGAAGACTACCATACTCCCCATAATTTCCTTGAAGTCAAGTTGGGGGTGGAAAAGCATAACTTGTACGCCACCCATAATAAGTTGTTCTCTAGGAATAGAAGGCATTAATTCATATTACTAGTGGACAGGTTATGATTAATTTGCCATTATAATAAATTCTGGAAATATTTCAGCTTTCTTTTTTCTATTGTCGTCTAGTTTAGGCTCTTCAGCTTATTGCCCATAACTAGTCTGATTTGATTAGTTTTTTTATATTTATGACTTTGATAGGATCATCATTAAGGGGACAGAAGTGACATCCCGTCGACTAATAGCATGTGCAACTGCAACTGCAGTTGTTAAATCAATATTATTATGCACTAAAATATTGATATCCAATATAATTATATAATCTCCAGTAATTAGGCAGATGCATTCCAATTCCATGATCATCATCCAAATCCTATATCCTTCCCGACCCGTCTAATTTGGAGTTCCATAAGCTCCGCCTGTCTCATAATTGGAGACTGGAGAGAGACATACTTGTCCTTCGACTAAGAGCATGCCAAATCTCTCACCAGGGCAAAATGCCCATGTTTTTTGAACATTTACAGAGCCTACTGTTGACAGGGCCGGGTCCTCCGAATAGGGGGGAAATGGCATACATCTAGCTCTGTTGCTCCTTAAATGTTATTGAAAAGTCCAATTTCTTGTGCACGGGAGACATTGTTGTGCCTCAAAATGACTAATAAAAATTCCCCTGCCACTCTGGCACGAGTTTCTTTTGTCAGTGGATTACCTCCAACACCAACAAAATGATGCATCCAATCCTAAAAATGGGATTTGTCTATTACTACGACATTCTTTAAACAAGCAGACTATTGGCTAAAAAGCTGTTGTCCTAATAATTGAACTGTCGGTGAGCATATGGGACTCGGACATATCTATGATGCATCTCTCTCTCCATGTCTCTTGCGCAACTAACGGTAATCAATTTAATACTTCTCTATTGAACAAGGAAGCAGGTGGGTAGGAGAATCATTGAGAAAGATCATGTTTTCTCCGGTAATATTCTTGCTATGAGAGGGCAAGCGTTAAGCCATACCTTTATGTTGAACAGTATCCGTTGCTTCTTTAGCCCGGAGGAGGTTGGAATCCTCCAAATAGTTTCTGTTATTGTAGAAAGGCAGCTCCTCTGCTAAGTACCTGAAGCAACAACTCAGAAAACGAAACAGAAATTAAAAAATGGACATCAGAAGTTTTCCCAACTATTAACCAGAAAAGGTTTCTTCAGGAGTTAGGTAGTAGGGTTGGCTAAAATGGTGCTGGCTCCCAACATAAGGAATGATAACAAGGTAGCATTTGAATATGGACATAAAGACACATCAGCGCCCCAATCTTTCGAGAGAAGTAGCAGGAAAGTTAAAGCATAAAAAACCGGAACAAAAACAATTTCAGATAAAGACTGGACCGGAGACAACAAAACCATGAAAATCATTTGTGCAAAATGTTGGAAGTAATCCTAGTTTTGGCTTGCATGCCATGACATAGCTTACTCATTCAAAAGCTAGAAAGCAAAAGGATCTTCTGAATTTGCATGCCATGAACTGGGATGGAGATCTTTAACGTGGACCCACCTTTTCCCATTCCAAGGACTGGTAGATCTTCAACAATACATTCTGGTGGAGCAGTAAGGGTGTGTTCTATCTATGCACACCGTCCATTGAAATTTGACACGGAACTGATCTGTATTAGAAGACTAGAGATCCAGCAATACTGACACCCAAAACGGCAACAGATGCAATATAACCTGTACTAAGACTCAGCTTTGTAGCACAGAGCATCCCAACAGCTGCTAGTACATTCATGAGCATTTCAACCCGTCTTGCTTATAGAAAATTAAATTCTCCATTAAGATAATATAATAGCACTAGAAACATGCATCATGACATAGTATAATGTCTACTCTATGCAGGAATTCATGCTGCTAAGTAAACAGGCAATCATGGCTGACAAAAGAACAGATGTATTATGGAAACAGGGGTGAGCACCAGGCACTCCGTGTTTGCATTTACAAAAATTAACTTGTATAAGCCAACACTAGCAGTATCATACACTCTCACAGCTCACTAATAGTACTCTTCAGTATATACGTCTTACCTCAACTTTTCATCCTATGAGTATACATGTTACCAGCAGATAATTAAAAATCTTCTTCATTCACTGTTGATCTTGTAATAGGTATTGACCATCTTCCAAGATGCGCTGTGTAATTTATGCACCGGACCACTCCTCTTCCAAACGGACCATCAGGAAAATCAAGGACGCTAATGCTACCAGCATCAACGTGAAAAGATCCCATCCACTCCTTTGTTAAATTTAGGCAATGGCCCATCAGTGCTATGTGAACTGCAGGATCTCCGATGACAACAATAATCTTTTCAGGGTCAGATTCGTCAGCTAGTTCTTCCAACAAAGATCGCCAGGCTTTCCCTGACTGGGCCCACAGTTCTGTAATAGCCCTATCTTCAAATCCATTCAGCCAAAGAGGATGAAAATCTGGATCCTCAGAAGTATCCTGTATAAAAAGAGAAAGAGCAGAGCCCACAGACAAGAAATTGAGTGCCTTTTTCTACCAAATATTGTGAACCATATGTTTCAACTGGAAAGAAGAAACGCTGGGATGATATGTATTTCAAACTTGCTTATTTCAATTATAAAACTTCATCATGTTTGGATTCATGCCTTCTGTGATTGTCGCAAAATGTCTCCAACATCAAGGTCCTGCAGCTCCTTCATATCAACATAGCGTGGCACGCAATCAGCACCTAAGCAATCCGCAGCTTCTTGCACCTAAAAAGATAACATGCATTAGAATTCAGTTTTCTCCCCTGAAAAGAATCAGCCGACCACAATTATGAAACAATGAGCTCACTCTGGATATGACACTAGCAGTCTCAATGCAGGCACTCTTTGGACTGCTGACAATGGAGCTCACTTTCAGATCAAGAAGCAGCTCTGCAGTCTTCTGGGACTGTTATGCAACAGCAGAAGAAAGTCAGAAAGTACATTTTTCAGAAATAAGCTGTCTCTGCTCGCCTTCTGCAGAAAAAGACAATATAGATAGACCTGTATAATCCCAAGCATGTTCATTGGTCCATCTCCAGAAATGGGAAAGTCAGCCTGTCATATATCAGGAAACATAGAGAAGTAACCGAAATTAGAATCTTGAAGGAAACTGAGAAACCACATACAAAATTAGAAGCCAAGCACAATGTTTATTATTGATCAGATGCATAGCCTTCTAACACTATCACGTTTAGGATGGATGGCTTTCCAAGACTAAATGCTTAGTGCCCGGGGACATATGATTTCCTTTTTTATTTTTTCAACCATGTTTATAGAAAATGAGAAGCAGAGCACCCTCATTTGATTATCAAGGAAACAGTAACTTTTTGGCCAATCCAGGTGAGCCAGCTGCACCTGATCGACAGAGTACATAGCAGAAAGAGCCAAAATAGTATCTGCTAAGCAACATGTCATCCGAGTCAGCACTTTCATACCTCTGCATTGGTCTGATTTACTCCATGACAAACAAGTATGATACGCTTGCTAGTTTTCCTGCCTCCAGAAGCAACAGGTGAACCTGGAGTCTGTATTCAAGGCAATAAAAGAAGAAGCTCAAAAGGTTTTCACAAAGGCAAAGATTTCGAATAGAATCATCGTTTTGAGAAATTTTGTAAATTGTTATAAAGTGTATATAAAAGGAAAATTCATCAAACAACATGTGCAAGATGCATAATGCTTGAGAACACTATGGAGATGCTCCAGATGCTATAGAAATATTTGTACTCAAGGTCATCCACATAATCAAGATACAGGTCAGGCCTTTCAAGATCCGAAAAACTAAATTAGTGCATTGGATTTCAAAAATTGGCTAGGACCAAGTCATTGCCTGATCATAGTAGCCTTAAAAAACCGTAGAGACCTAGTTGTCTGCAATTTGACAATGCAAGAGCCAAGCTGGTAAAAGAGGTACAAATTCAACAGGTACCTGATTTAGACGATTAAGACAAATATAAGGAGACCCACCCTCCTCTCGAGGGGTGAAGTCCAGCACGCTCACTCCACAATTGCTTTGAAGCAAAATCCGGAAGTATTCCGTTCCTAGTCCTATTGTTAGCACGTAAAAGAAACAGAAAACGAGAAGGCATAATTGGAAACATGAAACTCAGATTTCCACGAGATCTCCACATCCATCTATAAATGAGAGAAGATATAGTACCAATAGCTGTTGCAACGAGAGCCTGATTAACAGCATTGTGTGCAACAACAAGGACGGACCTGCTTTCATGGGCTAGAATTCTAGCCCAGCAGCTCTTAGCACGTGCCCACAACTCCCTCACTGGATAATGACCGTCAATGTTAAAATTTGCAGCATCCACCTGCCACTGCCTATAAGCTGCACCGAACTTTTCTTTCCCTTCATGCTTCAGCAGACCCTAAATTTCCAGGGCAAAATTAGCAACATCAGCACCATAGTGAGGGGCTTTTCACTAATCAATTTCGATATGTCATGGCGCTTAATTGAAATACAATCCATAACATGTACACTTAGCTAATGGAAAACAACGCTCGGGCATCCGACATACCTGAAAGGAGTAAAGATCAATCTCCCTCAGGTCAGAATCCGTAATCATCTCCTCCTTGCGAGCGCCCCATATGATTTCAGCTGTTTTCTTAGAACGTTTCAGAGGGCTGTAACAGAGAGGTGGCAGCTTATTGAAGTGAAACTGCAGCGAGATTATCTGATGATCAGATAATCATTTCGCCCCCAGGCCACAATTGAAAATGCAAAGAACTACCTCAACAAGGTCAAAGCAAATAGCAATCAATCCTACAAGATCGAAGTGCAATCCATAGTATGACCTTTTAAATCTTCCAGAATGCATGGAATATCACCAAAAGATGACCACTCAATCGTTAATCTATTGAATTTCAGGTATAATTAACTGTGAGTTACTAATTCCTGCCGCGAAATCTGTGAATGCATCCAATTTATTTTGAATCATTTTCTCAGAATTATCCTAACAAATGCCAAGCGCAGTACTCGAGCGGCACCTAATCAACTCCAACGAAACCAAAAAGCACTCAACTACTGCACTACACCAAAAGAGAGCTGAGACGGCGAGAAAGTTTGAAAGCAGAGATGGTGCTCCCAACCTGGAGAAGCAAACTTCGAAAGAGTCGTCAACGAGCATCTGCCGCGAAGTCTCAGCTTGAGCCTCGCCTTTCTTCGTGAGGACGGCGAAGTCGGAGCTGCCTTGGATTCGGCCTTCCGCATTCCACGAGCTCTGCCCATGCCTCACCAGCACCACTCTCTTCGCCGCCGTTATGGCCGGCAGGGGAGTCGAGTCGTGCGGCTGGATCACGGGGCGCCTCTCCTCGGCCGCCTCAGCGGACCTCTCGACGAGGTTCGGAGCCGAGGACGACCGGATGGCGAACCACGGGCCGGAGCACCGCCGCCTGTGTGGCGGGAGGAGGAGAGGACTGTGGAGGAAGACTGCCGACGTAAACATCACTCCGCTTGCTCAGTGGCTTTAATGGCTTTGTGCACTGTTCTTGTTCGTTATAGGATCAGCGCAGCGAAGGAGGAGGGAGACGAAGGGACGACACGTGGCACGAGCATGTGGTTTTATTATCCCGCTGGTTTTTTTTTTTGTCGCAAAAAGAAGATAAATTTACCGCCACGGTGACCGAAATTTTGAAAATTAGTCGATCCGCCTGCACTTTGCGCAGGTTGGTGTAGAAAATTTTATTAGTAAAATAATATTCGTTAATTTTTTATTTTGTCGACTTTATCCCTTTTTAATTGATCAACTCTTCTTAAAAGAGAGCTGGTTGTATACTGCTTGTATTTTTTAATCAAAATTTCCTTTAGAATTTCTGAAATTTATAAAGATCGAGAAAAAAATTGAGAGCTTTTTTAAAAAAAATCTGTAAACCTTTCGACTTCTGTCGTAATATATATCTTATTATATCTAATGAATTGCAACATGCCGTATTCATATTAAGTCAGATGTTCTTCATTAATTCGTTAGACTATAAGAAGTCGCTAAATGTAAGAACTTTTTTGTCTTATGTGGCACAATTCGGAGAATCGTTTCGATTTTTATAATAATTTATATAGATATAGATTATAGCACAAGCTCTACGAATGAATCGTGCGGGTTGTAATATCCAACTCTTTCCTTTGTAAGTCCAGTGAGACAAAAAGC
Organism: Punica granatum; assembly: GCF_007655135.1. NCBI lineage: Eukaryota > Viridiplantae > Streptophyta > Magnoliopsida > Myrtales > Lythraceae > Punica > Punica granatum. The sequence goes on from NC_045132.1 coordinate 26,375,381, forward strand.
TCGAGGGTGCCGAATGCAACACTACGTGTCTGCATTTATACGAGCCGGTCGTGGAAAAGACCTAGTAACTTGTGCTTCGAGTAATTTATGCCCATTTGGTTTCATAATATTTTTTAACTCTACTTCACTTAATTCTATTTATCTTCAATTTAACAACACAATTATTACTTTTTCTTTTTCTTTAACTTTTTTAATCATTCAATTCAACTTCTAATACTAAATTATCTCAACTATTCATTACTTTTTTCACGGTTCAACAACACAATCATTATTTTCTTTCAATTATATATCACTTTTTCACACTTTTTTCTCATAATTCAACAACATAATCATTACAAATCAATTAAAATTAAAAACTCAGCTCTACTAAACTCTAAAGCCAAACACAATATGTCTCATCTTTTCGAATCCACATGAAGCAATGGTATTTTGTGAAAAGGTAATAGAAACTACTTTGTCGTGGGCTTGGGGAGCCCGGGAAAGGAAGAGCGAATGGGCCTAACCAAAGTCCATATCCAGTGGCAAGGCGGCCCAAAAACTGAACTATCAATCATCATCAGCACACAAATTTCTGTCATCCTATTTGCCACAGAGAAAAAGTACATATTTATATTTTATCATTCTTAATGTTATAAGACGACAGACTTCGATTGGTGGTCTGGACGGATAGAATACCTTTATTTCCAAAAAGTTAAATCATATTTATGTCATCCATCAAGAAAAAGATTGATTTTACGACAGATTTTAATACTTTAAGTTGGATTATCTTATTAAATATATAAAATATTTATTAGGATTGGTCTATCTATCCATGTACGTATTATAGTAATTGCCACGAAAAGGTAAAGCTGGCTGCCATGGGCCAGGGGAAGACGTCGGTCCAGTAAGGCAACAACTATATAAGACGCGGCCCACGAAATACGGCGGGCCCCGGGGGAGACCCAGTAAACGCGCAGGTCACTTTCAGCCTAAGAACGGCTAGTTGGAAAAAAATTAATTTCTGAATGCTTCTTTTTTTTTCTTGGTCCAATAGGAAAATGGATATGATTATCGAACATTTGAAAAATAAATAAAATGAATAAATAATTGGAGTTGAAGGGGGAGGGGGCTGATGTTATTGTTTGCTTCCAGAAGGAGCCGTTGCTTTCCTGCCTATTGGAGTCTAATCTAATGGCAGCTCTTGACACCGAAAGTACAGCTAGCAATAGCATCTCCCCTGACCAAACTGGCTTCCCTTCCTTCCCCGGTCGCTCTCCTCCGGGCCCCATCTCGGGTTTGCATTTCCACTACGCAGTTGCAATGAGTGCACCGTGCGCGCCCAACCAAGGATAACATTCAGAACGGGCAAAAACTTGCGTTGTTGCTTTCTCACGGCCGGGGGCGCCGGAGAAGATCGAAATCAACGCGAGCATGGATCACCAGACCCTGTCAACAGTTGCATGTCCCATAAGGCGCATTATCTGTTAGGATCCATGATTTAATTACGTTAACTGACATATTCTTTGCATGCTGCTCTTCTGTTAATGTCGCTACCCATATTTAAAAAGAAAAAAAGAAAAAATGTCGCCCACTAATGATTTTATCGGGGGGAACCAAACATGTTGGGGCCCCGCGGGGTTAAGATATCATTGTCCTGCTGAAAAGTTTTGCTTGGGCCATCAAATTTTTGGTCAGAAGGAAAGGTCATAATGAGCTTTTCCTTTTCTCTCTTGTTCGCAAAAAGAAATACAATTCACTCCAATGGATTTAATTTTTTGCTGACCATCGAACTATTTCTTTAAGCATTTTCCAAAATATTCTAACTATTATAATAATATGCATTTTTATAAATAAGGCTGGGAAGATTTTGTTTTTATTGGATTTATTAATTATCGCATGACATAACGAGATACGAAAATAGGAGCACATCAAGAAAATTTTGCCCTAAAGCTGGAACTAACGGATCATTTAACGTTTTCTTCTATCGGTCCTACGGCTGGAGAAGATTTTGTCATGGACATCTATATGAAATAGACATTTGTGCCGTGTCTCTATTTACTATTGAACTCTATCATAGGTATCCTTCTTTTATAACAATCATGTGGAGGCTAAATTATTATGTGATTCCGCCATTTAATATCCATGTTTATGACATGAACATTAAAAATTATCCAATTGAATTTTTCACCTATATTTTTATGTTTTAATTGAGTCGTTATAGTTTTCGAAAACTTAAGGTTTGGTTGTACAAACATTTGAACGATGTCATATTTTATTATATAAAGCGGAGCAACAGAGATCCAACACTAAAAATTTATGCTCGCGACCCGACATGTAACAAAATACTGCATGACTTATTACATTTATGCATGAGTATAAAATAGTAAGTTAATCAATAAAAATCTCCATGAGAAGGCAATTAGACATTTTGTTCAGAATGTATTATCCGTAGATCATTCAGAATCATGTTCAATTTAAACAGCTTGTTTGTTGATAAATGTCCTTTAAAGTTTTCTCATTATATAAGCACTAAGAGTAATTTAATTTTTTTGTTGTAGAGGATGTTTATGGGCCTAATATGATGGAATAGAAATTCTAATGGTTAATAAAAAGACATGAATAATCTCACGATAAGTATCAAACTTAAAATACCTTGGTTACCCGATGAAGATACGTGTCGCTATGTTAAACTCTCTGAGAGCAATTTAGATATATAAACTAAAAAAAAAGTTCCAGTTGCTACCCAACAATTAATAAATGCATTTTTGTCTAATTCATTTAATTTATACATGATAAAATAGTTAATATTTGTAAGATAATTAATAGAAATTTTCATGAAAAGGCAGCTGGTATCTATCTATATTAAAGCAGATACTAAACATATTTTGTAGAAGATGTAGTGAATTTATGGTAGATTATTCAGAATCTTTGTCCAATTTGAACAGTTGGTGGCGACAAATATACGGAAATATTTTAGATAATAAAATGGCAGAAATTTATGAAGCAAATTCAGAATATTAGGAAAATTTTAGGGGAAAAAAAGGGCACGCCCGCTTGTAATTTTAAGCTTCCTCTCCACGGTCTTACTTAGTTGTCTCTCTTTTGTCTATTTGCTGACTCGCTTCCGAGACAAACGCTCTCTCTCTCTCTCTCTCTCTCTCTCTACACTCACTCTCACACTCTCCCCCTTTCTCTCTCTAACCTTCGCTGCTTCACTCTCTATCTCCACAGAGAACACACTGCCCCGAGCGAATTCAGAAACCCTCGACGCTCCACTTCCCTTCGCATTTCCAGCTGAAATCATTGTGGCAGGAGCCCAGATCTGCCCCCTCATTCAGTCTATATGCCCTGCCAGTGATCGCCTTCCCAATGTCGAGCTCCGACCCGAAAGCCCGCCCCAAGCCCGGCCCTTGGCCGCCGGCGCCGGAGTCCTCCGCAATGCCGCTGTCCACCTGGGCCAAGCGGACCGGGTTCCGCCCCAAGTTCTCCGGCGAGGCCAATGCCGGCGACTCCGGCCAGATGTCTCAGCCTCCCAGGCCCCGCGAGCCCGATAACCAGCCCGATCTCGAGGCTGGCCGGGCTCGGCCGCAGCCTCAGCCACAACCTCAGCCTGCTCCAGTAGTTGTGAACGGTCAGGCGGGGGGTGACAAGCCTGCTGCCGCGCTCCCGCCGCCTCCCACGGCAAATAAGGAGAAGGATCAGCCTGTGAAGAAGAGGAGAGACTCCGACGGAGGAGCGCCGAAGAGCTCGAGCCCTGGAGCGAACCGAAGGGCAGCTCCTAGCTCAAATGAGCAGCCGCCACCTCCCCGAAGGCCGTCAAGGAACGGGGAGGTTGTTGACGTGGTAAACCAGTCCACAGTGGACGAAGATGGGTTTATGGGAAGACCTTCGAATATGAAGTACGAGCTCAGGGATTCACCCGGTTTAGGTGAGCTTTCTGCTCGCTTCTTTTTTTCTCTTTTTGGCTCAAGAATTGTGTTAAATTGAACAGCTTGTTGCCGGAAAGTTGGCCTCTTTTCTGTCAAATGGAAGTTTTTTTTTATCGCTGCAAGATACATGCTTTCCGACTTTGATGTGGATTATTGGAAATCGGTGAAGTTTATGGTATGCAATGGTCCGGTGGCAATGCTTATGATTGATACATACATGCGCTGAAATGGGAAAAGTTGGATCTTTCGTTGTTTTCTATGTTATCATTGCTAAATTGTGAAATTTTTTGCTATGAAGTTTTGGACTTTCTTACGTTACTGTGTAAAAACGTGGGTTGATTGCTATGTTTGACCTCAATTAATAATGTGACTGGTTGTTTCATGAATTACAGTTCCCGTTGGTTTCTTTGGGTTCCAGCACTATCTTTCAATGCTGGGTTCTTTGGTGCTTATTCCCCTCGTTATAGTTCCAGCGATGGGTGGCAAACATGTGAGTGTATCAGGCTCTAAATTTTTCTTTTCCTTCACTTACAAGTTTGTGCAACATCTGATTGGGGTTAAGATTGTAGGAGGATGTGGCAGCAGTTGTATCCACAGTGCTCTTTGTTTCTGGATTAACCACTCTATTGCATACATTTTTCGGGTCAAGGTTGCCCCTGATACAGGGCCCATCCTTTGTGTACCTTGCTCCTGTCCTGGCGATAATCAACTCACCGGAATTTCAAGGCTTGAAGGGAAATGTAAGCTTTCTTGGTTGATCTCTTCTTATCCTTGTCTATGATCGCATTTGGATCTTGACCTGTGCTCAATTTCGTAGTGCATGCAGCTTGCCAAGATCTGGCATACTTCATAATAGTTCTTACATTATCCAATTATGATCTTGCTCTTTGCAACTAGTGTAGAGCTACTTTCAAATGTCGAACATGTATTACCATTTGTTTATGTTTTGCCTATTGGGTTCTGCTGATGTCTGCAAATCGCAGTGTTAATTAGAACCTAAACTTGGAGTTTATGAATCTTTATATCCGCTGTGTAACAATGAAGTGTTAGGGCATGATTGAATATCGACTGACTCCTTAAGAAAGCTACAGAAATTGGATTAACTGAAAAGCAACCTACTTCCATCAGGCAAGAATGAAACTTGTCCAATTCTGCTGACAAATTCATGTGAAGTTTTCTTAATGAAATTCTTATTCAATAATTTTTAAGCTTGCCCTAATGTTCACAAGGAGCTGAAACATCTCAAAGTTGATGAATCTTTTAAGCTGACTTCGAGTTGTGTCTCAATAGAAACTAGAGTAAGTTAAATATCTATCCTATTAGAATTTCTGACAAAATCATCATTGTCTATATTGATAATATGTATAATAAAAATGTTCTGTTCACTTTATTGCAAATTTTGAGGTTCGCAAAGTATCTCTTACCGTCTATTTCAATCTCCCACAAGTATTTAGCATATAGATTTATTGGCTGATGATGACAGAGTTTTAAACATATCATGAAAGAGATACAAGGAGCTGTCATCATTGCTTCAGCCTTTCAAGCAATACTAGGATACAGTGGACTTATGGGACTGCTTCTAAGGTAACTGCATGCTTTTAAATATTTCAAGTATGTTGCCAGTGTTGTTTATACACTAATTTAGATGCTTTTCATTTGCTTAAAATATTTCAGGTTTATCAATCCAGTGGTGGTATCCCCGACCATTGCTGCTGTTGGTCTTTCATTTTATAGTTATGGGTTTCCTCTGGTAGGGAACTGCCTTGAGATTGGAATAGTGCAGATATTACTGGTTATCGTATTTTCACTTGTAAGTTTATCCAGCTCCTTGATATCTGTCTTTGGTAATACCTGGTTTTAACTTTCTTATTACATCACATCATGTTGGTGTTGAGTATTGGTGGCACCTGCTTTGACTCCTGTGGAATAACCTGATACGCCTAGTCTATATCTTTTGCAGTATCTTCGTAAGATATCAATTTTTGGTCATCGTGTATTTTTAATCTATGCGGTAAGTAAATCCTTAAAACTATACTGCAGTTATATTAAGATTATTTGTAATCTACATAATTGCATGGGTTCCTGTAACTCCAATGTGTATTTAATTTAGGTTCCATTGGGCCTCGCTATCTCATGGGCTGCTGCTTTTCTTCTGACTGAAGCGGGTCTTTATAACTACAAAGGCTGTGATATAAATATACCAGCCTCAAATATTGTATCTGAGCACTGCAGAAAGCATATTTCCAGGATGAAGTACTGTCGTGTGGATACTTCTCAAGCATTGAAAGCTTCTCCATGGTTTAGGTTTCCTTATCCATTACAATGGGGCACCCCAGTATTTCACTGGAAACTGGCCATAGTTATGTGTGTTGTGTCCTTGATAGCATCTGTAGATTCGGTGAGCCTTTCATCCTATGCTTTATACCTTCATGGTGCTTATGTAGTGATATCTTTGGTAAGGTACATAATTGTTTGTGTCGGGATTTTGTTCCTTACTATTCTGAGAGAGCATGAAAAAAAGGTTATGTCTCTTCTCTTTCATTGGCATAGGCACCTCTCCTAGTGGTGCTTCACACTCAATTGCTATGAACACCTTTTGGCCAGTAATCTGCACTTCTGAAACTGATGTTAGTCCATCAAGTTGACCCAGAGGAACCTGAACTGAGCCTTTCCCCTTTACATTTATGTTAAATAAAAATTCATTAGTTCTCAAAAAGAAAAAATCATTACTTAATCTAAATTGAGTGTAAACTGCATTTACTGATTATTCTTTTTTGTTTGAAATATTCTTGTATATATTAATCCTTTTACTTTATTCATTCAGGTCGGTTCATACCACGCATCGGCCCTGTTGGTGGCATCGAGACCTCCAACACCTGGTGTTCTCAGTCGAGGGATCGGGCTCGAGGGTCTTTCGAGCATACTTGCCGGTCTCTGGGGCACAGGGACGGGATCATCAACCCTGACTGAGAATGTTCATACTATTGCTGTCACTAAAGTGGGAAGCCGAAGAGCAGTAGAAGTTGGTGCATGTGTTTTGATACTTCTATCTCTTGTAGGTAAGTAGGTAGTGCTAAATTTACACATTTCGTGTAGATCAAATAATAATTCAAAAAGTACGTAAGTTTAGTATATTTTATGCGAAGTAATATCTGTAGTTGAAATTGTTGTATTCTTATCTGCAGGCAAAATAGGAGGGTTTATCGCCTCAATACCCCAAGTCATGGTGGCTGCTCTACTTTGCTTCATGTGGGCCATGCTTACTGCACTAGGCCTCTCTAATTTACGCTACAGCGAAGCCGGGAGCTCCCGGAACATAATCATAGTTGGACTCTCCCTGTTTTTCTCCCTCTCAATACCAGCCTACTTCCAGCAGTATGGGATCTCACCTAACAGCAATCTGTCAGCACCGAGTTATTTTCAGCCATATATCGTAGCATCTCATGGACCTTTCCGCACCCCGTATCGTGGAGTAAGTCGCATCTCCTGAATCTTTTGTACTATGTTTTACTATTTCATATAGTGCTAAGTTCAGAAGCTTTTTGCCTCTCCATCTTTTCCATATTTCTACTGCTGATTCCTTTACCCCTTGCCTTTTTGATTAATATCTCTACAGTTGAACTATGTTATGAACACACTGCTCTCACTACACATGGTGATCGCATTCCTCGTGGCTTTTATGCTTGATAATACTGTCCCGGGTAGCAAGCAAGAACGAGGGGTCTATGTCTGGTCCGAGCATGAGGTGGCGAGGAGGGAACCTGCAGTTGCAAAGGACTATGAGCTGCCCTTCAGAGTCAGCAAGTTCTTCAGATGGGTCAAATGGGTCGGCCTCTGAGAAATGATGAATGGCCTTTTTGGACTCTTCTCATGCAAACCGTTCTTCCAGGGAGGTGATTTCGTGCCGGAAAGGAATCTTAAAGACCCGAGGGCCCCCATTAAACCTCATGCAAGGTAAGGGAGCGATTATGATATTTATGGTTCTTTTCCCACTCGCAAAGAGAGAATCTTAAATCTTCTTGGGCAGTAGGTGGTAATTTCTGGGGCGAGTTATTCTGTACATCCGAGGCTTCAGTCGGTACCGATTTCGCGTTGTAACTTCTAGCTTAAAATTTAAATTATAAAGGGGAAAGTGTACGTAGGTTTTTTTGGGGATATTTTGGCCTTGATCCGTTTGTGTATATCCTTTCTTCACTTTCTTGTTAAGAATTGTTTTTATATGTAGAATCTTTGCCTTCGGATTTCTCAGTGGAAACAGAGTTTATTACTGCTAAAGAGTGGAAACAGAGTTTTCATCTCTCTCACACGAATTGATGTGTAGAGTTATACCTATACACGCATGCTATACATAGAGAAGCTAAGCGCTGGCTACGCATACATTAATTCTTCGTTCATTATTAAAAAAACAAAACTTAAAGTAATATGTAAAATTTTATATCTATATTTATATATATATATATAGTTTGCCATTTGCCATCTACCCAATCTTCGAACTCTCTCCAACAATTTAGAAGACGAATACATGCTCTTTAGTATTTTCATCTGAAAATACTAATGTAACAATCTATGTATTATATCTTTCCATTATCGGTGGACTTTGTGTGCAGCGATGTCTTCATAATTTACTGGATCGAAATGGTTCCATATGACTGTAGTTACTTGATCAAAATGAGTTCCATATGACTGTTGTTACTTGATCGAAATGAGTTCCACATGACCAGTAGTTACTTGATCGAAATGAGTTCCATGCGATTAGTATCTGACTAATACTATTTCGTATGTGTAGGGCTACCGCGTCTCGATCGAGTTAAAACTTGAACTAGATGTTCGAAACCAAGAATCTTTAATTTTGATGAGTCGTGAACGGATTAATACTCCACGTGAACACAAAATCACAAGCTGCAGTTTCTTCATATATAATTCTTTAATTACAACGTAAAGTGTATACACGCACACGCATATATACATGAGAGTTTTGTTTAGGTGGGCCTTGGCTTGTGACAGCAATTTCTTGGGACTAGCGAACAATTGGGAAGAAAAATACTTTTGATCATCAATTTGGGAGTTTTATTATTTTTATTTATTTATTTATTTTTATCATTCTTGTTCTCAACCTTTTGTTTTTTGTTTTTTTTTTATCTTTTTGGTCCGGACGTATATTTTTTGTTAGAAAGATTGACGTGGCAATTTTTTAATAAAATATTCTTTTTGAAAATTTTCAAATTATTTTTAAAAAAATCAACAGACGTGGGGAAGGGGGGATTGGGTGTTATCCCTGCCTGCCACCACTTATGAAGATTGCCGGCACGAAATAATTATTAGAGAGAAAATTTTCATACAAAAAATTTGAAAGTCTGAGCGAATGAAATAAAGCGTTAGGGTGTATTTAGCAAAAAAAGAAAGAAAAAAAAGATGATATCTTGGAGAACAGAAGTAATTTAATTAAACGTAACAAAGATGATAGCAAAAATTTAATTGACAGAGAGTGAAGTTTGCAGCTTGGTTGAGATATATATGATCCCATGAGATGTTGAGTTCCGATGTCTCAACTCGTGATCCGACTGTCTCTTGAGAGTTGGGCTTATTTTCCCCGGCTAATCTTGGACTTGGACTCAAAAGTGTCCAGGAAAATCGTACCCTATCAAATCGATTCGGGTTTAATTGGATGGAAAATGTGACCGAATACTTTATCACTAAACTATATAGAGGCACATGGTTCATGTCCTCACGTGTTGATCGGTGTCCGGCTACTGCAAGGGACCGGAAAAAAAAAATCAATTCGGACATGTATACATGGAATATTTTTGGGTCACTCCAGAGCCAATAATAATGCCAAGGCCCACCTGCATTTCAAAGAAGCCCGTTCCCTCTATTGTGTTCCTTCTTTTTTTTATAATCTTTTTTTTTTTCAAAGTTCCAACAATAATGACAACGTTATTTATAATCTTTTTTTTTTTTGAAAATTGTTAATTCAATATTAGTTAAGACAGAACAAGTCAACGCCATTTGTCACCGATGGGTTTCCATCGAATTTTCATCTCTCTTTCTCTCTTTCTTTCTCACAAATTGATGAGCAGATGCGACGGTGATTTGCCGTTAGGTGAATAATGCAGCACACGATATTCACACACACACACATATATATGTATATGTGGGGAATTCTACATATATATACTTGCATGTGATATGCATAACAAAATGACACTGTTGCTGCATTTTATTAGGAATATTTGCTGCACTTTATGATGATCTCCATAGTCTTATCCATTGACCAACTAAGCTTCCAAATTCCTAAGTAGAGAATTATACGAATATCGCAATACACGTGCTATGAGAAGCTCGTCGACTATACATTCTTCATCTACAATAATAATGAAAATATGTACACATAATATTTGCCTTCTACCTAATCTTTTAATTATCTCCAACATGTAGAAAATGAAAATATAGCTGTAGATATACGCTCTTTGATAATTTTCGTATATCAAGAATATTAATATAACCATTTCTACATCGTTATATGTATGTGTGTGTATCTGTACGCACATTCAAACATACATATCCGGTATAAGTTTGTGACCCATTATTAGTTCATCATTCGGCATTACCGATCAATGAGATCGTAAAATAGATAAATCAATAAAGGTGTAAACTCATCCACATTATTATGTATATAAACACCTTAATATATATATATATATATATATATATATTTCCTGACCAAACAGTTGAAGCTGAACTTTGGAGACGGCACTTGATCCGCTAACTGTAGGTCATACTACGACCGTTGCATTGTATTTGTATGTGTACATAAAATACATACAGAAATCTATAGATATTTAACTTTACAATTAAACGTTATAAAATGAAATGTAAAGTTCAAACTATATAAAAGAAAGGAGTTGAAGGACAAATATTGTCCATTTACTTCTACTCTCTTTCCTTCCACATATTAACCTCTCCTTAATTTGCTCTCTATCTCAATCTCCCAATCTCACATTTTTATCAAATTATTTTTATTTCTTTTTCAAATTTTATCTCAATTTAATTTTGTCCATTGATCCATCTATGACGGTATTTGAAAAGATCATTAAAGTTATTGCACCTCATCCTTGACTTAAAATTCTTATAAAAAGTTTGAGACGAATAAACTTCTATATCAGTTCTAAACGGAATCGTGGAATGTTAACTAACTATAATGATCATACTCCAATGTAACTCCTGTCCATTCCATTATCGACTTGCATGCCACCATCTATTGATTTACTTGTTCAAATCGAGTTCCAATATCAATATTTGACTACTATTATTACATATGTCTAGAGCTACCCAGTTAAAACTTTAACAAGATCGATGTTTGAAACCAGGAAACATTTGAGTTATGAACGGAGTCTTGGAATTATGTGAATACGTTACGTGAACACAAACATCAATATTTCTTCATAAATATGATTAATTAATTACAACATAATAACGTGTATGAGAGTTCTCTTTTTCATTCAGCAAAAAAAAAAAAAAAAAAGAAAGAAAAGAAGAGAGAGAGTTCTCTTTTTCCGATGAACTATGAGAGTTTTCTTTAGTTGGGAAGAAACACTTGTCTTATAACAGTAGGTTTTAGGAATAGCTATTCTGTGGTTTAAAGCTACGGATGAACGTAACTTTCTCCAGCCGGATATACGAAAGCCTCGATGCATGCATGGAAGTTACGTCTTCCAATCCTTGATCAAGATTAATTCTCAAACTATGGCCCGTGAAGAAAAATCTTTTTTTTTAAAAAAATTTAATTATTCTTAAATATGTATAATGATAAATGTCTCGACTGTCCAGGAGCTTTCTGCTACAGCCTAGGGGCTGCCCAATATACAATTAGGGGCCTAAGGCCAAGTTTTAATGTTAGACTTTTATTATATCCGAAGTATAATTTTTTTTATTTATGCAATAAATATAACTTTATTTTTTTAGTTTTTGAGATGTAAAATCGTACTAGTTAAAAATTTTCTAGTTGATTTATTTTTATTGTTATGTAAAACATAACATAATATAAACGAATGAACTTTCAGTTGGAAAATAGTATTAAATTAAAACAATACAACGATCGAAGAATTAAATATGAGTATGAAAATTGATTCATTTGATTGCAACAGAGTTTTCTCTTGATAGGAGTGCTTCAGGATAATTATAATGCTTGATATTTTGGAACAAAAAATAGAATAATTTTGTTTTCTTTATTGTCGGCAATAAGTGAGAAACAAGAGTTCAAATGGTTATCGGTATTTCTTTTTTTAAAAAAGAAAATTGAACTTGTAGCTCTTGATATACCTCTGGGATTTCATCCGTTACATCATTCACCTACTGAAGTTATGGCACTGTTATTCAGCGATATCGTTAGGTTAGGACTTCCATACTCAATTTTTGCATTCTTAGTTTTTCTTTGTGTTATTTTTCTTGTAATCGGGCGCTTGTCTTATTACCCCCCCCCCCCCCCCCCCCCCCCCCCAAAAAAAAAGAATGTTATGGAAAAAGTGAGAATTAAAGAGGGTTGTTGACGAGGAGAAAAAAATCGACCATTATGGAGAAAATTAGAACTAAACTAGATAGTAGGTGTAGAGGAAAATAGGAAAGTAGTGAAATATAAATTGCAATTGCCGATGACCAAAAGAATAAGAAATAGACTGTGAGCTAGAACTGAGCATGATATAATTGAGTAATTAATAAAATAAGAGAGCATGAGAATTATTAAGTTACGAAAATAAAAATTTAGGGCATTGAGCTTATTACTGAATAATATAGTAATCATAGAAATTATAATTATAATTATAATACTATTAATAATTGATGGACACAAAATTATAAGGCTTGAGGCAGAGGCTTTAATTGCGTATGCCTTGGACCTAAGGTGTCATTGCTCTTTCTTTCGGAATGTGAGGCCGGCTGTGAGGTAGAGTAAGAACGTTTTCAAAGGACGTACGTTCGAGAATGAGACATCGACGATTGTCACAAAAGAAGAAGTGGCACGTGGAATTAAACTACGTACCAAAATAGGAAAACATGCTGTTTTATTTCTAAGAAGTACACGTAATTCCTAGGTGCTCAGATTTCCTCCTTTTATATAAAATATATATATGTATATATTTATATATGATTTTGGTCGAAAGTACGGTGGTTTATTGAATCGTCGAAGCTTTCGGTAGTTGGCCTCCGTATTTTTCTTAAAAATCTCACCTACTTTTAAAATCACTGTTTTCATTTGAAATTGATCAATCCTTAATTCATCGCTCAATTTAAACTGGCGAATGTGATCAAAATCACCAATTAAAGATCTATCACTAACGATGTCTAATCTAATACTTTGGATGAACTATATGTCCAATAACATTCAACGGTGTCAATACTCATGCTTTCCTAAAATTCTTTTATTACCGAATTATAATGACATTTTCTGTATGCTTATTAACCCTGATAAAAATGAGCGGCTATATGAAAGTGATAAGGGCATATTATACTCATATTTTATTGTGCAATTCATGTTAAATTATTATTAATTTTATAGAAATTATAAGAAGTCGGTGCTTAATTATGTGTAATTTGATATTGTAGGTCTTTGAGGACTTAGATGGAATTACGAGCAATATTGAGGAGTTTTGCGCAATTTGGAGCCAGCATATATCTTTCGGAAATCTTTTTTTTGTTGTGGATATAAATACTCCTCATAACAAGATTAGGAAACCCTAGGGGGGGAGCCATCTTTCACCATTCTTTTAACCTAGAGAGTTTTTGGAGAGGGTCTTGTCTGGAGCCGTCACCTGGATCAATTGATTTGAAGCGAAGAATTGTGGAAGAGATAATTCCTTAAAGGAATTGTTGGGTTTTTGTTTTAGGATTCAATATCTTGAGTTTACTGCTGAATATGAATTCTATTGCAATGACTCCTTGGAATTATAATTGTGTTTTCAATTCCATGATATTCTAAGCTTCTTTTGTGGGAATATGATGAAACCCTAGGTAGCTAATATGATGATTGTCGCCATGTTATAGGATTAATAGATGTGTTGATGATTCATGATTGCAATTCCTATAATTTCAATTTTAATTCTTAATTGGTTATAATTGTTAGAAACACTATTGATACGGGAGTTGATATAGTGTTTGTTAGGAATTCTTGATTAGACTAATTAGTTAAATGCGATAGCTGCGTTAATTAGTTTAATTAGAGATTATCCAGGGATTAATGCAATGTTTCTAGTTAGTTATTCGCTAAGACATTAGGGATAATTAATTTAGGGCATTAGACAATCATAGCACTGGAAGGTGTATGATTATAATTTAGAGTCCACTATTAATTAGAGATGCGGGAGCTGATTGATTAATTAGAGGTTTAAGACTTTAATTTTAAAGGCTTGATAAACTCACTTGAATAATCACATAGCTATCAGTCTATATAACATGATGGCAATCTGATTAGTGAAACTAGGGTGGATTCTGTTTTTCCCACTTTCAATTGATATATTTTCGTACAATTCTCTTTCTGCTCTTTGTGACGATTTAGGTTGATTAGTAGTTAATTAGTTAATTCTCTTAATTTGATTGCTTAGATAATAATAGAATCTAATATAGGTTTAGTACTTAATTAATCCTTGTGGGATCGACACTCTATTCATCACTATATTACTTGATCTGACCCAGTACACTTGCTGGTAGAATTTGAGCTTATTTTTATATATATTTGCAAAGGGATCAGAAAGATTCAACCGTCGGCGATACTCTGTTAATGCACATAATAATTATCTCCAAGATGAATACAAGATCGGTAGAGAGAGTGGGTCCTTTCATATTAACATTTTTCACTATACTCCGTCTATCCTCCCACCACATGTAGAGTTGGACAAATTTGAATCTGAGTATATAGACAATGGGGTGCGATATTGTATGCTCAATTGATTTTGTGTTATTTGGTATGAGAGAGAGATCACGCCAAATTGTACTAATTAATTTTCATGTATATATGATAGTTAATTACTTATGTGTAAATTAATTAGTCCTATGTCTTCCACCCAAAAAAAAAAAGTAGTCCCATGTCCTATCTCTATTTATTTATTAGAAAAATGGGGATACGGAAGAGATTCAAGAGAATAAGGTTAGTTTGGTATAGTGATTTTTTTTTTTTTGGGTTTATCCGAACGAAGGTTCCAAGCAGGTTAACTTGTAAAAGTTGTCGTCTATAGCATAAACATATCATATAATAAATCTTATTAATATTTCAATAGCTTCACCTTGACTCGCACCTGGTGCATCCAATTAATTCCATATTCTCTAATATTTCTTTTTATTTTTCAACTTTCACACATGCATATATATATATATATATATATGTATGTATAATGTCGACATGAGTTATGTAGGTGATCTAATCTTCTAGCAAAATGCCACACAGCAACCCCATATTTGCCGTTTCGAGGGCTAATAATATAAACATATATTGGGGAGAAGGGAAACAAGAAGATTATTTAGTCATCATATATACACCTGACAATCTGTATCGTTTTGTGTCTAAATGTATCGTGTTTATACGTGTCACAGAAGCCTCAACCCAGACACGATATGATTATTAAACATCTCATATTTGGTAAACACGAACACGACTCATTTATATCCGTGTTGACACAATCAGACTTGTTTAACCCGTATAATTAAACGTGTCTAATTGTGTACAATGTATATACCCACACGATTAAACATGACAAACACGATAATCAAGACTGCATTCAAAATAAATTAAGCATAACAAAAGACATCCATAATCCATTATCCAATGAAAATATTACACCATACTTGGGGTAAATTGTTCATAAGCCAGCATAACTAAATATTACTCCAAACATAACTAGGCAAGTTCACAAACTTGCATGGCTTATTAATATACAATTATTTGAATGGGTTAGGCAGGTTTGATCTGTTTAAACTGAAAACCTATTTTGGGAAACCCAAACCCGTTTAACTCCGTGTTGTATCATGTCATGTTATTGTGTTGTGTAAAAAATTGCCAGGTATAATAATATACCATATAATTATAAGGAAATTAGATATACTTACATATAACTAGTTCAGATAATTATTTAAGCAATATTATACCATTGAAGTTGAGGGGTTCTACGTTTTTTTTTCTTAAATTAATTCTGACCTACCATATATATAATTTCTATGTTCACACACGTTGAAAAATCTACGCATAATGAAATGTTTTGATTTAAGTTGATTTAAGTGGTTTGATGTTTATTCTCTTTAAGTAAAATTTCGAGTTCAAATTTTGTGAATAGAGAAATTGATACTGGAAGAACTTTATTCCCTAGTGGATTAACCTGGCTCAAATTGGATTAGTAAGGATTCATTAAATTTCTGGGATCTACGCACCGAAAAAAATAAAAACGTTATGACAATTTGAGCTTCAATTATTTTATAATAATTAATTAGAAAAACAGACAATAACCCATGCATCCATATATTTTTTTCTTACAGCGTGCATATTAACCAAACCGGGAGTTTATTAAGATATTTTATGTCATTAAAAAATTATATTTTCAAATTAATATGGATTGGTTCAAGCGGTTGGACGTTTGTTCGCCTTAAGTAAGATCTCGAGTTCGAGTCTTGTAATGTAAAAAGTTCATATTTTGAGAGCGTTATCCGCTTAGTGGACTCGACTTTACTCAAACTGGATTAGTCACGGTCTATTGGATTTCCTGAAACCATGGTATATATCATAAAAATTATTATCAAATTTAACACTACAATTGATTTTCCTTTATAAAAAAAAAAAAAAAAAAATCCTTATGATGCATCTATTTGTATATATATCTTTGTATTTGCTATATAAAACAATAATTTCCGTTCGTCATTTACCAGTAATATCATTATAATGTTTTATTGAATAAGTACTTACCTCTATGGAGAGAACAATGATTTAAAAAGGGAAGGGAAAATCCAAAAGATATAATTTAAGAAAATTGTTGAGGGGTGCGGACGTCCCAACAAACAAAGAGGAAAGGTTCTAAATTCACTCAGTCCCCACGCGGTCTATATAAATTTTAATGACCTAAACCATATCTCTTCAATATTTTTTCCTTAAAAAATAATTATTATTAATTCATTATTTTTACTCAATAATTAAGTTTAATAGTTGTTGTTTCTTTTAATATCATCATAGCTAGGTACAAATTTGTATAATCTATCAAGTAAATTTTTGCAAATTTATACACCGTTATACAGTATCTATGGATCGACAACTAGTATTATTTTTTACTGTAATACTAATTTTTATATAGATATTAAGATCTTATTTGAAAATAAATTGTTCTTAAATTTTTGGGTCCCAAAAAAAAATGAGAAAAAAAAACTTAGTATCACATGTTGAGATATAATAATGTTATATTTGTTAATTAAAGTTTGACCGGTATATATGATAAAAAAGATACATATATTTTATATACCCGATATCATATTCTGAATTTTATATTCGCATAGCATCAGAGCACTCGTTCTACTCTAAGCAAGATAAGATGATGTTGCTTGTGATGAAAGAAGTTAGAGAAATAATCGGGGATTATGAAGCTTATTACCAGAGGAAACTTTCACTAAAAATAACATGCACGTAATCCATATATAAGCTCTATTTGTATGCGTCTCTGACCATTCAGGACTGTCTGTCAGTCTATCTGACTGCTTTTTCCCTTTAAAAAGACAAAATCCTTTTCGAGCTTTTTTATGTTATGTTTTTCAGTCTTTTTTCGTTGTTACTGCGAAAGGAAGGAGAGGAGGAAGCTCTGTCTGAATGAACACATTGCTCAGTTATATTTTTCTTTTCAATTTTTATGCAGAAATATGATAGTCTATTTGGAAATTTATTATAAATAAATTTTTTTAATAAGACATTTAATATCTTTCCAATATCCTACTTACAGCAAAAGTAGAAAATGTCTTCTCAATGTCATACATATATAGAATGTAACATATGAGAGAGAGTTATCCGAATGGACAAATATGCAGATCTCAAATTAAGAATTAAATTCTCCTTGCAGACCAAATTTAACTAAACATTAGTTCCTAAAAAATGATAATTTAATCAATATTTATTTATAAAAGCCAAAAAAAATGTCATTAATTAGGGGCACACGATTCAGACATGCATCTCCTAGTGAAAAACCAAATTTAACTAAACATCAATTGCAGAATTCTTTACGACCCGTTTGGTTTCATGATTAAATTTTAGAATCATAATTTTGATTTTAACTCTACTCACTATACAACAAAAACACACGTTTCCCAAGTCAAATTTATAATACAATCTCATTTGTTCTTTTTCACAATCAAAATCAAAATCAAAATCAAAGTTAATTTAACTCTGAAATCAAACGCACGCTTAGGCGTTCCTCTCATAATGAACCGTCAGACTTGTACTTTCGTCTGCCTCACCACCGCAAATGGACCATCAAAAACCTGTACTTTGAACCGACAATCATCTCCGAGGGAGTGAAACTCGACGTAATCGTTTGAAAACTTTGCTCTTTCTTTATGTTCTTTTTACTTGGAAAACGCGTAGAGGATGAATTTGAATCGAAAGCAACGTAACTAATACTGTAAACCACGTCTCATGGGATAGGGACTTTGCCTCCAATTTAAGCTTGCAATGAGTGGCCCTCACGAGGACGAGGCTCAAAATGCTATATCATCTCCTTACGAGTGGTACTTGCGAAAACACACATAATTCACGTATAAATCGTGCATGCGAGCAACAGAGGCATATAGAGACATAACGAAGCTGACTCAAATCGGTCCAACCGGCCAATACAACATAGGACATCAATCATGGCATGACATGGACGAGGGAAGAAAGAAAAATATATCTTCTAATCCTACTCACTAGTCTTGACAATGGGCGTTGTACATAAAACATATTGCCGATGGCAAAAATCGATCGATTTATTCGTTGGATTTTACGGGCCTGTTTGGATTCCCAAACATCAAATTTTAACTTTAACTCAACACACTACACAATAAAAATACACATTTCTCAAATCAAAAATTTTAACTTTAACTTTAACTCAACATACTACACAACAAAAACACACTTTTCCCAAGTCAAATTTATAATCACATCTCATTTGTCATTTTTCACAATCAAAATCAAAATTAAAGTTACTTTAATTCTGAATCCAAACGCACCCTACATATATTGAGACATGTATGAAATTAAAATCTTTTGGTAAGTAAATTGAAACTGATTCCAATTTGCCACGTAGTCATTTTGGAGAGGAGCAGGGATTACGATGGACTTCCAAAAATAATAATTAAATAAAAGAAATAAAAGAGGGATATGATTTTCTCGCGATAATATTATGGCCCTCTTAACAATTTTGGGTCCCAGATACCTAATGGAGATTGACACCTGTAAGCTATGCATTAACCAGTTGCTAATTTCCTCTTTAATTTATGATAAATGATAATATCATCCACTTGAATGTGTAACGTCTAATTAAAATATCCGAAAGTGAAAAACTGACCCCACAACGACTCCATATATTCTTACTTACAAGCATTTTAATTTGTTCTTATATATCCAAAATGAATGAATAATATCCATTGAAAATTTTCTCTAACTGGATAGCCTGTGGTGAACTTTGATGGGATGTCACCAGTAATATATGAGAACTATGCCTGGTCAATAGATTGTTTTTCTTCATTTGTAAAATTTCAACTCTGTAAACAAGCATAGGAAATCATTACAGTATAAATAGTTATTTTTTATGAATAAATAAGAAAGAGAGAAAAAAAAAAAGAGGAAAATTTTGGGGGTAGGTGGGGGATTTGACTGAACCTCACATTGTTCTCAAGTTTTCTCTTGCTGGGTCTTCCCTTCCCTTCCCTTCCCTTCCCTCCCCTCCCCTTCCCTCCCCTCCATATATATACCAATGGCAGCCTCCATTTCTTCTCAGCTTGCTGTTCCCTTCTCTGCAAGAGAACTTCAAGCTTTTGAGGAAAGAAACTTTTCCCCTTTTTAGCAGTTTAATCCCTGTAAGATATTACATCCCAGTCCTCGACGACAGGCCATTAACCATGCAGGCCCTCTATCCTCCTACTCCGGCTCCTCTCCCGAACCTCGGCTCCGCCACCCGAGCCCCACCCGCTCGAGCTGTCCGGTGCGTGTACCGATCCGATGCGCCTTACTTCTCCTACGGGATAGGCTCGAGCCGAGTCGACTGGCAGAGCTCCTGCGCCATCCTCGCTAGCAAGATTCTCTCCGTCGAGCAGCTCGCTGCCGGCAGCTCCGACAGCGTGGTCGCCGTCAATGGCCACAAGGCGGCCGTCGACCTCAACCTGGTCCCCATCGAGAGCAAGGACAAGCTGCCCCCGGCTGCAATGGCGGCGGCCGCCCTCCAGCCTCCGAAGCCGCTGACGATAACGGACCTATCCCCTCCGCCAATGCACGGTTCCCAGCTGCGCGTGGCCTACCAGGGGGTCCCTGGGGCGTACTCTGAGGCGGCGGCCGGGAAGGCATACCCCGACTGCGAGGCCATCCCGTGCGACCAGTTCGAGGTGGCCTTCCAGGCGGTGGAGCGGTGGATAGCGGATCGGGCGGTGCTCCCCATCGAGAACTCCCTCGGCGGATCGATCCACCGGAACTATGACCTCCTCCTTCGTCACCGCCTGCACATCGTCGGCGAGGTCCAGACGCCGGTCCATCACTGCCTCCTGGCTCTGCCGGGGACGAGGGCGGACTGCCTCGCTCGAGTGATCTCACACCCCCAGGCCCTCTCCCAGTGCGAGCACACCCTCACGAAGCTGGCCCCGAAGGCCGTGCGCGAGGCAGTCGACGACACCGCCGGTGCCGCCGAGCACATCGCTGCCAACAACCTCCGCAACACGGCTGCAATCGCCAGCTCGCGTGCAGCGGAGCTTTATGGGCTCGAGGTCCTTGCTGACGGGATCCAGGACGACTCCGGGAATGTCACAAGGTTCGTGATGCTAGCGAGGGAGCCAATCATCCCGCGGACCGACCGGCCGTTCAAGACCAGCATCGTGTTCGCGCATGAGGGCGCAGGGACGAGCGTGCTCTTCAAGGTGTTGTCAGCGTTCGCGTTCCGGGACATAAACTTGACAAAGATCGAGTCCCGGCCCCACAGGAACCGGCCCATAAGGGTGGTCGAGCCCGAGGACGGGAGCGCGGGGACAGCGAAGCACTTCGAGTACCTGTTCTACGTGGACTTCGAGGCCTCGATGGCGGAGGTGCGGGCCCAGAACGCGCTGGCCGAGGTTCAAGAGTACACGTCCTTCCTCCGCGTACTCGGGAGCTATCCGATGGACATGACTCCTTGGAGCCCCAACTCCGACGATCAAAATGCGTAATAATGCATCGATCATCGAGCATTACCGACATATCACGTCTCTGCATGAGATGCCGGACATACAACATGCAAGAAAGGAACACACACCAAGGGAAAGGAAAAAAAAAAATTGCAGCGGGTTGTTGTTATTATATATGCACAGTCAAGAGAGATTTTTCAAGTTTGTGAATTGTAACTTCAAATTAATTCTTCCCTTTTTCTCCCGTACTGATGGATGGGTGTTGAGTATAAAAATGAGCATATACAATGACAACTATGATGATATAATTGGTGTCAAATTTCGTTCCATCGATTCTGTTAATTAATTACTTGTACTTAACGATGTTCTCCGATTGAATTTGACCTGTTATCATCCGACTTTTCTATCGGAAATCACAGCATGTTCAGTAATTGTTGTAAATAATTTTTTTTTCAGAATTTAATGACTTTTGGAAGAAATATTGTTTTTATCCCCCGATTAATCGAGTTTCCCGGTCAAGAGTTGTATGGTTGAGCTAGAAATGAAAGATACGATAGTTAGTGCTGCCCACACTTCAGCACAAAGTGATGTCGAAGATTAGATGATATTTCCCCCCCCGTTTTCCCAACCAGACTTTCCAAATCAATAAAGGCAGGTAGAGAAGAGTAATTTCACCAACTATTCATAAAACCGGACTAACCGGTTATGCTATGATGAAGAGGGCATCGATCATTCATCGCGGGTAATTGGAAGATAACATTCGGAGCCCTCTTAACGAAATCTGAGGCATGAACAATGAGGCTCGTGCTGAATGATCGATTCAATCACCGATTATTTAACCAAAAAAAAAAACTCTTATCACCCGGTATATATATATATATATCACCCTGCATATTATTGAAATTTGACATTGATCTGAAGTGACTCAAGTCATGAGTAAGGAAATTATCCGACCTCGGGATCCAAGAATATAACCATTCCAAAAAAAGATCGAGCGTGGTAATAATATCCGAAACTATGCTCCTAATCTTCCACGGTGAACTATGCGGGTGTAAAATGGAATCTACTAATAGTATAGCGTCACAACGTAGTTAAATTTTCGTCAATTCTCTTTCTGTAGCTATAGATTGGGCGAAGAGGGCTGCTCAAGCCTCTGCTTGCAGCGGCTTGACTTCACGTGAAATCTGATACCATGAGAATGCTGGAGGGCTGTTTGGTTGCTGTAGAACACCAGAAAAGAATTAGATAGAAGAAGTAGTGATCATAAATTCTCAGTGCAAACCATAAAGAAAAGAACAAACGCGATCTGTACGTATATTATATCTAATTTTGTTTGTCTAATTTCAAATCGACCAACCAAAAGCAATTAAAAGAGGCCCAAATTCATGTAATCATATTTTTTCAATTAAATGAAAAGAATCTTAATTATTTCGGCCTCACCTACTCCCCAAGAACAAAATTAGAAGACCGGCCACAATTTTTTTTTTTGAACTTTGATATCCGAAAGTCTAATTAGGCCCTGAGTAATCCAGTCGAGTCGGTTCAGTCCACGAAAGGGTAAAACTCTCCAAGTATGAATTTTCTACATTCACAACTACTCCAACTCAAGACCTTGCTTAAGCGGAATAAATATCGAATCGCTTGAACCAACCCATGTTGGTTCAATTAAATTTAATGAAGTGACTTCATCGTCATTATGTTTTGCTTTAATTTCCATATAACTGGATAAGGGAAAATAAATACTAGATAGTAGATACCACTTTTTTTTGGGTAAAGATGATACCACTCTTTACATATATGTATTCTATTCAATTAATTTATTAACTCACCGAAAAAGGACAAACATTTTATTTCTTTTTTCTTTTCTGTTCTTTTTTTGGCTGAATAACAAACATTTTATTTCAGCTATATATCGCTTAGAGAAATTCCATCTAATTAATCATGAAAATCCCCCGAAATTTAACTATTCCAAGGGAAGAGAAGAAGATATATATCCAGAGTAATTCTAGCCTTTTCCTTTTCTTTTCTTTTGTTTCTTTTCTTTTTGTTAATGAAAACAAATAGAATTTATGAATTTCCCAAGTGGGATTATGCGTAGAAGTATAACAAGCGCATATATACCAATAATTGACTTCGTATATATATATTGAAGTCATACCACTTCTTGACTTATGCATATATATATATATATATATATATGTGTGTGTGCGTGTATGCGCGCATAAGTCAAAAAGCATACTGTTTCTTCCCTCCTATTTCTATGAGATTTTCTTAATTTATTTCAATGATGATATCAGAATGAATTATCAGTAATAAACTCAATTCGATTGATAGGTCTAATGTTACTTTAATTAGATATTATCATATATTAAGAATATTAAGTATACATCCCTTCCACATATAATTATAACTTAATGTTTTGACAAAGAAAAGTCTTTAACCAGTCGTTAGAACATATTCTCAACTTCAAGCAATAAAAGGATATGGGTTACTTACATATGATGACATTGATTACATGTTCAAGTTCAACTAACCCAAAGCAAGCCTAGGTACAGGAGTTCATCACAAAATATCGTACCCGCGTTCAACGAAAATATACACGTGTGTTTAAGAAAATCCAATTGATAAAAGGTAGATTGCATAATCTCTCGATAGAGGATGGTGGTTGGTGAGAAAGGAGAAGAGGTGCTCATTGTGATTTTTCTTTTTTCTTTTTTTGCTAATAATTAAATTATATAAAACAAAAAGAAGTCAATGTTAATTTATTAGTGGTTGAAAGTTACTTCACTAATCTCCTACTAATTAATGACGCCTTCCCCACCTCCGCCTGACGTACACACGTCGCCCCTCCATGGCTCTAGCCTCTCCCTAAGGGATTTCTTTATATATCAAACTATACTAAACTAATGGGAATTTCAATTTCATCAATCGCACAATTTATCGAGGAAAAAAAACCCAATAATATTAAAGCAGGTTCCATCATAAAAGGGGGAAAAAAAAGACAACAAGGTGTAGGAGTGAGCGAAAAGGAAATCATAAACAACGACAAAACCAGTTTTGCAAAGTTCGATTCTTGCGGGACATAATTAATTTAGTAAAGGCTTTAGATTCAATTTGGAAAAATTGATCATGAAAGTTTCATAAGAATGAGAGCACTATCTATCCAGTTAGGCTAGGGTGGTGGTTAAGGCCGGAAATATCGGTGAGATGAAGATCGAATTGGATTACCATACGAGTTTATCCCTTCTAGTGTTATTAGACATGAGGAGCTTCAAAAGATATTGACATCGGTATCTTTTTCTTTAATATTTTTTGGGGATGCATGTCTTGAT
This sequence comes from Punica granatum, assembly GCF_007655135.1. Lineage (NCBI taxonomy): Eukaryota > Viridiplantae > Streptophyta > Magnoliopsida > Myrtales > Lythraceae > Punica > Punica granatum. The sequence continues at coordinate 26,399,976 of NC_045132.1, forward strand.
TTAAATATATATATATATATATACATACATTATTATATATATAACGAGCTTATATAAATGAGGAAAAAGATGGTTAAAAATGGGATTAAAGAAAACATGACAATACCAACAAAAGTGTTGACTGAGTGGTAAGCAACTCACCTCCGTAAGGAGGATAACACAAGTTCGAATCTCGGGAAGCGCACCTGTTGGGAGAAAGAATAACGTTCAATGCTCGATCTCCCGACTGAATTAGTCAGACCCCATTGAATTTTTGGATACCAGGGCACACACCGAAAAAGAAAACATGACAACGATAATATATATATATAAACAGGATGCTTGTGGGTATGTATATCTTAATCTTAAAATTGGGCTAATTTGTGTCCAAATCCTTAGCAATGGGCTTCATACAAACACCAATCCTTGTCTCAAGCACTCGTGGGCCAGACTTAATTCCTAATAATGGACTTCCTTAAAACAAACAAAAAAAAACTGATGCCCAATGGATCTAATATAAAAATCTGTCAAAAATATTAAGTCAAAAACATAAAAAATTGTCAATTGATTCTAGATATATTAAAGCTGCCAGTAGGAACAAGGAAACTAAAAGGGACATCACGCCAACGAAATAAGAAGGAATCTAATCTACTTATCAAAAAAAAAAGAAAAAGAAGGAATCTAATCTAATCTAATAAACTAATGTTGTACTGCTTTATTGATCGATGCTTTGCTGATGTATGGACCCACCAGCTTGTAGCAAGTCATAAATGGATTACTAATCAAATGTTGAGGAATCGAATTGGTTGATTCAGACGAACAACAAAATGATATAATTAGTGGAGTTGGTTCGGTAATGCTAGTTTAAGCACTGACGTTATTTGATCATTTTGTCAGAATCGAAGCATAGAATAATCCTATTTATTTTATGAGCAAAAGGAAAGAACCTAAAAGATTTCTCATAAAATATATCCTTCTAAGAGTTTAGAAAGCACGTTTTTTTTTTCTTTTTCCCCTCGACCTTTGAGATATAAATAAATTATTGAGCCAGAAGAAGCATCATGGACACTTTCCTATGCGTAATATTCCCTCTTATCATCATCAAATGAAGTCTTTGATTAATTAATCTTTCACTGCCCAGTCAAAGCTCAATTTAAAATTTGACCTCGTTGACCGTTGAAGATTCAACTTCAGGACGGGACTTGGTCAAGATGCATCCGGAAATGTGTCCCGAATGTTCAGAAAACCATTTATTTTAAAACATACTACTTTGCTGTCAAGGACCGAACCGATTGTCTACGGCCGTGGTGGGCTGGCCCATTAATCACGCTAGACAACCATATTGGGCCCATGAATCTTTTTTCCAAGGGCCCATTAACGCTAGACGCCTCGACAAAATGAGCTATAAAAGGAAAGTGCAAAATGGGCATAAAGCCCGGCCCAAATTTTATAGGCCCATAGTTTTGCGAGTTCTAGTCCTCTTAACCATGCCAAGATTGATCCTTTCCATTGCGCGTGGTCAGAACCGTCCCTTTCCGGGCACAAAACACGTGCGATTACTAGCCGCTGATCATCGAGGGAAGCAAAAGGCCATGCATCTTGGTTCTTGACCCCGAGGAACTCGCGGGTCTCAATAAAACTAAATAATCGTTCGACTAACTCTTCAAAAACCGTACGAAATTGTTGTACTTATAAATATGCATCAATTAAATTAATTTGCATCAAATCGGTAAAAAATAATGGTAATATCTATTAATATGCATAGTTTTAGCTATGGAATTTGGTGGCTCTCCCAATAGATAATAATTGTGCGTTTGGTTTCAGAGTTAAAGTAACTCTGATTTTAATTGTGAAAAATGACAAATAATTGTGTAGTGTGTTGAGTTAAAGTTAAAGTTAAAATTTTTGACTCGAGAAATGTGTATTTTTATTGCGTAATGTGTTGAGTTAAAATTAAAATTTTTGTGATTTTAACTGCAAAATTAAACGGAGCATAAGTTACGGTCAGAGGGGCAAATAATGCATTCCAATTTTATCTTCAGAATCATGTAACATCAAAAGTGATTCTATTTATGGGTCACCAGAGGAGAAGAGTGGGTCCCAGCCTTCAGGGGCCAAAATAGATGATACTGATTGAACATAACAAACATTCAGGAAAAGGACGCGTATATGTATATATATATATATGTGCTCATGTCCTCCCTGTGGAGAGGGAGGGCAATTAATTATCATTATCTCCACGTCTTCATTAATTGATCCACACAGTGAGTAAATAGGAACGGGGTAACGACAGATAATCTTAACATTTTTCGAAATTTCATCCCGATCGATAAACATACAACAGGCAATTTTAACGTTGTCGGTAATCTAACAGTGCTCTAAATGGGACGGCACTTGATACTTCACATTCCCAGTGGACCAATCATATGAATCATCCTTAATCTGTCCACGGAGGATGCTTATTTATGCACGAGTGAGGGGCCACGTATGCTACTTCACTTGACGAGACGGCATCTATTCTAGTGATGAGACTACACGTGTTGTAGCCATCGAACGGTAACAAAAATCGGGAAACGCCACTATCGAACGCCAATCGCCCATACAGAACACAGCTACCACTATCGAACGTGACTGAAGTGGCATTAACTATGTCAGTACACTCGCACCCGTACGACTCGGCTTCGGTTATGTTATGCGTCGAAAATATCTAATAATTATTCATTTATCCGCAAGGAACATTTTTAATTATTAATCATATTACAAAAGATCACTTTTTTTAATTAAAAAAAAAAAGAAGGGTAAACTTTGTTGGTCTCTCTCAGTCATCTCAGCACTGCTCCTTCCTCCCCCCGGTCTCTATGTCTCGATTTTCTCAACTCTCTCTGATCTGCCGGAAGAGAACAATCTCCAACTTACGGTGTCCTCTAATGGCGGAAGCTTAAGGAGAGTTCCACTGCTCGAATCGAAGCTGAAGTAAATTAATGGCGCCTTCCTTCAATCGGTCGCAAGGTTCTCGTCTCATTAGCCGCAAATGTTCCACGGCCCAAGTCTGCCTCCACAAGATCCTCCGCACGATCGCCGCGTGCCCGTACTCGAGCGGGAGCAATCCCGGGGACGGGAATGGCAGCTCGGGGATTGATTTGGCGCTGAAGATGGGTTCGGTTGATGCTGATGAGATGTTCATCGGTGGGAGCGATTTGACGATCGAGAAGAGCTCTGAGAATCTACAGGAGCGAGCGGAAGGTTCGGAGGTCACTAATGGCGAGGGAGCTCGGAGGTTCGAGGAGGCTTTGGTACAAAGCAAGGTGAGCGAGTTCGGAGATTCCGAAGATCGGCCGGAAAGCTCCAAACTTGACGGCTTCCTGGGGCTGCTCGTCGAGGCTGCGAGGTGGGTTTCCGGCGGCTTCGGGGATGGTGACGATGGGTCGGAGTCGGAGGGGCAGAGTCGCCGGGAGGGCGGGCGCGGCGAGGGGACTCCACCGGGGAGGGAAGAGCAAGAGGTGGGAACGAGCGGAGGTGGTGAGAAAGCTCCGAGCGGAGAACTGGGGGACTCGGTGGAAGCGGCAGCGGCGGCGACGGCGAGGAGATCGGAGAGGGGGAGGAACCGGGTTATGCCGTGCAGGTACAGGGACTCGGTGCTGGAGCCATACTGGAAGCGGCTGTCGCCTCCCCGCCGGAGTCGGAGGATGTCGGGGCCACGAAGGCCGAGGTAACATAAAAGTGGAAGAAATAATAATAATAATAATAATAACTGAGAAAGAAATTGACTAATATTTTTGTTTTGTTTTGTTTTGTTTTTTTTATTTTTCCTTCTTTTTGGGGTAATTTATATATTATTAAATATATATTATTATATTATGAGTATGAATGTTAACTGAAGTTGGAATTTTACGATGGCCAAGGAAGCTCTATAGCATTAAACTAATATTATCCGATGAAAGAAATCAATAATTTATTTCTTGCAAGAATACTGCGTCTGGTGTTCAGAGAAACAAACTCGGATATATTAATCGATTTGTCTTTGAGAATGCGTCTTTTCAGGGACTCGAACGAATTGCTTTTTCTCGTCTTGAATTGGTTCGCTTTTGGAAATTGCCATCGATGAATGCTCATGAAAAGGGTAGAATTAATATGAAAGGGACTCTACTTTTGCCGGAAATTGTCACATGAAACCCAAAAAGATAATTCCCTTCTAGCTTTTGAAGCCAAAAGTAGCATATCATATCATTGATTAGAAAGGCATTTTATACCCTCCCACCCACAAAAAAAAAAAAAAAAAAAGATTAGAAAGGCATTAACCAAAAAAACAAAACAAACAAAAAACAAAAGAAAGAAAAGAGAAATTATTGACCAAATTAGAGAAAAAAAAATGTATAGAATAATGACAGTTGGCAAGGCCATTTTCCACGTGTCACTTTGTGATATAAAACCTCGAATCACATTTGTCTCGCATTTTGGAATTTGCTATATGAAAATTTGTCTTTAATCCATTTACTCCTTATCCATATCGATATCTAATCTAACTCCTAAGATTATTCGCATCCTCCCATATTCTAGTCATTAGCAAAGCTTCTAATCTAATTCCTAAGATTATTCGTATCCTCCACAATTCTAATCAATTCCACGTTGCGAAGATCTTCTTGTGCAACGCAACCTAGGTTCATCGAAAATCATTGGACTCTTCTTCAACATCGGACCGACCATATGGAAGAGACCCCCAGGCCCCAGACCTCTCCGGTAGGTCGGTCCCGAAATTTCCTAACGAAAAACTTTTACCCACAGTGTGGCATGAGCCTTCATGAGGCTCGATATCCAGTCCAGTAAAAGCATTTGGGCTCTCTGAGGGCTTCGGGCCACTGTTTATATATTTGGATCTAAGAAATTCGATTCAGCACAAGAAACATGTAAATCCGATGTGCTATAATTCTTCTTCGTCGAATTTCCTGAAAATTAGGCGAAGCTATGTGAACGCTGGAAATCCCCGGAAAATTAGGTGAAGCCATGTAAATACGGGAAAGACCTAATGATTGCTCACAATGTTCATAACAGATATCAGCAGCTGGTTGCAATCCTCCTAAAGATTGGATGACTACAAATAAATTAAACATAGAAGCAGCGACATTTGTCGCGGGCAATTTTTCTGCCTAATTTTTTAACATAAGAATGATTCAATTCAATCGGTATATACAATGGGCGTACCCCTGAATGGCCAGCCTCCTAACTCCCTCCCTCCCTCACAGCTCGTCGAGTTTCTTCCCACCTTTCTAAGAAAAACCGAGTTACCATTCTGATAAACGGCACATATATTACCTTGTCTAAAATGTATCATGAGAGACTGAGCAAACTAGCTAATAGAAGGAAAAAAAACTCACCTCACACTTCGGCCTACTCATCATCTGCAGCAGCAGCAGCAGCAGCAGCTCCTTTGCCTGTCTTGCTTGTAGGACGATGGAACCGGATCGATAGAGGCCTAGGAGCCCTAGTCTTGCGATCAAATCCTCGTACGCAAACAAATTCTGCATCATCAATGTTTTTACCTCTCCAAGTGATTCATGTTATTCAAAGATGATTCTACAGAAAGTAAGGATTTGCTTTTCGTACCTTGCCAAAAGCATTTCTGAATTTTCTGGATCGGTAATCCTGCAGCACAGTTCATTCATAGTAAGCTACACAATCTAAACCTAATAACTTTTTTTGGTTTTCTATATCATGGAGTCATCACCTCTCAAAATAGTAGTGGTTGAGGTCCCGAAATACGCTATTCTTTTTGTTAAGAACCATATCGAATCCCTAGGAACGTCGATCGGGTCACGACTAGATTCATCATCAGCAAAAACCTGCATAGTAAAGACTTATTATGTTTGACTACCAAGTTGAATTCAAGAAAGGAAAAACAAAAATATTTCGAAATAACTCACCTCATTTACTTGAAAGTATGTCCCATTTAAAGGAAATGAACCCCTCATTGCCGTTCGACATGGTATCTACTCCAGAATTGTTACTAGGTTAGTTTTGTGCTCCAAAATATTACAGTGAGCATTTGGGTTTAATTTCTACCTACCAGTATCGTTCCTTTAACTGTCTTCGGACTCCAATCCCCACAAGCATGACAAGATAAGCATCTTTCATTGTTACACAAGTCTCCTGGGGTTTCAGACTCGCATCTTGATTCCGGCAATTCTAATGGACCTGGCATTTATCAACCAATCCATGTTACTATTGAGATATCAAATATCAATGATAGTTGTTCGTCAACATTTAAAAAGGTTCATCACGTCTTAAATATTTAGTGAAATTGTATAGTGGTTATACCAGTGGGCCATATGGCAAGAAGGTAAGGGCATGGATCATCAGGTTCGCGTCTATCAAGCTGTTATAAGAATGGCTGATTTATTAGAAACACAAATTCTCAGATGATTCGTTAAAAGAGAGATCGTAGTAAAGGAGAGTACCGATCTCACAAGGGGATGGTCATCTGGGAGCTCGTACCTACAACAAAATAAAAATATTTCATATCATCATCATGGTATAATGTAAGAGTTCTATAATCACATGAATAGAATGTGGCTACTCACACTTCGTGTTCCGTCCTTAGACGACCGACATACTTCAGCTTAGTCGAAGGAATGGATGCAGCTTCCGGTGTCAAAACAACCAGTGCTTTTGAAGCATCTTGAATCGGCCTGTTATTCTCGTTCATGATACTACACAAATTATCAACAAATGCACTCGAATTCAGCTTTATGGTTGGGATTTCATCATCACTATCATTGCCAAGGCAAAGATCTTCAATATCCCTCAACGGTGAGATACAAGTCTCTGGTTCTGGGGTCGCTGGCTCCTCAATAATAGGCTGACAGATACTGGCCTGACTGTTTGGCTCCAACAACGGGACGGAATTTCTAATGACTGTTGAGCTCTGGTCGAAATTATTTTCATCGGCTGAAACAGGTACCACCGAGGTCACCACACTTTCATCCCGTGGTGGTGGGAGGGGAAATGAACTGCGATAAAATAATCCTTAGTGTTGGGAGCAAATATAAATATGAACGCTTTCTAGGCAACATTTCATTGCGGGATAGAAACATAAATTCTTTTTATATCAGACCTTGCAAATGCACTTGCAAAATGTTTGCAGTCCCCCCTTAGTGGACACGCATTGCAATTCGGACTTCTCTTTGTGCAAAAAACCTGCAAAAAATTACAATGAGCAGAAAAAGCAAACTCAATCAAAGATAATATGCAGTTAAACAAAGATTGTAACGTACCTTTCCAAATGTAATCAGATGATAATGCAGCTCGTATCTGACCAATAACCGGAACCAAACAATTTACTGATGAGTAGTAGTTTTAACAAACAATTAAGCCATCTACTCACAAAGGAAAGTTAACGAAGTCTTACAGTGTTCGCTGGTGAAGAGTACAAATTCGTGGCCATAGATACCTTTGAATCTCGTCCATTATCGGGTATCTGCATGTAAACGAGGTCTAAATTTTCTCTATACTTCCACATGCACAGTTTTGTATTGATAACAGTGCTGACATTAAAAAGGGAATAGGAGGGCTCTCTATTGGTGATTTGGTCTTACTTTTCAAGCAGATGCAATTGAAGGTTATCTGGTAGAGGTAGTAATGGTACCCAACCAAGACGGACTGCTATGCGCCCAACATTAGTATCGACCTTCTCAAATTAAAAGTAGTCAATTTGTGAACAAACAATCCATATATATACGCAATACCACCAATAGAAGGGGGAAAAAATCTAGCAGATTGTGCTCGATTAGATCTTTACCGGGAAGGCCATATTTCGAAGACACAAAAGTCGTACACATTCAACACTTTTCAGTCCCAATCCATTCACTTTTAGAAGGTAATCTCTGCGCCATAAACAAATTAGCGAGCAAACAGTCAATTAACCTATTGCATTGTGAGAATCTTGCCAATGAACTGCATCTTAAAGTAGCTTACTTCGCTTTATTGGGTGGACAGTTACGTAACCATTCAAGGTCGATACTACCATGCAGCGTAACCAAACCCGTGAGGAATTCCTACAAGTTATTTCGATACAAATAAGCATTAAAAATTTAATTAATGACAAATGCTATGGTTTTAATTTCTGTGGGGACAAAAGAAATTCCAATACCTGTATTCGTGACGCGATGATATAATGCTGACCTCGTTCTCTAATTGTCTCGGCTACTTCCTCGAGCTTTGCACATCTCACTGCCTCCCAGTCCACCGAGTCCATATGATCCTTAGGTCTTGGTCCATCAGTTGAATATATTTTCCTTAATCTTTCCCATTCTGCGGGGTCCACTGTCTTCTTTTCCTTCTGAGAAACACTCTTCTTCTTTCTGCTCGGAGAAGCTGTTTCGTTTTCCACTTGAGCATGATCTTTTTCACTAATTTCTTCGAATATTGGGTCACTTTGGACTCGTCTCTCAGCTCGAACATTTACCGAATCAATCTTCTCGATCACATCTTCTGGAAATGGGCTACTTTCTTGGGAAAGACAAATTGAGGGAGAGCCTTTGGCAGGAAATGGAAAGACATTACAAAGATTTTTCGATTCAGTTGAAAGTGAAGGCATGTTCTGCACATATCTGCTTCCTTGATCTACACCTGAGCATTCATCAGACCCTTTTCTTGTCCCATCATCCAATTCTGTTTCAGACTCGACAAATCCCGCATTACTCGCAATTCGCTCCGCACGCTCGTCAATTTTCGCATCTTCTCTATCTTCATTTGCTGACTTAGGAGGAAACTTGGCGCAGAGTGACATAAAAGCAGAGCTGTAGTACGGCAGAAAGTGCTAATTAGTTGCTTGCAATATACGTTATGTACCAAAAACAAGACCATAAATATTTGTATTATCGAAAGAACACGACTTCCACCAAGATTGGAATAACTTGACCTCACCTAGAGAGATAATCTGATACATTCTGAGTGAGGAAAACTCCAACCACCGAGTCTACGACTGAACCTTTCCATGGCGTGAAACGTCTATCTCCTGCAAAGAGAAGGGCGTTTTTTCATCATTTATTATCAGTGGAAAAAAGAGATAAGTACCAAATCAGACCAAAAAATCTGCCTACTTTTCTCTTTAAGGTCAAAACGTTCATTTTCGTTATTAGTATGGCCATAACATTTCTTATAATGTTTGTATAGGGCCTTTCATCCACTTAAATTATTTATTCTGATGACATGGCCAAATTTCTGTCCACATGGATTTACACCCAAAAATATTTGAAATTGAAAAAATGTAAATATATCTTTTCGTTTTATTCTTTTTTTCTCCTTTTGAAATATAGACTGAAAACTGCAAAAAAATGACGCGATTTCCCTTTTACCAGGCTGCCCACATCCCTACTAGAGCACTGAAGACTGCTACTGCAAGACAGATTTCTCTCAGCTCTCTCTCAACTAGGCCGGGAAAAAAGAGCTCGGTCGAGAACTAGGAATGTTAGCCCTATGCAATGATTTAATTGCGAGACAAGAACGGAGAAAAGAAATGATTTTTTTTTTTTGGATTCTTGCATTATATTAACTATATGTGCTAATGCTGGTATGAGAAAATTGATGAAATAATGCAGTCGTACATAAGACCTAAATAAACAGTGCAGACATCCTATTCGATCAATGTTTGAATCAAACGGTATAACTATATAAAAGCTATTTCAACAAGCATATTAACAACTTAATTGGGCCAAGCAAAAGAAAAAATACTTAATAGGAAAAATTATATCAAGGTTACATGGACAAACTCCCTAAATAACTCAAAACTTGCAAGCCTGCATCAGGCAAATGTCTTTCAGCCATCAACATTAAAGACTTTGATCTGCAGACCAAAAATAAGTGAAGCGATACTTCAATTGACCATGAAGCAACAATCAACAGTCCCTGAATAAAATAATATATTGATCTGCAGATTTTTCATTATGGAAAAAGATGAAGCAATGCAAAGTCTGAGCATCATCTGAAATTGTTAATTGGAAAGTGAACAATGTACAAGAAAACTAAGTTGTTTAAAGAGCATACTTTTCATTGATAAAGAGAATACTTATCCGAGAATAGAATACCTTTAGTATAACTTCCCCGTCAAAAGTGACATTAAGCGAAACAATCTATTGCATTGGTTGAGTTCCCTCTAATACCAATCTTGCAATTCAAGCTAAACTCTAACTTGTAAATGAAGAAAAGCTTTGTTAGCATGAATCAAAAGAGCCATTATTCTCAAACCTGTAATTCCATTGCTAAGAATATATGAAGCCCTGACTCAACCATGGATCTCGTACGAGCATCAAAGAATTGAAAGAGATCGATTTTTGGACTCTGGAGTTTGGAGACGTGAAACTTACAGATACTTCCATGAGCAACTTCTCAGATGACTTTTAAATCTGCCTTTTTTTCCCCAAGTAAAAGTTTATTTCCTAAAATCATAAAGCTTGGGGGTTTTTTTTTTTTTTCACAGCAAAAGTGACTTGGCTGCGGTGTAATTCTAATATTTTTGGGTCTAAACCCATGTGGAAAGAAATTTGGCGATATCATCAGAATAACAAATTTAAGAGGATGAAAGGCCTCAAACAAACATTTAAGAAATGTTACAGCCTTACACAAAAATAAATGTATAAAGAGAAGAGTAGTCAAATGTTTTGGCCTGATTTGGTACTTAAACTAGAAAAAAAACTAGCAAGAAGCAATAATAAGGAATATGCTTCGCATTCAGAATGCATACCTAGGATCATGTGCATATAAGCGGTGAAGTTCTCAACCCATAAACGAAACTTATCTCTCTCTCTTTCCCATCTTTCGTCTTTTTCTGTTTCCCCGCTGTTGTCATTGTCCGCATACTCTAACATCATCAATTTATTCCATGCTCTCATGGTTTCAGCGTCTAGAAGGACCTTTGGTGCCTTTTGCTTAGGCTTATAAGGAACCAAACTCAGAGTGCCAACTCCATCTTCAATACTCAAACGCATCAGCTTCTGAATGTTTTGTTCGAGCAGTTTTTCCACTAGGCCTGAAAGCAAAGTTAATAAGAATCTTTCAAAAATATTGCACGATGATAGAGAATTACTAAAATTGTTTTTTTAAAAACAAATAAGGATTACTTAAATTGTGATATACCTTTTGTTGTACCGGCTCTTTTCTTTGGTGCTTTTTTTGGAGAAGCTTCAATTATCATATCACCCATCTGAGCATTATTACGACTCTGTTGTCCCCCCTCAACAATTTCAGTAGATTTCTCTTTCGCATTCTTTACCTTCAAACCTTTCATTTTCAGCTGCCTCCTCTGCAACAATTTTCTTTGTTTTTCATGAACAACTTCTAATATAAGTAACCAGAGTCCAGGTATATTTGCTCTAGACCTCCTAATAGACCTCTTCTTCTTGAAACTTCTTGGGAAACAAGGAAGACAGCCCAGAAATGCTTTTCGATGCCTCTCGGTTCTCTTCCCCTTGTATATCTCTGGAAAATTTGGCCCAACTTTTCGACTTCCAATGAGACATTGACTTCTTCTAATCACTCTACCCTGAACTCGAGGTTGAGATATCAATTCTTGAGGTAGCAAATTGAGGTCAAAATTCTCAGTACGATCATATCCCTTCACATCTACCTTCGGGAACTCATCAAAGTTCAAGCGCCGCTTACACGATTTCTCTCTAAGTCCAAAAGTTGGGTCACTTGCTTTTTGGATAACACTCGGAGAAGATTTACAGCTAGGAGAAGAATATTCCCTCAAAGCATCCTCAATGGGAGTATTCGGCGACTGATTCTTCCTCACATTCTTCCTGGGTGATTCTTCTACAAATGGTGTTGATGAACCTTCCACAACATTTTTCCGCACATACTTCCTTTTTCCTGTAGAGGAACCATTCTCTCGAGTTTCAAGCTTTGGAGTTCTCACAGGTTTTCCAGTAGCAATTTTGGGGATGGCATGCTTCTTCTTCCTTGGTTTCGGCCTTGGTGCCTTGTTTAAATCGATGCCAATTCTGCGTATCTTGTGCACATTGCGACTGTGCAATGGAGTCGGAGGAGCAAAGGCATCTTCCCTTGAAGTGCTCCCTGTTGTGTGGTCGTGACAAGCCTGATCAGGGACTAAACTTGTAGAGTAGGTGGTGTTTTCCTTAGCAACCTGATCTTCACCGTTACCTTGATCACCTGCATATGACAACCCCATATAAGAACATAGGAAAAAAGGCATAAATTTGAACTAGGATAACAGGTGCAAACTCTTCTAATAAATACCACCATCCGCTGCAGAACCTCTTTTCATACTAAATGTTTCGAGGCTTGCCGTGCTCCCAGTTGCTTGGCCACAACGAGCCTGATTAAGGCCAAGACTCGTAAAACAGCCGGCATCTCCCTTTTCAACTTGCACGTCTCCATTATTGCGATCACCTGAAAACGGAAACTGATAAGAACATCCAAGAAAGGCATAAAATTTGAACTAAGGAAACAAGTGGAAAAGCTGGAAATAAGAACCACCATCAACTGCAGAAATTCTTTCTATACTGAAGGATTCGATATTTGGTGCAATAGATGAGCTCAACAGTTCAGTGAAACTAATTCCAGCCAATGCAGCATCCTCGGCACTAAAGGCATCTAGTAAATTGGTGACTTCGGCACCCTCCCAGACTTCTTTATGCCTGTCAGTTTTGCTTCCATGCAGTGCCGTGCCATCAGCCAGAACAAAATTTAGAAGTTCGCCTCCTGTACTACGCTGTTCACCTTCACCGAGATCATGATCCTCTCTATTTTCGTCCAAGATATCCATGGCAGCAGAATCTGCTAACTCTGCCTTTAACCTGCTCATCCTCACGTTCTGCCGCCTCCTAGCATAGACCTGAACAAGTTTTGGTGGGAATGGCAGTTTTCGCTCCGAGTGACCTGCATTTATCTCTGCAATGCTGTTGACTATTGTTTTAGCTCTCCGCTGATACACCTAAAACACAAAGCCCAAACCTTTACCTACCTATTCTCAAACAACTAAGACAAAGCACAAACCTTTACCGACCATTTACAAACAGCTGAAAGAAATCCCACAAAAGCTAGGATCAGCAAGCATGAAAAAAAGGAAATCCCGGAAGAAAACCCCAAACCCGACAATAAACAAACAAGGCATCGAGAAATCGACGCAATTCGACACGGCGATTCTCTTATATCACGATGTGCGTCAGTTAAGGGGGTCGAAACAGTCAGTGAACCAAGCAGAACTGGAAAATTTGGCCACGCGAAACTGACCCGGATCGCAAGACTACAACTTGGACTGCATGCATGACTATGAGAGAGCGGAAGCAATTGACGGCAGTAGAGCGAGTGAATGCAGCGCAGGTGAAACAAGCAGCAAAGTAGAGTGAAGTTTGACCGAAAAATTAGGCGATCGAGACGGCTAATTGAATCGAGCTCGCTCTACCTGATGATCACTGCGTGAAGTCTGCATTTTTTGGTTACAATTGCGACGCTGATGATCATGAAGAACCTTTGAGAGTAACCCTGAGAGATAACCGGAGAAGAATGCGTTTCTTGTTTTTGGAGGCCTCGTAGGAGAGTCAGTTAAAGATTGGAGTTAACGGGGCCCCACGCTCAGGTTTTGAGGTTTTTTTTTTTTTTTTTTAAATGGCTTTCGGCTGACTGCTTGGATTCTTTGGAAGCAAGTTCGTTATTATAATAGTATTATTAATATTAATTAATTATGTTAATCTTACTTCTCTAAGATATTTCTGTTAAACTTGTATTTTAAAGTTTAAATTGAGATTTTCTATAACAATTAGATTTTGTAAAGTTAAATTACATTTTTATTTATTTATTTATTTATACTATCATTTTAAGTAATATTTTTTCTAAAGATATACTTTATTGTTATTTATAATATATAAATTATAAATAAATAAAAATAAAAAACCATTAATCTATTGCCTCGAAATAATAATTATCTATTTTTCATAAACGACTTCTAAAGTAATTAGAGCCCGAGTATATTTGCTCTAAAACTCCTACTAGACCTCTTCTTCTCGAAGCTTCTTGCGAAACAAGGAAGACGACCTAGAAATGCTTTTCGATGCCCCTCGGATCTCTTCCGCGTGTATTTCTTTGGAAATTTTGGCCCAACTTTTCGACTTCTAATAAATAAGATATTAAGGGGACGTTTGGATTCAGAGTTAAATTTACTTTGATTTTGATTTTAATTTTGATTGTGAAAAATGACAAATGAGATGTGATTATAAATTTGACTTGAAAAACATGTGTTTTTGTTGTATAGTGTGTTGAGTTAAAATTAAAATTAAAATTTTTGAATTGGAAAATGTGTATTTTTGTTGTGTAGTATGTTGAGTTAAAATTAAAATTAAAGTTAAAATCAATTGTCTTTGAATCCAAATGGGATTTAAGTTCTTCTAATCACTCTCCTCCAAACTATAGATTGAGCTATTAATTTTTGAGGCGGCAATTTGAGGTCAAAATTCTCAATATGTACGTGTCCCTTCCCTTCTACCTTGAGAACTCATTCAGGCTTGCGTATGGAAACCGAAGATAATTAATTATTATATTAGGACAATGTCATTAGTCCAAACCTTGATAACCAAAATGACAATATGTTCTAATTTAAATACAAATGTCAAAATTGTCGGATGAAAATTGTGAATGTGCTATATATATAATCAACGTCAACACCATTAATCGCAAAATTAATATCCGACTAACAAAATGATTTATAAACCATAGTACAATATGCTGTGATTAATTGGAACGCCGATGATCATCAAATTGGAAACGGTAAAACCCGGAGAGATAACCGCAGAAGAATTCGTGTTTCTTGTTTGCGGAGGCCTAGTAGGAGAGTCAGTTAAAGATTGGAGGTGATTGACCCCACGCTCAGGTTTTGAGTTTTTTTTTTTCAATGCATGACGGTTGACCTGTTTGGTAACAAGTTCGGTATTTATAATAATAATAATAATAATAATAATATATTAATTAATTGTGTTAATCTTACTTTTTAAGATATTTTTGTTAAACTGGTATTTTAAAGTTTTAATTGAGATTTTATATAACAATTATATTTTGTAAAGTTAAACACACTTTTATTTGTACGATCATTTAAGTAAAAATTTCATTTTGAAAAAAATATATAATCTATAACCACCACAATTTTTCCTAGAGATATACTTTATTGTTATTATAATAAATAATATATAATCTATAAAAAAAATTTAAAAAACCCATTAATCTATTTACCTCAAAACTTTTCCAAAGAATTGGATCAATTTTTTAAAATAAAGATGTTTGTGGCAAGACGCAAATGTTCTAATATAAATACAAATGTCAAAATTGCCAGATGAAAATTGTAAATGTGTTATATACATATATAATGTCAATACCATTAATCCAAAACTAATATTTGACTAACAAAATGATTTATAAACGATAGTACCAAATGCTGTGGTTTTATTGAAAGATTACTCTCAACCAAAATCTCTCACAAAGCATAATTTCTTTTTTTTTAGAAAGTGATTTTTACCTCATATAACTCATATTTTACAAATTTTGTCAAATCTATCATATGCTTTTTTTTGCAAGATATATCTCATGGTTTACATTTTGTTCCAAATTTATCCCGCCGTTATATCTCCGTCAACTTTTAATTGTTTTGCCGCTGTGACTCATTTTATCTGGAATAGATTTGAGAAAAAAATCAAAATCCTGTGGTAGTTTTGAGGAAATAATTAAAGCTATATGATAGATTTAAAATAAAAAATAAAAATACGAGATAAATTTGGAACCTACTAACGTTTCATTAACGGATAAGATAACATCGGGATAAATTTGGAGTAAAATATAAACTATGAGACATATATTGCAAAAAAAAAACACATAATAAATTTAACAAAATTTATAAAACATGAATTATATGGCGTAATTTTTTCCTTTTAAATAAGTGATAAATTTTCGGGAAAGAAGTGCCCACACCCCAACTTGGCTTTGTCTCTCCCAAGAACTTCTCGCAGGCAGACAACGCACTCAAAAGAAGAAGAAGCGGCATCCTCGTTCATGGCTACTAGAGATAACTGTTCTAGGGAATGAGGGGAGCAAAATCTTTTTCCTTCTTTGTATTCAGTTACCGTATATTTTTGGGAAATGAGGGGAGCAAAAGGAATCTCCAATCTATGAATAGAAAGCATAATTTATTTTATGATTTCGATTATATAATTCAAATATTCTTATATAGCTGGATTCTATCTTCATGACCTACTTGTTATCGGGAGATGAGATGGAGGGCACAATCGATCAAAGTGTAGTTGCGTGCAATCAGTTCGAGTGCAACGAGATATACTCGAGGTATGGACTCGATCATCGATTTGGTGTAGTTTTTGACGGACAATGTCATACCTTGAATCTGTCATACTTTGAAGCTAGTCCTGCGATAAAATTGTGTCTTTTTTGAAGATAGTGAGTAATGATCGAATTGCCGGGTATGTTTCTAGGAGACAAAAAAAAAATTGAAACTAAAGGGACTTTTTCTTTCCGGCCTCAGACTATTTGAGGACTAAAACATAACAGATGAAAAGTTTATGGGCTGATATTTTCTTGGCAAGAAGTAATGAGGCTGAATTGAAATTGACCAAAAAGAGAGAGGAAAAAGAAAAAAAGAAGAAATACCTCTCGTTTCTCTGCTAAGCGCTAATGCTTATGCGCTCTCTTACAGAAGCACTTCGTCGTTCCTATCGACCCCGAGCTCACCTTATCTTCTCCCGCGCTCTCAATCCTCAGTTTCAATGGCGAACGAAGAAGATTCCCCAAGCCCTTCCGAGTCTCAGCAGGAAGAGCTGGAGCAGGAGTTCGACCCGCAGAATGACCAGAACCCGGAGATGGACAGCTCATCAGACTCCGATTCCGACTCGGACTCCTCCTCCGACGAGGAAGAGGAAAAGGAAGCCGCCGGAGAAGCGGATGAAGCTCTGGCCTACATCCGCCGCGGGGACGAGCCGGAGGAGTTGGAGAACACCCCCGAGGCCAACATCCAGCAGTTCTCCGAAATCCTCAGCGGCCGCCGCATGAAGCGGAAGCAGGAGGAGGAGGACCGGTCCTACGTCTTCCATGAGGACCTCTTTGATTTCCCAGAGGACCCCGAGAAGTGGAGGGAGGAGGACCTGAAGGAGCTGTGGGCGGATGCCCCGCTCGAAATGACCAAGCCCGGGTGGGACCCGGTCTGGGCCGACGAGGAGGACTGGGAAATCGTCAGGGAGGAGATTAAGGCTGGGCGGGACCCGCCCATTGCTCCGTTCTACGTCCCCTTCAGGAAGCCGTACCCCGCTATCCCCGACAATCACTACGATATCTCGAACCCGAAGGCCGTCATCGAGGAGTTGGATCGGATTGAGGAGTTCTTGAAGTGGGTCAGCTACATTTTCCCTGATGGGAGCACGTAAGAGTTCAGCTCAGTTCAATTCAGTTCAGTTCATCGAAAGCTTGAGCTATCAAGTGCAGGCAGTGTGTTCTACCTGTGATTGAGTATTAGAAAATGTCGTAGCTGAAGTTCATTCTAACTCTTTATGGTCAACTCAGTCAATCCGTCTTTTGGGTCGTCGACTTCACTAGTTGGAATTATTACGGAGAAGTGCTCATATTGTGTTCGACGAAATTGCTCTGTGAAATGTGAATATGGTCGTATCGGTATTTTTTTGTTAATTGATTCTAGTGGTGCACTAAAGCGTTGCCCCTTGGTTTTCATCATATTGTGGCTGGAAAGTTCTGAAGGCACTCTCGATGTTGGCATTAGATTAGACAAGTGGAGAACAGCTCTGAAACACAATGTCATGTCTGAATCATTTGTTCTTCTAGGTACGAAGGCACGGTTTGGGATGACTTAGCTCATGGAAAAGGTGTTTATGAAGCTGAGAATGGACTTGTCAGGTTTGTCCGTCACTTATCATCTACATATCCAAGACGTATCGTATATCATTGTTCATTTAACTCTGTATTTGTTGGGAGTAGTTGTTGCTGCTATCATGTCATATGGTGCGGTTTCCTTGTCTAGCTGCAGGCATTCAGTGGTGAAATTACGCAAAGAATGTAAAACTTTGTTTTATCTTGTTCAAAGAAAACAAGCCTGTCAGTACCATATGTTTCTGAAATCATACGGTATTGGATATGTTTCTCCAGGTATGAAGGTGAGTGGCTCCAAAACAATATGGAAGGTCATGGAGTCGTTGAAGTTGACATACCAGACATTGAACCTGTGCCAGGTTCCAAGTAGGTTTAAAAGTTTATCTCCTATTGTTATAATCATACCATCTATTTAAATTTCTACCAGTGTCATAATGCTTTTTTATCTTCCCAGGCTCGAAGCGAAAATGCGAGCTGAAGGGAGAATAATAGCGAGAGATTACATGTCACCAGAAGATAGAGAGTGGTTGGAGATGGATATAGAAGACAGCATCCGTCTTGCTGGAGGAAATTATGAAATCCCTTTCTATGAGAACAATGAGTGGATCAAACAATTTGGCGAAAAACCGTAAGTTTCTTCTTTGTTGTATATTTTATCCCGTCCTTCTACTGGACATGCTACATAATCATATTTATTTTCTTAACCAGGGAGAAAGGCCGTTATCGCTACGTTGGTCAATGGAAGCACGGGAGAATGCATGGGTGCGGCGTTTATGAAGTCAATGAGCGTACCATATATGTAGGTCCAAATCAACAAGCCATTTGGAATTTTACTGAAATTTTACTGAATGGTCTCATTGTCAGCATGATCACCTTCAATTAAGGGCTTCAACTTGGAAGAAGGGAAGGATTTTTTTTTTTCCTTTTTTTTGTTGGGGGGGGGGGGGGGGGGGGAGGGGTTGGGCTGCTGGTGTTTGAAATCTAACTGTTTTTAAATTTTTGGGATAGCTCTAACTTCTAAACAGTTATCTCTGAGGTAGGTTGCATTTAAGTTGGCTCAGATAGATCATAGGCCAAGGACTGGGCTTTTATGATGTATCTGGTCTTTTGAAGCTTTAGAAGTTATATTTTCCTTTCTTTTTAGCATATGTATATATCTGGTTATACTCTCAAAAATTATATTGACATTCTTGATGAAATGTTTTTATCATCCAGTAAAAATGGTAGAGTGACAACTTGCATCCTTTGAATGCAGGGAAGGTTCTACTTTGGGGAGCTATTGGAAGATTCCTATGGCTGCGATGAGAACGTTTCAGCCGTATATCCTCAAATCTAAAACTTTTAAGTGCTCAGATTTTATATAGAGGTAAAAGAAAAGAATTTCCAGAAGCTCTCATGCATGGTAATGTTCCAGCTGCATGCAGGGATAGCAGAAATAGCTGCTGCAAAGGCACGGATGTTTGTCAACAAACCCGATGGGAGTAAGTTTTCCTATGCTCTGTCTTAAACTGGACAAGGTTAACACAAGCATCTTAAAAATCACAAGTGCAATAGTAGTTTCCATGAGATCCATCTAGAATTTATGTCAAATTTCCCCTCTTCTTGTTTTATAGAATATGGAGCTAACTTGCCTTTTATTGTCTTGACAGTGGTCAGGGAAGAGAGGGGTCCATATAGTGATCCTCAGCACCCGTACTTTTACGAGGAAGAAGATGTGTGGATGGCCCCGGGCTTCATCAACCAGTTCTACGAAGTATGTCACGTGTCGAGATTATTCTGGGAATGACTATACTTTATTATTATGTGGTGTAAATAATAATTTTACATTGATTTTGGTTCAGGTGCCTGAGTATTGGAAAAGGTATGTGCATGAAGTAGATCAGGAAAGAGAGCTGTGGTTGAACTCCTTCTATAAAGCTCCGCTGAGGTTGCCTATGCCTGCTGAGCTCGAGTACTGGTGGTCAAAAGGTACAATTTTCTAATTATCAGACTCTATCGTTAAGAAAAATTATATTCTTTGTTTCCAAGATTGAGCATGAAGATCCAATCTCTCTCTCTCTCTCTCTCTCTCTCTCTCTCTGTAGATTTTAGCTGGAAAGGAAGAATGCTAACATGTCTTATAAGTATACATGGATTAAATTGTCTAGGGAGGGGTATTTTATGTTGATGTTTGGTCCAATTGGTCTTTTGTGGTCATTTCTTTAATCTGTCTATATTGTGTTGGAAAAGTCTGTGCTAAGACTATTGTTATCTGTACAGGATCTACTGTTCCCACGAGTTTAAAATCGAAAAATATTTTTCATTGAAAGGAAATTTGGAAATAATTGATTTTATTAATCTTGATGATGCCAAAGTTATCTGAAAAATAATTAATACCAGCACTCATATTGAATATGAAATATCCGATCACACGCATATAATAATTTATAAAAAAATGTAGTAAGTTTGTGATAATTTTACATTGCAATTAGTATATGGGGTTGGTTTTGCCAAAACAGGTTAACTGTTACAGTACTTATGTATAATCAGTTTTTTCAGAAAATCGTAGTGGAGAGGAAAGTGTTTACTCATTCTGAAGGGGGTATCACTTTCACTCTTGCAGGTGGAATTTGTGATTTTAATGAGTGTGAATCTTGCTTTTGAACAGAACGGGGGACTGTATAAGATTCTATGATTTCAGGCCTTTGGAAGTCTTAGGTCAAGCAATGTACCACTTTAAGCTGCAAAAATAGTTTTGCTAGATGAGTGATAATAGATACTGAATTTTGTTTAGATAGATAACTTGTTGAAATGTTATTTATTAGAAACTCCGTTTATGTGTTTATTGTTTTGCTTGATCAGATGAAACTCCTGAGTTTGTTCTGCTTAACAAGGAACCTGATCCTGATAATGATGATCCATCCCAACAGTATCCAGAAGATCCCGTAATCCTCCACACGCCCACTGGACGTATAATCAATTATGTTGAGGATGAAGAACATGGGATCCGATTATTCTGGCAACCGCCTTTAAAGGATGGGGAGGAAATGGACCCTGCAAAGGCTGAATTCCTCCCCCTTGGTATTGATGAGTTCTACGGGCGAGAAGTGAGTGAGAAAAAGGAGAGCTTTTGGAAACGTCTTGTTCTAGCAGCCGAGAATGCTTGCAAGCCTGCCTTCGAGAGGTTTGATAAGTGGATTGAGGAGAAGAAGAAGGAAGGTGAGATGAAGATGAAGCTCATCGAGAAGGAGCTTGACCTTGTTGAGGCTGAACTCTGCTTGGAAGAGGCGATTGAGGACATGGATGAGGAGTTGAAAGAAAGAGAGAAGGAGGAGCAGAGGAAGGCTGAAATGGGTTTGCAGGAGGAAGAAGACGAGACCTCCGAACTGACAAAGGATGAGGGAAAAGCTTCCCTGGAAGTGGAAGAGGCAGAGGAAGCAGAAGAAGGGGAAGAGGATGAAGAAGAGGAAGAGGATGACTCTGCTCTGTCAAGTTTTGGAACTGTTGGCAATAACCAGGAAAAGCCAAAGAATGGCCAAAAACGAAGTAAACCTGAGGATTCGCCATTTGCTGCCTCCTCGTTGGGCTTTGCTTCTTCTAGCCTCATCTCAGCTGTGAGTAGTCATTTTCCTTGGAGTTCTTTGAACATTCTCTGCGCATTACTGTAGTTCTTTCTGGTTCACCATATTCTCTTTTTGAATAGAAATGAATAAACGGAAAACTTATTCTGATCTGCAGAACCAGAGATATTCACGATGACATCTTCAAACCATAGTTTAAGAAACCTGTCCGACTGGGATCATACTACTGTCGTTGTATAGAAACAGCGTCGTTTTCCTAAATAATTGTATTTCCATTTTTTTTCCCCTTTTAGTTTTATAAATAAGGCGGACGCATTCAACTCTGCTTGAACCTATATCACGACTGCTCTGTTGCTTAGTTCAGTTCTGAAGTGTTTGCTTATTGTTTAAGTCTCATCTCCTGTTTCTTTGCAGGTCTCTTCCACGGTGCAACAATCATTTTCATCATGGAAGCAGATCCAATCAAGGGCAAATTCATCCTTCAAGGTCTCTTGGGTTCTTCCCCAACCAGTGGGAACTGTCACTTGTCCTCGACCAATCCATCAGAGCGGGAACTTGAAAGCCGCAAGACAAGAATGCTGGCGATTTCAAAAGGGGATAACATCTGACAGGAGCTCATCTCGCATGCGAAGCCTATCAAGGATCATAGCATCCCATCCAGGCCCAATAAAATCGACGAGGCGTCCAATGGAGCCGAGAGTACGAGACTTCAAGTGGCTCCATGAAGCACCAGATGGGGAGCTGAGCAGGATACTGTCTTTGCATGACCAAGTGAATCGTTTGGAGTCACATTTGGATAGTGACATCTAAAAATGTGTATGTTCTCATTCTCAAGCTTTTGTAGGATTCGTCATCTTTAGTTTATTGTTTTCTTTCTGTAATGTTGATTTTCTTGGCCGAGTTTTGGTTGTACTTTTGGCTTAAGCGGAGCTACTTTGAGGCGCAATTAAATTCCAAGAGAATAATGAAAAGAAATTTGTTGAGTTAGCCCATGGTAGAAGGGTCGAGCACACTCTAATATTTATGTGTAAACATCCAGCTGTGACATCGATCGATGGCTGGCTAGATGATGCCGACCTTATTGGTCCAAGGGGGCTTCCCATTTGATTTGATATTAATGCCACGGGCAGCCAGAGAGGGCTTTTCTTTCCTCGTGGCCCCGAGGCACTAGTTGCCTGATGGATAGGGCTGTAAGGTCCACATGGTGATACGACTGCATTTGTCTGATCGTAAATAAACACGCATGATGTTTGTACAAGCCTCCATTCGGGACGGGGTGAAATGTCGGGGTCGGGGTCCAATAATTTTCCGATAAGCTTCCAAGGTGAAAGCGATGGGTAATCCTGCAAATTGTGCATGGGACCTTCCTGTGCTTTGCATAATAACAAAGGAGGAGAAAGGGACACAAAGTGATAGCAGAGCAAAGGGCCGCATCAGGACCTGCACCTTCTCACCCGTTTCGTTTCAAATCTCGATCCGATTATATTTCAGAATAGCATTAATCACGAAAAGGGAGCTTATTGCAATTGTACTCATTCTGATTTGCGATTGATCTTGTAAGAAATTTTTTTTTTTTTTTCGGTTACAAAAGAGGCCCAATGCCTAATGCATCTCGTAAGAATATCTTTTTTCTTTTAGGTTCGGGGAAATGATCTCAAACTTCAGGAGCGAAAATAGGTACGTACCGTGTAAGAGGTGTATGGTACAAACTGAGAAATCAAGAATCTAACCGGGGAACAAGTAGGTTCTTGTACTTTTCATTTCATCATGTAAATTGCAAAGTGGACAGGATGCCGTTTCTTGAGACGCAATTAGGGCTTTTTGATTGAATGTGGAATCTTCCAAATCAAGAGAAGAACAAATCTAATACTCAAAGTTTCTTATCTCTATTAATCCCCAGAGTAAAAAGACATGGCAACCCCCCTTATTAATTCAGACCGAAGTCATTATCAGACAAGGACAATTTATCAAATTAGATAGACCAGATTTTAGGTCCCATAAATGTTCAAGATAAGTCCAGATCTCAATTTGTCATTCCAAATCCAATGCTAGCTATAGCAATATTAACTGTCATCGGATCAGAAAGCCACCGTCAGTCGAGTCACGAGCGGGAGGACTTCTTGAAAAATTCAGGTGTCATTGCATCAACTCAAATAAGTAAACATTACACTTAACTCGAGAGACGACATCATTAACAAGTAAATATTCAATCAGTTCGCGGGTCTATTTGGATACCTATGTAGAAGGAAAAACATCGTCTATGATTGTCATTACAAATGCACCTCTACCTTCTCTCGTGTGGTATTCCCTTTTTAAAATTTTTTAGGCATCATATCATTCCGAGTAAACCACGTGAGTCACATGAATACGGTTTATATAAGCAATAAGAGCACGTGAATTTAAACCGAATACGATTATATCGAATGGAATCTTTGCGGGGTCGGGGGAGCATCCCTTGTGGCCGAATTAGCAGATCGTTGGACCCCAAGCAATCCCATCCTATCGTCATTATTGAATCTCAGAGTTCAAAGGCGTTTGGAACACAAAATCTGTAACCTAGTCACCTTTTGGCCTTCCTTCCTGACCCCACTGGCTGGTAATAATAGCTGTGTATGAGTTTCGGTAATCCGTCTCGCCACGATCGAGTTTCGATAATTTATCTTCCCACATACTTTGTATTCGCTTTCACATTAAATAATGGCAAAAAATACGATTCGAAAGTGATCGTTCCGTATATTATTAGATCGAATAATGATTCACATGACGTATATCCATGTATTCTCGTCTTTTTCGAACTATTCATCTGCATATCATGAAGAGAAGTTTAGCACTCCAACGAAGACGATGACGACGACGACGACTTAGACCCGAACTCCACCAGTTGAGACCTGACGAGGAAAATGTCGTATATGGGGGACCGGTTGGTAACCAAATAATTGAGAATCCTGGCTGGGATGCGACCTACAATGCGTACTGCCATAAATATTCCTCGTCTCCCCCACTCTACTTTGACTCAATACGCAGCTCTTTTTTGTTTTTTTTTTGGGAAGTCTCCACCCTGAATTATGATTGCCTCAAAATTATATAGTTAATCTTCTCTATAATCTTGGAAAATATTAATCTTATTTTCTATGTATTTTGAAGAACTTGGTTCGATATTTACTTAATCGACTAACTTATTGCCAAAGATATCTGTGTAAATATATAAACTTATATTTATTATAAGCAAGAGGTTTATAAAATAATAGTTTCAATATCAATAACCGCGTAATGCTCGGGTATATGATGTGGACTTGTTACTAGTCAGTAGTAAGTAAGTAGTGGTAATTGGCCCAAGCACATATATATTTTTATATGTAGATACCATACCTAATTTTGATTTTATTTGCTTCTATCTATAGATAAATATACTATATTTGGTAACTCGGTGGGCCCAAGCATATATTTTGAATTTTTGTGTGAAGTATTTGGACTAGCCGAGGGGAGTCAATGGGCATGTCAAATAGTTTAATTTATTATTTCCCCCCGAAAAAAAAGTATAATTTCCGACCTCTCCACGTGATCCATATGTTTGAGCGATTGACTGGTTCCCTAATTGTTTAATCGTCCATCTCCAAGGTAGGTAAAACCATCGTATTTAACTCCATTGATAAGTAAATAGTAGACTTTGTTTGGTAATACTCAACTTAACTCCGCTCATTGTCCAATTATCACTTTTTCTCTTTTTTCTTCAATTTTTTTTATCTTAATTACGATTCAATTCAATTTTTAATACTAAATTTTCTCAACTTATTCATTACTTTTTCCACAATTTAACAACACAATCATTAATTTTTTTCAATTATTTTTCACTTTTTCTACACTACAATCATTACAATCCCAATTAAACATATATATACATAGTTGTAATGGAGTGATGTTAAACTTCACTCCATTTTCAAACAAAGCCTAACACTCCGATTAAAATTATCATAGATATAAATGGTAAGTGTTACTACCAGTGATTTGATTGTTGTTTTCAAACATTATTACTCCATATTAAAGGTAAGTAATTAAGCATTACTTATTTTAATGACATAAAATAGTGCTTACACTAAAACGATGATGTTTATCTTAAATTACTATTGAATTTTGTGATTTGATTGATCCAGATGATGAGGATATAGCGTGCAAGCTTTACCATTGATGACAGATGAAATGACATTTGATATGTGCATAAATTTTAGATAATCTTATCTCAAATAACGTGGTAAGAAATAATCAATAGGAATTCTGTAATGAAGATCAATTATGGTAATTATTCGAGTAATTAGCACTAATTCATAGTTTCAAGCATTTTGATTGGTGTTTTCTCACGCTACGTGACGAGATAAGATCACCTAATAATTTCTCGTGTTTCTATAATACAACTCTACACGTATGAATAATGACAACATTTTTTTCCGTGCATAGTTAACACACTTACCTAATTAAGTGACCAACTTTAGAATTGTTTATATAACTCGATTTAAAAAAAGATGTACGTCCCCACGTAATTCAGGCACAAGGATAATCAGCCATGTTCACACGATTTCCACGATTGGTTAGATTGTATCATCTTACCCTGAGATCATGTGGCGCGTGCTTCTAATTTTAGCTCGTCGGGGGCGCAATGACCCTTTTGCCCCTGCCTCCCAACCCCAATGATGCAAAATAACCCACGTGACGGTGCACGTGAGGGAATGAAACTACATTCATTCATTCATTCCCCCACCTGCAGCCGCCTTTGACTATTACTGGCCGAGTGAGCTACTCTACCCAACGTCTTCACCTCAGCTCCAATATGAACCTTCCCGCCACAGCCCTCCCGCAACGTGTCACATCACTCGCTCAGCGCCCGCCACGTCACGGTCCTCCCGAAGCCGTTCGACAGAAGCGTAACATGGACCGCGCACATTTCCCAACCACCGGCAGCAGCCGGTAAGCCCCGACCCCTACGGGATTCCTTTCTAGCATAATACAGATCCCTCTCTTACCGGACACAGCCGGTGGTTCGTTCACGAAAAACCGCGCCGTTTCATCACGCGCCTCCCCCACCTTATCTTCTCACCAGTATAAATTGTGGCGAAGCGCTTCGTTGGGCTCGTCGCCCGCCATCTTCTCGTGAGCGGTGTTGATACCGTCGTTGCTTGATTCGTTTAATTAAGCTCGTGCCGTTCTGGGTTATGGTAGCTGCCGACCACGGGGAATCGGAGAGCCGAAGCTCCTCTCCAGCTCTCGGTTTCCCCCGCCCGCGATTCTTCCGGTTTCGCCGATTGAGGTGAGGTGAGGTGAGGTGAGGCGCTCGCCGGATCGGGTCCTACGGGGTTGAAACCTATTCTGCTGCGTGTTGCTCTCTTTTGTTGCGATATCCCAATGCCGAACTCGAAGACAAGTCACCGGAGAGGTCAGGAGGCCTGGAAAGACCAGAGCCGGAGGGGGAGGTCGACGGAGAAGGCCTCGTCGTTTCACGGCAGGTACCCGGTTGCGATGGAGGAGGCGAAGCAGCTGCGGCGCCCCAGGACGCTTCCGGACCTGCGCTCCACGGCGGCCTCGATAAAGCCCTCTAGCTCCGGGGCCAGCGTGGCGGCGGAGGAGAGACCGAGGCTGACGAAGCTCCTCCTCAACGTGACCATACAGGGGAGCCTGGGGCCTGTCCAGGTGGTAATGACGCAGGATTCTTCGGTCGCTGATCTGATTGCGACCGCCATGCGGCAGTACGTGAAGGAAGGGCGGCGGCCGGTGCTGCGGTCAGCCGATCCCGCCGGCTTCGACCTCCATTACTCGCAGTTTAGCTTAGAAAGTAAGATATTTTAACCTCTTTTAAGTTTAAGTTTTAGCCGTCCGATCTTCATCAATCAACCATTAAAAAGCGGAGCTAATCAGTCCTGATCGTTGATCTAATTCTTCGTGGCTGATTGCTTTTGGTTTTGGTTGGGCCAGGTCTTGGGAGAGATGAGAAGCTGATGACGTTGGGATCACGGAACTTCTTCCTCTGTCCACGGAAGCCTCCCGCGGCCGAGACGGACGGGGCTACGGCGACGCCGGCCGCTTCCTGCTCCAAGGAAGCCGAGAAGGCCACGAAGACGGGCTCTAATTGGCTCAAGTTCATGGCCTTCTTACTGTGATTCCTGCGCGCCGCTATCCATAGTTCTTATTTTGTAACTAATGCTATTCTATTAATCGGATTATTGTTAGAATGTGTATGGTGAAATTACACAAGTCTAGAATTGTTTGCTCGATTTTATTAGAGCTATTTTTAATTTTTAGACCGGTGAATGAAATTGCAAATGCAATGCGTTCATTCAATTGTTAAATTCGGTCACGTAGTTGGACAGTATGCGTGTACATATATATAGATATCGTGTTTCTCAATTTACCTCCGTCTATTCGATCTCGGATAATTTTGAACTTGAATATTAGTAGACATCAACTAGTCAATCAATACTTTCTTATATGCAGAAATCGAAAGGGATAACGAGATTCTCAGCTGAACAAGAACACTTTTTTTCTCGATGACTTGGAAGAAGGATGAAAACGAGTTTTTTTTTTTTTTAATTCTCTTGTTGGTTTGTACCGTGGTCGGTTCAGGAATATGCTCCAGCCACCAATTCCAACCTTAGTGTCCCGCAAACACAAGACAAGACATCTAAAAAAGGAAGAGAGATTTTGGTTGGTCTTCATTTTCCATTATCCATTTATTTACTTTGCATATCGAATTCTAGTTATTGTCGCTGCCAGTCAAATTGGCTCGAGTGCAAAATCAGAGGGGATAATAAGGACATTCTGGACGGAGTAAAAATGCATTTTTACGGTAGTATCATAGTTTGCGAGTAGGATTTCACTAACCGATTACAACCTTATCGGCCCAAAAACAAAACGTGACCTCATTGACACTAATGTCATCGCATTCACTACAAAAATTACCACTGTAACTTGTATACGTGTAACGACAGCCTATTGGCCAGACATTATATGCATTGCATTTCATTCAAACCAACATCGGAATGAAATTTTTTTAGTTTCCGCCAATAGTGTGGAGATACTTTGTGGTTTGACCGATAAAATTCATATCAATATGACCCAAGTGTGAGAGCAATTTATCAGTTGGGTGAAGTTATTGGCCATATGAAGTTGGTGGACGATACTCTGTTAGATACAGAGTGGGCTCAGATGAGACCATAAACTTTTGGTTTGATCCCTGGCACTCTGTAGGCCCCCTCGCAGATTCTTGTTTTAGAGGTACCGATTGTTTTCCTTCAATTAAAGGGCATGATCCTGTTAGTAAGGCGTATCGAAATGGTGGATGGAGGTGGCCGCAAAGTAAAGACCCACAGGATGAACAGATTAAACAGATTGTTCTTGGGCTAGTTTTGGATAGTGAAGATAAGGTGACCTGAATCCCTGGTAACACGCGTACGTGTATCACCCAAAAATGGCTTTGACTGTCTCAGATCAAGAAGGCTAGTGTTTCCATGGAGGAAAGCTGTTTGGTTTGCAGGACACATTCCGAGGGCTTCTTTCATCAGCTGGTTTGCTGTCTTGGATGGTTTCAATACTAAAGCCGGACTAAGTGTTTTCGGTTTTGAGTTCGAATTCTTTGGCTGTGCTATTGAAACCAGATATCATTTATTTTTTGCCTGCAGGATTACGCACTCTATTTGGAAAATCCTTCCTTGTCGATTTAGTATTACACAACAGATTACGGACTGATAAGCTGATGTAACTTGGATCAAAATGAGCATTTAAGCTTGAAGTTACTCCTGTCAATAGCACAGTTAGGAGCATAGTCGATACTTGTTAGAATGAGGCTTTTGTCCATCCATCCCCAAAGTTGGACATGAACGAGCAAATTCAATGTGCCCAAGATTTGGGGATATTTTTTCTTTTTTGGTTTTAGTAGTTTTCTCTTGGATGAGTGGCTTGTACATGTTTTGACTCCTTTTTATTTTTATTTTTTAATAAAAAATAAAAATAAAAAATTGGTGGAGGATAGGCCCAAGCAGCCAGTCATGTTTATATTCCGGGCCGGCCCAATTAAAAGCCCAAATTGTGGCGCCTAAACCCTTCACCGGGGAATGGACAAAAACCCTAGAAAGAACCTTCTTTTCATTTCGCACCTTCTGGAAGCCATTACCCACTCTCTCTTCACTGTAGAGCGTCTTCTCGTCCGCTCGGTCCTTCGCTCTCCCTCCGGAGACTTTCCATGGCCCTTCCTATGGAGTTCTGGGGTGAGCCATCCTAGCTCTACTTCGTCGATTATCTTCACTTCGCAGCCGGTTTTCCGGTTCTTATTCGGGCGAGCTTGATTCTGCTATTGGAAATTTCTTTCCCTGTTTGTGTGATGTTTGTCCGAGTTGATTAGTCACCGAGCAATCGATGATTAGGTGCCAGAATGTTTGAGATTGCCGTGGCCACTCGCTCTTTTCTTTATGCTATATTCGGAGCTGCATTTTCTGTTCGTTTCTTGGTAAAGGATTCCGCCTATAGCCTTGAGGACGTTGCTGGTGTTCTCCTCACTTCTGACAATTTTTCTCTGGCTCTTGCATGCGATTGCTTCGAGCTCGATATTTATTTTACTTACACTTAAAAGCGATCATTTCCACACCACTGCTTCGAACAAGATGAGAATCTATATGCTAACCTTTTTTTTTTTTTAATTGTAATTCCTTCACTACTAACTGAAAATTGAGATTCTCCTCGTGTCTTTGAAATTTGAATATGTTATTAAGTTAGCTGTATGCTGTCTCATGATGTGATTATGATGTTTCGCATTGTAATTAAGGATCATCGTTGAAGATTCTTGAGTGTTGCCATTGCCTGCTTCAGTCATCCTTGCATTTTCTGTTGCAAAAACATTAGTTGTTTCGCTAAGTTTTTGTAATTATATGTTCTGTAAGGTGTTGAAGTCAAGGCTGGACAACCTCTCAAAGTCGTCCCTGGAGAAGCTAAAATTTTGCATCTTTCACAGGTCAGGATAGGCAGCAGCTGTTAATTTTGTTTTAAGCACTTGGAGTTACAGGAATGGTCCTCGTTACTATCATGTAATGTATTTTTTTTTTAGGCATCACTGGGCGAATCGAAGAACAGTAAATCAAGTGATTCCGTGCCACTTTTTGTTAATTTTGATGGCCAGAAGCTTGTATTGGGAACCCTTTCTCCTGATAAATTCCCGCAACTAGCTTTTGATTTGGTCTTTGAGAAGGAGTTTGAGCTCTCACACAACTGGAAACATGGAAGTGTCTTTTTTTGTGGATACATGACTGTTGTACAGGAAGGATATCCTTTTGCACAAATTTATATTCTGATGGAATTCATTCATCAGCTGGATATCTTGTGCGCTTGGACCTAGTTTATTGATCTCTGTTTTAGGCTAGGTTTGCTACCCTATGAAGGACCAGTTCTAGCTAAAATAGAAGATAAGAGTTCATATTTTATCAATTGTGAACCGGTCTAGCAGTTGTTTTACCTTGTCACAGGACCTGTATGATTGTCTGGCGACAATATCATTGTTTCTAGGGGATTTAAATATTTGGGCAGCTATGGAAGTTCTGCATTTCGCACACTTCATTGATTATGTAACCATGCGTACCCCTTTTTGCCGTTCCTTGACTCTCTCTTGTCTTGATGTGAGCACGGATGATTTTTCTGGTGAGTATGGAATCAATTGTTAGTACTCTCTTCTTTTTCTCTATGTATGCGCTTGTGAAGATGGAGTAATTTTTCTTCCGTGTCTTTTTTTCTCATGTTCAGAGGATGAATCAGATGAGGAGGATATACCATTGATTACTGCAGAGAATGGTAATATACTTTCTTCGGTCAAATGCTAACAGTTGTTTTCAGTGTTACGAACACTGCTAATATGTGATCCTTGGTAATGTTGTATCCAGGAAAGGGTGGCTCAGAAGCTTCTGCTAAGCATTCTACAGCCAATGCTATCGCTGCTAAGCCTGAATCATCAGCAAAGCCGAAGGTTAGAATTGTGGAACCAATGAAAGTCGATGGGGAAGATAGTGATGAGGATGATGACGAAGATGAAGAGGATGAGGACGATGAGGAGGTATATATTTCATGTTTATCTAGCTTTATCAACGTTTTTCGATATTTTCACCGGATCCACGTAAGAATTCTGCTCACTGGATTTTCTTAATCTTCACATCTTCCACATTTAAGGTGGTTAATGTCTCGACTTGTAATATATTTGCATTGGATTATATATTCTTCCAACACAGAGTTTGCCTAATTCTCTCATGTCTATGGAAATTAGGGAAGCGATGACAGTGAGGCAGAATCTGATGAGGAGGATAGCGATGAAGAGGAGACCCCAAAGAAGGTCTGCATGACATTGTCCGACTGATTGATTATGAACAATGGTTGTATAGTCGCTCACTTCATCATTATGCAATGGTTGTATATGCAGGCTGAGCAGGGAAAGAAGAGGCCTGCTGAATCTGCACCCAAAACACCTGTTTCTGACAAGAAGGCAAAAGTTGTTGCTTCACAAAAGACAGGTGATGTTTCTCTTCCCTCTGGGATTTGCTAACTTTGTATGAGCTAATTGATAACGGTAGCAGTCGGTCTGGTTTTAGATGGAAAGAAGGGCGGTCACACGGCCACTCCTCACCCGGCAAAACATGCTGGGAAGACTCCTGCTAATGCTAAGCAGCAAACACCGAAATCCGATGGCAAAATCTCGTGCAAATCTTGCAACAAGTACCGTCTCTGTCTCTCTTTCTCTGTGTTGTGTGTATTAAAGAATCTGTTTGCTAGACTAGACCTGACCGAGTGTGTCTATGTTCACTGGCACCAGGTCATTTAATTCAGAAAATGCTCTTCAGTCCCACTCCAAGGCCAAGCACGGTGCTAAGTGAAGACGAGTGATAATGATGGACTCGAGAAGGAGAATATATTTCTGGCCTTTTAAAACTTTTTGCTGTCTATTGAGGTGAGGGTGAACTAATATCAGAGTGAGTTTATGTCTTGAAAGGTTATGTCAGTTCCAGCGTGATCTTAGTGTATGTTTGAGGCTGTGGGTTTTGACCCGTTTTTTAACTTTGATCAATGAGGAGCCCGTATAACATGATAATGGTCCGATCTTACCATGTATGCTTTTTAACTATTTTCAAGCCAAGATGAATGAAGGCCATCAAATTATAGTAGCGTGTGTATTGGCCTTTCTCAGACCCAAAAAAAATAAAAGAAAAAAGAATAAAAAAGAGAGGGTGTATTGGCCTTGATTCCCATTCTCATGAAACTCAGAACCTTGCAAGGGAAAGTCTGGGAGACGGGATGGGAGGAGAGTTAAGACACATTGACAAGAACGCGACTCGGGGAGTGTCTTGGTCTGACCCAAACATGAATTGTGCTCTACCGAGGTCTCAGAGCACCGTTGTATGTGTTTTGAAGTCCCACTTCCCATTTAAAAACTTTGGCAAGGGATAATTGAATGTTACAATTAGATGTAGAGCAGGGTGGACCTCCGAAATTGAACTTTTGGGCCGGTTCGCGTGCCCAATAGGCAGAGCATGATAATGTATGCAAGACTAGACCTAGAGAGTACATCAAATTTCTGTAGCTGTGAGGGAGAAGATGGTCCACCCACCCTTTGGTCCATCCCCATCTCCTACATTTTAATTTGGGTCTCTGGATTGCGGTGGCAGGCCTAGTTTTCAAATTCTCGTGGGGCCTTTAGGCCATGAAAGCTCATTGATATACTAATCAAAGTTGGAAAGAAGGGGGAAGGTCGGAGCTGGTTTGCCCGAGAGGTTAAGGGGGAAGACTTAAGATCTTCTGCACATAAGTGCGCGTGGGTTCGAACCCCACAGCCAGCATCGTTGATCATTTGTTATTCCTAATTTGATGTTTCTTTCCTCTTTTTTTTTTTTTTAAATAGTTATTATTTTTTCCTTGAAAAAAACAAACTTTGTTGCACATTTCATGTTAGGTATCAAGTTCTGGGTTACCTATTCAGCAAAAAAAAAAAAAAAAGAGTTTTGGGTTACTATGTGATTCCATTTGTCTCTGTCTGATCTCAATCTGCGGTGAAATTCTGAGGTAACAAAGAGAAGAAAATTCAAGTTGGCAGACAAAGAGTCATGGAATTTATTTTCCCTTGATGAATGACATGGCGATGATGAGAGAGAGAGAGAATATGTACAATCATACATATTACTATATATAATAATATAATAAATGAAAATTAAAATAAAATCGGTGGTGTGAAGAACCTGACAATCACAACCAGTGAGAAAGAGAGGGGTTGCAGAAGACATGGGGCTCCTATGTTTCCCACATGAATTGATTGCCTCACACCAATAATATTAAGTTGTTCACTTGCTAGAAAGACAGACCTTATGCCCCTCCAATTTGGCATAAGGTTCTCTTTCTAGCAACTGATAAACGAGAACAGACATCTCACCTAACTCTTAACCTAGCTAATTAATTAGGATATGCTTATAATCCCACTCGTAACACAAAAAAACTCATACTAATATATATAACATCACGGCGCATAATGGAATGAAATGTACATATTAAATTCAGGATTTCTCTTAGGCTTAGGTTTTATTTCACGAGTAGACAAATACTTCGACTTATGAAAGAAACTGTATTCTCTACTCAATAAAATTGAATTGGAAGAGGTGCTCGCAGATGCACATGTGGGCTCTAGATCAAACCTAAGATTTATTATTATTATTATTATTATTATTATTATTATTTTGGTTAGGGGTT
The DNA here is from genome assembly GCF_007655135.1 of Punica granatum. Taxonomy (NCBI): domain Eukaryota; kingdom Viridiplantae; phylum Streptophyta; class Magnoliopsida; order Myrtales; family Lythraceae; genus Punica; species Punica granatum. The sequence goes on from NC_045132.1 coordinate 26,434,148, forward strand.
TCGGGGTGGGGGTGTGTGTGGGGTTCATATACTGCATGTATTATAAGGCAGATAGAAGGATTGATCGCCTAAATATTACTATTGTACATATTCGTTTCGTTTTTATTTTCAAAAAAAAAAAAACAATGTAATTTATTGTTCCTCCTCATCAATAATTGGTCCACCTTCACATCTATTTTCAAGTCACATGCCACACATTTTTTTTTTTTAATCCCAGTTGACATTATGTCAGCTGGCGGATGCAATGTTTGATCGTATCAAACAGATTTATGAGCACCCCATGGACCACTCTATGTTAGAACAAGAAAAGGGAAATTTAATACTGTTTGTCCCCTATGTTTTAGATGTTATGTTACTGTAACATTGAACAATTATATATATGTCTCCTAAATTTTGTGATCAGATTGTGCAAAGTGGAAATATTATTATTATGATATATATATATACATGTATATAGTACTTGAAATATATCGTCATAGAGATTCCGTTGTATGTAGAGACGTCTCATGGGAAACACTGCGTCCCCCAAAGGGTGTGGAAGGAAGGAACAACCACAAGGTTGGAAAGAGGCTACTTGGTATAAAAGACAGACAAAGTCGCCCTGTCATTTCTTTCTGACTTCTGACGACATTCCAATTCCCTCCACGACAAACTAAAAAAAGCTGTTTTTGGATTTCAAAAAAAAAAAAAAAGAAAAAAAAAGGAAAGAAAGAGAGACTGTTCTTGGATCTACTTTTGTCTTCAATTCATGACACCACCTTATGAAGATTCATCAATTTACAGAAAACGCTCTGTAATTTCCCCACATACGTTTGGCAGGTGTAAATAGGGATAGGCTAGAACATCCAACTCATGATATTTAGATGCATCGCAATTAAGGTAAGATCTAATATGTACTATTATAGTCTCTGAGGTGAAACGATTAAACGTATTTTATCACATGACAAAAGGAAATTTCATGCGCAGATTGGATATAATGAATATATACGCATGGAGGAGCCTCCTTCACACTGTCTGTATCTTTCCCAATGAGAACACGGGTTAAGAGACGAGTGAAGAGAGTGACGCCTGTTTTTATAAATTTGTAATGGGAAGCTGCCAATGGCAAGTCAGTAGCTATCCTTATAACTACTAGTTTTGTCAGCTGGTAAATGCCAATGGCATCATAATGACAAGAGGGAAAAAGGGCACAGAGGCAAACATTAACTAAAGCAGAGAGCAGTAAAAAGCCTGATGAAGAGTAGTGTTCGCAGCTTTAGGGGACAAATAGTTGGGTGTTCCTAAGTAACCCTCCAAGGCCTGCCCTTCCTTCCTCAAACTGTATGCAAAGGGAACGTACAGGCAAAATTGTAATCATTGGCAATACTTCATGCCTAGCTTCTAGTCTTTCGTCTTTTGACCCTATATATATATATATATATATGTACATATATAAAAGGGTCTCATGAGATTTACTTTAATTAGGATTAGGATTAGGATTAGGATTAGGATAGGATGTATTCGCAGTTCCAAAATATGACGTGGATATGTATTGAATGAATTAATCTCCGTAGTTTGTCATTCAGTCTTGATACCTTTTTTTCTTTTTTCCCCCCCTTCAGCTCAATGTTTTTCTATGTGCCACGTCCTTATGGTTACATATGATCTGTTGTTACGGTGCGTGCAACGTTACTGAGAATTTCTCGGGAAATTCTCCGAGGGTCCTGGTCGATCTTCCTGGTTTGCAAGACATTTTTGGGATACATCCAAGCAACTTGTATCTCATCCCATGTTGTTTGAGAAAGGATATTTTCCATCAGAGTAAAAGGTAATATCAAGCAGAATCTTCTTTTCTTTCTTTTAGGACATTATCAAGAAGCAGCAACGGCGCCGGCTAATTATTTTTACAACTACACAATTAACTACTACTTTAACTTATTTTCCCACATAGCCCTACCAATACAAAATCAAATATCTCCGTAAAAATACCTAGAAAAATAAATTAACAACACTTGGAGAGAAAACTAATGAGTTATGCGGCACATGTTGCAGATTCATATAACTTAACTTGCGCAGGACTTTCTCACTTCAAGTTATGGAACAATTATCCCAATGCAGCCGAATCCCACTATGAGGAAGGTGATCACCTGAAGGAACAGGTAGACATAGTAGTGGTGTTTCCCGTACATGTAGTCGTAGCATGCACAAGTGAAGAGGAACACTCCGAACCCGAGCTCAAGAAGATGGATCCTGGTGAGGTGGAAACAGAGGATCTGAATTCTGAAACTAAGCAGAACAACATTTGGTTGTTTCTTTAAACAAAGATCCATCGAGATTCCTTTATTGTGTTCGTAACTGGCTCTACTCTAGCAAATAATGGTATAGGACTTCCATAAGAAGATTCTTCCCATGGAAAAAAAAACATAAGGAGCTTTTGCTTTCATAGTATGTGCCCTGCCCTACCTTGGAGTCCCGACTGACGTCAATATGGCAATGATGGAAGGGATGTAAAAGGAGCCCCAAACCGGAGCTTCGACTTCAGGGATGAAAATAGTCAGAGGAAGCACGACACAGTAGAAGAAGAAGGTGATCATGCTGGCTATGATCTTCTGGACGAAGAAGGAGCTGTATATGACATGCAATTTCTTCCAGAACTCAATTTTCTTCAGTAAATTTCAAAAACCAAAAGATAGTTAACGGAACACGTAATTTCAAATGCTTGCGTTCCTTAACCTTGCCCTTCTCTTGAGGTAGAGAGGCAACAAAGAGCAAACCTTGTTTCTGGTAATTTCCGTCACCGTCTTCCTAAAGAGGTTTGCTGGGCCACAGGATCAGCGGTGCTGCTGAAACCAGTATGCCTTGAAGGTACTCGGGAGTTCACTCTTCACCTGTCGTCACATATCATTAGAACATATATCTTGGTCATCAAGATTCACATAAATAAGTTACATGATTATTATGGACCTTCATGTTGGCACGACAATAGAATGTGATCTCGCGTCAGTCAGTATCTCTTTCTGGTGTAGGTAAGATCATCAATTTAACTGATAATCTACCGTTCCGAATCCCCGACTCAACAACAACATACATTTGCAGCAATGCTTGTTCATGTTTTCTAGTAATGAGAATTTATTGAACTACCAATTTGGTTTATGGATCGCAATTAATTAATTCGAGGAATCTGCACTACACCTGAAGGTCACCGAGGTAAACGAATTTCCAACCACAGAGGCTGGCTCTAACAGCAAGGTCCATATCCTCCACGGTGGTTTGGTCCTTCCACCCGCCTGCATCATTGATAGCTGCTATCCTTCACACTCCAGCAGTCCCTGCCATTTCAATTCGATCGAATGCAATATTATATACTTTGTCGGACCCCTGCCTTATAATTTAATGCATTGGACTATACAATATATCTTTTATCTGAGCCTTGCTTTGCCAGAACTATATATCTGCCCTTTCGGCCTTTTCACCTACCGTAAACTTAGCCTCTCCAATCACAATTGTTAATGGCTATCGATCTCGAGAATATAAGGTTCAATGCTCCTAGTTTGGAATATATGTCATTTAATTTCGCCTCTTACCATTGAAGCCGAAGAATGAATGAGTATCTGACCCGACTTGCTGCTCCACCTTGAAATGGTAGTCCAATGACATCTCCTGCATCCTCGTCAACAAGCACTCATCTGCATTGCATCTGCATTAACTGTAGCATCCCGCCCAAATTTAAATAAAACATCAGCATTACTATTATCAATATTAGTATTATGATATACGCACTTTGAATTTTCCTCATATTCACTAATTCTATTAAACAAGAAAGACCACTTGGTACGTAGTTTTAGTCGGAATTGCAATTCCAAGCCGACCTCTAAATGGGATCAGTCTCAGCCAATTAGGTCAGGACCCTCGTGATCTTACTGGGGGGAAGTGGGAGTGGCTAGAGTGGTGGTATAGTGGCCTGTTTACATAGATTTTTACTTTTGTATGTCCAATTACCACTAAGATCTATGTGGTCTATTAGGCACCCCATGCCTCTGTCAAGATCATGGCTCTGCATGGTCATGGTCTAGCTAGTATAAAATGAAATTAATACTTCTTCCATACTAATCAGTAACATGATAATTAATAACAAAGCAAGCTCAGTCTCAGCAGGTCATGTCGTGTCCTACCGAATCTCCAACGGGCCTGGACAAGGGCAAGGTCGGGGTTGTTGTTGAAGAAGGGGATGGCTCGTTTGAGGAAGTTCTGTTCGGGCCGGAAGTCCGCATCAAAGATGGCGACGAACTCACAATGCTTGACGTAGTCCCGCTCCAACCCTTCCTGGAGGGCACCCGCCTTGTAGCCTCTTCTGGTCTCCCGGGTTTGGTACATGATGTCGATTCCCTTTGCCGCCCACTTCTGGCACTCCAGCTCCACCATTTGCTGCCATTCAAAACCCGAACCTTAAAATTGGTAAATTCGACCCTACTAAATGTACTGACGAACCCGGAATTCAGAAAGCTCAAATCAATTTGAAATGCTGGAATTCGACTCAAATGCGAGTCACCCTTAATGTAGTATAACATCATACAATTGTTAGTCATGCGAACGGGAGCAAGTAATGTAAGGACTAATTATTGACTCTAATGAGTGTTGACTGAAATACAAATGAAGGTGGAGTAAACCTTGGTGACGGGGTCGGTCGAATCGTCGAGGTCTTGGATCACGAGACAATCTGATGGCCATGAGAGACCACAAGCTGCTCCGATAGAGATCTTGTACACCTGTCACATATGCCCACGAAAGCCTCAATACAATAGATATGATGGGGAGTCAACATACCGATCCGAAGGAGTGACCCAATTTACTACACCGAGTCCATATCTAATATCTAATAACGGTAACTAAACAGTGTTTCGTTAAACTTATGGGATATGATTTGCCGTCAATCTATATCATTAAATTACTGCATCTTTGATGCACCATGCATGTACAATCAACGACTAAGGCTCTTGCACCATTGATAGCTTACATCATGCGGAAATGCTCGAGTCTATTGAAATTTATACTAGTTGCTTTTAAAGCTAGGTCAACTCGACAGAAGCCATAGATGTCAATATCTTTGCTCGTCACGCCTATCATGAAGACACCTTCTCTTACTGCAACGAAGGGATGCTTGACTCTCCCATGACCCGAGGGAGCAACCCGACTTACTAGTTACTACACCATGCCCACCTCAAAATTTTCCTTCCGATTAAGGAAGGAAAATTCAAACCTTAAAAAACGGTCGGTTTCCATAAAGGGAAAGTGGTGGTCACACGTGAGGCATGTGACGATATTTGTCACTCAGTAATCAAAACTCTTCACTGGCCAGGCAAAGGAACTCGCCATGAAAAGTGGGTCAATGAAATAGAAATCAACCAATCGAAGGGGCTGGCTGATATTCCACAATCACTGACGCCCAATTATTATTTCAATTAAAATATGGCTTCTTTCTGTAACGTCAAAGCAATTTATCTTATGATGATCAGGGTTATTCTTTCCTTAGAAAAGAATTTAACGTATATCGATAAATGTGCACACACATATATCGAATTTGAAATCTTGATCTTATGATCAAGATCTGAAATTTTCTCTTTTCTTTCAATGAAATCGATTGGCATTGATGATCTCTAAGATCAATCTCTTATATATCTGATTTATCAAAGACCAATATATAAAGAGTATATAAAAAAATAAACATATTTATTTTTCATAATAAGAAAAAGCATAACCATAAATATTGATATAAATATAAATATATATAACTAAGGTGCGACTTCTATGCATTATATTTAAATTAGCATGCACATCATGCATGTTGAAAAACAATTCTTCAATTAATGATGACGCCTTCTACTCATCACGCATACATACATATATATATTCCTATGTAATAAATGAGCTGACCATGCACCCTCAACTTTTTTTGGCTAAATATAGATTCGAGTTCAAATATATTGATCATCTAGATAATAACTGGAATGAATCATGATGTACACTCCCAACTTCTGTTGTAGAATGTAGATGCATATATATATATATATATATGATGTATAAATCATCACTCTCTAGTTTAATTTTGGCGATATCAGATCATCTTTTTTTTTTTCAAATTCATATTTACCTACTAATAATAAAGAAATTTATCCTATTCTAAATCTCAAGTTATTCTCTCGTTCCCCCATAAAAATAATCAATTAAATTAGGCCACTAATTAATCATTTAAGTTCACATTGGTAGATCTAAACTAACGTAATCCATATGTAATGATCACCACAAAAATAATAGAGCAATGAAAGAAAAAACCCGGTCACATGTGAGGCATTTGACCAAAAGAAAAATTCCGCGGTCCCGTACATCAGACTCCCCTAGGCCTATCACCTGCTAATTTCCAATGAATTGCCAAAAAAATGACATCATTTTATGTCCAGTCCTGCTACAAAATTTACCCGAGGTGCTCTTTTATGTTGCGTAGTGAAAGTTTACTGATTGAGCCGTAAGTCTGTGAAGAAATATAAGGAGGAGCTAGGTCATAATCTTTGCAACATTGCCGTGAAGAACATAGTCGTCGGGATGAAATCTAGATCATCATCATTAGTCGACAGCAGTAACTACTCTATATCATCAGAATTTACCAAAAACATGTCTTTGTTCATATCAATTATTATACTATCATTATTAGAAAACTACCAATGGCAAGGGAGTGGCTTTTTATTTTATTTTATTTTATAGGTAAGAGGATAATAACTTCTATTCAAAAGGTACCTAGAAGGTACAAACGCGTGTACAAAAGGTCAAAAGAACAACATGTACAAAAAAACAAGCTTAGAGGATAGTCGAATGATCATTTACATCAATAAATAGGCTAACATCCCCTGATCGATTCCCATTTACCCAAAAACTAAACATCTTAATCCATCTACCTAACAAAATATTTATAGAATTCTCCAAACCTTTAAAAGTTCAGTTATTCATTTCCTTTTATATAAGTCAAAAAAGAAATAGAGGAATCATCTTCATGACATTCTTTTTTTTTTTTTTTTTTTACTATCTCCAGTAGCTTGGCGAGAGAGTAGCCCTTATTATCATTATTTATAGGTAAATGCCAAAAGAGTCATAATTATAATGATATAAGAGAGAAGAGCAAGGGAACATTATCAAAAGCCGCCGAGCTGCAGTAAGTAAACTCTGCAGCCTGAAGAAATGGAATGCTGATAAAGCTTTAGAGGATCAAATGATTGGATGTTCCTCAAAAACTGTATAGTCAAAGGGACAATTGAAATTATTGGCCACACTTCATGCCTTGCTCCTAAGAATTATATTTTCATCATGAAACCACGATCCAAAAAAGAAAAAAAAAAAAAAGTCCTATGTTTCCTAAATATAAGGATGCAAACATACGGTTCAGAATTTGTGACGCGATTTATTGTACTACAATCGAACGCTTAGAACTGGATACCTAAATTCATAGGTCCTCTTTTGTTCGGTCTGATCCTTTTCTTGAACTCGATGTGTCTCTATAATCTGAGGCACCTTTAATTAACTCCATTTATGTTGTTTGAAAAGGAGAATTAGCAAGACGTTTCTTTTGGGTAAAAGAAAAACATCGAGCAAGACCTTCTTTTTCATTATTTTAGCAAATTAAGAAACAGCAACTAGAAATCATTACAACTATATATATAACTGCTACTGACGGTTGACTACTTATTATTACAGCTTCTTTGCCCTCAACCCAACCCAAAAAAGACAAAAAGGAAAGATAAAAGAGTGAAAGTGACAACAAAAAGCCCCAGAAAACAAGCTTTAGGCCCTCAAAATACTATCTAATTAAAAAATGGAAAATAGGAGAAGCCCGTACAGATACATAATATATCTATTCCCTGATCCTAGGTTCGTGTTGTGCCTCCTATTACATTAGTCCCTTCAGGACTCTGTGTATTTGCAGCAAAAGAGCAGTTTGTGTCTTTTTCTCGTATATCCGCATTACAAGAAAGCAAGGTGAATGATCTATTTCGATTGCACGATCTGGAATAATTTCAATAATTTAATGGAGCTGTTTTTTCCCCCTACATAACCCTATTAATATAAATCTCCCTGTAAAGATACACAATGCAAATAAATTAACACACTCGAAGCGGAAAAAAAAATGTGTTATGCGGCACTTGCTGCACATATATTACTCGGGGAGGCCTTCCTCTGTTCGATTTTACGGGATGATTGTTCCGATGTAGCCGAATCCCGTGATAAGGAAGGTGATCGTCTGAAGGAACAGGTAGACGTAGTAGTGGTGCTTCCCGTACATAAAGTCGTAGCACCCACAAGTGAAGAGGAACACTCCGAATCCGAGCTCGAGAAGATGGATCCTGTTCAGGTGGAAAACAGAGGATCAGAAACCAAACAGCACCATATTCAGCTGCTTCTTCCTATGGAAGATTCGTTGAAGTTCCTTCACTAAGTTCATTAATGGCTTTTCTATAGAGAATAATAAGAGCAGGTGGGATTAGGTAATGGTGTAGGACTTCCACATGTTATCTTCATCTTCAGAGCTTAAAAGAACCATTAAAGACTTAAGACAAGGTTTCTAAAAGAATATATTCGACCCGCCTGGTTTCCTGTTATCGGTTTCCTATCTATAGAATTTGGCCTATTCCATCTAAAGAAGTAAATATATGGATTTGGTGAGGACAACCAAGCTGAAGCTTAGTTCAGCTAATTTAATGTGCAGATAAGAAGAAAAAGTTGCAACCAATAGTAATTTATTTTGTATTCAAAGTGGGGCTGATAGACCAGAAACAGGAAGGGGGGAAAATTTTACCTGTCCCCGAATTTGAATCGAGGTCTTTTGATTGAGGTCTTGTTGTTTGATTTGTTCTTGAGGGCATCCCCGAGTTTCTCGGTGACGACCCATTCGTTGGCTCTTCCAGCTTCTAGTAGACCGATGAAGGTTGCCTTTGTCCGGTGCAACGACATCACGTTCTCGAAAAGGATCCAGTAAAACAGTAAGTGAATTGACCTGCAATAACAGTAAGGTATTAAGGACAGGTTGTAGGGTACATATAAGGTAATTCAACCCATAAAATGCTGCTTGATTCTGATAAACCCAATTTAAGGATCACAGTTTAAAGCAAATAAAAGTTCTTGTTGGTTTAGTTAAAGCAATAGAGACGAAAAGAAAGCCTTGCTTTCATAGACTGTGGCCTACCTTGGAGTTCCGACTGAATTCAAAGTGGTGATGATGCAAGGGATGTAAATGGTGCCCCATACCGGAACTTCGACTTCGGGGATCAAAATGGACAGGGGAAGCACGACACAGAAGAAGAAGAAGGTGACCATGTGGGCGATGATCTTCCGGACAAAGAAGAAACTGTAGATAACGTACACTTTCTTCCAGAACTTGACTTTCTGCAGCAAATCATTGAGAGGCCGAAAAAAAAGTTAACAGGAGAGGTTATCCGAAGTACTTGTGCTATGTGAACTCGCTGTTCTTGTAAATTCTGAGAGGCAACAGGGAACAAACCTTGTTTCTTGCAATCTCCATCACCATCTTCCGGAAGAGATTAGCAGGGCCCACAGGACCAGCGATGCTGCTGAAACCGGAAGGCCTTGAAGGTACTCGGGAGTTCACTCTTCACCTATCATATCATATAGTAAAAAAATATCTTGGTCATCAGGATTCACGTAAACAGCCATATCGTACAAGAATAGAACGCGATATCGCTTTCTTATAATAGTTTTCCAGTGTAAGTTAACGTTCATCGATTAAAACTAATTATAATTCAGTCCCCAACTCTGGAACGATGCTCATTCCTAGTAATGCTCGCTCATGTCTCATCCTTGTCAATGAAAATGCACTGAAAATGCCAACTTGATTGGGACGAGATCGATCGCTTCCTTTGGAAACGAAATCAAATTTAACTTAACTTCATTTCACTTTATTTTTTCCTTAATTCAATAATACAATCATTAAATTTTTACTTTTTTCTTCAAATTAATAATAAATTCTTTCACATACTTATTCTCGTCTATTTTTACAATTAATTTTTTTATATTAAATTCTTCCAACCATTCGTTACTTTTCTTTCAATTCAACAATACAATCATTATTATTTTTTTTCTTCTTCAATTTTAATAATAAAAATTTTCAACTACTTTTATCTTCATCCCGTGAAATAAAGCCAAATCAAATTAAATCAAACTTCACTCTGTTACCAAACGTAACATAAGGATCGCAATAGAATTATGTTAATGTATAACTGTACCTGAAGGTCGCCGAGGTAAACGAATTTCCAACCGCGGAGACTGGCTCTAACGGCAAGGTCCATGTCCTCCACGGTGGTTCGGTCCTTCCAGCCACCAGCCTCATTAATAGCTGCTATCCTCCATACTCCAGCAGTCCCTGCCAATTCAATCCAATTTCCATTACTACATTGGATCCCTTCCTTGTAATTTAATGCATTCGAATATACATATCATCTTAGCGCTTGCTTAGTCAGATCGATTCATCTGTCCTTTCCTTTTGGCCTACAGTATGACTACATACTGCAACACAGAAAAATTCTTCGTCTGCCCTTCAAGCCCCAGTTGTCATCTATCGATGCCAAGAGTTTTAGAGCTCGGTGCTCCTAATGTCCGAGGATGTCCGGAAAGTCTCAACTATTACCGAGTCTTCGAGACCGGTAGGTGATTTTCGTATCTAGAATTGGGAATGAATGTCATTTTCAACCAAAAGCTTAGGCCAATCCTCCAGAGAAGTCGTGAGACAGGACAAGAAGAAGACAACAACATATCACATCCTCCTACCTGCGTCCCTATCTTTAGAAACGGTCTCTTTTCAAGAACCACATCTCATTGGAACTGATCAAATCAACGTTCTCGGTTCAAATTGTAAAAACATTATAATATGACTTTGCTAACTACACCTTCAGGACTTTCATATATCAGAATAATCGCAACGAATAACAGAATGGGATAAATATATACCATTGAAGCCGAAGAAGGCATGAGTAGCTGACCCAACCTCCTGCTCCACTGTGAAATGATAGTCCAACGACATCTCTTGCATCCTCGTCAACAAGCACTCATCGGCATTCACTGCAGCATCCCCCAAAATAATAAACATAACATAACCATTGTTGATTACGTGTGATTTAGTAACTCTTATTATAATTAGTATTATCATTTACCCAGCAATATCCTATTTTTCCTCGTCTGGTTTCATTCTTTTCCATCTTATATATTTTCCTTGTTTCATCATTGGCTACACCAAAAGGCTCACAGTATCGCATACAGAACGAAAACAATGACACGCATACACTGACACAAACATGAACAGCACAGGAGATGCTCAATGATAGGAGGAACATGGGGGGACTACGATGGCCCCACGTTAATTGTTTGCAGACAAAAATTGCTCTGCACCACATGAGTTGGCACCTCACCATTCGCTAGCTAACGACTATAAATCACCTCAAATAAATCAATTATTATTTTAATTGAATGAAAAATCAAGGGAAAAAAATAAAAAATAAAATGAAGATAAAAACAAATATCTTCACGTTTACATAGCCGTTTTGCCATGCTGCCCCCCCCCCCCCCCCCCCCCTCACGTGACGCAAACAGGAACGTGCCACGTCAGTCCCGGCCACACTCATCCGTCCACACCCAACCCAAGCCCGAATATAACACTAATCGTACGCACCCCAAAAAAAGGAAGGGGGAAAAAATATTTCTTCTTTACCATAAAAAGTGTCGGCAGGAAGTAAGCTATGGCCCGTCCGGTCGAGTCGCCATTCCATGGTGAATTTTCACGTGATTATGTATTCAGTAATTCAACGAATTATATTGAATATACGTAAAAATAATCTATTCGTGAATTACACTGTTTTTTCTACTCTACTTCGTATTTCAATTCTCTCGATTTATTATTATTCATCAAAAAGAATTCTCTTGATTTATTTTATTTGACATTTTGTAGGGATATTAGGAAAAAATAAAGAAAAAGGGCACGTGCTGGGACAGTGGAGCTGCAGGCGATTGCGAAAAGACCCTCAGATCCTTCAGCTACTCTTTCTATTAATAATGTGGACTCCCAACTGAGTTGACCGGTGCTCCGTACTATCCGGGCAGCTCGGTAAAGCAAAGCAGAGCAAAGCAAACTAGTACGCTACGATTTGTTCCTCCTTTTCTTTCGTTTAGAATGACGAAACTGCCCCCTCGCTGGATTTCTATTTCTCACATCAGCCAGAAGCGACTGCTTTTCAGCAAGCCTTATATGTGTATACGCACATTAAGAGGGGGCAGAGTGAAAAATATATAGTCTTCTTATCATTTCCGAACAGCATAGCAGTGATCTGAGAAACACCATATGCATAGCGTTCGCCGCCCGTAGTCTGTTTATTCTCAATACCCGATGTTCGACACCCGAATGCTTGTAACTAATCACGAATCACTTTGTACAATACGTGAGAGTTGCTAGAGTGGGGTGGCGATGGTGGTCTAGTAGTTGGTCTTTACTTAATTAATACTAGTTCACCTTCTTATATATATATATATATATATATATATATATATACGTATAATGATGGGGCCTACACACAACACCCAATTACCCGTGATCTACGGTCAATGGGCAGCCATGTGTCAAGATCAGGATCCTACATTGTCTGAACCCGTGATTGAAGGTGGGCTTTTTCCCTCCCTCCCTCCCTTTGGTGGACCCCATCATCATGCCCCATGAAGCCTGCAGCGAACCCCGCCGGCGACAACATACAGAACTAACTAGTCTCAATTATTTATTTTACGATTTACCAAAAAATAATGTAGTTATTTTATTCAATAATTTATAATGAAAAAAGAAAAAGGGGTTAAGACAAAAAAGAGAGAGAGATGAGAAAATACTAAATATTGAGCAGACCAAACAAAAAGTCCACCGACACTTCTAAATTTCATACCCCGTAGTTAAGGGGCGACCTCCCATTAATGGCGAGTGGTTCTTTATAGTTGAGTTGCGGAGATGTGAAGAGTTTTTTTTAATAGATTTTTAATTTAATTTACTCGCCGTAATTTGTCAAATGAGAAGATAGAATTATTACTACTTAATTTAATTACCCCATCAGGTCAATGATCGAAATTAATCATATTTCTGGGAATCCTAGTAATTAATATATTCATTCATAGTAATTGTAGTAACAGTTATAATATGTACTTACTTAGAGTAATTAATTAATATGGAAGGGAAAAGAGAGCTCATTGCGGGCAGGTCAGGTTGTGTCTTCTTACCGAATCTCCAGCGGGCCTGAACGAGGGCGAGGTCGGGGTTGCTGCTGAAGAAGGGGATGGCCCGTCTGAGGAAGTCGGGTTCCGGCCTGAAGTCGGCGTCGAAGATGGCGACGAACTCGCAGTGCTTGACGTAGCTCCGCTTCAGCCCTTCCTTGAGAGCACCCGCCTTGTAGCCTCCCCTGGTCTCCCTGATTTGGTACACGATGTTGATTCCCTTCGCAGCCCACCTCTGGCACTCCAGCTCCACCATTTGCTGCCCGACGACCCCAACCAAACAATGACACCAAACTCATCATCAGTAAAATCAACCGGAAACATTCAGAGCTCAAATCGAACTTCCAGATGCGGAATTCGACTCGTTGCAGTCGGTCGATTGAGCTGACGATGATGGTGCAAGTAAAAACTAGTGCCCCGATTGAAAGAATGCAAATGAAGGGGGGACTATAGTATTGCATACCTTAATGACGGGGTCGGTGGAATCGTCGAGGACTTGGATCACGAGACGATCTGACGGCCATGAGAGACCACAAGCTGCTCCAATGGAGATCTTGTACACCTGTAACAGATGCCCAACGAAGAAGCCTCAACAGACCCATTACGAGAGAGATACATTGTCCAGATTCTCTTTCTAATCCCATCAAAATCAGCAGAGGAAACGAGAAAGGACAAGAAGAAGATGAACGTAAGATGACGGAGGAGAGGAGACCAGAGCAGACAGACACTGACCTCTCTCTCGTTGAACATCGGGATTTGGACGAGGACCACAGGGTAGGCTGCGCTGCCGGACTCCAAATCCTCCTCGATAGGGTTCCAGTTGTAGCGGTCCTCCGGCTTCTTCCAGAAGAGCTTCACGAGGATTATGACGACCCCCATGTAGAGACGCTCGATGAAGAGCATGAGCACCATTGCCAGGCAAATGTAGACCGCGAGATTAAGCAGGGGGACTATCAATGGGGTCTTTATGAGCTCCCACATCATCCCAATCTGCCCCGCTATGTCCTCTCTGCTCACCATGAACGAATCCGGTATCAATGCCTTGGGCGAGACTTCTGCCATTTTCGCCCGCTCCCCCTTCTATCTAGTCTCCCTCCCTCCTTAAAACAAACACAGCAGACCAGAGGAACCGGAAGAACAAGAAGAAGGTAACAGGGGAACGGGGATCCCCAAAATGTGGATTGTAGAAGGGTCGGCTTTATTGGATTGGGCGGCTCATTTAGATGGAAATGAGCTCAGACCCAGTTCAGATCTCTCTCTCTCTCTACCCCTTTCTCTCTCAAACCATATACAGGTCCTGCTCTCCCTTCAATGGAGCTTCTTCTGTCTCATGAGTTCTTCAGATAAGGTAGTCTAAGCAGTGACAGAGAAGGAGGGGGTTGCTCTGCTCTCACTAATTGTGCCGACAAATGCCCCTGTTTCCCTTTTAATCAAAGGGAGAGGAAACAGAGCCACAGTAGCACTGAAGTGGGCTGCGAGAGAGAGAGAGAGAGAGAGAGGGGGGGGGGGGGGGGGGGGGGGGGGGGGGGGGGGGGGTGGGGGGGGGGGGGGGGGCGGGAGAGAGCAATGGACTCACATAGAATAGGCGAGTCTTTTATAGTCAGTTTCGGTCCTATTTGGAATTTTCCCTTCATTAATTATTCCCATTAATTTCTTTTTCCTCTATTTTCCCTTTTCCTGTTTCTACTTTCCTTTTTTCTTTTGTATTACAAATAAAAAGAAATATTCCACCAAAAATGAAACTCTTGGTTGCGTTCACATAAAAGGTTAAAAAATAAAAATTTATGGGTTCCGATCAAATATTGTTATCAGGAGGATATTGGGTATTATTGCACTGGATCCTCATACCATATTTTTTCTTTTTCCTAAGGCTGCATTTTCGTTAATTATCTTTTTGAAAATAAGAAAGAAAATGTAAAAGATTTATAAACCCAGAAAAAGTGAAGATCACATATGCACTTTCTTTTCCCATTTGAAGTGTGCTTCACACAAAAGGGCTTTGATTACACGATAATTGCGGCAAGTACAAAATTTCATGAATAATAAATATTTCTTTTCCATAGTGTAGTTAACAACAAAAGAGTAAGATTCAAGGATTGCCCAATTTCATGTCGATTGTCCATTTTTCAATCCTCTTCCCCCCTGAAATGATATCATGTCCTCTTTCGTTCTTGTGTTATATTAAACAAAGTGATCTGGGTTTGAGATATTATTACTTTTTTTATTACAAAAGAGGCTCACGGGTCTAAGCTGTAATCTCTTATTTGACAGGTGCGTCACTACGCTATACTCATTTTCTCTCCAAGCTATTATTACTTCGTTTAAGAATAAAATATTCTTAATTCGTTATATAATTATTGTTGAAGAGATTAAAATAAAACACCGCAAATTGAGAAATTTTTCAGATACTATCTTGTCACAAAGTATTAAAATAAGTTTACAATAAACCAAAGAAAAAGTTTACTGCATATAGTAAATGATTAAATTTTATACACTGAAAAATTAATTAAATTATTTTTCAAAATATTATTGCGATAAAAAATATTCTTTTAGTGAAAATGAGAAAAAAATATATTAAAAGTTTTCTCCCGGAGATCATAAATCTCGCAAAAGAAAAGATGACGCTCCCAGTCCCGCAAGCCTCATCCATGCAATTTCGTGATGGGCCCCATCTAACATGACATGGCGGATTTTAATTGGTCGATGATACTGCTAGGTGGAGCCAAAAGGACTTCCAACTTTAGACAGTTTTAATCACTTTTTATTAACCGTTACTGCACTTGCCTGAATTTTTTACCCATAAAAATAAAAATAAATAAATAAATAAATGAAATATGATAAATCACACCTGTCAGTTAGAATTAGAAAGCCCAAAATCCGAAAAAAGAAAAGAAATCATTTGTTTATTATGAAAAGGAAAGTCAGTCAATTGCACGCCAATGGATGGCCCAAATTTTGCGCTGAAAATCAGCTTTTTTATTTATTCTCTCTTTTTTGCATATGAATTATTCAGCATTTTGTTAGGGAAAAAAGACAGATGAAAATCATTACCACTGGTCTTACTTTACTTGTTAACACTTTTGAACAAATTAATTAATTAAAATGGCAGTAGACAATATGTGTCATGTCTGGAAAATCTAAATTTAAAGCGTTTGATGAAGTCGATTTTACTATCGGTAATGTGTTAATAATAGTCGGCTAAAAGCTTTTGAATAATGTCTTATATGTTGTTAAAGCTGTTGGTCTGCTTTTCTTCTTCTTTTTTGTACAATTAAGAGATTAAATAATGATGTTTTTGACAAAAGAAAAATGAAAAAATAAGAACATTAACAGTGTGTTTGGTTTTAAAATTAAATAAAATTGAGTTTTAATTTTAATTGTATTGTAATGATTGTGTTGAATAATGAAAAAAAAAGTGTGAAAAAATAGTGAATAGTTGAGAGAATTTAATATTAAAAATTGAATTGAACTATTAAAAATTTTGAAAAAAATGAAAAAGGTAATAATTGTGTTGTTAACTTTTGTTGTGTAGTGATTATAGTTAAAGTTAAAATTAAAATTTTAAAAATTGACCCTAAAATCAAACGGGTTGATATTTAGTTGCCCGGTGGCAGTTGTTTTTCTAGAAAAAGAAAGGGGAAAAGGCGGTCACATGTGAGGCATGTGACGACATCCGTCGCTCTTTGGGGGCAAGGAAGAAGCCATCGCGAGGGGGTCATATGAAGAAAATCAACTAATTAAAGGGGTTGATTCCATAAGTATTGAATATTAGTGGGCTTATTTGCAAACAATTATGCACTTGATCACCAATATGAATTGCAAAACGACATCATTGTCTGCCCACTGTTACAAAATCTATTTGATGTGATGTAATATGGGCAAATGCTTATATATATAGTAAAATACCACTTAGTCTATAAGTGATTGAACATATCTTTAATCCAAATATTCCAGTTCATAAGTTGTAAAATTTAATCTCTGATAAACTTATATTTTTATATACTATTTTTCCTTGTGGAATTAAATCCCAACAATTTTATCGTAATATATATCTTTGTGACATTGCCATGAAGACTGAACTCGATCGAGATAAACTTTAGATCATTACAGTGCGGTAATTACTCAATATCATTGATCGGTGTTGGATGAAAACCTCATAACTGCTCGATTTCGCTCGGAGAATATGCCAGTTTTTCTGGCAATTTCTTATCCTTCCAATCGATATAAAATAAATTAATAAATCTAAAAAGTGGAATATGGGAAATTGAGTCAGTCAAACATTGAGGTAAAATTGATTTTGCTGGATTTGTTCCTTAGTCCCTCTCAAACTTTATCTATTCATGTATTTATTTTAATTTGCTATATGCAAGGATAATGACACATTCCAAATCATTTTTTGACACATTCCAAATCATTGAATCTATATATTTTTTATATTAACCTTAACTACTTGTTTAACTTGAAGGAGATCACTGAATGATTCTACATAAGTTACATTGCGGCATCATCCGAATGATCTTACTGACCGTATCATTGTCGGTAGAGACTACACATCCCGATCAAAGGAATGACCGCGTGTACATAAGGTGAGGATCGTTTCAACTAGTGCAATTTTAAAAAAGTTTTGATGTTATCATTGAAAAGGGAAAAAAAATTCCAACTATCGATTCGGGAATTGTGTGTATTTAGTGAATTAAAGTCGCTTAAAAAAAAATTGAAGCGCCTAAAATTCAACTAAATCGGTCCAAATGTCCGGAGAAAGCCACAAAAATCCAAAATTAGAAGACATGAAAGTATTTCTTTTTCGTATATTAATTCCTTTGTAAATGCATTCAATCTCTGCGCACTTAATGGCACTCCTCGAGGTGCCTTCGGTTAATTTAAAGTCAAAAGACAAACAACCAAAACTAACTTTGATTTCTCTCATGCTTCCACGTAAGTACACAATTATACAGCAACGTTATGAGTCGAAAAAAAGAGAGAGAAAGAAATCGACAGGAAGGGACAATAGTTCATTTGGTTAATTAGCTGTTACAGTATAATAAGTCGCTAGCTAGCTGGCTAGCCTGTGACAGATTATGAAGTCGATCGGTTTAGATCTTGAAATAGAGAGCTATGTTATAAGACACACTAGCTTTTAATTGACAAGATCAATTAGGAATTACGTACTGGAAGGAAGAGGGAGAAAAGATGCCTTATGGTTAGATTTTAGATCAGACATCGATCATATATATGCATGGGAGAGTTCTGACAGAAGACAACTCAGGGAAGCCATTAAAGAAATGCATGCCCTGTCCTCTTTATTTATGATATCTCTATATGTCTATATATTTATTTTTTCTTTGATTTTTTTTTTCGTTTTTCCTTAGTTAATGTTGTAATTGGCCATGGAGGGTTGACGAACAATAATTCATTTATTAATATTTGAGGAATATATCAAAGTGCTAGTTTGATTACTTAACTAAAAGGAAGTCTAGAAGATCATTTCACAGAGAACAATATTCTTTCTCAGCGACAAGAACTTTTTTATGGGTATGGGGGACTTTTATATATATGATTTTTGTTCCATTAAAATTCACACATGTCTTTCAAATATCCCGATCAACTAATCGCAATTTTCCATCCTCATTTAACTTGTTTGCCGTTATGACACGATAAGACTGGTCGGTTTGAGTTGACATTTCACATTTGTACACAAGAAAAAGCGAGACGTACCATATAATATCGGAATGCATTTCTTTTACTTAATTTCGATTTGCAATTTCTTGAAAAGTTCGTAACAAAAAACAAGAGACCTACTGGGGCATTGGCTGAGGATGAACTAAGAACATTATTTAATTTTTTTTCCCCTCGTACCGAAACTTGCAAATTGTTTTTTTTATATGCAATGTATTTCTGTATAGTAAAGCCATATAATTTAATCCTTTTATAATTACAAATGTCCTTCTTTCTTTAGTGTCAAAGCAATTCATTAATGTTCTGAGCAAGATTATTCTTTTCTCAGAAGAAAAAATATTATATATACTTGGGAAAAACTAATATCCAATTGACCGAGTTAGAAAATTATTCGTGGTACATCTTGTGTTTCTGTTATAAATTAATGAGAATTAAAATGCGGCAATGCTACTCTACTCTGTATATATCTGATGTATTTGCTCTCAGTTATCAAATTAATAAGCTCGTATCCCACATGAGCTAGCTCATTAAGTAATTAATTAATTTCATCCAAAAAAGTACTTAATTAATAACAACAGCGACTCAAAATTATTATTATTATTATTATTTTGCAATATGTTGATTTGTAATACTGTCTGAGATCAATTAATTTGTTGTGTTGTATCTGATATATCAAAATGTCAGTATATTAAATATGTATATATAAAAGAGAATAAGCATAATTTTTCAACCAAAGAAAAAAGAGAATGGACACAATTAATTATAATCAAATAAGGTGAAGGGGAACATAAAGTCAAGTCCATGAATTATTGTCAAATGCTCTTCTTCTTTTTTTTCTTTTTTCTCTGAGTTTAATGGGCAAGCATGCTCGCTTGGATCCCGGCTAGCATGCGCATCATAAAAATGAATTTGAAAAAAATCTTAGATTGACGATGACTACAATTAATTATCATGTATATAATTTTTATACAATTAATTATGAGATGACCAAAAGAGAAGTGACACTATTGAACTTCTAGATCTTCTGTAATATTTATAGGTTCAAGTTCTTATTTTGATCGTCATCGAGATAAATATGCACTGTCTAAAACTCTATGCTCCAATTTATTCCAAATACGTGTGCATTTGAAGGATGCACAAATTAGCAAAACGAAATAAACCGTTCGAGTATATATGGAATTGTATACCCACATGTATAATCTACAGAATTCAGGTTGTCCAAATTGATTTATTGTTTGCATTAACGTTTACTTTTCTCCGTCGGA
This sequence comes from Punica granatum, assembly GCF_007655135.1. Lineage (NCBI taxonomy): Eukaryota > Viridiplantae > Streptophyta > Magnoliopsida > Myrtales > Lythraceae > Punica > Punica granatum. The sequence continues at coordinate 26,454,364 of NC_045132.1, forward strand.
CTCTTTCTCAATTAATTCATAAGTAGTAATGATGAAAAATTATACCGTCTTTAATTTCATCATATTCTTTTTTGTTCCCTCGAGGAAATTAAATAAGGGCATTAATGAATCATTTAAGTACACAATTAGTGATTCACATACCCAAAGAAAGTACACATTTAGTGAATGTTGTTGAGGATGTTAATCCCACGTAGAAAAAATGAATGAATATCCATGGATTTATATAAGATTTGAGTACCACCACTTATTAGCTTGAGTTTTTAATAATTAATACATATGGATCACATGCATTTAGATTTATTAAATTTCCATTGGCCTTATACAGGTTTTGGCCCATATTCACTTAAAAGCTCAAGCTGATAAGTGGTGATACCCAAACCATATATTAACCCATGAATTTTCTTTTTTTTTTTTCCGATGTGGGATTTATCCCATTTTACTCCTCAACACCCGCCCTCACGTGTAACGTATGGTCTATTTCTGCCTACACATTATCACGTGCCTTTAAACACCCGCCCTCAACAATTGACCTCGAGCCGAGCTCATCTTTCGTGTTCAAGCGAGAGGGGACACTAACATGAGGCGCACTCTTGGCTGCACTCGACATATTGGGCCTGGCGTGGTGTGGGTGCGCACACGAGTGTAGGCACGCATACGCGTAACCTAGACTCTGATACCATATTAAATTTTCATCGGGCTTAGACGGGATCGAGCTCATATCTACTTAAAAAGCTCAAGTTAATAAGTGGTGGTACCCAAGTCATATATTAACTCATGAATTTTTTTTTCTTTTTCGATGTGGGATTTATCCCATTTTACTCCTCAACAATATGTACATTTTTTTTTCAGTAATGAGTGGCATTTTCAATCACATCTTCACGAAAATAACTTGCTCAAGCCCCTCCAATCTTACATATTTACGTACTTCAGCTGGCTTTTGTAAAGGGCAATTCGTTCATTGATTTCCGGATGAAATCATGGTTCACTAAACACGATCTCAATCGATATCTCTTTCCCCTTTTCTTGTTCGTTTGTCTTTGCTATATATAATTTTATTATATATTATTTAAATAAAAATCCAAACTTCATTTTCAAAGAAAGATTTGGTAAATGAATTAGGCATTATGTAGAAGCATATATGCATAGAGCCCTGCGTCCATTAATTAATTGGGACAGTCCGCTTTGCCCCACCCACAGAATAATATAAATATATATATATATATATGTTATATTCTGAATCACGAAATAAGATTTACTGCATTTGATATAAGAAATTATTATGATTAATTAAAATTCAGATACACGTAACATAATTAATTATGCTAAAAGATCATGGCAATTGACACTATAACACAAATGATATATTGAAACGGCATTATATGTCTCTATAGGTTATTTATTTGCCTCTATAACATTTGGAGACAAAAAATTAACTGACCATGTTGGTACTGTTTCTATAGACCTTTAGAGGCAAATTTGAAATAAATTTTTATTTTTTTAATTAGTTCAATTAAAAACATGATTTGCCTCTATAAAAAAGTAAAAGAATGCCATAAAATTATCTCTATATACTTTTTAGAAATATAGTTGCCCAATATGTCTTTTCTTCCAATATATAAAGCTCTACAAAAAAGTAAATATTTTCTATGAAACCAAGTGGTGGTCCCCAAATCAAACAAACCAAGTTAATTCGCTAACACAAGTAATTCTAAGACAAAGAGATTGAACCATTGACCTCCATTTGAGTATAATATTACCTTATCCAATGCACCAATACTCCTTACTTGTTTAAATTTGCGAGTTTTATTTTTTATATACTTTAATGATAATATTTATATTCTAAATAAATCATTAATATTTGTATGTTTAAGTTTTATTTTCAAGTTACCTACAAAACAATAATATTTATTCCAATAAAATATTTTGTGAAAGTTTATCTTTTTAAAGAAATATTTTTGATAGACTTTTGTTTGAAATTATATCGAAAAAATTTCGGATATAATTTTGTAAAAAATTTATTGGTCTAGCGGAAAGGCTAGAAATTCTTATGCCTGCCGAATTTTTCTTAGATTAGTGGTCGTCGAATTTAAGTAGAGAATGAGAAGAGAGATATGGTTAGGAGGAGAAAGAACTGAGAATAAAATGTAAAGCATGACAAGAGAATATACTTGTAATGAAGAAAAGACCGGATGAAGAACAAAGAGATATACGAGAAATGGTTTTTAGAAAAAAAAGGATGAAAGAGTGAAAATTGAAATGAATAATGTAAAATTAATGAATTGCAAGAATAAAATTCTTAATTTGTAAAAATTTTACCTTTGAAAATAAAAGTTTCAAATTAAATTTAGCAACTCTTTATTAGTCTCTATACATTGATATACTTTAAAAGCGTATAAATTAGTCTCTATTGCTCATACTTAAGTCAACAATTTTTTTAATTCATTGTATCGGAGACAAATAGTATATCATACAGAGACACAATTTATTTGTTCCTGAAAGTAAAGATTTAGAGACAAATAACACTATATACAGATACATATATCTGATTTGTTTTTAAAAGTAAAGATTTATAAATAAAACAATTAAGTGTCTCTAATTTTTGTTTCTATAGATCATTTGTGATGTAGTGGGAACGGGACATATACATAAGTGACTTCTACGCTGCTTCGAACAACTATATTAGTTAGTTAATTAATTTAAGCTAATTAATTAATTGTAGTTTTTTAATATGATTTAGTTTGCTGCTCACATGATCGGGTTAGCACGAACTGCGATGCAGAAATTAACACTTGGACTTCAGCACCTTGTAAAACCCCTATATATAGTCTAGTCTACTGATGAACTTTGCCGAATCTTAAGTTGACGCCTCCGTGGATTAAGCAATGCCTGTTTCTTTGATGTAAACACCACTAATCTCTAATTTAATTTTTATATTATAATTAGGAACATGTTTTTCAATCATCAACCAACTAATATATATATATATATCTATGTATGTATTTGAAAAAAAAATCAATTTAATTACAGAAGCAAGAAAACTACCACGATAATTCAGATCATGAATATATATACATATATATATATATACACTATCAACTAATATATATTTGAACAAAAAAAATTCAGTTTAATTATATACTATCGAGATTTATAATTTGTTGGGAATATATATAGAAGCCGATTTGGCTTGTGAATATTATTAATGTACTGTGAGCTAAAACCGAAAAGCGTCTGTCCGGTTTTTGCTTTAGAAAATCGAGAGAGAGAAAAAAAAATCACGAGAAGAATGTGGCATCCGGGGAAAAAAAAAGAAGTTAAAAGAAGAGACATGGTGAGACCTACCATGGACTTAATTGGATCTCATGAACATGTTACATGTACCCTACTTCTTTTGTCCTTGTTCGGAAAACATATAAATTTCTTCTCTCCCTTCTTTTCTTCCCTCCCCCCCTTTTTTTTATTCCCCTTTAAGTATATATACGATCGAAATAGTAAATAAAAAGTAACAATAATTATTCTTGGACAATTGAAAAGGAAAAGTAGGAAATGAATAATATCATTATTTATCTTGACGAGCGACAAAACTTTTGATTAACCGTTTGCTCAAGCAACTGCCAATTTGCCTTGGAGACTATATATTATTCTCTTGAGCAAAACTTATTAAAAAAAAAAAATCTCTCTTGAGCAAATTTAGCCGATGAGCCATGTGAGTTTCAAGCACCTTATATAAACTATAAAATTGAAATGACTATATCGACATATGTAAATATATATATATATATGGAATATAAAACCAATCTGCTGTTTTTCCCTTGTACACAAAACCCCAGTCAAGAGATTAATCAACTGGTGAAGCTTCTATATATATATATATATAGATATATTTATATCATATATCGGCACATAATAATAATACTCTTAGCTGACGACCTTTCCTTATCCCCCAACCGACAGTCTCTTCACCGTCGTTCTATATTCAACAAATTAATTAAATGGGCTAATTAATATTAATTAAGAGAGAAATATCACCAAATAAAACTTTGGATTTATCTTTCAAATTTCCTTTTACATATCATTCTAACTAATCAAACTGTGGTATGTTTTATAATCACACACGCACACACACACATATATACATAATTAATTACACAGTCAATTTTCCCTTGGAAAATCAAGTCTTGGTGGGTTTATTCTTGTTATGGACCACAATTTATTTTTTTTTAAAAGAAACAATATAATTGATGGAGTCGAATAAAACAGGATCATATACTTCAACTTCAATTAGGCAGATCTAATTCTAATTAGGGCACTCTCTCCCCCGCAAACCCCTTATGCGCTTGTGTAGTATGGACAATTACATTGCGTTCGGTGACGAAGTTAAATTTGATTTAATTTGATTAAGTTTAATTTGAGGAAATGAAGACAAAAGTAATTGGGAAAAGTAATTTAAAAAAGATAAAAAAATAATGATTGTGTTATTTAATTGAGAAAAAAATGTGTTGAAATTGATGAAAAAATATTGAATAGTTGTGAGAATTTAATATTAAAAAATTAATTTGAATAATGATGAGAAAAAGTATAAGAAAGAATTTGAAAAAATAATAAAAAAAAAGTATCGATTGTATTATTGAATTGAGAGAACAGTAAAATTAAGTTAAGTTTGATTTTGTTACCAAACAAAGCATTAAACTACTTAAGTATGAAATGCTGAACCAACAATGTAAAATCGAAGATGTATAGCCGGTGAATATGATAAGTTACCCAATACATACAAAACCGCAAATTATTTATTTATTTATTTATTTTTCTTTTTCCGGTAAGGACGTTGTAGTTTTTCATCAAATACGTTCATGAAGTGTTTTGCATTCCTTTTTACTCTAAATTTGGAAAATATACTATTTCTTACTTGGGCATGAATTACTAGTACGTAATTGATTTATGACCCAAGTAATTACAAGCTCGCTTGGTTTTAGGGTCGATTTTTAAAATTTTAACTCTAATTTTAACTCTACTCACTACACAATAAAAAATAACAATACAATTATTACTTTTTCTCTTTTCTTTAATTTTTAATATTAAATTCTATTAACTATTCATTACTTTTTTTTCCACTTTTTCTCGTAATTCAACAACACAATCATTACAATCCAATTAAAATTAAAATTCAACTCTATTTAACTCTGAAATCAAAAACACTTTACATCTTTTTGGGCTGTGCTTGGAGTGGACCGAGAAAAAGGGCAAATGCAGTACCCACACACCCACAGTTAATTAACGTTTACTAAATATATATTAACTCAACAAACTAAATTAGATAAAATATTAAATTAATTTTAGTGTCGGTGTTGCAGCTTCTCCCCCTCTCCTCTCCCACAGACTAAACAAACAAACGTTTTGTCAGCTGCCAGCTGTATATTTTGCCTGCCCTTTTATGCCAAAGGTGCCCACAGCAGCAGAAGAAGATGAAGAAGAATCAATCAGCATATTCTTCTCTTTGTATCTCATCAACATTAATTATTTTGATCACTCGGTTAAAAATTTAAGCTTATGCACGCAATTGATATTATCATCTGCTAGTTTGTCAGTGAAATATATTTAGATATACAAATAGTTTAATTATGATTTTTGGCATTCGATTATTCTCTGCCCAGATCAGAACATTTCGGGGTCGTTCACCGAACTGAGGAAGGCCACGTCACGTGAGTAGCCGGCGAGGAACCCAAGTTAAGAAATGTGGGTGCCGACGGAAGGTAGGGTATTTCATATTACATTTATTTTGTAATTAAGTCTATGCAATTGTGTATATATATGATTATGACCATATATATTATACAATTTTATTGCCGTTTAAACGTCAAATTTTGATGATTGAGATAACGGTCAATAAAATAAGATAGTCTAACATCACTTAGCGATGCAATTTGGACACATACATATATACATATATAGATACATAAATATATGTGTATATAGCTAACTAGCCACCTCGTGTTTTATTTATATAACTTTGGCTTTGCTTGTCAAAAAGATATTTATGTCTTGAACTTTGAGAGGACCACCACTCCCACACCCACAATGGCAATGGAATCACCAATATGAAAGAATAGTACGTACAAAAGTGTTTTGTGAATATATATATATATATATATACACACACTATATATATCACTTAATAATTCATGGCCTATAAGTTAGACATGAACATAAGATATTACCTCATGTATAGCATAGCTCATGATTCGATATATATGAGAATTAAAGGGAATTCAGCTATGGCTTTGCTTGGTAATTTTTGATGAAATTAATGCATGCCACAATTTCTTGTTTAGACGACCGCAGCAATGAACGGAGTTCTCCGTCGATCTTGTTGTTATATTAAATGGCATTTTCGACAATAATTTCAACCTAAGTCTAAGTCGTGTATGCATGTAGCTATTTGATAAAAATATCTGAAGATTGGCCCAATTTCGTCTTGTTCCTTTAAATTATTAATGTGCCTAAACGGGGGAAAGGGAATGCTGTGTGGAAATGGGTGACAAAGAAATGCCATCCTCCCTCACTCCAACCCTTAATAGCCCCTACAAGGAAGAACCAATCCTTAAGTTGGAACAATATATATTGACAATCATACGTGTCTTCATCAGTAATATTTTTACGTAACTAGGGCCATCCACGCGAAAAGATTTTACTGCATTATTAACGGGTGATCACTCGTGGACTCTGGCTGGTTAAGCAAACTTATAAATCGAAAAGACACCCTTCTCGAGATCATGTCACCAGCCATGTGCATGCACAGCAAGCCTCTCTATTTATATAGGCAGTCGTCAATTGATCACGTTATTTCTGTTAACTTACAGTGACGGGAAAGCTTACTAAGACCAGTGAAAGAGCTGGGAAAAAATTATGAGCACCGACACTGTCCAAGGTATATATACGTTGTGTTTTGCTTGCTCCACCTACCACTTAAATTCTTAGTAATTTATTTGTTGAAAGAAGAGGGGGAGGGGGGGAAAGAAAAGACACAATGACACGAGTGGAGTGAATAGCTTGATGGTAGAACGACCTGAATTGCCAACAACCGAGGCTTAATAATAATGCATATATCTTTGCAAGTACAGTTATACATATAGTGTTTGTATATATAGCAAAGAAGATTTAAAGGCATTGAGAATATCCCTAGCTATGATCCAATCCTAGCGCTTGAAGAGATTAGAAAACAAAATTCCAAATACTGCGTACATTACACCCTGTTTGGATTTCCAAACACTTACGGTGCGTTTGGTTTCAGAGCTAAAGTAACTTTGATTTTGATTATGGAAAATAACAAATGTTGTATAGTGTGTTGAGTTAAAATTAAAGTTAAAATTTTTTACTTGGGAAATGTATATTTTTGTTGTGTAGTGGGTTGAATTAAAGTTAAAGTTAAAATTTTTGTGATTTTAACCCTGAAAACAAACGGGGCATTAATTTTAACTTTAACTCAACACACTACATAACAAAAACACACATTTCTCAAGTCAAAAATTTTAACTTTAACTTTAACTCAACACGCTACACAACAAAAATACACGTTTCCCAAGTCAAATTTATAATCACATCTCATTTGTCCGTTTCCACAATCAAAATCAAAATCAAAATCAAAATTATTTTAACTCTGAATCCAAACGCACCCTTAAATTTTCCAAAAGTAATTCTTACAGTTAGAAGAATTATATTGTAACATAAATATGTTCATATATATATATATATATGTAAAATATATGAACACTTACCAATATTTTTTAAGTACCATAAATGAAAAAGGAAAACGATTCAAGACAAACCAAATGCACAGTCAATCCTCTTTGTCATGACTCCTGGGAAAGTGGAAAACCTTAATTAAGATCAAGATTTTACAAAAGTTAATTTGTGATATCAACTCTCTGCTTTACGAATCTACTCTTTTAAGGATGTTTTCGTCTCTTTAATTCTTCTCTCTCTCTCTCTCTCTCTCTCTCTCTCTCTGATCTTCAAATCACATTATTTTTGTCGTGATGGCCGAATTACGCTAATCTTACCATATTATTGACTGACTGATGCAAAAGCAGATGCTTTACTTCTTCTGCGAATCAGAACAAAATTAATTAAGGGCGGATATTACGCAGGCGCTTCTGTTTCTCCTCGTGTATTTCTACATAAAAATTGTCCAAAAAGTCAGTTTAATTCTTTTTCTAAAGAGTGAATTACACTGGTGGTTTAAAAAATTTTATAAATATTTTAATATGGCACAAAAAGTTTGTTTTGCTACTAGATGGTACAAAATGTTTCGAAATTGTTTCAATATAGTACAAACTGTCATCTCGCTATTGTGAGTGTTATTTTAGAATTACAATTCTAACTTAACTCTACCTACTATAAAACAAAATAACTCATACAAAGTCAAAGAGTGAGTCTCATTTATATTACTTTTTTCCACAACAAAACAACATAACTCATACAAAGCCAACGGATGGGGCTTATTTATACCACTCTTTTTCAAAATCAAAATCTAATTTTAAAATCCTACTATGAAATCAAACGCAACAATATATTTCACTAAAAATGAAGTAGTTTGTTTCGTTAGTATTTGATATCAATATAATTAATGTCAACACTTGCTCAGTAAGTCGTTTATTGTGGGTCGGACCAATGGGATCATTTAGATATTAATAACATCATCTTTATAATTGAAATTTACATGTCCTAATTTAAATTAATTTTCTGAATTTTCATAAAAAAAAAAATCTCCGGCGCCGAAATGCAGGAGAATATAGAAAAGCCATCTAACTGATCAAACCATATTCATGTAGGGCCGGCCCCGGCCACCGAGAATATTAATTGGGGGAGATGCAGATTCAAGCATCGTCGATAGATTGTACAGAAGTAAACTGATGTGTGTGTATATTTCAAGGAAGAAATCATGAAGGATATGATCTATTCAAAATTGACAGTTGAACTTATCAGATTATGATACGTAATATTAATCATGGATTAATCTCAAGGCAGCAAGAAATCCCCCCCCCCCCCCCCCCCCGGAGACATCTTCTGAACCGACCGACAGTTTTTTTTTCCTTTCTTTTGGATGAAGGGGAAAAAAAAAACATAAAGAGGCTTTCTTTTTCATCACGAAGATTAATTAATATATACAAGGATAGAGATTATAAAAGAAAAAGATGTAAATTGACTCAAACGATATGCCATTTAATTTAGGAATCGTGCCATCAATATCAGGAAATAAAAAATAAGTGAAGTGCGCAAAAATCTTTGAAAACTTTGACCGATGAAAGCGATACCATTTCTTGCAGTATGATGTATCTTAAAATCCGATGAGATTGCAACAGATGAGGGGATGATTAGTCTAAAATTTCAGCAGCGACATTTTAATTATGCCCACTTATAAAGACGTGATTTTATTCTTTATTGCCATATCAATGTGAGGAACATACATGTAAACAGATGACATAACAGAACCAATCATAAAAACATTGATAACAGAAACCTACATTACACAGTGTGGGGGTCAGGCCATATAAATCGAAACATGAGAATTTAATAAACTGCAGGACCAGTTTGATACATGGAAGCGCGTTTAGATTACAAAGACGACCATTGAATGAATGTTTACAAAAGCTTTTTGCTTTGTTCCTGTAATTGAAATACCAAGCGGAAAAAGCTGCTCTCTAGAAAGCGAAACATAGAATGTGTGCATGGAAACCATAACATTACGCCGGGATTCTCAAGCTAAAGATGCGATTTAAAATGCCTATGAGAAGCCGGGTCTGTTATCAAATGTTACTGGGAGAGAGGTCTTCCGCCACATCGAGGATCGCGTCCAATCCTGCAGATGGTGGTATCCCATAGCACCCATCACCGAGTATTACTGTTCCATCAAAATTACTGCCAGAGTTCATCAGAGCCTGGTTGGGATATGCAGCAATGCTAGGGGCTGGTGTTGGAGATTTGCGAGGTCGCCCCAATTTGCTCTCTTTCGTGACGGTTTCCGTGAAGGTTCCGACCACAAGCTGGCAAAGGGTAGAAACCGAGCAATCAAGGTTACATTGGTGGCATTGAACTACATTAAGGGGGAGCCGGCAAGTTGTTTAGCATCAAGAGGAACCATTCCCTCTCCTTTACTAATGAGCATCAAAGCAGAGAGTTGGAGAAATTGATATGATGGATAATACAGCAGAGAAAAAGTAGAACTTACCTGAACTGGGCCGGCAGCAATTAGCGCCCCAGCAACACCACCCCCAAAGACCCGCCCATCGGGTTTTGCCAGGACAATGCTGAAAATGTTCGGCCGTCGACCTGCACCAGCGACCGCCCCTCCAAATGACAGCAGTCCTTTAAGAGACAATATCTCGAAGATGCCCTGCACGTTTGGGGAAATATACGACTACGTGATTCTCGTGCTAATCTTGCTTGCAAAGACCGATGGACATATATAAATATGTAATCAGTGCTTTCAGCGGAAATGAATCAGTAATCTAGAGGGCCCTTTGAAATGTCACGGGAAGACAGGCGAAGATCTCAAGAAAATGCACGAGAACATAAAACATGCAAGTACGCAATTCCTAATATTGTTACGACTCCCGTACCTCAAATCTCAAAGTACCACCGGAAGAACCGGGTTGGCGTATAACTGCACTAGAGACTGCACCAGTTGCAGACACCACACAAACTGATTCACTTGTTTGATGGAACGAGTATACCTTGTTAACGATGTCCTGAGATATCGAATAGTGGAGGAAGAATCAATCACTTTCAGTTTCTGTTAACAGTAATTATTGGCACTTGCAATAGAAAAAAAGGGTCTAGTATAGTCCTCGAATTTCGCATCATACCTCCCCGATGTGTACCGTTACGATCTGAATGTTGAAGTTCTCTCCAACCGTCTCCATCGGAGTGCCACCTTCAAAACAAGTAGTCATAATAATAGAATCATGGCGAGTATTTGATCAGGAAATCGAGCAATATTATAATGTGCATGATCCAGGGATTCCACATTGCAAGATTATAATACAAGAAGCATTATGAGTGAGGTCACAGAGCTGCAGAACCGCTTTACAAACAGTTCGATCTCTCAATCTCAGAAAACTAGCCAGAAGTTAGGAGTTTCTCGATTTTGAACAGAAGTATTAGCGACCACAGCTTGAATCTTATGCTCCTAATGTTTTTTTTCAGGTCATCAAATTGTGAAATCCTAATATTTGAACATTTTCGATATCATCTCTCAGAAATGGAATCGATCTCATACGGTTTCTCCAGCAAACATAAATCGAAAAATATCTCTCTTTTAAAGCACAGCACAACATTGACGATACCCGCATTAATGAAACCACATAATGAATTAGAACCTAGCTGTCTACCATTCATTACAAACTCATCGAAACAAAAAAATATATATACATGAGTTTGAAAAATCATATATGTTCTAATTCAAATCCACGGGATGGCACATTAATATGTTTACTCATAAATCGATCAAGCTCATATTTTTTCTTATCACAAAATAAATCATTCGAGCTTTAAATTTTAATATTCTGCAGAGTACCAAAAAAGAAAAAGAAAAAAAAAGAACTATTAATGCAAAAGCGGACGTTACTGCTTCATGCAGAAACAGAGATGCATTCATATCTTATCAATTCATTCAAACAAATAAAAAGGTGGGGAAGTAACTCACCGGTGTAAGGCAAAATCTGCCGTTTGCCAGACCCTTTCGGCCTCCCTCTGCCGCGTTTCGGCAGCTGAGAAACGGGCGTGACAGAGATTGGCGCTGGCCTCGTTCCAACCACGACATCGGTCTTCCTCGGCCTTCCTCTCCTCCTCTTCACCGCCGAGGTGGATGCACCCGCAGCACCACCAGTAGCATCCATGGTCGTCCCACTGCTGACCTCTCCAAATTCTCCACCAACAACACGGGCCTTAGGCATCCCGTTTCCGTGCTCCGCCATGACAAGCTGCTTATTGCGAGCTGTGTCCACCAACACTGCGGACTCCACCACCGGGATGACTGGCATCGCTGTGCCATGATTGGCCTCCATGAAGGGAAACTACCCTTGCTCAGCCAAAAATAAAAATAAAAACAACACATCAATGACAGAGAAAGGCAATACACCATAACATAAATCAGAACGATCCATCTGTTTTGAGAAGCCGAGAAGGAGGATGATCACGAAGAAAAAGAACAAGAAGAATAAGGGATTTTGAAGGGCTTCGGACCAACAGTCATATGTACATTTATATATAAATATCATAAGAATGTATACATCATGATATATATTATGTGGGAAGGGCGCCAGAAGAGAAACTCACCACCTTCCTTTGATTTACAGCAATGGAGATTTTCTTATAAATTAAAATTTGGTTAAAATGGAGCTTTTATAATATATATATATATATAGATTCTACAGAATATATTATTCAACTTTTTCCTTACCAAATTACCCTTCATTGAAGTATTTAATTTATTTCTCTATTTTTTTCTTGCCAGCTATATTCATTTTAATATTATATTTTTTATATATACATATATGCACACACATCACAGAGTGTATATTTCACATTTCTGCTCTTGCCAAATTATTAATTAGCCTTTGTGAAATATTTATTAATTTTCTCTTATCATTTAAATTCATTGTTTACACTTAATATTTTAAATTCAATGATAAGTAAATATTATGGAGTAAAAATCTGCCATTTCGTTTCTTTTGGGTTTCTGTTTCTGTGAAGATTTGGAGGATATTACCTGTATTTTTTTGGAAATCCTGTGGATTATTTGCCTGTTGCTACCATTATGAGATAATTTTGTTCAATATGAGAAGATTTTTATTACCAAAAGCAATAACTGAAAACTGGAAGATGGTTAATTCTCAATTAGTGCTTATTCTCAAAAATCTTATTTTTGATTTGAATCTATTTATATTAAATAAAATCTGACACGCTCGGAATTCACTGTATCACAATTAGTTACTTCCTCGAATTTTCTAGCTGATATTGAACCGATGGTTAATATTTCCCCTAAAAATCTGATATGTAGATAATATTAATTCAATAGATACACAAAATAATGTGATGGCAAAGTATAATATGACCGGTTAATTGTAAATTCAATATATTTTACACTCAATTTCGTAAATTTATTTTCTCATGATTTTATTGATATTTTTTCGATGTGAACCCTGGTATCCGAAAGTCTAATTGGGCTATGGCTAATCTAGTTGAGTCAAGTCGGCCCACTAAGATGTAAAACTCTCACAACATGAATTTTCTGCATTCACAAGGATTCGAATCCGAGATTTTATTTAAGCGGAATAAGTGTCGAACCATTTAAATCAACGCATGTTGGTATGATTTCATTGATTTAATTATGGGATCAAATCTAGAGCTTCTCACTCATAGTAAGTTTAACCTTTCTCAATTTTCATGCTTATTTATTTGGTGTATGTATGGAGATGGTTGATGGGCTCAAATAATCTTGACCCCAAGGAAAGATTCTTCTAATAATGGGCCTGAATTGGGCTAAAATATCTGATCGTAGCCCATTCCCTTGAAGCCCAAATGAATAAGAAAGGTTTTTCTACAAATAGGCCCGAATTGGGCCTCGCAAGCCTTAGTATAAAGTAACAAATATTTGACCATCCATGAGGATTAGCCCTCACGTGACGTTTGATTCGTTGTAATGAAATTGAGGGGGAGGATTGACAGAAAATGGAACTTGGGGGGAATAGAATCTAAATTCTGAAAAAAAAAAATTATTTGATTGGGGAATAACAAAACTGAAAAATTGAAATTTTATATTTGGTTGATCGGAATACACGAAAAATACAATATATATACCATACTTTCTAAAAATTAAAGTAATGTAAAAATAAAATAAAATATGGATCTACGAGAAGAAGATGAACAGTACAATAGTAGATAACTAAGCCACGATGATCCTATCGCTCTAGAGCCACGAGGGCTCGTGACCCCCCATATATGGGTTCGCGGTTTATTCCTGTGGTTAGCCTAGGGTCACAAGGCCTTGGTTGGGGCGAGCTGAGACTCCAGAACCATGATCTTGTAGAGAGAGAAACATGGTCGTAGAGAGAGAAACGTGCTCACTGTCGACGGGCCTCGTCGCGGGGTCGACAACCTCACTTCATGGTCACCCTATGCTCGTGAGCTCAGGGCGAGCCTGAGGGGCCCTCGACAAGCCCCTCCTGTTGATGCTCGTCAGGTTAAGGTTTTGACAGATCTCCTACCGGTCGAATCTCACCCATGCCGATGAGATATAGCCACGACGAGCCCAGAGGCCTCATCGTGCCGAGATCGGCCAGGAGAGGTCTGTCAAGTGTCAAAGGTAGAGGCAGAGGATTGACGGCGCGGCAAACGGTGGCAGTGGGTTTCGGAGACCTAGATATCGTAAATTTGATCAACAGTGAACGGCAAATTGGGAGTTTCGAATTTTGGACCTATTCTTGGTGGGTCAGAATTGGGGGGAATTCCAAATCCGCGTCCGTACAGAATTGGCCAGAATCGGATTTCGAATTTTGACCCAAATTGGAAACCAAACGCGGGCTCTCTTATTCTGGCAGAATTGTGTCAGATTCGAATCCGGATGCCGCCCCACCAAACATGCCCTTAGCCTATCGCCTGGGAGTAAATCTCACTTGATCCATGACACCATTTGACCTTTGAAGGCTCATCTGACCCACAGGTGCACCATAGTAGCCGGTAAAGTAATAGAATTCCGATCCACCAAAAATAAGTGACAAGGATTTGAGCAATGCCCTTCGGCCGCTTTGAAGAGAACATCTTCATCAGCAGGTTACACATAAACTCAATACATGAAGTCCCAATAATCTGTAATGCATATCTCGATCTTGCCTCTGTCTTAGCAGCTAACATCCTCAGCAATGTTACTGTAAGCTTGAGAAATCAACGTAAAGATTGAAATGTGAAATGATGAGACTAATCTGATATTTAAATCTTGAGAAGCAAAGAGGAAATGAAAAGAATCTTCCCTAGAGTGTAATCCGATGTTACTGGGAAAGTTACTCCAGTACTTTCTTGCAAATAATGGAAGAAACTGTACGAGAAGCGATGCAACCTCGAGCAGCTACTTTTTTATTATCAGTCCATTAATCGATCAAATCTGAAAGCTGACCTTCTGTTTTCTCATTTAGATGTTCTTGCAATAGTACCATCGAGAAGTCGGCGAGACTGGGAGCTCTAGGCGGCAGCAGCAGCATCAGCAGTACCTCTGTCATTCCCTTCCATCCAAATGACCAAACAACTCTTCCCAATGAGCCTTAGATTCCTCCGGAGTTCGGAACTTCCATATATGAGGCTTTTGTGTCTCGCGCTTCTCGAGAATCTCCTGCAAGAAATTTGTTTTTTCATGACCTGCATTGCAGTGATGGACTCCATCCATGAAAACGAATACTGGCCACAAACTCCAGCTAGACAGAAACTAAACCGCAACCAGATAGTTCAGAATAACTCGATACCTACATTAGTGGTACTCGTACAGAGATAATTCAGAGTCATAATATAGCAAGCATACTGAACCGACTAAACTTTAAGAATTCTTCCTCGAACAAGATCACCGTTTTAGCTCCAGTCTGCTTAGGAGACCTATCGTATATACATCCATGGCATGATAGGGACTAGCTTCTTGACTCGATTGACCCGAATCTATATATTATTCCTGTCTTATGTCGCTACAATTGAATAAACCGACCCGTGATACATGGGACAATTTAGATGAACCAGGCAGACAGACAGACAGACAGACAGACAGACAGACAGACCATCACATCTAATTAGCTACTCTCATTCACTCACGTTCAATGGCCATTCCACCAGCCCACAACTGTACACATCGAACTTTAAAAACTGTAACTTTGATCAGCTATGCTCCCAATCGACTAATAAATGAAACAAAATGGAGAGGAAAAGATCGATAAGATGTAATGTATCAAAGATTTGCATTAACAAGCACAAACGACTATCAAAACTAGCAAAATTCTGCCATAGTCGAGGCGATAATACATTAAATAATGCTTTCTACCCAAGAACGGATTGAATTTCTCATCGAGTAAAATGAGAAATTGAATGCAATTCAACAGAACGGACCTGGACTTCAGAAGCACGTTTGGTCTTAAGAGACAAACAGTCGATGAGAGCACTCCATTTAGCTTTGCAATTATCAAGCTCCCCGAACCTGTAATACATCTGCATCTGATGCACTGGAGCTGCCGGAACACAAACCACAACAAACGAATTATCAGGTAGAACAACATTGAGCTTTAACGAGAGAGATCTTTGATATGAGTGATCTGTGAAGAGTGTTTCAGCTCAAGGGGTTCCAAATGGGAGAGGCAGAGGAAAGGAAAGGGGCGTACAGTAGCAGAACCAGAGGGCGTCGAAGCAGGCGGAGCATGTAAGTCGCCGCCGTGCAGCGGCCGAGGTTTCTTCCTTCTCCGCCGCCATAGAGAACCGACGAAAGCTGTAAGGAGGAGAACGGAGGGGTGAGAGGGACCGTCCCTTCCCCGTTTAGGCTTTGCTGAGGTTTTTTGTTTTGACCAAAAATGTTTTCTTTTTAATTATCAGAAAAAATTTAGGGATAATATCACAGCTGGAGCACAAGTAGCAGGTCGCAGCTGGAGCAGAGCAGCTGGCCAAGATCGATGGCGCAGCGCAACGATGGAGAAGAAGGCTACAATGGAGTTGAGCAGCGGAGGCAATGGTCGTAGACCAAAGGGCGACGATGGCCTAGTCTGGTGGAGGAGGGGAAAGAGGAAGGGAAGAGGGTTCCCTGTTTTTCTAATTAATTCTAATTAACTTTATTATATTTGTCAGATACAAAAATACAATAACATAAATATATATATATAAACAGATTCTAGTACCAATTGCACCCTATACAGTAGGATCAGAACTCGTTTTTATCAGTTCTTTAAATTGTTAACCGAAGCCTACCCTATTCTGACCAATTTCAGGCTTACCCCGATATCCATGTGCGCCCGTATTTAAGATCGTCCCATGTCGTGCTTCGGGTAATGGCAAGCCAGTCATGTCTGCTGGACCCAAAGGAGCAGTTCCTCAGTGGTGATTGCCGTCTTTGGAGGTGTGAATGTTTCAGACTTGGAACATTTCCAAGCCCCAGCTAAGAAATATTCGGTTTCCTTGGAATCAATTCATGAATTTCTGATCTTAGATACATCGTGTCAACAGGATGCTGAGACATTGTTCCGCGTTGCGGCATATTAGTAGATGATGATTGATTTTTAATCCCGATGAATTGATTAGCAAGGGACATGAATCGGGCAAAACAATAGTAAATGTGCTCTGCTCGGAGGATAAAGCAACTCTGCACCTCAATGATGTCCATCCAAACAATTGTACTTCTGGTTCTAAAACAAACTGAGTTTTCCAAAGCTAAAAATTACTCACAAAGCCTCCGGTATGAATCATCACTGTATTGCGGAAAGCTTGTTCCGGACGCCCAAAAAAAAAAAAATTATAGAGCATCAAGATCTCATCTAAATATAATTTTGACCCGAGGAATCGAACCATTATATCTCCTACAGAAGGTAGTTGCAATTCCCAACGACACATCAAATTAAGACCCCAACAAGCTGATATAAATTAACACCATTTCCCCTTCTCATTGTATCAGAAACTGGTTTTCCACCATCATTGCAGCTTAAAGGACGAGGAGGACACCTTCAATGCTTCTGTACAAAGGTCTCCACCAAAATATCAGCTTCAATTGCGCATTGAACTGCAAAGATGAGCGACTTCGATATTGGACTTGTTTGGGTCTGTCAACTTGAAAGAACCAACTTCATCGGACTGTTCCTTGGACTGTTAGAATGAGCTGTAGAATGCTACTGAGTTTTGAGCAACCTTTGCTCTTAATGAACCTAAAAGGATCTCTCTTCTCCTCAAGGTCCCTCTCCTATGTGAAGAGCATCTTAAGCTCCTCGATACGGGCGCTCCTGACTTCTTGATCTGTCAAGGCACCAGATATCAGCCTCTGCTTCCGAGCTTGCAGCGCCTCCATCCTCTCCTCCACTGTTCCCTGCTCATGTATATTAGATATTCCAGGAAACAAAGTCAGAACAGAGAGATAATAAAAATTACTCCTAGAAAGACAATTATCTGCGACTGAATCGACTATGGGCATTCACTTTGTGGAACCTATGGTTATCAGTGACATGGGACTGCAGGTGACTTCTACTTTAAACTTACTAGGAAGGTAGAAGAAATGAAAGCTATAAAAGCAAGCAGGTCTCAAGTACAAGAGACAAAACGGAGGAACCTTCACAATGAACCGTTTGATCATCACTCTCTTGGTTTGCCCTATGCGATGAATCCGCATGACAGCTTGCTCCTCTACTGCTGGGTTCCACCATGGATCCTACAGTACACTAGCGATCATTTGCTGTTTACACAGAGCTAACGGTTTTTTCTCAATGAACAATTAGTAGAACAGAGGAAGTCTAGCTTGGGAAATCTCAGCTTTACCATGACAAAAGCATTAGAAGCTGCTGTCAGATTTATACCAACCCCACCAGCCTTCAGTGACATCAATAACACCTGAATTCAGACCCAACTCATTTGATTAAGTCATGTCCTCTATTTATGTTACCCAACTAGATGTTGAGAAGTGAAAAGATGCATGTACTAACCGGAATATCACTGTCTTCTGAGAACTGTCTTATCAAATTTTCACGTTGTTGCTGGTTGAGAGATCCGTCCAAACGAAGAAACGGGATCTTATTTCTGAATGAAACAATGAAAATAGATTAACTTCCCCCAGAGATATCAAGTTCCCGGGAGTATTTCAAATAGAGGGATGAATGAGTCTAAGCTACATATAACAGATGGCTCGCAATATTCTATAACACTGTCATAAACCTGGGCATAATAATTCATTCGCACTCAGCAGGAGGCGAGGCAAATATATCAAGATTTGAGGAAGATTATGCAATAAGGCATGCATTAAGATGCTGAATTGCAACCACCAATCCTACCGAGAAAGTGGAATTTGCAAAAGGTCCAGAAAAGCAGTCCACTGGCTGAAGACGATGCTCTTTGAACCCAATGACCGAAGATTATCAAGTTCATGCAAGAGAACAGCTACTTTGGATGATTCAACCCAGTTTTTCTCGATATCGATCTGGAAACGACTTTCAGTGGGGGCAGTAATCAAATCTTGTCTGCTAATAATTTTCCTGTAAAGATGACATGTAGATCTGTTAGTTTCAGTTTCCCTATCCCATAACACAATCAAATAATAATCAGAAAAACATAATAAGGATAATCTGAACTTCTAAATTGACGAGCAGATACACCTGCAAACAGGGCATAACCCAGAATTCGAATTTCGCCAACTTGCCAAGAGACACTCTCGGCATAAGCGATGAGCACAAGGGGTCAATACTGCGTCTTCGAATGCTTCGAGACATATTGGACACTCTCCCTGTTCCCCTTTGCGCAGCTCTTCCAAAACCTCTTGAATGTAAGCCCTTGAAACTACTTTGCCTTCCTTATCCAGTACATCCGCACTGCCTTTCAGAAAGCGTTTTGCCAGCTTGTTCAAGTCAGCAAACTCTTGTGTGTCCCCTCGACTGATAAAACGAAATTCCATCAGAAGTGAAATTGCACAACACGGTGTTTCAAAAATATTATCATTCGAAAGGATGATAAACCATCTGAACATGAAACTTCAGCGATTAGATTGTAGGGAAAGCAAATTTAAAATCATGAATAAGAAGACTATCATAAGTATGAGAAGAAAATTGAGAAGGTTATGCTCATGGAGAGGAGAATATTGTATCAGTATTTTAAGTGCTCTCCCTTCATTGCCATAGCAAAAAAAAAAAAAGGCAGGAAAAGATCATTGATGTAGTCAACAAGTAAAAGTTAGTCAGGAAACAAAAATGCAGCAGATATGGAATTCACACCTCATGACAAGAAATGGATGATCACAGCACTGGCGAAGGCGCAAAAGTAACTCTAATATGGAAGCATAATTGTGAAGAACCCTCCCTTGCTCAACGAATTTATCAAACTTGACCTGAAGAATTTTCCATAAGCATGATATGAGGAAGGCAGTCACAGTAAATGAATGTTCCTAGCAACTAAGCTGCGTGTGTCAATCTAGACCTTGGATTTTTTGAAAAGTGCTTCATAGAAGTCTCTCTCTGCTTCTGTTAGATCGCAGTAAATCACTTGAATATCAGCAGGAGGAAGAACCAGAATGGGCCTGCAGAGACGCAAATGTAAGACGGCATATTGCAAGAAAAACAGAGACCAGAAAACTGTTATCTTGAATTATTTGACCTACCTCCCTTCTTGGTCAGTGGTAAACTTTGTTCTCCTTAACATAATCGGTTTTAAGATAGACTGCACCAACTTCAACCCTCTTTCATCGCCCTCCTCAAAAGGTTTTTGAATTAGTTTATTCCACCTAGATTCAAGAATGAAGGCACTGCATAAATAGGAGGGCATATATATGTGTGTGTAAAGACATACCACATAAATCATGCTTCAGTAATCCCTAATGGGAGAAGCGAGAAAAAGAAACTAAACTTACCATGCCCAGTTTCCCCAAGGTTCCACTCGTAGAAACCGGAGAAGACTGTAAATGTCCTCGAGGCTGTTCTGTGACGAGACAAATCGAGTTGCATATAAGAAAACAGAGAACTTTTCCTACGAATGACTCTTACAAAGCAAAGCATGTATTGCATCAATTTGAACAAGAGCCGAAAGCTGTAGGTAAATTTTCTCAGTCTATTCTTTCCAATTATATAAAGAGGAGAGGATCCTGATTTAACCAACAAAAAACAAAACATTCTTAACCACCTCGAGCAGTTAAATTATGATCAATTCTTTAAAAAAAAACAAAATATTCTGAAAACTAGATATCAACCCATGCAAAAGCCGATGGACCAAAACCACTTCGTAATTTAACTAGAATCACAAGCTCAGATGAAACCATTTAGTTGCTTTGACTACATCTGGCTGTAAAACTTGACTTCAGAAGGAGGAAAGAAAACTCAGATTGCAATGAAAACTTGAGGAGATAACTTGGAAATTGTGTGTATGAACTAAAATAGTTTATCCGCAACTTCTATATGAAATATGCTATTAAAAAAATTTATATGCGAAATATAACCTGGATAGGTGTGCCGGTGAGACACCACCGACGGTCAGCTTCGAGAGCTGCAGCAGCCAAAGAAATTTGACCTTTTGAGGATTTTATTGTATGTGCCTCATCAAGTACCACTCTGAACCATCTAACTGAGAAAAGCCCCCCATTTTCCTCAGCATTCTGCATACAGAGTAAGATTAAATAAATGCATTGTTTGGGCAGACATATCAATAAGTAAACTATATACTTAAACAAAAAGAATACCTCTGAAGAAAATTCTGAGGCTAAGATACCATATGTAGTAATAACAACATCACTCTGCGAGAGAATCTTTGCATCCTTTGGTCGACTTTGTCCGTAATGTGTATATATAGACAACGATCCAGGTTGTGCGTGACTTTCAATTTCAGCCTGCCAATTGTGTTATATAGTAACAGCCATTAAAAATGCAGAAGCATCAACTTGTACAGATGTTTATACACACAATACAATTACAATCAAATCCTTAGATAAAGAAAAAAGAAAAAGAAAAAGAAGTTCGATGGGATAAAGCAGAGTTACCTTCCATTGCCCTAGAAGTGTCATCGGGCATACAATCAAACTGCCACCACTTGCAAGTACATTCCTCTGCTTCACCAACTTGTTGAACCCCAGAAGTTTTGTCGCCTCCTTGGATTGATGTAGGGACAGTTCCAGAGCATCTTCAGCAGATTCATTGGATATCTGAGATGTGCTTTGACTACGAGGCAATTTTCCTCTTCCAGAATGTGCGAGGAGAAGAGATAATGTCATAATTGTTTTTCCAAGTCCCATAGAATCTGCCAGAATCTTCAATTGCACAGCAAAGTCATGTCAATAAGTAGAAGAGCATTAATCCTTGAAGTACTAACATTCACAAGGAAGCTACTTATTACTTATCATGTTTTCTCAATCATACCCCTCCTCGAGCCATCTGAAGTGTGCTTGGAAATTCTGTTGTAGCATCCCCTGAGAATGCATTCAAATAGACAACAAGGTTCCTCCTGTAATCAAGACCTCCAGTGAGCCCATATCCCAGAATTAGTAGACTAAACCAAGAGTTTTGAAATAATATAACACACTTGTCTGCTAGACGATAAGCTTCCCAGCATGGATGAAGGGTTGTCGCAGACTCAACCATGCACCGTCCCTTCTCCAAATGGACCATCCAATAGAGGGCCTGCTTTTGGTATGGACGAAGTTCACATTGAAGAGTGCAGGGAGGCTCCATCTCCTAAATTGAGAAGTCCTCTGTTATATCACCTATAATTGACACTACCATAACCACTACTTACTGATACATGGTATGTTGAAAAAGGAGTGTTACCTCCAACTCAGAGTTTTCTTGAACACCAACAATTTTGTCGACATCAGAATCTAAGAGAGCCACCTCATTTTCAGCTTCTTCTCCATTCCTAGATAGATTACTATTTTTGTTGACAGCTGACAATGCAGCTGGGAGACCAGAACTGACCTGGGGAAAAAAAAAGTATTACATCATAATATCATAAGAGTGTAAGTGTTAATATGGGTAAATTACGCCCTTCCAATACCTTCATATCCAAAGGTCGTTTCCTTGTGTGCAGATCACTGGGAGTGTACTCTGCCTAATTTAAACAAAAATAAGGATGTCATGAAATTAAAGATTAATTTCAAATGCAATGACAACACAAGAAGAGATCCTTGTTCAGGACTTATTCAATCAGGCAGCAAAGCATTACCCTTTTGAAGGGGGTTAGACCAAGCAACCTGAAAAGATTTGGAAGCGGATGTACCACTGACTCATCAGCAGAATTGAGCGTTGCCTTGAGTGAGGTGTGATGTTGCTTACAGAACATTGAACTATTGATGTATACACTGGCACAGATAAAACTTTTAGCTTCATTGAAGGCCAACAATTTGCATACTACTTAAAAGAACCAGAGATGCGTAGGTGAAGAAAGAGATGCAGTTGTCTCTTGAAAGTTTACCTCAGAGATAAAAGAACGGTGTCCATAATACTCAACGTATCAGGAGCTGATTTACAAAAGCCCTCGATTCTCACCTTCTTGTCCCTCACCAGCGGCAAGAGACATCGAGCCCACTCATTCGGTATCCGACCAATCTACAAACACCACCATTTGAGATACTAAGCATATCCTCAACAAGACTTTTTTTTATGACAAATAGCAAGTGCGGAACGACCCAGATAATGACAAAGCACCACTTTGAGATTGACATGAGTTTACATGATTTCGAATAAATCAACTGTACCTTGAATCTTTCAAAACTGATACGAAACATAGTAAAGACACAAATTCTGACAAACTACAATGATATGGTCCCAAACGAACATCACTAATTGATACCTCTCCATGATCCTTAGTGGAAAACCGCACAATCTCTGAACAAGCCGCCAAGCTCCTCCCTTTGACGATTTTTCCAGGAGAAGGGGAACTCAAACTCTTCTTCGATGGAAATGTGAAAGTCACTTCATCACCTGACTTCACTCTCCTCCCCTTACACGTCGACAGCCCAGCCACTTCACCACCACCGACAAACCACCAGTCACTCTCCGTCGAACCCGAACCTTCTCTACCATCTCCCACGGCACTTTCCCCAGCAACCGAGTTCATACGTGAGTCATCCGTTGCACGAGCGACCCCGTTATCTACTGGATCCGGCTTCAAGGAAGCCCGTCTGTTGTCGGCCTGGGAGCTGTGACTGGACACCCTAGGGTTTCTCGGCATCTGGGGCACGCCTTTCGAGCTGAAATTTGGGGTGTCGAAGATAATGTTGACGGCAGCTGTCACGTCATTGTTCGCCAAGTGCAATGCTCTAATTATATCCATGTCCGTGTAATCCATGCCGACGACGGACCGGACGGTGGACAGTTGCTCCTCCGTCGCCTTGCTCCCCATCTGAAAGATCACAGGGCAGGACACGGAACCCTAACTTAGGCCGCAATTGCAAGAGAAGAGAATGCAGAGTGCAGAACAAGCCGAGGAATCCGCCGGATACGGCAGTGGACAGAGGCGGTGGGTTCAACGGCCGCCGGCGCGAGGGATAAATTGAAATTCAGTGAAGAAGAGTGTTTGAAATGGCGGGGACGGTGAGGGAAGGCAAAAAGAGGAGTGCAGTGTAAGCTTGACACGTGGCTTCCCGCCACTTGAGCGGGGGTTTCCCGGGGAAAGCTATGCGGTATTAAGTACTCTCGGCGCATGCTCCTCCTTAGCCAAATGCACTGCATTCCTGCTTTACCTTGAGCTAGAAGGAGCATGCACCCGGTGTAACTAAATTATCATCCATAGAGCTTACGTCATGTTTGATTCACTGGGCCGACAATGCGAAGCCCAGTAGTCCTGTTCGGGCTTTTGAGTCTGAATGTAGTGGGCTTTCTTTTTTTGCTCTTTTTTGGGTGATAATAATACTTGTAAAATCTAGGAAAACTCTAACATGACAACAAGTTATAGTGACGAACTTAGTATTTTTGTTTAAATGTTTAGTATTTCAATTCAAGTATTTAGTATTTTTGTTATTTGTGATGGATTATAGAAAATAATAAATACTTCAACCGTAATAATAAATACTTAAATTGAAAGTAGAAGTAAAAAGACACTTGTACAAATTACGATTATTAAAGGTACTAAACACTTGAACTGAAATACTAAATGCTTGAACTAAAAGTACCAAATGTGCCACGGTAACTCAATGTCATGCTATAAAAACCCATGAAATCTATGTTGATTTTTTTTTTGTTACAAAACAGATTGTGGGCATAGTATAATAAAAAATAAATATTAATAGCCAATATAGGAACACGAATAATCTCACTGGATATCAAACATATTACCTCTTGATTGTTAAGCAAAATGGTGCACAACTGCAATACACAATCTTTTTAGTTGATCATAAGGTTTTAAATTTTAATTTAATTAAAATAGATTATAATTGTTTTGGCTACTAAAATAGACTAGAATGAATTTGCTATTTCATTAACTCACCTCCCGAGGCACGTAGTGTCAAATCTTTTGCTTCTTTTATAGATACGAGTAACGAGGTAAAGTACAAATAGCACAGCTAATGCCTCGTGGTAATCAAATATAAATTTTTACAAATTACTTATCACCCTAATAAGATAAATTTAGCATTGATTCTCCGGCGATGCAATATATACGAAACAGATGAGTTGAAGTCTAACGAACATACAATGGAAATTATGACATACATCCGATGTATGGATAATCGTACTGGACTAATCCTGTTCAAGTTGATACATTCAACGTATGAATCGAATGCAAACTACTCTTTTACTTCGCAAATAATGTTTGGAATGTTATCGCGTAATCAAATTCGGGTTATACAGTACATAAGATTGACAATGGTTAGGGAGTCCAATGAATATGAGGATAAAACTCAACTTTAAACGAAAGAGAGAGAGAATGCACAATGAAATTCATCGAAACAAAAGTGATTGGAAAACAGAACGATGTAGAAGAGGAGGATCATGAGCAATCAACCGCTAAAGAGAACATATCATCACCTCGCTAAATAACATTAATATAAAGATCGTATCAGGTAACGACTGATTTTCAGTGATCATTAATATGGACATTTTTTTGAATTATCATTATGTAACAACTAAGTAAGTCGATACTAATTGAAGGAATGGAGATGTTAAATATAAACTCAATAAGGATTTTATCGTTTTCATGTCCTTGGAATTCACATGCATAGAACAAAGGATTTTTAGGTGACTTTTATTTTTTGAGCATCTTAATATTCTTTGGTAAATAGAAAAATAAAATATCAGGGGGGGAAAAATAGAAAGAGCAAAAATGAAAAAGTCATGTAATCCCAATAAAAGAAACCGCCGACGAATAAAATTCGTAGATTCCTAAGCAAACCACAAAAAATGAAATTGGCGGGGCGACAAACAAAATATTAAACACGAAAATGTTCCCGCCAATTTGAATTCCCTCATAATTCCCCCCCACGGCAGGCAAACTTCAACCCCCGTAAGCCGAGTGGAAGTAACTTATTTTTAAAATTAAATAATTTTAAAAAAACCGCAAAACGGGCCCCTGAGTTGACTCGGGCGCTGCTGTCCCGCCTGAGTGGAAATAGCAATTTTGCGGCGTACGGTCGTCGGAATACATGTATCATTCACTAATATTTCTAATCCCATTGCCGAAATTTCCTTAAAATGAACAAGAAAATATCATACTACATGGCGAGTTGGTCGGCGCCATATTCCATTTTTCGGGGAGATAATATATATATTTTTATCATTTTACCCAAAAACAACTTCATTATACAATTTTAACAATAAACAAAATATGTTTATAGATAAATAATACACATAAGATGTTTATTCAATTTTATTTCTCTTTTTCTTGACAAAAATTATCATTAGGTTACGAGATATAAGAGATGTTCCATGAGGCGTGGTACTTCATGCGCGCGAGCCATCTGATGAAAAATTTATAGTGATCTAAGGTATATAAATATATGAATTTATGGGTACTCAAGTGACGTTCTGCTAATAAGCATGGCCCATGAGAACTTGTAGGCCCACCAAACAAAACAAGTAAGTCCGGCCCACACAAGCCAGACTTGTGGCCAAGCGGAAAAACATTTTCCAAACGGTGATCATTTATGTTATGTTACGATATAATAGCACAAATATAAAAGATAATATAATATTTTTTCGAGAAGCCGCGCACGTATATGTCAAGTGACGTTGTGGTCTTTGTATACGGGGTTGCCGAAAGTTAATAAATGATGTACCGTGTTTTTTATGATATCTTAGGTGTCCGTGTTCATCCAAAGCAGTATATATATACCCCTCACCCCCCAATTGACTAGGGGCACACCCAGATTTTCCAACCACACTCCTCTGCCATCCGAATCAAGAACGAGTCAGGCGGGTTGTGACTCAGATTAACCGAGTCGGAGAACTGAGTCCGACACGTAACAGCGCGCGGTAACTTTAGCTTTGGGTAGAAGGTGGAAGGTGTGGAGATCCCGTACTCCTCTCCTTCTCTCTCTTATTAGGGCTTCCGCTCTCTCTCTTTCTCTCTCTAACCTCAGAGAGCTTCAATGGCGGTTATCACTCGCCTAACGGTACGTCTCCTCTCTTCTTCCTCTGCTCCCCTCGTTTTCCCTTTCACTTTCAGAGGGCTCCAATGAATCGATCGAATATCCGAAGAGATTCGGACCTCTCTCGCCCACGGAACGTTCAGTTCCATACACACCGTTCTACTATGCGGAGAAGCATCATTTTCATCTCATTTCGTGTTCTGGTTGGTCTTATAGGATCTGCGCGGAGTGTGATTTCGTCGGAGGTAGCAGCGAGGCGGTTGCTGAGTCTGGTGGCCGTTGTTGCTAGCATAGTGGAGGCTTTGGAGGACGAACCCTAAGCTTCGATTCAGGATCTGATCCTGTTGGATTGCTCAATGGAGCCGGCATTACCAAGAAAAAGGGGCAGGCCGAGGAAACGGCCGCTTCCTGAGGTGGAAAATGACGTCGGTGAGAAGTCGGCTCCCGACTCTAAGAGGCAGACAAGGAGCAGCATGAAGCCGATTGCACTGGTCGGTCGATACGTGCTGAAAGAGTTCTCGGGAAATGGGACCTTCCTGGGGAAGATAGTGTGTTATGACACGGGGTTGTATAGGGTGGATTACGAGGATGGGGATTGTGAAGATTTAGAGAGCAGAGAGCTCCGAAATATTATTATAGATGAGAGCGACTTCACTGATGAGCTGAATAGAAAGAGGAAAAGATTAGATAAACGGGTATCCAGTAAGAGGGCGAAAACAGTAGATGTCCCTGAGAAGAATGAGGTAGATAAGGCCGGGTCATCCTCTGGGACTGAAGTATGCAGTGCGCCCATTGTTGAAGATAATGGAGATGTAGCTGACAGTGATGTGGATGCTGATTCGTCAAGTGAGTCATTCGAGTGTGAACAAGATGGTGTCTCGGGTTCTGAGGCTGAGCCAATACCTGTACCACCTGCACCACTATTGCCAAAATCATCGGAGAGTATAGGTGTTCTGCAGGAGTATGTGCCACATCTGCTTTCTGTATATGGGTTTTTAAGGTCATTCAGTGTCACACTCTTTCTCTACCCCTTTGGCTTGGATGATCTGGTAGGGGCCGTCAACTGTAATGTTCCAAACACATTGTTGGATGCAATTCATGCTTCTTTGATGCTAGTATTAAAGCGTCATCTCGAAAATCTCTCCTCAGAGGGTTCAGAGCCTGCTTCGAAATGTCTGAGGTACTTGCATTGCACTCATTGCAATACAGATTGGATGTTTTTAATTTAATGAAAAACAATGTAATGCAATGCTGTGAGAGATTGGTCTTTGCTGATTTAAAGGTAGTTACCAGTGTCTCTTTGAACAATCTAACCATATGGGTGATCAAATACCGACTCTTGCTCAGGGATTAGTGCACATATGCTTTCAATCTTATGTTGTCTCTTTGTTTGCAGGTGTGTCGACTGGAGCTTGCTTGATACTTTAACATGGCCTGTTTACGTATTCCATTACTTAACTTTGATGGGCTATGTGAAGGGCCTGGAATGGAGATGGTTTTTTGATGGCGTCTTGGAAAAGGATTATTATTCTTTACCTGCATGGAGGAAATTGTTAATCCTGCAAATTCTATGCGATGAAGTGTTGGAGTCTGCGGAGCTGAGAGCTGAAATTGACATACGTGAAGAATCAGAAGTTGGAATAGACCCAGATGGAGTTGCAAGCAATCCTGCAGATAATCGGCCAAGAAGGGTCCACCCACGCTATTCCAAAACATCTGCTTGCTATAACAGAGAAGTTATGGAAGTAATCTCTGATAGTCATGATATGAAGTCACGTCCCAATTCAAATTCCAAAGCCAGTACTTTTGATGTTACAGAGATGGTTGCGGCTGAAGGGAATGTTGATGAGGATAGTAATGGTGACGAGTGCCGGCTTTGTGGCATGGATGGAACCTTGCTTTGTTGTGATGGGTGCCCATCAGCGTACCACTCCAGATGTATTGGCGTGGCGAAAATGTATATACCTGAAGGGCCATGGTATTGTCCCGAGTGCACAGTTAATAAAATTGGGCCAACTATCACATCAGGGACCTCACTAGTAGGTGGCAAAATATTTGGAGTTGATCCATATGGGCAAGTTTTCCAGGGTTCTTGCAATCACTTACTGGTGTATGTTTTCAGCGACCCTCTACTTACCCGTAATTTTCTAAATTGATATGTCTCTTGAATTGCTTCTTAATTCCTCCATTATCTTGTTGGTCATCATCTATGTGCTGCCTAGATTAGCCATGTTTTACATGTTGCAGCTTATTATTTGTGGAAGTTGTCTATCTGTTATATCTTTTGGTATTGAAGCTAAGAAATTACTTTATTGCAGCCTGAAGACATCTTTCAGTGAGAAATCATATTGCCGATACTACAATCAAAAGGATATTGTGAAAGTATTGCAAGCACTTAACTCATCGATGCAACTTGCAGTTCTCTATTTGGATATATGCAAGGCTATTGTAAAACACTGGGACATTCCAGATTCTGTCTTTTCCCTCTCAAAAATCATGGAGGCATGCATGAATCAAGGAAATCATAGGGAAGCTAAACATGGTTCTGCTCAGCCACTTAGCTCTTCAGGCAAAGAAAGCCAAAAGGTCGTAGATGCTGTTGAAGTTCAAAGTGTAAGCAATGTGACTGGAAATTCTACAGATGCTGTGCCATTATCATCTGGTATGAACTTGTCAAATGGAAGTCAAAGAACCCACATTGATGCCCATGATCCTCAAATTGCTGGTGACTTGCTAAAGGAATGTTCCCTTGTGAGTTTGGGGCTACGGGATCAGGTTAGAGGAGGGACTGACTCATGTTCAGGTTCCATTAACCAGCAAGCTGAACCATCCAACGTAACCTGTCAGAGCGTTTGTGACAGATCAAGCACAGCCAACCATGTCATTAATATGCATTCAAATGGTATGCCTCATAATAAGTCTTCGTCGAGTACAGTGCATCAGCCCACGGGGATGGCAGTAGGTGATAGAAAATTTGCTGGTGATTGCTTGTTCTTTGGTTTTCTTTTCAAACCACAGGCATATATAAATCACTATATGCAAGCGTATTTTGCTGCTTCGGCTGCTGCAAATTTGGCCACTCTCTCGGCAGAGGAGGGCCAGGTCCTCGAGGGTCATGCTGCTAGAAATCCTAAGAAAGTTGTATCTGTTATTTCTCAACAAATGAAGGCATTCTCAAGAAGTGCCTCTCGATTTTTCTGGCCCAGTTCAGAGAAGAAACTTTGGGAGGTTCCAAGGGAGAGGTGTGGTTGGTGTTACTCTTGCAAGAGTGGTCCTGCCAGTAGGAGAGGATGTATGTTGAATTCAGCAGCCACTATCGTTAGTAAAAGTACTCTGAAGGTTCTCAGTGGTCTTCATCCTATAAAGAGTGGAGAGGGGTGTCTTCCTAGCATGGCTACATACATTTTGTTGATAGAGGAGAGTTTTCATGGACTCATAGGCGGTCCCTTTCTGAATGAGAATTTTAGAAGAGAGTGGCGCAAAATGGTAGTGGAGGCTTCAAGCTGTGTCATACTCAAAGCCCTCTTGCTTAAGGTTAGTATGCACTGTTTACCTCTTTATCCTGGCCTTTTTTTTTTTTCCCTTTCCGTTTGAGGTAAGATGTTCTTCTAGCTTTCTATTTGCTATTTTCATGTCATAGGAAAGTAACATTTACGATGATTAGTGTCTTTCATGATCCTTTTACCTTTCTCTAGGTTTTGTTCTTGCAAGTTGTTCGTTGTGTGAAAAAACACCTTTAAGCAAAAGGAAACCAAGACAGACATTTCTTTTCTTTATTTTTTTTCCCTTTCAGTTTGATGCAACATTGGTTTATGAATTTTACTATCTATTAAGTTTTCTGTGCATTCTTACATTCACTGAGATGGTCTTTAACATTGTCCAAATCAAACAAGTTTAGCAAGCAAGTTCAACTGTTTTATTGGCTTCTACGTGTCCAGCTAAGCCCTCTCCAATGCTGCTGTTTTCTCCTAATAGATATTTTATTCGTTCTGCTGTAAGGGATGTTTTGTTACAAAAAAGGAAAAGTATGTTAATGTATGCACTATGCTGTAAAACAAATTTCCCATGTTTAAGAAACTTGAACATCTCACTCTTATCTTCCAACTGTACTGGAAATTATGATGTTTTAAATCATCTAGCTGTGAAGCACTGCTTCTGGATTGTGTCTTTATTCGTTATAGATAAAAGATGCAGTGCATTAGGGGAGGCAAATGGTGTTAAACTCTTCATCCTTAAGGTGCATCATTGATTGAGGTTCAATTTTCACGATAATTGCTGTGCTTTATGTTTTACTAGATCTATTCCCTCCTTAACTGACCAAATGCTTAAACTGGCAGCTTGAAGAACATATTCGGCCTGTGGCTCTTTCTGGTGACTGGTTTAAATTGGTGGATGATTGGTCAGCTGAATGTTCAGTTACTCAAGGTACTACTTGCACTACTGGAATTATACAGAAGCGTGGACCTGGTGGGAGGCCGAACAAGAAGCAGTCTACTCTATCTGAAGATACAGAAGATGATTGTCTCGAAAAAAGTTTCAGCTGGTGGCGAGGAGGGAAGCTATCAAAGATTTTATTGAACAAAGCAGTCTTGGCGTGCTCAATGATAAAAAGAGCAGCTCACCAGGGTAACTTCTGCAAAAAACGTTTCAATTTATGTATCGCGCTTTTTTCTCTTTTTAGATTTTTCAGTGACACTGTCTTTCCTCTTCCCCCCCTCTTTTACATGTATAGCGGGTTTGAGAAAGATCGCAGGTGTGCATTATGCTGATGGCTTTGAGGTTCCCAAAAGAAGTAGGCAGTCGGTTTGGAGAGCTGCAGTTGAGATGAGTAAGAACGCATCCCAGCTTGCTCTCCAGGTTTGTCCTCATTTTCTGTTCATTCAACATGTACATCTTTTCCAATTTTTTTTTGCTTTTAATTAATTATGTCCTCTATTGATTGCAAACAAATCGATGTAAAAAATTTAGGCAGGAAACTCAAGTAGGTTTTGATTTGTACCAGGTCAGATATCTGGATCTGTTTTTGAGATGGAACGACCTCATTCGTCCAGAATTGAACCTTCCAGATGGAAAAGGCCCTGAAATAGAAGTTTCGGCTTTTAGAAATGCCAGTGTTTGCGATAAGAAAATTTCCAAGAATAAGATTGTATATGGAGTTGATTTTGGGATGCAAAAGCACCTTCCATCCCGAGTTATGAAGACCATCATTGAGGTAGAGCCAATTCAAGGAGGAAATGAAAAGTACTGGTCCTATGAAACGCACATTCCTTTATACTTAATCAAAGAGTATGAGGAGAGGTCGAAAATGCTCTCTCCATCTGAGGTGCCATCAAATGTGCTAGTGAAGTTGCGGAGGATGAGGTTCAAAGCGGCTCGCATGGATATATTTTCTTATCTCGAATATAGGAGAGATAATGTGGAGAAGTTCTCTTGCTCGTCTTGTCAACTGCATGTTTCGATAAGGTAATTGTCCACAATGTCTAAAGATGGTTTTGTATTTCCTATTTTTAACTTGCTCTAATTTGACTTGCATTTTTCTGGTAAAAATTTCAGGGATGTGGTAAAATGCAGTGTGTGCCAAGGTATGTTAATACTTGACTGATTTTTTTTTTTTTTGGTTTTCTTTTGCATAGCTTTTTGCTTGAATGAAGTCTTACCCTTTGCCTTCTCGGCTTCTTAGATCTAAAGAATTGCATTCCCATAAGTCAGTTTCTCTTTCAAAATTTTAAGGAACAATTGGTTCACTTAAGTTAACCAAGCAAAGAGCCCTGCTCTAGGTTTGCTACCTTGAAGACAATCTTCATCAGAATGCTTAAGTTATTTTTTGCAATCTCCATACCAGGTTATTGCCATGATGGCTGCATCATATTCTCAAAATCATCACAGAATGGGCAAATTCAGTCCTCCATGACTTGCAAGCGGTGTCACCATGCAAAAGCTTTTATCAAGAAGGAAAGCACAGAATCTCCAACTAGTCCGTTGCTTTTGCAAGTCCGAGACTACCCGAAAACCAAGACAGTCCATGAAGTTCCTAAGATCAAGATCTCTATTCCACCATCTTTATCTGTGAAGTCAAAGGAGAAGGATGCCAAAAATGGTACCTCGGCCACAAAAGCCCGGAATACTACTTGGGGGATCATCTGGAATAAGAGGAACATTGATGATACAGGCTCTGACTTCAGGAAAGAAAATATTCTTTTGATTGGCAATGCGGATAGGAACAGGCCACAGCCCGTTTGTAAATTGTGTCAGAAGCCATACCATCCAGATCTGATTTACATCCGCTGCCCATCTTGTTCAAGTAAGTACCTTTTAAGAAATAAGCATTACTTTTTGCAGATTATTCATCATACCCTGAAAATTGTTTAACTGAGATAAAGTAAGTAGATAACAACTTAGGGTGCAAATTGCTGGTATGAGGTGATTCCAAATGCAATCAATTAGTTGATTTAATTAACTCAACAACTTAAGGGCGCAAGGTGGCCATAGACAAAACTTCCTGTTGCAAACCATTACTTGCTCGTTCTGTAGGAACTTTTTCCTATATAGTTTCTTATTGCTTCTTTTATTCATTTCATCTTTGGGGTATCTGCAGATTGGTACCATGCTGATGCTCTTGAAGTAAAGGCGTCTAGAGTTCCTGAGGTGCTTGGTTTTAAGTGCTGCAAATGTCGTAGGATAAAATCACCCGAGTGTCCATATGATGATAAAGTCAAGAACAGGGTGAAGCAGCAGCAGCCATCAAATTTGAAGCAGGATACTACTATACTTTTGGACTCTGATTCTGGAGATATGTCCGAATCAAAAGGATGGGAGCCCAGTACACCAATGATTTCCTCAGAAGAGTTGTCGACCCATGAAGTTGACCCCCTCCTTCAATCTGCCTCGCGAGTTGAACACTTAAAAGATGAAAATCTGGAATCTGGATTCGACTGGGCCACTGCTTCTGGGCCACAGAAACTGCCTGTGAGGAGGCACTTGAAGCGGGATTCGACGGCCTCATTTAGTCTTGCTGGTAATGATTTTTCTCATTTGGATCCATCCACAAGCCTCCCAACGGATATCCCATTGAGCATGGATAATGGACAGACTCCTACGACGGCATGGAAGTCAATGCATGAAAATGAGCAGGTCTCTGAGTTGGGAGGGTTCAGCTATGAGGATATGGAATTTGAACCTCAGACTTACTTCACTTACACGGAACTATTGGGTCCCGATGGTATTGGGCAGTTGGGTGCGGAGGATGCGCCTGGGGAGTGGGATAACTTGGATGCGGCAATATCTCAGGACGGGGGGTTTGCATTCAATGATGAATTGGAACATGCAATCTCTTTGGACACTTCCGTGGATGTTCAGTGTCAAGTTTGTCTGGGCTCGGAGCCTCTACCAAATCTTTCTTGCGAGGTATGCGGGCTATGTATTCATAACCAGTGTTCTCCTTGGGATGAGTCAGAGATCGAGCTTGGGGGATGGAGATGTGGCAATTGCCGCGAGTGGCGGTGAGAACTGGTTTTGAGGTCTGAGATGTCTTTGGGTTTTGGTTCGATGTCTTTTTTCTCATGGTGGAAGGCGAAGAAAAGAGATGCCTCAGTGGTGAAGATACACTGGGAAGGCCAAGCCAATATTCTTGATACTTTGTTCGCTTGAAATTGCGATATTTACAGCAATCGGGGGTGATTCTCTGTTGGGGGGGGGGGGGGGGGGGGGGGGGGCACTTCCGCAAGCGGAGAATTGGCATGGCCCTCGCAACAGTTGTAAGTTAGATCGTTCAGATTGTTGGTCATGGGTATGGCCATATAGTAGTCTGCGATTTGCTGTTGTCTTAGGCGTAGTAGGATCCAACAGGTAAAGAAAGCATTGGGGTTTTGGGTATATGCAATTTTTTCGGATCCTCGAAGATAAGCACCTGTTTCCTTTTTTATCAATCAGGGTGCTTATCCCATTGAAGCGCTTGTACAAAAAATTCGGCTTTCATAGACTTATTATTATTGGGATCAGGAATTAAAGTTTTCATTGTACATGCAAATCAGTTTACTGTTCTTTTTTTCTTTTTCCCCGGGGTATTGGATGGAAATGGAACAAAGAAGAACCAGTTAAGTTATGGTGCTGTACTTGCTGTCGCCGACGCAGCAAAGCGTTTATCGGCCACCTCGAATAATAGGCTGCATAGGTAGACCCATGCTGCAGTAGGATCGGTTGAGCCCAAGCGCCGTGCACAACGTTGGTCAGTTCTGCTGACACACAGGACGGGGACATGCTGCAAATTATGGGCTTGATTTCATGGGTCCAAGTTTTGAAGAGGCCAACCGGGCCTGAAGGTATTTTGGACCAATTCATGGATTGTAGGCTTGTGTACTTACACATACGATGGGACGACGATAAAGATAGGAGGGAGGGCCCAGCCTGAACCCGGGCCTAGATTTAAGTCAATTCTAATACGCATTACTTTCTTCATGGTCAAATCTATAACCTGGTAACATCCCAGAAGATCACCAATCAGAGAAATACAAATGCGGAAGATGAAAATCCAACTCTCTCAGTTTCCCTTCTCTCCATTACAGACAAAAATCTATTTATTGGAAACATAAATATCGAATCGCCATAACAAATGCTAAAAGACCTTGTTACAAACCGGTTTCTACTCCAACATGGACACACACATATATATGTATATTTATATATCTTACACGTGCTGTGCTGCGAATCTTCTAAAAAGGAACCCGTATGGTGAAAATCATCATACTAAAACAGAGAAAAGCGAAAGAATATGCAGCAGCCCCAATACTCTCTAACGCACAAAACTGCGCACAAAGAATCTCAAAATGCCGACTAACCCCCGTGAAACTAAAATTCAACGTGAAAAACCCCCAATTACAAATCTTACCTCACCCTGCAATCCGCCAGCCCTTGCATCATCAATATGTGTTTCTATTTGCCCTCTTGGAGGGAAAGGATGGGCGGATTGGCCATGTATCCAGCTCATATAAGGCAGTTTACTTGTATACAAACAAATCCTCTAAGTTGGATGACTTCCAGTTTTATCACAGCAATCCCGCCAGGAGAGCAGCAGGATCATCCGGTGGTATCGCTGGGCCCTTTGGTGGAGCCGGAGCTGGTGCTGCTGGTCCACGAGAAGCTCCTGGAATGTTTACCAACTGTTCCTTGATGAATTCCTTCAACCTGTATAGTAAGCATCCAATTACAGGATCTCCCGAGGTAAATAACAAAAAAAAACAGAGAGAGATAGAGAGAGAAAAGATGGAGAGGTACGCTCTGTTGTTAATGTTCATGACTACACATGTCCCATTGTAAAAAAAAATGACACTTACTCGAATGTTAAGGTGGGATCCCCTGAAGCAACTGTCATACGCAACTGCGTTCTGTCCGCTGGATCAGTCTCAACTCTTACCTGGAAAACGTTAAGACAATACAGGGATTAAGCAGTCAATTCAATACAGAAGCTCTGTTTTCACATTTCTACTATATTGACGGAGTTACATGTCTCATTTTAGCG
Organism: Punica granatum; assembly: GCF_007655135.1. Classification (NCBI taxonomy): domain Eukaryota; kingdom Viridiplantae; phylum Streptophyta; class Magnoliopsida; order Myrtales; family Lythraceae; genus Punica; species Punica granatum. The sequence continues at coordinate 26,491,146 of NC_045132.1, forward strand.
GGATCTGAAAAGCTCATGAATCAGGCCACATGAAAATCAACTTTTAAAAGTTTCAGTTATCATCCAGCAATTACTGGATAGGAGAAGCAAACTGGGAGTCGATTATACTCATTTCAAAGAACCAAAGTCTTTCGTCAGACATTAACAAGATCTGCCAAGTCTAGTAAAGAGGGGGGACTCAGAAGCGAGAGGTAAAGAAAATGGAGATAGCAATTACCAAGCACAGCATTGCCCGTGTGCTCTCTGAATAGAAGGTTGTGCTTGCGACCAGATTATTAGGATTTGGGTCCTGGAATAGACTATACAGGTCAGAGCTCATGCATCATCGTTTTAGCTGAAAAGAGGCTCAAATTGAAAAGATGGAACTTACTAGGCCTGGTAAAACCATCACTCTGAAACTGTTAAATAAGTTTGCCATTTCCATCAGAGGGAGAGGTCTTACACCTCTAACCTGCAAGATAGTGGAGATATATGAGAAGATTGATGACGCTCAAAGCAGCTCAATCTTATGTTAATAGATACCAATTAACACACTCCTTTTAGGCACTCATCACAAGAGAAACAGTGGCTCCTACCACTTCTTGAAGCTTAAGTGGTGGTCCGGATAATGATCTCCACTGAGGAAAGAATTCCTCAGCAGTCAATTGTATAGGCTGAAGCAACTTATTCATCACAGCAGGAAGGCGAAGCTTGTTATTGACCTGTAAACAGGAAAACAAGTAACTTATTGCCATTTATTTTCTGCCAAAGAGTAAGCACAAAAGGCCAAAAAAAGAACTCCATTTTAATATTACCACACTGGTACCGAATGTGTAGGAAAAATCAAGCACTGCTATATCCCTACTTGGTCGGAGATTAGTGACCTCGAGTGGACATTGCACCTTAACCAAAAAAAAAAAACTGTCATCAGAAAAGGACATATAAATTAGCTACAAGGGGAAAAAGAAAATGAAGCTTTTACCTGTGCCCGTGGAGGTATAGTGTCAGGTACTAATGCCAGTTCCATCTTTAAATGTGAAGGAGATAATATGAGAGCGTGAACTGACACTAGTGGAGACGTATTCTTGTTACCCAGGAAAAGAACAAGACGTCCTTGATGCGCACGCCACTCAGCTTTAACACCAATCTGGGATTATTGAGAGAAGATACTGTCAGGGCTTATGGAATTTCTGAGATAATAATACCAGGAGAAGGAGATGCTGAAACTGAAAGATCTACCTGAATGTGAGGATCCTCGTATAAGACACCACTATCCTTCAAGCATAGAGCATGGAATCTTTCTGCAATGTTTCCAATAGGCTGCAAAGGTAGATGAAAAAAGAGGCCCATCAAAAAGGTAAATGAAGCCTAGTCTCTACTAAACTGCAACCTGAAATGGTAGGCGGGAAGTACAATCTGTTGGAAGAACCATAAAGATCAACAAAATTTTAATATAAAGAAGTGTGATGAGCATGACGCAGACATGAACTGAAGGGTACAGTATGCATTGACAAAATAATGCTGAAGAGTTAAAAAGGAAAAATAAAATGACGATGAAGAATGGGAATTAACGATCACATTTCTTATCTCGAGAATACTCGAATTCCAAAATGAGTCGATATCTATCCATACATCATACATACAAATACATGTGTATTCTAGAGAAACATAAAACAAAGCAGAGAAAGGTATAAAGTGGCCATGAACAGAACATGCAGAATACTTAAGCAAAAACAATCTTCACTTTCATATATCCAAAAAAACATGAATATTAATACCTGCACGGAATTTGTCTGCTCCTCAAGAGGAACAATGGCTGCAGCATCTGCAGCACTTGGGACACCTTCTACTCCAGATACCGCAGTCTGCTCTGAGTGTACAGCACCAGGAGGGCCCTCAATAGCAAGTGGACCCAACAGATCCCCGAGGAGATCAGCTGAAGGAGGCTGAGAGTCTGTTTTGCTCAGAGTCCCATTAGTCTGGTTTACTCCTTGATCCACCACATTGTAATCCTGCCATTATTGACAGACATGTCAAGTCCAAAATATACCTTTAAAATTTGGGCAAAACTAATGCTGAAAAACAGCACATAAGTCCAGCTTAAGCAGGGATCTTGGACTTACCGAGTTACCACTCATGCTAGGCACCTTCACGAGACTCAATGAGCCTACTGGGGGAGGTGTCCCATTGGGGGGGCGCTGATCTGTCACTACTAATGCATTTGATGGTTGCTGTTGGGCACGCAATTTGATAGCGCTTTGTTCTGCAGTATCCGTTTCAATATCTTCGGCTTTCTTGATTAATGCAGACTGCAAATGAAAAACAACAATTGAAATTGGAAAATCCCTCCGATCAACTTCATTTCTTTCGCTGGACTGATTGAGATTATGAGCTATACATTTATTTAATAATTAAAAAAGGCCATAGAATGAGCTAAACCCTGGTAAATTCTAACCTGTCGTTCAGGGAATTTCGGCATTTCAGCCAATATATCAGCCAGAGCGGGGCCTTTCCTACTTAATGCAAAATATTCAACAGCCCTTTGCTGTATCTCAGCATCAATGCAGCTCTCATATCTACAATATTAGAATCAGGTTTAAGAAAATCCACATAGCACATCATCAATGAGTAAAATATAGAAATGTGAATAAGGTGCAGAAATTTACTTCTGGAAAATTGCCCAAATCTGATTCTGTAGTTCCAGATCTGGCGGTTGGGTGTGCATCAGGATTTTAGCATATGTAGAAAGAAGAATAGGAATGGTAGACGTCCTGCAAAAAGCCTCAGGTTCTAAGAGAATATTAAAAGATCCGGAAAAGATTTGAAAAGCATATGCCTAGTACTCTTACGATACTGTGGGGAGCTTCTCGTGGATAATACTAAATATGTCCTTAGGGCTGCAACCAGGCCGTCTTGCCAAAAGGTGGCTGTACTCTCCAAGTAGATAAGCACTCACCTGTCATATGCCAACACAGGACTAAGATGAAAACTCTTCCCCATACTTCACTTTATACATCATACCAGGAAAGAATCATCAAGTATATAACAAAACCAATTTTGTGAACGGCCCACTGGGTTAACAGATGTCACTAGCATCAATTTATTAAGGTGTCAGGGACTAACAGAAAAACCTGCTACCAGTGACACAGGATGAGGAATCTGAGATATCATGGACCAAGATATGAATGATGAATCATAGCCGAAGGTCATACCTTCACCATGGTCTCATGTATGGCAGGCTTGTCAAGATACTCTCTTGCTTTCACAGCAGCATAAGGCTGGTTAAACAAAAAGTCTGGTCAAAAGAATATTCTTGTAAAAGACAAGGAAAAACAGGCAATTTTTAAGTTCTCACCTGTAGATCTTCATTATTAGTGACAAACTGAACAACACGAAACCATATGTCATCACTAACAAAATCTCCCGCCTTGTCAATCAACTGAAGAATCACATCAACATACCTGTAAATTTTCAAGAATATATAAGATCACAAAAGGGAGAAGAGGTGCTACTAGAAAGCAATAAATTAATTCAAGCCAAGCAATTCAGGCAGCAAATAATTTGAATAATAGGAGGAAGAAAATGCCCCAAAAGAATCATTCAAATATAAGGTTTTAAAGAAAGGTCATTTACAAATTCCAATCCAATTAACTATCCTCACATACTTTTTAAACTTTTAGCTCATATTTTTATTCTTAAAAGTGTGTGGCACACTTACCATGACAAATCAGGGGCAAATTTCTCAGCAAGGATAGCAGCTTTCAGTGACAATTCCTCACGCATAGTGAAGTCTGAAGTGCTGAGATACTGAACAACAGGTGAGAAATTAGTTGTCTCCGAATCCACTTCTAAGTAGAAGAGCTCACTAAACATTTCTTTCAAATGAAAAGAACTCAAATTTTGTACCTGCAATAACTCTTCAACTATGTCTTTTGCATTAGAAACATCACACATGCCATATAGAAGATCAAGGGCCCGTCGACGAATGCTGGGGGATATCCAGGTGTTAGAGAGAACCGATGGAAAAGTTCTCATCAGTTAATATCAAACTACAACCAACTTTCTTTGCCCGCACACCCCATCCCATCTCATAATAAGCCAATATTTCGGTCCATATGCAAAATAAGAATTTAGAACAAAAGATTCAGGTTGAACACGTAAGCAATAATTACTAAATCATTCCATTAATCACACAATAGGTACCTCACTTAATGTATATTCCGACAGCAGCTACCCTATCTGAATTAGTGAGCAAATAATGCTGCAGCACAGAGTATGAAAAAACCAACCTAATGTCTGGATCCTTCAATGATGTTATGATCTGAGCTTGGTGTCTCTTTATGATGTCTTGCACATCTGTTACCATCAACATTCGTGTCATATTCTCCTGCAGAAAGTCAATGTTGTGCAGTATCATAATCAGAATAATGGACATACTCAGATCAATCAATGACGGTTCATGCATATTTTTCTAACATCAAAAATGAAAAGAGAAACAGGAGACCTTGTAGGCTTTCAACTTACCAAGCCGAGATATCTAATGTTTGGTTCACGAACAGCAATGAATTTTCCAAGAAGGGCAACACACTGAGACATCATCTCCTTTTCAGCATCAAGGTGCATAACCTGACAGGGAACGATTCAAAGATGTTAAACAAGTTTCAATGAGCAACCTACTTATTCTAACAGGTAGCAGAGAGACTTATCAGTAACTATAGAAAACTACCTTACACCTAACACATTTATTCTACTCATATAAACAAATGGTATTTTCCTGTGAAACAAAGCCGGTTTATGACCAGCAATGGAACCAATAACATATTAACGTGAAATTTAAGTTGTTCAGAAACTTACCAAAGAAAGTGCTTCAAAGAGAACAGCATGTGATGCATTGTTCTTGTTAACATTTTTGACAACGTCGGTTCCCATCAGTATTCTTTGCAACACCTAATCACCAATTTGAGTTTCGTTAAATACATATGAAAAGCATGAAATAAAGTAAATTGCTGCGGAAGAATCAAACCTCAAATAATGATCTTCTGGTATTAGGATCTTCAATCACCGGGAAGTACTGGAGAGCTCTCATGGTCTTAACCTGAAAGTGCAAACGTATATAATCATTATGGAATTATCCATCATAAACTAACTAAACAGAGAAAAACTGCTACACAGACCTGTAGCCAGGGGGATGGAATGCCATAATAGGTATACTCTTGGGGAACGTCCTGGTTTCGAGCGAGGCGCTCCAATATCTTAACACACTTTGGAAGACAACTCCAATATGTCTCATGGTGATTTGATACTAGAGCAACAAGAAGACTCATTGAAGAAGTTAAAACGCCAAGATCGCGTTCGTCTAAGAGCTGTGCCATCCGATCCGCCCTTAAATAACATAAACAGAAAGTTCGTCAAATGAAGCACATGTTCTGTAGAAGCAGACAGAACCCATTTTCACACAGCGAGCCTTTCACAGAGGAATTTGGACTTACCAGCCATCTACATTTACAACATCAGGGTTTTTCCTATACAAGCGCAAAAGACATAATGCTGCTTTTTTCCTCACAAGTGGTCTGCAACTACTAGAAATCTGAAAATAAAAATTTAGTTAGACAAAAAAAATAAAAATACAGGACTAGAATATGTGGATTGATACAGGAAATGTCACTCACAAGTAACTTTTGAACATCCGGGGCAAGAGATTCCGCAAACTCTCTTCCGCCAATATTTCCTACCTACAAAAAGAAAACAAACTATAAGAAAATATTATAGATTACTAGATATCCCAAGTGGAGATGATGGCATTTTTGGTAAACTATGGTTTCACATGAGAATCAACTGAAAAGTCAAGAAGCATTTCCGAAACTATACCATAGTCAATGCCAAGCATTGGAAGGTTTCATTGCGACCAATGATGTCATTTCGGACAGTATTAATAGCCAATCTGAGAAAGTCGTGGTTCTCATTGAGCAGGCATGCTGTCACGATATACCCAACCTGCATCCACATAAAGAACAACTTATCAAGTCCAAGAACAGATCAACCTTCTCTCTTTTCTTTTTTCCATTTTTTTTTCTTTTTTAAGCAATTGAAGAATTAAAACCAAGAGTAGGATCTTGCCTGCTTTTCAGGATACTTTGGGGCGGATATCAACGAAACAGCTTCCATGTGACCAAAATCAACGTCATAACCAAGCATGTATATGTAGAGCATCTTCCAGACATATTTTTTCTTCTCATAAGGCGTCAATCCCTGTTGAAACGTATCAGGGTAGACATACTAAGATGCATCATGAGACTTCTCAGGAAACAACTCTAGTGAATTAATACACGAGAAGCTCCAAGGAACAGTCTTAGAGCAGATCACAAACCCAAGATGTTTTTGGATCAGTAATTATCAATTGTTGCCAGAACTGGTATCTCTTGCTTAGAAATTTTATATTACTGAAAGCACCAGTAGGAAGTTAGCCAGATTTATATAAGCAATAAGACCCATTTTTCCTCAAAACACTTACTTCCTCATGACCATATAGCATGTACCTTGTCCATCTCCGCACATGAGATCAAGGTCTTCATTTATATATAAAGATCAGGATGGCAGTATGAGTTGTTTTCCTAAACAGGTACACTTTTCCAAATTTTAGTCAGATAGAGTAACATAAATTGTACGGTGTAATCTCCTGGATACTACAAATGCACACACTTCTGCTCTACAGCATAGGGACCAATATGCTACTCTGACCAGAAGGAGCTCTCTGGGTCTCATTTAAAAAATTTACATTAAGCAAGAAGATACTAGATGTAGCCTAGCACAACTTAATTCTTTCACCTAATTCTTTTAGAGCAAACCCTTATCTTAGGGGAAAAAAACAGCCAACCAAGCAAAAAATGAGCCACAAATCTTAAAAAGCATCTGTATCCAAGCACTGCTGCCACTGTACAAAACTGCTCCTAACAGTAATATCAATCCAAAGTAATGGTACTTGTATCTTAGAAGAAGAATCAAAGTTTCCAAACTAATCTCCAGCTGAAGTCAGCAGCCCACTACATGATCCTTAACTGAATAATAGAAAGGTGAACCCATGAGTACACCGTAGCATAGCAATATAGCAACAGCTGGCATACTGAAAATCCAATCTGTCGCATAAACCACAATATTTCATCATCAATTTTCCCCCTTTGCACAGTTTTCCAGAGTTCATTGCTTCATTAGGTACACCTTGACATGGGAAATATGGAATGCCGATGGCATTGCATTCCATCAGCTCATCAAACACACAAAAATAGCAATGCCTGTGATAGTAATATGCTTGTGGCTGCCTCACGGCCCGGGCTCTTCACAACAATCACTTAACTCTCTACATCAAATTAGTTGTACCACAAAATACTAGCTCAGAGATTTCAGACCAAAATTGACCTAAGTACTCCAAACAAGTATCCAAATCACAACATTGTGCACCACTTAAGAAAATGAAGAAATAGAACTCTCCTAAGGTTGCGGAGGCCAACTGGAGATTCGATGCAGTTGCTGGGTTACTTGGAGAAGAATGAGTTTAATGTTTACAATGGTAATAGTTTCAAACGCGAGAAACAGAAACATATTAGATACTATCACCAAAAGCAATTTCATTAAACAACATAGAGCTGCTATAGAAGTGGAACCAGCGAATTGTTCTTCGCGTCATAGAAGCATTGAAGAATTGCCCAATGAGACGCCAGAATTTAACACATTCAATCGCATTGTCCGCAGCACTACCTAGGAAAAAAAATTGTCCACTGTCCACGGAAGGAGAGGGAGTGAGAGAGGGAGAAGCGCAGAACCCTAACCTTCTCGTTCTTGAAGCGAGTACGGATGTTGCCGAGCTCCTTGTCGACGCGGAGGCGTTCCTGCTCCTTGTTCTGGCAATTGCGAATGTCGCTGATGAACACGGAGAGGCCTCTCATTCCCGATAGCGCCATGTCCTCTCAGATCGAAAACTCGATCATAAAAACGAGCAGACAGCGGAACAGAAACTCAGTCAGCTGAATCACAACCCTTTCTTCCCCCGCCTCCTCGTCCCCCGGTCCACCTCTTCCACCTCCTCCTGCGGTTGCTGGACTGCGAATCGCAGATCTCTGAATGAGCGAGGGAGCAGAAGATCCGCCGAATTGCGACTTGGAAGGAGAGATCAGCTCGAAGAAGCAGAGAAGAAATTCGGTAATGGCTGATCTACAGAGAGAGAGAGAGAGAGAGAGAGAGAGAGAGAGAGGAATGGAGCTCAAAACAAATGCGTTGTGTTCTTTTCTAGAGAGAGAAATGGAGGGGGCAGAGTTGGACTGAGCAGAAAATGAAATTGGGAAGGCCGACGGGTCCAACCGCGCCGAAGACGACTTTCATTTTCCTTATTCACCCCCCCCCCCCCCCCCCCCCCTCTCTCTTTTTTTTTCTTTTTTTAATTACTTATTTATATTTATTATCAATCAACAGTTATAATTATCAAAATTTTAGGAAAAAAATTTAATTATCATTCTGCTATGTCGCGATGTGCAACTTATTCTCATTCTCGTATCTACTTACGGTGATACGATATGTTTTTGGTGAGTTTCAACTTTCAACTCCTATTTTATTATTCTTCGTGGTTATCGAAAGTAAAAATTAAGATTACTTAGAACATGTTTGGATTCAAGAATAAAAAAATTTAATTTTAACATTAACTTTAACTCAACACACTACACAATAAAAACACACATTTCTCAAGTCAAAAATTTTAACTTTAACTTTAACTCAACACACTACACAACAAAAACACACGTTTCTCAAGTCAAATTTATAATCACATCTCATTTGTCTTTTTACACAATCAAAATCAAAATCAAAATCAAAATCACTTTAACTCTGAATCCAAACGCACCCTCAATATTTCGATACGTAAGATTACTTTAATTGTGTTTGATAATGAATTTAAGTTTGATTTAATTTGATTTAGTTTTATTCAAAAAGTAAATACAAAAGTTGTTTGGAAAAGTATGTGAAAAAATTTAAAGAAGAAAATAAAAGGGTAATGATTGTGTCGACGAATTTAGAAAAAAAAATGTTGAATAGTTAAAAGAATTTAATATTAAAAAATTAATTATAATAATATATAAAAAAAGTATGAGAGAGAATTCGAAAAAAAATGAAAAATAAAGTAATATTAGGTTAAGTTCAATTTAATTTTGTAAATAAACGTACGATAACTCTGTTGTCAGCCCTGTACTAATTATAATTTTTTAATTAATTTAATAATTAGTTAAATGCCAATTGGGTTGGGTTATAATTCTTTGAGGGGCAGAATTATGTCAGAAAGGTATTTATCACATTCATCATTGCACAGATCGGATCGTGTCTTTTTCTCTTTTTCTTACCTTTTTTTCCCTTTCATTTTCCTTTAATTTCTGGTCATTGCCGACTCTGCAACGACATCGATGTGCAGGAAAAACGCCACCGAGAACCGAACTTGAACCGGGAATTTGGAACATGATCCTATGAAATGCAGTCCTACTCCGGACATGGAAATCCCCTGTCAATGTACTCAAAGCAGACGCGAAGATTGAAGAGCCGAACAATGAAATCCACTTTAACAGGTTTCTCTATTGCTGTCAAGAACTTACAGTTCAAGAGCATCGACATCTTCGCCAAGTGAACTGTACAGGTGTAAACCCGATAGTAAGATGTACAGACGCACACAAGAAAAATCGAGTGTACTATGTATTGCAATCGCCATTTCTATGTAGACTTTCGAGATCAGTAGAAATCTAAATGAAGCAGATCAGCGGAAAAACCTGACTCGAGCCAGTAAGAGAAGAAGCCGCCGTCAGCCTTGATTGTGGCTCCTGCCCTTACTGCCTTCTTTCCAACACGACAACACCATAAAAAATGAAAGGCTTGCATTGGCTATGAAAACAGTGAGAAGCTCTTCCTGTGTCTTGAATGATGAGAAGGACGGCCTCGCTCATCTGAAATCCTCGGAGCGCTGGACCCACCAGCCCCGGGTTTTTCTGCTTGATGAGCATCTGATGGTCCGGGGAGAAGCTTGCACCCAATTTTTTGAACCAAATGAGGTGAACTGAGGGAACTATGAGACTTTGTAACCCGCTTCATCTCTTGCTTTATCCTACTGAATTCTTCCTCAAGCTCTCCCACCCGGGACCTCATTTTCTCCATATCAACCTTCAGGACTTGGTTCTCCCGAACCACCGAGACCCACCCGTCTCTCTGGACTATTTGACCTGCCATGTCACTTGGGACAATGGCACCTGCCTGAGTCCCACTTTCAGTGTCTAGGATATGGAGACAGCCTGCTAAGGCTGTTCTCAACTGCATCTGCTCGAAGAAGAGGACCTGAAGGACGACCCTGAGGGGTAATCGGTTATTTTGTGAAGCGTGCGCACAAGCATCGATTGAGAGCTTCTGATAGTCAATGATGTTGCAGAGTTCTTCCTTCTCTTTGTCAGAGAGCCAAGGGTGTGCCTGCAACAACACCATAGATTAATGTTCACAATTGCAAAGGCTCTTAACTCGATCATTCCATAACAAAGATTCATACCTTGAAATAGATATCGACAGCCCTATAAAGTCCGTCGTGCAAAGTTCTAGATGATTCAGGAAGAGCCTCGGCAAGATAACGGATCTTATGAGGCTTCAGATTCACATCAGAAGCGACCTCAGCTAAGTAAGCATCAATCAACTTTGCGACTTCCGTTAATGGCCCGGAAGAAGGAGACACTTCCATGTCACATGATGATGGAGAGAAAGATGTTGCGTTCGATTCCAAGGATACAAAATAATGGACGATTCGTTCGACAGTGTCAGTGTCATACAAGGTGTCAGAATCTGAGCTATAAGACGGAATGAGAAGACCCTCAAGGGTTGCCAGTTCCAACTGCATCCCCACTGCCCTCTCCAACGAGTCCTTGCACGCCCGATCAACATCCAGAATAGAAGCAACTCGGAGAAGTCCCAAGAGGAATCGACAATATGATTTCCCCTTCTTGTTAGGGAGAAGCCTCACAATGCTCTCCAATAGTACCCGCTGGTCTACTGTAAGTGGGACCAGGCTAAAACTGGTGACAGTTCGAGCTTTCCCGCTCGGCCCAGTGGGCCACCGTCCTAGACCAGGCAAGTACTTCCTGGCATAATACATGACCGCATTAGCGAGATTCTCTTCCCTAATACCTCTTGCTGCCATAGCCTTTATAAGCCTCTCAAACAGGGCCACATTGAGATACGAGATGTCCTCGACCCACCAGTCAGAGTCTGAGCTTCGTATCCTCGCTCCTGTGTTTATCCCGTTCCATAGTATGCTTCCACCTGGGCTCTGAAGCCTCCCATACATCATCATAGGCCATCCAAAGAGGCTTGGGTCCGTGCACACCATAATCGAGATCGCATCCAAACATTTGCCGACAATTTGGAGTTTCTCGGCTGTAGCAATTACGGGTTCAGCGCCTTGAAGAGCAAGTATACAGTCCTTCCAGTTTTTCAGAACATGTTTGTGAAAATAGCTCTCACACTCAGACAAAAGGTTTCCTTCTCCATACTCATCTGTCATTTTGAGGAAGTCTGCTGCACAATAGACTGGAACTATGTTTCTTGGAGTCAAATCAAACCTCATCACATAGCAGAACTTGACCACGATCAGGAAGGAGTCAGGCCCTCCAGGCAAACCTTCGAGGTTTACAGTGAAAGTCTTCTCTTGGGTGCTCTTAGATTCTTCATATTTGCGGGCTATCATCCCGCACTTTGATATGAGAGGAAACTGGAACACGAAAACCAACCACATTTGTCACAAAATTTGCTCAAATCTTCCATTGTCCAAAATTCAGCTCAAAGATTATATCATCACTCAGTAGTCAGTCAGAAAATGACCAGCACGCGCAAACTTAAGCAATCTACCGAGAAAGAACGGGACTCGGATTGGGTATACCTTGTGAAGATGGAAGTTCACTCCATCCACGATGACGGTGACATCACTCGGCAAAGCTGAATTGCAGTACCTGCATAACCCATGAAGGCTCTCGGCATCAAAACTCAAATGGATTTAAACAGAACTCCCAGGAAACCAATTTCTATCCTCCAAAACTCGAAAAACTCGAAACAAAATATTATGTAATTCGAAAAACCAAACAGGACAAACCGAACCTAAGGATTACTAGATTCTGAACTGTGCCTAGCAGCGGGAGTCCAAGTTCAAGCCTAGAGATGATTAACCCAGCGAATATGATGTTGAGACAATCAGACACCAATCGGGTTCGGCTATCGAAATCACACCATCCAAAATGAATACTTCCACATACGGAGTCGAAACACAGATTGCCAGAGAAAATCAACATTAACCGAAAATTTAGGTTCAACGGTACACGAAATGGGACCTCTCACCCCCAACCAAAAAAAAAAAAAAAACAAAAACAAAAACAGCACTCCAGTTGGTGCTCTCACAGCCGGGAAGCAAAGCATCGTAATTTTCAGAGAGAGTGAAAAAGAGTACCAGTCATCGCCTTCACGATGGAGCCCGGAGACCTTGCCGGCAGGAGGAGGCATAGCTGCCGACCTCCGGACAGGAGCTGAGCTGAAGACTTGTTATTCACTCCACCGTTCAATAGAGTAGGGCTGTGGGAGTTCAACAACCCCCCACCTCAACCGCAATTGTGATGGCAGAGTAAGGTAAGCCCAGAAATTATATCAAAGAACTCCTTTTCTTTTTCTGTTTTTTTTTTGGGGGAGATATTATTATAGTTTGTGCTTTCAAATGTGAGGGGGAAGAGTCCAAACAGCGTCAATTGTGGTCGGAGGGTGGGGCTTCCTTTACAGCTCACATCAGTCGACAGCACCAGCCCTCCCCCACAACACCGATCAGCGACACCACCACCACGGACCCTTTAATACTATAATCCGAAATCCACACACCCCCCACATCATCATCATCATCGCCATCACCGGTGGTGTCCTCTCCTCGTGTGCCGATCCATGCCTTTTGTCTTGCCAGAGCTCAATTAGAGCACGGATCACAATGCCGAACCCGGAGAAATCGGGAAAAAGAGGAGAAAAAGGGGAGTGGGAGCAGGGAGGGAAATGGCAGTAAATGGGAAGGCGACGAGGGACTTAATTATGCGCGGGGATAGGGTGTAATGATTACAGAGTGGGTGTGTTGAGTGTTATAAAAGCTACACGGAGCCGGTCAGAAGAGGTGGTCGGGAGACGGTGTAGGCTTTGAGCCGGCCGGAGACTAGACAGAGAGAGAGAGAGAGAGAGAGTCCTGTCACCTGTGCTTTTCAGTTGAAAGGGTGAAGGGGGGGTAATCGTGGGGTGCCTCCAACCGGGAGAGGACAGGAATTTCATTGAGAAGCCCGCGGTCGGAGGTTGAAAAAAAAAAAGGAAAAGATTAGGAAAAGCCAGTGTGGGTCCCAATGCCCATTATATGTGTTCTCAGTTGAATGTGTTGGTTACTTGCAGTGATGCCGGCCCGAGGCTTCCATTCCATGGGGTCATTGCATCGGCCAACTTATGATACGATTGTAATCTCAAACGTGAACAAGGATTCAAGCTGAACTGCAGAAACTACTCCAAATTTTTTCCTCCGATGGCTTGCAGATTAATTTCGACAGAGTCACGGGACATTGATGCACTGACAAGGGCAGTTCATTGGACACATCCGAATAAAACCTTCGGAGAACTTACATGCCCCTGTGCCAAATTCATATGCATATCCCTTGATAGGATATGCAAAAGAGGAGAGAATTGGGATTCCATCAAGAAAGTAGACAGATGAGGCCCTACACAGGATGGGAATCTTTCCTGTGCCGCAAAAGTTGAGAGGAAGAATCAAAAGAACTGAATAGGAAGCCAACGTATAACACTCAAGACTCCCTCACGGAACTAAAATTATCCATCACGAAGCAAGCCAGTCAAAGAGAGGACGCAGATCGAGTTCGATCATGAGCAGATCCAACTGAAACAATTTACATTTCCCCTTAATCTGAATGACAAACTCTACAGATCACAGAGGAAGACAGCTCGTACGTACCCATTGATGTAAATGAATGATTCATCCTTTAATGGATAAAAAGAAATATTACAAGTGAACGAAAGATAACAACGTTCTCTTGGCCAACTGATACAGTTGCTGCCCCTGTACTATATGCCCCACAGCCGAAAGCTCAGAAACAAGAGTTACAACAATATGATATGATTCCTCAGCGAGTCTTGTGCTACAACCCAAATGAAGATGCTCGAAGCTACAGACACTGTGGCAGCAGAAAGGCAAAAGAATGTAGTGCATCGCAGAATCAAATCCACCACTTAGATACTTCCAACTTCATCAGAAAAGGAATATGAGAGGACCGACAATTCAAATGGCTGGTCTATATCAACCCGACGAGTTTCTGCAAATCCAGCTCATTAGCTTGATGCGATAGGCTTTGATAGTGTCTGCTTGATAGCCTCAGCATATGTCCTGTGCTGATAGGTAAGGGTCGACTCCAGCAAGTCCCACAGAGATGTCTTGGGGTCCCAACCTGGTAGTAGAGATCATTCTTAACTTGTGATAACACTTTTTAAGAGATGAAACTCCAAATTCAAACAACACGAGATCAAGCATCAAGATGGCATACCTAGTTGCCTGTTGATAATGGTCATGTCAGGTATTCTCTTATCACTATCATCGTATCCCTCACCATAAAACTCTTTCGAGCTCACGTCAACTGTAGGCTCTTCTAAAGCTGCCTCTCCACTAACCTTTGCGTACACCTGTAGGATGAGAAACATAACCCTTGAATCCAGCAGCAAGGATTCAAAATTCATCTCAAGCGACTGAGATTGTCAAAATGAAACTCCTCACCTGAGTCATCATTTCAGCAAGCTGCCTGACTGTAACTTCATTGTTGGGATTGCCAACATTAAAAATATGACCATTTGCCCTGGCAGGGTTTTCCTGAAAAAGGAAATTCAAGTCCTCAGCAACAGCATTTGACAGCGGTTACCAAGTTTAGACAAGAACAAAAAAACTCACAATCATCAGCAGAACGGCTTCAATGGCATCCTTTATGTAAACAAAGGTCCGTTGAGATTGGCCACCATCAACAAGTTTGAGGGGCTGATGACGCAGGAGAGCCTAAAATAAAGAAAAGGATATAACATATTAGGTGAACAAAAAAGCGGAAGTGATGGAGAGGGAAAAAATAGCTCAGGGTTGACAGCAACAAATCACTTACGTTACTGAAGCATGCTAGTACACGAGGAACACCCTCATTTGGACCATCAATACCAGGTATAAAGTCCATCCTGGGTCCAATCCAGTTGAAAGGTCTCACGATTGTAAACTCAAGGCCATTCTCTGCCCCCTCGGCTGTGACCAGCAGGGGAAAAAAATATATATTAGAGGAACCCAGTTACGTACTTTGTCTGAATTAGCAAGATAGGGAAAACACTAACCATAAATGAGCCTCTCAATCAACTGCTTTGCACAAGCATAGGACCACCTCTGCTTTTCAATCGAGCCAAATATGCAGGGCGATTCATCTTCTTTAAGGACATAATATTTAGGATCCTGTTACAACGGAAAAGCAGAGTCATATACCTTACTACAGACAAATGAAAATTAAGGCAAGCCATTGGCAAGAAACTAGCATCATAATTGCAAGATAGTGAAGAGGAATGACTCGAAATCTTCAGTAATATTCCATTACACAAAGCCTCCTACCGCCTTTCTAATCAGATGCTTATAATAGCTCAAACTAGTTGAGCAGTTCAATTTTGGACCTCCCATCGCATTTGTACTATATACAGCCAAACAATTAAAGGGAAGTATACCCCAAGAAAGTCAAGCGTGTGAAAAACCAGATTATCTTCTCTGATTTAGAAACAACGTCCCCTATACTCGAAATCCTTCCTTGGCTAAATAATATCTTCAATTGATTCATATCGCCAAGTTCAAGAAGGTCAATCTGGAAGGGGGTTGGGGGGGAAGAGTGGCAGCCAGAAAAGTCACTCGTAATAATCCATGAAGCTTATTTCAATGGTATGGGATTCAATTCCAAGGAAGATTGAACAATTTCGTCGAGACACTCAGGAGGTGGAGCAATAATAACAGATTATACATCAACATGTAATAGATACTATCAACGTAGCCAGTAAGTCAAAGAAAGAGCCTGACCACCTCAATTTTCACTTCATAAAGAAGACAGGAGAAGATTGCAGGAACAATGTCAACAAGAACTGAAAAGAAAAATGAGAAAGATAATGACAGGATAGGAATTGAGACAGGAAAAAGCCTCACCTGGCGAAGAGGGTGATCCCTTGGGAGAAAGCTACCAATGGTTTTCCCATATACTTCACAAGTAGAGAAGTGAATGAGACGCTTGCCATTCTCCGAACAATACTTCACCTGAAAAGGACATCAACTTCAATCATTAGGCAAATAGGATTCCATCACTTTCAGCGCCAAATCTTTAACCAAATCTCGGGAAAACACAGACCACGGAGACAAAATTACGTACCACAGGCAGTGCATCGATGAAGTTACTGTAGATTGTGTCCAGAGGACGCGTATTATAATCCGCAGGCGTGCAGATCGCAGCAAGATTAATCGTCTGCGTGACAAAGAAGACCATGATTAAGCACAAAATCACATCTTACCACGTGAGGAACTCCACGAAAATGCAAGAATCAAAAGATATTTCCCACCAATTCACATCGTGAAACCTCGAAAATTCAAATGGCAACGCTAGTCCGCTCAAACAATCCAAGAGATGCGCCGCATTATCCAAACGGCTTCAGGAAAACAAGAGCGGCGGGAATCGCACAGAGAAGGCGAGGGAGCGGAGGGGAGGGAAGCTTACCAGATCCGACATCTTGATGAGGCCTTCGAGGCGGGAGTCGTGCTTGATGTTGAGGCGGTGGAACTGTATGCGACCTGCCCAAGGGCAAGGGAGCGTGCTCGGCTCGAGGAGGTGCTTGATCTTGTCGCTGTAGACGTCCAGGGCCAGCACCTTGTGCGGCGTCTCCGCCATCAGCTTCTCGCACAGGTGCGAGCCGATGAAGCCGCCGGCGCCGATCATGCATATCGTCAGCGGCCTGATGGGCCTCCCGTCCAGATCCACCCTCGCAATTCCAGCTCCACTCTCCATTTGAACCTCTCTTGCTCCCTCTTCTAATGGCGGTCTGATTCTTCTTCCTTCTGTCGTTGCAGAGAACAAAATGGGCAGAGATCGGGGTGCGGTGGGGAAGAAAGGAAGAGGGAAAGCAGTGAAGCGGGCGAGGGGGTATTTATTTACTGGGTAAAGAAAAGCCAGCGGAGCGAGGGAAGGAATCCTACGGGCCGTACATTTTCTGCCGGGTCTCCTCGACTTACTCTCGCGCGTAGGTAAAAAAATGAGTTATCCGCTTGCTTAATGCGCCACATGGACCCGTGATCTGTGCAGCTACCTCGCCACGTGGCCGATCTCTGTTTGGATGTGCCTATTTCATTCACGGTTGGAAATGGTAATGGTATGATTTTTTATTTTTTTAAGTGGAATAGTAATGGTTTGACTTCTTTTCACTCCCCTCTCATCGCCTTTTTTTTTTATCCCGATATGCGGATGCATAACAAGTTTGTATTAAATTTAATTTGAGTTGAATCGATACATTAGAGAGTAAAACTCTCCCGATCTATTTTTTCTTAATTTATTAGTTCATCAAAATAAATAGATGTAAATTTTTACCATGTAGAAGAAAAAATAAATAAAAATGATTTTTTAGTAATGTATAGGTCAACAGAAACTATGAGATGATAGAGTAACATGACACAAATATATTTATAGTATGTATTTAACGGTAAAAGTTTAGCGTCTGTTTGGTTTCAAGATGGTATTTTAAAATCACAATTCTAACTTAACTCTACCCACTACAAAACAAAATAATTCATACAAAGTCAAAGAGTGGGCCCTATTTATACCATTTTTTTCACAACAAAATAACATAACACATACAAAGTCAAAGGTGGGCCCCATTTATACCACTCAAAATCAAAATCAAAATCTGATTTTAAAATCCTACTATTAAACCAAACGCAACCTTAACGAAAACAAGTGGAACGGATATAAGCAATCGTATAAAATTAATGACATGATATTTTAATCCGACATAGTAATATATATTGGGATAATTTTCTATGTTGACCAAGACAAAGGCGTAGATTTACGATGAGAGTCTAAAAGTGCGTTTGGTTTGTAAGTAACATTTTAAAATTAGATTTTAATTTTAAAAAAGAGTTGTATAAATGGTTATGTATGCGGCTCACCATTTGATTTTGTACGAGTTATTTTGTTTTGTTGTGAAAAAAAAATTGTATAAATGGGACCCACCATTTAACTTTGTATGAGTTATTTTGTTTTATTTTTGATAAAATTAAATTAAAGTGTGATTTTAAAATCACATATATGCTCAAGCTGCTTGAAACTTGTGGTGAATTTTAGAGGAGTGAATAAATAATTTGGTCCCTCGTATTCGGATATAACATCAATCCAATTCGTAACTTTTTTTACATCAATTGAGTCCCTCAATTTTGAAATTTACATTAATTTAGTCATTAATATATCAATTAGGTCCTCAAATTTTCATGATTACATCAATATGGATCCAATCACATCATGCAGGTCCCTCAAGTTACAATGTTCAATTATTATGGTCCTTCTGCTACATCAATTTGATCTTATGCACCATCAATTTGATCCTTCAAATTATTTCCGTCCAATATTGTTGCTAACTTCGTTAAGACATGGAAAATACTACATCAAACAGATCCAGCGTTACATCAGATTGATCATTTAGCCTAATTTTGATCCTTTGGATATAAGACATTAATGACCAAATTGAAATAACTAATTGAAAAGTACCCCTCACTACATCATTTTTGGTTTACGTTACATCAAATTGGTCCATGTGGTAGTTAACTGCCGCCTAACGGCGTCAGTCATGAAAACTGTCATTGTCTTTGGATCCAATTGATGTGCCCAAGGAACCCCCATGATATAATCTCTTATATGGAGGACCATATTGATGTAACCATGAAAACTGAGGGATTAAATTGATGTAAAAAAAAGTCAAGAATTAAATTAATGTAACGTTCAAATCTCAGGGACCAATTTGCCTATTGACTCAAGCAGTGAGCTGTCTTTCTCCATGCATGTGTTGCCTGTGCCTTTCGTACTCCTCCCTAGTGTATATATATATATATATATATATATATGGGGTTATAAGCAGCTTAATGATTATTGATTATGAAATATGTTAGTAATAATAAAGGGCTTAGGATGGAACTTTGATCTCGAAACGTACATGCATACAAGTAAATTTTTCACCGAGCGACTGGATCTATCTCAAATTTGAAAACTTGAATAGATAAATTGTGGAATCCAATCTAGTGTGGATGATAAACTAGCCATGACTTCCATATACTCGGGTTTAAATTGGACAAATTGGCCAGGAATCCCATGCCGGGGCTTGGATTTAACACGAGGCGCACTCTTTGACTGTCTCAATACTGTACTTAGAATATCGTGAAAGCATAATTCGCTATGATATACTAGGTACAATTTTGAAAATTTAAACACATACATATCTATATACGTACAAATCTTTGTATGTTTATCAATTTGCGTTTTATTATGAAAACAAATATATATCTAACAGTATATATAAAAGAAAATAATGGAAACTTTTTACATGCCTTTGTCTCGGCGTAATTTAGTAAACCTTGCATAAGGTGTACAATGGTCCACTCTTATCAAAGTATAAACCATCTTTGAGAAAAGAACATTTCGTAATGGTACATATTAAGTAGAATATTTATAATTCACAAATCTATACATTGATTAAAAGGGAAAACCCAATTTCTCTGGAAGAGCCTACCGAAACATCCAAGTTAGAAGTAAGAGTCTCTGTGTTCGCAAATTTGGTTTTGTTTCCGGAGAGCGGGGTGAAGAATACGATTCCAGGCAATGTTTATTAGGTAAACAATGATTTCTGTAATTCTTCTATTTCATTGCACCGTCATTCCTTATTATTAATATGAATCAGAACCACCAATTCATAGTAAAAATGAGCCAATTCAGTCTTATGTGCCTGAGACCTGAGTTGGAATTCGGAGCTGTTGATTAACTTGAATTTGATTTCTCCTCCTCGCCTGCCACCGCCACCGCGTATCCAGCAAAGGCAATGACGATGGGAGACGCACAAAGAAATGTTCAGACAAGAGAAGTGGACAAAACATGCGGTAATACGTGGTCATGACGGTCAGGATGCACGCATCCGCGACCCGAGTCACATGTTAGAAATTGCCTTGTGGTTGTTGCGCTCCCATCATTGTGGGAAGCTTCGAAGAGTCGGAGGTTGTCGAGGCCAATTCGAGAAACCATGGCGATTGGCGAAGACAATTCGAGGAACCAGCCACGCGACGTGTCATCGTCTCCCTTATTCTGTCCCTCGTGACCAGCCGATTGCCAAAAGCCTGTCAAAGTTCAGACGCAGCAAGAGTTTGTTTCTCAATTTCCCACTCCTCTTCTTGACAAAGACAAACTCCACGGAACACATCAAAAAGACACACACAAACATCATTAAATCTCAGTTCCAACAACAACGACCAAAGCACCCAATGCACACAACACATAAATGACAATTGGGAAGTTTCTTCCACTACAGTGAGAGAGCAGAGCACAGAACAATGGTGAGTTGGTGACAGCTGATACAGTAATGCCCTGCATGCATGCAGAGAAAATGCCCAGACAAGACTAGTGTCATGGTATGGCTTCACTTCCACTCCCCAAACTCTCAGCACTTTTTACATCTATTTTCCACCGACGAACGTTTTCTCTTGCAGAGCCTTCCTTCTTGGCAAAGCTTCGATGGCCTCCTCATTGTCCTCAATCCTCAGGTTCAGGAAGCTGTGCTATGTGGGGCTATTTAAGTGCCCTTAACTGATTTGGGCTCAATCAGAGAAACCCAAAACACGGCTACTGAGGACCCATTGAGGAAGGAGGAGGAGGACGACGCTGTTATTGTTAGTAAGGGGGAGGGGCAGTCGAAGCAATGGAGGTGCGTTGATTCCTGTTGCTGGTCAGTCGGCTGCTTCTGCACTGCTTGGTGGTCCTCCTCTTCCTCTTCCTCTTCCACTGCCTGCCTCCTTCCCTGACCTTGCCCGGGTTTCAGGCGGCCAAGCTGCCGGGGGCTCGGCTCAAGAGAGAGGAGGGCTTGACAGCGCGCTCCACCTTGTCGTCCTGGTGCCCGGGATCGTCACCGGTGGGCTTGAGCTGTGAGAGGGCAAGCCATGCGCCGAAGGGCGGTTCTGGAAGTGGCTACGGGGCAGCAACTTCGCTGAGATCTTGAAAAGGTCGGGGATTCGTAATGCCAATTCTGGCATGACATTATTCATCGAGTTTCCCATACATTTTGAAGCTCGGTGATTACCAAAGTAAGACTTAATTCTACTCACAACAAAACAAAATAACTTATACAAAGTAGGTGAGTCACATTTATACCACTTTTTTCCACAATAAAACAAAATAATTTATATAAAGTCAAAAGGCGAGCCTCGTATATATCACTCTTTTTCAAAATTAAAATTTGATTTTAAAATCCTATTTTAAAATCAAACGCGGCATAATGTCTATGATTGTATTTAGGCCACTCTGCTTGCTGGAGCACCTGTCATTGGATAACGAGACGGGCCTCGACCCACCGGTATTCCGGTTTGAGCAGTTCCTGGCCTGATTGCAGCCGATTATTTCACACCATGGCATTTCGTGGGCTGTTTTAATTGAGAATCTGGCGAAGATTGGATATGAAGAAAAGAATCTTCATATGGCTGCATATGACCGGAGACTATCTTTCCAGAATACAGAGGTACTGTGCTCCTTGCAATCTTCAGCTTCATAGCAAGTTCCTGCTATATTGATATAGCTGTTAGCAGTTCTGTTATCTCCGGAAATTTGTTACAAGCCCACCCGTTTGGACACAGCGATAGGCTCGGCGTATTGCTCTTATAGTTGTGTCTTTTGTATGGAATAGGTGCGGGATCATGCTCTAAGTAGACAGAAAAGTCAGATTGAGCTAATGTATTTAACTAACGGCAAAAAGAAGGTCGCAGTGGTGCCTCATTTGATGGGAGTCTTCTCCACTTCCTAAAGCAGGTTGCAACACCTCCTCCGTTGGGCGGCCGCAAGGGGGCCAACTGGTGTGCGAAGCACATCAAGGCAGTCATGAACATTGCTCCTGCATTTCTCGGGGTCCCAAACACCGTAACTAACATAATCTCCATTGAGGGCAGAGATATTGCTGCCATCAGGTTAGCTTCTCAAGTTTATTCCTCCTATGGTGTTTGGCAGGCACATCTTGTTGTCAAATGTGTGCATGAGATGGATGTCCATTTGTGTTTTATGGTGGGGATTGTTTCGTTATTCGGGCCTCCTTCACTCTAATGCCAGATATTTTTCGACAAGTAAAGGTACTAATTTTATCACCAAAAGGGGAAAAATGGTATAACATTCGTGTTGGAAGATTCAAAGCTAGCATACTGTATTGAAAACTATTACTGACCATTTATTCTTTCTTTTAAATGTAATCCTAGAGCTATGGCTCACGGAGTCTTGGACTCGGAAATCCTCGGGCTTCAGATGCTGAAGCACTTTATGCGGGTCTGTAGAACATGGGATTCCGGTATCTCATTGATCCCAAAAGGAGGAGAGACCATTTTGGGTGACTTGGACTGGTCCCCTGAGGAAGGGTTTAGTTGTGGTTTGGAGAGGAGTAGAAGTCTCGAGTCCCCCGTTTTCGTCAAGAACGCAAACAACAGTGAAGGGAGGGAAAGTTTCATGATAAAAGAGAGTGCTAAGTATGGAAGAATGATCGCTTTTGGCAAATCAGTTTCATAATTTATGATCGCTTTTGGCAAATCAGCTTCATAATTTCCTTCTCGCGGCTCCTCGCACTCGATATCAAGGTATGAGCTCTCTTGATATTCGGTTTGGAAGTTTCTAAATCAAAAGAAATTATTGTATGGTCAGGGACTACTGATAGCTGCTGTTAGCTAGATCGATCCATGTTCTGACCGATGTTGCTTCTGTGGAAAATTTAGCAGGAACTTTCACATGGAGGCACCCTAACTAAAGTAAACTCGTCATGCCAAGAGGTTTGGACTGAGTACGATGAGATGAGCGGAGAAAGCATTAGATATGTTGCAGACAACAAAGCTTATACTTCTCGAGCTGTCATAGATCTCCTACGAGTGCTGGCCCCTGAGATGATGAAGCGAGGAGAGGCTCACTTCTCCCATGGGATAGCCGACAACCTCGACAACCCCAAATACAATCACTACAGATATTGTTCCAATCCTCTCGAAATGAAGTGCGCTCATTAATGCATTGTAAGCAACGGGAACCGTATTCTATCCTGATCAGTCCTGAAGCAGATTATTGTGTCTCAGGTTACCTAATGCCCCAGAAATGGAGTATATGCCTAGACGGGGTTGGAATTCCCACGGAGAGGTCCTACATCTACAAGACATCGCCCATTGATCGGTGCAAAAGCATCCCCTTTCCGCATCGACAGCTCGGCTGAAGGACACGAAAGGGAGGAGTCTACTTCGTGGATGGGGACGAGAGCGTGCCGTTAATCAGTGCCAGGTTCATGTGTGGAGGAGGTGGAGGAGGAAGACGCGGTTCAATCCCTCAGGCATGCTGACGTACGTGAGAGAGTACAGGCACAGGTCACCTGCTAGCCTGCTTGAGGGAAGGGGATGGGAGAGCGGAGCTCACGTGGATATCATGGGAAATGTTGCCATGATTGAGGATGTATTGCGGGTCGCTGCCGGGGCCAGTGGGACGGAGATCGGAGGGGATATATTTACTCGGATATAATGAGGATGTCTGAACGTATATATCTTTGGCTGTAGCAACTCCGGAGATGGACAATGGACACCAGACACCAACAACACTAGCATCTGAGGCTCACAGGAAACAGTTGACAGGTTTCTTTCCCTACTCACATAGAGAGCTTAGGATTCAAGAATAAGGTAAGTTTGGCTTCTGGGATTCCTAGGATGTTCCATTAGCGCTACTTATCTGTGTACTGAGAAAAGAAGAAATCAGATAGCAACAATCATCTGGGGGCTTTCCGTTCCGTTTCGGCATTTCGTTGTTCTGCCATTAATTAATCTTCTTGTCCATAAGAAAGTTATTGGATCCACGAATGCTATAAATCACAAGGTTGTCACATTGCTGCCATGAAGTACTCTTCTTATCCATAAAAAGAGTGCTATAAGTCACGAGGTTGTCACAAACTCATAGCAATGTTCAGTTGCATTTTAGACGGCAGCAAGGTTTTGCCTCAACCTAGTTTATTTGCGTTGCAAGACTACAAGCTGGATCGTCTATTTGCATTGCATGTGCAGTAGACATACTGATCGCTGCCTCCACAGTCGGACTATTGGTGTTCGCGTTTCTGCCCCTATTAGGCACAGCAATGAGCGCAACAGTGTTCCTTGTTTTAAGTTGCATGGACCATCGGTTCAATGGGTACTTGAATCGCAACCTTGAGAGCGCCGACTCATGGTCGAGGACAACTCCTCCTCCACCCTCCACCACCTAACGGGGCAGGACTGCGTGCAGCATATGCCTGGATGATGACAAGGACGTCGTAGAGTATGGACGTCACCACTGGGGGCTCCCAGGTTGCAGGCACACTTTCCACTATAACTGCATACGGAGCTGGCTGATAAGGCAGGACTGGTGCTGCCCGCTATGTTACCGGCACATCCGTGATGGGGGTCCTGCATCTACAACGGCGATGTCGAAGCCCGGAATCTCCGATTGGTAGACATCCTGTTGGTACAGATTATTTTGTTTCCCTTTCTAGGTGATTAATATCGAAATCGTCTGACTATTGTTGGAATGAATATTGGAGTGCAAAGATGTGTTTTGCATTTCGACTTGGATAATCTATGAGAACATACTTCTGACTGCTTTATTATTCATATAGTCGTACTAGAGGTCCATCATGTTACACATGGGTAAGTTAGAAGTTTCTGTTTTGTTCGGGATTTAGAATGAGATGTGCTTCTTCGCATCCAATTACATTAAATCGCGCGCTAAGAATGGATTTATTTATTTTTGTAGCGGGCAGTTAAAAAAGTTATTTATGACGAAAGAGAATTTTAACGGCCTCACAATCCTCGGATTCAAATTAATGGAAGAAACGTGGATCATCATCTGCATCATTCAAATTACGGGATCCTATCCATGTGCAGTACAGTAAAGTAATGTGTAATAATAAAGGAAAGAAGGAACATACCTCGGACAACTAGCTTAGCTCAAGCCCGGAACGCAGATTGGCGATGCCGTTTTGGTTGAAATGTCTCTTTTACTTAAAAGAGGTTCTCCTCCAGCGAGCGAGCGGGAAGGAGGGTCCGACTCCGACTGACTAGAAAGAGAATGGACTACAGCTTGGCAGCGCTGAAGATGCTGAGCTTCCAGTTGACGGCGGCGAAGCAGACTCCTTCTCAGAACGCCCTCACCCTCGGCGGCATCCTCTTCCAGCGGGCCTGGTTACAGGTTTTTAAAGTTTACGTTGCTCGATTCGCTCTTCCACTTCCACTTCCCCGCTTCATTACTGCTCTCATCCAAACCTCGTCTGATTTCGTCCAGGGCGTCTTGGTCTCCGTGATCGATGAGAACCGGCTGATCCTTGATGATGGCACCGGAACTATCGAGCTCTCACTCTCCGGCGAGTTCCGCCTTCGCGGGTGGCGTGCTGGTAAGCTTAGATTCAGATTCTCTCATTCACTGGTGCATTTTAGGATTTCCTCTCTCTCTCTCTCTCTCTCTCTCTAAAGTTCCTTCCATTTGATGAATGTGTGTAGGTATGTATGTGATGGTTGTTGGAGGCTATATTATCCGAGCAGGCGAGCTCCCCATGATTAAGGTTCACAAAATGGTTGATCTTTCGGCTTTCCCAGATCGAGAGGCAATGTGGTATCTCGAAGTTCTCGAGGCTTATAGACTGTTCTACCGACCATTGATTGAAGCTGAAGAAGAGTAACTCATACTAGCAATCTCTACATTGCTTGTAGCTCGTGACTTACAACCCGATCGATAACAAGAGAATGAAACAGAGAGAGATTTCCGCTGTGGCACTTTCTGTTCTATGCAATTGAACAAGGGTGAAAATTCTGTAAAAAGAACAGAGAACAATGTCTAGTACAAGTATTAATTGCAAATGAACACTCATTAGTCTCTCGGGTCTTTTGTTCGTTCAACTAGAAATTCTCACGATACAAGCAGCAGCAGCTCAGAGAAGATGACTCGTGGGAATAGAATGAGATCTTGCTCAGCATCGAAGCAGACTGCAGCAAATGACAAATGCATCAGTCAAGTGCTCCACAGCAGGTGAAGGGATCATACTGTGTCTGCTTTGAATCCACTCCAGGTATTTTAGCTCCAAATACCGAAAGTGGAGGATTTCCTGCTCTCTATTTGATCACGGGGGCTACTCATCCCTGCTCCACCAGGATATCCCTTTCTAAGAGGTGAGGCAAAAAGCTCATGTTAAGGAGGCGAGGCAAAAAGCTCGAATGCCCAATGATCTCAAATCCACGAATCCTGAGGCAGGCTCTGGTTAAGAGCAGAATTCGGTGCCGTGAGGAGTCAAAAATCACTTCTTCAAGCTCTGGACTTCTAATCATCTGCCAGGACCCAAAAGATAGTGCCATATTAAGATAATGCTGCTATTATTGTTATTATCCAGTAAGGCAATCATCCCTAAATTTTCAGAACAAATTAAGTGGAAATATAGGAGAATGAAGAACTCACTTGATATATCTATCACAAACCTCGAGCAATCTAATAACAGCTCCATAATTTGCACGATGCTCCTCGGTCACATCTTTCTCCTCAGCAATATCTTTTGAGCTGGTCCAGTCGTTTAATATACTGACTATCTGTCTAAGCTGTTCGAATCGGTTAAAGGAAACAGGAGGATTGAAAAAAACCAAGATATTGATGCTAAACAACCACAAGGTAAATCTAAACATAAAAGATTTCATGAGAAGAGCAATTGATGACAGGATACTGCAGTAATCGCAGGATTTGATTTTGTCCCACGAGTGTCTGAGCTCTCATGCTTGTCCAATTGATCTAACTGATGATCTAAAAGATCTTCTTCAATCAGATCACACTTGCATGCTAGAACCGAGACATACCGATACAGTTCAATCGTGCTTCCTTTGATTTGGTTCAGTAACTGAGCAATTGTGCTCCATAATGCACTCCTCGCTTCAGCATCGTTTGATGTAAAAGGCAATATATCGAACAAACCCTGTAACAAAGGTAAATCTGGAGATGGAAATTGTCAGACCTCAAAATTTTTAGTTTTCTAGTCGATTCATCCTGCAATACATTCATTCTGACCTCCTAGGACCACATTACCTTGTGACATCTCAGCGGCTAAGTCAGGTTCGTCAGACAGAATGTTTGCAAGTAAAACTGCAGCAGTAACACAAGACTCGGAGATCTACAAAAATACAATACAACTGTGAATAAAAACATTCTTTCATCTATTTTGAGATGAGAAGCAATATTTAGGAGATGACAATAAAACCACCATCAATAATTATAAAAATTTAGCCAGATACCTCCATTTTGTCAGGAAGTTTCACGAGGTTGCAAATGAGCTGAACGAGTTCCTTATTTGAAGAGATTTCTTGAGAATAATCGTCCATAGTAGACAAAGCTTCGATAGTCCGAAGAATAACATCGAGCACAGGGAATCTAAACATACAGGGTAATTGCCGTGTACTGTGAATAACTTATTTCTACAATGTTTCAAGTCCATTGTAACTCAGGACAGTAGAGAAGTACCTCTCAGGGGTTATTTCGCTCGTCAATTTGCTTATCTCATAATCTAGGAGGCTAATTAGCAGCTTTGTTAGACCAATTTCATCTAAACGAGGAAGAAGGATTGGTGCAGCTCCTCTTTCACTTTCCAAGATAACCAACATAAGTCCAACGCTCTGGGAGAAACAAGACTTTCTTTTAGCAGCCAAAACTATAAACAGCACATCAAGTTAAATTTTTCTTGTCTTTTCCATGTAAACAATCATTACCTTTTCTAGAAGAAGAGGATTCAAGGTGTTTTCTGCAATCCACACTAGACGCTGAATTACATGGTTGGGCTGCAGTGCCTTTGCCCAAGTGACACATTCGTTACTTTGAAGACATAAGGTTAACAGCCTGCACAAATATCAGCAACGAAGGAATCGAATGTAACACAGTCATCTAATTGAACATGAGATGGGCAAGAACGTGCCTGATGAAATAATAACATAAATGAGGGTTCCACTACACCTCTAATACATACGGTACTTAAAAGGGAGACGACAGTGGCATGAAAAGGCATGAGAAGAACATAGAACAGCATTAAAGTAACATACATGAGTTGAGTTTGAAAACAAATCAAAATGACAAAGGATGCCCTTGTCGTTTTTAAAAACAAATAGAGAAAGTAGGTGCCTTAATAAAATTCCAATTGCATGGGTCTGTCGTAATGTGGGACAGAACAGACAAATCAACCCAGCAAAGAGTTAGGGATCATAAAATCCACTATCACTTCGAATAATAATTACAACAGATACAGATAATGATGTGAATACGCATACCGGCAAGCTTCAGATAAACATTGGCTGTCATCCAAAAACAATTGATCAATTATTGTCTGAATCAACCCACTGGTAGACACTATACTATCCATGAGCACTTCATGACAGGCTAGATTCCCAATAATTCCCAGGCAAATCTCCTGAAAACCATGACAAGGAAAACAAATTAAAACCAACCCAATCTATTCAAAATGACTGAAATATCGTTCCTTTAACATATTCGGAGATCAATTTTCTGAGGAAAGCAATCAAGAAGGCCATCGAAGCTTACTTTAACACGGACAGATTGGGGAACCATGAGGTTTGCCTGCAGGACCTCGAGTACAAGATTCTGAACCTGGAGAAATGATCAACACAAGTCCAATAAGGAGAAGACATTTTACAGTTATGCCTTCTTATACTAAGGTTAAAAACCTCAGTTATGGCTTCAATTGACAATTCATCGTCATCATAGCGCATTATCCCTCTAGACAGCTGGCGCATTCCATGTAATCCATAGAGTTCAGGCAGCTAGCAGCGGATAATGCAGGGAAGAGGATAGATCAAGATGACAGGGAGTAAAGCCATATGCATTTCCAAATCAGAGGCATTCATCTTAAATTGAAGAAAAATTCAGCACAGCAGTCCCAACCAGATACTATGCATCATGAAGTTTTGTCATCACATCACAGTCAGAACTTTGGCAAAGTTAATGATCTGAGAAAAGCAATGGCAGACAATACATATCCCATCTCCCAATCAAATGATACAGCAGGGTTCTAAAGGTGGTACCATAAGCTCTGCATTAGTACGACTCGCCGCAAGATCCCACAAAATGCAGCCGTACTCTTCCCAAGTCTCTTCTCCCGCAGGTACACCATGCCCATCAATTTCTTGACCCATGGGCATAATCTCGGACTTGTTCCTTAAAGAGCTCTCTACTTTACCATCGGCAGGAAAAACTTCCGTTTCTTGACTACAATCCATCCCAAACTTATGATCATTGCCGCTGTTATTAACCCCTCCACTAAGATGACAGCTATCAGACTGAGTGGTTGGTATAAGTTTCCTTATGAGAGAGATAATGTAGCTCGGGTCGACTGTTGTTGAGATATCAAATAACTGCATATAAACAACATAAACAGCATATAAAAGTACTCACATTACCATCATAATTCATAGCAGTAGATTTCGTGATACTGATGTCGTCATAAACTGTCATCAGTTGAGCTGACTCCAGAACCGCAGGACAAGTAAAAAATCCTCAGCATAAGACAAATCAATCATATGGAGATCATACATGTCAGACACATTCTCCTTGACCAACCAGAAGCTACGAATTAGGAGCTCGTACAACTACAGACTACAACCGAATCCTACCTAAAAATGTAAAGGGAAACCTTCCATCAAACCTAGCCAGCTCAGAGCTCAGTATTCTCCAACGTCTAGCTTGTTATGGATTGATGGAAGAACTTAAGCAAAGGTTTATATTTCAGATAAAATTGAAACAGTGCCGCCAGAGCAAAGTGTACCTCGTCAGGCGGTGCGACGGGGTGATGCGCCGGTGCACCTTCCTCAGGCACCTGAGCCTCCTCCTCCTCCTCTTCTTCATGCCGTTGGGACGCCGGGTCCAAGTCCACCGCCATTCTAGCCGGTCACTTTCGAACACACAAGGCCGAAAACAGGTTCGAGCTTTGTCCGCCGATCGCCAGCTTTAAGCTCGCGGCTGCTTCCGGGCCGACATGCCGGGTCGGAAAACACGACCCGAACCGGTCCCTTGTGGGCCGGTCCAATTCGAACCCGCCCAGTCAGGTCTGTCAAAGTCAAACCCACCAGGCTATGTTTGATATGAATGGTCCGCCGTTTTGGACATAATTATCGTTGGTAAGGTAGGTGGCCACATGGCGTTGCCACGTGTAACTCCTCGAGCTCCATTAGAAAGTCCTGCTAAAAAAGAAAAATCTCCGGGAAATAATTTATTAGCCACGAATATTATGGGATTAACGGTCCTACTCGCCTTTTGACCAATGAAATAATTGCAAATCACTGGAAAATATTTATTTATTGAATTGTTTAACGTTATCTGTGAATAGTAAATTATTATTTCGTCTTCGATAGTTGCAGCTTCAGCTTCCAGCAACAGATTCTTCTTCCATGTCCGAAACTCGAGCTCGGAAATGGCGCTAACTCCCTCCACGCCACAAATCCTTCAGTTTTCGTTCAATTCTCCTTCCACTCCAGCTCCCTGCCTCCTCTCCTCCGACGTCACTGGCTTCCAGGCCTCTCTCCTGCCATGGTCGCAGCTGCAGATCGCGCTTCACAGGGGCAGAGCTCCTCTCGGACTCGCAGCTACGAAAGTGAAGTGCCTGACGAGGTCCACGGAGGAAGAACGGTGGAATGAGTCGGACACCCTGACGTCCGACTCTGATGATGGGGAGCAAGATAAGGTCGAGAGCCGCCAGGACTCGGTCGCGGCCATTGGTGCTCAGAGGACTTCGACGGCGTCCTACTACAGTGACTCCCTGTCTCTTGGAATCCGTGAACCGGTCTATGAGGTTTGTAATCCATCAGCCGGTCTTCGACGGCGTCCTACTACAGTTTGTTTAAAGTGAGAATTTTTTCCTTCTTTTTTTTAAAAAAAAAAAACCAGAAAGATAAATTCATAATTTTGTTCAGAGAGAATGCGGTTGGGCAATTCTCATGTAATCAAAGTGAACGATGAAGCATACATAGCCTGCTAGGTCGGCTCTCCTTCGGGTGTCATGGCCTCAGGAATTGTTAGCTGTGGAGTTCATTTGCTGAAAGTGAGATTCTTGGTGGAGAGCTCTCCATCTGCTATTCCAGAATGTCATATGATAAGAAGAATGTTTTAGACGAGATGCCAAGTTGTAATCACTGACTTTGCGATATGTCGGAACATAGCTCCACCTGGAGTGTTGAGTTGAATTCTAGTATTATCTGGTTAAAATTTGTTGGCTTAGGCTAGCGTTTCTCTTGGGACATGCTTGGCAGTGGAAGCGTAACACTAGATTGCCTTGACACGTTGCTTGATTCTTGATAATGTCTCAATGCATTTACTTATATAGGTCGTAGAAGTGAAGTCCAACGGGATGGTGTCGACTAGAAAGATTAGCAGACGACAGTTATTGAAGTCTAGTGGTATGCCTTTACATTCATATGCTTTCTTTTTCTTAATATATATTATCGAATCTAACTTCCCCTATATTATCACCTGTTGGTCCACTGATCCTCTCTATCGTCTATTGAATTTATGTTACCAGGGCTTCGACCACGAGATATTCGGAGTGTTGATCCATCTTTGTGGCTCACAAATTCAATGCCATCCTTGCTGGTACTCAATTTAGTGGATTTTCGTCATACCATTTCCATTTTGATTACGAATGGTCTATAGTATAGCCTTCTTTGGATTGTAGAGCTAATAAACCATGGACCTTTAAAGTTCAAACATACATAGGGATATCTTTTGGAGAATCATTATGTGCTCCCCTCTGAATCACTTCTTTAACTAATACAATGGGAGCTGAGTTGAATCTCCATTATTGCATTTCTGGCTTTAACGTTTCTCTCCTCAGCTTACATACTAATCGAACAAGAAAAATAAAGGAAACAGATTGAACAACTTGCCTGGAATCTATGTACTTGCCACTGTACTGAAGAAAAGGCAAGCAGCAATTATATTCTGCCAATGGAGTACGTTGGCCCTGGTGGCCTAACACCCATTGGAATCTGAGATATTCCACCAGACCTTCTAACATGGAGAACTCATCATCTCCAGGGGAAGCTTCCTTTTGTGATAGTTGATCTGTATATTGTATGATATGAAAACTTACAATTGGTTGGCTGCAATTGATTTACAATATTGTCTGCTTGTACACATGATAGGTTCGTGAACATGCTATTCTATTGAATATGGGTTCTCTACGTGCCATAGCAATGGCTGAAAGTGTACTCATATTTAACTACAACAGGTAATGACTATGGCCAACTAAGGAAGGTCTATAAGTCAAATAGCATTGCATGATTATGACAACATTGATCAATTTCAGGCGAGGAGGGAAAGCCTTCATAGACTCTTTGCTGCCTCGGCTGAATCCTAAAAACATGAATGGAGGCCACTGTATGCCTTTCGAACTTGAGGTAAGTTTGTATTGACATTGCTTTTGCTTGCTAGAGGCCATCCAGAAACAAGTTCTGGGTTGGTTTTGACCTCTTCAATTTTAATTTGGTCATTTATTTGCATGGGAGCTTTGTACCAGCATGTTTGTTTTTTCCAATCCCAAATCCTTTTTAGACATAAATCTATAGTATAGCACTAGGTAATCAAAATCTCTTCATTTCTTAATGCTTGTTGATATTTGATCCATTATTCTATTCATGGGTGCTTTCAGGTTGTTGAAGCAGCGTTGATGTCTCGCATACAGCGTTATGAGCAAATGCTAATGGATATAGAACCTCGTGTGAGTGTAGAAACATAGAAAGTCAATTTGTTTTTACTCTGTTATGTTTATTGTGAAAGTACGGGGACTAGAGGGATCCATGTACCCCATCTATATTTAGTGGAACAGCAGGCCTTTCGCATCATTGTTCTCTTTTCTCATCCTTTGTTCAATTGGATCCCTATAACCAAGTTTACTTCTTCCGTACAAAATTCATCTTAGCTGCAAGTTTTTGCTTTTCCTAGCTTGAAAACTTGTTTTCTAGCGCTGTTGTCTACTGTACTATGCAGCCTATAGGTAAATTGTCCTTGGAATATTTACTTACATTTGCTTAAATTTCCTGTTCAGAGCGCCTTCAGACCATGCACTTCTATTTTTTTATTTTTTTAAGGCAATTCTGCCTTGGGATTAATTCCACTACCTTATGCTCGCAATATCATTTTGATGGGCAGCTAACTTTTTATCAATTGTAATCTGATGAGTTCAATGGTTCTCAAATGTT
This sequence comes from Punica granatum, assembly GCF_007655135.1. Lineage (NCBI taxonomy): Eukaryota > Viridiplantae > Streptophyta > Magnoliopsida > Myrtales > Lythraceae > Punica > Punica granatum. The sequence continues at coordinate 26,524,759 of NC_045132.1, forward strand.
TCTGCTCTCTTCCCATCTGATGGACACTTTCTAAATGAGTGGTTACTAGATATTGCAGCGTAGCTTTGTACTCATCTATGGATTTGGTATTTGATTCAGGTCCAAGCTTTGCTTGAAGTCTTGCCCAATCGATTAACAGCCAATGTATTGGAGGAACTTCGCATTAGCAAGCAGACCTTGGTATGTTTCCTTTTAATTAGTTTGCTTCTACAGCTTACTTACTTTGCCGCGACGAGAAACATCTGATTCCTTATTTATTGAAAAAGGTTGAATTGGGTTCAAGGGCTGGGGCTCTCAAACAAATGCTTCTTGACCTCCTCGAGGACCCTCATGAAATACGCCGCATATGCATTATGGGAAGAAACTGCACACTTAAGAGAGGAAGTGATGATGTTGAATGCTCTCTCCCATTGGATAAGCAGATAGCTGAGGGTAAGTGGGCTTCAATTGGTTGCTCATATAAATTGAAATCAGCAAAAATATATGTTTGGTGCACAAATATCTTTCTCCGTACCCGCTCACTTGAGTTTGATATGATATCGCAGAAGAGGAGGAAGAAATTGAGATGCTTTTGGAAAATTATCTCCAGAGGTTTTTATCTTGATCCCACTTGTAATTCTTACTGATTTGTTTTAGAGAATTTTCATAAATGCTTAGTTCACTTTGTTGTTGAAACCTTGATTCTGTCACATCATTAATCATATAATGGCAGTAGTTTTCTGTTGAGACATATGAGCGCGTACTATGTTATAAAAGCAAAACTAAAAAATATATTTTTTTGGAATGCTCAGGCAGAAAGGGATGTATCTTTTAGTTTTCAGTCAGAAAGGGAAAATCTTATCTACTGAATTGGTGTATATTTCAATTTGAAATAGGAATTCCGTGTACAAATACAATCAGTCAATAACTACTTACATGTACGTTCATTGCTATTTCCACATTGCAATTCCAGGTGTGAATCTTGTCACGGTCAAGCGGAAAGACTTCTTAATTCTGCCAGAGAAATGGAAGATTCCATTGCTGTCAACTTGAGGTCTGGGAGATGAGTTACTGATTTCTTGATTGCACTTGTTCAATACATGCACAGCTTTCACCAGTAACACTATTATATGTGCTTATACAAAATCAATTTATCATATGGTGCTTATACAAAGCATTAAAATCCTTCAACTTGAGGATGGCATAGTTTGTAATTAAAATCTAACCTCCTTTTCATTGCTCAGCTCCCGGAGACTCGAAGTTAGCAGAGTGGAATTGCTTCTTCAGGTCGGAGCTTTCTGTGTGGCGGTTGGTGCTCTAATTGCTGGTATGTCCATCCAAAGATATTCTATTTCATAACTTCTTCTCCGGTGAAAATCTCTCTCGTTCTTCACTACTCTTTCAAGTTCCAGGTGAAAGTAATTTCATGCGCTCCTTAATGAATTAAAACATTAAACTTCCAAAACTTGCATGATGGAAACTAGGATTTATGCATTTGAGGCCATGTCAATGTTGGTTCTTAATCCATTGCAGGTATATTTGGCATGAACCTGAAGTCCTATCTCGAAGAACATGTGGTATGTTTCTCATTTCAGATGCACTTTCTTTCCCATCACATCATTACTGTACAGGATACGATTTCTTAATTACACTTCTCACGCGACATGTTGCAGTTTGCATTTTGGCTTACGACAGCAGGAATTATATTTGGTGCTGCTGTGGCCTTCTTTCTCATGTATTCGTATCTCAAGGCGAGGAAAATCCTGTAGACTAGAAAGAAGTTAGGTATGAATTCGAATTTTCTCTTCACAGTTTCATGGCAGTTCTTGTGCTTCAATTCTCAGAGCCTGATAACAGTCTGATATTTTGAGCAGGTTATCTAGAAGAATATCAGAAACAGTCCATCTTAAATTGCTCAACAAGCCCGTCTACCCAGAAGGCACTGGAGCACAATAAGAGCAAGCTCCCTAGCTCTCAGTTCCTACTTTAACAGTTATGAGTGAAGAATAACAAGTAGTGGAGGTCTTATTGGATAGTTGAATATAGTTAGTGTAGTTTTACTGCTATAGCAGTATTGCCGATAAGATTTGGCCCCGTTTGCTCTTAATGGGGGACATGTCCAATTGATTTTTTCCCGCTGTCAGCGCTGCCAAGGGGATGCCATTTCATTTTTCTTTCTTATGTGCTGCATCAATTCAGATGGACCAGCATTGTGAGACATAAGACTCATTTATCTGTAAATGCTGTTCTTTGTCCAATATAATTGAGGATCAAGAATTTTATAGATTTGCCGTAAACTATGGAAAAGATGTGAGAAGGACCTTAACTTGCATCCTGTTGATTTTATTGGTGATGACAAACTCACTCAGTAATGACGAATGATCACTAGAACAAGGCAGAGATTCTTCTCACTCAAAGTAATCACAAATGTACATATATAAGCTGCCAACGGGATGTATTAGTAATTTAGTCTGATGGTGAGGTTGGACACGAGCTTATGGTCACCTGCTTGGATATCCGCGATGATCAAGGCCCTTACGATGATAAGAACCTTAAGTTAAAGGGGCACAAAACAAAAAAGAACCTGACATGAGGGATGGAACATCGATAGTCAAGAAACAGATCTTACAATGAAGGCCATATTACAGATTACAGCAAATGGATCGTATCAGTTCCTCAACCGTACAGAACAGAGCCGACCAACTACTCAAAACTGGGTGGACAAGTGCTCCCCTCCCCACATCGCACTATACTCCACCAAGGTAAGGGGTCATCAAATGACATCAATTGCGTCCAAAGAATCAAACAGATGACAAAATTGCAACAGAACAATTCGAGATTCGAGAAAAACACTTGGTGGATGAGCTTCGTTTTCATTTTACGATTTTCCAATGGGTTGTCATTTCTTTGCTGACTTTGGAGTCCCAGCGATTTCTATATTCCCCAGCCCAACTTCCATCGCCTCCCTGTCGTTCTTTTCTTTTGCCTCCCCTGAAATATTCCCATCAGAGGACTTTACTTGAGTATCGGCCGCTGAAGGCTGAAGAAGCCTTGGCCCAGCAGATATCCAGGGATGTGTGAGACATTGAGCAGCAGTTGGCCTCTTGTCAGGCATGAAATCCAGTAGAGGAACAAGAAAGTCAGACATATCCTTAGCGTCTTGCCCGCTGAAATCGTACTTTTCCATGAGAACCTTCTCGACGGGCCAGAATCGTAATCTACGAATGTGTCTTAATTCGCCATATCGGTTGAAGAAATCTCGAGAATACCGGCCACCTAAGGCAATCTGCAGCAAACAACACACATAGATTATAAAACAATCAGTGTGTTCGAGCTAAAAGAACTATATTGTGAATGACAATGAAAAGCTGAGTTATAAATAGCAACTCCCTACTCACCTTCCGTGGCATCATTCCAAGGAGTTCCATCATGAGTGCCAAGTGATCCTGTAAGTCAAAAGAAAGAAGATTTAAGTATATAACTGATTGTCCAAGTTGAATGACAAGACTAATGACGGAAAAGGCCGCTCTGATTCTACTACATCATAGAAAATGGAGCCTCACAGGCAATCAGTCTCAAAACAACTTGAAATCTTCATAAAGTTGTGGAACTCAAGGAAATATTCTTAACCATATTAATGAAACATACAACAGATAGACTGAGAGCAACTCTAGAGAACGACAACAAGAAGGGAGCCTTTTCCAACTTCAGGAGTTCAGATAAACAGACTACGCCGAGACATTATAAGCTACTATAAAAATCAGCATGAAGCTTACTCTTCTGTACAAGATAAAAGCTCATTAAAAGTAACTAGTGCACGTACCTCATCCCTATCGTAGTTCTCCCCGCTGTGGGGATCAAAAAGGACATCGCCAGTAGCAAGCTCAAAGCAAATACAAGCAAAGGACCATAGATCAGCTGAAATTGAATATTTTGAGCCAAGGATAACCTCAGGGCACCTATACTGTCTTGTTTGTATATCGCTTGTAAACTGTTTATAGGTCCAACAAGCGTTCCCGAAATCAACCAACTTGCACTTGAGATCGAGCTCGGCCAAAAGCTTCTGCCTCGTGGCATGGCTCCCCCTTCTACGACTCCTACTTCCATGATCGCCATCCTTCACTTCATCACTCTTCACGGCTCCATCCTTATTCGAAGAATTACTTGTTTTCCCTTCAGCATCGTCGTTACCTAAACACTCAATATTACTGGTATTTCTGGGGCTTGAGGCTCCAGAACCTTCCTCATTTTCCTCAAGAACTTCCTTCCCAACACGCCCTTGAGCTGCCTTCTTGGCCTTCTTTCGGATCTTCTTCTTCTGGTTCCGGGTCAAATCCCCATTCAAATTCTTGCCATCCGTTACCGTAGGAGATGCCGGTTCAATTTTATTCTTTCCACTCGGAAGAACAAGCGGAGCCCCTGAACGCCTCGGATCTTTACTCGCATCGATCATGGACATAAGCAAGATATTCTCTGGCTTCAAATCAGTGTGGATAATAGATAGTTGCCGATGCAGATAGTCCAGACCCACTAAGATATGGAAACAAAGTTCTTTAACCATGTGGAGAGGAACTCCTCTATAATCACTGTACTTAATAAGCGTCAAGAGGTTATCTCCCAAGTACTCAAAGACCATGCACACGTGCTGCCCGTTTGGCCCCGAGTGCTTGAAGTGATCAAGAAGCTTCACCACGCACTTCTTGTCTTCCGGGTCACCATCGGCTATCTGTTGGAGGATCTTGATCTCATCCATTGCCGCTTCAGTGTAATGCTTAGCGCTCTTCTGGACTTTCAAAGCTACATAACGCTACAAACAATGAATTTCTCGAGTTGTTAAGTAGTCGAACGATGAAACTACACGGCAAGTCTGCAATTCCAGATTAGTCATTCAAGATACAACGTTCTTTTACACTGCAAATCAATGAGTTCGTCTTCCACGCTCAGCTCTGTCTTATTAGCTACTTCATGCGTTCACTTTGATACCAATTCTTCCACAATGTCTCAGAAATGGAACAGCAAGTTTAGAGAGAGGGGAATGAGTAGTACCGATCGGAGAGTATCCCAAGCAAGCCAGACGGTGGAGAAATGGCCCCACCCGAGCTTGCGCTGCACAACATAGCAGCCGTCCTTGAAAGTGTCTCCAATCCGCACCGCGTGGTAACCTCCTCTCCGGTAATCCTCCGTCCCCTCGTCCTCCGATGTATAATCGCTCTCGTCGCTTCTCGCCCCGCGCCCATTCTTCTCCTTCTCCGCCATTGATACGAGCCAGCTCCTGACCAGCTTCGTAATTCGCGTCGACCAGGTTGAAGTTTTCCGAGACGGGGAGGAAATGGAGGGAAGAAGCAGAAACCCAGCCCTAGGGTTTAAAATTCGAGCTCGGCCGCGCGGTGGTGGCTGTGGCGGTGGTTGGAGAAGGGTGTCCAAATAAAATTAAGCGGAATAGGGGTTATAAGGGGTTGAGCTACGGCAGTGGCGCGTGTATTCAGACGAAGGGGAACGCGCGTGCTGTTGACTTCTCCCATCCCGGGTTCCGGTTCGGGTTAAATATTTAAGGATTTTCTAATTTTGCTCCCTAAACTCTGTTCACTTTTACTCATTCCTCCCTGCAGTGCAGATATCTGTGCAAGTTACCATTTATTCACGACGTTTTACTGTTTTATACTTATATGGCTTCTTCCAAGCTCGTTTTAGATTAAAGTGCAAGTTTCGAGTCAGTGGAACCAAGAGAAGGCCCGGAAATATATAAGATTCGAGAAAGAACACTCTTGAATATAGGTAACGAGTTTGATTATTATTTATAAAAGATCGAACTGAAAAACAAACAGAAAACCTATGGTGTGCAGCAAAGCGAATGGCTTTACCGCTTTAGGGTGAACAGAATTATTATGTTCTTGCTGGTGTATGCAACTATCGACCGGCACATTGAAAGGACTATATGCGTGGAGAAGGAAACTCCGCAGGGTACTATAGGAACATGTAACTGCTGACCATCAATGTGTACAGTATGCTAGTTGTTGCGATCCAAAGTATCGACTTCTCAGGCAAAATCCTCGGGGAGTGGCCTACAATGACAGTTTCAGGTTTCCCGGAGTTTGATGTTGTTGAGACATTAACTGATCGTGAGCCTGCAGGTGATTCGATATTATCCGGTATTGTTCAAGGAATTCCTCCTGCTTCATGGCACAAGAGAGAGATCTTAGACCGGTATGAGAAAGACTTACAGTCGTAGCTGGTCCACCCGATCCGTTGCCTGGCGAGATCATAAACGATGATCTTGTCCTTCAAAACAAGGTCTGCAAGGACAACAAAGAAGCATATGTTGGTTGGATCAAAGAGTAACTTGTTGGATTAAAAGTCGAGTAGATGACCTTTACCTCCTAATATTGTCAGCCCACCCTTGACACCCATAAAGCCGATGCACCACAAATCGTTACCGCCCTGTGGAAACCATTCGACCAATCAAACCATTAGGGAGCACAGTTCCATCTTATTCGGAAAACAAGAGTATCATTGACCACTGACCGTGGAGCCCCCCTTTAGGAGATAATCCCGAGGGCCTAAGACCATTGAAGCGTCGCCCTCAAAATTGAAAGTGACTTGTGGAAAATTATTGTCAACGCTGCATATTTTAACACATCCAAGCACGAAAATGTCTCAGGTATATGCGCCACACAGAGACCTAAATATAATGGGAAAGAGAAAGAGTTGCCGGAAACTGAACCTTGAAGTAACTAAGTAACACAGGAAGTTATCGGTAGGAACTCGCTGCACGGACACAGAAATAGCGGCATCGATCTGTATTCAAGATATCAATCTTCATGGGACCCTTTTCTTTCCCCAGAGAATACAAACTCCAGCCGAAAAAAAAGAAAAAGTAGTTAACTCAGAGGTCCAAGGCTTACAGCAGGGATAACGACTTCGTAAGCTTTTTCTGCTAAGTATGCAATAGTTGTCCCGGAATCGATTATAGTGCCACCATTGCTTGATGTTGCAAATACAGAGGGATCAATATTTAATGCCTGACCATTCACTGAAATGCTCTCCAGATTTACATTGTAATGAGGCCTGCAGAAAAATGTCGAAATTTGGAGCACTTGAAACGACATGAAACCTTGTATAGAACAGAAGATAGTTCGAATGAGAGACTTTCACGAGGGAGGGGAGGCGACGTACTGAGATGGGACTAGTGGACTGTAGATCATGTTCGGCTCCACGATCTCACCGAGGACCAATATTCCTCCACCGGCATTGTCTCCTTTCAAGCAGTGTGAGAACACTTTGGGAGTTATTCCTTGTGAAGCCAATTGCGAGATGACCGATAGACTCTGCGGCCCAAACCCGAATATACCGTCAACTGCCTTGTCCGTTTCCGTCAACCGCCCGCCCACCGCCATGCTGCACCTGTTCCAAGTCGACCCATAATGAACAGAGTAAGATTCCTAGTTATGTTGTGAGCGAGAGATTCCTAGTGGATTACCCGAAGACGACGGAAGAGTTTGCTGTCTGAGACTCTCTTGGGACCTTATCGAAATAAAAAGTGTCCGAGACATAATATCCCGATGCGGTGCTCCCGTCTCCATACTGGAACGAGTAACTGCAGAGATTGCCCTGAGCAGAGCAGGTCATGTTCGAATATTGCGTCCCCTGGGCCTGGGTGCACATTTCGTCTGAGCACGAGATCTTTGAGGCTGATGACGAGCTCATGGGATTGAAGGAATTAAGCGGAATCTGCCAGGACGGAAGTATACTGATTGAATATCACTAAACTGAAGATGCTAAAAGTTAGCGGTAACACGGGCAAGGATTGAGGATCGAAGACTATACTTTGAGACCACTTGTCAAAGGGCAGCCGCTGCACGAGCTGCAACTGACCCACAGCACATCGCTTCCGGTGTCGATCAGCACGTAAAATTCCTGAGGTGGGCTGCCCAATTGCACTTTTGTATAATAAATCCTACAGAAGTAATTCAATGGAGCAACTGTTAACAGTTGAATTCAATTCTCTTTGATTGGTGAATGTAAACGCAATGGAACGCTCGATTTCAAACATGAAATTCCATCATCCATGTTCGTATTCATAACGAAGCTTAATAAGTGTCTCATACCCGACCGGGAAAGAGTTGCCATCAACAGGGAAGTTGACAACACCAGCACTGTTGGTGGACTGCAACATTCTTCCGTGCCTGGCCCTGTCCCGAGCTATGAGCTGACTCAGCTCGACATCACCACTCACCGGAAAAGCCCTCTCAAGAGTCATGGTCGTCGGAAAAAGTCCTTCACAGAGCACCACCACTAAGGAGAACACCGTGAAAAGGACAGGAATCCTGCCGCCCAACTTCCGTGCCATTGATGATATACAGACCTTCACCTCCCAGTGACTTGGAGCAGTTTCGATCAGGGAAAGCGAGAATTTTTTCGAAAATTCGGGTTGGGAAAATGTGGTCTATGAGGACATAGGGGATGACACTGGAAGACGTTTCGATGCGTATATGTACTTATTTATTTAACATTGATAATTCCGTTTGTTGGTAGTTTCTTATACATTGTGGCCACATCGATCGACTTCCCACCTCGTCAAAATCAAACTAGAGGTCAATGTCCAGCTTATGGATCAGTCATGCCCTGCTGGCATGATCAATCGGTATCATCGATTGGGTAGTGTCTTGTTACTGCAGGTGTTTTAGGATCCAGCAACAAGTGAGTACGCCCGTTATTTATTAATGTACATTATCGATGTCCCATGTATGTGTCCTTTATATTCATCTTTTTAATCCGCAGCTGTTTCCTTACATTTTCTCTTTTCTGTCTAAACTACAAATTCAACAATGTTCGACAATTGGTGAGACTGAGACCTCTATTCATTATTTGAGGTTCGATGCATTTTAGGCATTGAGGTCGAACAATGAACATTGACGTTGATGGATAAGTTCTCCCCATGTCATTGGGCGTATTGCAAGCTAATTATTTGGAATAAAGAAGAAGCAATAAATGAAAAAAAAAATCCTCTGCTTCGGATTTTACATGAAAGCCCGATAGGGAAATAGTCAACTGCTTCGAGTTAAAAATGGTCTTCCCAATCTTAACTCAAAGTATATACGCAAATTTAACAAAGACAAACGATAATCTGGTTCGGCTCAACAGAGAGAGCGAGAGATGAAATTAAGAAAGTTTTTGTTCTTGATCATTAATTCTTGAGCTCAGCATAATACTGGTCGATCCATCTCCGTATTATCCTGACCTTAGTCTTCCGTTGGTTCACTAACCAATCCGGATCACCCTTCTGTGATGGAAGCAAGTCCATACAATGAGATCCTGCAAAATCACATTAAATCAGTTAGTAATCTGCCATTCTTCTGATTATTCATTCACATTTCAAAGTATTTTACACCACACGTAAGCCTAAAAATTCAAAGTAGGGGGATGTACCATTAACAGAGTACGCGGCACGGATGGTCCTTGAGAGGTCTTCGAGTACCCTGAAGATTTGAGATACATACAAAGCTGTTAATTAAGAACTTGTGCACAGTTAAGCCGAGTGATCAAAATTTAGAGCACGCAACTTAGTATAACATGTCATCACGACTAAGGAAAAAAGATTTGGTTCTCCGAATTGTATCTTACCTGCCACTGCTGAAAGGATCTACTATTGCAGAATATAATGTTGCTCGTGAAATGACGGAGGACTGATTTCATGTCCTGCATCCAAAACGTGTATATATGCATTTACTTATGATATCTATATGGTTGCAATGCCAAAACAATATTATAAAAGGTGAATGTCAAACGTTAATGCTACCATGGGGAGTACTGTGTAACACCTGACCACCAAAATAAGTAGCGATCCTGCAGTGTGGTCGAGGAGCAACATCGTACTTGGCTTTGCAGCCATCAATGTAACTTCTCCGGGAGGTAACATATGGTTCAAACATACTATCATTAGATCGGGCTAGTACGTATGTGAGCTCGCTGCATACTTTTCCAAAAACCCAATAATGAAGTCCGGTTAATGTATTCTCTATCAAAATATCGCGCGACCAAGTTTTATCTCCATTCATCCGATAAATTTTCAAGAGCTACTGTACAAACGATTTATTTATTGGATAAAATGAAGAAAATAAGCATATATATACCTTCCAATCCTATCCTATATCAGACTGAGTATCATCATCCACGGGGTTAATAAAGCAAGAGGAGCCCCTAAATAGAGCAACTAGTCCTGAAAAAACTTTGCTCAAGACGTTCGAACTTTTGCTCGAGTTGTTTATTCCACCACGAAGGATAGAAAGAGGCTCTGTTTGATCGTTATATTGAGCCGTACCCGCATATAAATTAACTAGGGCCTCCTTCAGCTTCGAAGCATTTTTCAATGGCCTGACACATAAAGAAGTAAAAACAATTGTAAAACAGAGATTTTTCTTTTTTAAAGTATTACCGAGAGAGATTATTGAAATACGTAATTGCAAGTCCTGAATGTCTACTTAATTTCAAGAGACCATCTGGCCGGGAGGCATCTCTATCGATCTCTGATCACGATTGTTTTATGGTGTCATGGCAACTCTCACTAATGTCCTGCACCATATATATGATTCAGTAGCTTCAACTTTCTGTTTTTATTGTTCTTTTGACCACTTGATCATTTCAACAACATAAAATTAAAGAGGAGCTACATGAATTTCATTTACATAGAAATCCTTGCCGACAACCGAAAAATAACCGTATTGTGGGGTGAAGTTGTTGAGTAGAAGGACTGGGGCTGATGAGCCAAGGCTCCAAGGGCAACATGAGGATACTTGAACCATGAAGCAAGCACTACAGGGATTCACAATTTACGAACGAAAATTACGATTGGAGTACTGGTGAATTTAAAATTAAGCATGAGTTTTGAAAATCAAAGGATTTATGTGAATTTAGGTTCGAGCCGAAAATGCTGTCTTCTAATTCAATCGTCAAGCTATATACAGATTAGTATATACTCGGTATGGAAGATGAAGAAAATATCTCCAAATAATATAAGAAACTATCCTAAGTTAAGGAAAATGAGTTACGGTCAACTAACTTACAATGGAATTTGTACAGTATACACAATGAAACACAGAAAAAAAAAATCTGTACTAATTTATTATTAATCTCGAGTTTTCATTAACATTTAGACTTGCTTCCTCCACATGAAGCTCCGATGACGATAATCGGTGAAATTTTGGTATTCAACTTCTGCTTTACGCGTGGATGAGGATCTCCGCGTAATTGGCCAACGCTTGAGCCGAGCTGAAGTACCTACGGGTATCAGGGTTCTTGATAACTTCTTCGAGTCTCAAACCATGCGGGATCGATTCCCCGTGAAACCGATGCTAAGAAGAGAAATTATCAAGCGTTATTTTAATTTATGGATAGGTGCATGGTGTTTTATCGAGACGCCGGTATGTATGTACCGAGCAAACACGATGAAAGGTTTTAAGCCACCTTTCAATGAAGTTTATCCAAACATAGGTTATGTATAATTCAAAAACCCCTCCATAACCCACCCCATCCCATCTCTCCATAGCCCATTCCACCCCGCTCCTCCATAACCTTTCATAAGATGCAATCCAAACAAAGTAAGAGAGAGCGAAGGTCCGGAAAAATATAAGTTTCGAGAAAGCATAATTTGGTATATATGTATGCGTGGTGTACGTACGAGTCTGATTAAATAAAAGAGAGAATCGAAAAACAAACAGGAGAACGATGGTGTGCAGCAAGCGAATGGCTACAGGGTGTACAGAAAATATTACACTCTCGCTGGTGTATGCAACGCTATCGACCGATTGACGTTTTAAAAGGACTATATGTATGGAGAAGGAAACTCAGCAGCGCAGGTAGGTACTGCTGAGCATCAATGTGTACAGAACGCTAGTTGTTACAATCCATAGTAGGGAGTCGCTCCTCTTCATAGGCTGGCCTGCATTGACGGTGACGATTTCATTTTTCCCAGAGCTCGAAGTTGTTGAGACATTAACCGATCGTGAGCCTGCAGGTGATTCAGTTGTTATAAGAAACTGTTCAAGGAGTTCCTCCTGTTTCAAGGCACAAGAGAGGAATCCGAGACCAGATGAGAAAGACTTGCAGTCATAGCTGGTCCACCCGATCTGTTGCCTGGCGAGATCATAAACGACCATCTTGTCCTTCAAAACAAGGTCTGCAAGGACGACAGGAGCATATGTCGGTCGGATGAAAGAGTAGCTTGTAATGTCGGATTAAAACTCGAGCAGATGGTCTTTACCTCCTAATATAGTCAGTCCCCCCTTGACCCCCATAAAGCCGATGCACCACTCGTACTCACCGCCCTGTGGAAACCATTCGACCAACCGAACCGTTAGGGATCACAGTTTCATCTTATTCGGGAAACAACAAGAAATATCATTAACCATGCACTGACTGCGGAGCCGCGTTTAGAAGATAATCCCGAGGGCCTAAGACCATCGAAGAATCCCCCTCAAAATTGAAAGTGACTTGTGGAAAAATATTGTCAATGCCGCACATTTTAACACATCCAAACACGAAAACATCTCAAGTATATGCGCCACACAGAGATCCAAATAACGGAAAAGAGAATTAGTTGCTGGAAACTGAACCTCTAGATAACCGCATAACATAGTAATTCTTGGTTAGGAACTCGCTGTACGGACACAGAAACAGCGGCATCGATCTGTATTCAAGATATCAATCTCCATGACATCCTTTTCTTTCCCCGAAGAATACAAACATTAGCCGAAAAAAGAAAAAGCAGTTGACTCATTGGTCCAAGGCTAGCAGCACGGAGAACGGCTTTGTAAGCTTCTTCTGCTAAGTATGGGGCCTCGAGGGGACTGATTGGGGTTTTTTCGATTCCGGCCTCGGGGGCCTCGACCGGCGACCCGAATTTGGGGGGTGAGGGCTGGCGTCGAGGCCCCCGAGGATGGCAATCTTTTTTTTTTTTAATCGATTTTTCTTTTTCTTTTTTTTTTTAAATTTCTTGATATAGCCAATCACCGTGTGACGTGTGACACCATTAACCGCCGTAAATCTACGCGTCGGAGCCGTTAGCCACATATGCGTGCCACATCAGCAAATTGAACGAAAAAATTAAACCGATGGTAGATGTGAAACTTAAGTAATAGCTGGTGTATATTTTTGGTAAATTTTGAAGTTCGTAATATATTTGAGACAAAGTGCATAGTTCATGATTTTTGAGGCAAATTTTCCTTATTATTATTATTAGCCTCATAAAAATTAGATTAGGTTAATCTCTTAATGAATGATTAATCATTTTATCTAAAATTATTCAAAGTCATAAAAATTAATCATGAAATATGAGTGAGAAAAAGACAATTGGGACTACTTAATATGAAAATTTTATAGACCTTTTTATTATTAATCTTTCTTTTAAAAGTTAGGAATTTTGTATTTTTGGATTTTCTGATTTTTTTTTATAAATTGAATTGATAATTGAGATCATGTATATGAAATATTTTATAAGAACAATTTGCTTATGAGCTCTTAAATCAATTGTCTTGCATTTTCTTTCATATTAAAATTTATATAGTATAATTTTTTTTATATATTAACATAAATTATAAATCAATATTAATAATTTTTTTGATGTCTAATATTTTATAATAAAAAATTTCTTTATAAAATCCATGCATCATACGGGTTCAATAACCTAATGATAAATAATATTAATAACCTCATGATAAGGCCTGCTTAATTATTTCATGTATACATAGACAATGTGCTTCGTAGCACTAATGCAGACTGCGACTGCATACTAATCACAGTTCCGCACGTCCTGAAGTTTCCAACCCGACTCAACAGCATCAGCTGCATGAGGTTTAGCTATGAGCGTTAGAGTCTCCGACAATTATGTGGACATTTTTTCACGATATTTTTTTGAATTAATTAATCATTTAAAATTAACGTAAAGTCAAAATTAAGAGAGAATAAGGAGAGAGCGGCTGCTCAAATTGCAATTTACTATCCTATATTCTCCATTATCAGTCTTCATTTTTTTTTTCCTCATGCAAATTAATTTGCAACTATTTAGGGACACATAACGTATCCATCTATCTATTGTAAGTCGGATCAAAACATGTTGCAGCTTAGTGAATTCACTAGCTAAAATGTACAAAAATCGTCTCATAACATTACGGCTGGGGCAGACATTCACTAGGTTTAACATACATTAGAAGGATTGAACAGGCGATGACCGAGTTTGTGATCATTCTTCCTTGACTACACACACACACACACACACACATATATATATATATATGCCCATTTCTTATTACCAGTCCTTATTGTCATTGAAACCAAAGGTTTGAGCAGTTAGCTAGCTTAAATATTCTTTATAAAATCCTTTGTCATACAACTAATTAATTTTAATTGTTTCCCCCAACATAATTAACGAATAAAACCAAAACCAAAAACAAAATCCTTTCTTAGGAAGAGAGATAGAGGTCTCAACATAGAATGCACGATATATATTTACTATTAATCCATTCATCCCCACCTTATATATTATACATATGGAACTTATTATATAAGAGTTCACAATACGGTACAAATGTACCCTCATAGCCCCACTCTTTGGCAAAAAAACTACCATTATGATCTTCACCAAAGACATCGTGCTCGTGCACGGTAGGGAGACTGGTCTCGGAACAGATACAAAACCTGGGTAGTCTATAGTACCACAATGACAGCCAAATCCCGGCAGTGGTGGAGGATTGTTACAGTCTGCGTCTGATCGGCACGATCTTTTTATTAAAGCCTCCGCATTCTTCATAACTAACGGACCTGCTCAGAAACAGCACACATCTTCAACATATCTATATCTATATATATATATAAGTATAACAAATTGGGAGAAATAATTAATATAATCTTAGCTGTAAAAATCATCATATATAAGTCGAAGGTGTGAATATCGAACCTGCTATGAGAACGAAAATGAGCAAGAGTGACACAATCGAGTTTTTCTCCATTGTAATCGACTATTCAAGGATTTGCAAATAGTAATCCTACGGGTTTAATGAAGGTTTCGCCTGTTTTACTCAGGGGGAAAAAAAAAAAAAGAAGGTTTCCCCGGTTTTTCGAATGAGAGGATATGACCTATTTATAAGTATTCTTTAGCATATACAATAACTTGATATTAATTAATTCGCAAATAATGCGCATCAATTGAATTGGATGTGGATAATTTATGGCCTATTTATAAGTATTCTTTAGCATATACAATATCTTGATATTAATTAATTCGCATAAATAGATGTTAATGCGCATCAATTGAATTGGATATGGATAATTTATGGTCTATTATAATAATATATGTTGATATTAATAATTAATTCACATAAAAGATATTCATATTTATGGGCATCAATTGAATTAGGAAGGAAAATTATAGACTCGTTCATTTATTTTCTTCTTCTTTTCTTATTGTTTTAATTGATATTATTCCTTTCTCGTGAGCAATCAAATGGTAATTAACCTCAACATCGTGTTCTTGGACATTATGGATGTCCTATCAGGCTTCTGCCTTCGTGATTTTATAAGAAAGGCTGTCTCCTTCGTTTTCTAGATTACTAATTTAGCAATGCTCCATAACTTGGTTATATTCAATTTGAGCCAAACCAAAGATTACTGGTCACGTATGAAGCCATGCATTCTTTGAAGTTTCGATACAAAGATCAACCCGTTCAATATAGAAAATCAAGAAGACAGACTCGGATAAACTAAGCAACCGCAGAAATAAACTATCACCAGACAAGAAATTATTACATGAGGAAAACGTATGCATCACATGGATAAATTCCGCATGGTTTTATTCTTTTCAACACCGTGAGGATGCAATGATAAATGACCGATCGATCTTGTCTTACGGATCAAATACAAACTGAGGGTTGTTTGAAGAGATCACATATTTCTCCATTAGCATACCCTACCTATCGACGGACAATTGGGCCATATAAGTGCAATTGGACTTGTATATGGGCCCCTCCGTGTGATGGATGGGCTCGTGCGTTGTGCCCTTCTATGCTTCGGCTTTTACATGAAAGCCTGATGGAGACCTCAGTCAATTAAAACATTTCAATGGTACAGAAAAGTGATTGTACTATATAATAATGACACTATTAGACCACATAGTTTTCTCTTTTTTTCTCCTGATCAATAATTAATTCCATCGGATGCTTAGAAAATTATTTTCTCAAGTATACACACAAAGAAGAACAATTCTTTGGTTTGGCTCAACAGAGAGAGATGAAATAAAACTAAAAAGAATTGATTTAAGCGATTCGATACTTATTCCGCTTAGATAATGTCTGGAGTTCGAGTCCTTATGAATGCAGAAAATCAACACTGGGAGAGCTGACTCGACTGAATTAGTCGATGACTAATTTAGTTTTCGGATATTAGGGTTCAAAAAAAAAAAAACAGAGAGAGATGAAATTAAAAGGAAGTCTTTATTCTTTGAAAAAAGAAAATGACACTTGGGAGAACAAAGCAGATGAAATCTTTACTCCTGCAAGCATATATATTATTGATCCATCTTCTTAACATGGTGACCTCAGTCTTCGGTTGGCGAAGAAATATCCTGACCTCAGTCTTCCGTCGCTGGAATATATGGATCTCCCTTAAGCGATGGAAGCACGTCCCAAACGGCGTGATTTTGCACAAAATCACATGAACTAATTAATTTATAATCTGCCAAAAATTTATAGAATACTATCCCCTTTGATCAGGGGCCCAATTATTATTCAACTACCAATGTAAATTCTCAGATTAGTCTTGCCCATTTTTTAAAATTCTTTTTCTGGGCCACCCCAGATTAGTCATTCAAGATACAATGATCAAACAGCAGGGTAATGGGTAGTACCGATAGAAGGGAAATGTAAAGAGTCCCAAGATGAACTATCTCCACTTACTAGTTACGCCATTTACCCTTGATGTTTGACTGTGTTATATAATCTGTCCCGAGTTCGGTTTCGATTAATAGAGCGTAGGTTCGGGTCCAGAGAGGAAAGAAGGAAAAGCAGATGCCTGGGAGAAAACGTAAAAGTTCAAGAAAGAACCAATCCTTTATATATGTGTATGTGCTGCACTTATAAGTTTGATTATTTACAAGTGATCAAACTGAGAAACAAAGAAAGAACCGACAGTGCGCAGCAAAGTGAATGGCTGTGTGGTGAAAGAATTGTCACGGTCTCCCTGGTGTATACAGATACCGACCAGCAAATTAATAGGACTATACGTATGGAGAAAGAAAAACTCATATTAGGGGAACATGTAATTGCTGAGCACCAATGTGTACATTATGCTAGCTGCTACGATCCAAATTATCGACTTGTCAGGCAAAGTAATCGGGGAGCTGCTCCCATCTATAGGCTGGCCTGCAGAGACGGTTTCAATTTCCCCGGAGTTCGATGTTGTGGAGACATTAACTGATAGTGAGCCTGCAGATGATTCAAAGCTATAAGAAATTGTTCAAACAATTTCTCCAGTTTTTACATATGAGAGAAGAATCTGAGACCAGGAAGAGCAAGACTTACAGTCGTAGTTGGTCCACCCGATCCGCTGCCGGGCAAGATCGTAAACAATGATCTTGTCTTTCAAAACAAGGTCTGCAAGGACAACAGATCAGACGGATGAAAGAGTCATTTGTCGAATGAAAAGTCAAGTAAATGATCTATACCTCCTAATATTGTCAGTCCCCCTTGGATTCCCGCAATGCCGATGCACCATACGTCAACCCCGCCCTGTAGAAACCATTTGCTTGAACCGTCAGGAATCGTACTTCCATCTTATTCGGGGAACAATAACAAATGTCATTAAGCACTAACCGCAGAGCCCTGCTTTAGAAGATAATCCCGGGGACCTATGACCATCGAAGAGTTCCCCTCAAAATTCAAAGTGACTTGTGGAAAACCATTGTCAACACTGCACACATTTTAACACATCCAAACACAAAAACCTCCGAGTCTTATGCGCTGCGCTAAAGAACGGAGAAAAGAAAGAGTGGTCAGGAACTGAACCTTGAGGTAACCAAGTAACACTGGTTGTCTTTGGCAGGAACTCGCTGTATGGACTGAGAAACAGCAGCATCAATCTGTATTCAAAACGTGATTCTTCTTAAGACCCTTTTCTTCCCCGGAAGTGTACAAAATATAGTGGAAAAATTATAGTTTCGGTCCAACGCTTACAGCAGTGACAAAAGGTTCATAAGCTTTTTCCGCTAAGTATGCAAGCGTCGTCCCGGAATCAATTATAGTGCCGCCAGTGCTTGATGTTGCAAATACAGAAGGATCAATATTTAATTCTTGACCATTCACTGAAATGCTCTCCAGATTCAAATTGTAATGAGACCTGCAGAAAATCTTCGAACCTCAGAGCCACTTAAATGACACGAAACCTTCTATAAAAACAGAGGGCAGCTTGAATAAGAGAGTTTTTCGAGTGAGGGAACGTACTGTGATGGCACTAGCGGAGTGTAGATCATATTTGGCTCCATGATCTCGCCGAGGACCAAAATTCCACCACCGGCATCGTCTCCTTTCAAGCAGTGTGAGAACACTTTAGGAGTTATTCCCTGTGAAGCCAATTGCGAGATGACCGATAGACTCTGTTGCCCAAACCCAAAAATACCGTTAACCGCCCTGTCCGTTTTCGTCAATTGCCCACTCACCGCGGTGCTACACCTGTTTGAAGTCAACCAACAACTTACAATACTAATGTCATAATTACCACGTATGTTCTGATATATAGGTTCCTGATGGATTACCCGAAGACAACGGCAGCAGAAGAGTTTGCTGTCTGAGACTCTCCTCCTCCTTGGACATTGTCAAAATGGAAACTGTCTGAGACGTAATATCCCGATGTAGTACTTCCATCTCCGTATTGGAACGAGTAACTGCATTGATTATCCTGAGCGGAGCAGGTTGCATCCGAGGATTGGATTCCCTTGGTGCACCTTTGGTCTGAGCAGGAGATCGCTGAGGCCGATGACGAGCTCCTGGGATTGAAGGAATTCAGTGGAATCTGCCAAAAGGAAGTTATTGAGCAACATGACTAATCTGAAGAAGCTAAAATTAGAGATATCATGGGGAATTATTTCTCGGATAGAAAGCATATACTTCGAGATCAGTTTTTGAAGGGCAGCCACTGCAGGAGCTGCAACTGACCCACAAAACATCGCTTCCGGTGTCAATCTGCACGTAGAAATCCTTCGGTGGACTACCCAGTTGCACTTTTGTATAATAAAGCCTACAGAGAGTACCCCGAATTTAGAATATAATCAGTCGGCGGCACTGCTCGTTTTGAAAAGGAAACTCGAGCTTTTTGTGGACAACATGGGCCGTTGTTCATCCACAGAAAGCGCGATTTCCATTGTTGTTCAATAAATCAAAACTCCAGCATCATCAAACGCATTAGAAAAAGGAAAAACATCCTTCAAGACCTTGTCCTAGAAGGAGAACACCAAGGAGAGACATCCACAGGAACAACTCCATTTCCATCAGCTGAATTCATTTCAGAAGAAATACCATCAAAACTACGAATAAGACTTTCGTCTACGTATCGAAGCTTATGTTATCATACCCGACGAGGAAGGGGTTGAAAGTGCCATGAACGGGGAAGTCAACAATTCCGCCGGTGGTCGACTGTAGCATCCTTCCATGCCTGGCCCTGTCCCGAGCTATGAGCTGACTCAGCTCGACATCACCACTCACCGGAAAAGCCCGCTCCAGAGTCATGGTCGTTGGAAACCCATCGCAGAGCACAGCCACTAGAGAGAACACCGCGACAAGAACCGGGATCCCCCTGCTCAAGCTGCTTGCCATCGAATATAGACCTCCGCGTTCCTCTGACTCGGATTAGTTTTGATCAGGAATCAGGAAGGTGAGTTCCGTTCACAATTAAATCCGGGTAGGGAAGACGCGGTCTACGAGAACATAAGGGATGACATGAGAAGAAGCTTCGGAAAATTGGGTTACGTGACATTGTTGACATAGCAATGTGAATTATATATATATATATATATATGTATATGTATAATATAATCCTATGCGGGTTCCGTCCCGTTCCTTTCAAGGGGAAGAATTAGCCGGCGGACTTACATGGCGTCTTCTTCCGTGCCTTCTTCGAAACATTGGTGAATGAAGCAATCCGTCAATAAAGACACGCGCGTTGACCACGCGCTTCTCTCATCTCCGTTCGTTGGTTTTCCGTCTGTTGTTAATTTGTACTTCGACTCTCCACTTCGTCAAAATCGAATTTCTGGTCAACGTCCGGCTAAAGTGGACCAGTCAGTGCTCGACCGCCCCTGCAGCTGGAACGATCGTACGTAATCATCGACCCTGGCAGTATCTTTCTACCTCAGGTGCTTGCGATCCGGCAACGAGTACGCACATCGTGTTCTTCCGTCGGACTTACGTCTTCGCCTTTACCGTTTCGCTTTCTAAATTACAGATTTAATTATCCTGGACAACTGGACTTAAAAGAGTGTTCAATATATATAAGCCTACCAAGGATTATTGATTACGGATGACGCCATGCATTCTTTGAAGTTTCGATGCAAGACCAAACCCATTCAAAGTAGAAATTCAAGGATATGGGCTCGATCGGATTAACTAAACGACCGCAGAAAAAACTGGAGGGCGTACTTTAAAAACACATTTATAAGCAACCAAACTATCACCATATGATACGAGAAACTATATTATTCGAGGAAAATAGACGCATCATCCGCGAATTTCTAAGTATATGACATAACTTATATTATATGTCTCGGTGGATGAATCGTTTGAGTGCTGGCTAGAAACAGGAATGCTAATTTTTTGGGAATGATAAAAGACGCAATAAAATGATTTCCCATAATATTATATATGTAGTTGACCCGATATAATATTTATTGAAACTCCTTCAAAATAATTAAAGCGTACAATTTTCAGATTATCAGTCATTTTCTTCTTGTAAATCAAATCATATCTAGGGGAATCGCATTAGAGATACGGGGAAATGTTAGGTGAGTGGATATGTCTCTATGTTTGTCTAATGTCAACTGTAGGATTCATTGATAAATCTAATAATAAATGAATGGTCGAGCTTGTCTTGCGGGTCAAACAGCACAGTTTTATCAACTGAGAGGAATGTTTGAAGAAGTTAGAGATATCATATTTCTCCATTAACAGGCCCTATCCACGGACGATTAGGCCATGAAAGCCCGATAGAGATTCTAATCAATTAAAAACCTTTCTAATGGTACGGGAAGTGATCGGTACCTACACGATGATTCTGCCCTACAATTTTCTCCTTTTTTTTTTTCCGTGGTCAATAATAGATAGTATCGGATGCTTAGAACATTGTTTTCTCAGGTATACATGCATACAAAAATGAAGGATTATTTGGTTTGATTCAAACGATACGAGACACGAAAAAGGATGTCTAATTTACTCTCGATCAATTAGCATTCGATTGAACAACCGGGGTACGGTGAAAATGAAATCTTACTCCAGCCTGCATATATTACTTGTCGAGTTCCAGTTGTAGGCTCTTCAGCTCGGCATAATACTTATTAATCCTTCTGCCTACTATCTTGACGTCACTCTTCCGTTGGCTCACCAACCATGCCGTCCGGATCTCCCTCAACTGATTATGGAGTTATGTCCACGCAATGAGATCCTATACGCCAACTCACATGAACTAATTATATATATCATGATATATAAGAATACTAACTCCTGTGATTAGGGGTCCGATTATTATTCACGTATTAATGTACGTGATCTTATAAATATAACCGGAATAGTAGAATGCGTAACATTAATGGTATACACAGCATCAATGGCGCTTGCAAGTTTCTCGAGGATCCTAAGATATATAATACATGACGATGCTGTTAATTAAGAACCTGTAAGCAGTTGAAATCGTAAAAATACATACCCAGCTCTTCGTGTACAACATATCCTCTCAAGTAAGCCAGGAGAAAAAAGATTTGTTATTTCTGAATAATATCTTTATATAGAGTTTGTGATCAAAGATGCTTATTGTTAGCTTGGAGTGCGGGCAATACATGATAAGTAAGTGGGCATATAAACTAGCTAGAGCTCGCAGTCACACGTAAATCCCACCTCTATGTATACTCTGAGAGGCTTTTCTTAAACCTCTTTCCGGTTAGTACATCACTAATTTATTATATATATATATATGTTCCATTGCAATGTTTTCCGGTAGCACCAAGTATTATGAACTCATTCAGGCTCGACTCACCTAGATTCAAGTGAGCGAGGTTGGTCCACTATAGAATAAAATTATCATATTCGTGAATTTATGTACTCACAAAATTCGAACTTAAGACTTTAACTAAAGAGAATAGGCATTGAATAATTTGTAACTATTAACTAGACTCAAACTCAACACTGTATAAGGAAAAATGCGTCGAATCGCTTAGTCCAGCAAATGCTTGACACTCCCATAAGAATTCTATTTTCAAGATAAAAGTTGATAGTAATTTTTCCTTCTTAGATGGACATGAAACCTTCTGTGAAAACAAAAGGCAGCTCGAATAATAAGAGAACTTTTTCCAGTGAGGCGACAACTGCGATGGGACTAGCGGACCCCAGACCATGTTCGGCTCCACGATCTCACCGAGCACCGATATTCCACCACCGGCATTGTCTCCTTTCAAGCAGTGTGAGAACACGGTTATTCCCTGAAAACTCCGTCAACTGCCGTATCGTTTTCTTCAACTTCCCGCTCCCCGCGGTGCTACACCGGTTCCAAGTCCACCCCACGACTTATAAAAAAAGTATCCAGATTCCAAGTAACGTTTAGATGGACATATAGGTTCCTAATGGACTTCCCAAAGATCACGGGGGCAGAGGAATTCGCTCTGTACGTGCTACTCTCCTAGCTAGGACCTTGCCGAAAGTTTCCGACGAGATGTCTACTCCGCTTGGAAACGGAGTTAAATTTAATTTAACTTATACTCACTTGACTTTTTTTTCTTAATTTAATAACACAATTATTATTATTTTTTTATTTTTTTTATCAATTTAATAATAAATTATCTCGTATAATTTTTCTTATATATTATTATAATTAATTTTTTAATTTTTTATTACTTTTTCCTTTATTTAATAATACAATTATTTTTATTTTATTTTTTTCTTCTTCAATTTTAATAATAACTTTTTTTCAATTATTTTTATTTTTCGTTCTGTGAAATCAAATTAAATTAAATTCTACCCCATTATTAAAGGCATCAGTAATATCCTGATGTGATGTGACGCTTCCATCCCCATACATACTGGACTGAATAAGTATTTGCCTCCCTTGGGCGCAACCTTTCGTTCGAGCACAAGATCTCTGAGACTGATGATGAGTTGTTGGGATTGAAGGTGTTCTTGTTCAGTGGAATCTGTCGAAATGAAAGCAATGTGATTGAATATTACTAAACCTAATATGCTAGAATTAGCAACATCACGGGGAAGATTCTCGGATAGAAGCACATATTTGGAGACCACTTATCGAAGGGCAATCGCTGCAACTGACCCACGGAACATCACTTCCAGAATCGATATCACGGAGATCCTGCTGTGGGCTACCCAAATTGCACTGTTGAATAATAAAGCCCACAAAGAATCATCCGACCATCAACCACGTGACATAATGTTATGTTAGAATTTCCGAGAAAAAGAAAACCGAGACCTTCAGAGGAATAACTCAAATGTAAGGAGAGCGATCATAAGGATAAAAAGTGGCGGTGGGAGGGAGAAGACAATTTGCCCCACGCCGGCTGTAAAAAGAAAAATGGGGCAATTAATACAAGGTAAAAGTTCAGTGATTCATCGATTTTAATCTTTCGAGTTGCACATTGCCAGAATCCGAATTTAGGCCAAATTTTATTTAAAAATTTATTTTTCCAACACACTTGAACGCGAAATTCCATAAAAAATGCTATGAAGAAGGTTCATATTTGTACCGAAGCAGCCTGATCATATATCCGAGGAGGAGGGGGTCGAAGGGGCTTTTGACAGGGAAGTCAACTAGCACCCCTTGCGGTGAACGGCAACATTCTTCCTTGCCTGGGCCCTATATCCCGATCTATGAGCTGACTCAGCTCAACATCACCACTCACCGGAAACGTTCTCTCCAGAGTCATTACACTCCGTTTGATTTATCAATTATATTTTTAAAATTTAACTCTAACTCTACTCACTATATAACAAAAATCAATAACATAATTATTAATTTTTCTATTTTTTTCTATTTTTAACCATTCAATTCAATTTTTAATATTAAATTCTCTAAACTATTAATTACTTTTTTCACAATTCAACAACACAATCATTACTTTTTATCAATTATTTATTATTTTTTCACACTTTTTCTCATAATTTAACAACACAGTTATTATAAATCAATTAAAATCAAAATTCAACTTTACTTAACTCTAAAATTAAACACACAGTTTGTCATTGAAAACCCATCGAGCAATGCCACTAGAGTGAACACCGTGACGAGACCTGAAATCCTGCTCCTCAATTACCTAGCCATGGATCATAGACCTCCACCTTCCTAGGACTCGGATTTCTTTTGATCAGGAAGGCGAGGTTTAGTTCATAATCCTGGTTGGGAGAACGAGGTCTACAAGAACATAAGGGATCAATGGC
This sequence comes from Punica granatum, assembly GCF_007655135.1. NCBI lineage: Eukaryota > Viridiplantae > Streptophyta > Magnoliopsida > Myrtales > Lythraceae > Punica > Punica granatum. Next base: position 26,549,421 of record NC_045132.1, read on the forward strand.
ATCGGAATTAGCTTCAGAAAATTGGGTTACGTGACATTGTTGACATAGCATCATATATATACATATGTACATATATCTACACACTATGCGTGTCATCTTGTAATTTTTATGCGGGGGAAATTAGCCGGTGGATTTTCACGGTGTCTTGCTTCCCTTCTTTAAACATCGTGAAGCAGTGAGTCAACTCTCCATCTCTGTTCATTTCCGGTTTGTTGTTAGTTTGTCCACCGACTTCCCACCTCGTCAAAATCGAACTTCAGGTCAACGCGCAGCTAACCGACGAGTCCTGCTAGTCCCCTGCGGCTGGAACGATTGTAATCATCGACCAAACAGTATCTTGCTATATATCACGTACGGTTGATTGCGATCGACAAGGAGTATACGTACATGAACATCGTGTGTTCTTGTACATCTTGGATGTCCTATCAGACTTCTTTCTTCGTCATTTTAATCGATCCATCTTCTTATTATCACGACCTCAGTTTTCCGTTGGTTCACTAACCACCTCCCTTAACTGGTGAAAGTGCGTCCACACGGTGAGATTTTGTATACGCAGGCGCAGATTGAAAGGTCCTTCGAGGACCCTGAGATTTCTTACATGATTTATGCTGCTATTTCAGAAATCGTAAGCACTTGAGATCGCAAGCATGCATATATCTAGCCTTAGGAGCGATATCCAAATTAGAGCGCACATATGTAGCATATCACTCAAATAAGAAAAAACGATTCGTTATTTTGCCCGCCCTTTCTGTAAGGATCTATAAGCCCATAATTGGAAGATATTATGTTGCCACGATAAGGGTCCACAAAAACCATTTCTAGAAGGATCTACAAACAATGAATTCTCGTGCTGTTAAACAGCTGAACAATGAAACTCATCAACTGCAAGCTGTCTGCAAATTCTCAGATTAGTCTTACCCTTAAAAAATAAATATAAATAAATAAATTTTCGGCTAAATTATAGTCTCATATCCAACCTACCGAGGAAAAAGATTACAGTCTTATCGAAATTATACACGTCAACCACTGTTACCATAAAACACATCGGAAACAAGTACACCACTACTGGGACTGTCACACATAGATGCAAACAAGAAATGACTTCAACGCAATATCTCTCTATCTATCCCAATTTCGATTGATAATCATGAAAATCCGAATTAACTTAATTTATATCTCAACCAACTGAAATGCATAACGAACGGTTGAAAGGACTACCCGGCGGTCGACCAGATTTGATAGGCCGGCCCATTGTAAGGCCTGGGCCCCAATACAGCCAGGCCGATTAACATTATTTTCCTGAGATACAGTTTATCCACCATTTATCTGTCAAATCAACATCGAAACGGAATTAGTATTAGCCATTTTTTAGGGAAACAAAAAAAGAAAATCTATCTTGTCAGTCCGAGAAAGTTTCATATATAACATGTGGCAGTGTCACAAACAAAAAATGCTACACTTGTTTGCCATTAGCGGTAAATCCGGCTAGTAATGTGTAAATTTGGATTCAAAGAATTGATGGAGAGATTTTGAATAAAAATAGAAAACTACCCTTACTACACAAAGAAGGAAACCCCCAATATATAGTAAGAGTTTATTTATTAAAAAATAAATATCAGATAATATTTATTAAAAATATAAAAAACTGAAATTAAAAAAAAAATCTCTTTTCTTTAAAGAAATGGAGACGAACACTGTCATTCCCTGGTCTGCCTGATCTCAGAACTCTCTCTCTCTAGCCCCCGAGCTCGGGTTTGTCAAACTCAGTGCTAGCAAGCCTCGTGGCTGGATTCGCGACCCGATAATTCAGATGTTGCTACTAATTGCGTTTTCTTCCCTGAGATAAGCGAAAATTGGCGCACTAGAGTTTGCGCCATTCTAGTGCTTGAAGTTGATGACAAACTTCTGCTTGAAGGTCGTGTAATTCTGAGGACGAAAACTGAAGTGATCGAGTGTCTGGTTGAAGAAGAAAGTGTGGAGATTAACTTCATGTTTTTGTTGCTGTTGTTTTAAACTTCCAGAAACGATTCTCAATGGAGAAATGTAGCTAAATGGTGCAGTTGCAATAGCGGAAGCAGAGGAGATGATGAGGAGGAGCAGAGTGAGCAGACAGCAGGTCGATGAAGACATCATTGCAGGGATGATCTGGCCAATAACTTGGGATCAGTACATTGCCGTTTATAAGACTTTTGAACTCTAGTTTTTGTCATTTGTCAATATTATTACTGTAATTATATTATATTATATATATAATATAATGAAAATGAGTTCCATTTTGCTCTGAGAGGGCGACTGGAACCGTTTAATCCTCGACAAGCTAGTTTTTTTCTACTAAGGATAAAACTATTTTCATTTAAATTTTCTCTATTATCAAGACTCAAACTCGTGATCTTACTTAAGAAAAATAAGAATTTAATTACTTGAATCAACTCACGTTAATCCTTTTCCCTTTCTTTTATTATTACGTTATCTGTATTTTTTTGGTTTTTTCCCCTATTGCAATGTTTTTTGCTTTGAACCATATGTTATCCCGACATCCAACCAACCTCAACTGACCCCGATTCGAGCTGGTCAACCAACCAAAGGGAGAAACTCTACTAATTGTTAATTTTCTTCATTTACAAGATTCGAAATCAAAACTTATAGAAAATGTGCCAAACATTATTCTGAACCTATCCATGCATGTTGAGTTTGTTCATTTAAACTTCTTCAAATAATGAATTTTCTTCATTCATAATACGCGAACTCAATATATTGCTTAATTAAGGAAAAGAGGTACTAGACCACCTGAACTAATCTATGTGAGTTATCCCTTGCAAATTTTTAAATTTCAAAATAAAGTCTGTGCAAGGATCTAAAAGTATATATATTTTAAAACAAATTGGACCTCGATCTTTATTTATCAAATTTTAATATTAGAAAAGGGAAAATGCATTAAAAAAAATCAATTAGATAAGTTAATAAAATTAGCTAGCAAAACTCTAAATATGTATATTTCACATGATTTTCGAGAGTCAATCAGCAAAAGCCGTTGAAGTGTCGAAGAAAAAATCTAAAAATAAAAACAGAACCTGTTGAAATGTTAACAAACAAATCTAAAAATAAAAATATAAAAACTTCGAAGGATGAAAAATGAAATATAGTATGCCGCCCCGCCCGAATCAGCATATTATATATGATCTTAGAATATTTGATTTTTTAGAAAAATTTCTCCAGCAGCATTGAGTGGGTCCATATTACTAGTCGCGTATTTAAAAGCTAATCCCCTTGGACATTAATAAATAATGCTTATCGGCATAATCAGAGACTAATCAACATATAAGCTTAATAATATCGTAGTCAATACGGTGTCCTAGTTCCCAAGATTTCCTCTAATATTCATTTTATGGTTAATCACCTAGAAAAACACAATATTTACATTTTTTCCTAAATATAGCACGGCATGTGAAAAATAGCACAGAAATGCATGACCTTTGTATTTTTTTCATAAGCGTAACACGACCTTTGAAGAGTAGTATAGGAAGGCACAACATTTACATTATTTCCTAAATATAACACGACCTTTAAAAAATAGCACCAGAAAGGCACGACCGTCAAGCATGATCTTCTTTTTCAACATGCTATAATCGCAACTGAATCTGAAGATCTGGCCATTCTGTGCTAATTTTTAAAGGTCGTGCTATATTTAGGAAAAAGTGTAAAAGTCGTGCCTTTCTATGCTACTCTCTAAAGGTCAGGCTATATTTAGGAAAAAATACAAAAATCGTGCATTTTTGTGCTATTTTCTAAAGATTATGCTATATTTAGGAAAAAAATGCAAATGTCATGCTTTTTAAGGTGAATAACTCTCTTTTTTTAATTATATTTACGTTCAGTGTTCTGGAATCGTGATAGAAACTATCAGATATCGACGTCTTATATTAAATGGTTGAGTTGGAATCAGTTTGCAATAATAGATAAGTGCTGTTATTAGTGGAATTAGGAGTCCGGACATTTGATTAAGAAAGAACAGAGAGGTTACGGATTCAAAACTGCCGGCTGCTCGGTAAGGATAAAGTGATGGACCAGATGAAGTTTTTATTATTGATTTGGCATTCGAAATTAAGAAGCAATCAAATGAGATCTTTACTCCCGTGCGGAAAGATAACTTCTTGTGCGCTGACCGGGATTATTATGCATCACGTAGCGTCTTAAGCTCGGCATAATACTTATTGATCCATCTTCTTATTATCCCGACCTCAGTCTTCCTTTGGTTCACTAACCAATACGGATCGCCTTTCACTGATGGAAGTAAATCCAAACAATGAGATCCTGTAAAATCACATGAATGAGTTAATAATCTGCCATCTTATAATTAATTATAAGAATGCAAATAATAATGTCCTGCAACTAGGCATCTGACTCACGTATCAAATCTATATATATATATATATATATGCAGTCTTGTGAATATATATAGCTGAAGTAGAGGAACGAACCATGAACAGTATACACAGCACGAACAGTTCTTGAGAGGTCCTCGAGTACCCTGGAAGTTTTAGATTATATAAAGCTGATAAGTACTTGTGTTTAGTTAATTAGTGGTATCCTTAAAATAATAAGAATGATGCATATGTCCCCGCTCTTGTGCGAGCTATCGAAAGTTACCGCACGATTACTATAACATGTCATCGCGACTAAGGATCTATATTTGGTTTCCCAAATAGCATCTTACCCGCCATTGCTATAAGGATCCACTAGCCCATTCGAGAATATAATATTGCTGGTGAAATGACGGAGGACCGATTCCATGTCCTGCATCCAAGACGTATATATATGCATGATCTTATATCTAATTACAATGAGAAAACTATATCGAAGGGGAGGTGAAAAAATTGAATGGCGCCGGGGGATACATACCTGACCTCCAAAAGACGTAGGGATCCAGTGTGGCCGAGGAACGACGCCATATGAGGCATTGCAGCCATCAATGTAGCTTTGCAGCGAGGGAACATAAGGTTCGAACATGGTATCATTGGAGCGGGCTAGTGCATATACGATCTCGCTGCATTCCTATCCAAATATATATATGTCCAGAATATTTATCAATTTAGCGTTATCGATTTAACTTGATGATCCAAGTGTCATGACGATTGGATAATTGAAGAGATTAAGGACATATGATATGGACCTGCCAGTCCCATCCTATGATGGTCTGAGATATATTAACTGGGGGGTTAACGAAGCAAGGTGGGACGGGCATTGACGATTGATTTCTCTTGAGGGCAACTAATCCCGAGAACACTTTGCTCAGCACACTTGAGCTTCCATTAGAGTTATTGATTCCATCGCAAATGTGAGCCACAGGCTTTGTATGTGGATCATTATACTGAGCCGATGATGCATATTCGTACTCTAAGTACCGTTTTAGCTCATTAACATCTTGCAATGGCCTGCACTCGAGAAAATTGTAAACTCTTAATTAATCATGCCTTCACGCCTTTGATAACCTATGAACCGAAAGGAAAAAGAAGAAGAAGAAGAAAAAAAACAGAAACAGCTATATAAAGGTCTTAGCAAGTTCAAAGGTTGTGATCGAAGTCATGTTCTGCTGTATAACCTCGCTTAGCAAAGTCAGCAAGGCAGAGACAGAAATTAGCTGGGGGTATAAGATTAGTGCACCGTAGTACATACTTGCAAGTATTGAATATCTTGCTCAGTTCCGAGAGCCCATTTGGTTCAGAGGCGACTCGGTCAATTTCCGACCACGACTCTTTTATGGTCTGATAGCATGTCTCGCTAGTTTCCTGCAACCATTATCACGCCGATCGATTGTCTTTTCTATTTGAGTCTTTTTTATTTTAGATTAATCGGGAGTTGCAATAGGGGGAGATTAGCAAGGTTAGTTTTAATTCAGTTACCCGAAAATCCTTGCTGACAATCGAATAATAACCAAAATGCGGAACAAAGTTGTTGAGGAGCAGGATCGGTGCTGATGAGGCCAAAGCTCCATAGGCGATATGCGGATACTTTAGCCGAAACCATGAAGCAAGCACTGGATCAAAGCATAATAATTAGAAAATTTGGAAGTAATGACGATAAATTGTATATATTTGGACTTACTTCCTCCATATGATCCCCCCATGACTATAATTGGTGAATTTTTGGCGTGCAGTTTCCCCTTAATGTGTATAAGGATCTCCGCGTAATCGGCCAATGCCTGAGCCGAGCTGAAGTACCCACGAGTCTCAGGACTCTCCAGCGCTTCTTCTAGACTTAATCCATACGGGATTGATTCCCCATAAAACCGATGCTGAGAGAAGAGAAGAGAAATCGTACCAAATGTTAAGCAGATAAGTTTGTGAAACCAGTTGTACGTACTCCTTAATTAATTGAGTACGGTAGCTTGAAGTGCAAGTAGCAGATTGATGAATAGTCCAATTACAGGTACAGTCTCTCACCTCTATATATACTATGAGAGCCTTGAACTGAGGCGCATTGTCTGGGAGAAACCCGATAATCGGGATATCACTGCTGATTGGGGCTTCTTCCCCAAGATAGGCGAAGATTGGCGCACTGGAATTTGCACCACCCCAGTACTTGAAGTTGATGACATACTTTTGCCTGAAAGTCGTGTAGCTCTCGGGCCTGAAGCTGAAGTGATCGAGCGTCTGGTTGAAGAAGAAAGTATGGACGTCACTCGGAAGGAAGTCGTAGTTAACTCGCACATGTCGGAAACTCTCTGAAACTGTTCGCAGTGGAGGAATATAGCTGGAGGGAGTTGCAAAAGCAAAATGTGAGGAGATGGTTAGGAGGAGCAGCAAATTAGGCGCCCAACAATAAGACGATGAAGACATCATTAATTGGAGGATCTGATCGTGGCAGATAATTAACTTGATATGACATGTTAATATAACTCGCTGCCTCCGGTTCTTGGTTTTTTCAATGAAAAAATGGGCCCCTTTTGTACAATGCGAATTTGTTTACAGATACAAATTAACTTCATAAAGTTTAAGATCATCGATCTAAAAGGATTTATATCATTAACCTCGGATTTATCGTGGTAGATACGGTTTTGGATAGTCCCACCTCCTATACTCAATTTACTTTTGACTGACATTTTAATTTTGATAGAAATTAAGAACTGGATTGTTTTTATTATCATAAGTGCCAAGGATTAGTGGACAAATAAGAGTCCAGAAACTTGATTAAGAAAGGGCAAATAAGCTCATATTTTTAAGCTGCCGGCTGTGAGAAAATAGGACAGATGGAGTGGACCCAATCGATTAAAGAAAAAATTTTACGAGGAAATAAAGAAACAAGGTGGACCGAATTATCTAAACAGACAGGGATATGTGTGAAGGATATCTTCCAGCCAAAAAGAACAACAAAATAAATAAATAAAAGAGAAATAATACGATCATTTTTTGGTGGGCCTGGGAACCGTATGATTTTCTTTCCTTTTTTTTTTTTTGGGGGGTGTGGGGAGATGGAATTCGCCTATCCATATATTGGCTGATCATGATGTGCCGGGCCAATCAGGCTGGTAGAAAACCGCATGTGCTGCCTTGGCTTTCACCGTCATCTCCACATATAATATACAAAAACACATTTTCCTCCGACAAAGTCAAACTCCGAATCCTGCGAACTACACTAATCGCCCTTGATTTTGATAAAAATTACAAGTGTGCCACTTTCTCTTCTTTCGGCAAGTGCGACTCGGAGGATCCAGCAATTCTATATAAAATCTATATATTAAGCTAGAAGAGAGTGCCAAAGAAATCTTCTTAGCTTACCACATGTCATTATGTGAAATTTCAAGAGAAAAATATTTTATTTTCATCTATATATAATTTATTATGCTAAAATTTGACTTTTTTTTTTGTACCTTTAATCAATAAATTAATGAATGGAAATGTTGTGCAGTTTTCTTTTGAGTACTTCCAATTATAAAGTAATTCTTAGACAATATATAGAGCTCGAAATAAGGTCCATGATATGTTAGTCTGAACTCTTTTTCATAATATCAATTTACCTCTCATGAATACACGCATGCAAAAAAGCACAATTAGAAAATTATTATCCTTTGTCCTAGCTTGAAATAATACTTACATGAACAACAAACATTTCGAGAAGTATATAAATATAATTTTAAAAGATTTATAGTCTTTCACTCTTTAGAAAATAAAATTATTTTTGCAAATTTTTATAGATGAAAAATATTAAATTAGTTCATAATTATTTCAATTTTAATATTTTTGTGGCACCACATATATATAAGTATATGCTCATTTAGTTTTTAAATGATGCTTATCAATTCACACACATATATATAAGCGCTTTTACACAAAATAAAATGAATTTTTTATTTTATAAGATCCATATAATGAAAATTCTTTTATGTAAAATCATTTTATATTCAACTAGTAATGAATTTTACCACTAGTATATAATGTAATGATTCTTTTAATGAATAACAATTCAAATTTTTACCATGAATTAATCTACATATTTTTATGCAATGGTTTAATGTCATTTTTTTACAATAAGTGGCATCACAATAAAAGAATGAACATTTACATGATAGAGAAATTATAGTCCTAAAATTTTATATTCGTGCATCGCACGGGTCAATCGAACTAGTATAATGTGAAGATGTTGTTTCAATGATATTAAACTAGCTAGTTCGACATGCGGACATTTACAGTGAAATTTTTAAACTAAGTTTTTATGAAAGAAGAGATGTCAATGACTCCGGAAGTCGCGAAGAGAATAAATTAATAAAATAATTAATTTTAAAATTTTTTTATTCATTAATCACAATCATATGCCTATATAGGCATTAATAAGAAGTAAAAAAGACAGATGACTATGGGCTAAGGGGTAGCTCATTATGCTTATGTGGAGACTTCTCCTCAAACAAATGGAGCAATCTCCTTAAATTAGTCTAAATTTATATATATATATATATATATAGATATACCTAGAAATTTGAAATAATGGCATTTGTTAGTATAAAAATATATTTATGCATTAATTACATTACTTCAATATGTATATTCGTCTTTCCATCATAGTGGAAAAACATATTAATTTTGATTAAATTCAAAGCTCCCTCTATAAATAAATAATATATATATATATATCTATATATATATAATATATAATATCGAGACAATAGAAAGAGGCAGAATTAATGTCGTTGCTTAAATTTTATTAAATAATCAAACCTCAGCTTATCATTCATTGGCCTCCCATTTTCCATCGGAGATAGCTTCAATTCATAAGAAATTGGGAAAAGAAATAATTTTTATATACATATAAGAGTACATAATTATTACACGGATACTTACTGAAAATTAATGTATATATAATTTCAAAACTTCAAAAATCATAAATTAACACTTCATATTAAATAAATATATAAATTATTATATAAATAACTCCACAAACTTCGAAATCATAAATAAATTTATACAAGACTTAAATTTATAATATATTTGCTAATTCTATTCTTTCCTCTCATAGAGATAATTTATTATATATAGATAAAAGTAAATAATTATTTTATAGGTACTTATTGAAAAAAAAATATTGATAATTCCATAAATTTCAAAGTCATAAATATACACTTAAACGTAGAAATTACTATATTGATAACTTCACAAACTTTGAAGTCATAAATAAATTTCCAATCAAACGCCAGCCATTATAATATTTTTCAAGCAAGATCGAAAACTGATTAAACAAATCGAGAGAAAAAAAACCAAGTCAATATATTAATACTTAGCCAAATTGTTAAACTTATTCTTTTTAGGAATTAGAATTCAACGCACTATGAAAATAAAAATAAAAATAAAAAATATTATATATAAATATCTGTAAATTTAATTTATAAAATGTTAATTACAGATAATAAAATATAGATTGGACGAAGACGTAATATATACAGGAGTCTCATCAGTCAGGGGATTTATATGTAACTAAATTTAATTTATATGATATTCATTAAATTGTATGTATTCATTCATCAAATATGAGCTTAAAGTTGAATTATTTGCTTTGTCCGCATCTGCTTTCCGCTGCTGCTTACGTTGCAATTTGACCGAAGATATTTTTCAATTGAACAAAGTTTTAATTTTCTTCCAAACATCGAAAAAATCACAAATCATCTTCATCTGAAATAATTTCCTTCAAACAAATGCAACCTTTTTTTCTTGTGAAGAATAAGACAAAATTATTTAATTAATTTATGCTTTCTCAGTGCATAACCATTCCAACTCATTTATTTGACTAGGCTATTTGAATCATATAGTACGCGTACCGAGAGTTCGATGTACTCTGTGAAACTAAATTAAGGATACAGAACCGTCCGTGCAATGCCAAGGATAAAGGGCTAGTTACTAGTAATTCGAAGGTCTTAGCTATCTTGTAATTCCTTAAGATCATTATAATATACATGGATCCATCTTCCCATGATCTCGACCTCTGTCTCCCGTTGCTTTACCAACCAATCGGGATCTTTCGCCGATGCTGCAATTAAATCCAAACAATGTGAACCTGCAAAGATTGCATACCCGATATTACAACCACCCAGGGCCATATAAAATGAACAACAATCCGGAAAAATCAATACCACTTATAGCTAAGCAGATTGTAAAATATTTTCGTCAGGGAGAGGGACTTACCTTTGGCTGTATAAACGGCAACAATGGTATCCGAAATGTTTGCTAAGACCCTAGAGATTGATAAGAGGAAAAAAAAAATATCAGTTGTGTGAGGACAATATTCGGGGTGAGCTTTTGTGAAATTAAATCGATTAATAACAGACATGTCGAATCAAAGAGGAAAGAGGACCATTCAGTGCTCATATATTTTTTGAGATTTCATGACCAATAATAATTACCCGCCATTGCTAAAAGGATCTTTGAGCCCGTTGGAGAATATGATGTTGCTCCCGAATCTTTGGAGAGTCAACTTTATGTCCTGCATATATATGTATTCCGATTATAAAATGGCGTGCAGATGATGTATAGGTATCTGTATGACATACATATAAAACGCACATAGTATACTATAGAACAATGATTATGGTGCCTAATATGGGCGGGCTTAATGGGTTCAACTTTTCAAGTCATCACTACACTATAAAAAAGGATTTATGATGACGCTAAGAAGGGACTATGGTGACGAGTTATTGATGTCATCGACTATTGGTGACACAACTGGGTAACACAAAGGCCTGCGTTGCCATTGATGGCGTCGTCTATCAGTTGGCGACACCTAAACTCTGGCGTCACCAAAGAAAAATCTGTGGTGACGAGCTTTTGCTCGTTGCTAGAAGTCGTGGTAAGGGTGATGAAAGTTACTTGTCGCCATATTATATATTAAAGTGAAGCTTACTCCTCGTCTCCATCGGTACTCTAAATGGTGATACTATATGCACGTCATCATAGCCTTTTTTATTTCAAAAAATTTCGAAAATTAAAAATTTGAAAACAATTCGCGGCCAAGTAGCCCCAGACTAGGGGCGCAAACTGGGCTTGGGGGCACCGTGCACCCACATGAAAATTTTCCTACTCCCCCAGCACGTAAGGAGTTTCGATCCTGGACTCCAAGGGCATACTCTACCTTCCTACCATCAAGCTATATGCTTTGGTCTTGTCATCACTATTCAATTACTTACATTTATAGAACTGAATTTTTAATTATAAAATTAATATCTTTTTTTCTTTCATAAACAAAATATTATTAATTATATTTATTTTGAATATTTTTTCTAAGATTATTTATCTCACTTGTCTTTGTTATATATAATGCATTTGATTTATTAGCAATAAAATCTTTTAATTATGATTTTTAAAACACTACCGACATTTTTTATTTTTATTTTCTAACTTATATTTTAAAATCTAGTTATATGTGGTCCCATTTATACTCAATATCCCAACTAAGTAATGAGTAAGTTAATAACTTGATTAGTATCCGGTGCATTTAACTTTTATCGCATGGCAAAGGCGATGATCCCTTCCCTATGTTACTGTAACCTTGACCCTATAGTGACGTCATGTCATCGCGTCACCAAAATATGGATTCTATGGAGTTGTCGTTGAATACGTGTATCCATAGACTTGGTTCTATGGTGAGACCTCTTTATCGCATCACTTGTATTACTCAAAGGCGACGACTCATTCCTTGTTGTCATTATAACCTTGGTTCTATGGTGACGGGATCTCAACGTGTCGCCAAAAAGTAGATCCTATGGAGACATCACTGAATAGGTGTCTGTATAGACTTGATTCTATGGTGGCGCCTCTTGGTTTCGTCGCCATAGTACAATCTTTGGTGATGTCATCAAGTAAGGGTCTCCATAGACTTCGCTCTATGGTGACGCCTCTATGTCGCGTAGCATAAAAAGAATATTTGGCAATGTCATGGAAAAAGCGTTTCAATAGCCTTTTCCACTAGATCTACGGTGACGCATGGTCGCCCTATCTCCAACGTTGCGTCACCATAGGTCTCTTTTGTTGGAGTGCTGGGATATGTCCAGTAGGACTTTATTATTGGATGTAAAAATAGTATTATTACCTGACCACCGTAATACGTAGAGATCCAGTGGGGTCGAGGAGCAATGCCGTATGAGCGCTTGCAGTACTCTATGTAGTTATGCAGGGTGTCACTGTCGGGCTGAAACATAGTCTTGTTGTTGCGGGCCAGGGGCATTATGATATCACTACAATTCTGCATATATATGATGATCATCAATCCCTTAGTTGAAGAAAGAAATTGTTTTACTCATAAATATGCCCCGATAAAAAGACTGATAAATTGAGCTTAGATATAAAGCCTTGATGAATATATATCACCTGCCATGACCAACCCAAGGTAGTTTGTGAAGCATTTCTTGGGGGAGTAATGTCGTAGCACGAGGAATTCGTGGAATTTCCCATAGTAGCAACCACCCCTGCGAATATTTTGTTAAGAATGCTTGAACTTCCATTGCTATTCACAGCATCACAGAGTTTGGCCACTGGTGTTGTGAAGGGGTCGTTGTATTGAGCAGCTGTGGCGTACATAGAGATCAGGTAGTCCTTAAGCTCAGAAGCATTACTCAATGGCCTAAAATCAGATAAAATATGTCAACTAATTACCCAGGAAGGATTGACTAGAAATCCTGAGCACTATATAACTGCAATTTGTAGAAGATATAAACCGGGGAATTTGTTCTAATTATCATGTGCATACTCGCAGGTGTTGAATGTCTCGGTCAGATACTGGAGTCCGTGCTGCTTGGAGGCAACTCGGTCGATTGCTGACCATGATCTTTTTATTGTTTCGTAGCATGTCTCGCTAGTTTCCTGAAGACAATCGATTGGGATGGACATGGTTATTGTAAAAATTTAGGACGGAATCGATAGGAGGAGATTGTGCCAAAGTTTAAAACTCACCCGAAAGCCCTTGCTGACGATGGTATAATAACCATAATGCGGGGTGAAGTTGACAGGAAGAAGGATCGGAGCCGACGAAGCGAAGGCCCCGAGAGCGATGTGCGGGTACTTTAGTCGGAACCATGCAGCTAGCACTGAATCGAACAGATCGATGAAATAATTCACGTAAAAGGTTGAAGATGATCATAGCAAAATTGTTTCTTTTCTTTTTTTTTTCAGGATAAAAAGCACATAGTAATTATCCATAAAAAAGACGCATATGGTAATTGAATTTGATCATATTAAAATGGGGCAATATCATCTCAATAGCTTACTTCCACCATACGACCCTCCCATGACAATCACGGGAGATTTTTGCGCGTTCAACATCCTCTTCACGTGGATGATGACCTCTGCATAGTCGGCTAAAGTTTGCGCCGAGTTAAAATGGCCACGAGTATTGGAATTATTCAGTGCTTCTTCCAGACTCAATCCAAATGGAATTGATTCCCCGTAGAATCGATGCTGATATCAACAACAATTTAGTTTACTCTTCACATAATAAATCGTGATCCAGAAGTAGTACTTTCAGGAATGGATTGTATATATTGGTCAGATTGTCATAATTATTAATTGCTCCTTTGGCAAGGAATAAATTTGGGTTAGATAAAAATACCTCTATGTAAAGTATAAGAGCCTTGAACCGAGGCGCATTATCAGTAAGAAATCCGACAGCGGGTATGTCTTGGGCCACCGGTTCCTCGCCGCCGAGAAAAGCGAAGATGGGCGCGCTCGAATTCGCACCGCCCCAGTACTTGAAATTTATGACGTACTTGTGCTTGAAAGTCGCGTAGCTCTCAGGCATGTAGTTGAAGTGGTCGAGCGTCTGGTCGAAGAAGAAAGTCTGGGTCTCATTAAGAATCGATTCCGTCACTGCATTTCCGGAGTCCTGCAGGAAACTGTCCGGGGCAATCCTTAGACTCGGAATCCGATTAAGATGAGATGCCGAAGTGGATGAGGAAAAAAGTAGCAGTGAAAGCAGCAGAGGGCCGAAGAGGCCGTAGGTCGAAGACATTATTGCTAAGAAGAGCAAATGTTGCTAAGACCAAAGGGAACGTTGGTTTTATATATACATATGGAAATTGGACTGGACCGTTTACTTTTCATCCTTATGGACATATGTGTCCCTAAATCAATTGAGATCGCAGGAACAAAGTCGATCGACTTTTCCTCAGTCTGATCTTTCCTTCTGTACTTTCTACTTTCTACTTTCTACTTTTATAAACAAAACTTTTCCAATCTTTCAGTCAAAAAATTATTCCTCCAAAGCGTGTCGAACGAGACTACACTCACCACCATTAATAACTATGTTTCTTGATTTTCGCAACTTATTGAGAAAGTATTAGATATAACAGTTATATATAATGAAATTTACGTGGTAAAATCGCAATTCTTTAGGGTATTTCAATTTTTATTGATTTTTAAAAATATCAGAAAAATTAAAAAAATTAAATTTTTTTATAATTTTATCACGTGAATTTCGTTACATATCCAAGTTCTCGGGCACATAATTAATTCGGAGGGAGTCAGCTTCTCTTTCTTTGTTTAATCGTCTCATCAAGAAAAAATATTGCATGTGATTTGATATCGACCCTCTCCCCGATAGCAACCTTCGACCAGCATGAGGACTGCGATAGATTTTTGTACGACGGGTTGCGTTTAACAATTAACAATTGCTTATGTATCCATTGGATCAGATCTATCTTATGGTGGGAGAATTTTCTTCCCCTTCTATTCAAGGAGAAAAGAAAATGACTTACAAAATTTTATCGCCAATCCATGCAATGACCATGGAGATGATAAATCTTTCACCTGTCGATTGATCAGTGGGATGAATT
Source organism: Punica granatum (assembly GCF_007655135.1). Lineage (NCBI taxonomy): Eukaryota > Viridiplantae > Streptophyta > Magnoliopsida > Myrtales > Lythraceae > Punica > Punica granatum. Next base: position 26,564,725 of record NC_045132.1, read on the forward strand.
ACACCTCGATGAAATGGGATCAATAGCATGAATAACAATATCTGAGCTATCAAATCAATTCATTGTCGAGAATTGAATAGTATATGACATAGGAAGATCTTTTATCGATACGGAGTAAATCATTGGGTCCCGAAATTGTATGTGAATTATATGGTTCATTGTCTAACGATGCTTTTTCGCGCTTCTTTTTTCCTCCAACCCAACGTCCAATTAAGTATGTGGATATTAAGTTTTATTATTGATATCGTGTTCGAAGAGTAATAAATAACAAGGATATATATCGAAATGATAAGACAAGCATGCTCATGGACAAATTAGTTGCAAGGGTTTTACGAGGAAATCAACATGAGTCGGAAAAGAAAAATCACGAATCAAAGAAAAGAAATGAAGTTTTTGGAGTCTGATTAGATTGCATGAGGAAGAACCTCGTCAAGAGCGAAACCTTTAAAATGAAAAGTAAGGAGGACAACATCCATGTGTGGTTTACGTGCACGATTGGCCTATACATGCTCCTCCCAGTCCTTGACGTGAACTTAGTCAAACCCAAAATGAGCCCTCAAAAGTGGGCTTCTTATTTTTGTTCGTATGAACAGCAATTTAAGCAAAAACCAAATTCTCTTAGCTCGATTCATTGAATGTTTGTTTCTTTGCTGACCAATATGAACTTAATTTTGACTAATCAACGTTGAAGCAAAATGAAGGGCAGAAGGAGAGAGAAAATAACTATGCCATATCCATTCCAATGAACTCAACATCTCGATCGAACAAAAAGTCATTGTATGAATAAAGAAAATTCATGCTGGAAAATATTTACTCTTTAGTGAGTTGAACCGATTTGAATTGGATTTAGTTAGGACTCATTGGATTTTTGAATACTACGGTAGACACTGAAAAAAAAAAGTCATTGCGATCAATTAATTGCTATGATTATTCTTTGCAAGTTTCGGACAAACTTGAGTTCCATCTCTTGACTTGAGAGTTGAGTTGTTGTTGGGGTTATTTTATATCGGAAAAGTATAAAGAAAACACCTAGAATTGTAATTAGTAAGTAGATCGGCTTGCCTTTCTACAGATTAACTTCATAATAAAGTTTACGATAATCGGCCGAAGAGGATTTACATCATTACCGTCGGATTTATCGTATAGTCTTGGATACTCCCCCTTCTTCCTACGCTCAATTTACTTTCATTTACATTACATTTGGTGGTCATAAATTGTGATAGAAAGAACTGGATTGGTTGTTACGATAAGCGCCTATAATTAGTGGACAAATGAGAGTCTAGAAACTTGATCAACAAAGGGCACATGAGCTGAAACTTTTAAGCTGCCGGCGGTGAGAAAATAGAAGAGGCGTAGTTGAGTCAATCGATTAATGAAAGACAATTCGACGAGCAAATAAAGAAAAACAAGGACGACCGGATTATCTAAACAGAGGACTATGTACCAAAGATGACTTGCATGTTTTTAATCACTTAATTCTGAGACTCGCATAAGATAAGAGAAATAATACGACCATTTTTGGGTCGGCCCCTTAACTATATATATTATTTTTCTTTTTTTGTTGGGAATTGGCCAATCCATTTTGGCGATCATGATGACATGTGCCGATCCAATGGCCCAGCCTTCGTCCAATTTTACAAATTAATAAAAACGCATGTGCTGCGTAGGCTTTCGCTATTATTAATTATCAATTGAATTATAATATATAAAATCTAGGACGTGTAGATGAAAAAAGTGCCATGCAAGCAAAAATTTAAACGACGCTCAACTACACGTTGCATTGATCTTTTGATTCCAGTTTTATGAATTTACATTATATATTTTGTTGTGCCATATTCGCCGCATATTAGTTAAATGTTTATATGATTTGTATGTAATACTATATAATTAAATTTATTGAAAAAATTAAAAGTTTCTCAATAATTGCAAAGAACCCCGCAATATATATGAAATTGTTTAAATTCAATGTGTCTTATTTCAATAAGTACAAGACACGAAAACTTGAATTTTCACTGATGAAATTATTTTATTTAACCATCGAGTCAACCCTATTAGATTTATATTACAAGATTGTTGTTATTTGCATTTCTACTAGACTAAATAATGTATTTGTTACCTACCAAAAAAATAACATATTTGTTTGCACTCATATTTTATAGTATTTATTAGGTGTACTTGGTATATTATATAGTCTTTGACATACTTTTTCTTCATATCAATTATGCGTTAATTACTTACTTTCGATCCTACTAAGATTGATAAAAAGTTATCACACAAAGCGCCAGAATCAACTACTTTGTAACTGGAGCTTTGCTTGGACTCACGGGAGTGGCCATTTTTTTCCTTTTCCCTTTTTTTCGTAATTGCAGCAAAACCTTCACTAGTTGTAAATTTCTGTAACTTAGATAGAATAATCAATATTAATGTTGCATTTGGTTTCATAGTAAGATTTTAAAATCAGATTTTGATTTTGAAAAAGAGTGGTATAAGTGAGGCCCACCCTTTGACTTTGTATGAGTTATGTTGTTTTGTTGTGGAAAAAAGTGGTATAAATGGGGCACACTCTTTGACTTTGTATGAGTTATTTTGTTTTGTAGTTGGTAGAGTTAAGTTAGAATTGTGATTCTAAAATAATATCCTAAAACCAAATAAGCCCTAATCGTTTTCACGAAAAGTAAGGTTGTCTATGGTACTCGTGATTGAGTCTTCTCCAATAGGTTTTGATTTATATACATATATATATATATATGGGGTTTTTACCTAAAATGACTCATGGTTTATCCGTTTTGTCAAATTTATCCTATACTTTTTTTTGTCAAATCAATCACATGGTTTACTTTTTGCATCAAATCTATCACGGCGTTATCTTTTCCGTCGACATCTAACGGCCGTGCTGACGTGGCACGTGGAGAGACAGTGGGCCACACTTGCCACGTAGGCACCACGTCAGTACGGCCGTTAGATGTTGACGGAAAAGATAACGCTGGGATAGATTTGATGCAAAAAGTAAACTATGGGATAGATTTGACAAAAAAAAATATATGATAAATTTGACAAAACGGGCAAACCATGGGCCATTTTAGGTAAATACCCCTATATATATGTACACTAGTTATAGAGCCTGTGCGTTGTACAGGAAAAAAATGTTACATAATTTAGGTTTTTTTAATTGGTAAAAATAATGGTAATTTAAAATATATTATTAAATATATGCCTAATGGTACTTTAAATTGATGAAAAGATATGGAAAACTATATTAAAGAAGTATAAAACACATCCTTCCGATGCACATACAAAGCAATATTCTTTATTCTGAATTTTGACGTGATATATATGTATATAATTATTGAATCCAAAAGTTTCACAAGATCCCATTTTTCAATTCAAACATTTTAAAGCTATTAGTCTACATAAGTGATCGAAAAAAAAACAATTAATTGAAAACTCACCTATTAATCTTGCATAATGATATACAATTTTATTAAAATACTCACCTTCAATTTTGATATGTATATCAAGAAAAAAAATTCAAAGGATAATATGTTGCATACATAGGACAAAAAATGAGATTTAATGAAAAAGAAATTTTTTCATAAGAACATAAGTAGACATACAAAAAAAGATAAAGGAAAAAAAAGATAAGATTGATTTATCATGGTTTTCATGCTTTTAACGTTGAGAATTTGAAGCGAAACAATAAAAAGCAAAAAATCTAATGCATCTTGTGCTTGTGATAGATATACTTTTTGAGAGTTCACGTCTAGTGGTGCTCGTGGTAAACATATTATTTGAGAGCTCACTTCTAGTGGTAGAGATATGATTTATGCGGATGGTGCTTCCTATTTATAATGTATTATCTCTACAAAATCTAAAAAATATATAATCTTGATTTGTTTTTTGAAAATTAAATATGATTCATATATCTATAAATTATACGATGTAATCCAAATATAATAATATCAATTCATTATATATATTATATTTAAGAATCACTCAACACCAAATCTTTAAAGATAAAGATATTTTAGAAAATATCGATATCGATAAAGATATTTGTAGTTTATAAAAATTCATTAAAAATAAAAAATGAAAATAATATTTAAAAATTCGAGAAAATTACATTTAGAAATAGTGCATCCTTAGATCATTTGGTTGGATCATCTTGTTCCTGCTTTTATATATATATATATATATATATATATATATATAGATATACATGTGTAAATATGTATACACAATATTTACAAATTTATCGATATTATGGTATTATACCATACATAATAATCTTTAATTTGTTAAGCAAATACAACAATACTCAAAATAAAAGTAAAATAAGGCAAGATTTTGCGCATTGCATCAGCAACAAAGCTAGTATTTTGTATTAAAGATTAATAAATTTAATACCAATAGAGATTATACTAATAGTTTAGTATTTTTCCATTTATTTTATATTTATATCTATATTAAATTACATATATTAATGTTGGGAAACGAAAAGTCATGAATCAACCAGAATTTTGCAAAATGAATGGAGACATGTCATTGCACGGTCGATATGGGGGGAACCGACTTTAAGTATTTATAATAAATAGATTCGACAGTCCTAGCTATCTCGTAATTTCTTAAGGTCATCATGATATACATGGATCCATCTTTCCATGGTCTCAACCTCTGCCTCCCGTTGCTTTACCAACCAATCAGGATCCTTCTTCGACGCTGCGGTTATGTCCAAACAATGTGAACCTGCAACGATTTTACCACCAGAAAAATCAGCACACGCTTATATATATAGCTGAGTAGATTGTAAAATATTTTCTTCAGAGAGGGACTTACCTTTGACTGTATATATAGTAACAATAGTGTCCGAAATGTTTGCTAAGACCCTACAAATTGATAAGCAAAAAGGAAAGAAAATAAAAGAATTAGCTCCGCGTGGGCAATTTTTGGTTGACCTTTCGTGAAATTAAATCGATTAACAGACATAGCAATCAATCGAAGAGAAAAGATGACCATTCAGTGCTCATATATTTCTTGAGATTTCATCATCAAATTAATTAATAATTACCCGCCATTGCTATAAGGATCTTTGAGCCCATTGGAGAATATGATGTTGCTCCCAAATCTTTGGAGAATCAGCTTTATGTCCTGCATATATGTATTCCGATTATAGAATGTAACATATATTGACGTATCTATACTGCCCGATGAAATCTATATGAATGACATATACTACTAAAAAAAATTGGATTTATGGCCAATTAGAGATGCGTCCATTAGGAATTAAATGTATTATTAGGGCGCATGTGAGCAATTGCTTGGTCAAAGAAGGTCAAGCGTAAGAATCGTATTACCTGACCGCCATAATATGTGGAGATCCAATTGGGCCGAGGCGCAACACCATATGAGCTCTTGCAATATTCTATGTAGCTATGGAGGGTGTCCTTGTCGGGCTGAAACATAGTCTTGTTGTTGCGGGCCAGTGTTATTATAAGATCACTACAAGTCTGCATATATATGATTATCAATCCCTTAGTTCAATGATGAAATTATTTTACTGAGTCAGCGTATTAATACACACACACACACATATGTATGCATGTCCCGATTATATAAAGACTAGGATAAATCGAGCTTAGATATATAGCCTTGATGTATATGTATCACCTGCCATGGCCAACCCAAGGTAGTTTGTGAAGCATTTCTTGGGGGAGTAATGTCGTAGCACGAGGAATTCGTGGAATTTCTTTTGGAAGCAACGACTCCCGCGAATATTTTGTTAAGAATGCTTGAACTTCCATTACTATTGACAGCATCACAGAGTTTAGCCACTGGTGTTGTGAAGGGATCGTTGTATTGAGCAGCCGCGGCGTACATAGAGATGAGGTAGTCCTTAAGCTCAGAAGCATTACTCAGTGGCCTAAAATCAGATAAAATATACTAATTACCCAGGACGGATTTACTAATTGCAGTTACTATATAACTGCAATTTGTAGAAGATATAAACCGGGGAATTTGTTCTAATTATCATGTCCGTACTCGCAGGTGTTGAATGTCTCACTCAGATACTGGAGTCCGTGCTGCTTGGAGGCAACCCGGTCGATTTCTGACCATGATCTTTTTATTGTTTCGTAGCATGTCTCGCTAGTTTCCTGCACACAATCGATTGGGATGGACATGGTTATGGTAAAAATTTAGGACGGGATTGATAGGAGGAGATTGGGCCGAAGTTTAACTCACCCGAAAGCCCTTGCTGACGATGGTATAATAACCGTAATGCGGGGTGAAGTTGACAGGAAGAAGGATCGGAGCCGACGAAGCGAAGGCCCCGAGAGCGATGTGCGGGTACTTTAGTCGGAACCATGCAGCTAGCACTGAATCGAACAGATCGATGAAATAATTTAATGTGGTCATGGAGAGAGAGAGAGAGAGAGAGAGAGAGACATGAGAACCTCGTGAAGTTCGCGTAAAAGGTTGGAGATGATCATAGCAAAATTGTTTCTTTTCTTCTTCTTTTTTCAGGATAAAAGGCACATAGTAATTATCCATAAAAAAAAGACGCATATGGTAATTGAATTTGATCATATTAAAATGGGGCCATTTGTATCTCAATAACTTACTTCCACCATACGATCCTCCCATGACAATGACGGGAGATTTTTGCGCGTTCAACATCCTCTTCACATGGATGATGACCTCTGCATAGTCGACTAAAGTTTGTGCCGAGTTAAAATGGCCACGAATATTGGAATTATTCAGTGCTTCTTCCAGACTCAATCCAAATGGAATTGATTCCCCGTAGAATCGATGCTGATATCGACAACAAGTTAGTTTACTCTTCACATAATAAATCGTGATCCAGAAGTAGTACTTTCAGGAATGGATTGTCATAATTATTAATTGCTCCTTTGGCAAGGAATAAATTTGTGGGTTAGATAAAAATACCTCTATGTAAAGTATAAGAGCCTTGAACCGAGGCGCATTATCAGTAAGAAATCCGACAACGGGTATGTCCTGGGCCAGCGGTTCCTCCCCACCGAGAAAGGCGAAGATGGGCGCGCTCGAATTCGCACCGCCCCAGTACTTGAAATTTATGACGTACTTGTGCTTGAAAGTCACGTAGCTCTCTGGCCTGTAGTTGAAGTGGTCGAGCGTCTGGTCGAAGAAGAAAGTCTGGGACTCATTAAGAACCGATTCCGACACTGCACTTCCGGAGTCCTGCAGGAAACTGTCCCTGGCAATCCTTAACCTCGGAATCCGATTAAGATGAGATGTTAAAGCGGATGCGGATGAGGAGAAGAGAAGTAGTGAAAGCAGCAGAGGGCAGAAGAGGCCATAGGTGGAAGACATTATTGAAGGGAAGGCCTTCTCAAAATATCTACTGAAGCGCAGAGGAACATATGTTGCTAAGACCAAAGGAGACGTTGGCTTTATATATACATATGGAAATTGGATTGGACCGTTTACTTTTCAATTCTTATGGATATATGTCCCCAACTCAATTGAGTTCACCGGACCAATGTGAGTGAATGGTCCACTCATCGCACGCTCGATCGACTTTTCCCCAGTTTGATCCTTCCTTCTTTATTTCCTACTTCTTGTGCAAGCAAAACTTTTCCAATTATTTGGCCAAAAGCGATTCCTCTAAGCGTGCCGAATGAGTGTACCACGGAACTACACTCACCACCATTCATTATATATCTTGATTTCGGAAGGTTTTCAGGCTGGCACATAATTAGTTCACAGGGAATCAGCATCTCTTCCCTTGCTTAATCATCTCATCGAGGAAATTATTGAATGTGGCGTCGACCCCTTTTCGATGGCGACCTTCAACCAGCATAAGGGTTACGTCAGATTTTTTGTACAATGGGTTGCGTTTAACGAATGCTCATGTATACATTGCAAGAAAACCCACACGACTCGGAAAAGAAAATTTATGAATCAAAGAAATGAAGTGTTTAATTAATTATGAGTTTGAACGTGAAGTTTTTGGATCTTTTGATTACGAGATTTATCGAAATGATTGCATGAGGGAGAACCTCGTGAAGAGGGAAACCTTTAAAAGTAGGCCTTTTTATATATGGCCCTCCAGTCCTTGACGAGAACTTAGACAAATCCGATATGAACCTTGAAAAGCAGGCTCATTTATTTATCCTTTGGTTGCATAAACAATTTAAGGAAAACCCAAATTTTGCAACGTTTCTTAGCATTATTTGTATCTCTGCTGATCAATGTTGACTTAATTTGACTAATCGATGTCGAAAGCAATATGAATGGGTGAAGGGAAAAGAAAATATCAATGCCTCACTATATATATAAAAGTGTGATAAGTTTTTTTAATTTTTAACATTTCAAAAATACCCTTATACCATCATGACTTTTCCTTATACATTTTTTGCTCATAATTTTTGGTTGCACATTTTCACTATATATATATATAAACTAGTTCTTTCTATTCATTACTTATTTTCGACGCTTTATCGCCATGCATCTCTCTCAACTGAGTTGGCCCTTCATCATAGGTATATTTGTTCTGTTATTATTTCATAACGATTTGTAGTTTCAAAATTTTATTGCATCATATGTTCGTTTTCAACGTCTATTGTCATACTAGGTTCATATATTTTTTGTCTCATCGCTATGAATCACGTTATTATTTCCCAATTTTTGTTCCAAAAATACCAGTATTCTTTATAAATTTATATATTTCTTTTTATACCTTTTACTTCTACACTTTTGGTGTAGTTCGTTGGAATGACTTTTTTCACACATTTTCAACTCTTGATTCATCGCCCTTCTCAATACTCGTTGCTTCACATGCTCTATCATATATTGCTTCAACCGAGTTGAACTTCTAAAGTACAACCATTCTCAAACTATTTCTCCAACTTTTTTTTCCTTTTCGCCCTTGATAAATTAATAATATTATTATTTATCATTTACTCAAAAAATACGAATGTCACTAACATCAAAGAAAAGAGATACCATATCATTAATTTATTTTTTATTTAATTTTATTTTCTCTTATCTTAGGTTTCCTCTTCTCTCCCTATATTTATTCTCTTCTTTTTTTCTGTGCACAGACATCGGTTACCGTTTTATCCATTGTCACTGCAGTGCGTGCCACCACCACCTACTAACAATGTTACACAAGCTTAAAGTCCTCATGCTGTCAATGTCCTCCTACACGAGCTCTAGATACATTTTCGTTCTTGCTCCTCAAGGATATGTGTGTAAAAAGGGAGAGATAGGTTGTTTTCAATATAAATGTAATATCGATTATTAATACAACTTATCAATTTGCAACTGAAATTAAATTTATTATTGTGCCTTAGGTGGGATCTAATGTATATTGTTTATTTTTTATTTTATTTCTTAAGAATAAATTATAATATATAATATGAATTACTAAAATAAATTTATACATACATAAAATCGGGTATAATCAACTTCCTTCCAATTTTCTTTCTTTAAAACTTAAACCTGACCCTTAAGGTCTTTAATTTTCGGAATTTATCGATCAATTTGGGTTGGATTTTTCTGAATTTTCGGATTATGGGTGTCATTACGAGACTATTCATGAAAATAATATTTCTATTAATTATTTTGTAGACTTTTGCTAAAAATTAAAATTCATTTCTCTAATTTTTCTTTAGGATATTCTATTGAAATGAAAGATCAAGTTAGAAAAATATATCAACTGGAAAAAATTTCTTGAAATAAATTATTTTTAAATTGCATGAATTTCATTTTTTAAAATCATTTCAATATTTTAATCGTACTTATCAAAGTTCTATTATTCATACACTAGACTCTGCATTAGTGTTACGCCCAGTGTGAAAAAAAACAGTTTAAAATGTTAGCTCTGTATTTTCATTATCAAATACCATTTGTAATTCTACATAATTGTGCTACTATTAAAAAAATAAGAAAAAAAATTGAGATGGAAATTGAAAAAAATTTGTGAAAGAAAAGAAAAATAACGTAGGTTGAAATAGAGATGGCGTGGTGGTTAAAAAGAAATAAGTAAAAGGTAGAGTAGAAGATGACTACGTGTGAATTGATAGAGGAGCGAGATAAGATATATCAGTTTAAAATTTGAGCAGTTTTATAATTTTATTATGGCATTCAGCTTTACTTTTCTTGAATAGAGTAAAAAATAATATAGATAATTTCGTAAAATTATACAAAAATTGGTACATATATTTAGATATAGTGATCTACCATTAGTATATTAATTTTGTATATATATTTTTATGTTACACATATGTAAATACAATTATTAATATATATATATATATATATATGTTTTCATTGTATTTAATATTATTTATTTATTTTATTATAAAATTAAATGAAATATTTTTGTGAATATTATTTATTTCCTTTAATAATTGTTATTTTTAATTTAATATTTAAATATTCATGGGTCTATTTGGTAGATTTTCATGCGCCATATCTACAATGTTAGTGCCATATTAGAAAATTTCTTTAAAATTGACAGGAAAGTAATGACACTCTAGACGTTATAAGAAACTCATAATTTCTAATTTTTTTCAATTTAAAAAATTTGTTCTAAGAAATAATAAAAAGGCCAAATTTTCACTTTTTTGAATCATCAACCCCATAGATATTTTTAACTACTTTTTTATTTATTTATAAATTAAAATAAGAACATTTCTGACTAAAAATGGTCATTATTCCATTTAAAAGGATATACTATTAAGTTACTTATAAATTATATATTTCTTTTTTAAAAGAGTTTTCTTATATATTATGTCATTTCAGTATTATGTATTTTACGTGCAATGCACATGTAAATTCACTAATGTGGATATATATATCGTTGCTATGTCCACTCCAGTGGACCCAACATCTCGATTGAAAGAAAAAGTCATTGCGGATCAATTAATTGCTATGATTATCCTTTGCAAGGTTCTGACAAACTTGAGTTCCATTTCCATTGAAATTAATCGTGTAACTTTAAGAGAATGGGGTGTGGTGCAATGCAGTGACATACGTCTCATGACGAATTTAACAATAGATTTTATATTCGATTTTCATAAGTGAGATTGCGTGTCTTATGTCTTTTTGTTTGTTGAACTTTTTGGCACTTCAAGGGAAACGATTACTCGAAATTGTGCTTCACTTTACAGAGCTTTCTTCAAAAGGAAACATAAAAATCACGTAGAAAGCCAAAAAAAAAAAGGTAAAAGGAAAGATGAGAAAAACTCGGAAAGGTGCCCTCTCCAAAACTAAAAGCATTGGTTATTTGAGCGGGATTAAATATTCATATCATCGTATAAATATTTTTTTTTCCTTACCACCCATATATATATTCATATTTATTCACATGATCGGCGTCAGACTTATCAAGTGCTTTCGACAAAGTCGGTCCATTCAGTGAATCATCATGAAATTCAAGATCCATCCACATGCAAGAACATAATAAAATTGCAGACTATCCATCCAATACTACATATGTACATGTCCCAAATGAATGAGTATTCATCATTATTAAGCTTTGTGCGCATGCCACAACGGGGAACTTCTTTCTTTTTTCTCTTTTTTCTTTTTTTCCTTTGTACGCTTTTTCCCATACGCAGCCATCATAATAACAAACTTTGCAATTAAACGGTGTATAAATAGATTCCGAAATTCGCAGAAGAAAAACGTGTATTGGCAAGAAAGAAGGATATTTGGTTTCGACCGAATTAAAATATCCCAACGATCCAAACTGATATATTTTTTGAACTTGCAGAATGTTCACGTGAACCGTCGAGTTTAAAACGAAGTCCAGAATCTCTCTTTATGTAAATAAAAAATAAAAAATAAAAAAGCCCATCGATCTTCCAACCCAACAGTCTTGCAATTGCATGGAAGTTGGAAGTCGGATATCGGGCTTTTGGACGTACAGTCCCAGAGTCAGAGAGATCCAACCCAGCAACAAGCACTCATGCTAATCTCTGCCCAACGATTTGGGCCCGATAGTGCACTAAGAGGTTGGACTTGGACTTCTTTTTTGGTGGTTTTTCTTTTTTCTTTGCGTGGTTGGGGTTGGGGGTGTGGGGTGGGGTGTGGGGTGTGGGGTGTGGGGTGTGGGGTGTGGGGAGGGAGTAATTTTTTTTTTAATTAGGATTCTTCTTGGACATGAGTTTACTTAATTCAAGTCCATATCAAACGAGGGGATCGAATCATTAAATGAGGACGGAAATGGGGTTTCATTTGCCATGCAGGTTTGGTAAGCCGGACTTTGACCGGTATTTATAGCATGTCAATATCCCAGTTCCATCCCTTGACTTGAGAGTCGAGTTGTTGGAGTTGTTTTATATCGGGAAAATATAAAGAAAAAACCTAGCTAGAATTGTATTTAAGTAGATCATCTTACCCCTCTACACCATCTACAACCACACTACTATGAAATTAAGATCTAATGTATATATATTTTGCAACTTAATGAGGAAAATCATTTTTCTTTCTTTTCTTTTCCATTTTTTTAAATAAATATAACGACCTCCAATGCAAAAATGAAATATTGTTATGTCCCGATCATGGGAGATAGCTAGGTAGCTAGGTGAGTATAATTTGGTGGTGCAAGTTGCTTCGTACGAGCTGAAAACGAAACCAATTATATGAAGGAAGCATGCGGGGAAGGAACTAAAACGGGCATTGTAGAAGGGAATTTCGCACAGTATTGTACGTAAATATGTATATAGATCATACATTTGGATGAATTTGGGATGTATTGATAAGTACAAAGATTTTAAAGGTGGCCCACAAATCTTTTAGGATAACCAAAAAAATTCTAACTTAGAACACGGGGCCGGGAGTTGAAATATGAAAGATTCCTATATATCGAAGCTTCACTTAATTTGTCCTTCTCCCTCCTCCTCCTCCCTCCATTTGACATTATTCGCAATGTAAATTACAGCCCTTGCGGCCTGTATAGAAGAACACAGTTTCAACTTACGTACCATACCCTACTGTAATATGTTTTCTTTGCGATTATATGTACTGATAATTTATTATGATCCTATATATATGTGTGTGTTTGTACATGTAAAAGGGCTCCTTCCAGCTAGCTAGAGCTAGCTCATATTTATCATGTGGATACAGTACAACTCATAAACTTCTCTGAACATATTTGAGATATCATGTGTATAGGTACTTACTTTGCTAAAAACTCGTGTATCAACTACTCAAATTGTGAACTAGAATTTTTTGAAGGCCATCGATTAGACCATACTTAGATTTCGAAATTGAAATCCTCGTCCATTACATCTACTATATATAGGTATCCACAGCCAACTATCCAAGTGCACACGCAATATATTCGTATATGGATGCATGTTCGCCCCTGTTAAAAGGGAGAGGTCAGAGGTGAATTTATAATTGATTTTTTTTAAAAAAAAATTATACTGTGGTGGATCGTCCACGTTGTACGTCCAGCTCCCAATTAAAGTCCAAAAAACAATAAAAAATTTTGGGGTATCCAATGCAAATCCATCTAAAGCTCCAAACGGGGTATGAACTGAGAATACAGACAAGGAAAAGGGGGGGCGGGGTAGAGAAGATAGATAGGTACGAGTTGACAGGTGACGACGGGGAAGGAATAGAGAAGCCTAAGATAAGGTCGAAAGAGGAAAACCCAAGAAAAGGGCACTGTTTGCATGGGATTCCTTCTTTGGAATGTCATAGAAGGCGAGGCAGTCCTTCCCCCACTCCCTATTTTTCCTTAATGAGAGAGAGTGTTGATCTGTTTAATTTCTAAGGTTCACTACACACTTAACACACAAAATGACCTCATGCATGCATTCATGTATATATGCATATACCATATATATAAAGCATAGCTCCCATGGTGAAGTGATACGACATAGAATTGTTATAATCTGTTTGATTTTCCTAATACTCACTGAAAGCTCTTCGGTTTACTATATCGACCGACTATATTGCTGCTGTCAGCACATAATCGTAACTTGTGGGTAAGACCATTCATATATCGATTGACTTCTCGAGATTCAATTGTTTCTTTTAGCCAAGCTAACCGGATGCATATCAATGCAGCACTCATGGTCTCATTTTGTGAAAACCTTTTTTTTCTTGCTATAGATAATTAAATTATTTATGAGGCATTTGTTTTACCTTAAAAAAAAAGGGGAGCTTTCTAATATATTGCGCGCCATATTATCATATATTTTTTAGGGAAAATTCTAATATGACTCCGTATCACTATGACACGCTTAGTATTTTAATTTAAATGTTTAATATTTTGGTTAAAGTGTTTAATTATTTTGCTATTTGTGATGGATTATATAAAATAGTAAACATTTCAATCGTAATATTAAACACTTAAATTGAAAGTAGAAGTAAAAAATATTAACATTAATCACGGTTACTAAAAATATTAAACACTTGAAATTGAAAGTATAAAATGTATTATAATGACACGAAATCACTTTAGCAAAACTCTTTTTGGGGGAGATGCACACAAGGTACCTAATTTTCATTCTCGAACCTAGCTAGGTCTGGCACCGCGGTTATATATATATATATATATGAATATAGCTTCCACTGCATGCCATGGAAATATAGTACGAGATGCACATGGTTTTTGCAAGATCACCTCTTAATTAGGAGAAAGTCCTTCTCAACAAATATTTTTTTTTATACTCAATTCCTGATGTGTCTACGTGTGCTGACTTCAGGAAAATTCTAAAAAAAAATTAAGCTAAATTTTGGAGCACACGTACGGGGGTGCAAGAGTTTCTTTGGTGGGTCCTCTCGTTCGTTAAATAGCTCGACTTTCACGCTTCCATAGCTTTCATAGAAAAGAAAAAAAGAAGGTGAATAAAATCAAATAATTGATCAATTATAGTGGCATTAAATTTATTTTGTCTCAATTACACAGTTATTATATAGTCATGCAATAACACATGTAACTTAAATGATTAGACTATATATATATATATATATAGGGGGAGAGAGAGAGAGAGGGCGGGGGGAGAACACAAAGGGAATTAAAGAAGGGGCAAAGTCCACACATAGCTTTCAAGATCAGATAAGAATCTAACAGCCCCCCCTCTCTCTCTCTCTCTCCCCATTTCTCCTTCGAAGCTCATTAGAGTTCTTCCGATCAAATCCATATGTCTAAGGATCATAAACCAGTGAAAGACGATCATCCTTCTTCTCTGAAGCTCGACGAAGAGTCGAGAGGATGCCTCGAGAAACTCTCCGCCGAGAATTGTGATTCACGAGCTGCATTGGATGACTGTGTCGAGTGCCGCACTCCTGTATCAGAAGATCACAAGATCCCACCGGTCCGGAGCTGCCCGCCCACGCCCCGGAAGCAGGCACCTGGACCGTCCCGCAAGAGGAAGTTGCACTTCTTCGAAACCTCACGCAGGGAAGAGGTGGAGTCATTCTTCCGGTCAAGCTTCTTGGAGCTCTCAAAGGCTGCCGATAAGAGAAGATGTACGAGCATATGATAAGTTAATTAATCAACTATAGATCTTCTCTATATATCTTGTAAATTTCTCTTGCATTATTAAATTATATATACTACGTATGCTGATATATATTCACGAGTTCTAGGTAGGTCATGTATGTATCCCCTTCACTGTATTTGTAATACAGGTTCGATGTCGATTAACTGTTCCTCTGAAATATAATTATTGCGCTCGAACCTTGTAAGCCATGCTGCCGATTCATTCAATACCAGCTTCACAGTAGGTTTCAACATAACTCTTTTCCGATCCTTAATTTTGTACATTACTCCATATTATATAAATAAAACTCCAAGACGTTCTTCCCCATTCTTTCCTCATTTGTGTTAATACTCTGCATGTATTGGGTCTTCTACTTCTTCTTCTTCATGTTCTTCGTTTAACTGGGCTCCGTGTGCAGCGCATATATCTTACCGAGCTATTTTCTATGGGTTGTGTGCTGATCACATTAAGCTCACCAGTGTTAATTAGATATATCACGGGGTCGTCACTAGCCTCTGCATATATTTAGTTGTGTGATTCAGGATTAATTTAAAATATATGATATGTATGGCATATATTCACCGGGAAGATCGGATTTTAATCCATGGCCAGCAGACTATTTGATGTATAATGTAGATTTATTTATAAATTCATTACTAATTAATTATCAGAAAGATATATATGAATGCATGGCGTCGCGAATATTAAGGAAAAGTATACTGAACTTACGTGTGGATCATATATGTGCAAATTAGGTAGTTTTCTCTTCACTGTTAATAAAGCGTATATAAAGATTTTAGTTGCGTGTTCGCTTCATCTAGTAACATTTACACTGCTTGTGGCATCTGAAAATCTTGAACGCTGCTGTCAAAATGGCCAAATAATGTTCCATATACATATGTAAGTTAATTCGTACAAAGTAGAGAGAGTTGATCCAAAGGGGATGAAGAACGGCTTCCCTATTCAGATAACGTTCAGTTAATGAGAATGCCATAATTTAATTTGAGAGATATATATAAATTGAGTTTTCCCGTTAATGATAGAAGCGATTATCTCGTTGATATATATATATATATATACACACACACACACACATACATACATACTAGAGGGTAACCGTGTTACAAAAGGAAGGCGTACGTCAAAATAAAAAGTAAGCATTGAAGACATAATTTGAAAAAAAAAAAAAAAGATAATTTTATAGAATGTGGGATTGATACGTGGGAGGAAAGAGAGAGGAGAAGTAGAATAATTTCAAATTGATATTGTTATCTTTCAATTTTTTATTTTATTTTGAATAATGTGATATTTAAGGTAAGAATAGAATGTTATTTTCTATTGCTTAAATAATAGTGTGTGTGTGTATATATATATATATATATTTGGGCGGAATCGTTGATAAATTTTTAAGCAGTATATGTATTACTTCTGCAAAGTACATATTATAAGGCTAGGCAGGCACTCTCTATCTAAATATGTACAATATACTCTTCCATTTCGTTACATGCAGAAAAAATTTCCAGAAAGCAACCTAATAGAAAGGTCCCATCAAGTCCTGCAATTATACGAACCATTTCAGATCTCCTTGAAGGTTTTCGATCGGTATCGAAACGTATTCTTTGAACATTTCATGGGAAACAGTAAGAGAAGACCAGCTGCACGCGAGGGTCTCCATAGGCGATGAGCTAATTAAAGGTCGTATGTAGCTAGAAGCTATACGTGATCAAAAGATGAAGCAGGTGCATCCACATTCACTCTCTCTTCGAGCAACATATATAGGAAGTACATTATACGCGTGCACTTCCCTTGGATAAATTTGTCCGTGATTAGATAGGTAAAACACGATATCGTAGACCCATAGTAAGAATTAAGAAGAGCTAGCTGCCGTAGCACAGGGCAAATTTTTTTTTTTTGAATTTTTTTCAGCAGAAAAATATTGCCCGAGGTAATTTTGATGATGTGTTTGTTTTTTAAAAAAATTTCAACTCGACTCAACTCCAATTTAACAACACAATCATTACTTATTTTTAATTTTTAATTTTTTTTAATCATTCAATTCAATTTTTAACATTAAATTTTTTCAACTATTCATTACTTTTTCACAATTCAACAACACAATCATTACTTAATCATTACTTTCTCTCAACTATTCATTACTTTTTCATATTTTTTTCTCATAATTCAATAATACAATCATTTCAAACTAATTAAAATCAAAACTCAACTCAACTTTAAATCCAAACGCATTCCGAATATTTTCTGGTTCCTTTTGGTGTCATTGGCGCCCAGACACAATTTCCCAGATTTCTTCACAAGCAAATTAATTCAACCCATCACGTGCACCTGATTGGACATACACAAACAACCCTAAATTGTTTCTGATATCTTACTTGTTGAATTTCCTTTTTTGTTAATAAATTTTTATATCCCGTTTTGATTGACTTTTTAATGATCTTGCGCACGGGTGCATGGGGTGTATAACCCAATTTTTAAGACTCCACTCACAAAAGAGTGGCTCCTTCCATAAGTATGCAACACATTACGTATTGAGGACATTGTTGAACGTATATTATATCCCCATACATATTTATATACTAGTGAATCTATAAGCGCATTGCACGTGGAAAATTTCTCGATTAAATGGTAAGACGCGATAATTATAAAATGCTAGAAAATATATAAAAAAAATTAAATTTCATCCATAAATATATAATTAATTATACAACATCATTAATAATTTTATTGGTTGGTGTAAAGATACCAAATCAATAAATATGAACTACTTCGTATCATTAATGTATATTGATAATTTTTTATTTTGATATAACATAATTTAATATCAACAATTATAAATAATTAGTTCAATTTTTGTCAGAATTAAATCAATTTTCCTTTAAAAATTGAGGTTAATGCTTTCAAGAATTAATTTAGTTTTGTTATTATGAAAAGGGGCAAATTTATACCATCATTATTTAGTTAAGGGCAGAAATAGAAAGAATAGTTGGAGAAACGATTTATACTTTTAATTTTGCCATTGAAAGCGTAAAAAGTCCAAGAAACATAGACTGTGTGAAATCGCTAGGAAATGAACATATGATATAACAGAATTTAAAAATTATAAATCGATATGAAAAAACAGGACAAATGTACATGCCATAGAGACTAACTCGATTGAAATGGATGTGAAAAGAAAAATGTTAAAAATTAATGAAAAGAGAAAAAAAGCTGAATATATGCATTACGAAAATATGCGACTAAAAGTAACGAATTTAGAAGTGTGCAACGAAAGTTATGAGGGTATAAAAGTATTTTTAAAATAATAAAAATTAGAGAAACTCTTCGTACTTTATATTTAGTATAGATATAGTCCAAATCAAGAAACTTCCCAAAGAGATACACAAATCTATATGTGCTCCGTTATTTTACTTTCTTTTCTATTTTTATATCAGGCTCATGGTTCCTCTTATGATCGGAGGAAAAAAAAAACTCAAATTTATATAACTTTTACTAGGTGCATTTACATGTATATATGGTTCAATGTTTCACATTTCTATGTCGATCGTATCAAAGAAAAAATAAAAGATGAATATTATAAGCTAAAATTTCTCTCTTTTTCGCATGATGAGTACCAAAGCTGACATGATGTTAGCTGCAATTACTTATTTCAAAAACCACGCATAAAACAAACATAGAGATGCTCTTAATAAGAAGATGAAAATATAGATATGTACCCTCCCATATATAATTAACGCTCTAGACTTTAATTAGTATTATAGGGATGAATAGACTTTACTAAATTAGTCAGGATTCAATTGGGGTTTCGGATGTTAGAGTTTACATTAGTATTAATCAATATAATTAAAAAAGTCAAGTCGTGTTAGGTCACGCAACATTGACCACTTCCTAGTACTAATGACAAATTATTGAATAAATACAACAGCAAGATTGCTCTGCATGCAATAAGACGGAGACCTTTGTGTGAGTGAGGTATATATTGTCAAATGATGATATGCGTGATTGGTGTGAAGAGAAGAATTAGGTTGAATTTTATATAAAGGCAGGAATTACAAACCCTAATATGATAATTGACAGCAATTTAAGTCAACCTCAATGTACTTTTTCTGGTGATTTATTTCGTCTAATTATACATGAATCCAAAAGTTATGAATGCCAACGAGTATTAGGTGGTCATGACCTTTTTATAATCCTTTTTTTCTTTTTCTTTTTTTCTTTTTTTTTTGTTATTTGCAGTTTTGGTTTAGGTTGAGATGGAGAAAATCAGGAATCCAAGAACATGAACTTAACCCACCCAATTAATTACTTTGGTATTAGCTTTTTGGTGATATTATTATTATTATTATCGTTATTATTGTTATTGTTATTATTCTTGTTATTGTTATTATTCTTGTTATTATTATTGTTATTATTTTTATTATTATTGTTGT
Source organism: Punica granatum (assembly GCF_007655135.1). NCBI lineage: Eukaryota > Viridiplantae > Streptophyta > Magnoliopsida > Myrtales > Lythraceae > Punica > Punica granatum. The sequence goes on from NC_045132.1 coordinate 26,584,655, forward strand.
TATTATTATTATTATTATTATTATTATTATTGTTATTATTACTATTATTATTATTTAATAAACTAAAAAATGCAGTGTTAGAACCTATAATACTTTTTAACTAAAACATAAATTTATCACTTAGAATATAATTAGATATATAGAAAAATTAGATTTTAAAGAATATATCATTTTTCGGTTACAAATGAGGCTCAATGACTAGTACAATAAAAAAGAAATCCTAAATAACTAATAAATGGGTACGGCTTGTCCTACTAATTAGATTGACCAATGACAGATTTTTATTTTATTTTTCTTTCCAACGCTAATACAAAAGTGGGAAAAGTTGTTTTGTTTTAATATAATTTTTTTCGGTAGAGTTGTTTTAATATAAAATTTAACAAGGAAGATTATGAAAATAAAATCTTACCAATAATTTTTTTTAACTCGAAGATATTACATGGCATACATATATATAAAGAAACATGATTTTATAATGTGACGATACTCTATAATGTGACTCTATGTAGACATGACTCTAATTAGTTATCATATAAAAATGTCGCAATGTGAAATTTTTATGTTGATAACTCTCAGCTCTTTAAATTTTTAAATATTTTAATTGTTTTAAATTAACAAAATTATGGCATTTATTGTTGTCCTTGTAAATCACAAATAAAATAAAGATTTGCTTAATTAAAAAAAATTCTCGATGAGTTCTAATCATTTTCAGATAATCAATACTGAATAAATTATTATACTTTTACAATCTCGATCTCTTGTTTATTTGCTTTTTTTTTAATAGATAAAATTGATTTTCTTAAGCAATCAAAGAGCAGAAATGCAAGGGTATCCATCGAACAGACAAAATGAAGCAGAATTTGACATGAACCCAACGTGGCTCAGGTCGTGTGCAAGGGAATTCTCAAATCGAGGAATCCAAGTACATCGACATTCCGATAATCTACTGAGGAAAGAAGTTATGCCAAGCATAATGTTCCTAAGATCCCAAGGCACTAGCTGGGAGTTAGAGATCATATTATAACTAACAAAAGAAAGTCGCTTTTGATCCGGAATTTATTTATTTGCTTAACGCGCAAATTTGTACCTAATTTGGTATTAATCATATTATTATTCTGCCTAGTACATATAATATCGCGGAGCATCAATCGAGATCACACTCTCAATAGCATCAAGCTGTGCTTGTCTGTGTCACCTCGGATTCTGCAATTCTATTATTGAGCTTTGAGTCCACACCTAAATCTGGGTGTTACCTTGTTGTATAAGACTCTTAATGACATCGTGTGGGACCTTTATTTTAAGAATAATTCTAAATGCACTATGAGGGAAAGATAGATTGGCTGTAAATCTTCACACCTTAGGGTGTGAGTATGTTCTCATTATATATAAAAGGAAGTGTACAGATTATAAGTTAACTGAATAACAAAAGAGATATGGCTACAACTGAAATGATTCTAATTCTATTTGAATTCAAAATCTGTAACAACCTTAAGTATCTTAAATATCTCTATTACTCCCCCGCAAAAGCAATGGGAGAGGTCTTACATTGAGCTTGAACCGTATATCAGCAAAACGTGCAGAAGAGAGACCTTTGGTGAGAATGTCGGCAAGCTGATCAACAGTGCCAATGAAGGAAATGTGAAGCTGCTTTCGAAAAACTCGCTCACGAACAAAGTGAAAATCGATCTCTATATGTTTAGTGCGAGCATGAAAAACCGGGTTGGACGTTAAGTAGATTGCAGACATATTATCACACCATAAGGTCGGAGAACGAGTGAGCCGAAGACCGAGCTCTTGAAGAAGAGACTGTATCCAAATAAGTTCAGCAGTTGCATTTGCCAAACTTTTATATTCAGATTCTGTGCTGGAGCGTGCCACTGTACGCTGCTTCTTAGAACTCCAAGATATGATGTTGGGTCCAAGATAAATGGCAAAACCACTAACAGACCGACGATCATCGGGATTACCAGCCCAATCAGCATCAGAAAATCCATGAAGAGTAGAGATAGGCCCAATAAGAAGACCATAAGTAATAGTACCCTTTAAGTATCATAAGATCCGTTTGACCGCAGCCCAATGTATCGTTGTAGGACGATGCATGAATTGGCACACCTGATTAACCGCATAGGAAACATCAGGTCGAGTGAGAGTGAGATACTGAAGACAGCCAAGAATTTGACGGTACAGAGAGGGATCATCATGAGGGGTTCCATCATGCAGAGATAACCGAGCCCCAGAAGAAACCGGAGAAGAAGTTGATTTGCAATCTAGCATGGAAGCTCGGTGAAGAACATCATGAATATACTTAGATTGTGTTAGATAGAGTCCATCAGCATGATGCTGAGCCTCAATACCAAGAAAGTAGTGTTGGGAATTGGTGTATGCCCTAGAGGCAATCTATAATCAGTTCTGTAATATGATATCTATTTCATTATATTACGAGGCATATCTGTTATTGTGTAGATTGCGCTAAATATGATTTTACACAATAATATCCTTGGAATAGTAGGTTCAATAGGCATCAAGTGTGACTTGATTGTGAGATCCTATAATTAATGAACATTATTCCTAAATGTCCATAGTCAAAGTATTATCGTTAATTAGGACAACGATAATACGGTTAGACTAGTGTGAGTGTTGATTGATAACCAAGTCTCATAGGTCATGGATATAGAGATATCAAATCACACCACATGTATACATTAAGAGTAATGTGTATTGGACTGACCCACCATGAGATTGCTACATGGGTTGTTACGTGACTGTCATTAGCATATCTCAAAGTGACTATAGTGTAATGGTCCTTTGACTTGAGGTCACCATAGATTCCTACATGTAATGTCATATACTTTGATACTGTCAAACGCCACTGTAACAGGATGGTTATAAAGACAGTTATTGGGTATACCACAGAGCATGGAGAGGAATGTGAGTGATCAAAATAGAATTTGTCCCTCCTACGAAACGGGAGCGATATCTCACGGCCACTTGGTGGTTAAGTCTAAAAGTGTATGCATACCCAAATGAGTCGATATAACGATATCGAGCTCATTTGTTCTGATAGACTTAACCGGTAAACCAAGAAAGAGAAATATTGAGCCATACAAGGATGTCATCGACCATGCCTTGGGCTCAATAGAGATATAGAAGACAATGGATTATATTACACGGTAATATAGGTCACGAGGTTCATCGAGAAATTGACTTTCCGATTACTTGAGTAACGGTGATGCATTGCTAGATGCCGCTCACTGTTTGTAATATTGAAATAGAGATTTTGATATTACTATCAACGTAATTGGGAACCTACAGGGTCACACACTACGACTAAATTGACGAGATATTTTGAAACAAATAAAATCGTCTAATAGAGATTAGATGATTTAGGATGTGACTAATTAATCGGATATTTAATGAGATTAAATTTGTCGATTAATTAGACCCGATTTATTAGATTAAATGGACTAAATTGATGCACGATTAATGCGGTGACACATGGGCCAATGGTTTAATGACATTTACTTGGACACATGTCACTTGGAGCTTTGATTTTCCTTATCCCACATCGGCCAGGGATTTAAATTGCTTCCTCCCCTGTTGCTTATAAAAGGGGGGCAGAGTACATAGAATATAGATATATGATATATATAATGTGTGTATATGCATATACTTTTTATATATAAAAGCAACACATATTTATATGTGCTGATATATGTGTGCGTGCATATATATGCATATAAAGTATATATATAATTTGGGTTGAATTGTTCAACTCAAATTAGGTCCATTAGTCTTAAAATTTTCGGGTGTTGCATCGGTGTTTCTTTCGAGTGTTGGTCGCTAGCACCGCCGATCTCGAAGACTCGTCGACAAAGTCGGTGTGGACACCGGTAGAGGCGTCACGCGTGGGACGCTTGGTCGACAATTTTAAATATTCCAGGTACGCTTTTATTTACTCTTATTCTTCTAGTAGGTCTTGGAGTTAGTTTCACGGGTAGGAAATTTTGAATTTCTGTTCCTTTTTCGTTTCCGTTGCGCCCCGTGAAACTAGCAAGTAGTGCAGCAATCCCAAGTCTTTCATGGCAAATTCCTAGTTCAGAGACGATAGGATAGAACTGAAAGGAGCATTAGGTGTGCCCGTAAGAATAATATCATCTACATAAACCAAAAGGAATGCACAATAAGATGTCGTGCGAAGAATGAACAAGGAGGAATCAGCTCGTGACCCTTTGAAGCCAAGTCGTAACAGAAATTCACTTAAGCGAAGAAACCATGCTCGAGGAGCCTGTTTAAAACCGTAAAGAGAACGGTTGAGACGACAAACAAAATGAGCCCGTGTCGAGTCAACGAAACTAGGAGGCTGCTGCATATACACTTCTTTGTCAAGATGGCCATGAAGAAAGGCATTCTTGACATCAAGCTGACGAATAGGCCACTGAAGAGAAATGGCAATGGATAGAACGGTACGAATGGTGACCGATTTGATGACCGGGCTGAAGGTCTCCTCGTAATCGATGCCTTCTTGTTGATTAAACCCCTTAGCAACCAACCGAGCCTTAAATCGATCGATTGAACCATTTGCTTTCTGCTTGACCCTGTATACCCACTTGCAGCTAATAATATGCTGATTAGAAGGAGGTGGAACAAGATCCCAAGTGCGGTTACTTAGAAGAGCCTGAAACTCGTCCTGCATTGCCTCGACCCATCGTGGATCCCGTTTGGCCTTTGCAAAAGAAGTTGGTTCCTGAAGACCAATAGAAACAGAAAAGGCCACAGGATGCTTGGAAAGATCAAATCGTCTCGGTGGAAGAGAACCATCTCGAGACCGAGTAACCATGTGATGAGGACGGGAAGTAGGTGGAGCAGGGGCAGCAGGCACAGACTGAGAAGCAGGAACAAGTTGAGGAGCATAAACGGGCTGAACAGGAGGCACGGCCTGAGCAGTAGGCACGGGCTGATCAGTAGACATAGCTATAGGAGACACATTCTCGGCCAGAACAGCAAGTGGTGATGCTGGCTCAGGTGGAGACAGAGAATCCGTGACAAAAGTAGAAGAAGGCATAGGAATAGAAGGAGAAGAACCAGAAGAATCAGAGGATTGAACAGAAATTGGCAAACCTGGAGAGGATGGACAGGAGCTCTCTGAGAAGTTTGAGACCTGTTGTACAGCCACGAGAGAACCCGTTGGACGAAAAGGGAAAGATTGTTCGTCAAAAACCACAGTACGAACAACAAATATACGATTAGACTTTGGATCAAAACATCGATAGCCAAGTTGACTTGGAGGATAACCGAGAAAAACACAAGGACGAGAACGAAATTCAAGCTTATGCTTAGTGTAAGGCCGTAAGTAAGGGAAACAAAGGCAGCCAAACACTCGGAGAAAGTGATAATCAGGAAGCTTGCCATGGAGCTTTTCAAATGGAGAGGAGAACCCAAGAGACCTAGTAGGGAGGCGATTTATGAGGTAGACAGCAGTATCGAAAGCATAATCCCAAAATTTAGAAGGAAGATGAGCATGAGCAAGAAGAGTTAAACCCATGTCAATAATGTGCCTATGTTTCCGTTCTGCGGAACCATTTTGTTGAGGCGTATGTGGACAAGAAATACGATGAGTGATGCCAGAGTTTTGTAGTTCAGTCTGGAAATTATTAGATAAGAACTCCTTGGCACCATCAGATTGAAGAGACTTAATTTTGTAATTAAACATAGTCTCGACTTGTAAACGGAAAGCACAAAACACACGAAGAACATCAGCCCTTGTTTTTAAGACATAAAACCAAGAATATTTAGTATAGTCATCCAAGAAATGAATATAATATGAATGACTAGTATGAGATAGCACAGGAGAAGGACCCCACACATCAGTATGAACCAGTGCAAACGGAGTAGAAGTTTCATTCAAGGTTGGAGGAAACGGAACTTGAACAATCTTGCCAAGTTGACAAGATGAACATACAAGATTTGTATGATCCTTATTATAAGAAATAGACAGTGAATTCAAAGTCCTAAGAACCATTGGAAAAGAAGGATGGCCGAGTCGCTGATGCCAAAGGACACTCGAACGTGATGTAGTGAGGAAGGCACGAGGTGAAGGACGGGTCCTAGCTGGTGGCTGCAAACAGTAAAGACCGTCTTTAAGCGGTCCCCTCAGGAGCTCCCGATGTGTACTGAGATCCTTGATAACAAAATGAGTGGGAAAAATTTCAAAATAACATGAGTTATCTCGAACAAATTGAGGAACAGAAATAAGGTTTTTGGCAATGTGAGATGTATAAAGGACATTATTTATGGCAAAAGAGCAGTTAGAAGTATGAATACAGGAAGAACCAGAGGAGAGGACAGGTAAACCTGAGCCATCACCAATCAAGAGCTGCTCCGGAGTAGAACGGTTCTCATGAAACTGGATGTTACCAAGATCAGATGTGACATGGTGAGTAGCACCAGAGTCCACATACCAGTCAAGGTCGTGAACAGATGAAGTGTTGCCATGAGTAAGGAGGGCAGTAGCACTTGATGTAGCAGGTTGAAAGCTTCTAGGTAGAAGACGACACTGGAGTGCACTATGACCCAGCTTTTGACAGAGTTGGCAGGCCACCACAGAATGAGTAGAAGAGGACTGTGATGGACTAAAATGCACTGAACCTGCAGTAGAGTTGAAGTGCTGTGGATTTGGACCAAGAATACCAGCAGCAGCATGGTTTGATCTAGAAGAGACGGGACCTGCAAAGTTCTTGCCTTTCCCCTTTCCTGCAAAGTTCTTGCCATTAGAGTAAGAACCTCGACCACGACCTCGGCCGCAACCAAAGGCAATGTTTGCTGAAGCAGAAGGTGGAGCAGATGGGGAGTCTAGCAACCCAGAGAGAGGAGGGGCCTGCGATTGAGTTGAAGAGGCAGCCTGAAATTGTCTACGTGCTTCCTGATTGAGCAGCAGAGCAGACAACTCTTCTATTTGCATGGACGCCAAGTTGGGTGCGAGGGCAAGGACCAGGGGCTCCCAGTCTACACCAAGACCTGAGGTGATACGGCGATTCACCTGTTGAGAAGTAAGGGGCTTACCAAGAAGTGAGAATCGAGAAGCCAATTGTTTAATGTTCTTCAGATACTCGATCATAGAAGAGTCCCCTTTGTTGAGTTCTCTCCATTGTTGATCTAGGAGATCTTCTTGAGCCACGGTTTGTGAATCAAACAAAGTTGAGAGAGTTGTCCAAGCCTGAGCTGCAGTCTTCACTCCAAACAGATTGGCTCCAACATCCTGATTCACAGCTAGCATGATACAAGTGAGGGCAAACTGATCACGAGTCTGCCACAGCACGAAGTCAGGATTCTCTACAGTGGTTTCAGCTCCATCAACGGTCTTTGTGATGGTTGCAGGAGGAACAGAAATGCTGCCATCAGCATAGCTGAGCAGTTGGTAGGCCCTGAGGAGGGGAGTCATGACACTCTTCCAAAAGTAATAGTTAGTCCCATTCAGTTTGATAGGGACAGTGGGAAGACTTGAGGGAAGAGTTGAAGAGAAGAAAGAGGATTCAGAAGACATGTTTAGTAGATGAAAGAGAATTGATTAGACGATAGGAAGCAGTAGCCAAGAGTATGGCTCTGATACCATAAATGCACTATGAGGGAAAGATAGATTGGCTGTAAACCTTCACACCTTAGGGCGTGAGTATGTTCTCATTATATATAAAAGGGAGTGTACAGATTATAAGTTAACTGAATAACAAAAGAGATATGGCTACAACTGAAATGATTCTAATTCTATTTGAATTCAAAATCTGTAACAACCTTAAGTATCTTAAATATCTCTATTAATGTTGAGGAGTAAAAATGGGATAAATCCCACATCGGAAAAGAAAAAGAATATCCATGGGTTTATATGAGACTTGGGTACCACCACTTATTAGCTTGAGCTTTTAAGTGGATATGGGCCCGAGCCCATATAAGCCCAATGGAAATTTAATATGGTATCAGATCTCAGGTTACGCGTAGCGCACCCACGCGCGTGTGCGCACCCACACTGCGTCAGGCCCAATATGTCCGAGTGCAGCCAAAGTGTGCGCCTCGTGTTAGTCCCCCCTTGCCTGAGCACGGAAGAAGAGCCCGGCTCGAGGTCAATTGTTGAGGGCGGGTGTTTAAGGGCACGTGACAACGTGTAGGCAGAAATAGACCACACGTTGCACGTGAGGGCGGGTGTTGAGGAGTAAAAATGGGATAAATCCCACATCGAAAAAGAAAAAGAATATCCATGGGTTTATATGAGACTTGGGTACCACCACTTATTAGCTTGAGCTTTTAAGTGAATATGGGCCCGAGCCCGTATAAGCCCAATGGAAATTTAATAAATTCAATTTAATTTAATTCCATGTGGAGTTGTATAAGGTTTGGTTTGATGGACCCTAGGAATTTGATTAAAGAGACGAAAACCATACGAGGAAACTAATGACGTATGTTGGGAAGGCATGCATGATAAATGGGGCATTGCAGTTCCTCGCAGGTTCTGTCTGAGTTTCTATATAAGGCAAACAACACCGATGCCCATCCGCGTAATACAATGCTAATCCTTCGGATAATACCTAGAATTTATGATAGGACTATACCAATTTTATTGTATCAATATCGACACCTGATCCTAAAGGGGTTAATCCAATATTCCAATTTCTTGATAATCCTCTCGCCTATGGAAAACCAAAAGAACTATTAGGTGTCAAAATAAGTGGATCCCATGCGGTAAAACTCTTCTTCTACCTAGAATATGGGAGTTCATTGTACGATTCTCATCAAATAGAATTTTCAAGTTGATTTATTTATTTCGCCTACTCCTCAAATTAGTGTAGTGTGCGATATATACAAAAGAAACAACTTCTAGTTGAATGGTAAGCAAATTTCACTCCCGTAAAAAGGATAATACAAGTTGAAATTTCGAAAAGAAATGTACTTATTAGGAGAAGAAATAACTTTTAATACTTTATTTTCAGAATTACAAGAGTAATATTTCTCACCATTTTTATTTCCAAAAAAAGGGATGACCCTTTGTGAGGTGCAAGCGGGATGTTCGTTCACGACGGTAAGTCCATGGGCTTTGGGACCGTAATGGCCCAATCGATCTACCTCTCCTGAACCCAAACCCAGCCCAATATCTGAAAGGCCTCATAGTCATAGTCATGCTCATCCGTTTGTCAAGAAAAAAACCGGAGTCCCTTGCTACCAGCAGCTACCGAAGGTGGTCGTGGGCGGGAGGCATGGCCTCGACCCTTCCACCGGTTTTCACCCTTTAACCCCAACACGTAGCATTTACACTTCCCACTAGCCCGACACGTGTCACCCCACCTGTCCACCCTCCTCAGTCAACCGACAGAATGTTCTTTCCCTCTCCCTATCCCATCCCATTTTGATTTCCGGTTTTGATTTATAGAACTAGAACAGAACAGAGAGCTGTCTGTCTGGACATTTTCTTAAAGTAGTCGTCTTAATTTGCCGGGGAGATCAGTAGCTGCACGCAGCACGTGCGTTGATGGCTCCAAAGCGGAAGGGGAAGAAGGTCGTGGGAGTGGTGAGGACCACCAGGAAGGTTGTCCAAGAAACCGTGCAAGTTGCTGTGGTTGACAATGACACTAACAATGGCAACACCCAGCCGAGCCAGATCAGTTTGCCGGATTTCGAAGGCGAAACCGAGGAGCTTCAAGAGGAACAGGAGCTGGAGACTGGGATGGGGCTAGGTACAGAAGAAGAAGAAGAAGCTCCTCTCACTTTCATCGGCGGCAGTGCCAGCACTCCTCCCTCGAGTTCGATGACGAGGAGGATGTCCACCAGGCGGACCATCATTGTCGAAGACAAGATACCCGAAGGTGCTCCCACCAAGCTGCGAGTTCCGGTCGAGGAACCTGCAGGTCAGTCGTTCGCTTCGTTCTCTCATACGATACGACCACCCCGCGTATTCCATCTTTATTTGATCTTTGGAACTTTGCGGAATTATCACATCGTGTTTTGGTAATGTGGCAGCGCCGAGGGAAACTGTCGCTGTAAGAACTGAAGGATGGACTGAGGAGAGGCGGCCCGAAGAGCAGCCTCAAAGCACGGAAGAGAACCAAGAGTCCTCTAAAAATCGGATCGAGGAGGAGGACGTGGCCCGGGAATCAGAAACTCGGCGAGAGAAGGGCCCAGTATCAGAACAAGAGGCCGAGGAAAATGATGCACGGGAAAAGCCAAAGGCTGAGAAGGGCGATGGTGCGAAGAAGGCGAGGTCAAAGCAGAGGAGAGGTAGGCGGAAGAGAACGGAGGAGGTTGGGAATGAGGAGTACAGGAGGTACGTGTTCAAGGTGTTGAAGCAGGTGCACCCGGGGATGAGGATATCGGGGCAGGCGATGACGGTGCTGAATGGGTACATGAACGACATGTTCGAGCGGCTGGCGGATGAGGCGGCCAAGCTCTCGAGGTACACTGGGAGGCTGACCCTGTCGTCGAGGGAGATCCAAGGGGCAGTGAGGCTGGTCCTGCCAGGGGAGCTCGGGCGGCATGCCATCGCGGAGGGGGCCAAGGCCGTGTCCAACTACATGTCCCATGACGCATCCCGATAACTAACTAGTTTAGCCTTGAGGTGGGAAGACCAAACCAATCAAGTCTTTTTAGCTTAGGTTTATTAATTAACTTTTCTATGTCTTTGGCTTTGTTATTGTGGTTTTGAAGTGACTTTATTTTTTTTTTTTTTTCGGTGATATTGAAGTGACTTTAGTTTAATCCTAGTCTTAGGTTATGTGTATCCAAGTGTGGATTAGTTTCTGCTATTTGGATAAGAATGTTTGTGTACGTTGTATTGTTTGCCTCCTTATGTTTTGGTTTCAGGTCGTGTTAGAAGAGAAAGGGGGGCTCGAATCGGCCACAAACAGCTATATGTAATATCTAATTAATCAATGGTAGGAATATTTATGTTGTTAGCATCACCTCTCCCTAAGATTTTGTCGTGGGAATGTCTACGAGCAGTGTGTGATGCTATCGCTTTGTCACTACAAGCGAACAGCGTGCATCGGGACGGACTCCAGATTTTGGTGATGAGGCAAGTCCTTACGAGGGAAAAGGGAAAGTAACTTTGTCGTATTTTGATATGGGGGGAGGAGAAGTGCTTAGGGAGGGAAAAGGGAAAGATAAGTCTGTCGAGTTATGGAGTAAATATAAACTTTGTCGGATTTTGATATGGGGGAGGAGAAGTCCTTGGGGAGGGAAAAGGGAAAGATAATTTTATCGAGTTATGGGGTAAATATAGGGAGTAAATATAGGAGGTAAATATAAGTAGTTTCATTAAAAATAAAATAAAAAATTATAATTTTTTTTTTACATAATTAGGGGACTATAAGTAATTTTATTAAAAATAGAATAAAAATTTATAATTTTTCACATAATGAAAATTTTAAGGGAACAACTGTCATCTCCGGTCCTTTAGTCCATCCCTAGCAATGCTTGGCCGTAAAAATCTAAGCAAGGGTTGGAGTCGGGCATGGAAATAAATCATCTAAGCAAGAGTCGGAATCAGGCCATTGTAGGGTAAAACTTCAATCGCTAATCAAATTGCACGGTTCCAATTTGCCTGATGAGTCCAAAAATGCTTAAATCAACCTCATTGATATGGCATCTTTGTCTGGAAAAACCTGAACTGCCTGCCCACCATAAAAGCTTTCATCACATTTATGCAGCAATCCATTAAAATACAGGGGGTTGGTTGCTTCGTGCTTAGCTCAGGCGCTTGTGAGATGGGTGGGCCCAACGCACGGAGGATCCGCGAGCAAGGCCCAGAAGTCGGGAGGCCGCCCCTCTACCGCGATCGGATTTGGGTGTTGTTTAAGTTCAGCTCATCACGTCAGATATGGTCACTAGTTCTTTGTCATGTCCGTGTAAAAATGTCGCATCACACTGTCATATATCAGCATAGACGACTATCGAGACGGATTGATCCTGACTTCCCCGGCTAGTAAATGAGGGAATTTAAGACGAGGGTGATCTTATCGAAATTCATTACTGTAATAGCCCCAAGCACGAGTCCATACGCGTCGCAACCCATCGATATCACATACACATGATACATGCATCGAATGACAACGCTGCCATATCATATCTCCAAAGACTAAACTCGCTCTCTAGAATTTATTGGTAAGTTTGATAAGACAGATCCCTCTGTTTTCTTGTTATCTCTCCTGGGCCTCAGTCACTCATCCTCATCATCAGACCTCCCAATTTCAATTTCGAATCCTCTCTCTCTGTCTCTCTCTCTCTCTCTCTCTCTCTGTGTCTCGCTCGAAATGGAGACTCGGCCCTGCCAACACCGTAGGTGTAGAATCCTACTATACCACGACAGTGCTCCGTACACCACATCTATTCCTCCTTCCCCGCCAATTCTCTTCCCGCGCCACTCCTCCTCCCTCCCTCCCTTCGGCTCCCCAGGTGGTGCAGCCACCACCACCTCCAGGCACACCCTCCGCCAGCCACCCCCGCTGACGAGGCCGCTGCCGCTGGCCCCGGACCCGCCCTTCGACTCCTCCGTGGCCCTAACCATCCTCATCCTCCTCGGCGCTTTATTCTTCATGGGCTTCTTCTCCATCTACATCCGCCGCTTCGCCGACGCGGACGACACGGGCTTGAGCATCGCCAGGGGCCGCCGCCGCCACCTCCGGGTGCTGGCCCCATCTCGAAGTCGAAGACCCCCGTCCGGCGGGCCGTCGCGCTGGGTAGCAGGCAAGGGCGTGGACCCCGCTGTCATCAGGGCCCTGCCTACCTACGCCTACGACGGGTCCGCGAAGTACCAGGTAGATTGCCCGGTCTGCCTGAGCGAGTTCGTGGAGGCAGAGACGGTGAAGGTGATCCCACACTGCGAGCACGTGTTCCACGTACACTGCATCGACCAGTGGCTCCAGTCCCACGAGTCCTGCCCCGTCTGCCGAGCCACACAGCTTCTCGAGGTGGCGAGGCCCTCCTACGTGGCGGACCAGGTCCCTGACGCATGTCCAACAGGAATCAACGTTGTGGCACAGGGGACATCGGCAGCCGTCGAGGTTGACACGTGCGCGGAATCAGGGGCACGGGAGGCGTCGAGGGCGATCATGAAATGTAGCAGTTGGTCTGACTTAGGACGAGGAGGAGGGGATTCGGTGGGAGGTCGACAGGCAACGATGTACAGAACGTTGAGTTTTTGATGGCACGTGCGATGGCGTCCACGCACGTGTGGATGTGTAGATAACTTGTAGCCCGTACCTGGTTTTGTTGGTTAATCACATCATTATTTGCCATAATTATCACTTTCCGGTTAGCTTGATGTTTACTTTTAGGTCCAAAAAAAAAAAAGAGGAGTAAAACATGAATTGTACTTCGGTACCTTGTTTCATGGGGTGATGATATAGTAGTTCGGAAGGAAAAATAATCAGCACGGTTATTTTATTTCTTACCGTCCGATCCTCTTATTTAAGATTATGACCGTATACGTGTCATTGATTATTTTGATTTAAGATTTACCAATTATAATTTTATTATTGATGTTTTTACCACGCGTCTTCATTGACGCTCGCTCTCGCCGATTAACAAGCCCGATCCAATTTCATATTAAATCGAATCGAAGCGCATCGGTTCTATCAAATAAAAACAATTTATTTACTCTAAAATAATAATAAACAAATATCAAATGTTATCTTCTATTTGTATCCTCCTAATTAAAGTCGCCCGGATAGAAAGAAAAATTCAATATCATTAAATTGAAAGAAATATCGAGAAAAGCCGGGAAACTCATCCGTGGCATTCTCTATAGATAGGCCTCCTCATATAACATATGCATTGACCAGTCGAGGCCATTGCCTTTGCAATTTGCCTCAAATGTACTTGCTGGAATGTCTTTTCTTTGACAGCAGTTTCCTTTTTGTTTGTGTATCTGCGAATTTTGTTTCTCCGACCAGAATCAATGAAAAAGATTTGCGTTTTCAATTCCTTAATTGCATTTTCAAGTCATTTGATTTATATACATATTATTTTAACAAAAGAAACTCTTATATCTTATTAGAATTTCTCAGAATTTTTCGATTCTTGCTATGATTTTTTGATTTTTTATTGACAATCCATTTATTGTACTTTTTGGAGAATTTTTCCTACAATTGGGCGAGATTGAATTTTTCTTTCGATATGGGAGATTTGATTTCTGTTCGATTGGGAGTGTACAAACAGAAGATAATATTTAGTGTTTGTTTATTATTTGTTAATTAATTAATCATTTTTATTTGATTTAATCGGTATATTTCGGTTTGGTTTAATATCAAAGCGAATCCGACTCGTTCACGAGAGAGACCGAGCGTCGACGAGAAGATGCATGATCGAAAATATCAATAGTCAAAGTATGAGGAATAAATCTTAAGATAAAATAATATTGAACACGTGTATGGCTAGTAGCTTACGTAATGGGATCTAACGACAACAATGAAACAACCATAATAGTTGTTTTTGCTAGTCAATCAATGTAGAATCTCCATTGTTTCATACTATTTCTTTCGATGACCAGTACCAAACTTCATAGGGATATTCATTTTATTTTGGGTTGATAACCAAAAAAGCATGAATTTTTTCCCTTTGTAAATTTTAATACAACTTTATTTTCTAGTAAAAATTGTACTAACTTTGATTTTTTTTATCAAGTTAGGCATTTGTGATATTTTCCATTCATTTTGCTGACATGGTGAAAAATGATGTATGCGTGACAAACTGTGTCATGCCACGTCAACAAAAATAATAATAATAAATTCAAAAAAAAAGAAAGACTTTGATTGGAGAAACAATAGCAACCCCGTCGGGCACTAAACCCTCCCCACCTCTCCCCCAATTGGGATCGCTATGGCACTGATTTGGGGGGGGGTTGGGGTTTAAAGCCTTTCTCTTTATATATATATATATATTATTTTTTTGTTGATATTATTTGCTACGTAGACACCATATATCGCCATGTCAGGAAAATAGATGCAAAATGATACAAATGTCCAATGTAACAAGAAAATCAAAGTTCATATTTTTTTTGTCAAAAACTAAAAATTCTAAAAAAATTGAAAAAAATATCGATTTTTTTTTTGTAGTTAACCTTTTTATTTCCATTTCATTTTCCCATCATATATCTTTTGATTGGTCATGTTATGAATTTTGTTGCGGAAGTTTACGTTGCAGGTTATATTAAGCAAAGTCGGGTTCAAGTATTTTACTGCAGTGCGAAAATTGAATATCGGCTTTTCACTTGAGCTCCCTCAATATAGAGATGAGTAACAACTGTCATCTGTCATTCTGTTGAACACAAAGTTTATAACTACAACTTCGAATAGTTCCAATTAGAATGTTTGCAATTAAACCATTGCAAATCCTTAAAACCTTGCAAATCCAGTCAGATTTACACGCTTCTCTGTACTATCGACAACTCGATCAGATCAACTCCTAGGACTGTATGCAGACCCAACCTGAACTCGTCCCAGGCCTTCAGAGAGCTGGACGGGGGCTATACTCTGGGGAAACAAATAGAGCCGTGTTATCCTGAATCAAAACCAAGGCTTTAAAAACTACATTCCATGTACAGTCGAAAAAATTTGGATGGACGGAAAACAAAATTATAAATATACCGGAATAGCCTCAGAGCATGAATTTATTGTTGTTAGTTGGACATTCTTCCTTCCTTTCTTCTCCTAATCTTTATGAAATGAAGTATGCTCGGATCACCTCAACCACTGGTGCCCGACACATTGGGCACTTCCCTTGTCTCTCTACCAATTTATTTGCACATTTTGAACATGCACACATGTGTCCACATCTGCATCCAAAAGATATTTGATTAAAAGTGGCCTCACAAATTTTGATTAGCGCAATTGCAGCCCCATGGTACAGTAGAATTTAGAGCTTCACCTGTACAGTAAAGAATCAATATTGCTATCATGACATATACAGCAAACTCCCTTCCTCACATGCTCCCATTTGGCGTCATCCCCGAAATTATTGGTCTCGCAGACACCTGCCATAGGAACCAGCAAGGTTATCACCTATTTATGTATAAATAAGCCGCCCAGTTAAAGACAAGGTTAATTTCAAGGTTTTGAGGGCTCCTGGATCAATCCAGGACTGCAACATCAATTGATGATTATGACCTTGTAACTACAATGCTCTTCAACTAACCTGATGAAGTAGTCGACCGATTCAACGCAGCTGAGACTTCCTGCCTTATTGAACGCTGCAACTCAAGTTGCATGTCCATGCAGGCTTCCAACATCCTTTGCATGTTGTTCATCCTCTGCTGGAGCCTTGCCATGTCGATCCTCAAGTCATTAATCATGTCCCACTCCTGCACCAAGTTAAAACCTGTTTAACTTGAGTTAAGATGAGCTCTGCAAATGACAGTGAAACTGACCAGAAAAAGAACTTACAATTCCAAGGCGCTGGTGCATATCCGGCTGTGGCCAACTATCACTATGCAAGTCATGGTCCCAATGCGACTGCATAGATGGAATAGGGAATGCTGGCAGTGCAAGTGGGGGGCTTCCAACAGCACTCATCTGAACCTCAACATCTCTATTCAACTGCTCCAGATCCTGCTCCACAGTTGCAGGGTCATGGGACGAAGTCTCGTGAAGCTCCCACTCATTAGTAGCTTGACCTTGCCTCTCCACGTACGATTGGATCAGCTGGTCAAGGCTCTCACGAAACCTACTATGCAGAAGATTGGAGACACTCCTCCTACAACAATTCCAGAAATGCAAATTAAGTTTCCAATCAATGAACCACCCCAAAGTATGCATGCCCCGATTCACCAGAATAGTTTTCTTACCTGCTTAACAGTTCCCGGAGTTCCATGCTGTATACGTTCTCGTCATCTGGTGGATAAAATGCGTTGACACTTCCATTGGAAACAATATCCCGATTAGAAGGCTGCTCTAACCAGCTCTGTACGGCCTCTTGGAAATTATCATCTTGATTTTCTTCCTCTGGGAGTTCAGAAAGGTAACTGTCTTCTATATCTTCATTGCCATACTGCTCTTGAAACCATTGGTTCTCAAATTGACTTTCATCAACGACTTCACCAGTAGTAGCATCGCTCTGTTCAACTGGCTCAGCACTAGTTTCATGCTGATCTGCTACAGTTTCAAAGCCATGCTCGAACTCTTGCACTTCGGCAGTAGAATCCTGCCCTATTAAATTCTGTGCACTGTTGCCTCCCAGATCATCTGTATGTTGCAACAAGCTACTAGTGGAAGTTTCCTCCCTTCTTGACCCTGAGAGATCACGAAGGGCTTCACTGGCTTGATGCCTGTGATCTGCAGATTCAATTTCCCTGGCTTCATGACTCAGGCCAATATTCGCTCTGTCAATAGAGAGGAGCTCTCCCTCTACCCTGACACGGTCCAACTGCTGATTATTTGATGATTCATTTTCTGCACTGGGCTCCTCTGTTTCTTCACGATCATCATTCGCTTCCAGCTGAGTGATACCTCCAATGGTAACTTCAGGATCATCCCTAGCATCAGACGACTCGCAAGTGTTACTTTCTACAGCAGAAGGCTCAATTTCTTCAGAAGTTTCGTTCAGATGAGAAGGCAAATTATTCAGGTGATCCTGATCACTCCCATTATCATTGAGGTCACAGTTGGAAGAGGTGCGAGACAGGTTGCTGCTTGCATGACTGCCACTGTCCAATCTGGAGAGAAATCCCTCTCTGCGTTTTAAATGGGCAGAAAAGTAAATTGGAATCAATAGCCCTTTCATAAGAGGAAAATGAATGATAAACGATATTTATTCAATGCAACAACACAATTAAAGGAATGTGAGCTCGGGAAAAGAAATGAATCACTGTGACGAAACCTTCTTTAGATTCTAAGAAATGGTCAAAAGAGTTATATATCTCCAACTTCAATAATATAACTAGGAATTACTTTAAGAAAGCAGAAAAGGCAACTAAAAAGGAAAGATCAGGAACAATAAAAATGTATAAATTCCTGAAGGAGGGGATGCTTAGGATTTACCTGAGACCAGATACAGTTTGCCTTTGCCTCAACAATCCTAGTTCACTAGCTGCTAGAGAACTGGTTCTCTCGGTCACCATCTGCCTTTCATTCCGCAGAAACCTTCCTCTCAGTAATGACTGCAAAGTAATGCAACATTTAGAGACCATGCCACAGAAGGTAACATAGAATATCTTACTCAGTAAATATTTAATAGCCAACTATTACATTACCACACCACAAGAAGACTAACTCTACCATTCAAAAGGAGATGCAGTCAGATCGGATACATGGCCAAAGAGTTATGGCTCAATTAATGAGGGCAACCTATAGGCAGTATAACAAAAGTTGCCAGTTGAAGAATAAATGCTAGATACTTAAGCAGGAACCTCTTGTTAGCCTATTGTATAGAAAGTTATTAATAAGGACCGGACATCCAAGACAGAGTAAAATGACTTGAAAGAGTACCTGAATACGGTTCCGATGAGCAAACTGGGAAACTGGTTGATGTTCCAACAAACTTTGGATCTCTCGCTGCCTGTCCCTTTCTGCTTTCTTCAACATATCAAGTAAAACCTGCCTCCCACATACTCGACGAATGCCCCTTCGAGTATTCTCCGCTCGAGATTCATTCTGATTGGCAATCAAACCGTCACGTACTCGTTCAATTTGAGCACCAATTTCAGCAGCTTGATCTTCCCTTGTGTCACCAGAAGGATCCCTCTGGCTATTTATCTGCACCCACTCCCGTATAATTCTAACTCTCTCCTGCTCTGTCTCACCAAGCACAGTCCTTGAACTATTGTTGGTGCGGGAAACGTTAGATGAATGTTCCCTCGCACCACTGCTCATCCACTCCCTGAAAATTTGCCTTACTCTCTCCCTTTCAAGTTCCCCGAAATCAGAAGATTGCACGCAGTCCAGACTGTGTTGATTCCCAGTTTCATTCTGCAACTCAATTTGACTCCCAGACCATGATTCATTTCCATTTTCACTCACAGCCACATCCTCCACAGCAACCTCATGTTCACTAAGACTAGCTTCAGATGCATTTGTACTAGAGGTGGCACCATTGGAAGTATTAGTCCGTTGTCGAAGGAACCCTTCACCGACTGTGCCACGGGGACTCAGCCCATGTTCATCCTCCAATTCCCGCCACATCTGCAGAATAACAGATGCTCTGCTACCTGGCCTCCCATGATCTAGACGTTGTCTAGATGCTGCAGACTGAGGCTCTCTAAGAAAAGAAGAATCAAGAACAGAAAGATTGTGCAGACCAGCAATAGCCATTGCTCCAGAAAACCCAATAAAGAAAAAAAAATCCCCTTCAACCCATCTGCTTAAGATGCATTAAAAATGTGCACTGAATGGGGAAAAAACCCTTCAAGCAGATGATCAATCCAAAACAATATCGTTGCTTTCGAATATAACCAACTATAAACTAAGCACTCATCATCAGCATCTTTATGGTTCTTGAGATTATTAAAATTCCCAGTAGAACCAAACAGAGTGAGCCACGAAGGTCAGACTGCATCAGAATTTCCAGGACATGGATAAATAAGCTCGAAGCCCAAGATTATATTCCTCTTGCTGCATCAGAAAAAAAAATGTTATTTCCAATCCTAAACAGTATAACTCGTAGCTACATATCGAATTTCTGAAAATTATAAAGAAGACGGGCAGAAATATTTTCTGGACAGAAAATTTAGATACCATTCAAATCCAAAACATGGTAAGCTCGGCCAGTTTAATAAATTGGGCGGTGGGAAATTGCGGTGCGATACAGGGAATCAGAACTCTGAATCTGAGATTCATTAATGTCCGAAATCCTACACATGGGAGCAGCCATTGAGCTGAACCGGACAACTTCACACTCTCCAATCTCAGGAATCCGAAACATGATATCGAAATCCACGGATTCCATTTCCCCCCTCATTCTTTCTAACAGCAAAATCACAGGTTCCGCTAAATCGGCATTAGCTCCGAAACCGAAATCAGATCAGAGAGACTCACGACACCGGACGAAGTTGAACCGGGACGTCGACGGACAGAACGAATTTTTCAAGGAACAGGGCTGTCCATATAAAATGAAGGAGAAAAGTTACCTGTCAAGCTCGATTTCTCTGGCTTTCGAAGCGAAGGAAACCCTACCGAGACGTGAAGATGAAAGAAAGTTACAGAGGAAGGGGAGAGAGAGAGAGAGAGAGAGAGGAAGAGAGAGAAACGGAGAATTGTCAATGGCATAAAACTTCAAGCTCACAGAGGCGAAGAGAGAGAGGAGGGGGGCAGAGAGAGAGAGAGAGAGAGAGAGAGCGGCGATTTGGAAATATTAAATGCGGCCACGTCATCGGGCCATGAATTTTGCCGTAACACTAACGTCTATAAATCCTTGCCCGGGTGGAGCGCCACGCGGCATGTGTCCCTGTCATTAGGGGCTAATCGGTCATTTAAGGGGGGTTTCCCGATTCTTAAATTAAAATGTAACGGGAGGCGGGGAAGGGAAAACTTTTTGACTGCTCGACACGCCGTCGTATTTCGCGGGGATAGTGGAGTCGGTGAGGTCACGTGAGGTGCACGTGCTCCGGACCGGCTCAACCGTTGGATCGGTGGAGGAACGTGTGGTCCAGGGCGGAGTCCCAACGGCAATTCAAATAAATCATTTGCTCTTCTCGTCCCGGTACTTCATCATCATTTATTTTCCATTTATTATCTTACCTTTTCAAATAACTTTTTATATAAACATATGCATATATGTAATTTAATTTTGTGGTATTGTTTATCCTCTACCTTTTCCTCTTTTTCTTAATTTCATACCATACATTTATCCGTGCTCATAACGACCTATCCTGCACATGTCCCGCTCCAATTATATATTTTTTTCTTATACTTCAATGGATGAATTGATTTGGACAGGGAAAAAATTTAAGGGTACGAAAAATAAAAAGTAAAAGATAGAGACAAAATTTGAATAAGAAACAAAAATAATGTGATTAGATGTGGGTTAGAAAATCGAGAGGAGAAAATGAAATAAAAAAATTGCCAAATAAGAGAAAATAGAAACGTGAGAATAATATTAAATGGACGATATTATTCTTCAAATTCTTCATTTTATTTTAAATCGTATTATATATAAACTAAAAATAAAAGATATTCTCAATTTTTCAACCCGTCCTACATAAATAAGGCATAGTTACAAAGTTAGATTGCTAGAACATCATAGATAACGTTGCGCCTCTTCACATATATGGACTTCGCGTCACCAGTGAAAGCATAGTTTCTTTGATGTGAGCATAAGACTGAGATGACAGTTTGTGCGAACCTGCCAATTTACTTTTTACTATGCTAGCTAATTTGAGTAACTTCAATTACATATTGAGAGCGCCATTTAACCAATGCCAACATTGTAATTAATCATCAAGCAACCCCTAAACTCCTTTTCGGTTGTGATGATGTGATATTGAATTTTCTTACCTACTTTTCATCGGCTACACATTTTCCTCCATAAATTTTTAGTTTCCTTGAGATCATTAACTCTCTCCTTGCACGTCATATTTACGGAAATATTCCAATCTATATCCGTTTCCCCCCTAATATTTCAAAATTAATTTATTCCATAATTTAACGAACTTCATTTATAAGTTTCATTTTTAGGTCTGATCATTGTTTATATCCTTTTTTTTTACATTAGGGAGCAAAAACCAATTTTAAATGCAAATAATGCCTTTTGACTTTTGGCAGCTTCAGAACCTTTGGGTTTCCCCAAAAAAATTAATGCACGACAGTTCGGGAAACATATAATTAGTTGCTGATCCAATTAATTAATGCTCAAAGACCCCATCATCAAGCGACAATATCAAATTTAATGGGTCGCATGTAGCCGACCACGTAAGAATGATAAGATATTCCATTGTAAGAATTTTTAATCTCCTCATGGGTGCAAGTATATATCTATAGCTCCCGGTGCGTGGTCCGTTATTGGTTTTCCTAGTCTGAAATCCGATTTAATATATGAACCTTGGGTCCGAGTGCAGTCGAATCTAGTCTTAACATAGAACCTAACCGAGTTTACATCCATCGGGAGAACTAATAATTTTATGGAATCGAACTAAATCCCGTGGCGCGTACCCTTTTCCTTTTTTGTCTTTTTCCTAATGGAGACATTAGATGCAGAGGGAAGTGAACATGTGATGATAAAAGATCCCAATGTCCTGCAGGGGGTTACCCACCCACACAGCCACATGCGCCCTTTGCTGCACTGTCAAGTACTTATAATATCCGCCCACACAGCAACATGTGCCCTTTGCTGCACTGTCAAGTACTTATAACTTTATAAGTGAGCTCTCCAAAAAAAAAAAAAAAAAGTCGCAATACTGCCCTAAATATGGAGAAGAAATTATTGACATTTCTGAAAGAAGAAAAAGGGTCCCAATATAATTTCACTTTCATTTCATTTGTTTTTTTTTGTGTGTGTAAAAATCTGAGACGATGAGCCTTCCTTTTCTTTAAAGCTATGAGTCATCCGTTCTGCTTATATATACCTGCAAAACCATATTATATCATAGGGAATTTCCTTTTGTACAGCAAAATGAACATATATGCTTAAGTATGGCGACTAATTAATTACTCACATTTTACGTTAGATAAATTATTAATCCCTTCTGCATTATCGGAAAGTTCTCCGACCATAAGTATGGAACGTACGTACCAAGAGATCGCACCCACATGATGATGATGATATTATAAGTACAAGACTGATCATGAAGAGAAAGGGACAACAATATTAGGACAAAGGCATAAAAAAACAGGCCTTTATATATATATATATATATATATATATATATATATATGGTACTTTTAAAAAAACTTTAGGGTTCGGCCGGAAAGTGTTGGGATGCATGCAAATTTGTCCCTTAACATATAGACAGTGCCTCAAAAAAATAATGGAGAGGGACCCCGTCGGATGTGTTAGGTTTTGCATTGTCCTCGGCCTTTCATCTGAATATTGACGCACTCCTTCACATCTAGTTCCTTAGCTATATAGGGTTACCCCATGATATATTTCTCTGTGGGACTGATCTCCCTCTGTTTAGGGCAGCCAGCAGCCCTACTACATCCTAAAGCGTCGTAGGACACATTATGCACGTGATCAACTTCCTTGTACGATCAACTTCCTTGTACGAGCCGACCTTGCCCTAATCTTTCGGGTCCTTTTGTTAGAAATGCATCCTCTGGGAAGATCAAAGCCAGAAGATATTCTTTTGGTGATCGAAACCTTTGCATTAACTATATCGCGCGCGTGATGAATATATTGCTTTTGAGGGTGAAACCTTGAATTATCTTAGCATGGGCCGAGGCAATACATGAAGTATATAAATGCTTGTATGTACGTACATGTCACTAGATCGACAAGTTGATTGGATAATGTTCGGCTGCTTGAAGTTAATTTATTTCTTAGCTTGGAAGATCTTGGAGAGAGCAAACAAAATACCGTAATTTACCCCCCAAAAAAAGGTACAAAATTAACCGATGGGATTATGACTCGACCTTGTTGGAATTTTCCTCGAAGCTTCTTGGCCTTTTCTCCTAAGCAGGGGAGTAGAGTTCAAGACAAAAGTCGACAATGAAACATTACACAGATTGAAGATTCAAGGAAAAGACACATATTGGATCCAAAGTTTTGGGACATATACACGAGATCAATATATTAGTTGCAATATCAGTAACTTAGGGTGCGTTTGGATTCAGAGTTAAAGTAAGTTTAATTTTGATTTTGATTTTGATCGTGGAAAATGACAAATAGGATGTGATTATAAATTTGACTTAGGAAACGTGTGTTTTTGTTGTGTAGTGTGTTGAGTTAAAGTTAAAATTTGGTGTTTAAGAATCCAAACAGGCCCTTAGGATTAGATGACCCGCGTGCATGCGCACTCGTGCGTTATGTCAATCAAAAAATAAATATAATTTCCATATAGCCGGGTCTAGTGAAGTATTTGTTGCATTCATAGTATTTAATCGTACGTATTCATCCCTTGATACGTTCCTGACCCGTTAGTTCAGAAACCAGGAATAG
Source organism: Punica granatum (assembly GCF_007655135.1). Lineage (NCBI taxonomy): Eukaryota > Viridiplantae > Streptophyta > Magnoliopsida > Myrtales > Lythraceae > Punica > Punica granatum. The sequence continues at coordinate 26,608,712 of NC_045132.1, forward strand.
GAGAGATGCTCGATATATGAAGATGCGTCTTAACCTAGTTGTCCGTTCTAAGTCTATATTTAATTTATCCTATCGAATTGAACTGGCAAGAGTCATTTGGTACATTGAGGCTACTGATCTCATATCGCCCTACATCAAAATCATGATCAGTTTTATACTCGTATATACTTTGGATATATTTCATCCAAGAACAAAAGCAGAATCTTGCATATTTCAAACAATATTTGTTCACTCTTTTCTTGTTGTTTTTTTTTTTTTGGTTCGGGGGTTGCGTGTGGTGTCTAAGCAAATGAGAAGCAACGCTGTTCGCTTGGCGTAAACGAAACGTCATTAACTACTACAAAAGTTTGGTGCAACACTCACCCTTTCTTGAATATAATATCTATCTGCACATATATGTTTGGAGCCCTAAATGATCGAGAGCCCATTTCCCGTTATCAGCCTTTGCTATAAATTTAAATGGGCCGAAGGGTCCAATAATAGTTTTGCTCAATGTGAAGCCCATTTCCTCTTTCGTTTCATTTTCGTCTTACGAAGATGACCTTGCCAAATTATAGTTAAGTGACTACAACCGTCACACTTAGGACAAGTTACTAACTTTATAGGGGGGAGGGGGAAACTACCACGCCAATCATCCACTTTTCACTCTCATTTTTTTCCTTTCTTCTCTCAATTATAACCTATATCCTCTCATACTCTTTTGACACGTGCATGTACAATCAAGACGCGTATACGTGTCCTATGTACGGTCTGCATTGTATTTTAGGAAGTGAAGAGTTGATGGTTAAAGAAAATCAAAGTTATAATTTACTCTCAACTTCCTCATAATGTGAGGTTTGTTATTAATTTAATTATTTTTGTTATGGACAAAATCTTTAATTTTTTCTTCTCCCAGTATTTCTATTGTAATATACATATTAATTAAAGACTTCCCGTCCCCTTTATTTTCTCTTGTTTTTTATATTTTATTTTAATTAGTTAGATGATTTAAAGATTGCACTAACACGACCAAAGTAGTTACACGTCGAAGACTAGCGTGAGAGAGAGGTTTTATCATATTATATGTCCTTTGCGTAGTATGGGTGGGCACCTCTCTAGTGCCAATAAATCGAAGAAGAACATGAAATTCTCAAATGCATTATATACTCAGACAAAACAAATCGTTACAAATCACATAATCCACAAAATGAGGCAAAATACACAACCATTTGTCCCACACAGAGCTGCAAGGCACCAAGACTGTAATCTATACTGCAAACGCTTTCCTTTTAAAAAGGCAAAAAAAAAAATGAATGAATAAATCCATGGTTGGTGCTTTAGTCTAATGAATTGATTGATGAATAAGTTTTAATTAAAGCTGAATGTTGCACTTGGTCCCCTCAAAGCTCTTGGACCGGGTGAAGTGTCCCAGAACCGGGGAACAGTAAATCTTGACCGTCCGATCCCTTGACTTCCATGCCCCCACCTTGTACCGGATTCTCGCCCTGATCCGCACGTCCAACTCCACCGTCCCGGCCGTCCTCTCCAGCCTCAGGTTCCTCGAGATCACCTGGAGCAGCGGCACATCACGCGCCGACGGCTTCACGTACAGCCGTGTCACATTCCTAATAATTAAAGATAAGTCGAGCAGTTAGTATGATATCACAATGGAAAATCTCCATATGTACTTGCTTTAGTTAATAGCATGTGGTGCATGCGCATCAATGTTGAAACATCCAGACTTACTTGTGGCCCTGATAGAAAGGCTGGATCGTGTCGAGCGCGAGCTTTTGGTCCTCGTATCTCACAGACAGCTCGGCGGAGTCGTAATAAAAGGACACGTGACGGTTGCGGTTATTGATCACCACAGTCAAGTCAAAGGTCGCACTGAGGTGATCATCCGTGAGGTTGTAGTTGTGAACGTACGCATCCTCAACGGAGACTATAACGTGTTTTGGGTGAACAACGAGCCATATTATGAGGATGCACAGGCCTGCCAGGATGATCAAGGTCAGCAGTATGCAGGCAACGCACCTGAAGATATTTGAGTGGGTAGGACGCGGTGCAGGCGGGGGCAGCTGTGGCGGTGGCGGTTGCGGTGGCGGCGGTTGCAGACGGGTGGCCATTTTAGACTGCCTGTAATGGACTGAGTGTGGTGTTGTTGGACTGTATTGTTAAACATGGGAAGGGCAGGGGATGTTTTATAGAGAAGAAAAAGCTCCTCATTAATTAAATTAGCAAGAGAATGTTTTGGTCGCGAAGCTAAGGCCAATATTCTCTCCTCTTAAGTATAAAAAGGCACAGACTATTTCATTAATTCAGGGGTTAATTGGATCATATGTACAAAAAGTATGCAAAATGCAACACTTTGGTACAAATGAATTTTTTGTTAGGATTTGGTACAAAATGTTCGAACTTATTGCAATCAGGTGCCCTCCGTTATCTAACCCTTTAACGCCGTTAGTTTTTGGTGACGTTGCTGATGACGTTTCAAACTGCATCCAACGTGGCGCTGAATTTAAAATAAATAATAAAAGAAATAAAACAATAAAATTATTTTTATTTTATTTTTGTATTTTAATTAATTTTTTAAAAAATTAATTTTTATTCTAAATTTTGTGCCAAGTTGGATGTCATTAATCCAAGTCATTGAGTCTTGATGCCATTATGACGGAACGCACCTAATTGCAACTAATTCGAATATTTTGTATCAAATCTAAACAAAAAATTCATTTTGTATCAAAGCATTACATTTAGCAAACTTCTTGTATCCTGATGTAATTAACCCTTAATTCAGCCCTTTTCTTTTCAGGCAATGTGTGTCTGTAGGAATTGGGCGATGATTATATATGTATCCTTCTTCTGTATGAACTTTTGTCCTTCGTTTTTTTCCCCTTCTTTGAGGTTCTTCGGGCTTTTTTTTTTTGGTGACTTTTAGAGGGAACTTTTGGTGATTTTTAATTGGTTGCTTGAATGAAACTCAAGGAGACACTTTGTTCTTTCCTTCTCATTGAAATCCCAGAAGGGACCTCTGAGTTTTAGAAAACAAATAGTGATATAACAGATGCATCCAATAATGCCACGACTCATTTTAGTTCGACATAACGTTATTGAGGGAACTCCAAACCTGATAGACTACATTTTTTGTAATTTAGAACTGAATCAGTTCTTAAATATATAAGGTCGATATAACGGTATGAATTGCGAGTTTTGTTTATTTAAATTTTTTTCGTCAAATTTTTCACCCGAAAAGAAGATGAGATAGCCGTAACTGTATGCACCTGAGAGATAAGATTCCGATATTCAGATAGTCCTTGTTTTAGAGTGGAAAAAAGTTTTTAACCTCGGCTGGTTCTTGCCTTGTCGCAAGCATTATTCCAAGACCAATTCAAGAAGTCACGTATGGTACCCTTTTGAGATACTTCAGATGGACCCAATTGTTGAAACTGGCTGGAGACTTGGGCCAGATTTGAATAACTCAATGCTTTGGCCCATTTAGTTCTCGTAGTGGCCCACCTTCCCCATCTCTTTGATTATCAGTATCGTTTTTTTTTTTTTCCCTGAATAAGTACGAGGTTCGGATTTTCTAATCGTATGTATCATTGGACCAAACGTTCATCCAGTGACTGGGACCGATGCACGGTCGGGACATTCAACAAATATATAGTCATCGATTGGCAAAGCGGAATGTTGGATGCTAACAAGTGTTGACTCTAGTGGGAAACTTGATATCGAGACGTTGAGCTAGAACATGTTTGGATTAGCTGAAATTTTCGGTTGCGGCTTTCTAGTACTCTAGAAGTCGAGATCGATATGTGAGCTTATTTGGAATTGGAACATATCTTGCCGTTCATAAAACCATCATTACCTACCATATATGTCTGGTAAAAATATACAAAATTATCTGAAGATCATTATGGAGACAATTATAAAATGGGAATAATCATGATTAATTGATTAATCATCAACAAAAAGCGGAATTAAGCGGGAGGAATTTCAAAATTTGAAAAAGCGGCAAATCTAGTTTTAACGAAAGAAGAAGATGAAAAGAATATGGTTAAATTACGACCTACCCCTGTCGTCCTTGTTTTGCCCACTCCTCTTTCACTCATCTCTCTCCACAGACGCAGCGACTCTCTCTCTCTCTCACATTTCATTTTCGGCGCATATTCTCTCTCTTCCTCTCTCTGTCTTCATTCAGCGTCTGCCTTCTGTTCTGGTACGTGCTTTACTCTTGGTCCAGTTGCTCTGAGTTTCCACAAATTTCCGTTTTGATTTCTTGCTCTGATCTGTCTCAGTCTGACCGTAATCCTAATCGCTGTTGTTAGTTGCGCGGAAACTTCCCTTTGCCGCCCGAGAAGATGGGACAGATTCAGTATTCCGAGAAGTACTTTGACGACACCTTCGAGTATCGGTAAGTTGCCGTGTTTATCATCTTCCATTTCATTTCCTGTCGTATTTGTCAATTTCGAGGCGTTAGTATTCAATTTCGTGGGCGATAATTTGATCGGACAGGCACGTGGTTCTTCCTCCGGAAGTCGCCAAACTCCTCCCGAAGAATCGGCTTCTCTCTGAGGTAAGTTGATGAAGAGCTTGATAGATATTCTGATCGGTCGATTAAATCTGTGGGTGCAATCGATTTTGATAGGAGATCGGATAGGTTCATGTGATGATGGATGGCCGAAATTATGAAATCAATTATTACGTTTCACTGCTTGATTTTGCCTGTGTTAGCTGTGGGAACAGATTGATAAACTAGATCAATCCTTCATTCTGGCTATCACCGCATCAAGATTGGTTTTAATGAATGTTCGAAGTTTCAATAAATCGTGCAGGATGAATTCATTGCTCTCAGTGAAAGCTGTAGGAGGTGGGTTCGTTGCTTTTGTTGTGGTAGTGATTCAATGCTTTGCTGCTCTTGCAAGGATAGACATAGAGCTATAAGAATGTGAATTTGCTTCAAACCAAAGGATTAGTGATTACATTAGGTCAAAGTTTATACAGTCACATGCTTTGTTCTGTCCAATTGGTTGTTGATGTCTCGGTCCATTTGGGGATTTTTTGCAGAACTTGGGTCGCCAACCTTATCTGTTGAATTTCTTTTTGCTCTATTGACCTTAACCTTATTTTGCGAATCAAATCTATAGTCACTTTGTCTATCCTCTGTCTTTCAGAACGAATGGCGTGCAATCGGAGTTCAACAGAGCCGTGGATGGGTCCACTATGCTATCCACCGCCCTGAGCCACACATCATGCTCTTCAGGAGGCCCCTCAACTATCAGCAGCAGCAAGAGAATCAGGCCCAGCAGAACATACTCGCCAAGTGAAGATGCTGCTGTTTTATCCCTATAAGCATAGAACCATATATGATAATACTTTAACCTTGATGGTCTCGGTATATGTGTAGGACCTGTTGCATATGTGGAAGTCTTGGTGTATCAGTGATAATTTATCGCGGTACCAGTTCTAGTATGTTTGGTGTCAATGATCTTTGCTTTGATCTTTGGTGGCTTAACTTTTGGACCCTGAGGATGTGCTTCTAGCATGACAACAAAGTCTTGGTGAACAATGGCTAGTGGTCTTTTGTTTCGTGATTTGTGTTGGTTTGTCATTTTCGACTTTCGCACATCTAGCTTGCTAATGGTTGCAGCTATCCTTTCCGAGTTTCTTTAATTTGTTCCAATATGCGAGTGGTGGTGGTTGATAGTGATTGAAAAAGGGAGGGCTTATACTATGAGCAGATTATTTCTTGTAAGATTTCGAGGTTTGGTTTGGTACACGACCTACTTGGGTGGTAATGAGAAGGAATGCTACAGGTGATGGAGAAGAAGCCTGTGCCATTGTTATTGCAGTACTGAATTTGCAGGGTGTTGTGAATGGATGGTATGGTACTGTTTATTGACATAGGTCGATCATACTATATAAGAAAACGGAGGGCCTATGGGGAGTAGTGTCTATAAGTATGATAGAACCGAGTTCTTTGTTGGGATCGACTACGATTAAAGACCATCTTGAGAATCACTAGGACTCTATCGATTCATCTAAAAAAATCATGGACCTGAAAATTCTTATGAAGGAAAACACTGTGAAACCTATTCAGCATCGGTACAATGAGATTTGAGTTCGACTCTTGAATCTGGGAAACTTAAAATTACAATCCTACCCTGGGGTTTGCTCAGATTTCACCATTCTCTGTCCGCACGCCGAGACACTTGCCATATCGGTAAATTACTCTCGATTTGTAAAATTCGTTGCCCTCAGAATTCAATTCCACGGGCGATTCTGTGATCGGAAGGGACATGTGACCGAGGTGGCCGGACTTCTCCCAAACAACCGACTTCTCTTCTCTCTGAGGTTAGTTGATGTTGAGCTTTGCCAGATCTTCTGATTGATCGATTTTATCCGAGCGTGCTATCAATTTCTGATACATTATTACGAATCGAGAGCTTATGGAAGTTCCAATGTTCAATTAAGTGCACAATATCAGCTCACACGCTTCTGCGTCTGCGTCTGAAGCTGAAGCTGTCCGTTGAGCTTTCATGGTGTAGGAGGACGGGGAATGGAAGAGAAAGGGGTGAAAGGATGGATTGATGGAGACGAGAGCGCGAGAGAAATGCTGGGGAGGGTTCTGAGTGAACGCCCGGTGATTGTGCTCCCTCCGCCGCTTCACCGGATCCCTGTACGCGCCGGGAATGTGGTCGAAATCTCTGGCCCCTCTCCTTCTGCCAAAACCCTTCTCTTGATTCAGGCAGCTGTCCGCTGCATTCTTCCTAGAGAGTGGAAAGGAGTACATTATGGAGGCCTGGGCCAGCTGGTGCTTTACATCGACTTGGATTGCCGCTTCGAACCCGCTCGCCTTCTGCAAGTGCTCAGGTGCCGAATCCTCGAAGCTAACGGTCGTCAAATTGATGGGGGCCGAGATAATGTAAATGGATGTGATGAGGAGTTACTTTCGGTTTGCATGAGAAGGTTCTTATACATCCGGTGCTATCACAGCTTCGAGTTCCTTGCGACTCTGAAGACGCTGCACCATAGGCTTGAAAAGGAAAGACCATCGCACGGCGAGAGGGTTCAGTTGCTTTTGATCGATAACATCGGAGCATTTCACTGGGTGGATCGAGCCTCCATGGCTTCCCCGCTCGAGCTTCGTAACAGGAAAAGCCCGTCGCTTCAGAGTGTGTGGGAAGTTGTAGTTCAGGATCTGAGGAAGCTCTTGCTGGTGCACCCCATGCTTGTCATTGCTTCTAAAGCAACCATATTAGGGAATACTGTGAATGAGGGAGAAAGGCATTTTCGAGGAAGGTTCTCTGTCGATATGAGTACTGACACGAGGAGCGGAAAGAAAGAGTTTCAGATACAGAAATTCCGTGAATATATGCCTTCTGTCTGGCAGGCCATTGTCACTCACAGGATAGTCGTGCAGACATCAGAAGAGCATCCTGCAACTGCTAGTCATCGGCAGGATCAGCCAGTCCTGCACCTACTGGAATGGCTGCTGCCAGCGCTCAGTATCATGGACAAATTCATCGTCAAAGATGCCGGTGCTTTCCTCACTTCATGAACTGATTGTTTGCTCGCTTTGGAAAATCTCTTACGTACTTTATATATGTCCAGGCAATTTTCACTTACAGAGGCATTGCAGCTACCCACATCAGAAAGTTATAAGGAGACACTCGTGTGCAATCCACTCGGTCTAAATTTAGACTATCCTTGACTGCTCTGTATTCACAGCTATAAAAAGGTCTTATCTGCTACTGCAAATTGATCCGGGAGAAGCCGATATTCATTTGGGTGGAGATCCCGTCATTACACAGACGGTCCAACTGACCATCAGTAGTCCCAGAAGGTTAACTACTAATTACACACACATGTTGACAAAATGCATATAGCAATTAGAAATTCGATACTCCACTCCCGTTCGGTCGGCACAGTCCTTCATGACTCGCACTTGGAAATTACTGATTTAGCCTGGCATCACCTAATTCTTCCCCGTTAATGTTCATAAAATTGTATATATGTATATACATCCTTTACGTACATGGAGCCAAACTACTATATAAGCATTTCCCCTATGCGAATGGGTGCGTCTATATATATATATATATATACGCGCGCGCGCGCACACACAAATAGACTGATAAATATGTTTGGCTCTAGGAGGACGACAGATGACAGGCAGCAATTAGAGGGCGAGGACAACACCTGGGAACTGGAATCTTATATGTCTACACATGTTTACTATCAAATTTCGCAAGAAAACAAGGAGAAGGAGTATCTGACGACAGATGGGGACATGATCTTGTGGATCAGAAAACCCACGTCTTAACGTATGAGTGGCCATTGACCACAGGATTGCTAACGAGACAACGAATACCAAACATCTTCATACATAAATTTGTCAACAACTGGGAGTATCGGATGTCTAAGATATTAGTGAGCGGATGTTATGGAGAATTATTGTTACGCATGGAATGCATGCATGAATTATAGTTTTGTTAGTAAGAATTGAATTTGGAATTCCTATCGGTTCTCTGATCAATCCATAACTTGCAAGGACGACAAGATAAAAGAGAATTGATAGATACCAATGTAAATTGATGCAAGCGATTCAATGTTAGTTTCCTTTATGTAAAATTTCGAATTCGAGTCTTGTGAATAAAAAAAATTCATGCTGTGAGAGTTTTACCTCATTAGTAAGTCGACATCACTCAACTGAATTAGTCAGGGTTCATTGGGCTTTCAGTATTAGGGTGCACACTAAAAAAAAAAGAACTGGTAGATGAGTTTCCAAAATGTCAAATTAATGATGAAATAGATCTTCTTCTGTAATGGATTTGGACAGCTATCTGAACTATAGCTACAAATATAGATGTGGCCCCACATTTTTGCTCATCTCATCACCTAAACCATCATTTTCCTTATTCGTGCACATAACTAACTCCAAGTCGTATACCCTCCATGAGAAGGGAGTGTGAATCAAGTCAACGAAGCGATGAAAAGGAAGCAATCGTCTCGAGATTTGTGTGCTCATCCATACGTTAATTTCATGAAATGATAAGAGGCATATGTGTTGTGTATCCCTGAATACCTTTCACCCATTCCGCGCAACATCGAGAAATCATGACATATTAATTTTGTATGTATCGAACGATATAAGATCAAAAAATATATATGAGAACCGATGATACGAAACCGTACATGATCTTAAATTCTCTCATAACCATGGGCACTGACCATGGCATGTCTCACGAGAACTCATATGACATGTGCAAATGACAACGAATGGTTTGGTCCAGTTTGTGGGTTAAGTGACTTGCGAAGTAAGGGAGATGCATGGAAGTGAGTTTGGTTGATTAGGTAAAAGAAAGGAAGGGATTGGACTAAGTAAGGAAAAGGTCGCTACACGAATACACGTAATAAGGACATATATGATCAATTTGGGAGAGAGGAATCGAAGGCCGCATAGAAAGAGAAAGGGGGGGCTGGTGATGAGATTGAAGGGAACACAAGGCATGGGCAGTTACCAACTAAGCTTTATTTTACTATTCATTCAATTCTTGTCATTTAATGGAACAAACCCTTTGTGTGCTTGTGTATGCATGAAGAGAGAGATTATAATTAATTCCCAATAAGCTTCCATTTTCAATCAATAAAAAGAACAAACGAAAACGTCTAATCCTCATTTACGTCGGTCCATGGTGGCGCCGCTCCCCCAAACCTAATCATACCCGTTTGCAATACTAATTAAAAGACTGAGAGATACTAGTTTTCATTATTATAGGCATGTAGTCATATATCAAAACGAAATAAAACGTATTAAGTTGGGGTAAGATCTTGCTTTTAAATAATTTGTTTAATATATCAGACCGAGCATCTCTCTATGGATGCTCGTGTAGTTATCGCGAAGGAAATGAGAGGTGAATTGGGGAAAAAAAAAAAAAAGAGTGGAAAGAGATACTCTATCACTCACTTTTCGTGAATGAAAGGCCACCATGCATGAATACCGTCCACTCACTCTAACCATATATTCAGCACTCTCTTCAACCAAGTATGGCTAGGAACCTTTCCGGCCTAAATTCTCAAATTTTAGCCATAAGAGCTGCTGATCTATGGACCGATCATGTTCATCGATCTCAGTTCGAGTATGATGACGTCATTATTTGCATATATTAAAAAAATAATAAAAGAGATAATAAAATTAAAACAAAAAAGAACCCACCAATCTGGCAATTCGATTCCTTGTAATTTCAACTGTAATTATAAAAGTGCAAACGATAACAGTACTTTAAATTGATGCCATACTATCCATCCACTGTTTTGTTTTGTTTTTTTGTTTTTCTTTTCTTTTTCCTTTTATTGGTTCCGTCAGTAATGGCAGTCCACCAAGGCACTGGCTGAGATAAAAAGGGGTGGTGGCACGGGTTGACCCGGCCCGTACCCGAATATGGAATCCCCGTCGTCATCCTCTTCCGGTGCCGGAAGGTTGAGATCCAGCGCCAGGAATTTCCTCGGCTTCTGGTTCAAGTCATCGGGCCTTGCGGATACAGCAGGCTCATCACTGTTCATTAATGCTGACGATGACCTGTGCCGCCTCATGTGGCCACCGAGGGCCTGCCCTGAGGCAAACTCCAAACCGCACACCGAGCACTCATGGACCTTTCCGGTCCTGGCTCCCAGAGACATGCCCGGGAGGCCCAGGACCGGTGTGGGGCCCGGGCTAAGGTTGGTTCTGTAAATCTGCCCTTCTTGATGATGATCATGATCCCTAGTCCTGTTGATCAGCTGGTCCTCTAGCAGCATGCCATTGGCCTTGGTGGGCTTGCTGTGGCTTGCCCTGTGGCCTCCCAGGGCTTGGAATGATGGGAAGACTCTGTTACATGTCTTGCACTCATAAACAACACCTAATTCGGAAACCTTCTTGCTCCTAACCCCGGAATTAATCACACCCTGCGGTATGGATTCTTCCTGTGCCACATGTTCTTGATGATCGTTTGGGCTAGCCGTGCCATCTCCTTGGGCCAGGAGGATCAGGCAATTGGCCATGTCCTCGTCCTCTCCTTCCGCTGCATCCACGACTGAGTTATAATCTCCTCCTCCGACACTCGATGAGCTGGAGGCTGCAGTGGGTGTGGTGCTGCCACGAGGAGATGGCAGGTGCCTTGGTCGGCGGGCACGCTGCCGCTTGATGACACGGGAGGGATCACTCAGTCCCAGGGATTGTTCTGGCCGGTTCTCCATGGATGATCAACAAGAGAGCTTTTCTTCGGAGAGTGAAGTTATGGATGATTAGTAGATTGAATGTGTGTGTGTGTGTGTGTGAGAGAGAGAGAGAGAGAGAGATACAAAGGCAAAGGTGGTCGGGGAGTGATGCTTAGAATATATAGTCAACAGTAACAACCTAAAGCTCTGTCCGTTGATGTAAATTATAGTGAATGGTTGGGAGAGTTACCCTTGTAGTTTCTAGTACTATTACACCAGCACACTTTTTTTTTTCCTCTCCTCTATTTTCTAACAATCATTATAATATAATCGTTTTGAGTTCGACTGATTCTAGAGACTTGTGCATTTGATAATTACAATGCGATATTTTTTTCTTCTTTTCTTACTTTACTTAGGGTTCCTAATAATGAGACATCACCCGTTCCATTGAGTTGGGGCTAGGGATGTGGTACCTTGGGTTACCATTTTCACCAGATCATCGAAACAAATGAATGCACCAACCACTAACCACAGATTTTTGCTAGTGGAAATAATTATTGGTTTGCTGCGGAAATAGACAAAGAAAAAACAAAAAAAACGGCAGTCTACTAATAAATCTTCATTAATTGAGGGGAGCAGTTTTTTTTTTACTTAGAGAGTAACTCCAAGAACTCTATATTTAGAAGATTATTAAACATTTTACCCCCCCCCCCCCCCCCCCCCCCCCCCCCCCCCTTCCCTTCCCAACAAAAAAAAGAAAAGAAAAGAGATTATTAATATATTTTTTAAAAGAATTTCGAATTTGGGGTAGTTTTAAAGCAAGAGGGGGGTGATTGAAGGTGAAGCATTAAAAGCATGGGGGGTGATTTATTCATCTTTTCATCAGTTCGTGATCATGAGCTAAAGTGGCTGTCAATTTGAGTACTTTGTGCCGTTTTTTCTTCATCTAAAGCTCGTGAGAAGTGGCAGGAGATTATGAAAAAAATTATATAAAAATTTGGAAAAACATTTTCCAGCACACAGGAAAGAGGTAAATTAAGGAGGGAAAACGAAAGCAAAGGATGCCCATATCTCAAGTTGGGGCTCAAAAGAATACACAGGACAGGAGTGACAAAGGACAGTTAATTTTCAGTAACTGGCAGATTTGGGCATTTTCTGGGGTACCTGTGCTGGAGAAGCCAGTGCTTTGCATGCTGCTTTCATAAGGATTTGAGATCCCAAAGTTGGATTTTGGTACAGTTTTCGCGCATAGCTGGACAACAACTATTGACATCTACTAAGTGTAATGGGAAAGAATCTCATGGGGTTCGGGATAGCTGTGTTTAATTTCATCTCGAGAAATGGTTTCTGATGAACGAACAGTCGATCCATTAACTCATATAATTAATTATGCCATACAAAATAAGATTTGTACTTATCCCCAAAAAGAAAAGAAAGTAAGAGCAGACTAATCGATTGGCATACAAATTCATGGATGGAAGGATTAAACAGAGACATTTGATGAGGCCTTTTTTTTCCCCTAATTAATTTCTTTAGGTAGATGTAAGCAAATAAAATTAAGCTTATCAGGTTCTATTGGAAATGAGAGAAATTCGTCTTTTTTATCAAGTGAGAAGCCCATGACCAAACACGGAGTTACTCAGCAAAAAAAAAAAAAAATTGAGAGTACGGACCAGAATTAAGTGAAAGATTGTGCTCTCTTTTTTCTTTTTTTTCCTTCTTTTACTGGTTAGTGAAGAACGAATAATTAATTGTTCATAAGCGGTTATAAAATAGTAAAATGACGGCACTCCCTTGCACTCGATCTAAAATTAAGAAATTTTGCATTTCGATTTTTGGAAATTTTCTGGTAGATGAGCACATAATTACTTGGAACTTTCAGCTTGAAATAATTTGCAATAATGGCCAATCATTAGCGGTTGTTAATCGTTCTTCAAACAAAAAACTGTGCCCCTTCATCTAGAAACAATAAGCTATCATTAGTCGAACTCAGGATTTACTCACTCTCCCAATGATGTTGTACTCAGACACCACAGATCAGATGCCAGCAGAAGCATATACCATCGATCTTCCAATGTAAATCTCAAACATGAGCACCTTGAAACCAGATAATAAAATTCTTATTCATCACATGAGCAAAATGAAAATGTTCTCCCATGAGAATTGATACACCGGTTTATTTTAGTACGTGTTCCTACGACAATCATACTTCCTGCAGATGAACAAGGAGTCTCCATAGTTTCACATGCTGACTAAAATCTGGCTCGACAAGTATTAACACGAGACTCTATATGGAAGCCCGGCTGAAAGGACAGAACCTCTATGACAGGGCATGGAGCATAGAACATTAGATTGGAGTCAGACCCACCACACCTGCACAAAGATATGTCGATTTAAAAGTAGGTCGGAGTAGGAGCATGGAACAGCTGAAAGGGAACATCATGGAGCCTAATATATCTACTGAGTGCTGCTCAGCTTGATTCGGAAATTGGAAAAAGGTTTTTCATTTTTCTCTTCTCGAAGAGAAGAACAAGAAAATAAGAGGAAAATGTTCTGGATTGTACTTCAAAGTAGGCTCACAATCCTACATGTCTTCTAAATTGCAACATACCTTCTTCCACCTTATCTTCATTTTGATTTTGTAAGGGAAATCCAGAAAGCAGGAAAACATCCACCAGTTTTCCCAAAAATCAAAGTTATCTTTGCTTAGACTTGTCAGCACATAAGAGTAAAGGTTAATCTAAGTTCCATGTGCGACCCAATAAGAAGTTTGAAAGAGAATGCTTTAACCACAAAATGGTGCTAAAGGTCTGAGCAGTTCATATCCACATGACAAGCGAATGCAGCAAAGAGCACCCTGAAGACCCTACAAATATCGGTGTCCATTTGAATACCTATTTGAGTTAGGTAGATATATGTTGGGATTAATTTAAGATGGTGATAACAAACAGGTAGAAGAACCAAATTTCAGGTGCTGACTTTAATGGGTCAGATGAGTACTGAGTAGGTCTGTGTACATGCATCACCAAGAAATGCAAAACAAACCTAAAATGAAACTATCCATTTAAATGATTCTCAGCAATGGAAACTTGAGAAAAAAGTGAGAGTAGATATATTCTGCATACCACATGCCAGTCTTCCTCCAGCATTCCCTGTGGTTAGGCTAAGTTCATGCCCACCTGTGCATGCATTATGCGTGTCAGAAAAATCTAAATCCAAAGATAGTCAACAAACTGAGACTGAAACACAGTTTACGGCCCCGTATTTATCTTAAGATGAAAGATACCTCATAGCTCCACAATTTGAGGACACAATGGCCTCTTATTCCTACTTATCCCTACTTATCCCTCCAAGACCAATAAAAATTACAGCTTCAAGAACAATTCAATTCTTCACCTTGCGACTATGTTTTCCGAGGAGTGTAATGTATCCTCTAGCTGAGATTACAGGATACTCGAATCTTCTAGAGAAGACCATATCCGAAAGCATTACAAATAGCCACCACATATTCTCCCAGATGTCTTTGACAGATTTCAATTTTAACCAGGATGTTCATGAATGCTTACCTTTTCCAAGATCGTCCTCGAGTTCATGGACCACGAAAGCTCTCCCGACAACTGAATTAGGACCACTCAATGGAATCTGCACAATTAGGAATTTTTAGTAACTGCTGCTGACGAACCAGAGCTGAAAATATTTGTGGGTGTGGATGGGGGGAGAAGGTATTTAACAGTACCTGATTGTCTACTATAGTTGCCTCTGCAACCCCTGCATGAACAAAATCAGAGAAGTGATCAATTCACTTGTGATAGAAGAAAACATGAAAAGGAAAACTGTTAAGGTGAGAACCTACCATCAGCATTGGCAATTATGTTTCCCAGGTCGCCCGCATGGCGGATTTCATCTTCAGGAGCACCGTGCGTCATATTGTTCGGGTTGAAATGCGCTCCTACATTTGAAAGGTAATTAATACAACCAAAGATAACATAAACATTACAATTGAAGATAACACAAATACTACTACAAGAGAAGAAAAAACTCTTGCCATCCGAACTAATGTGTATTGTCCAGAAAAAAGGGAAGTCAAGTCTTACCAGTCGAAATGCAGCCATTGGTCGTGTCTCCATACTCGTGCTAACGAAAAAGAAAGGGAGAAAAAAAAATACTCAAATGTGACGAAATGTTCTGAGCTACTAAGCAATTCAACGATAGAAGCTAAAGCTGGAAACATTTACCAAGTGAAACCCGTGAGGTCCCGGAGTCAGCCCAATAACTCGAACATTCACTGTCGTAGGACCTGTAGGACGGAAATGGATTCAATCCATCAACCCAAGTAGATGCCAGCCAACCTCGTTCGCAAATTCAAAAAATGCAGGCAAAAATCTAATTTCCAAATCCGGAAACCGTAGCTTCATTGTCGCTCAGCAAATATCATTTCTTTTGCAACGCCTATAAAGTACCAATTTTTGGCCCAACCCACATGACCTCGACTTGCTTGGTTTCTCCATGAACTTGCTAACCGCCCGAACATGAACATCCTCGCAGTTTTCTCTCGCTATCGCCTAAGTACATGATTCAAAGAGAGATACATACCGCCCTCGTCTTGGGTCAACGTGACGACGCCCTCGACATTGGAGTTGCCCTTCAGCACAGCCACGGCTTTCTTGGTCGCCGCCACGACGGTGAGGGATCTCCGTGCCCGGGTGGAGAGAGTGAAGGAGCGGAGGGTTGGCTTGAAGGAGACGCCATGGAAGGCGGAGGACTGAAGGGTCCGGTGGGCGTGAGCCGAACTGGGGCAGAACAGGGAGTGAGCCGAGACTGATGCGGCCTGCATTTTGGTGGGCAGAGCGAGCGAAGGACAGGAGTGGATTGCGAATTGAAGATGGGAGATTTGAGATAATATGTGGCAGATTGTGAGGGGGAGAGAGTGAGAGCTTCTGGTGAGTTCTTGGTGGGTGACGACGCTATGGCTCTTCTTTGTCTCTTCGAGGTCGCTGAGGTGTTCCTGGCTGCAGGGTAGATTCTAAAATTGCAATGGTACCCCTGAATTTTGGGATAATTACTTGTAGTTCCCTGGATGTTTTAGGTCCTTTCTGAGTCAAAATTGCCTAAGGTGTTTGTATTATGATTGACTGGGATGGGAGTGGACTATCTTTTGCATGTACAAACATGTGTTGTGCTCAAGTCATTTGAGCACTTTTTTTTTTCCCCTCTTTGGTCATCTCCAGAAGCAATATAGAAGATCACATTATATAATGGCAACAAAGTATGAGATAGAGTTTTGATGAGGATGTTATCTATGTTTTAAGTGGGGTGACATGAAAATCGTGTCAGAAGTAATTCTGATTATACCAAAACCATCTTTAGTTTTGTAATACCGTCAAATATATGGACAACTTAAAACAACTAAGACTAAAATAATAAATTTATAGTGAGATCACGAAGTGTTTTATCACTTTGTTAATTTCGACTTAATTTTGATCACAAAATTCTTCTGCCTATGTAAAGCATAATATCGGCTTGAACGAGCCTATACTGAACATGGTTTGTTAATCCCAACAAACTTGGTGCTTATACTGTTCTGGTGTGTTTGATTTTAGAATTAAATAGAGTTAGATTTTAATTTTAATTGAATTGTAATGATTGTATTGTTAAATTATGAGAAAAAGTGTAAAAAAATAATTAAATGTATGAGGAAATTTAATATTAAAAATTGAATTGAATAGTTAAAAATTTTTAAATAATAATAATAATAATAATAATCGTGTTGTCGTGCAGTAAATAAAGTTAAAATTTAAGTTAAAATTAGGATTAAAATTTTAAAAGTCGATCCTAGAAATCTTTAAACCCAAAGCCTCCTCCTTCCTTCTTCTTCTCCTCCTTCCCCGGCTGGCCCTCTTCTCCCCATATTGATATTGTTATGTTCGGCCGGCGCTGCTCTTTCTCACTCGATACTTCTCCATGACGAGCCACTCCGCTCCCTCCATGCGGGTCCTGAACCGGCCCAGGCCCGCCCAGGCTCCCTCTCTCCCTCCCATTCCGTCGTCGTCGTCGCCCTCCTCCTCCTCCACCTCCGCCCATCCAGATCCCCAATCCCCATCTCAGGGCACCGTCGTGGTGGGCTTCATCTCCCGCCGACCCGACTATTCGGCCCACCTGATCGACAGGGTGCTCGACTTTCCCGCCTTCGGCTCCGGCGGTCTAGACAAGATCCTGCAAATTGATAAGGACGAAGTGAGGGATTGGTTCAAGCACAGGAGAATTAGTTACTACCATGATGAGGAAAAGGGGATTCTTTACCTGCAATACTGCTCCACACACTGCCCGGTCGTTCACGGTTCGTCGACTGTTGGGTCGGGCTTGGATTCGCCCGAGGAGGAGCAAGAGTTCGGGGATCTTCAGGGCATGCTCTTCATGTTCTCCGTGAGTTCCTTCGATTTTCTTGAATTTATTTTCGATGTTTTAGCTGTGAAGTAGCTCTTGGGATATATTGACAATTAGTTTGATGCATTACAACGTGAGCTTGCTGCACTTGACAACTCGAACTTTTGCTTGAATTCGGGCAATGGCACCCGGTAGCAGCCCTCTTCGAAGTATCTTTGTGTTCCATAGGAAGACCAACTGGAACTTACTTAATGCCCGTTGAAGATATCACTTCCAGAGCTAACCGATGTGATATACAACAATTGTGCAGGTCTGCCATGTAGTCATATACATCATGGAGGGCTCTCGATTTGAAACTCAAACCTTGCAGAACTTTCGATTGTTACAATCAGCGAAGCATGCTTTGGCTCCATTTGTTAGATCTCGAACCATGCCACTCTCATCATCGAGGCCTCCTACCTCATCTTCGCGACCTACGGTGTCAATGGTCTCTTCTAGCAGCATTTCTCCTAGTAAAGGCAGGATCTCTGGCCGTGGGTCTTCGGGTATATCTATCATGTCGGGTTTAGGTTCGTATGCTTCTCTCTTTCCTGGCCAGTGTACTCCCGTGATACTATTCATTTTCATAGACGATTACTTGGATTCTACAAGTTCAGCTACTAGTTCTGAGGAAGTGACAGAATCCTTGTCGTCCCTTAACATGCCTGCTAATTTGAGCGGTTTGCCCAGATCAAGCTTAACAACTAAGGGTTCAGGTTCTGTAGTTATGCTAGCACGCCCTGTTAATAAGTCTGAGGGCAGTTTCAAGAAGAAACTGCAGTCATCCCTCGAGACACAAATCCGATTCCTGATAAAGAAATGCCGGACGCTCTCAGGATCTGAGAATGGTCAGCCTGGGTCGAGAAGTGCAGGTGCCTCTAGCTCAGCGCCACTGTTTTTGCTCGATACATCGAGGATAGCCGTTTTACTAGAAAGAGTGACAAATCAGAGAGGGGAGTCTCTTGAATTCGCGACAGGACTGGTGGAGGATGTACTGAAGGGAAAGGCAACATCGGATTCTCTCTTGCTTGAGAGCTACCAAAGTCAGAATGCAAATAAGGAAGATACAATATCTATAAGGGAGTTCATTCACCGGCAATGTGATGTCTTGAGGGGGAGAGGTGGCTTGATGGGGACTGCCAATGGTGGCGGTGGAATGGTTGCTGTTGCTGCTGCAGCCGCTGCTGCTTCAGTGGCCTCAGGAAAAGCATTTGCTGCTCCCGAGCTTCCGAGCCTTGAATTATGGCTCTCCATGAGCGAGGTTGTTCTCCATGGAATTCTCACCGGAAAACGTGGATTTAAAGATGATAATGAAATCACCAGGAGAAAATCCAGGCAGCGCAATGTCAGTCCCCCTCACCGAGGTCCTGTAACTTCTAGTGGAGCAGAGCCTCAAGATATTGCAGTGTCTTGGTTAGAACGAGGAAAAGGGCTCAATGCTAAGTTCTCGACTTCGTGGTGCCAGAAAGCGCTACCAATGGCCAAGGAGGTCTACTTGAAAGACTTGCCCCCTTGTTATCGGACTTCTCAGCACGAGGCCCATCTGGAGAAGGCCCTTCATGCTTTCCACTCAATGGTCAAGGGTCCGAGTGTGCCACATTTTGCGAAACTATTGGAGGATGAATGCAGTTCCATATGGACGGCAGGGCGACAGCAGTGTGATGCCATGAGTTTGACAGAGAAACCTTGTATGCACCGTAAACATAATGTCGAGGAAGCTGGTTCATTGCATTCCAGTGGGTATGTTTTCCTCCATGCTTGTGCTTGTGGCCGCTCACGGAGGCTAAGAGAGGACCCTTTTGACTTTGATTCTGCTAATGTGACTAATTGCTTCTCAGACTGCGACAAGCTTCTTCCTGCACTTGAATTACCAGATATAAAAATCACGGGGCCTATTAAGCCATCTTCATGGAGTTTGATCCGTGTGGGGAGTTCAAAGTACTATGAACCTTCGAAAGGCCTAATGCAGAGTGGTTTCTCTTCCAGCCAAAAATTTCTTCTGAAATGGACAATTTGTCTAGACAAGAAGCAAAAAACAGGTAATCAACAGCCACTCAATGCTGATGAGCAGAATAATCTAGTTAGGTCAGGCAGAAATTCTATTGTAGAACTAAATGCAGCTTCTATGATAACAAGGAATCCTGCTGAGATAGTGAAGTCTAGGAGTTCCCGACCTGGTACCCAGGACACGAGACCAGCAGAGAATGTCTTTTCTGATGAGAAAAAGATTAGTTTTGGAAGAGGACTTCCCAATTTTACAATGAGAAAACCTTTCTCGGAGGTGGTTGCAGGATCAGCTGCTGCAGATTTGGCCTTTCCTCCCCTCCAGCAGAGGAAACCACCTCAGTTAGTTTCTGAAAATGGAGCTAAGCAAAGCACTGCAGTGGATAGAAAAAGTGATCCCAAAGAAGCCAATAAGCTAAAAGATAATTCTTCTGATCAGGAAACTTCAAATAGGAACCCTCCCAATGGTTTTCAGACCGGTGACCCTTTTCTAAGGATAGGCAGTAATATAGTTCCCGTAAACATGATTCCTGGTGAAAATATTGAATTGGACACTTCGCCAGAGCAGGTAGTTGCCTATGTTGGTTTTGAGCATGAGTGCCCTCATGGACATCGTTTTCTGTTGACCCCAAAGCATCTCAATGAACTTGGATCTCTGTATTCATCCCATGAATCCAATGTAGCATCATTAGAGACTACTCTGGACTCTACTCAAGCACATCCTCCGAGGTCCGGTGGAAATGGAAGTCGTGATAAAGTTCATTCAGGCTCAAGTTCTTTCAGTAAGAAGA
The DNA here is from genome assembly GCF_007655135.1 of Punica granatum. Lineage (NCBI taxonomy): Eukaryota > Viridiplantae > Streptophyta > Magnoliopsida > Myrtales > Lythraceae > Punica > Punica granatum. The sequence goes on from NC_045132.1 coordinate 26,629,108, forward strand.
GGAGGAATATGAACAAGTCAAGAGGGACCTCAAGCAATGGTCAAATTTCAAGACAAGAAAAGGAATATAGCCGGTCTGATAGTATGTCTGGACTTTCTTCTGAACTAGGGGAAGATGTTCAGGAGAGTCTTAGCTGTCCGCCCCTTGATAATAGTGGGAGTGCTTTCTGTATGTTGAATAGAAACTTGCCGATATATATGAACTGTGCATTCTGCAAACATTCGAAGGACAATGCGAAGGCGAAATTTGCTGGCACAGTGTCTCAACTTCAAAGAATTTTCCTGGTATGAACTTTGGCCATCCTCCACGCCAGACTAATTTATATGCGAATTTTTGAGAGCAGATACAAGTCTAACAAGAGGTTCTTTGACATTTTCGTTAGCAACAAATTTTTAAGAATCGTGAGGTTCATGAGTTGGGACATATTAGTCCTTGTTTTCCGACTATTTAAATTCTTTGATATGAAACTTACTTTCAGGTCACTCCTCCTTCCCCAGTCGTATTAGCAGCATCCCCAGCCATCCAATTCAAGGTATGCTTGGTTTTCACTCTTGGTCATTTGCTGCTTATTCCTGATCTTAAGCATGTCACATCTAGATTTCTTTCCTAAGGGGTACTATCCGCATTTGCAGGCATCATGCCTACCTTCAGCTGTTCCTGCGGTCAAGCAAAGACTACAGTTTAGCCTGGGGTGTCAGGTGATTTTACCTCCAGAGAGCTTTCTTGTAATTAGACTCCCTTTCGTCTACGGTGTACAGCTGGAGGACCAAACCCTACATCCGCTCAGTGCTTTAGAACACCAGCCTGAGCAAACTGCATGGATTGAAAAGGGTACAGCATTGTTTCTAACGTCCAAGGGAGTTGGTCTCAATGATGGAATTTCCACGTAGATTGAGTTGACTAAACCTCAAGTTTTGGCTACTGGAGCTATTACTTTCATAGTCATCTGGGGCGCATTATTTGGATGGGGCAGAAAATAGTGGTTGGTAAGTTCATCCCTAACAAAGTAGTTATTTTTTTTCTTTTTCTTTTTTGGCCACAAGAAGGTGTTTACTTGTTCAGAGGTTTCATTAATATGAATCAGATGTGATCTCATATACTTCTTACCGAATTTTGTAGAATGAAGAGTTGCATGTATGACTTCATCGATAGCTTTTGAAATGACTGAGCTGCGGTTGGAAAATGGTAAAGTTACGAGAAGGAATTCGTGTCCATCAGGTACCTTCCTTTGGCAGGTCCCCTAGTTACTTTTTCTCATCCTTTTTCTTTTTTGAAAATTCTGTAGTACATATGTTGATGTTCCTTCTATTAGGACCTCTTTGTTGTCGTCGGTCTTCAGAGTGAAGCTCCCCAGTACCTAAGGTATGCCCTTGCTCACATGTGAATAGTTATCATATGAGAAGTGCTTCATGATAAGCAGAAAAGTATAAATTTCACGAATTCGAGAAGATATATAATGTCTATATTTTGAATCATCCTCCTCCTATCTAAGCACTCTTGTGATAATCGACTCTCCACAAAACTGGGATTACCCAAATCATTGAAAGAGAATATTGCTTGTGGTACCTTACGTAATTTGATGTTTTTCCATGCACCATAGTACCTGCAGATTTGTGATGGCAAAAAGTAAGAAAGTAATGTTATCCATTGGACCAGAAAGATGCGAGAATCCTGATTATTACCTTGAAGTCATGCTTTGGTATGCTTTGTTGAGTTGGCATATCTCCAGTGTCTTATCGTGTTCTTGGATTTGTTCTTTTTTCCTTTTCAGTTCTCAATTGGTGACTAGAACTTGCTGGAAGCTGGAGCTAAGCCAAGATCCACCTATTCGAGCTTTGGACCAATGGAAGGGATTCACAAAGCCAGTAGCTGTATATACACAGGCACAATGTATTTGATATCATACCTATGATCACTGCTCAATCTGAAATTAGATGAATTGGAAGATGTTATGTCGTGAGTAGACATTTCGTACGAAATCTCGGTCAGAGCTATTCAAGTGTTTTTCCGGGTTTAAGTTGGTGCAGTCGGGAGATATATGAGGTTCGGTTACTAAGACATCTTCACTGCACCGCACAGGCCTTATGATGATGGAGATATATGAGGTTGGGTTACTAAGATATATGTGGTATCGAGTCTGTCTTCCTGCATTCATCTAAGAAGATCAACAGCCAGTTTTGCAGTGTATCATAATGGCAAAATATCAGCGAAATATCTCCAGACAAAGTTCAACCAATATCGTCAAAGGATGAATGATCTTCAAAGGTTGAACCGATGTGCTTAATTGCGTAGACATTGGACCAGTCTATCCACACACACACAAAAGAGAAGAGAGCTTCTCAGAAGGTGACGCTGGGGAAATCTTCTTCGCGTGCATCGCTTTACTTCTTTCCATGAAAACGAAACAAAGGTATCGCCATCTTCCGATTTCAAAAGAAAGCTCGGACCTAGAAAATTCGACGTTCACATGGTCTTAGCTATGGCCATCAGAAGATTCTCCGATGCAACGGATAGATCATAAAAATCAAACACTATCTTGTATTCATCCCGGGCCGTTATAATCAAGAGTAGTAGTCGATACGGTTTCGGTAAGAGTGGACGATATCGAATTTGCCAGTGATAAGCGGTTGAGCATCTTCCGTTGCCTAAAGAAACAGTAGGCGACGGTGAAGTGAGCCCCCCCCCCCACCTAGGAGGTATGGATAAGACACTAAACTAAAGTAAAGCTGACTAGGAGGCGAATCACAAAAAATAAAAAATATACGAATAAAATCTTCGCTTCAAGGTACTCCATGAGCCAGGAGCATGCTCCACTTTTCGGATACCATGGGATTCACCAAGGAGCGTACGCAAGCCGAGCCTTCCCAAACTCTATTTGGTAAAATACTCAAGACTGGTAATCCTCGACTCGATACACTTGCGAGTTCAAAATCATGTATAAGATAAATTCCTAATTAAGCAAAAAAAATCATAGAGACGGGAATAGGACTCGTGAATTAGCACTGACATCGCGTTTTTCTTTCTGTCCTTTTTTTATTTCTTTTTAGTGGTTTTTAATAAATTGAATTTCTCAAATTTTGCTGCTCTTATATTCTCAAATTTTCGATAATTATATTTTTGATATTGCAAACTTAATGTGTGCTGGATTCTCTACTCGGCTAAACTCACGATCAAACTCGAACTGACCTCACCGAACTCGAGAGTTGCCAAGACTCGACTCGGCTCGGTTGCACCCCCAGTTTTGCTAGCGTGGCTCTACGCACGGGTGGATTACATATCACACTATCAGTATCTCGCCTAATCGGTCAGGCCACTGACTAGGCGCCACGTCGTAATTCGCGAAGAGTAGGAGAGATGTGAGCTGTCTTGTCCGTGACAGACAAAGATCCGTTGTACCCCGGCTGACCTGTGGGCCCCACACCTAGTCAGCAATTGCTCAGATCCTAATCCACACCTTCTTCTTTTTTATTTTTCTGGCTTTTCTTTTTTCCTCTCCTTTTTTATTACCTTTTATTACCTTTCTTTATTAATAAGAAAATATATTTCAATCCTGTTTAGCAAGCCGCCATCCGACGAGCGCCACCTGTTTTCCAACTGCCTCTGTCCCTCGGGTCCCGGTTGAAAGGCTATAAACCACACGCTACCGGGCGGCGCGTGGAACACACTTACACTCATCCTTCCGACGCAACGTCTTCTGTACATATCCTCCTCAAATCTTCAAATCAATTTAGTCCTTCAAAAGCATAATCAATAGGTTTTTCATCCGTCAACACAACAGGCTTTCTAGTTTTCGGAGGGTTTAGCATGATCCGATGTCAGGTGACACCAAGGTCACGATCATCCACCACGCGTAGGCCCCACATTAGTCCAGTGGATGGATGGCCGCAATGACCGTGTGTCAACTAAAAAACAATCGTGCAAGAATATCCCTTCAATTTTATATTTATGTCGAAAATTATGAAGACATTTTGTCAAAATAGTAACGATATTCAAAAATAGAGATTCACGTTGACTTTTATTCAAAATAATGGTTTTACATCCTTCTGATTTTATATTGGAGATTAATATTCGTAGGCATGACAATGTTATTTTATTTGATCTAAACGCGTGGTAATTGTTTAGTTTGATTAAATATCGTACTTAATTTGAAGGAATTTCTAACTCAATAAAAAAAAAAGTAATTGATAGCAACATCCTCTTTGGCATGCAACACAACCAATGAACCGAAGGTGTGAAGCAACACTTTCCATGCTCCCCTAAGATCATATAGTTGAATATTATTAGGGAAGAATCAGCATTAAAATATTATTTCAAAAGGTGCATGTAAAAATTAAAGATTCATGATTAATTTATAACGGTCAAATGGCACCTTTGATATTTCATTCAGCAAGTCGAGATTTCCGCTATTCCTTATGTGAATAAAAGCATAAAATAAGATTGGAAGGAATGGGCAAACTGAGAGTGCGTTTGGATTTAGAGTTGAGTTGAGTTGAGTTTTGATTTTAATTGGTTTGCAATGATTGTATTGTTGAATTATGAGAAAAAGTGTGAAAAAGTAATGAATAGTTGAAATAAAGTAATGCATAAGTAATAATTGTGTTGTTAAATTGTGAAAAAGTAATAATTAAGTAATGATTGTGTTGTTGAATTGTGAAAAGTAATGAATAGTTGAGAGAATTTAATATTAAAAATTAAATTGAATGATTAAAAAAATTTTAAAATAAAAATAAGTAATGATTGTATTGTTGGATTGAAATTAAGTGGAGTTGAATTGAATTTTTTTAAAAAAATTAAACACACCGTGAAGCTTTGGAAAGAGGGGGAAGAAAAAATTGAGTCCTTCCATGATGGAAACCGCGACTCGCGTGGGCGAAGCGGCGCGTGGACGACTGAGTACCCTTTATTCCTTGGACGACACTGATATCTCGAAAATGCCCTTAACCGTTATCCGTTAATCCAATGGTAAGTGCCAAAAACCCCATTAAAAGGACAGGTCCTTTATCGTCTTCTCGGCGACTTTATCCTGTTTACTCTGCCGCCACCGGAACCGGCCCCCGGCGTCCTACTATATATATACAACACTCGCCGACTCCCAACATCCACCATTGCATTTGGCAAAGCAATCATATATCATAACATTAGCAAAGAAAGGAAGAAACTTTCAGAGCTTTTCTACATTTTTAAGCAGCTGGGAAGAAAGCCCACCAACCAAAGCTCAGGATAGCCCCCCATTTTTCTGTTCTGGTCGCCTATATTTCTGGTATGTCATCGGCTTTCCGGGGCCCTGATTCGGTTTTTTTTTTTTTCCTGGCTGTTGATCCATTGCTAATCATAGGTAGATCAGTGTGCGCATTAGATTGGTTATCTGCTATTACTATTAGTGGGTTGTGTGCTCCTTATGAGGGGACTCTGACAATGAATGGTCGTATTTGGGTCCGTTCTTTTTCAGATTAAGAAGAAAGAATATTGGATCTGAAACAGTAATGGAGGGTGGGTTTTTGACCGAGATGCCGAAGGGTCTTGAGATTGATCGATCCTTGGGGGCACGTAATCAGCCTGTAGTGGAGGCTGTTGGATCTGGCAGCTTTGGGTAAGTTGGGTCGTTTTGTTGATTTGGATTTTGGGATGTGGTTTTAGCTCTAATACAGAAGAGTAACTGATTGGAATGTCTTGTTTGTGGTTTTTGCTCGGGGTCGGGCCAGCTGCTCGCATTACAGAAGGAACTGCAAGATCAGAGCTCCATGTTGTAATGAGGTCTTTGATTGCAGACATTGTCACAATGAAGCAAAGGTATCAGCAACACAAAAACTAGAGAGTTCCTTTCTATCAAAATATGATTAAGATTTTGCAAGTGATTTTAACATCAATGTTACATTCATCAGAATTCTATAGACACGAAACCTGATGATCGGCATGATGTCCCGAGGCACGAAGTGAAGAAGGTCAGTTTATTATCTTCTGTTTTATTATCCACAAGGAACATGCAGCATTCTAGTGTTATTAGTTTTAACATGAAGTGAAGAAAGTCTAGTTAGTTTTGACATGGTATTTGGTCGAGGAAGACGTATATGGAGATTATAACATCACATGTTTATGCTCCTATTAGCCCTATTTATAAGTACTCAAATGATTGTTCGTTTATTGATCAATTCACTGCACTCTGAGGAATGTTCACCCTTGGTTAATATATCCTTCTTTTTCTGTTTGACCGTTTCTAATTTGTTTTCAAACTTTAATGGCATTTTTGTGGTGCTTTCCTTTACAGATCATATGCTCGCGGTGTGGCACTGAACAAGATGTAAGTGTATTACACTTTGATAGAACGAAAGAAGCAGTGAAAGTAGCTTATCATTAAATGGATGCTCATATGCATGGTTTTGATCTGCGCTTCATTCCTCCAGGTTCAGCAGAACTGCATAAATTGCGGGGTTTGCATGGGGAAGTACTTCTGTGCAAAGTGCAAATTCTTCGATGATGATGTAATTACTTACCATCCATTTCATTCCTGAAATTTATTGTCAAACACACCTTTCGTAGATAATGTATGAAGTTGTCTCACTTCTTCGTATCGTAATTTTCAGATTTCAAAGCTGCAATACCACTGTGATGAATGTGGCATCTGCAGGTAATGTCATTTACTTTGAGATTCTATTATCTTGCAAATTTTACTATTTTGGCTTTATTCTTGCTGTTGACGATATTGTGGGCAATTGTTTCTTGACACCAACTCTTCCGTGATTCTTTCTGCAGAACTGGAGGCAAGGAGAACTTTTTCCATTGCAAGAAATGCGGTGAGTAAAATGAGTGACCATAATCTCACATCTTTTGTGCCACCAGAAAAGGGGAAAAAAATAAAAGGAAAGCTGAATCCCTTGTTCTTCTTTTCTAAATTTCTCAAATGGTTTGGAACTTCCTTTTATAGGATGCTGTTATTCGAAGTCAATGAGGGATGCGCATCAATGCGTGGAGAGAGCAATGCACCACAACTGCCCCGTTTGCTTTGAGGTAATCATGAAGCCCTGAATCCGTACTTCTTCATTAGATTAAAACATCCGAACTTCAAACTCATCTCATTTGTGGCCTGATGATTTGCAGTTCCTGTTTGATACAATGAAAGACATAACAGTCTTGCCCTGCGGGCACACTATACATCTTGAATGTCTGAAAGAAATGGAGCAGCATTACAGGTAGGCACCGAGTCATCCGTCTAACTCCTGAAAGATATTTTAAGTGGTCCTGTTTCCTCCCAATTACGTGAGAAGACCGCCAGAAAAAGAGGGAAAAAAGAGGGGAAAAAAAAAGGGAAGGGTCTGCCAGCTCTTGGCTAAGAAAAGATCCACTTAAGGCAGTCAGTCCCCGTCTTGCTTAGACTTGATAGCCCTGTCTTACAGTCTGCATGCATTGCTTCTTGAAACATGCGCAGGTATTCCTGCCCAGTTTGCTCCAAGTCCATCTGCGACATGTCCAATTTGTGGAGAAAGCTTGATCAAGAGGTAAAATGAGTGAATTTGTTCTTGCATCTGTTCTTTTGTCTTATAATATTTAGGCATATGGACCCTCTCTCGAATACTAATGCCCCTTGACCCGAACTCCAATGCAGATTGAGAAAACACCAATGCCTGCAATGTACCAAAACAAAATGGTAAGCAATCGAACAAGACCACAACAGCTTTAGGCGAGTCATTCAAATCTTTCTTTATGGGAATGTAACTAAGACCAGTTTTCCTCACTGCCTCAACAGGTATGGATTCTTTGCAATGACTGTGGAATACAATCCCAAGTTCAGTTCCACGTTGTAGCACACAAGTGCCAGAGTTGCAGGTCGTACAATACACGGCAGACTCGGGGCGGCCCCACCAGGACTCCTCCCGCTCAATGGGGGTGTCCAAGATGCTGAGATAATGAATTTGGTGGCGATGCTGCTGTATTTGGGCTTGACCCGGTTGATTCTCTTCAATAATCCGCATAATTCGAAATTGTAGCGGTAGGTGAAAACTTAGGAAAACCGAGGGTCGGGAGGGAATCTTGTTTCCCCAGGAAGGGAAAACAAATTTTTCTTGTCCTTTTTCCTCTAATTGTCGTGTACGCAGTACACTTGTACAGTTTATTCACCTTATTTAGATTCCTTAGATTATTAATAGAATATGATGAGATATCTAATGCTGCAATATTTGCAGCATGACAAATGTATTAGCCACCTATGTTGAATAAAGTTCCATCTTCGGAACCAAGACGGGCGAAGACGCAGAGAAGCATGCTCCGGGTGACGAAAAAAAAAAAAAGGGTTGTGTGCTAACATAAAGTATAAACGGTTACACGAAATGTTCTATATTGGGTCAGAACCCAGAAGACTCGACCCTTGCCTTGAATTAACTGTGGGCCGTGGGAGAATCGGATTCTGTATGTTTCAATATTTGTCCTTATGAGTAGTTACTTTATGTAGGAAGAAAAAGAAAGAAAAAGGTACCGACGGCCACCATAGCCAACAGCTCCACTCAAACCCAACCCGACCCAACATGAGCTGTTCTGTTCAAAACGATAAAGGCGTAAAGCCCATTGCAACGGCCCCCAAGAACTTAGGTATAATTAATTGATTATTATTAATTAATCATCATTTTTGTAGTCTCCAATAAAAATGTAATAAAGTAACATTCAGAAAAAAATAATTAAAATTTAATAATTTGGTATATTTAATGAACCATTCCTTAGGGAAAAGAAAGATATCGGACCTCCCATTGTAAGGCATCTTCTTTCACTAAAATTATCTCACATTACGAGTTTTGACTTAAATGCATTGCCAATGATCCTGTCCCAAAATCATATCATTACTCTACTATTACGCCCCTTTTCGGGTCTAAATCCATAAAAAAAAATATATATATATATATATGTTTTTAGGTCTCATCTCAATTTGCCTCTATGGTTCATCACGTAAATTTGAGTCGTCAGTTTACTCAGAGAACCAACCGAATACGCGCCGCATGCATGACTCTTCGAGAGGGACGGGGCTATGATTTGTGAGGCAACCCGACTTACCATTGTTAATTCCAGTTTGTCCCTAAGTGGTGACAATGGAAGGAAGGGGAAAGCGGGTGGACAGCCCCACACTTAGGCAATACATTGCTTCGTTAGGAAACAAAGATCCCAACAGCTAAAAGCCATATGAAAAGAAAAGACCATGAAAAAGAAGCCTTTCAATCTGCCCTTTCTACTTCCTCCCCCTACCTTTCTCCATGATTCCATCATCCCTTTTTCAACCATGTTAGCCCCCAATCAGATATCCACCCCACTCATCCAAATAATTATGCACCGCATTATCGAAGCAAACAATGGCCCCATTCCGAACGACAGTGTCCAAAGATTTACTTGAAACACTCTCTTAATCATATCATCGCATAAAATATGTAAAGGAAAAGCAAAGGTCTGTGTGTGTGTGTCTTCTTCATTTTCACGTACATGACAGGAACAGTTTGGACTTTCACAAAGGACCATTTCAATAAGAGAGCCAGTGAGAATTTGACCCCTTTTTTTTTTTCAATTAGTGAGAGAGTCAAGTCAACTCACAGGATTCTGCTCTGCCCCAGCAGCACAGCATGCACTGTTTTATCTTTCCGAGAGACCGCTTTCTTGGCCACTAGCGCACTTAATTAACTACTACTCATCAGCAGAGCTCTCAGTGACTGGAAAGGAGGGGTCCCTCTCCCTCCCTCCCTCCCTCCCTCCCTCCATTGTTGTCGAAGTTCAAGAACTTAACTTTCATTCATTGGGGACATGAAAAGATCATCGGCAGCATCCATCTAGAGTGAGAGCACCAATGGTGCTCAGACACAGGAGCTTGTCCTCGACTTAATAAAGGGACTGCGAAAAGAGAACGTGCAAGCAACCAGTGGATGTGCAATTAAGATGATGCACAAAAGGTTAAAAAAATAGAGAAGGGGAGAGAATGGTACAGAGGGACAAAGCTGACCATAAAGAATCTGATTCACCAGCCCTCTTTCCCCTATACTCATGACCAAGTGAATAATTAGTTCCTCCCTTTCCACCTCTCTCTCATTTACTCCCTCCAACTTTCCAGATGGTCAGAATCATCACAAGGACCCGCCCAAAATTGGCTTTCATTCAAAATTCAAATATGAAGCAAGCAATTGGCTTTCATTCAAAATTCAAATATGAAGCAAGCAAATCATATATCTGGCTCATGGAATCAATCCTCTCGACCTTCAGTTTGTGGGGTTCTAGTAGCTCGTAACTTCAGTGTCGCATGGTGCTTTGGATTGGATTATAACCCGAGCTCCTGAAGCAAGCCTGTAGATTGAAAACCAAACACCAAATCTCAACCAACGGGATCATGAAATTGGTAATACAGAATTAATTTAACTAATTGAACATATGACACGAGGAGCGGGAAGAAGTCGAGACTTAACTTTCTTCGATTTTGATCACTTTCTCTTCCTCCCTGAACGAGCCCAATCTCTTTGATTGCTTGTCCCCTGATAAGGGTTCAGTGATTCTTCTACTGCTGGTGTTGGATGTGCTGGTCGGTGTTGTTCTGAAGCTATCGCCTCTGTCTGAGGACTTTCGTGGTTTATCAGAGAGAGGGGATCTCAGAGAATCACTTCGTGGTTGTTTGACTAGTGAACCTTTGATTGAGAGTGGGATGCACTTTGATCTTCCGGAGATTGACTCGCCGTTATCTGCCGAGTCTGATGCCTTACAAGTCCTGACAGTTTGCATATGTATTTTAGCACAAGAAATTGAAAGACTGGCAAAGAAGCATAAGTTGCAACGTCACAAAGAAGAGAGAAAACAAGAACATGACGCAATTGTTGTTCATGATCCATAACATACAGGAGTAATGGACCGCATGATTTCCCAACTTGTGGGGGTGATTCAAAGCACCAAATCAAGACTTTAGGCAACCAATTTAATGTCAGTGTGAAAGAGGCTAATGTAATGGTTGCAACATTTTATGGCAATTCAGCAGACAAAAGCCTCCAATCTCTTGAAAGGTGAAAGAACATGAGACGTGTCATACCAAAACATAAGTAATGTTTAGTATTGACTCCGCTTTTCAGAAGACTTTGCTTCACCTCATGAGGTATGTCACACTGGACAAGGCGAAAAATCAATGGGGCGGAGATCATGAACTTAACATAACAAATCATCCAAGCAGGAAAGTACTTGGATTTATATTACTAAACATAAGTAATGTATAGTAATGACTCCTCTTTCATAAGATTTTGCTTCACCTCATGAGGTATATCACAGCGGACAAGGCAAAAAATCTATGGGGCGGAGAGTACTTGATTTAAATTACAAAATCGAAAAGTTCTACCCTACACTGCTGAACAGCAGCCTTGTCGAAATGCATGAAAGCAATATTAAGAATTTTGCTCTTTTGTCCTTGTCTTGTGTAGAATGAAATGCGTCTAACGTTTAAGTCATACAAAAAATTAAGTTGAGAGGATTAATTATGATCATTCTGATAAACAAACATTATTTGTCAGATCAGATTCCTGATTCATGTTCCCATAAATCATGCAGGTCACAGCATCAGAGAGGAAGAGTAGTTAATGACCTGTCAGCATTATAGGAAGAGGATCGTTTCAGAGCAATAACACCAACTCCATCTTCCCGCAGAATTTTGGTCTCAATTAAGCTGCCACTAAAGTATTCCTTATCTTCAAGCCTCAATCCCATCAACCTTGGATTCTCAGAGAGGCAATCAAGCTCCCCAACCATCATGGAAGTAGAATACATTGGAGATGAAAATTTAGATGGGGAAAACCTCGGACGATATGTTGGAATCAGGCCAAAATTGTTGTCTTTCACTGATATTGACCCACATGAGATTAATTGCATCAGCATATTCGTAGCTTTGAGCCTGGCATTGGCTGGCATTCTGATATCATCCTCTTCAAGAATTCTAAAACTGTTCATCTTGCTAGCATCAGCTCTGATCAATGATTCCAGAGTTTCATTCTTTCCACCAGAAGACGAGGCACTTGAGGATGTTGGTTGCGGTGAAACAGACTCACTCTGAACCTCTGAGTTCTCCTTCACTGCCGAGGCCTTACTTTGACTGGCCTCGCCACACTCATTGTCTAATGAACCATCATCTGTCGAGACTCCCCTAGTACAAGTTTCTCGAGTTTTACTGCTGCTCACATTATCTTCGGTTTGCGTAGAAGCATCGGCTAATCCATCATTCCTGTACACTTTGTATTCGGTCAAGCTCAAAGAACCATTCCAGGAAGAATTCCTTCCAGTTCCAGAATCCGGCGACACACCCGAGGAACCGTGGGGATGGAGAGGAGAAGACAGTTCGTCCTCTTGCGAATGCTTAGCTTCCTTTCCATTCATGCTAGAAGATGAAGACGAATCATCTTGGCTTCTAGAAGATGCTGGTGCAGGCAATTGTTTCAAGGCCTGTATTTTGATGTTCGATACCGGACTGAAATGATCTGCAAAATGGGTTAAATGCGGATGCTAGATGTTAATATGACAACACTACATGAAAGATTATTATGGCCCTGATTATTTTCGATGGACAAATAAGATGCTAATTTCCATCACCTGAATTTGATTCATCAAAGAGCTCAGAACCTTTGAGGACATATTCATTTCCATTAGAAGGGAGAATCAGGTCATCCTCGCAGAGATCGTGCCAGACGAATCCATTCTTGTAGTTCCTGCAAACATTGACAAACCCGAACCAATTCAACATGATCACAGATTCTGAAAGGGGCACAAAAACAAGATCTCAAAGGAACCAGATGGATCGTGATGACTACCTCTTTGAAGACCATGAGTAAATAGAAGCCATTCCTCTGCCTCTGAGAACATTGAGCCTTTCAATCACATCTGCAGAGAGAGAAACAAGTGACATGCTTAAATTTTCCATGAAACGACGACAGAGGTCGCTATGATTTCCCGGCTTACCTCTCAAGCAGAGACCTTCGGGCGAAGACAGAGGAACTTCGATAAAATGAGGATGCTCGAGCTGTCGATTCCGGCAGAGATAATAAACCACGGGCACTTTCCTGTTTTGGTAGTACCTCGGCGACTTCTCCGTCCAAACCTTGGCTCTCTCAGGGCTCACTTGCCGATACTTCTTCATCCTCGCCTCCATTTCTGCTCCAAGCTCGCATCGAACTCCTACACTCCCCTAGGCTAGCAGAGAAACCAATCCAACAGAAGCAACAAAATCCAAATCCGCTCGGCTCTGCTGTCAGAACAGAACAGAAAACCTAGAGTGGAGGATAAACGAGCGTGAGAGAAAGATTGGCCTCCGGGATGCGCGCCGCCGATTTGCCGAAAACAGATCACCCAGTTAGGGGAAACCGCCCACCGACGACCATTGAAATGAGCGATCAACCGTCCCGAGCTCAGAAAACCAGGAAGAATTGCCGCTGCAGCATGTACTTGTAGAGTTAGTTATGCCCACATTCCGTTGAGCAGGCGGACGGAGAGGGAATGGAAAGGGTGGGGGGGGGACCTAAGAGAGAGAAGAAGATGAGGAGAGGCGGATGGCGAATTGTGAGCGGGACGCGCGCATTCAATGCTTCCCTGTTGCGTCAAAAGATGAGAGAGAGGGAGAGGATCGAATGTGGGGTGCAGTGGGAGCTTCAGGGAGACAGAGACGGAGAGAGGAAGGTGACAAGAGAGGAACAAGACCAGACCAGACGAACGAGAGAGAGAGAGAGAGAGAGAGAGGTTTTAGTCACTGCTACTGCTTCAGCTTCCTATTTTCAGGTCATCATTTTGGCGGATACTGTGCAAAGGCTTAATTGGATCCATTCCGCCATGGCAGCTCACCTCACCTCAAGCAGCTTAGCTCCCTCTCCTTCTTTTCACTTCTGATCCCTCAACTTTACATGAAGTTCCAAGTATGCCCTCTGCCGAAGAATCATATCCATGGGGCAGTTTTCCCCGTTTATTTTCAAAGAATTTGATTTTAACTTTAACTTTAACTTTAACTCAACACACTACATAACAAAAACACATTTTTCCCAAGTCAAATTTATAACTACATCTCATTTGTCTTTTTCCACAATCAAAATCAAAATCAAAATCAAAGTAACTTTAACTCTAAATCAAAACGGCCGAACTTTGCGGCGCCTGTGAGAGAAGATCGTAGATGACTCGACCCAGTGAACTGATCTGCACGCCAACAACCTGCATCTGATTCATTAGTGTGCATTTGGATATGAATATGAACATTCTAAATTTACCATCGGTATACTGTTCCATCATATTAAAATAAGTTTTTTTTTCTTTTTTCTATAAATGATCGATTTTATTATATATGAATACAGGGCATGCTAAATATTTATTTACTGATGTAGCTAGCATTGATGGGAATGGTCTTGCAAGAATCTAACTAGGCCAAATCCATGATAGGCAGGCCAACAAATATGATACTGAGACATCCATGTGCTGCATTATATATCATCGAGACATGAATATGTGATCCAACTTGCAATATCGATTCGTGCTGTCAAGATATACATGTGCATGGCCCATGAAAACCGCTAGCTTGCTTTTATATATCTGCAAAGCTCGTCACAATATAGCCGAACCATAATATGAACCTTGGTCCGTCGGCAGGCATTTGTCTCCGTTTCCAACATACATATTCATTGGATGAGTATATATGGAGTATACACATTTTGTATGAACTTTTATTATATGTAACGAAGATTGGGGACAGAATGTGTGTGGTGTAAAAGGGGCCAAATCATATGATACGAGGATAAGAATAGGACATGCTTCAACAAACGTTTGAGTTAGGTATGCAATTGAATTCCCCATTCCCAATTTGTGTGACCGAAACCTTAACCAATCATTTTCAATTTTCCTCTTCATGGCTAAGTTGCAACTTGCAAACCAATAACTTCAATTGTGTAATATAAATCAAGTACTTTCCCTGCCTGGATGATTTGTTAAGTTAAGTTCATGATCTCCGCCCCATCGATTTTTTGCCTTGTCCGCTGTGATATACGTCACGAGGTGAAGCAACCAATAGGCTCTTTCACACTGACATTAAATTGGTTGCCTAATGTCTTGATTTGGTGCTTTGAGTCACCCCCACAAGTTGGGAAATCCTACTTAGTCCATTAGTCCTGTATGTCATGGATCATGAACAATAATTGCGAGTTTGTCTTATGTTCTTGTTCTCTCTCTTCTTTGTGAAGTTGCAACTTATGCTTCTTTGCCAGTCTTTCAATTTCTTGTACTAAAATACATATGCAAACTGTCAGGACTTGTAAGACATCAAACTCGGCAGATAACGGCGAGTCAATCTTCGGAAGATCGAAGTGCATCCCACTCTCAATCAAGGGTTCGCTAGTCAAACAACCCCGAAGTGATTCTCTGAGATCCCCTCTCTCCGATAAACCACGAAAGTCCTCAGACAGAGTTGATAGCTTCAGAACAACACCACCTACCAGCACATCCAACACCAGCAGTAGAAGAATCACTGAACCCTTATCAGGGGACAAGCAATCAAAGAGATTGGGCTCGTTCAGGGAGGAAGAGAGAGTGATCAAAATCCAAGAAAGTTAAGAAAAAAGATAAAAGGTACCGGCGGCCACCATAGCCAACAGCTCCACTCAAACCCGACCCGACCCGACCCAACATTAGCTGTTACTGTTCAAAATGATGAAGGCGTAAATTCAATGGGCCTAATACAACGACTCAATGAAAGCCCATCATCTACCCTCAGCCGAGCCCTTTTTTTTACCACTTAACCCCGACACATCCCGATCCTGTCCTATCCTATCCTATCCTATAAATTAATGAACTCGTCCGCCGACAGATTGACCATCTCAAAGAACAGATTAGGGTTTGCAGGGAGCTGCTGATGCTGAGGTAGAAGATGGGGATGAAGATGGCAGTACCTTTACGTCATGCAGGATCAGCGATGGAGGGGTTTGCTTGGAATTGGGCGCACCGTATGCCGATCGAGAATTGGGCGCGCAGCTGGATCCATGGGCCCTACCCCAAGGTAGAGTAGCTGCTTTCGTTTAAATTCGACTGCCCGCATGCCTGCCTGCCTGTGCCTGCTCGAATCTGAGATTCATTCTTTTCCTGCCGCAAATTTTCATTCACTTCCATTACCGATTAGAAGTATATATAATATGTAGTTTGCTGGTGGAATATTAAAAAAAAAAAAAAACTTTTTCGATGCTCTAAACTTCTAATATGTAGCTCAGTAGGTATATCTCCTTCTGCCGCGAGAGCCGAGGCTTTCGCTCTTGCATCGGTTGTGACCTCAAAATATCGAATCAGTGTATACGTAGCACAGCCTTCCTTCCTCGAGCTTTCTAGATCTGTAAAATTAGAGAAGAATTCCGCTCTGCTAGCTGCCATGTTGATCACATTAGTAAGCCAGGGTCAAATTTTGGTTGGATTTGCACTGATCGTCTATTCATTACTTTCTCATCAAGCAACTACCACCGCCCAATTGGTTGACGCCCAAAGAGATGCAGTCCTACAAAGATAAGTTGGTGAAAAGCCAGGTAAATAAATATATAACTAATCCGTGAATGAATGCACGCACTTCTTTCTCGTGGCTCGCTCTTCTTTTACAGGGGTTTTCTCATCCTCCCGTTGTTCTGATTGGCTTAAAATCTAGGGCTTCGATGTTGATCACTTCCCTCATGCCAAAGGCCACCTAGTTCGACCGGCTCCACCTGGACTATTCGACCCTGCTCACTACGACCATCTTCTTCAGCTTGCTGTTGCTAATTACACTGCCTCCGAGGTTATCTCGGGCTTGTTGGCTGATCTTATTTTATTTTATTTATAATTTTTTTCCCCGCATAGGCTCTACGTTGGCATCTGTTCGCTCCGTTCTTTTGTATTGATTGCTTGTTTAATTATACTCGGGCCTAGGCGGGGGTCTCCAATCTTGAGAATAATAATAACTGATGATCTTCCTTGCCTCTCAGTGCACGTTGATATGCAATCCCCGACTTGTGAAGTCGAATTACGAGGCGTGCGGCATTGGTGATATTCACTATATTACATTCGAGGCACTGGACTGTGCTGCCGGTTTTGCTAAAGAGTATGAGGCTCGTGTGTTCGATTCTCAATTCGGAGAATCATTCTGCCACTTTTGCAGGGTCAAAGGTTTTATATTCAATCGATTGGATTACCCATTGACTTTTAGTTTTAACTTGATTAAGCTAGTCGCTCCCCCATCCACCCCCCCCCCCAAAAAAAAAAAAAACCAGACACATATTAATTTTGTTTCTTCTCCAATTATCTGTAGGTTCAAAGAAGATTCCTCCGATGCCTCGTGGTGTCTCTGCCCCTTCTCGCCCCAAGATTGTGGATTATAACCCGACGGACTGGTTTTCCTATAGAACCATAGGAGGAGGATTATATTTATATTTCCGGTTTGCTTACTGGTTCTGTGCATGGGAAGGTAGGAAATTGGAAGTCATGCTAAACGTGAAGAAGCTGAGCTTTGACTGCACAACTAATAGCTAGGTAGGTAGCTGTTCTGGGGTTAGCTTGGTCCCGAGATGAGGAATGATGTAGTAGAAATGGAAGTCCATCGACTTTAATTAGACATATTACTTATATCCTGTTCAATGTAATTAAGCAACGGTTAGCTAATGACGTGTGCGTTCCTCTTCTGGGTGGAAGGTTTCGATTTTCTATTCCATCTCTAATTATAGTTCCGGTTGGTATATGTATGTATATAGACGGCTTGAAAGTGAGTCCTGCAGATAAATTTTTTTTTCCCCCCGCCTTCAGTGGGGGGAAGGGCCCAAATTCAGTGGGCCTATTTAATACTAACCGGTTCCATTCCACCGACTCTCCTTGGGCGGCCATTGCATACTTTCATAGAGTAGAAGTGTATATATATATATATATATATATATATATATATATATATGTATATTTTTATAGCTGATAGAACGAAACCCTAAACAAAAACCAAACCTCCTAAAATTATTATATTATTTTCTCTTCTCTCGACTAAAAATATATATAGAAAGAATTATGAGCTCGAATTTAGCCAAATTAATTAGAGTCATTAACATGCTATTGGGACATTTTGGTCCTATAATTAATAAAAGGTGTGAATTACTCCAAGAGAAGTGGAAATAGCCCTACCCTAATTAAAGGAACATAAGGCAAATGCATATATTACATATATATAGTGTATATTTCTCGGGGTGAATAAATGGCAAATGGGGGTTATAGCCTGTGGATTTATGAGGAGAAAAGCAAAGGAAGCAGGCAAAGAGGGAATCGTGAGCTGGCAATTTAAAAACCTCCTTGATCGTTCCGATAGAGAGTGGTGGGATTTCATGTTCTTAAATTTAAAAACCTCCTTGGTAATTGGTTGGGTGAGTAATCTCGTCAATTGTCTTATATTCGAGGATGATAGTAACTTGTAGCTAGTCTCGAGGCAACTGCCACCAGTATGACAACATATATGATATTCTTATTAGAAGGGATAAAATATTGGTCCAATTTTATTTATAGATGCTTTAAATGAATGACATGCATGTGTTGAAAATCCTATACTGTATAATTCCAATTGGTACATGACAAAATTTCGATTTAAAGGGGGAGTGGAAAACAATCTTGTTGAGGGATGACTGGGGCAATTTTGTTGGCACATAAATTTAAGTCCAAGTAGTCCCCCATCTGAAAGCAATATATATAGGTTGGCATTCTTGGCTTTCAACTTTAATCAATGCGGCACATGCTTCCGACAAAGTCTTACCTTCGATCAGATGTAATCACCATATTTGAGATTTGAGAATACATACATATTAATTTTGTTTTTATTCCTTCTATTTTAAGGAGGAAAAAGGCGAAAATTTCCCTTGTCCCTCGAGACATCTTGCCAGATCAATCGAACAAATACAGTTAGTAAGTATTTGACATCTTACGTTTAGGTTTAAATATTGGCCGTTCCGTTCATTCGACGTTGATGATTTACCATGCGTTTGTCTACCGACGTTGTCCTTTCTAGTGCCTGTATAGAGGTGTTATTGATTTGTTTAGTTCGTGCTCGTGTCTAGTTTGTCATGAATTGTACTGGTTCTGGTTTGAACTTTTTAGGAATCGTGCAGGATTGATATTCAGTCTCTGCGTGACGTTGCCAGTTTATTGTTTTGTTAGTTTGTTTGACGATAAGAAGTGATATCGAGACTCTATGATGGTTCTGACATTGATATCGAGACAGGACCCGTGTCCGTCTTGTTTTCAGCCGCTGCAGAGCAGCATTCGAAATCTATTGCAGAGGGATTGGGAGGTCCGCATCCAACACACATATCAGGAAAGGAATACTTGCGCAGATTGATTGTCGAAGAGGGCGATTGATCTTCCCTTAGGGACGCATGTTCTTCATTCAGCTCCTAACGGGGCACTTTCACTGCTGTTAGGCGATATTGCTGAGGCCGTCTTACCCCGTTTCGTTTCTATTTGAGTTTTTTGTATTCGGGCTCTGCGCTTAATCTACCTAAAAAAAAAGGAACTGATGCTAAACAAAGGAAGTAATATACAATCACCTAAAATAGTGTCAAGGCGAAGAAAATATAATTTAAAACCACCAACCACAGTGTCTGAGTAGATCTCAGAACTAAGGCTGAAGATCAATGGAGGAATCATTATATTTGTCAATTTGAGGGATAAATGATTGAACTCACCCGGCCACTATGACCTGAGTACTCCCGATTTCAGCATAAGCAGATCCTGAAGCAGCATTCATTGCATTTGTTCTGAAAACTGCAGAAGACATGATAAAAGTCAGAACATGGCATACAGCTCTAGGTTGATCTCCTCGTGAAATAGCTCCATGTACGATGATAATATTCACATACTCATGTTCACTTCTCTCCGGTGTAAAAGAATTATAGATGAGAGATTATTTACATTGATCACAATTAATTGTGGACAGCATTCGCGTGCGGCCGAGGATGTTTATTTTAACCTGTTATATAATGTTGAAAATGATGGATATGACCAAAGTAATGCCGTGCAAATGAAAAGCTTAGCACAACCGAAAGACGGGACCAGCTTTGCAGCATAGCTATCACAATTGGCATGACTCGGTTGCAAAACCGTCCCAATACCAGAATGAAGTTACAAACAGAGAAGCCGATACACTCTGTGATGCCAATAAGTCACTAAACGATTAACGTGGCACGAACTCAGCGATTCGTGCAGACAATGAATCAAACCACGAAAGCATTGTCGGCTCCGGAAAACAAACAAAGGTGAACCCTTTCTAGTTATACAATCACAAGCTAAGAAAGTCATTCTAACCCAACAGACCAATGCAAAATATAAGAAAGTTACTGGAGCAAAGGAAGCATTCTCGTAGGAAGGACAAATGCATATAAGCTGTTGGAAAACATATATAATTCCATCCATAATCAACATGACAGCAGAGAGGAATTCATCCCTTATTTTACGGATTGGAACAGTCAAGAAATGGTGGGAGAGAGGGTGGATATGCTAATCTTTTAAACTGGTTCGACATTTTGAGGTTATTACTGACGCAACAGCCAGGCTACATCTATCTTCTTCGCTACAGAAGGCGATATATTCTCAGTTGACCATTGAAACAGTTTTTCGGCTTCCACCAGCCAAATACATTATACCAATGCATACAGAAGGCGATATATTCCCAGTTGGCCATTGAAATAGTTTTTCGGCTTCCACCAGCCAAATACATTATACCAATGTAAATCCTTGCACTGTGAATGCATAAAATTTTAGGTCTCCATTCAATCAATTATCCATTTTTTTGGAATTAAAAAAAAAAAAAGAGTCATAAACAGCCAGTAGGAGGAGGATGAATCAAAACATGATCGAGCTCAGCGAGAGGATTCGAGGAGTGAAGTGATGGAATAGGACAGAAGATCAGTTGCTAGTTCATTACCTAGCTCGGGCGCAGCTTCTCTGCAGGCATCCTGCGCCTCCAATTGAATTCTGGCCAGGAACGAACCGCTTCTTCACCTCCATCCATCCATCTGTGATGCTGCTGGGTAACGGAGGAATGTCACGCTCCTCTTTCGTCCTATTTGAATAAAAGAACCAAGTCATAATCAGCCAGTAGGAGAATGAATCATAACAAACAAGATCGACCTCAGCGCGAGGACTGGACTGGAGGAGTGAAGTGACGCAATAGGACAGCACGCAAATCAGTTGCTAGCTAGTTCTTTACCTCGGATGCATTACCGCTAGCTTCTCCATTAATTAGCATTCTTGTTGCGCCTCCGATTCCGGGCAGGCTTCTTCACCTCCGAGAGGTATAGAGTTTGCTTTTTCCATTTTTTTTTTCCGAAGTGAACATGATATTTGAAAATTCAATGAACTCCAACTAAAAGATAAAACTATATCAGCGTAAATTTTTTTCATTTACAAAATTCGGACTCGAGACCATCAATTAATTAATTAATGAAAGGTCTGCTCAAATCTCTCTCTCTCTTCACTAATGTTTTTAGGCTTGGGAGGTCGAGGTGCACGTAGTATATAATTTATTATAAATATAAATTTTATAATAGGATACCGTATCTATGTTCATAAAATATGAAATTGAATTCAATAAAATTGTTAACATGGAATTTATAACTATAAATATTTATATATAATATACAAAGTTCACTTTTTACTCTATATATTAAATTTATTTTATATAAAATAAGAAATTAAATTAAATGATAATTGTTAGTTTGAATTTTATAGTTCAATTTCTATATAAATATATATATATATATATATATACACATGTTAATACCAAGTTTTTCTTTCATTCTTGAAACTTAAGGCAACAAATACTATTCGAGCTGCCATTGACCCACGCCTATGTAATGCATATATATATATATATATATATATTAGATTAATTTGTTTACCTATTTTAATTTCCAAAAAACTTACTTCAGAGATCGAAGGGTTCATTCAACCCTTTGATCATATCTAATAAAAGTAAAGTATACTATCACATTAAATGTAATATTTAGTAGGAAATAAAATTGATTTATAAACATATGTATTTAGGTTTCCATGCTATTCAAATAAATTAACGTTTCAAAGTGAATTAAAATCTCTTTAGGAAAGAAAAGTAACATTTCAATCATCTTAGTCTAGAAAGCATTTGCTAAATGAAATGATTGATCCGACTCACACTGGCAACCTCAATCGAGAAGCGGGCGGCCAAAGGGGGCGCCCCAGCCCCCTTCTCTCCGATCACACCTTGGATTTTATTTTTCTTTTTTCTAAAACTACGTTGTATTTTGTATTTTATTTAATCTGTTTGGACTCGTGGTAGGCATTGGCATTGTAATTAGCAACCGCAATGTGAAGAAAATGAGGATGCGTATCACATTAGATTCCTCATTCCCAATTTATCTATCATGTGACCGAAACCTGAATCCAATCATTTCATTTTTCTCTCATGGCTAAAGTTGCAAACCAATAGTTTTTAAGAATGCAATTTTTCTGGATTTGTTCTTCAATAATTCAAAAACCCTGTCTTGCTTGGTTGAAATTTGTCTGTTTATTTCAGAAGTTACGTAAATGATCCGTCATTCTCTCTTTTTGGAACACTTACGCCAAAAAAAAAAACTGCAGGATTCACTTTCAAGCCGTCTATATACATACACATACCAACCGGAACTATAATTAGAGATGAAATAGAAAATCAAAATCCTTCCACCTGGGAAAAGAACGCAATTAGCTAGCCGTTGCTTAATTTGCTTAATTACTCTGAACAGGATATAAGTAATATGTCCATTTAAAGTCAATGGACTTCCGTTTCTACTACATCATTCCTCATCTCGGGACCAAGCTAACCCCGCAACAGCTACCTTCCTAACTATTAGTTGTCCAGTCAAAGCTCAGCTTCTTCACGTTTAGCATAACTTCCAATTTCCTACCTTCCCATGCACAGAACCAGTAAGCAAACCGGAAATATAAATATAATCCTCCTCCTATGGTTCTATATGCAAATATCTTCATCGCGGTTATAATCCACAATCTGGGGGCGAGAAGGGGCCGTGGCACCACGAGGCATCGGAGGGATCTTCTTTGAACCTACAGAGAATTGGAGAAGAAACAAAAGTAATGTGTTTTTATTGGTTTTGTGGGGGGGGGGGGGGGGGGGGGGGGGGGGGGGGGGGGGGAGTGTTTTGGGGACAACTAGGGCCGCACCGTTTGTAATTCGACTTCAGAAGTCGGGGCTTGCATATCAACATGTGCTGAGAGGCAAGAAAGGTCATCAGTTATTATTCTCAAGATTGGAGATCCCCGCCTAGGCCCCAGCAGAATTAAATAAGCGATCAATACAAAAGAACGGAGAAAACAGATGCCAACGTAGTGTGTATGCGGGGAAAAATATAAATAAAATAAAATAAGATCAGCCAACAAGCCCTATATAACCTGGTAGGCAGTGTAATTAGCAACAGCAAGCTGAAGAAGATGGTCGTAGTGGCCAGGGTCGAATTCTCCAGGTTCAGCCGGTCGAACTAGGTGGCCTCCGGCATGAGGGCAGTCATCAACATCGAAGCCCTAGATTTTAAGCCAATCAGAACAACGGGAGGATGAGAAAATCCCTGTAGGAGAAGAGCGAGCCACGAGAAAGAAGTGCATGCATTCATTCACAGATTAGTCATATATTTATTTACCTGGCTTTTCATCAACTTAGTTTTGTAGGACTGCATCTCTTTGGGCGTCAACCAATCCGGCGGTGGCCGCTGCTTCATGAGAAAGTAATGAATAGATCAGAACGCATCCAACCAAAATTTGACCCTGGCTTACTAATGCGATCGACATGGCAGCTAGTAGACGGGAATTCTTCTCTAATTTTAAAGATCTAGAAAGCTCAAGGAAGGCAGGCAGTGCTAGGTATACACTGATTCGATATTTTGAGGTTATAACCGATGCAAGAGCCGAATTTCGTTTCTCGCTGCAGAAGGAGATATACCTCCTAAGCTACATGAAAAACAGGTGACCGTACCCTACTTTGCGGCAGGAAAAGAATGAATCTCAGATTCGAACAGGCACGGGCAGGCAGGCAGGCAGTCAGTCATTCAGTCGAATTAAAACAGAAGCAGCCATAATCAGCCAAACAGATCATTGAATTACTGCTTGTAGAAACACAAAGCACAACTTTTAACCCTATATATATATATATATATATATATCGTGAATCCCGGAATAGCAAAGGCGGCCCTAACCTCTAAAACGAGAGAAAGTTTATTATTTTATCAGCGAGACAACTGAAGAGATGAAATCCATCAGAATGTAATCAGGTGCCACTACTCTACCTTGAGGTGGCGCTCAGGGATCCAGCGGCGCGCCCAATTCTCGATTCGCATCAAATTCCAAGCAAACCCCTCCATCGCTGATCCTGCATGACGTAAAGGTACTGCCATCTTCATCCCCATCTTCTACCTCAGCATCAGCAGCTCCCTGCAAACCCTAATCTGTTCTTCGAGATGGTCAATCTGTCGGCGGACGAGTTTACTATTTTATTATAGGATAGGATAGGATGGGATGGATGGGGATGCGTCGGTGTTAGTAAGGTGGTAAAAAAATGGGCCATTGAATTGAGTCGGTGTTAGATGCTTCAATTGAGTCGATGTATTAGTCCCATTGCCCGGCACCCAACGTTATTCGGCGGGGAATAGGATTACGGAAGTCCGTTAATTTGATTAATAATAACATGTTTAGTCTTCTGTTCATATCGTTCTTTCTTAATTCGTTCGCGGGTTGGACGATTGGTCGACGTGTTCTAATGGGACTTCAACATTAGGTTTTTTACCTGCCATTTTTTTTTGTATGCTCGATTTCTTGACTTGATTAGATAGGGCCCATTAGATTTCTAGAAATCAAGATACACACTAAATAAATAAATAAATAAATAATTGTATCATCTATTATATCGTATGCTATTATTTATGCTAGAATTCGAATCTGTAACCATCATTTTATTTATTATGTTGTGCTTTAATATTTCCCTTATTTTTAATTTAAACATGATACGATTAAAAATAAAAAAGGTGAGTTGAAAGAAAATATTGTCCACGGAACATATTCTATCCCCTCCTTTTTAACCTTCTTAATCCCATGTTCTATCACAGGAATTTCACTTAATTTTTTCTTCCAAATTTTATCTCACCTACTAAACAATAAAGATATATTGTATACTTTAGGTAAATATTATTTGTTTACTGCTAAATGTATACTAAAATCTGCATCTATTGCTCCCTGGGACCCTATCGAAGGACTCCATACCATTAAAAGGAGCACTCGTATTGTAGCTCAGACGTTGCGCATGCATTTGGCTCTTTTTTTTTATGGTTAGTATTTTGTAAAATGAGCTTGTGAATACCTAGCTATTGGATGCAAAATTTAACAGCTACAATCGAGTACGGAGATGACTTTTTGGGCGTCGTTTCTACATTACAAAACTCTGAGGATCATAGAAACTCAACTTAATCATATAAAAATTTTGATTTACTGCTATTGTATTGATAAATTTCGTAATTCATTTTGAGATTTGGAGTCAACTTAACTCGACCTAGAGTCGATCTCTCCTGCATTGCTTATCATGAATTCATAAGAAATTGCAAATTTAATGCTCAAATAAGTGAGCACTGAGATAGTAAAAAGAAAAATAAGTTCTCCATTTCGGTCAACATTACGAGGTAATCTTATTTTGAGTCATATGTTGTGTTTGAGAAGTGTTAAAATTTAGAGAGGAACAACAATTCATCATTTTTCCACCCAAAAAATAAAAATGTCATTTATTACGTTAAAGCATATGAGAGAGAGAGAGAGAGAGAGAGAGACGATACACTACGAGCTGAAAAAAAAAAGGTTGAAAATCCTACTAGAAGGCTATATATTGTTGTACGAACGAAGTTTGTTCACGGTATAAACTCAGAAAGTCTATTTTAATAATCAATATATATATATATATATATACACACACATTATTGCGACTCCCCCGAGGTGTTATTCAACTTAAGACATTCATCGCTGGGCAAAAATGGTCAAATTTGGAGTGCTAGAAGAGAGATTCCCTATTATTGCAAGCAAAAAAATACAACCTCAATAAATACACTTGCGGATGCAAGTATGATTGGGAGGGGGAACATGTGATCCTTTTATGTCGATATATTTCTCTCTTCTTTTCTTTTTTTTTTATTTTATTTTATTGTAGATGTTTTATTATTGTAGATGCACTGTGATAAACACCTATATTTAGTTCATACTGGGCATGCATGAATGGAATAAAGTGGGCTGAAATCACCCGTATAAAATGTTCCGTTCCATTCATGCATATCGAATATGCAATTAAACCCATCACTCTATAATGTGAATATAGGTTCCACGTACCAATTACTTGTTACCTTATTACATTTAATTGCCGATGGATTGTCATTGGTTATCTTTAACTTCGCCAAGCTAAGCAGTAGCTCGTGATGCGAGTGAATGAAGCATAGGGAATGTGGTCACTGGGGGTGGTAAGTAGAGGGAGTGAAGAGGGAACATGACTAGTATTAGATGAGAAGCAGCTGGTACAATAATGTTGACGAGCACGTATAATGGAAAACGAAAGAGAGGGATTTGAACCCTTGGTTCGAAAAAGCTCATACAACGGATTAGCAATCCAATGCTTTCGTCTACTCAGCCATATCTTTCGAGTTTTTTTTTATTAGGTAAATTAGATATATCATAACTAAATATGAAGCAGTACATCAAGATTCAAATACTCATCGAGCATACAAAATGAATGAAAATTCGACTTTAGGCCATGTTAGCCCAAGTTGCGTGCCCTTTGGTTATCCGAGTGTGGCATCCAATGATATTTCCATATTGAAAATATCGAAAGAATACTAGTGATATCCGAGACTAAAACTCCTAATGTCCCGAGGGGAGTGGTGGGAGTTGTGAATAGTATCGACGAGCAACAGAGCATCTGATTTAATCCATATTTTTCTCCATCCCTGTTCGAGAGCTTAAGAGATTGCAAGTCGGACAGCCATTGCTTCCGCCTAGAGGGGGACCTAGTCTCGGTGGGTAAGAACCATGAATGGGTGGTTTGCTAATCTGCAGTGCTTTTGATCCCTGCGAGACAAGCTCTCTCGGTTGTCCAAGTGGCGTCGGTGTGAAATTGAATGCATCTCCAATCATGCCATTTCTCCAGGTTGGAAAGGGATAATTAGGATATAACATAGAGCCATTGCACATAATGGAACATAAGGGTTGAAAAAAATTCCCTTTTTTTAATCTATTTTATAAATATATTATTTTACTGTTAAGATAGTATTTTACTATATTAATATATACAACTTTAATGTATACAACTTTGACATGTCATGTACTCGATGATCTCGTAAGAAATAATTATAGTATCTACTATCTATGCACGATCGATATTCGATAATTAATTTGATATTCGGTGAGAGATTGGAGAACCTAAGAATGGGATAATGAGGAAGTCAGTGATACCTTTTCAAATCATCAGTTGATTTGTACAAACACCAATGATTACGCACAACATCCTCCACTGCAAGAAGAAGTTCTAACTACTTCTTACCTTAGGCCATGGTTGACCGTCGGGTATGAATTGGGATTAGATTTGGGATTCATCGGGACAAAAACAATTAAGGGGGCAACCAACATCTATATCTTGCTTGTGAGCCGCCAAGTACCAGTCCCGCTACAGTACTGGCGCAAAAGGATCGGTCCTTCACTTGCTGATCGTTCGCGGGGTGGAGTAAGGATGGATTGGTATAGTGTTTGTCTTGAAAAGACAAAAATGCCCCTGTCCATATTTCAAATTTTAGAAAACTACCACTTTTTTTCTTTTAACAGTTGAATATGGGAAGGGCGGTGGAGGCCTGACTACTGGCCACTGTCGTGATCGCCAAGACCCAAAAGTCATCAGCGACCTCGCTTGGGGCGGTGGTGGCCGGTGTCGGGTTCCCACCGCCCTTATTTTATCTCTTTCTCTCTCTTTAAAGAGATATAAAGAAGGTAAATCTGAGCTATGGTGGCCCAAAATCGATGGTGACCTCTGTGATCACTTGCAATCTCAATTGGGACTATAGTGGTCGGAATTGAGCCACTGTAACTCAGATCTATCTCTTCATTCTCTCTATTCAAGTGAAGAGGCAAAGAGAGGACTTAGGCGGTGGAGGCCGACCTCGGGCCCCACTGCCCATATTCCTTCTTCGATGTTTTGTTTTCATTTTGATTTTTTGTTAAAATTTTAATTTTAATATTTCGAACTAATTTTGAGGGATATGTTAGTCTTTTTGTTATAAATAAGGGATATTTTAGTCATTTAAATAGAAAATTCCAATGTTAAATCTAAACACATTCCCAACATTTGATTATAATATTGTAATCTAATGAAAATTTAAATCCTAGCTCATCCATCCCTAATTTTCTCCCTAACCCGACAATGTAATTAGCAACCGCAATGTGATGAAAATGAGGATGCGTATCACATTAGATTTCTCATTCCCAATTTATCTATCATGTGACCGAAACTTGAACCCAATCATTTCATTTTTCTCTCATTCTAAAGTTGCAAACCAATAGTTTTTACTTTTTAAGAATGCAATTTTTCTGGATTTGTTCTTCAATAATTCAAAAACCCTGTCATGCTTGGTTGAAATTTGTCTGTTTATTTAAGTTACGTAAATGATCCGTCATACACATACACATACCAACCGGAACTATAATTAGAGATGAAATAGAAAATCAAAATCCTTCCACCCGGGAGAAGAACGCAATTAGCTAGCCGTTGCTTAATTACACTGAACAGGATATAAGTAATATGTCCATTTAGAGTCGATGGACTTCCGTTTCTACTACATCATTCCTCAACTCGGGACCAAGCTAACCCCGCAACAGCTACCTTCCTAACTATTAGTTGTCCAGTCAAAGCTCAGCTTCTTCACGTTTAGCATGACTTCCAATTTCCTACCTTCCCATGCACAGAACCAGTAAGCAAACCGGAAATATAAATATAATCCTCCTCCTATGGTTCTATATGCAAATATCTTCATCGCGGTTATAATCCACAATCTGGGGGCGAGAAGGGGCCATGGCACCACGAGGCACCGGAGGGATCTTCTTTGAACCTACAGAGAATTGGAGAAGAAACAAAATTAATGTGGTTTTTTTGGTTTTGGGGGGACGGGGGGGCGGAGTGTTTTGGGGACAACTAGTTTAATCAAGTTAAAACTAAAAGTCAATGGGGAACTCAAATCGACTGAATATAAAACCTTTGACCCTGCAAAAGTGGCAGAATGAGTCGCTGAATGGAGAACTGAACACACGAGCCTCATACTCTTTAACAGTGCCGGCAGCACAATCCAGTGCCTCGAATGTCATATAATGAGCATAATCAGTGCCGCACCATTCGTAATTCGACTTCAGAAGTCGGGGCGTGCATATCAACGTGTGCTGAGAGGCAAGAAAGGTCATCAGTTATTATTCTCAAGATTGGAGATCCCCGCCTAGGCCCCAGCAGAATTAAATAAGCGATCAATACAAAAGAACGGAGTGAACAGATGCCAACGTAGTGTGTATGCGGGGAAAAAATATAAATAAAATAAAATAAGATCAGCCAACAAGCCCTATATAACCTGGTAGGCAGTGTAATTAGCAACAGCAAGCTGAAGAAGATGGTCGTAGTGGCCAGGGTCGAATTCTCCAGGTTCAGCCGGTCGAACTAGATGGCCTCCGTCATGAGGGAAGTCATCAACATCGAAGCCCTAGATTTTAAGCCAATCAGAACAACGGGATGATGAGAAAATCCCTGTAGGAGAAGAGCGAGCCACGAGAAAGAAGTGCATGCATTCATTCACAGATTAGTCATATATTTATTTACCTGGCTTTTCATCAACTTAGCTTTGTAGGACTGCATCTCTTTGGGCGTCAACCAATCCGGCGGTGGCCGCTGCTTCATGAGAAAGTAATGAATAGATCAGTGCGCAACCAACAAAAATTTGACCCTGGCTTACTAATGCGATCGACATGGCAGCTAGTAGACCGGAATTCTTCTCTAATTTTAAAGATCTAGAAAGCTCAAGGAAGGCAGGCAGTGCTAGGTATACACTGATTCGATATTTTGAGGTTATAACCGATGCGAGAGCCGAATTTCGTTTCTCGCTGCAGAAGGAGATATACCTCCTAAGCTACATGAAAAACAGGTGACCGTACCCTACTTTGCGGCAGGAAAAGGATGGAAGTGAATGAAAATTTGCGGCAGGAAAAGAATGAATCTCAGATTCGAACAGTCAGTCATTCAGTCGAATTAAAACAGAAGCAGCCATAATCAGCCAAACAGATCATTGAATTATTGCTTGTAGAAACACAAAGCACAACTTTTGACCCTATATATTCATATATTGAATCACGGAATAGCAAAGGCGGCCCTAACCTCTAAAGCGAGAGAAAGTTTATTATTTTATCAGCGAGACAACTGAAGAGATGAAATCCATCAGAAGGTAATCAGGTGCCACTACTCTACCTTGGGGGGGGGGCTCAGGGATCCAGCGGCGCGCCCAATTCTCGATTCGCAGCAAATTCCAACCAAACCCCTCCATCGCTGATCCTGCATGACGTAAAGGTACTGCCATCTTCATCCCCATCTTCTACCTCAGCATCAGCAGCTCCCTGCAAACCCTAATCTGTTCTTCGAGATGGTCAATCTGTCGGCGGACGAGTTTACTATTTTATTATAGGATAGGATAGGATGGGATGGATGGGGATGCGTCGGTGTTAGTCAGGGGATAAAAAAATGGGCTCGGCTGATGGTCGATCATGGGCTTCAATTGAGTCGATGTATTAGGCCCATTGGAATTTGGGCCCGGCACCCAACGTTATTCGGCGGGGAATAGGATTACGGAAGTCCGTTAATTTGATTAATAATAACATGTTTAGTCTTCTGTTCATATCGTTATTTTTATTTTAAACATGATGCGATTAAAAATAAAAGAGGTGAGTTGAAAGAAAATATTGTCCACTGCGAGCACTGAGATAGCAAGAAGAAAAATAAGTTCTCCCGTTCAGTCAACATTTTGAGGTAATCTTATTTTGAGTCATGTTGCGTTTGAGAAGTTTTAAAATTTAGAGGTGTACAGAAATTCATCATTTTTCCACCCAAAAAATAAAAATGTCATTTATTACGTTAAAGCATCTGAGGAAAAAAAAAAGACGATACATTACGAGCTGAAAAAAAAAAGGGTTGAAAATCCTACTAGAAGGCTATATATTGTCATACGAACAAAGTTTGTTCACTGGATAAACATAAAAAGTTTATTTTAATAATCTATATATATATATATATATATACACATTATTGCGACTCCCCCGAGGTGTTATTCAACTTAAGACATTCATCGCTGGGCAAAAATTGTCAATTTTGGAGTGCATGAATGAAATAAAGTGGAATGAAATCGCCTATATAAAATGTTCCATTCCATTCATGCATGTCGAATATGCAATTAAACCCATCATTCTATAGTGCGAATATAGGTTCCAAGTACCAATTACTTGTTACCCTATTATATTCGATGGCCGATGGACTATCATTGGTTATCTTTAACTTCGTCAGGCTAAGTAATAGCTCGTGATGCGAGTGAATGAAGCACGGGGAATGTGGTCACTGGGGGTGGTAAGTTAAGGGAGTGAAGAAGGAACATGACTAGTATTAGATGAGAAGCAGCGGGTACAATAATTTCGACGAGCACGTACAATGGAAAATGAAAAGAGAGGGATTTGAACCCTTGGTACGAAAAGCTCATATAATGGATTACGGTTTCATCTACTCAGCCATATCTCCGAGTTTTTATTTTATTTTATTTTATTATGTAAGTTGAATATATCATAACTAAATATGAAGCAGTACATCAAGATTTGAATACTCGTCGAGCATACAAAATGAATGAAAATTTGACTTTAGGCCATGTTGGCCCAAGTCGTGTGCCCTTTGGTTATCCGAGCGTGGTATCTAAGTACATTTTCATATTGAAAACATCGAAAGAATACTAGTAATATCCGATACCAAGCTCCTAATGTCCCGAGGGGAGTTGTGAATAGCATCGACGTGTAACAAAGGATCCGATTCAGTTCAGATGTTTCTCCATCCCTGTTCGAGAGCTAAAGAGATTGCAAGTAGGACAACCTTTGCTTCCGCCTGGAGGGGGACCTAGTCTCTGTGGGTAAGAAGTAAGAACCATGAATGGGCCGTGTGCTGATCTGTAGTGCTTTTGATCCCTGCGAGACAAGTCCTCTCGGCTGTCCAGGTGGCATCGGTGTGAAATTGAATGCGGCTCCAATCATGCCATATCTCCAAGTTGGAAAGGTATAATTAGGATATAACACAGAGCCACTACACAAAATGGAACATAAAGGGGGTAAAACAATTAAGGGGGGCAACCGACGTTTATATCTTGCTCGTGAGCCGCCAAGTACCTGTCTCGTTACAGTACTGGCTCAAAAGGATCGGTCCTTCACTTGCCGATCATTCGCGGGGTGGGTTAAGGATGGATCAGTATAGTGTTGAACTTGAAAAGACAAAAATGCCCTTGCCCATATTTCAAAAATTTGAAAACTACTACCTTTTTTTTTTTTAAAAGTTGAATTTGGGAAGGGCGGTTGGGGCCCGACCATTGGCCACTGCCGCCCCACGCGAGGTCGCCAGCGAATCCATAAGTTATCGGCGACCTTGCCTGGGGCGGTGGTGGCCAGTGTCGGGTCTCCACCGTCCTTATTGTATCTCTTTCTCTCTCTTTGAAGAGATATAGAGAAGGTAAATTCGGGTTGTGGTGACTCGAGATCAATGGCGATGATCACTTGCGATTTTGATTGGGTTGTAGTGGCCGAAATTGGGCTACCAAACCCCGATCCACCCCATCTTTCTATCTCTTCGAGTGAAGAGGGAAAGAGAGGACTTAGGCGGTGGCGGCCAGCCTTGGGCCTCACCCCCCATCTTCCTTTTTCGACATCTTGTTTTCATTTTGATTATTTGTTAAAATTTTAATTTTAGAATATATTTTAATTTTAATATTTCAAACTTATTTTGAGGGATATGTTAGTATTTTTGTAATAAATAAGGATATGTTAGTCATTTAAATAGAATATTCCAATAATAGAATATTTCATTTTCCTCTTCATGGCTAAGTTGCAAACCAATAATTTTAAACATGCAATTTTTTTCTGTTCATTTTTTTTTTGCCCCTAAATATGCCTGTTTTGCCTTTACTTGCTTCTGGTTGAAATTCATTGGATCCAATTCCTAAAACGAGGGCACAGCAGCCCAGCCCATCTCAATCTAGAAAGGTAAAACTAACAGATCATTTACATACGTAACTTCTTAGAAGAAAATCTGCAGGACCAATTTTTAAGCCGGCTATATACATATGCCCAAGCAGAACAATAATCAAAGAGGAAAGAGATAATTGAAATCCTTCTATCCCGGATCGGAACGTATTCATCATTAACTGACCATTGCTTGATTACATTGAACAGAGATACGTCATATGTCTCTTCAAAGTTGATGGATCTTTGTTCCTATTACATCTTTGATTAGTCAGGCGTAAAAGTCGAAGCTTCAATTTATAGTTTACGGATATGGATGTGTCACTGTCGGTGTTAAAATGGGATGGCTGAGGACGATGACGGATTGCCATGGACCCGATCGGTTTAAATTAGGCCCATTGTAGCTGGGCCCAGCCATAATCTAAAGAAATGCATTTTGCTTTTCCTGACACCAATTGTCTGTGGAATTTGCAGTCGACGAATGGAGGTTAAGAAGGTACATATATAAAAGCTTATTTATAAAATGAAGAGGGTATTAAGATTAGGAAAGCCCTTTTTTTGTTTTTAATTATTATGATGATATCATTCAATTTTTACTGAAAATTTTAAGATGACAATAACGGGTCATGTGTAAATTGTTAAGTCGGGTTAGTCGTCCCGTTTACAGAGAGGTTCGGTTCTACTCTATCACATCCAAAAGTTTTCTGCAACTTCGATGGAGAGCAAAGGGAAAGTGCATCGGCTTTGAAAGCCTATGCCTAGTTTGGTCTTGTAGATAAAGCTCACCATTAAATTTATTCATGTTGATAGAAGAGTTTCATAGAACTGACCTCACGGTGGAGCTCTGATTGGGCCACCCAGCCCATGATCGAAGTTCTTGTGTGAGTTGGGATGTTCGAGCAACCTCAAGATTTCAGCCATAACGTGCCTCGTAAGTTGGGATCCTTGAACTTGGAATACCCTCTCTCATTCCCAGGTTAACAGGGAATGAGAACAGCCAAATACGCAGTCGATAACCTCATAGAGCCAATATTAGGGGTATACATGTGATATCTTCACATTAAAGGACCACACTGTAATTATGTATAGTTGTATCCCTTTCTCTCTCTATATATATATATATATATAACACGAGTCTGCCCATATTTAGGCAATGCCTCTTGTTCTTTTTTTTTTTTGCTTAACCAGGTCCTCCTAGCATAGCATTAGGTAATTGGAGGATTTGGGATATATTGTGGCCGATCGAAATCATCTGCTGCATAATGTCGAAGAGTGTGGGAGCTTGCAACCGTAGAGGTTTCCATCATACCGACCGAGGTGAATCTGAGCTTGAGTACCCGATAATGGAAATTGGAAATCTGAGCTTGAGTTCAAGCTCGAGAAATCGACCTTAAGAGTCCAGCATTAGCACTAGAATTTTCTCATTACCGGCATTCGACCGATTCTCCAACAAAATTTAAAGCATGGTAAAACCAGTTCAAATCAGTTGCGACGTGAAAAATGATTGACCCGACCCGACCATACCATACCATATCATCTACTCTATGCCTCTGATGGGCGTGGAGGATGGCCCAAAGTATTCCGGGCTGCAGTCGGACCCGGGAATGACGATAGCTCCGGCAACTTTCGCCTGAGACATTCTCGCCATTTCTTTCCCCCCCGGGAAAGCTGTCCCTCGCACTCTGACACTAAAAACTTGACGTTTGTCCCCCGTCCGATCTCTCTCTCTCTCTCTCCCTCTCTTCCATTTTTGATTCATGGTGTTGTTGCAGCTCCGCTCATGCTACGCCCAGTACCACACCATAGTCTTCTCTCCTCGCTTCAAGTCCCTCTCTCGCACCTCTAAGCCCTTCTCCCTCTCCCTCGTCCATCTCTCCCCCTAGCGGATTCCCAACATGTCCTCTAAGCCCTCCGCCTTCGACCGCCTCATGCTGAGCTGAAGTGCAAGATACCGCTGCTGAAGAAGAAGGCGGCGGAGTTCGACTCCAAGAAGGTGGCCAGTTGGGGCGAGGGCGAGAGGGTCCCGTTCATTTTCTTGTGCTTAGCTTTTGACCAGATATCGAATGACACTGGGCGGATCGTGATCACTGATATTGTGTGCAATGCGCTGAGGACCGTGATGACCTTCTTGCAATTGTGTACTTGTTGGCCAATAGGATTGCACCGGCTCACGAGGGACTGGAGCTGGGAATTGGGGATGCCTCGATCATCAAGGCGCTCGCTAAGGCTTGTGGGAGGACCGAGGTGCAGATTAAGAAGCGGTACAAAATCAAAAATTGACGTTTTTGTTCGTTAATTAATTGTCGCTTGGATTCCATCTTCTGGGTTGGCTGCATTTATTTGCTATGGCAAAGAAAAGTTATTTTCTCATCGTGTGTTGTTAGTTTTGTAGGAATTGGGAGATCTTGGTCTTGTTGCAAAAGCGAGTCGATCATCACAATCCACGATGCGCAAGCCTGATCTATTGACTGTTGCCAAGGTTTTTGATACCTTCCGGCTCATAGCTAAGGTGTGTCAGATAATTAAATTTGCTCTATAGCTCCTATTAAGTTGAATGTACACCTCTTGCTGCGAATTCCCAATATTTTCTGCTTGTAAACAGATATTGTGATTAACATCTAGTTCTTCTTTGCCTATTTATAGAGTACCATGGTCATCTATTTCTCTCCCTATTACGCCCCATCGCAGAAGTCCCACCCCCAGTTGGGCTGTTTGGTCCATGTGATTTGGAAAATGGTTCTTGATATGAGTTTTTTTGCCCTGCATGCATCCCCTCCTGATGGTATAAGTATTTGTGCTGGATTTGATCAGATTAAGAACGTCTCTTAATTTGTGTGATTGCTCACTGAGTTTTGAATCTCTACAGGAGTCTGGGCAGAATAGCCAGGAAAAGAAAAAGAACCATATCAAGGGACTTGTCGTTGCAGCTACTGACTGTGAACCTCAATATTTAATCCGCCTACTTCAGGTTATGGTTTGGAAGCTTACGAGTTAATGAGATTGCTGCTCATTCAATGCGCTGAACTTTAGTACGTTGCAGACAAAGCTGAGGATTGGGTTGGCTGAACAGACTCTTTTAGCTGCCCTGGGACAGGCGACAGGCGGCTGTGTATGCTGATAAACATTCTAAGCCACCTTCAGATATTCAGTCTCCTTTGGAAGAGGTAAATTTGACGATATGCCTTCTTCAAAATGATCTTCTCTTTTATCTTTGCACTGGAAATTGGACTGGACGTCTCGTTGAACTCACAGTGATGACTTGATTTGCAACAGGCAGCAAAGATTGCGAAGCAAGTTTACTCTGTTCTTCCTGTTTACGATAAAATAGTTCCTGCTCTTCTGAGTGATGGTGTATGGAATCTTCGAAAAACATTAACTTCACGTTGGGTGTTCCAGTTGGCCCTATGCTGGTGAAGCCAACAAAGAGTGTCTCAGAAATTCTTAGCAAGTTCCAAAATACGGTGTACACTTGTGAATACAAGTATGACGGGGAGAGGGCACAGGTGATGCCTTTGTGTTGAGATATTTTATATTTTTTACTATTATAGCTTTATAGATGTACTGTGATAAGTACAATACCTATTAAAAGAATATAAAATCGCTGATTGACCAGATTCATTACATGGAGAATGGTGCGGTTGAGATCTATAGTAGAAATGCTGAACGGAATACTGCTAAATTCCCGGATGTTGTGGCTGCAATACCGAGGTAGGTCTTTTTAGGTCATGGTATCTGACATAATTTTTAGATGTTATATCTTCGCTTTTGAATATTGAGATAATAGTGCTTAGTTCGATATCAGTTCATGCGAAGGCTTTGTAGTTATCTCAGGCACTTGAGGGTGACCGGTTCTTTAACCTTTTTATTGGTATATACATTTGATCACTGTAGGTTAAATAGATTAGTCTACTAACGTCAACAATCTTTTTCTTCATATACGATACGGGACTGTGTTAAATCATTTGTTCTAGATTGTGAGCTCGTTGCTTATGACCATGATAAAAAGAAGATCTAGCCCTTCCAGGTGATTAGTTTAGATTGTCTAAACATTTCTTCTGGTGAAAGCATCAGTTCTATATTAATCAGGATATAACACGATTTCATACTCAGGCCTAAGTTCTATTATATATAGTAAGATCATTGAGGATAATTTGTGTTCTGTGCTGTAACTGAAAAGATTATCCGGGCCTTAGAAAAATTAGGAACTTGCAATCTGTGCTAAATAGGCATGGTTTTGAACGGTACCTTGTTTTGGCAGACACTTATTACGACTGCACGAAAAAATGTGGTTATGAGTGAAATCAAGGTGGATGTTTGCATATTTGCCTTTGATTATATGCTCTATTTCAATGGAAAGCCACTTATTATGGAAGAACTCAAAGTGCGCAGGGAGGTACGACTTTTTTCTTTATGCTTAACTTAATGGCTTCGAGCTTTCTTCCCTCTGATGATTGAAAGATGAAAATATTATTAAGGAAGGGCCAAGGGGTTACAAACTCAGATACTTGTACAAGAACGAAATCTACTGAAAATTATTGAGTTTGACATCCAATTCACTGCACAATGATTAACAGATCTTTGAACTTGATATTTAGCAACATTTCATTTCATTATTTATTTTTCAATTGCTTTATGCAGCATCTTTATGAATCATTTGAGGAAGAACCTGGATATCGTCAGTTTGCGACTGCAATTACGTCTAATGACATAGAGTAAATCCAAACATTTCTCGAAGCTGCAGTGAATGCTAGGTAGGAACTATGTTCATCGGTGATTATTCAGTGGACCATGCTGAGCAGATTTCTTTTTAATATATGTGTTCCAAGTTTTATGATGAACCTGTTCCGTTTCCAATGCGGTGTCTCTACTGTAGTGCAGTTGTGAAGGCTTGATCGTCAAAACATTGGACAGAGATGCTACATATGAGCCTTCCAAGCAATCACTAAACTGGCTAAAGTTGAAGAAGGATTACATGGACACGTAATGTTTATTTTCCAGTTGCAAGGTTTCACCCAATGGAGTTTATATGTTAAAATTATATGCATTTTCATTTTGCAGTATTGGTGATTCTGTGGATTTGGTACCGATTGTTGCTTTTCATGGCCGGGGGAACGTACTGGTAAGTACAATCTGAATTACATCTGGAATTTCCTTTCTTTCATCCAAATATCATCAGTTGTTTAAGTTATAGCAGCTCATTAATTCCCTGAGCTAGAATTTTTCCTTCTTTAATCTCTGATGCAAGCTCAAATCAAGCTCTTGATTGGCACTTACACGTCTGCAAAATTGGTGAGTGAAAATAGTTTTGCAATCAACGACGATGAAATTGAAACTTAACTTGATAGCTTCTCAATCATTGGCAGGCACTGGTTTCTCTGAAGCAATGCTTGAAGAAAGATCTGCCAGTCTTCGCTCCAAAGTTATCCCAAAGCCAAAGGTGTGACTATTTACAACTCCCCTCTCCCTTCTCTCTATGGGTATATTCACTTCCTAACATGCTAGCTCTTTGTGAATTGCAGCCATACTTTCGTTATTCAGATACACTCAGCCAAGATGTGTGGTTTGAACCCACTGAGGTATAATTGCGATTGTGCTTTTTCTTCCTTTGCACTTTGTTTTGACCCTCCTACCCGTTAATTATTGTAGTTAGAAAGCAATGGTCAGTGCAGAAAGTTTCCCGTTTTCTAAAAAGTTTATAGTGAAATTATTGTTTCGGATTTTTTTGGTTGAGCTTCATTTGATTTCTCAATTCTCTCACAGCAACGTTTATGCATTTTCTTTACAGGTATTGTAGATGCTGATAAGGTTTGCCCATCTCACTGATGCCCAAGATGTTTTTGCTTTTTATAACCGACGTATATCTGCACCTTTCATGTCTTCTGCAGTCAGAGATCTATAACTTGTGGGTTGCTTCCGATACTTAATTGCTTCATTAATTTTTTCTTATGGAAAAGGGTATCTCTCTCCGCTTTCCGCCTCTGCTTCGTGTCCAGGAAGATAAAGCGCCAGAGCAAGCAACATCTTCAGAGCAAGTGAGTAAACATTTTTCTTTTCTCGTCATTCAACTGAACAATTTGATGGATTATTCATGTCCCGGAAGTGATAGATTATGGCTGAAGGAGATTGAATTCCAATTCCATAAAACCCTAAACTTCATATTCCGTTATTATGAACATAGATTAATCTTCTTCCCTCACATACAGATTGCAGAATTGTATAATGCTCAAAAGCACAACCACCAGAACAATCGAGATGATGATGAAGAGGAATGAAAGACAAGGCCATCCCTCGTGTAACTGGACGTATAATAGTCCAAGGAAGTTCAGTAAAAATGTTGGCCCATGAAGAGTCCATGATTGATCCAAGCTTGTGGCCTCATGCCACGCATTCAATGTGTCGGTGTACGCGTGGCACCTCTTGAGTAATGTTGGAATCGGAGTTGAAGGTTGCCTCTACTTATAGATGTAGGCATGCCCCTGTTTGCCGAGTCTGTGCTGTCTGGATTACTACTGAGATATGAACTGGTTCATGAAATTATTTTCAGCTTGGAGGAGACTTGTATACAGTTGTCTGTACTTGAAAACAGCTCTCTTTTCAGTGAAAATCTTGGTTTCATACTGGCCATTTTTGGTCTATTTTCCTTTATGTTACAGGGATGAGCCTGAAACACTGTTGTGCTTTACATCGGTATGTGGTCTTGGGATGAGCCTGAAACACTGTCTTCCATGCTCTGCCATTGGACAATGCCCATCAAACAGTTGTTCAAACAAATGCCGATTCCAAAAAGTATGGAGCAGAGTATTATATATATAGCATTGACATTACCTTATCTTGGGAGCAGTAGGCCCAACTGAGAAGGGAGCTTCTACCAATCTCCATTGATCTGCTTCAACTGACTCAACAAATTCTGAGAGAGCGGGAGAGAGGAAAAGAGATGGACAGGGAGAGATTTTTCTAGGGGTTTTTTGGAGGTTTCCTTTAGCTTTTTATAGAGGATGGCTGGCTTCTTTGCTTCTTCTTCTGCTTGTCGATTGCCTTTTTAGAGTATTCCCACCTTATAAACTGATGGATGGGGTCACAATGTGCTTTCAATGAGGTTAAACGTCTATAAGACGAGTGACACCAGCTTGATCATGTGAGGCAGTTGACATTCGCTTATTAAACTGCCATTAATTCCTATTCGAATATCGGCTTGGCTTTGACAAAAAAGTGCTTTCTTCTGTTAATATATGAACTCTCGCACTAAAGTTATCTCACATTACGAGTTTTAACTTAAATGGATTGCAAATAATCCTGTTTTAAAATCATATCCCTACTCTACTATTACGCCCCCTTTCGGGTCTAAATAAATAAATAAATAAAGTTTTAGGCCTCATCTCAATTTGCCTCTATAGTTTGTCGCGTAAATTTGAGTTGTCTGGTTGCTCAGAGAACCAACCGAATACGCGCCGCTTACGTGACTTTTCGAGAGGGACCGGGCTATGATTTGTGAGGCAACCTGACTTACCATTGTTAATTCCAGCTTGTCCCTGAGTGGTGACAATGGAAGGAGGGGGAAGTGGGTGGACAGCCCCATACTTAGGCAATACATTGCTTCGTTAGGAAACAAAGATCCCAACAGCTAAGCCATACGAAAAGAAAAGACCCTGAAAAACAAGCCTTGCAATCTCCCCTTGCTACTTCCTCCCCCTACCTTTCTCCGTGATTCCATCATCTCTTTTTCAACCATGTTAGCCCCCATCAGATAAAAAATTATGCACCACATTATCGAAGCAAACAGTGGCCCCATCCTGAACGACAGGGTCCAAAGATTTACTTGAAACATTCTCTTAGTCATATCATATCATGTCATCACATAAAATATGTAAAGGAAAAGCAAAGGTCTGTGGTGTGTGTGCGTCTCTTCTTCATTTTCATGAACATGACAGGAACAGTTTGGACTCTCACAAAGAACCTTAGAGACCACTTTCTTGGCCACTTGCGCACTTAATTAACGACTACTCATCAGCAGAGCTCTCAGTGACTGGAGAGGTCCCTCTCCCTCCCTCCCTCCCTCCCTCCCTCCCTCCCTCCCTCCTCCACTGTCGAAGTTGAAGAACTTACTTTCATTCCCTGGGGACATGAAAAGATCATCGGCAGCAGCCATGTAGAGTGAGAACATCTGTTGAGCGGCTCCCTGCACCCGACAAAGCAGCTGGTGTTATACAATCAGAGATACGGGCGGAGAGCCCAGTTCAGCTCGGTGCCTCCGTCTGACCCTCGCAAAATTCTTCCAAATCCTTGCTCACACCATTCCACTCCCCAGCTGTTGTGTACTATCCAGTATGGTTTCAGCAATCTTCCGCCAACCCCTGCCATCTCCGAGCCAAAACCAACCAGTAATACACAATGCCTCGGTGCCAATTTGCCTTCTTGATCCCTTCTAATATAGATGTCCTGAAATCCCAACTTACTGAACTCATCATCAATCGTAATAGCAATTACCAGTGGCTGCTGTAGAATGCCTTCAATCAGCCCCCTCTCGTCCCGTCCGTCCAAAACTTCCCAATCCCGAATTTTGTATCTCTAGCCATCCTGTAACAAAGATTTTTTTCTGTCTTTAGGGTGGGCAAACATTTGGATCCTACTTGTTCACTCAACTTAGTTATGGAATATAGGAAACTAAAAGTTAAAGAGATGATTAATCGATTGATAACATACCCGGCTGTTCCAATGAGACCGGCGAAAGAATCGAGGGATACCATCTCCAACATAAGGGTAGTCTTTAAGTCTCCTCACCCCGATATCACGGGCGTAATCTAATGCTCTCGAAGGACTGTTCGCATCATCAGGTCGCAGGAGACATCGGTGTGCATCCACCACGTCCTGTTGAGAAAGAGATGGGACATACTGTCCGTGCAAACGGTACAGTGCTTCAATCGAAGCAATCGCACCGAAAGCCCAACATGTACCTGGCAGAATAATGGAAATATTAGAAAATTAACCACCCAAAATTAGAAAAATTAGAAAACAGTACCACGTTTTGCTTTTGTTTCTGGATTTTTACCCGGTCAACATATATTTACTTTTAATACATACTCTTCTTTTTTTCTTTTTTTGAGTCCTCTAACTTTTCTTTTTTCCAAACCAATTCATTTAATTGATACTCACCGGATTCTCCCTGATCTGCTGTCGGGCTAAGAATACCTGGGCGATCAAATCTGTAGTCAAAATGGGGTAAGTCCTCCTGAAGAAAAAAGAAAGAAAAGAAATTCAATTAACAGTTAAATTAGAATAGAAAAACTATAACTCATATATTCATTAATTATAAGTAATATATTTACCGTATACGGAAATGGAGCTCCCCTATCCCCTGAAATCCTAAAAAAAGGATCCGAGCCAAACTGAAACCGCAACAAAACATATTTATTTTATACATAATAGTATTTCCTCCCTTAATTAATTTTCACTTTCTTGGAAACGGAATGAGAAAAATCCACAAACTGAGCCCCAAAGAAAGGAAAGCCCACAACTGGACCCAAGTTGAAGGTCCCTTCTCGGCTGGGAAAGGGAAGCCCAAAACTCGGGCCCTAAAAAGGTAACCCCCAGGTAGAGCCGGATCTAGTATACGGGGGGCCGAGCTATTCCCTCAATGTATTTTACCATGATCACGGGCACTGCACTTAAATTTATTGGATTTGTTGCTAGTCTCTTCCTTCCGTATTGGATTTGTCGCTACACTTAGCAACATTTCATTTCATTTCATTGATTTCTTTTTCCCCCTCCTGCTGTAAATGCTATGTAGGAACTATGTTCATTTACCTCTTCTGAAAGAGGGGTCAGCACCCTCTTCTGGAATGGCCGAAGTCCTGGAGTGGCTGCCCGCTGAAGTCCCTGAGTGACTGCCCGTTGAAATGCTTGAGTGGCTACACGCCGGATCCTAGCAAATGTGGACAACATTTTTTTCTTCCCCAGTAAAATTAATCAAAGCACCTGTAAAAAAAGATTATATTATTAATACAGTGTTTTTGGCTCGCTGCCAAAAAAAAATTCCCTCTCTCTCAAAACTAGGGGAGGAAGGGCAAGAGAGAGAGAGAGGAAACTTGAAGGAAGGGAAGGGTTGCGGAAGGGAACGGAAGCGTGCAGAGAATACAGAGGAAAAATGCAGTACTCTCCTGCGGGCGGGGCAATGCCAATGCAATTTTTTCTCTCTCTTTCCAGAGGAAGAGGGTTGCACTTGCAGGGAAAGAAATGAGGAAGGGAAAGGGAGAGAGGGGCGAGCCTGCAGCGTGCAAAGAATACATATATAGTATGTACTCAGTACCCAAGCTCCCCGCTGCCGACCATGGCTTGCCGTCGAAGCCGCGGCTGATGTGCAGCTACGACGGCCACATCTTCCCCTCGCCCCACAAAATGTCCCTCTGCTACGTCGGCGACGAGACCTGCCCCTTCACCCT
This sequence comes from Punica granatum, assembly GCF_007655135.1. NCBI lineage: Eukaryota > Viridiplantae > Streptophyta > Magnoliopsida > Myrtales > Lythraceae > Punica > Punica granatum. The sequence continues at coordinate 26,672,871 of NC_045132.1, forward strand.
CAAGTACCAGCTCCACATTGAGGACCTCGACTCCCTCATCACCGTCTCTACTGACGAGGACCTCGGCAACATGATCGACGATCACGACCGTATTATATATTGAAAGGGCAATTTAGTCTTCGAAAACTACAACTACCTTCATTTTGTGAAGAAATGCCTGAGGTATCAAAGATTTGTATTTCGCGCGCGCACACACAGAGAGAGAGAGAGAGAGAGAGAGAGAGAGAGGAACCTGCAGCAGCTTGAGAGAGTGGTGGGTGCTGGGTGCCGGAGCAAAAACTGAGAGAGAGGAAAAACTTGAAGGAAGGGAAGGGTTGCGGAAGGGAACGGAAGCGTGCAGAGAATACGGAGGAAGAATGCAGTACTCTCCTGCGGGGCGGGGCCGTGCCAATGCAATTATGTTTTCTTTCTTTTTTATTTTTTATTTTTGGTGGTGTTATCTCTTCATCATCAGCTCATGAGGTAGGAATTAATTAAGGTTATGATTTTACAATTAGCCAGCGTGAAAGAGAAAGTATAACGAACAACACCGTCCGCCTTTGTTAGTTAATTTAGTTAGCTAGTTAGTTAACCACATGAAAATTGTTAACCTTTATTATTTGGATCAAGCCTCTTGAGATGATAAATTAATGAACTGATAAGAACTGTCCGATATCTACTCCGAACAAACATGAGATTTGGAAAAAGAAATTGTTTCTCAGATTCATACTTCATATGGATGAGGGGGAAAAAAAAGAAAAAAAGAAGAAGCATTTATGATCTAGTACTACGTGATTGTTGATTGTATGTGCTCATAATTTCTGGAAATAATATAGTTTTCCACCATTTGGTTGATGCTTAAAGGGAAAAGGAGAGAGAGAAAAGAATAAGTTTGAAAATTTACAGCACAATGCACCGTATGGGCTAATCTAAGTCGAACATATGCATATAATTTTGTATAACAATATTCGAAGTACGTTATTAGATTTTTACAAAGAACTGATCTTTCCCAGGAAGGGACAGGAAAAAATTTCCATTCTTCCATGTTTGCATGCATATGGATTCATGTGTAAGCTGGTGGGGAGAACGGATGCATTGCTGCAGTATCAGTATCGTTGACCAGTTGGAAATATTAGGCAAAGCAAAATCTTTCTCCTTTTGGGTCAAGATGGGCTTTCGTTCCCAAGCCATAGTCAGGGTTGGCCATGGAAATGGAAAGAATTTAATGAGCTTACCGTTTCAAATCTGACAAATGGTGTAACCAGGGGAAAAATATAAATAACTGTATTGGCATGGCGCCGCCCGCAGGGGGTACTGATCTGCACGCTGCAAGCAAATCAGACAGATGTGGAGCATAGAGCGAATCGTGTTGTTGTACATGTCGAATAAATCGGCGATCAATGTTCTTCTTCTTCTTCTTCTTCTTTTTTTTTCCTTTCTCTCTCTTTTCGGTCGGAATTGTGCTTGATCGAAGATACACAATATTTGCAGTCAGTATCGATCTATTTTGACGTTTGAATTGCTACAAAATTAACCTGATGGCGCGTAATTAATCTTTGCTAATATGTGCCTCCGTTGATTTCCAGTCAACTTTTACCGGTTCTCTTAGCATTCTAAGGACTTAAAATTATATAAATCTAAATAATCAGATCGATCGCCGGTGCCTAATATTAGATTTACCACAAGGTCGTTCTATAAACTTTTGATTTTACCTGTGAGTTCAAAAGAAGTCAATGTATTAATTAGTTCTCATATGGCCGTTAATTAATTTATTTATTTACGAGAGAATTTAAGAAGTTGTCACGAGCCTATGAAAAAGAAAATAAAAAGAATCAATGTGGATTGCGGTGCCTTTGGTATCGAAGTTCTATTTGACTAATTAATTAGAGAATTGGCACTATGAGAAGATCTATGATCTAGTACGCCGCAGAGTTAAGTCACTCTTTATCTCGAAGCGCCCCTGTTTATTGATGGATATTCATTGATTCCCCAAAAAAAAAATTTATGCTCGGGAAATATGGGTGCCCCAGTCCCCTATAGAAATTCTAAGAGGAATTCAAGTCACCATGATCCTGCCCCTTCCAGCCGTTGGATGGTGAGTGAGAAGCAGGTCCCACATGCCATACGCGTATGGAATACGGTTATTACGATGACCCCATGGTCACTGAAGAAGCACCCTAGTAACGGAGGAAATGATTAAAGGGCACGGAGCCTTGCCATCCGATCCTTACTTAATCAAATACAATAGAACTGCGGCAATAAGTTCCGGTTGCAATCCTAGTAATTTTACTAAATAATAGTTTGTTTCAGTTATATTATATAACCGGTGTTGATTAGATTTATTTTGTACACTACTTATAGCATTTTAAGGACTTAAAATTGTATAAACCTAAATTATCAGATCAATCACCGGTGCATAATATGGGATTTACAGCAAGGTCATTACAGACTTTTGATTCAACTGTGATCACAAAAGAAGCCAAGGGTACCGAGGGTGAACCACGGTAATAAGTAACAAAAGAATTTGAATCCGACTACAAACCTCGAGTCCTTTACACGATCAAAACCTATTGAAGATGCGCATAATATGTAACAGGGAATTTCGTCGGTGGCCAATTTAGCAAAAACAAAGTGCGCATAAGCTATTTAAACTTCATGACATAACATGAGTCCGATTTTTTATTTCCTCATCAACGCTAATTATTCATTAATAGCATTGATATTCTTGTCATAGTTCTTCCCGATGCTACATACTTTTTTGAAAAAAAAATCAGAAATTAAATTTATAGCATACAACTAAAAAAGCTACAGTTATATACGAAAAGACATTTATATATTTATTTAATGAGTCAAGTAAAAAAAATTAATGTGAATATTTTATTTTTATATGTGTATATATAGTTTGATAAAGAGCATGAAAATATTGTAAGTTATATTATCTTATTGTGGGGCCTAATTGGGCAGGGGCCTAAGGGCATGAGAGAAGATAATACGTGTGTACTGAGATTACGCCAAATTGCCAACTCCCCAATTCCCCCTTTGCCTGCTTCCTTTGCTTTTCTCCTCATAAATCCACAGGCTATATGCCTATAAACCCCCATTTGCCATTTAATTCTCCCCAAGAAATATATATTATGTACATTTCCCTTATGTTCCTTTAATTAGAGTAGAGCTATTTCCACTTCTCTTGGACTAATCCACACCTTTTATTAATTACAGGACCACATTGTCCCTAACAGCATGTTAATGATTCTAATTAATTTGGGTAAATCGAGCTCCTAAACCATTCTGTATATCGTTTTAGCCGAGAGAAAATAATATAATAATTTTAGGAGGTTTGGTTTTTGTTTAGGATTTCTTTCAATCAGCTATATCTATATATATATACATATACATATACAGATATGTAGCTAGCATTAATTGAGCAAGGCATCTCTGTTATGATTACTTCTTTTCTTTCTTTTCTCTTTTTTTTTTCTTTTCTTTTTCTGTGCGGCTGGAGGGAAGGAATGAAGATGCAAATCGATCGTTAATGGTTGTGTGTGACCTCTCACGTGCCTCTTCCATTTTGGACATTTGGATATTCTACGTGCATCGTACATATATTTTATGTTAATTCTATTCTAAAGTTCATGATAAAAACAAAATATAAAATTTGTTAAACTATTTTGAGTCTGAAATTACCTTAAGTTATGCCCATGGATGAGGAGATTATCATTATCATACCAGATCTGCAAAAAGAAGTTGTTGCTCTGATTCATAATTTATATGGAGGAGGAAAAAGAAAAGCTTTTATGATGCATTGCTACATGGTTTGTTGATCGTGTCTTTTCGTAATTTCTGGAAATAATACAATTCTCCATCATCCGATTGATACTAATTAAACGGAAAAAGGAAGTTTGAAAAAAAAAAAATAAGTTTTGAAAAATTACTGCACAACATACCACACCGACTGATCTAAGTTGAAAAGATTAGATTTTACGAGGAATTGATCATTCCAATCGAGAGTGGTGGGATTTCATGTTTTGAAATTTAAAAACCTCCCTGGTAACTGGTTGGGTGAGTAATCTCGTTAATTGTCTTCTATTTGAGGATGATAGTTACCCGTAGCAAGTCTTGAGGCAGCTACCAGCATGACAACATATATGATATTCTTATTAGAATGGATAAAAGTATTGGTCCAATTTATTTATAGATGTTTTAAATGAATGACAAGCATGTGTTGAAACCCTATACTGTATAATTCCAATTGCTACATGACAAAATTTCGATTTAAAGGGGGAGTGAAAAACCAATATTGTTGAGGGATGACGGGGGCAAATATTGTTGGCACGTAATTTTGAGTCCAATTAGTCCCCCATCTGAAAGCAAAATAAAATATATATATATATATATATATATATATATATATTGGCATTCTCGGGTTTCAACTTTAACTAATGCAGGACATACTTCAGACAAAGTCTGACCTTGGATCAGATGTAATCACCATATTTGAGATTTGAGAATACATACAAATTAATTCTGTTTTTCTCCTTTTATTTTAAGGGGAGAAAAAGACGAAAACTTCCTAAGACATCTTGCTCGATCAATCGATCAAATACAGTTAGTAAGTATTTGACATCTTACGTATAAGATTAAAATATTGGCCGTTTGGACATTCGAAGTTGATGATTTACCGACGTAGTCTGTCGCCAATCATGCATTTATTTACCAACGATGTCCTTAATAGTGCCCGTATAGAGGTGTTTTTGATTTGTTTAATTCTTGTTCGTGTCTAGTTCGTCTTAAATGGTACTGGTTCCGATTTGAACTGTTCGGAGGTTTGATATCCAGTCTCTGCGTGACGTTACCGGTTTATTGTTTTGTTAATTTGTATGATGATAAGAAGTGATATTTCTTTTAATTAGCATCCATGCCCGTGTGGCCGAATCCTCCTCAGTCATCGGCAATCGTGTGGCTAAACCCCTTAATTAAATCCGCAGTACATATAGTGATTATGTGGGTCGACGATCTCGTGGATCCTCCTTTATTGCATATATTTTCATTAATGTATAATGTTTGCCTATTAATAAAATGTTGCACATGCTCAAAAAGAACAAGAAGAAAAAAACACCACCACCCTTTTTATATAATATAATATAATATGATATAACTTTTTATTTGGTGGAAAGGCAATGAACTGATAATAAAAAAAGGAAAAAGAGTGGGGCATATCAATCTATTGACGTTGACAGGGCAGAGAGAAAAAGACAATCATTCATTCCTTGGGATTGGAAGGATCGAAATAAGTACGTAGGACTCTTCCTTCCTGCGCCACCATTGCAAAATTATATATGTTTTTTTGTCCTTTCCCAATTATCACTCTTTGTAATTAATCAATCATCTACTCAATTAAAAACTAGAGTTTCGCTCTGGTTTTCATCTATAAATTCTATCCCAAGCTCTTACTGCCACCATGGGTTGAATTCGGTATGCAATGCAAGTCCCTCTCAGCTTCAACTTCTATTCTCGATACTTTTTTTTTTTTTCAAATGTGTTTCCGTCTGCAACATGCCGACAGCAAACGGCTTCCGCCCCGCCCTGCCCCGTTGAAATGCACCTCCATCAGATCAGAGCAACGGTCTCTGATTCAAGAACCGAAAGACAAGGTCTAATTCGACAGCACCAAAAGACAAGGATATATATATATATATATATATATATAAATAGGATGGATGGAAGACTATCTATTATATTCTATTCTATGGATGGAAATCTTGAAGAGCTTCCCCAAACTAAAAATATCCCAGCATAAAAAAGGCCATGGGGGACCGGACCAGAGCTCCTCTGTGTTGGGAATTGGTGTATGCCCTAGTGACAATCTATCATCAGTTCTGTAATATGATATCTATTTCATTATAATACGAGGCATTTCTGTTATTGTGTAGATTGCGCTAAATATGATTTTACACAATAATGTCCTTAGAATAGTATGTTCAATAGGCATCAGGTGTGATTTGATTGTGAGATCCTATAATTACTGAACATTATTCCTAAATGTCCATAGTCAAAGTATTATCGTTAATTAGGACAATGATAATACGGTTAGACTAGTGTGGGTGTTGATTGATGACCAAGTTCACAGGTCATGGATATAGAGATATCAAATCACATCACATGTATACGTTAAGAGTAATGTGTATTGGACTGACCCGTCATGAGATTGTTACATGGTTTGTTACGTGATTGTCATTAGCATATCTCAAAGTGACTATAGTGTAATGGTCCTTTGACTTGAGGTCACCATGGATTCCTACATGTAACGTCATATACTTTGATACTGTCAAACGCTACCGTAACAGGCTGGTTATAAAGACAGTTATTGGGTATATCACAGAGCATGGAGAGGAATGTGAGTAACCAAGATAAGATTTGTCCCTCCTACGAAACGGGAGCGATATCTCACGGCCACTTGGTGGTTAAGTCTAAAAGTGTATGCATACCCAAATGAGTCGATATAGCGATATCGAGCTCATTTGTTCTGATAGACTTACCCAGTAAACCAAGAAAGAGAGATATTGAGCCATACAAGGATGTCATCGACCATGCCTTGGGCTCAATAGAGATATAGAGGACAATGGATTATATTACACGGTAATGTAGGTCACGAGGTTCGTCGAGAAATTGACTTTCTGATTACTTGAGTAACAGTGATGCATTGCTAGATGCCGCTCACTGTTTGTAATATTAAAATAGAGATTTTGATATTACTATCAACGTAATTGGGAATCTACAGGGTCACACACTACGACTAAATTGACGAGATATTTTGAAACAAATAAAATCGTCTAATAGAGATTAGATGATTTAAGGTGCGACCGATTAATCGGATATTTAATGAGATTAAATATGCCGATTAATTAAACTCGATTTATTAACTTCAATAGCCAAATAATAATAATAATAATAATATACATAAATATATATATGCTTGTATGTGTCTGTGCACGCATGCAAATATATATATGCACATGTATATGGCTATATGTGTGTATGTATATAAGATGCTATTTGGGACATTTAATTGATTTGTCCCACATCGGTCAGGGAGTTGAAATTCTCCCCTCCAAGCCATTATATATATGGCTGTGTATTGAGATGCAAAAGTATAAGATGATATGCACGTATATATATGATATACATGTATGTATATAAATGGGATTATTGAGTTGAATTGTTCAACTCATTAGGACCAATTAAGTTCAATAATTTCGGGTGTCGCATCAGTATTTCTTTCGAGTGTTGGTCGCTAGCACCGCCGATCTCGAAGACTCGTCGACAAAGTCGGTGTGGATATCGGTAGAGGCGTCACGCGTGGGACGCTTGGTCGACAGTTTTAAAATTCCAGGTACGCTTTTATTTACTCTTATTCTTCTAGTAGGTCTTGGAATTAGTTTCACGGGTAGGAAATTTTGAATTTCTGTTCCTTTTACGCTTCCGTAGATCTTGTGAAACTAGCAATTGGTATCAGAGCCTAGCTAGTTAGAATCTGAGTAGATAATAGCATAAAATATGATTTTATGCTTGGTACTGGTATGATTATGTTTGATATTTGCGGTGCATGACTGTTAGATATGGACTAGGTCCTAGTTGTGTTAGTATAATAGTTATACGTGTGGACTATTATGTAATTGTTACATAATAGTGTATGGTGAGATCGATTAAATGTTAATAAAATCCCTCAAAATATTAAGTCCATATCCTTCCACCGTGTAACGCTCGTCAAGACCAAGATCGATGAGTGTGTAGACCTTGCCTTCGCAGGATGCCCTCATCTATCCTAGTAAGACGTGGTGTTTACCAATGGGTCGGACTTAACTGAGCAAGCCTAATAGGATTAGGAGTTCAGAGGCATGTAGTTGGGCATCGATCTACAAGATAAATTTGAATAAGAAGTTATTCACCCAACTAATCAAGAGTTGCATGTGATGCAATTGGGAAAGTGAGTTCCCTACCTAAATAGCCAGTTTTGGGTGAATCAGCCCTCGCTGACTCAGAGCTTGGTGAGATATGTATCTTGAATTACTATGAGAATGATATTCTCTGAATCAATGTTCAGGGTCATTGATTTGATATAAATAGTGGGAGCAATATTTAATAAAGTCCTCATTAAATATTGTAGTGTCATAATACTTATTTTGCATATTTTTTTGTGGTAGTTACCATGGCAGGGAGCACCTCTAGTACTTTCTGTTTGCGATCCGTCTTTGATAAGGAAAAACTGTCAGGGAATAATTTCCTTGGTTGGTATCGAAACTTGAGAATTGTTCTCACCCAAGAAAAGAAATTATATGTCTTAGAGCAACCTCTTCTTGCGCCACCACCTGACGATGCCCCCCAAGCTGAGAAAGATGCTTATAGTAAGCATCATGATGATTCCGTAAACGTCGGATGTCTCATGTTAGTCACCATGGACTCGGAGCTTCAGAAGCAACACGAGAACATGAAGGCGTACGATATGATCGTGCATCTCAGGCAGCTCTATCAAGAGCAGGCCCGACATGAGAGATTCGAGATCTCTAAAGCACTTTTTCAGGCAAGGCTGACTGAGGGTAGCCCGGTGGGTCTTCATGTACTCAAGATGTTTGGGTACATCAAGACTCTAGGACGACTGGGATTTCCTCTGGGTCAAGAGTTGGCCACAGATTTAGTTCTACAGTCGCTGCCCAGCAGTTATAGTCAGTTCATCATGAGCTATAATATGAATGACTACAATAAACCATTGCCTGAACTGCTTAACATGTTGAGAACAGCTGAGCATGATATCAGCAAGGGGACGTCTGTTCTAATGGTCCAGGGGACCAAAAGAAAGGGCAAGGGCAAGAGTAAAGGCCAGAGGGCTAAAAATGCATCCAAGTATGACTTGGGTGCGTTGAAGCCTAAGCCAAGGTGGCGAAGAATGATTACTGCTTCCATTGTGGCAACACTAGACATTGGAAGCGGATTGTAAGATATACCTGGAAGAGTTGAAGAAGAAGAAGGGAAGTGAGACTTCCACTTCAGGTATCCATGTTATAGAGATTAATGTATCTACTACTTCTATATCTTGGGTATTAGATATCGGGTGTGGTACTCATATTTGTGGAAATATGCAGGACCTAAAGGACAGTAGATCGTTGGCAAAGGGCGAGGTGGACCTACGAGTTGGAAATGGAGCAAGAGTTGCTACATTAACTGTAGGGACTTATCACCTAGTTTTGCATACTGGGCTTGTATTAGATCTTAACGACTGTTATTATGTACCTGCTATTAGTAGAAACATAATATCTGTTTCTTGTTTGGACAAGAAGGGATTTTGTTTCACTATCAAGAACAAGTGTTGTTCTATGTACATGAATGATGTATATTATGGCAGTGCACATTTAAGTAATGGTTTGTATGTTCTTGATCTAGATACGCCTATTTATAATGTGGAAACCAAACGGCTCAAATCTAATGATTCGAACCCGACTTACCTCTGGCATTGTCGTTTAGGCCATATTAGCGAGAATCGCATCTCTAGACTCCATAAGGATGGATTACTGGACTCGTTTGATTTAGAATAGCTCGAGACATGCGAACCTTGCTTAATGGGGAAAATGACTAAGGCCCCTTTTACCGGAAAAGGTGAGCGAGCTAGTGATCATCTGGCTCTCATACATACTGATGTATGTGGACCAGTGAACAAGCTTGCTAGAGGTGGGTATCTCTACTTAATTACATTTACTGATGATTTCAGTAGATTTGGATATGTGTATTTGATGAAACACAAATCTGAATCCTTTGAAAAGTTCAAAGAATTTAAGAATGAAGTGGAGAATCAGTTGGGTAAGAGCATTAAAGTTCTTCGATCAGATCGAGGAGGTGAATATTTGAGCTATGAGTTTGCTGACTATCTTAAACAGTGTGGGATTTTATCTCAACTGACTCCACCTGGAACACCACAGTGGAATGGTGTAGCTGAGAGGAGGAATCGAACTTTATTAGATATGGTTCGATCTTTGATGAGTCATGCAAACTTACCTGACTCCTTCTGGGGATATGCTCTACAGACAGCTGCTCTCATATTAAACAATGCTCCATCGAAGTCAGTTGAAAGGACACCATATGAGATGTGGTATGGAAAGCGTCCCAAGATGTCTTTTCTAAAGATATGGGGTTGCGAAGCTTATGTGAAGAGATTGTCTTCGAATAAGCTTGGCTCTAAATCGGACAAATGTTACTTTGTGGGGTATCCTAAGGAAACTCGAGGATATTATTTCTATAATCCCATCGAGGGCAAAGTGTTTGTCGCTCGAATTGCGGTATTCCTTGAGAAAGAGTTTCTCTCCAAAGGAACTAGTGGGAGGAAATTAGAACTTGGGGAAGTTTTACCACAAAATGACATTGACCAATCGACGGGTGATGTTGCAGAACAAGTACCACAAGGTGTTGTGGCACAATCTTCTGCACCGGTGACACAGGAGCCTCGTAGGTCTAGTATGATACATCATGAGCCCGAGAGATATGGATTTCTCGTGACTCAAGATAATGACGTATTGCTCATAGATAATGATGAGCCTACAACCTATGCGGAAGCCGTAATAGGCCCTGACTCTGAGAAATGGCTGGAGGCCATGAGATCTGAGATGGAGTCCATGTACACTAACCAAGTATGGACTTTGGTTGATCCACCTGAAGGGGCAAAACCCATTGGGTGTAAGTGGGTCTTCAAGAAGAAGACTGACATGGACGGTAATGTGATTACCTTTAAGGGCCGACTTGTGGCAAAAGGTTTCAGACAAGTTCATGGTGTTGACTATGACGAAACCTTTTCCCTGGTGGCTATGCTTAAATCCATCAGGATCTTGCTTGCAATTGCAGCTTATTATGATTATGAGATCTGGCAAATGGATGTTAAAACTGCTTTCCTGAACGGGAAGCTCCTCGAGGATGTGTATATGACACAACCTGAGGGTTTTGTCGATCCACATAGTGCCGGAAAGGTTTGTAAGCTACAACGGTCTATTTATGGGCTGAAGCAAGTTTCTAGGAGCTGGAATCTTCGTTTTGATGATGCAATCAAAGAGTTTGGTTTCATCAAGAATGAAGATGAACCATGTGTTTACAAGAAGGTTAGTGAGAGCGTAGTGATCTTCCTAGTGTTGTATGTAGACGACATACTTCTGATCGGGAATGACATTCCTTCCTTACAGTCTGTGAAGACTTGGTTGGGAAGGTGTTTCTCTATGAAGGACTTAGGCGAAACTACCTACGTGTTAGGTATTAGGATCTATAGAGATAGATCCAGGAGACTGCTTGGTCTAAGTCAGAGTGCATACATAGATAAAGTGCTTCGGCGTTTTAGCATGCAGGATTCTAAGAAAGGGTCGCTGCCCATGTTACATGGCATAAGCCTTTCGAAGGCTCAGAGTCCTTCTACTCGAGAGGAGAGGGACCGCATGAATAGGATTCCATATGCGTCGGCTATTGGATCCATCATGTATGTTATGCTATGCACTCGATCCGATGTCTCGTATGCTTTGAGTATGACGAGTCGATACCAATCAGATCCAGGTGAGAGACACTGGATTGCAGTAAAGAACATCCTTAAGTACTTACGAAGGACTAAGGAGATGTTTTTGGTATATGGAGGCGAAGAAGAGCTCGTTGTAAGAGGTTACACCGATGCTAGCTTCCAGACCGATAAGGACGACAGTAGATCGCAGTCAGGGTATGTGTTCTGCCTGAATGGAGGTGCTGTGAGTTGGAAGAGTTCCAAACAGGAGACAGTAGCCGACTCTACCACAGAGGCCGAGTATATTGCTGCCTCTAACGCTGCAAAAGAGGCTGTTTGGATCAAGAAGTTCGTGACAGAACTTGTTGTGGTTCCTAGCATCGTAGACCCAGTGGATCTCTATTGTGACAACAATGGAGCCATTGCGCAAGCTAAGGAACCCAGGTCTCACCAGCGATCCAAACATATACTCAGGCGCTTCCATCTCATTCGCGAGATTATCGACAGAGGAGATGTGAAGATATGCAGAATACCAACAGATGAGAATCTCGCAGATCCACTTACAAAGCCTCTTGTGCAGCGCAAGCACGAGGCTCACACTAGATCTATTGGCATTAGACAAATGCCAGATTGGCTCTAGTGCAAGTGGGAGATTGTTGGGAATTGGTGTATGCCCTAGAGACAATCTATCATCAGTTCTGTAATATGATATCTATTTCATTATAATACGAGGCATTTCTGTTATTGTGTAGATTGCGCTAAATATGATTTTACACAATAATGTCCTTGGAATAGTATGTTCAATAGGCATCAGGTGTGACTTGATTGTGAGATCCTATAATTACTGAACATTATTCCTAAATGTCCATAGTCAAAGTATTATCGTTAATTAGGACAACGATAATACGGTTAGACTAGTGTGGGTGTTGATTGATGACCAAGTCTCACAGGTCATGGATATAGAGATATCAAATCACACCACATGTATACATTAAGAGTAATGTGTATTGGACTGACCCGCCATGAGATTGCTACATGGTTTGTTACGTGATTGTCATTAGCATATCTCAAAGTGACTATAGTGTAATGGTCCTTTGACTTGAGGTCACCATGGATTCCTACATGTAACGTCATATACTTTGATACTGTCAAACGCTACCGTAACAGGCTGGTTATAAAGACAGTTATTGGGTATATCACAGAGCATGGAGAGGAATGTGAGTAACCAAGATAAGATTTGTCCCTCCTACGAAACGGGAGCGATATCTCACGGCCACTTGGTGGTTAAGTCTAAAAGTGTATGCATACCCAAATGAGTCGATATAGCGATATCGAGCTCATTTGTTCTGATAGACTTACTCAGTAAACCAAGAAAGAGAGATATTGAGCCATACAAGGATGTCATCGACCATGCCTTGGGCTCAATGGAGATATAGAGGACAATGGATTATATTACACGGTAATGTAGGTCACGAGGTTCGTCGAGAAATTGACTTTCCGATTACTTGAGTAACAGTGATGCATTGCTAGATGCCGCTCACTGTTTGTAATATTAAAATAGAGATTTTGATATTACTATCAACGTAATTGGGAACCTACAGAGTCACACACTACGACTAAATTGACGAGATATTTTGAAACAAATAAAATCGTCTAATAGAGATTAGATGATTTAAGGTGCGACCGATTAATCGGATATTTAATGAGATTAAATATGCCGATTAATTAGACTCGATTTATTAACTTCAATAGCCAAATAATAATAATAATAATAATATACATAAATATATATATGCTTGTATGTGTCTGTGCACGCATGCAAATATATATATATATATATATGTGCACATGTATATTGCTATATGTGTGTATATATATAAGATGCTATTTGGGACATTTAATTGATTTGTCCCATATCGGTCAGGGAGTTGAAATTCTCCCCTCCAAGCCATTATATATATGGCTGTGCATTGAGATGCAAAAGTATAAGATGATATGCACGTATATATATGATATACATGTATGTATGTAAATGGGATTATTGAGTTGAATTGTTCAACTCATTAGGACCAATTAAGTTCAGTAATTTTGGGTGTCGCATCAGTATTTCTTTCGAGTGTTGGTCGCTAGCACCGCCGATCTCGAAAACTCGTCGACAAAGTCGGTGTGGATACCGATAGAGGCGTCACGCGTGGGACGCTTGGTCGACAGTTTTAAAATTCCAGGTACGCTTTTATTTACTCTTATTCTTCTAGTAGGTCTTGGAATTAGTTTTACGGGTAGGAAATTTTGAATTTCTGTTCCTTTTACGCTTCCGTAAATCTTGCGAAACTAGCACTCTGTTAGCTTGATTCCCTCATGGGGAGCTCTTCCTTCCACGAGCAAATATATGATATAAATAAATCAAATAAATAAATCAATTATTATATGGTAAGCTTCTTCATCATCATCTATTAATTAATTTAATTAAGTTCAGGCACACCACAGGGTTTCCCGTTGAATTCAGGCTCCTGAAGAACATAAGACAATTCGCAATTATTGTTCGTGATCCTTAACATACAGGACTAATGAACTGCATAGTATTTCCCAACTTGTGGGGGTGATTCAAAGCACCAAATCAAGACTTTAGGCTACCAATTTAATGTCAGTGTGAAAGAGGCGACATTTTATGGCAATTCAGCAGACAAAAGCCTCCAATCTCTTGAAAGGTGAAAGAATATGAGACGTGTCATACCAAAACATAAGTAATATTTAGTATTGACTCCGCTTTTCAGAAGACTTTGCTTCACCTCATGAGGTATGTCACATCGGACAAGGCGAAAAATCAATGGGGCGGAGATCATGAACTTAACATAATAAATCATCCAAGCAGGGAAAGCACTTGATTTATATTACAAAATTGAAAACTTCTACCCTGCACGGCTGAACAGCAGCCTTGTCAAAATGCATGAAAGCAATATTAAGAAATTTGCTCTTTTGTCCTTGTCTTGTGTAGAATGAAATGCATCTAACGTTTAAGTCATACAAAAAATTAAATTGAGAGGATTAATTATGATCATTCTGATAAACAAACATTATTTGTCAGGCCAAAACTGTTGTCTTTCACTGATATTGACCCACATGAGATTAATTGCATCAGCATATTAGTAGCTTTGAGCCTGGCATCGGCCGGCATTCTGACATCTCCCCCTTTGAGAATTCTAAAACTGTTCATCTTGCTAGCATCAGCTCTGATCAATGATTCCAGAGTTTCATTCTTTCCACCAGAAGACGAAGCACTTGAGGATGTTGGTTGTGGTGAAACAGACTCACTCCGAACCTCTGAGTTCTCCTTCACTGCCGAGGCCTTACTTTGACTGGCTTCGCCACCCTCATTGTCTAATGAACCATCATCTGTTGAGACTCCCCTAGTACAAGTTTCTCGAGTTTTACTGCTTCTTACATTATCTTTGGTTTGCGTAGAAGCATCGGCTAATCCGTCATTCTTGTACACTTTGTATTCGGTCAAGCTCAAAGAACCATTCCAGGAAGAATTCCTTCCAGTTCCAGAATCCGGCGACACACCCGAGGAACAGTGGGGATAGAGAGGAGAAGACTGTTCGTCCTCTTGCGAATGCTTAGCTTCCTTTCCATTCATGCTAGAAGATGATGACGAATCATCTTGGCTTCTAGAAGATGTTGGTGCAGGCAATTGTTTCAAGGCCTGTATTTTGATGTTCGATACCGGACCGAAATGATCTGCAAAATCGGTTAAATGCGGATGATAGATGTTAATATGACAACACTAAATGAAAGATTATTATGGCCGGCCCTGATTATTGTCGATGGACGAATAAGATCGTAGATGATTCGACCCAATGAACTGATCTGCGTGCCAACAGATCACATCTGATTCATTAGTGCGCATTTGAATTTGAATATGAACTTCCCAGATTTACCATCGGTATAATGATCCATCATATTAAAATAAGTAAAATTTTATTTTCATATAAATGATCGATGTTATTAGAAATGAATACATGGCATGCTAAGTATTTATTCACTGATGTAGCTAGCACTGATGGGAATGGTCTTGCAAGAATCTAACTAGACCAAATCCATGATAGGCAGGCCAACAAATATGATACTGAGACATCCATGTGCTGCATTATATATCGTCGAGACATGAATATGTGATCCAACTTACAATATCGATTCGTGCTGTCAAGATATACGTGCGCATGGCCCATGAAAACCGCTAGCTTGCTTTTATATATCTGCAAAGCTTTTCACAATTTAGCTGGACCAAAATATGAACTTTGGTCCGTCGGCAGACATTTATCTCTATGTCCAATATACATATTCAATGAATGTGTATACATGTAGTATACATTTTTTGTATGAACTTTTATTATATGTAACGAAGATTGGGGACAGAATTAGAGATCCATACACATACCAACCGGAACTATAATTAGAGATGAAATAGAAAATCGAAATCCTTCCACCCGGGAAAGGAACGCACACGTCATTAGCTAGCCGTTGCTTAATTACATTGAACAGGATATAAGTAATATGTCTATTTAAAGTCGATGGACTTCCGTTTCCACTACATCTTTTCTCATCTCGGGACCAAGCTAACCCCGGAACAGCTACCTTCCTAACTATTAGTTGTCCAGTCAAAGCTCAGCTTCTCCACGTTTAGCATAACTTCCAATTTCCTCCTCCTATGGTTCTACGAGCAAATCATTTCATCGCGGTTATAATCCACAATCCGGGGGCGACAAGGGGCCGAGACACCACGAGGCATCGGAGGGATCTTCTTTGAACCTACAGAGAATTGGAGAAGAAACAAAATTAATGTGTTTGTGCCGGGGGGGGGGGGGGGGGCGGCGGCGGCGGCTGGGGACAACTAGTTTAATCAAGTTAAAACTAAAAGTCAGTGGGGAACTCAATCGACTGAACGTAAAACCTTTGACCCTGCAAAAGTGGCAGAATGAGTCTCTGAATCGAGAACTGAACACACGAGCCTCATACTCTTTAACAGTACCGGTAGCACGATCCAGTGCCTCGAATGTCATATAGTGAAAATAACCAACGCCACAACATTCGCAATTCGACTTCAGAAGTCGGGGCTTGCATATCACCGTGTCCTGAGAGGCAAGAAAGGTCATCAGCTATTATTATTCTCAAGATTGGAGATCCCCGCCTAGGCCCGACTAGAATTAAACAAGCAATCAATACAAAAGAACGGAGTGAACAGATGCCAACGTAGAGTGTATGCAGGGAATAAATATAAATAAAATAAAATAAGATCAGCCAACAAGCCCGAGATAACCTGGTTGGCAGTGTAATTAGCAACAGCAAGCTGAAGAAGATGGTCGTAGAGGGCAGGGTCGAATAGTCCAGGTCCAGCCGGGCGAACTAGGTGGCCGTCAGCATGAGGGAAGTCATCAACATCGAAGCCCTAGGTTTTAAGCCAATCAGAACAATAGGAGGATGAGAAAATCCCTGTAGGAGAAGAGCGAGCCATGAGAAAGAAGTGCCTGCATTCATTCACAGATTAGTTATATATTTATTTACCTGGCTTTTCATCAACTTAGCTTTGTAGGACTGCATCTCTTTAGGCGTCAACCAGCGAAAATTGGGCGGTGGCTGTTGCTTCATTAGAAAGTAATGAATAGATCAGTGCACATCCAACCAAAATTTGACCCTGGCTTACTAATGCGATCGACATGGCAGCTAGCAGAGCGGAATTCTTCTCTAATTTTACAGATCTAGAAAGCTCGAGGAAGGCAGGCAGTGCTAGGTATACACTGATTCGATATTTTGAGGTTATAACCGATGCAAGAGCTGAATTTCGTTTTTCGCTGCAGAAGGAGATATACCTCCTAAGCTACATGAAAAACAGGTCACCGTACCCTACTTTGCCATCGAAAAAGTTTTTTTTTTTTTTTTTTATATTCCACCAGCAAACTACATATTACATATACTTCTAATCGGTAATGGAAGTGAATGAAAATTTGCGGCAGGAAAAGAATGAATCTCAGATTTGAACAGGCACAGGCAGGCAGGCATCCAGGCAGTCAGTCATTCAGTCGAATTAAAACAGAAGCAGCCATAATCAGCCAAACAGATCATTGAATTATTGCTTGTAGAAACACAAAGCACAACTTTTGACCCTATATATATATATATATATATCGTGAATCCCGGAATAGCAAAGGCGGCCCTAACCTCTAAAACGAGAGAAAGTTTATTACTTTATCAGCGAGACAACTGAAGAGATGAAATCCATCAGAATGTAATCAGGTGCCACTACTCTACCTTGAGGTGGCGCTCAGGGATCCAGCGGCGCGCCCAATTCTCGATTCGCATCAAATTCCAAGCAAACCCCTCCATCGCTGATCCTGCATGACGTAAAGGTACTGCCATCTTCATCCCCATCTTCTACCTCAGCATCAGCAGCTCCCTGCAAACCCTAATCTGTTCTTCGAGATGGTCAAACTGTCGGCGGACGAGTTTACTATTTTATTATAGGATGGGATAGGATGGGAAGGATGGGGATGCGTCGATGTCCGTTAGATGCGTCGATCATGGGCTTCAATTGAGTCGATGCATTAGGCCCATTGAATTTGGGCCCGACACCCAACGTGATTCGGCGGGGAATAGGATTACGGAAGTCCGTTAATTTGATTAATAATAACATGTCTAGTCTTCTGTTCATATCGTTCTTTCTGAATTCGTTCGCGGGTTGGACGATTGGTCGACGTGTTCTAATGGGACTTCAACATTAGGTTTTTTACCTGCCATTTTTTTTTGTATGCTCGATTTCCTGACTTGATTAGCTAGGGCCCATTAGATTTCTAGAAATCAAGATACACACTAAATAAATAAATAAATAAATAAATAAATAATTGTATCATCTATTATATCATATGCTATTATTTATGCTAGAATTCGAATCTGTAACCATCATTTTAATATCAATGTCAATGACATATTGACTGTTGCCAAGGTTTTTGATACCTTCCGGCTCATAGCTAAGGTGTGTCAGATAATTAAATTTGCTCTATAGCTCCTATTAAGTTGAATGTACACCTCTTGCTGCGAATCCTCCCTCCAGTTATTGTGATTAACCTCTAGTTCTTCTTTGCCTATTTATAGAGTACCATGGTCATCTATTTCTCTCCCTCTTACGCCCCATCGCAGAAGTCCCACCCCCAGTTGGGCTGTTTGGTCCATGTGGTTTGGAAAATGGTTCTTGATATGAGTTTTTTTGCCCTGCATGCATCCCCTCCTGATGGTATAAGTATTTGTGCTGGATTTGATCAGATTAAGAACGTCTCTTAATCTGTGTGATTGCTCACTGAGTTTTGAATCTCTACAGGAGTCTGGGCAGAATAGCCAGGAAAAGAAAAAGAACCGTATCAAGGGACTTGTTGTTGCAGCTACTGACTGTGAACCTCAATATTTAATCCGGCTACTTCAGGTTATGGTTTGGAAGCTTACGAGTTAATGAGATTGCTGCTCATTCAATGCGCTGAACTTTAGTACGTTGCAGACAAAGCTGAGGATTGGATTGGCTGAACAGACTCTTTTAGCTGCCCTGGGACAGGCGGCTGTGTATGCTGAAAAACATTCTAAGCCACCTTCAGATATTCAGTCTCCTTTGGAAGAGGTAAATTTGACGATATGCCTTCTTCAAAATGATCTTCTCTTTTATCTTTGCACTGGAAATTGGACTGGACGTCTCGTTGAACTCACAGTGATGACTTGATTTGCAACAGGCAGCAAAGATTGCGAAGCAAGTTTACTCTGTTCTTCCTGTTTACGATAAAATAGTTCCTGCTCTTCTGAGTGATGGTGTATGGAATCTTCGAAAAACATTAACTTCACGTTGGGTGTTCCAGTTGGCCCTATGCTGGTGAAGCCAACAAAGAGTGTCTCAGAAATTCTTAGCAAGTTCCAAAATACGGTGTACACTTGTGAATACAAGTATGACGGGGAGAGGGCACAGGTGATGCCTTTGTGTTGAGATATTTTATATTTTTTACTATTATAGCTTTATAGATGTACTGTGATAAGTACAATACCTATTAAAAGAATATAAAATTGCTGATTGACCAGATTCAATACATGGAGAATGGTGCGGTTGAGATCTATAGTAGAAATGCTGAACGGAATACTGCTAAATTCCCGGATGTTGTGGCTGCAATACCGAGGTAGGTCTTTTTAGGTCATGGTATCTGACATAATTTTTAGATGTTATATCTTCGCTTTTGAATATTGAGATAGTAGTGCCTAGTTCGATATCAGTTCATGCGAAAGCTTTGTAGTTATCTCAGGCACTTGAGGGTGACCGGTTCTTTAACCTCTTTATTGGTATATACATATGATCACTGTAGGTTAAATAGATTAGTCTACTAACGTCAACAATCTTTTTCTTCATATACGATATGGGACTGTGTTAAATCATTTGTTCTAGATTGTGAGCTCGTTGCTTATGACCATGATAAAAAGAAGATCGAGCCCTTCCAGGTGATTAGTTTAGATTGTCTAAACATTTCTTCTGGTGAAAGCATCAGTTCTATATTAATCAGGATATAACACGATTTCATACTCAGGCCTAAGTTCTATTATATATAGTAAGATCATTGAGGATAATTTGTGTTCTGTGCTGTAACTGAAAAGATTATCCGGGCCTTAGAAAAATTAGGAACTTGCAATCTGTGCTAAATAGGCATGGTTTTGAACGGTACCTTGTTTTGGCAGACACTTATTACGAGTGCACGAAAAAATGTGGTTATGAGTGAAACCAAGGTGGATGTTTGCATATATGCCTTTGATTATATGCTCTATTTCAATGGAAAGCCACTTATTATGGAAGAACTCAAAGTGCGCAGGGATAGGGGTGGCAATTCATGTCGTGTCGTGTTTATACGTGTCGTGTCTAAACGGGTTCGTGTCATCAAAGTTATAACCCGTACACGACACGATTATTAAACGGGTCAGGTTTCGCATACACGAACATGACACGATTATATCCATGTCAACCCGTACACGACACGTTTATACCCGTTTATTAAATCGTGTCATAACAGGTACACGTATACACGACATGATTATAACCGGTACCTGGACACGTTAACACGACCCGTTTATCCGTTTAATCCGGTTACCCGGACACGTTAACACGACCCGTTTATCCATTTAACCCGGTTACCCGGACACGGGACACGTTAACCCGAGAAGAAAAGGAATGAGAACAATAACCCGTTTATCCATTTATAACCCGTTTATTGAAACAACGATACACCTAAAAAATTGGAAAGTGACTAGAACAAAATCATTTCCATACTAATCTAATCATACAAAATTGAAGCTCCACAAAATAATGAAAAAGGCACATAGCATTTCACTTCTTGTGTCAGATTCCAAGAGTGATAGTCTAGCTTCGCCTTGCCACTTCCAGTTCCAGTAGCCTTTGTCTGAGAGTTGTCCTCATGGTTGTAACCATAACCAGTTGATGAACCTAGGTTCAGTTTACCCATTGTACTATGGAACTAACTTTAAAGTTCAGCAGGAGTCTCCGTCGAGCTTCCAGATCCTGGACCGACCACATTCTGATTCCGTCATTACTGGCACACCAGTCAGAACCTTTACGATGGAGCCTGCTGATATTCGTATCTTGCACAACCCTTTTGCCTCTCAGACGAATGCTGAAAGCATTTCAACCGCTATTGCTTTTGCTGGATCAGATTTCAGGAGAACTAAACCCAAGTCTATTGGGAAGGAGTGTGATTTGACTTTACGATTGGGCATACCATCAGGATCAAGTACAATCATGGAAAGCAATTTAGCTCAGGAAAGAAGAGACCCCAGGTTAGATGGCGCGAGAGAGAGAGAGAAGTGGAAAAGAGTACCTTGAGCTTGAAGTAGAGCTGCAGAGGGGGTCACTGGAGCCGGAATCTCCAGACGGAGGAAAAGCAGAGCAGGGCAGAGCAGTGGAGAAGGAAGATGAAAACCACGGGAGGAACGGTGAAAGGAAGGGAAGAGGCCAGAGGGTCGGGGTCGGGATCGGGGTCAAAGTCGCGCAAAAGGGAAGAGGCCAGAGGGTCGAGGTCGCGCGGACGGCCGAAGGGAAGAGGCCAGAGGGTCGGGGTTGGGACCGTCGGGGTCGAGGTCGAATGAAATTAGGGTCTGGACTCTGGAGGATCTGGAAGTAACGAAGGTCTGAACTCTGAAGGAAATGAAAATAGGTTTGCGAATTGGAAATCGAATGTTAGGGTTAGGGTTACATAAATGATATTTTGGTCAATTCATATACATAAACGTGTCTAAACGGGTTACACGATTATAGTAACACGATTAAACACGTTTATTTAAATGTATTTAATCGGGTTACACGGGGTTCAACCCGGTAAGACACGCTTATTAATCGTGTCTAAACAGGTTGGACCCGTTTAACCCGAATATCAAAAATACCCAACCCGAACCCGTTTAACTCCGTATCGTGTCTGTGTCGTGTAATCGTGTCGTATAAAATATTGCCAGCCCTACGCAGGGAGGTACGACTGTTTTCTTTATGCTTAACTTAATGGCTTCGAGCTTTCTTCCCTCTGATGAATTGAAAGATGAAAATATTATTAAGGAAGGGCCAAGGGGTTACAAACTCAGATACTTGTACAAGAACGAAATCTACTGAAAATTATTGAGTTTGACATCCATTTCACTGCACAATGATTAACAGATCTTTGAACTTGATATATTTAGCAACATTTCATTTCATTATTTATTTATTTATTTATTTTTCAATTGCTTTATGCAGCATCTTTACGAATCATTTGAGGAAGAACCTGGATATTTTCAGTTTGCGACTGCAATTACGTCTAATGACATAGAGTAAATCCAAACATTTCTCGAAGCTGCAGTGAATGCTAGGTAGGAACTACGTTCATCAGTGATTATTCAGTGGACCATGCTGAGCAGATTTCTTTTTAATATATGTGTTCCAAGTTTTATGATGAACCTGTTCTGTTTCCAATGTGGTGTCTCTACTGTAGTGCAGTTGTGAAGGCTTGATCGTCAAAACATTGGACAGAGATGCTACATATGAGCCTTCCAAGCAATCACTAAACTGGCTAAAGTTGAAGAAGGATTACATGGACACGTAATGTTTATTTTCCAGTTGCAAGGTTTCACCCAATGGAGTTTGTATGTTAAAATTATATGCATTATCATTTTGCAGTATTGGTGATTCTGTGGATTTGGTACCGATTGCTGCTTTTCATGGCCGGGGGAACGTACTGGTAAGTACGATCTGAATTACATCTGGAATTGCCTTTCTTTCACCCAAATATCATCAGTTGTTTAAGTTATAGCAGCTCATTAATTCCCTGAGCTGGCATTTTTCCTTCTTTAATCTCTGATGCAAGCTCAAATCAAGCTCTTGATTGGCACTTACACATCTGCAAATTTGTTGAGTGAAAATAGTTTTGCAATCAACGACTATGAAATTGAAACTCAACTTGATAGCTTCTCAATCATTGGCAGGCACTGGTTTCTCTGAAGCAATGCTTGAAGAAAGATCTGCCAGTCTTCGCTCCAAAGTTATCCCAAAGCCAAAGGTGTGACTATTTACAACTCCCCTCTCCCTTCTCTCTATGAGTACATTCACTTCCTAACATGCTAGCTCTTTGTGAATTGCGGCCACACTCAGCCCAGATGTGTGGTTCGACCCCACTGAGGTATAATTGCGATTGTGCTTTTTCTTCCTTTGCCCTTTGTTTTGACCCTCCGACCGGTTAATTATTGTAGTTAGAAAGCAATGGTCAGTGCAGAAAGTTTCCCGTTTTCAAAAAAGTTTATAGTGAAATTATTGTTTCGGATTTTTTTGGTTGAGCCTCATTTGATTTCTCAATTCTCTCACAGCAACGTTTATGCATTTTCTTTACAGGTTTGGGAGGTGAAAGCCGCAGATTTAACTGTCAGCCCTGTTGATCGTGCTGCAGTAGGCATTGGCGATCAATGTTCTTCTTCTTCTTTTTTCTTTTTTCTTTTTCTTTTTCTTTTTCCTTTTTCTCTCTCTTTCGGACGGAATCGTGCTTGATCGAAGATATGCAATATTTTCAGTCAATATTGATCTATTTTGACGTTTGAATTGCTACAAAATTAACCTAATGGTGCGTAATTAATCTTTGCTAATATGTGCCTCTGTTGATTCTAGTCAACTTTTGCCGGTTCTCTCAGCATTCTAAGGGCATAAAATTGTATAAATCTAAATAATCAGATCGATCGTGGGTGCCTAATATTAGATTTACGACAAAGTGTTTGTATAGACTTTTGATTTTAACTGTGACTTCAAAAGAAGTCAATGTATTAATTAGTTCTCAAGTGGGTGATAATTAATTAATTTATCTACGAGAGAATTTAAGAAGTTGTTACGAGCTTACGAAAAATAAAATAAAAAGAATCGATGTGGATTGCAGTGCCTTTGGTCTCAAAGTTCTATATGACTAATTAATTAGAGAATCGGCACTCTGAGAAGATCTATGATTTAGTACGCCGTAGAGTTAAGTCACTCTTTATCTCGACTCGGCCTTGTTTATTGATGGATATTCATTGATTCCCAAGAAAAAAATGAAAAAAAAAAATTATGTTGGGGAAATATGGGTGCCCCAGGCCCCTATGGCAAATATTGGTAATGAGAGAAATTCTAAGAGGAATTCAAGTCACCATGATCCTGCCCCTTCCAGCCGTTGGATGGTGAGTGAGATGCAGGTCTCACATATCATACACGTATGGAATACGGTTATTACGATGACCCCATGGTCATTGAAGAAGTGCCCTGGTAACGGAAGAAGTGATTAAAGGGCACGGAGCCTTGCCATCCGATCCTCACTTAATCAAATACAATAGAACTGCAGCGATAAGTTCCAGTTGCAATCCTATTAATTTTACTAAATAATAGTTTGTACACTACTTATAGCATTTTAAGGACTTCAAATTGTATAAACCTAAATTATCAGAGCAATCACCGGTGCATAATATGGGATTTACTGCAAGGTCATTACAGACTTTTGATTCAACTGTGATCACAAAAGAAGCCAAGGGTACCGAGGGTGAACCACGGTAATAAGTAACAAAAGAATTTGAATCCGACTACAAACCTCATATGAGCGTTAATTAATTTATTTATTTACGAGAGAATATAAGAAGTTGTTACAAGCCTACGAAAATAAAAAAGAATCAATGTGGATTGCAGTGCCTTTGGGATCGAAGTTCTATTTGACTAATTAATTAGAGAATCGGCACTCTGAGAAGATCTATGATCCAGTACGCCGTAGAGTTAAGTCACTCTTTTTCTCGAACCGCCCTTGTTTATTGATGGATATTCATTGATTCCCGAGAAAAAAGAAAAAAAAAGAAAAAAATTATGTTCCGGTAATATGGGTGCCCTAGTACCCTATGGCAAATATTGGTAACGAGAGAAATTCTAAGAGGATTTCAAGTCACCATGATCCTGTCCCTTCCAGCCGTTGGATGGTAAGCGAGATGCAGGTCCCACATGCCATATGCGTATGGAATGCGGTTATTACGATGACCCCATGGTCACTAAAGAAGCACCCTGGTAACGGAGGAAATGATTAAAGGGCACGGAGTCTTGCCATCCGAACCTTACTTAATCAAATACAATAGATCTGCGGCGATAAGTTCCGGTTGCAATCCTAGTAATTTTACTAAAATATAGTTTGTTTCGGTTATATTATATAACCGGTGTTGACCAGATTTATTTTGTACACTGCTTTCAACATTTTAAGGACTTAAAATTATATAAACCTAAATTATCATATCAATCACCGGTGCATAATAGGAGATTTACGGCAAGGTCATTACAGACTTTTGATTCAACTGTGATCACAAAAGAAGCCAAGGGTACCGAGGGTGAACCACGGTAATATGTAACAAAAGAATTTAAATCCAACTACAAACCTCGAGTCCTTTACACGATCAAAACCTATTGAAGATGGGCATAATATGTAACTGGGAATTTCGTCGGTGACCAATTTAGCAAAAACAAAGGGCGCATAAGCTATTTAAACTTCATGACATAACATGAGTCCGATTTTTAATTTGCTCATCAACGCTAATTATTCATTAATAGCATTAATATTATTGTCATAGTTCTTCCCGATGCTACATACTTTTTTGAAAAAAAGAAACAAAATCAGAAATTAAATTTATAGCATACAACTAAAAAAGTTACAGTTATATACGAAAAGACATTTATTTATTTATTTAATGTGTCAAGTAAAAAAAATTAATGTGAATATTTTATTTTTATATGTGTATATATAGTTTGATAAAGAGCATGAAAATATTGTAAGTTATATTATCTTATTGTGGGGCGTAATTGGGCAGGGGCCTAAGGGGATGAGAGAAGATAATGCGTGTGTACTGGGATTACGCTAAATTGCCAACTCCCCAATTCCCCCTTTGCCTGCTTCCTTTGCTTTTCTCCTTATAAATCCACAGGCTATATATGCCTATAAACCCCCATTTGCCATTTAATTAGGGTAGAGCTATTTCCACTTCTCTTGGACTAATCCACACCTTTTATTAATTACAGGACCACATTGTCCCTAACAGCATGTTAATGATTCTAATTAATTTGGGTAAATCGAGCTCCAAATCCATTTTGTATATCGTTTTAGCCGAGAGAAAATAATATAATAGTTTTAGGAGGTTTGGTTTTTGTTTAGGGTTTCTTTCAATCAGCTATATATGTATACGTAGCTAGCATTAATTGAGCAAGGCATCTCTGTTATGATTACTTCTTTTCTTTCTTTTCTTTTTTTTTTCTTTTCTTTTTCTGTGCAGCTGGAGGGAAGGAATGAAGATGCAAATCGATCGTTAATGGTTGTGTGTGACCTCTCACGTGCCTCTTCCATTATGGACATTTGGATATTCTACGTGCATAGTACATATATCGTATATTAATTCTATTCTAAAGTTCATGATAAAAACAAAATATAAAATTTGTTAAACTATTTTGAGTCTGAAATTATCTTGAGTTCTGCCCATGGATGAGGAGATTATCATTATCATACCAGATCTGCAAAAAGAAGTTGTTGCTCTGATTCATACTTTATATGGAGGAGGAAAAAGAAAAGCTTTTATGATGCATTGCTACATGGTTTGTTGATTGTGTCTTTTCGTAATTTCTGGAAATAATACAATTCTCCATCATCCGATTGATACTAATTAAACGGAAAAAGGAAGTTTGAAAAAAAAATAAGTTTTGAAAAATTACCGCACAACATACCACACCGACTTATCTAAGTTGAAAAGATTAGATTTTTTGAGGAATTGATCATTCCAATCGAGAGTGGTGGGATTTCATGTTTTGAAATTTAAAAACCTCCCTGGTAACTGGTTGGATGAGTAATCTCGTTAATTGTCTTCTATTTTTGGATGATAGTTACTGGTAGCAAGTCTTGAGACAGTTACCAGCATGACAACATATATGATATTCTTATTAGAATGGATAAAAGTATCGGTCCAATTTATTTATAGATGTTTTAAATGAATGACATGCATGTGTTGAAACCCTATACTGTATAATTCCAATTGCTACATGACAAAATTTCGATTTAAAGGGGGAGTGAAAAACCAATATTGTTGAGGGATGACGGGGGCAAATATTGTTGGCACGTAATTTTGAGTCCAATTAGTCCCCCATCTGAAAGCAAAAAAAAAAAAAAATATATATATATATATATATAGGCATTCTCGGGTTTCAACTTTAACTAATGCAGGACATACTTCCGACAAAGTCCGACCTTGGATCAGATGTAATCACCATATTTGAGATTTGAGAATACATACAAATTAATTATGTTTTTCTCCTTTTATTTTAAGGGGAGAAAAAGACGAAAACTTCCTAAGACATCTTGCTCGATCAATCGATCAAATACAGTTAGTAAGTATTTGACATCTTAAGTATAAGGTTAAAATATTGGCCGTTTGGACATTCGAAGTTGATGATTTACCAACGATGTCCTTTATAGTGCCCGTATAGAGGTATTCTTGATTTGTTTAATTTTTGTTCGTGTCTAGTTCGTCTTAAATGATATCAGTTCCGATTTGAACCGTTCGGAGGTTTGATATCCAGTCTCTGCGTGACGTTACCGGTTTATTGTTTTGTTAATTTGTATGATGATAAGAAGTGATATTTCTTTTAATTAGCACCCATGCCCGTGTGGTCGAATCTTCCTCAGTCGTCGGCAATCATGTGGCTAAACCCCTTAATGAAATCGGCAGTACATATAGTGATTATGTGGGTCGACGATCTTGTGGATCCTCCTTTATTGTATATATTTTCATTAATGTATAATGTTTGCCTATTAATAAAAATTTTGCACATGCTCAAAAAGAACGAGAAGAAAAAAACACCACCACCCTTTTTATATAATATAATATGATATGATATGATATAACTTTGTATTTGGTGGAAAGGCGATGAACTGGTAATAAAAAAAAAAAAGGCGGGGCATATCAATCTATGCAGAGAGAGAAAGACAATCATTCATTCCTTGGGATTGGAAGGATTAATCATCTCCGTAGGTCAACTCAATTAAAAACTGGAGTTTCACTCTGGCTTTCATCTATAAATTCTATCCCAAGCTCTTACTGCAACCATGGGTTGAATACGGTATGCAATGCAAGTCCCTCTCAGCTTCAACTTCTATTCTCGATGCTTTTTTTTTTCCAAATGTATTTCCGTCCCGGAAATTGATGGATACGAAGCTGCTAATAATTCTGAAACATGCCAACGGCAAACGGCTTCCGCCCCGCCCTGCCCCGTTGAAATGCACCTCCATCAGATCAGAGCAACGGTCTCTGATTCAAGAACTGAAAGACAAAGTCTAATTCGACAGCACCAAAAGACAAGGATATATATATATATATAGGATGGATGGAAGACTATCTATTATATTCTATTCTATGGATGGAAATCTTGAAGAGCTTCCCCAAACTAAAAATATCCCAGCATAAAAAAGGCCATGGGGGACCGGACCAGAGCTCCTCTGTTAGCTCGATTCCCTCATGGGGAGCTCTTCCTTCCACGAGCAAATATATGATATAAATAAATCAAATAAATAAATCAATTATTATATGGTAAGCTTCTTCATCATCATCTATTAATTAATTTAATTAAGTTCAGGCACACCACAGGGTTTCCCGTTGAGTTCAGGCTCCTGAAGAACATAAGACAATTCGCAATTATTGTTCGTGATCCTTAACATACAGGACTAATGAACTGCATAGGATTTCCCAACTTGTGGGGGTGATTCAAAGCACCAAATCAAGACTTTAGGCAACCAAATTATTGTCAGTGTGAAAGAGGCAACATTTTATGGCAATTCAGCCGACAAAAGCCTCCAATCTCTTGACAGGTGAAAGAACATGAGACGTGTCAGACCAAAACATAAGTAATGTTTAGTATTGACTCCGCTTTTCAGAAGACTTTGCTTCACCTCACGAGGTATGTCACACTGGACAAGGCGAAAAATCAATGGGGCGGAGATCATGAACTTAACATAACAAATCATCCAAGCACGAAAGTACGTGGATTAATATTACTAAACATAAGTAATGTATGGTAATGACTCCTCTTTTCATAAGAATTTGCTTCACCTCATGAGGTATATCACATCGGACAAGGCAAAAAATTGATGGGACAGAGATCACGAACTTAACATAACAAATCATCCAGGCAGGGAAAGCACTTGATTTATATTACAAAATTGAAATTATTGATTTGTTAAGTTAAGTTCATGATCTCCGCCCCATCGATTTTTTGCCTTGTCCGCTGTGATATACCTCATGAGGTGAAGCAACCAATAGGCTCTTTCACACTGACATTAAATTGGTTGCCTAATGTCTTGATTTGGTGCTTTGAGTCACCCCCACAAGTTGGGAAATCCTACGTAGTCCATTAGTCCTGCATGTCATGGATCATGAACAATAATTGCGAGTTTGTCTTATGTTATTGTTCTCTCTCTTCTTTGTGACGTAGCAACTTATGCTTCTTTGCCAGTCTTTGAATTTCTTGTACTAAAATACATATGCAAACTGTCAGGACTTGTAAGACATCAAACTCGGCAGATAACGGCGAGTCAATCTCCGGAAGATCGAAGTGCATCCCACTCTCAATCAAGGGTTCGCTAGTCAAACAACCCCGAAGTTCTCTGATAAACCACGAAAGTCCTCAGACAGAGGTGATAGCTTCAGAACAACAACAACAACACCGACCAGCACATCCAACACCAGCAGTAGAAGAATCACTGAACCCTTATCAGGGGACAAGCAATCAAAGAGATTGGGCTCGTTCAGGGATGAAGAGAGAGTGATCAAAATCCAAGAAAGTTAGGTAAAAAGATAAAGGTACCGACGGCCAACATAGCCAACAGCGCCACTCAAACCCGACCCGACCCGACCCAACATTAGCTGTTACTGTTCAAAACAATAAAAAGGCGTAAATTCAATGGGCCTAATACAACGACTCAATGAAAGCCCATCATCTACCCTCAGCCGAGAC
The DNA here is from genome assembly GCF_007655135.1 of Punica granatum. Taxonomy (NCBI): domain Eukaryota; kingdom Viridiplantae; phylum Streptophyta; class Magnoliopsida; order Myrtales; family Lythraceae; genus Punica; species Punica granatum. The sequence continues at coordinate 26,702,954 of NC_045132.1, forward strand.
CTTCTTTTACCACTTGACAAGGACACATCCCTATCCTGTCCTATCCTATCCTATAAATTAATAAACTCGTCCGCCGACAGATTGACCATCTCGAAGAACAGATTAGGGTTTGCAGGGAGCTGCTGATGCTGAGGTAGAAGATGGGGATGAAGATGGCAGTACCTTTACGTCATGCAGGATCAGCGATGGAGGGGTTTGCTTGGAATTGGGCGCACCGTATGCCGATCGAGAATTGGGCGCGCAGCTGGATCCATGGGCCCTACCCCAAGGTAGAGTAGCTGCTTTCGTTTAAATTCGACTGCCCGCATGCCTGCCTGCCTGTGCCTGTGCCTGCTCGAATCTGAGATTCATTCTTTTCTTGCCGCGAATTTTCATTCACTTCCATTACCGATTAGAAGTATATATAATACGTAGTTTGCTGGTGGAATATTAAAAAAAAAAAAAAACTTTTCGATGGCTAACTTTTTCGATGCTCTAAACTTCTAATATGTAGCTTAGTAGGTATATCTCCTTCTGCCGCGAAAAACGAAATTCGGCTCTTGCATCGGTTGGGACCTCAAAATATCGAATCAGTGTATACGTAGCACAGCCTTCCTTCCTCGAGCTTTCTAGATCTGTAAAATTAGAGAAGAATTCCGCTCTGCTAGCTGCCATGTTGATCACATTAGTAAGCCAGGGTCAAATTTTGGTTGGATTTGCACTGATCATCTATTCATTACTTTCTCATCAAGCAACTACCACCGCCCAATTGGTTGACGCCCAAAGAGATGCAGTCCTACAAAGATAAGTTGGTGAAAAGCCAGGTAAATAAATATATAACTAATCCGTGAATGAATGCACGCACTTCTTTCTCGTGGCTCGCTCTTCTTCTACAGGGATTTTCTCATCCTCCCGTTGTTCTGATTGGCTTAAAATCTAGGGCTTCGATGTTGATCACTTCCCTCATGCCAAAGGCCACCTAATTCGACCGGCTCCACCTGGACTATTCGACCCTGCTCACTACGACCATCTTCTTCAGCTTGCTGTTGCTAATTACACTGCCTCCGAGGTTATCTCGGGCTTGTTGGCTGATCTTATTTTATTTTATTTATAATTTTTTTCCCCGCATACGCTCTACGTTGGCATCTGTTCACTCCGTTCTTTTGTATTGATTGCTTGTTTAATTATACTCGGGCCTAGGCGGGGGTCTCCAATCTTGAGAATAATAATAACTGATGATCTTCCTTGCCTCTCAGTGCACGTTGATATGCAATCCCCGACTTGTGAAGTCGAATTACGAGGCGTGCGGCATTGGTGATATTCACTATATTACATTCGAGGCACTGGACTGTGCTGCCGGTTTTGCTAAAGAGTATGAGGCTCGTGTGTTCGATTCTGAATTCGGAGAATCATTCTGCCACTTTTGTAGGGTCAAAGGTTTTATATTCAATCGATTGGATTACCCATTGACTTTTAGTTTTAACTTGATTAAGCTAGTCGCTCTCCCATCCTCCCCCCCCCCCCAAAAAAAAAAAAAGAGACACATATTAATTTTGTTTCTTCTCCAATTATCTGTAGGTTCAAAGAAGATTCCTCCGATGCCTCGTGGTGTCTCTGCCCCTTCTCGCCCCAAGATTGTGGATTATAACCCGACGGACTGGTTTTCCTATAGAACCATAGGAGGAGGATTATATTTATATTTCCGGTTTGCTTACTGGTTCTGTGCATGGGAAGGTAGGAAATTGGAAGTCATGCTAAACGTGAAGAAGCTGAGCTTTGACTGGACAACTAATAGTTAGGAAGGTAGCTGTTCCGGGGTTAGCTTGGTCCCGAGATGAGGAATGATGTAGTAGAAACGGAAGTCCATCGACTTTAAATGGACATATTACTTATATCCTGTTCAATGTAATTAAGCAACAGTTAGCTAATGACGTGTGCGTTCCTTGGGCGGCCATTGCATTCTTTCATAGAGTAGAAATATATATATATATATATATATTTATAGCTGATAGAACGAAACCCTAAACAAAAACCAAACCTCCTAAAATTATTATATTATTTTCTCTTCTCTCGACTAAAAATATATATAGAAAGAATTATGAGCTCGAATTTAGCCAAATTAATTAGAGTCATTAACAAAGTTCATTTTTTACATAATATAAATATAAATATTTATATTTATAATATACAAAGTTCACTTTTTACTCTATATATTAAATTTATTTTATATAAAATAAGAAATTAAATTAAATGATAATTGTTAATTTGAATTTTATAGTTCAATTTCTATATAAATATATATATATATATATATACATGTTAATACCAAGTTTTTCTTTCATTCTTGAAACTTAAGACAACAAATACTATTTGAGCTGCCATTGACCCACGCCTATGTAATGCATATATATATATATATATTAGATTAATTTGTTTAAGTATTTTAATTTCCAAAAAACTTACTTCAGAGATCGAAGGGTTCATTCAGCCCTTTGATCATATCTAATAAAAGTAAAGTATACTATCACATTAAATGTAGTATTTAGTAGGAAATAAAATTGATTTATAAACATATATATTTAGGTTTCCATGCTATTCAAATAAATTAACATTTCAAAGTGAATTAATATCTTTTTAGGAAAGAAAAGTAACATTTCAATCATGATATTAAGAAAAATAGCATTTCAATCATCTTAGTCTAGAAAGCATTTGCTAAATGAAATGATTGATCCGACTCACACTGGCAACCTCAATCGAGAAGCGGGCGGCCAAAGGGGTGCCCCAGCCCCCTTCTCTCCAATCACACCTTGGATTTTATTTTTCTTTTTTCTAAAACTACGTTTTATTTTGTATTTTATTTAATCTGTTTGGACTCGTGGTAGGCATTGGCATTGTAATTAGCAACCGCAATGTGAAGAAAATGAGGATGCGTATCACATTAGATTCCTTCCTCATTCCCAATTTATCTATCATGTGACCGAAACCTGAAGCCAATCATTTCATTTTTCTCTCATGGCTAAAGTTGCAAACCAATAGTTTTTAAGAAAGCAATTTTTCTGGATTTGTTCTTCAATAATTCAAAATCCCCGTCTTGCTTGGTTGAAATTTGTCTGTTTATTTAACAAGTTACGTAAATGATCCGTCATTCTCTCTTTTTGGAACACTTACGCCAAAAAAAATATATATCTGCAGGACTCACTTTCAAGCCGTCTATATATACCAGCGAAACTATAATTAGAGATGAAATAGAAAATCGAAATCCTTCCACCCGGGAGAAGAACGCAATTAGCTAGCCGTTGCTTAATTACACTGAACAGGATATAAGTAATATGTCCATTTAAAGTCGATGGACTTCCGTTTCTACTACATCATTCCTCATCTCGGGACCAAGCTAATCCCGCAACAGCTACCTTCCTAACTATTAGTTGTCCAGTCAAAGCTCAGCTTCTTCACGTTTAGCATAACTTCCAATTTCCTACCTTCCCATGCACAGAACCAGTAAGCAAACCGGAAATATAAATATAATCCCCCTCCTATGGTTCTATATGCAAATATCTTCATCGCGGTTATAATCCACAATCTGGGGGCGAGAAGGGGCTGTGGCACCATGAGGCATCGGAGGGATCTTCTTTGAACCTACAGAGAATTGGAGAAGAAACAAAATTAATGTGTTTTTTTTGGTTTTGGGGGGAGGGGGGGCGGAGTGTTTTGGGGACAACTAGTTTAATCAAGTTAAAACTAAAAGTCAATGGGGAACTCAATCGACTGAATATAAAACCTTTGACCCTGCAAAAGTGGCAGAATGAGTCGCTGAATGGAGAACTGAACACACGAGCCTCATACTCTTTAACAGTGCCGGCAGCACAATCCAGTGCCTCGAATGTCATATAGTGAGCATAACCAGCGCCGCACCATTCGGAATTCGACTTCAGAAGTCGGGGCTTGCATATCAACGAGTGCTGAGAGGCAAGAAAGGTCATCCGTTATTATTCTCAAGATTGGAGATCCCCGCCTAGGCCCCAGCAGAAATAAATAAGCGATCAATACAAAAGAACGGAGTGAACAGATGCCAACGTAGTGTGTATGCGGGGAAAAAATATAAATAAAAGAAAATAAGATCAGCCAACAAGCCCTATATAACCTGGTAGGCAGTGTAATTAGCAACAGCAAGCTGAAGAAGATGGTCGTAGTGGCCAGGGTCGAATTCTCCAGGTTCAGCCGGTCGAACTAGATGGCCTCCGGCATGAGGAAAGTCATCAACATCGAAGCCCTAGATTTTAAGCCAATCAGAACAACGGGAGGATGAGAAAATCCTTGTAGGAGAAGAGCGAGCCACGAGAAAGAAGTGCATGCATTCATTCACAGATTAGTCATATATTTATTTACCTGGCTTTTCATCAACTTAGCTTTGTAGGACTGCATCTCTTTGGGCGTCAACCAATCCGGCGGTGGCCGCTGCTTCATGAGAAAGTAATGAATAGATCAGTGCGCATCCAACAAAAATTTGACCCTGGCTTACTAATGCGATCGACATGGCAGCTAGTAGACCGGAATTCTTCTCTAATTTTAAAGATCTAGAAAGCTCAAGGAAGGCAGGCAGTGGTAGGTATACACTGATTCGATATTTTGAGGTTATAACCGATGCAAGAGCCGAATTTCGTTTCTCGCTGCAGAAGGAGATATACCTCCTAAGCTACATGAAAAACAGGTGACCGTACCCTACTTTGCGGCAGGAAAAGAATGGAAGTGAATGAAAATTTGCGGCAGGAAAAGAATGAATCTCAGATTCGAACAGGCACGGGCAGGCAGGCAGTCAGTCATTCAGTCGAATTAAAACAGAATCAGCCAAACAGATCATTGAATTATTGCTTGTAGAAACACAAAGCACAACTTTTGACCCTATATATATATATATATATATATATATCGTGAATCCCGGAATAGCAAAGGCGGCCCTAAACTCTAAAACGCGAGAAAGTTTATTATTTTATCAGCGAGACAACTGAAGAGATGAAATCCATCAGAATGTAATCAGGTGCCACTACTCTACCTTGGGGGGGCGCTCAGGGATCCAGCGGCGCGCCCAATTCTCGATTCGCATCAAATTCCAAGCAAGCCCCTCCATCGCTGATCCTGCATGACGTAAAGGTACTGCCATCTTCATCCCCATCTTCTACCTCAGCATCAGCACCTCCCTGCAAACCCTAATCTGTTCTTCGAGATGGTCAATCTGTCGGCGGCCGAGTTTACTATTTTATTATAGGAAAGGATAGGATGGGATGGATGGGGATGCGTCGGTGTTAGTCAGGTGGTAAAAAAATGGGCTCGGCTGATGGTCGATCATGGGCTTCAATTGAGTCGATGTATTAGGCCCATTGAATTTGGGCCCGGCACCCAACGTGATTCGGCGGGGAATAGGATTACGGAAGTCCGTTAATTTGATTAATAATAACATGTTTAGTCTTCTGTTCATATCGTTCTTTCTTAATTCCTTTGCGGGTTGGACGATTGGTCGACGTGTTTCAACGTTAGGTTTTTGACCTACCATTTTTTTTTGTATGCTCGATTTCCTTACTTAATTAGTTAGGGCCCATTAGGTTTCTAAAAATCAAGATACACACTACAAAAAATAAATAAATAATTGTATCATTTTTTATATCATATGCTATTATTTATGCTAGAATTCTATTCTGTAACCGTCATTTTATTTGTTAGGTTGTGCTTTAATATTTCCCTTATTTTTAATTTAAACATGATACGATTAAAAATAAAAGTTGGAGTTGAAAGAAAATATTGTCCACGGAACATTATTCTATTCCCTCCTTTTTAACCTTCTTAATCCCATGTTCTATCACAGGAATTTCACTTAATTTTTTCTTCCAAATTTTATCTCACCTACTAAACAATGATGATATATTGTATACTTTAGGTAAATATTATTTGTTTACTGCTAAATGTATACTAAAATCTGCATCTATTGCTCCCTGGGACCCTATCGAAGGACTCCATACCATTAAAAGGAGCACTCGTATTGTAGCTCGGACGTTGCGCGTGCATTTGGCTCTTTTTTTTATGGTTAATATTTTGTAAAATGAGTTTGTGAATACCTAGCTATTGGATGCAAAATTTAACAGCTACAATCGAGTACGGAGATGACTTTTTGGGCGTCGTTTCCACATTACTCTGAGGATCATAGAAACTCAACTTAATCATATAAAAATTTTGATTTACTGCTATTATATTGATAAATTTCGTAATTCATTTTGAGATTTGGAGTCAACTTAACTCGACCTAGAGTCGATCTCTCCTGCATTGCTTATCATGAATTCATAAGAAATTGCAAATTTAATGCTCAAATAAGTGAGCACTGAGATAGCAAGAAGAAAAATAAGTTCTCTCTTTCGGTCAACATTTTGAGGTAATCTTATTTTGAGTCATATGTTGTGTTTGAGAAGTGTTAAAATTTAGAGAGGAACAACAATTCATCATTTTTCAACCCAAAAAATAAAAATGTCATTTATTACGTTAAAGCATATGAAAAAGAGAGAGAGAGAGACGATACACTACGAGCTGAAAAAAAAAGAGGTTGAAAATCCTACTAGAAGGCTATATATTGTTGTACGAACGAAGTTTGTTCACTGTATAAACTCAGAAAGTCTATTTTAATGATCAATATATATATATATATATACACACACAAACACATTATTGCGACTCCCCCGAGGTGTTATTCAACTTAAAACATTCATCGCTGGGCAAAAATGGTCAAATTTGGAGTGCTAGAAGAGAGATTCCCTATTATTGCAAGCAAAAAAATACAACCTCAATAAATACACTTGCGGATGCAAGTATGATTGGGAGGGGGAACATGTGATCCTTTTATGTCGATATATTTCTCTCTTCCTTTTTTTTATATTGTAGATGTTTTATTATTGTAGATGCACTGTGATAAACACCTATATTTAGTTCATACTTGGCATGCATGAATGGAATAAAGTGGGATGAAATCACCCATATAAAATGTTCCATTCCATTCATGCATATCGAATATGCAATTAAACCCATCATTCTCTAATGTGAATATAGGTTCCACGTACCTTATTATATTTGATGACCGATGGATTGTCATTGGTTATCTTTAACTTCGCCAAGCTAAGCAGTAGCTCGTGATGTGAGTGAATGAAGCACAGGGAATGTGGTCACTGGGGGTGGTAAGTTGAGGGAGTGAAGAGGGAACATGACTAGTATTAGATGAGAAGCAGTTGGTACAATAATGTTGACGAGCACGTATAATGGAAAACGAAAGAGAGGGATTTGAACCCTTGGTTCGAAAAAGCTCATACAACGGATTAGCAATCCAATGCTTTCGTCTACTCAGCCATATCAGCCGAGTTTTTTTTTTATTAGGTAAATTAGATATATCATAACTAAATATGAAGCAGTACATCAAGATTCGAATACTCATCGAGCATACAAAATGAATGAAAATTCGACTTTAGGCCATGTTAGCCCAAGTTGCGTGCCCTTCGGTTATCCGAGTGTGGCATCCAGGGATATTTCCATATTGAAAACATCGAAAGAATACTAGTAATATCCGAGACTAAAACTCCTAATGTCCCGAGGTGAGTGGTGGGAGTTGTGAATAGCATCGACGAGCAACAGAGCATCTGATTTAATCCATATATTTCTCCATCCCTGTTCGAGAGCTAAAGAGATTGCAAGTTGGACAACCATTGCTTCCGCCTGGAGGGGGACCTAGTCTCGGTGTGTAAGAACCATGAATGGGTGGTTTGCTAATCTGCAGTGCCTTTTGATCCCTGCGAGACAAGCTCTCTCGGTTGTCCAGGTGGCGTCGGTGTGAAATTGAATGCATCTCCAATCATGCCATTTCTCCAGGTTGGAAAGGGATAATTAGGATATAACATAGAGCCATTGCACATAATGGAACATAAGGGTTGAAAAAAATTCCTTTTTTTAAATCTATTTTATAGATGTATTATTTTACTGTTAAGATAGTATTTTACTATATTGATATATACAACTTTAATATATACAACTTTGACATGTCATGTACTCGATGATCTCGTAAGAAATAATTATGGTATCTACTATCTATGCACGATCGACATTCGATAATTAATTTGATATTCGGTGAGAGATTGGAGGACGTAATAATGAGATAATGAGGAAGTCAGTGATACCTTTTCAAATCATCAGTTGATTTGTACAAACACCAATGATTACGCACAACATCCTCCACTGCAAGAAGAAGTTCTAACTACTTCTTACCTTAGGCCATGGTTGACCGTCGGGTATGAATTGGGATTAGATTTGGGATTCATCGGGACAAAAACAATTAAGGGGACAACCAACGTCTATATCTTGCTTGTGAGCCGCCAAGTACCAGTCCCGCTGCAGTACTGGCGCAAAAGGATCGGTCCTTCACTTGCTAATCGTTCGCGGGGTGGAGTAAGGATGGATTGATATAGTGTTTATCTTGAAAAGATGAAAATGCCCCTGTCCATATTTCAAATTTTAAAAAACTTCCACTTTTTTTCTTTTAACAGTTGAATATGGGAAGGGCAGTGGAGGCCTTGACTACTAGCCACTGCCGCGATCGCCAGGACCCAAAAGTCATCAGCGACCTCGCTTGGGGCGGTGGTGGTCGATGTCGGGTTCCCACCGCCCTTATTTTATCTCTTTCTCTCTCTTTAAAGAGATATAAAGAAGGTAAATCTGAGCTGTGGTGGCCCAAAATCGATGGTGACCTCTGTGATCACTTGCAATCTCAATTGGGACTGTAGTGGTCGGAATTGAGCCACTGTAACCTGGATCTATCTTTTCATTCTCTCTCTTCACGTGAAGAGGGAAAGAGAGGACTTAGGCGGTGGAGGCCAACCTTGGGCCCCACTGCCCATATTCCTTCTTCGACGTTTTGTTTTCATTTTGATTTTTTTGTTAAAATTTTAATTTTAATATTTCGAACTTATTTTGAGGGATATGTTAGTCTTTTTGTTATAAATAAGGGATATTTTAGTCATTTAAATAGAATATTCCAATGTTAAAGCTAAACACATTCCCAACATTTGATTATAATATTGTAATCTAATGAAAATTTAAATCCTAGCTCATCCATCCCTAATTTTCTCCCTAACCCGACAACAAAAGTGGCCTTATTGTATTCAACCATGCCTTTTTCTATTACAAAAAGAAAAAAAATTAAAATGAAAAGGCTCAGAGAAAGCTCATGAATTAGGTGGCCTGCTATTGAATTTATCATTCTCAACTTATTAAACATAACCCGATTATCTTTTTTTTTCCCTTCTTTTTTCCATTACAAGAAAGGTAGGCCCATGGAATAGATGTGTAATGACTTCCTCAATCCCAATAACCGACCATGTGTAAATTGTTAAGTCGGGTTAGTTATCCCGTTTACAGAGAGGTTCGGTTCTATTTTCGGTTCTATTCTATCACATCCAAAAGTTTTGTGCAACTTCGATGGAGAGCAAAGGGAAAGTGCATTGGCTTTGAAAGCCTATGCCTAGTTTGGTCTTGTAGATAAAGCTCACCATTAAATTTATTCATGTTGATAGAAGAGTTTCATAGAACTGACCTCACGGTGGAGCTCTGGTTGGGTCACCCAGCCCATGATCGAAGTTCTTGTGTGAGTTGGGATGTTCGAGCAACCTCAAGATTTCAGCCATAACATGCCTCGTAAGTTGGGATCCTTGAACTTGGAATACCCTCTCTCATTCCCAGGTTAAATGAGAACGGCCAAATACGCAGTCGATAACCTCATAGAGCCAATATTAGGGGTATACATGTGATATCTTCACATTAAAGGACCACACTGTAATTATGTATAGCTGTATCCCTCTCTCTCTATATATATATATAACACGAGTCTGCCCATATTTAGGCAATGCCTCTTTTTCTTTTTCTTTTGCTTAACCAGGTCCTCCTAGCATAGCATTAGGTAATTGGAGGATTTGGGATATATTGTGGCCGATCGAAATCATCTGCTGCATAATGTCGAAGAGTGTGGGAGCTTGCAACCGTAGAGGTTTCCATCATACCGACCGAGGTGAATCTGAGCTTGAGTACCCGATAATGGAAATTGGAAATCTGAGCTTGAGTTCAAGCTCGAGAAATCGACCTTAAGAGTCCAGCATTAGCACTAGAATTTTCTCATTACCGGCATTAGACCGATTCTCCAACAAAATTTAAAGCATGGTAAAACCAGTTCAAATCAGTTGCGACGTGAAAAATGATTGACCCGACCCGACCATACCATACCATATCATCTACTCTATGCCTCTGATGGGCGTGGAGGATGGCCCAAAGTATTCCGGGCTGCAGTCGGACCCGGGAATGACGATAGCTCCGGCAACTTTCGCCTGAGACATTCTCGCCATTTCTTTCCCCCCCGGGAAAGCTGTCCCTCGCACTCTGACACTAAAAACTTGACGTTTGTCCCCCGTCCGATCTCTCTCTCTCTCTCTCTCCCTCTCTTCCATTTTTGATTCATGGTGTTGTTGCAGCTCCGCTCATGCTACGCCCAGTACCACACCATAGTCTTCTCTCCTCGCTTCAAGTCCCTCTCTCGCACCTCTAAGCCCTTCTCCCTCTCCCTCGTCCATCTCTCCCCCTAGCGGATTCCCAACATGTCCTCTAAGCCCTCCGCCTTCGACCGCCTCATGCTGAGCTGAAGTGCAAGATACCGCTGCTGAAGAAGAAGGCGGCGGAGTTCGACTCCAAGAAGGTGGCCAGTTGGGGCGAGGGCGAGAGGGTCCCGTTCATTTTCTTGTGCTTAGCTTTTGACCAGATATCGAATGACACTGGGCGGATCGTGATCACTGATATTGTGTGCAATGCGCTGAGGACCGTGATGACCTTCTTGCAATTGTGTACTCGTTGGCCAATAGGATTGCACCGGCTCACGAGGGACTGGAGCTGGGAATTGGGGATGCCTCGATCATCAAGGCGCTCGCTAAGGCTTGTGGGAGGACCGAGGTGCAAATTAAGAAGCGGTACAAAATCAAAAATTGACGTTTTTGTTCGTTAATTAATTGTCGCTTGGATTCCATCTTCTGGGTTGGCTGCATTTATTTGCTATGGCAAAGAAAAGTTATTTTCTCATCGTGTGTTGTTAGTTTTGTAGGAATTGGGAGATCTTGGTCTTGTTGCAAAAGCGAGTCGATCATCACAATCCACGATGCGCAAGCCTGATCTATTGACTGTTGCCAAGGTTTTTGATACCTTCCGGCTCATAGCTAAGGTGTGTCAGATAATTAAATTTGCTCTATAGCTCCTATTAAGTTGAATGTACACCTCTTGCTGCGAATTCCCAATATTTTCTGCTTGTAAACAGATATTGTGATTAACATCTAGTTCTTCTTTGCCTATTTATAGAGTACCATGGTCATCTATTTCTCTCCCTATTACGCCCCATCGCAGAAGTCCCACCCCCAGTTGGGCTGGTTGGTCCATGTGATTTGGAAAATGGTTCTTGATATGAGTTTTTTTGCCCTGCATGCATCCCCTCCTAATGGTATAAGTATTTGTGCTGGATTTGATCAGATTAAGAACGTCTCTTAATTTGTGTGATTGCTCACTGAGTTTTGAATCTCTACAGGAGTCTGGGCAGAATAGCCAGGAAAAGAAAAAGTACCTTCATACTTGGTATGCATGAATGAAATAAAGTGGAATGAAATCACTTGTATAAAATGTTCCATTCCATTCATGCATATCAAATATGCAATTAAATCCATCATTCTATAATGCGAATATAGGCTCCAAGTACCAATTACTTGTTACCTTATTATATTCGACGACCGATGGACTGTCATTGGTTATCTTTAACTTCGCCCGACTGAGCAGTAGCTCGTGATGCGAGTGAATGAAGCACTGGGAGTGTGGTCACTGGGGATGGTAGTTGAGGGAGTGAAGAGGGAACATGACTAATATTAGATGAGGAGCAGCTGGTACAATAATGTCCATGAGCAAGTACAATGGAAAACGAAAAGAGAGGGATTTGAACCCTCGGTATGAAAAGCTTGTACAATGGATTAGTGATCCAACGCTATCGTCTACTCAGCCATATCTCCGAGCCTTTTTTTTATCAGGTAAGTTGGATATATCATAACTAAATATGAAGTAGTACATCAAGATTCGGATACTCGTTGAGCATACAAAATGAATGAAAATTCGACTTTAGGCCATGTTGACCCAAGTCATGTGCCATTTGGTTATCCCAGCGTGGTATCCAAGTACATTTTTATATTAAAAACATTGAAAGAATACTGGTAATATCCGAGACTAAATTCCTAATGTCTCAGGAGAAGTGGTGGGAGTTGTGAATAGCATCAACGAGCAACAGAGCATCCGATTTAATCCATATGTTTCTCCATCCCAGTTTGAGAGCTAAAGAGATTGCAAGTAGGACAACCTTTGCTTCCGCCTGGAGGGGGGACCTGGTCTCGGTGGGTAAGAACCATGAATGGGTGGTTTGTTGATCTATAGTGCTTCTGATCCCTGCGAGGCAGGCCCTCTCGTATGTTCAAGCAGCGTCGGTCTAAAATTGAACGCAGCTCCAATCATGCCATATCTCCAAGTTAGGAAGGGATAATTAGAATATAACATAGTTCCATTGCACAAAATGGAACGTAACGCTTGAAAATATTCCTTATTTTTTTAATCTAGTTTATAGATATATTATTTTACTATTAAGATAGTATTTTACTATATTGATATATACAACTTTAATACATACAACTTTGACATGTTATGTACTCTCTGATCTCGTAAGAAATAATTATGGTATCTATTCGGTGCAGTGAGATCGACATTCGATAATTTAATTTGATATTCTGTGGGAGGTTGGAAGAGTTATGGATGGGATAATGAGGAAGTCAGTGATACTTTTTAAAATCATCAGTTGATTTGTACAAACACCAATGATTAAGCACAACATCCTCCACTACAAGAAGAAGTTCCGACTACTTCTTACCTTAGGCCATGGTTGACTGTCGGGTATGAATTGGGATTAGGATTTCAAAATCCTTATCCGGTATTTTGTGCCGATATGATAGGGATTGGATTTGGGATTCGTCAGGACAAAACAATTAAGGGGGCAACCAACATCTATATCTTGCTCGTGAGCCACCAAGTACCAGTCCCGCTACAGTACTGGCGCAAAAGGATCGGTCCTTCACTTGCTGATCGTTCGCGGGGTGGGTTAAGGATGGATTGGTATAGTGTTTGTCTTGAAAAGACAACAAAGCCCCTGTCCATATTTCAAAATTTCAAAAACTACCACTTTTTCCTTTTAACAGTTGAATATGGGAAGGGCAATGGAGGTTGACCACTGGCCATTGCCGCGGTCGCTAGGACCCAAAAGTCGTCAGCGACCTCGCCTGGGGCGGTAGTGGACGGTGTCGGGTCCCCACCGCCCTTATTTTCTCTCTGTCTTTCTCTTTAAAAAGATATAGAGAAGGTAAATCCGAGCTGTCGTGGCACAAAATCGACGGTGACCTCTGTGATCACTTGTTATCTCAATGGGGACTGTGATGGTCGGAACTGAGCCACCGTAACCTAGATCTATCTCTTATTTCTCTCTCTTCAAGTGAAGAGGGAAAGAGAGGATTTAGGCGGTGGAGGCCGGCCTCGGGCCCCACCGCCCATATTCTTTTTTCGACGTTTTGTTTTCATTTTGATTTTTTATTAAAATTTTAATTTTAGAATATATTTTAATTTTAATATTTTGAACTTATTTTGAGGGATATGTTAGTCTTTTTGTTATAAATAAGGGATATTTTAGTCATTTAAATAGAATATCCCAATGTTAAATCGAAACGCATTCCCAACATTTGATTATAATATTGTAATCTAATGAAAATTTAAATCCTAACTCATCCATCCCTAATCTTATCCCTAACCCGACGACAAACGTGGCCTTATTATATTCAACCATGCCTTTTTCTATTACAAAAAAAAAAGGCTAAGAGAAAGCTCATGAATTAGGTGGCGTGCTATTGAATTTATCATTCTCAACTTATTAAACATAACCTGGTTATCTATTCTTCTTTTTTTTCCCCTTCTTTTTTTCTATTACAAAAAAGGTATCCCATGGGATAGATGTGCGCTGACTTCCTCAATCCCAATTTATCATGCGGCTGAAAATCTGAACCAAGTATTTCGTTTCCCTCTTCATGGCTAAGTTGCGAACCAATAATTTTAAGCATGCAATTTTTTCTATCCATTTACATGCGTAACTTATTAGAACAAAATCTGCAGGACTAATTTTTAAGCCGGCTATATACTTATGCCCAAGCAGAACTATAATCAGAGAGGAAATAGAAAACTGAAATCCTTCCATCCCGGATCGGAACACATTCATCATTAGCTGACCATTGCTTGATTACATTGAACAGAGATACGTAATATGTCTCTTCAAAGTCGATGGACCTCCGTTTCTATTACATCTTTAATTAGTCAGGCGTAAAAGTTGGAGCTTCAATTTATAGTTTACGGATATGGATGCGTCACTATCGGTGTTAAAATGGGCTGGCTGAGGACGACGACGGGCTGCCTTGGACTCGATCGATTTAAATTAGGCCCATTGTATCTGGGTCCAGCCATAAATCTAAAGAAATGGATTTTCCTTTTCCTGACCCCAATTGTCTGTGGAATTTGCTGTTGACAAACGGAGGCTAAGAAGGTACATATATAAAAGCTTATTTATAAAATGAAGAGGGTATTAGGATTAGGAAGGCCCTTTTTTTTTGTTTTTAATTATTATGATGATATCATTCAATTTTTGTTGAAAATCTTAAGATGACAATAAAATAACCGACCATGTGTAAATTGTTAAGTCGGGTTAGTTATCCCGTTTACAGAGAGGTTCGGTTCTATTTTCGGTTCTATTCTATCACATCCAAAAGTTTTGTGCAACATCGATGGAGAGCAAAGGGAAAGTGCGTTGGCTTTGAAAGCCTATGCCGAGCTTGGTATCGTAGATAAAGCTTACCATTAAATTTATTCATGCCGATGGAAGAGTTCTATGGAACTGACCTCACGGTGGAGCTCTGGTCGGGTCCCCTAGCCCATGATCGAAGTTCTTGTGCGAGTGGGGATGATCGAGGAAGCTCAAGATTTCAGCCATAGCGTGCCTCGTGAGTTGGGATCCTTGAACTTGGAATTCTTTCTTTCTCATTCCCAGGTTAACGGGGAGATGAGGAAAGCAAAATATGCATTCGATATTTTTTTATTTTTATTTTTTGCTTAACCAAGTCCTCCTAGCATAACATTAGGTAATTGGAGGATTTGGGATTTATTGTGGCCGATCAAAATCATCTGCTGCATAATGCCGAAGAGTGTGGGAGCTTGCAAGTGTAGCGGTTTCCATCATACCGACCGAGATGAATCTGAGCTTGAGTGCCCAATAATGGAAAATGGAAATCTAAGCTTGAGTTCAAGCTCGAGAAATCGACCTTAAGGGTCCAGCATAAGTACTAGAATTTTTCTCATTACCGGCCTTCGACAGATACTCCACCATATCGTCTACTCTATGCCTCTGATGGGCGAGGAGGATGGCCCAAAGTCTTCCCGGCTGCAGTCGGACCGCCGGGAATGACGATAGCTCCGGCAACTCTCCCCTGAGACATTCCCGCCAATTTTTGCCCCCCGGGAAAGCTGTCCCTCGCACTCTGTCTCCCCTTGACGTTTGTCCCCCGTCCGATCTCTCTCTCTCTCTCTCTCCCCCTCTCTCCCCCTCTCTTCCGTTTTTGATTCATGGTGTTGTTGCTGCTCCGCTCATGCTACGCCCAGTGCCACACCATACTCTTCTCTCCTCACTTCAAGTCCCTCTCTCGCACCTCTAAGCCCTTCTCCCTCTCCCTCGTCCATTTCTCCCCCAAGCGGATCCCCAACATGTCCTCGAAGCCCTCCGCCTTCGACCGCCTCATGTCTGGCGCACGCGCCGTCGCCGCCGCCAAGAAGAACAAGCCCCCTCCGCCCCCTTCCCCCAAGAAGCGTAAAACCCCTGATTCCACCACCCCACAGAACCCTAATCCCGCTCCATCCCCAAATGACGTGCCGGAACCTCCTGCCCCGGGGACCAAGCAGCAAGAGCTCAATTCTTCGTCGGAGGTTAAGAAATCGAAACTGGTTGAGGACAATGGTGGAATCAAGAAAAGGCCTAGCTCGAGCTCGAGCTCGGCTTCCGAGAGGCTTGCTGAGCTGAAGTGCAAGATACCGCTGCTGAAGAAGAAGGCGGCGGAGTTCGACTCCAAGAAGGTGGCCTGTTGGGGCGAGGGCGAGAGGGTCCCGTTCATTTTCTTGTGCTTAGCTTTCGACCTGATATCGAATGAGACTGGGCGGATCGTGATCACTGATATTGTGTGCAATGCGCTGAGGACCGTCATGAACACTACACCCGATGACCTTCTTGCAATTGTGTACTTGTTGGCCAATAGGATCGGACCGGCTCACGAGGGACTGGAGCTGGGAATTGGGGATGCCTCGATCATCAAGGCGCTCGCTGAGGCTTGTGGGAGGACCGAGGTGCAGATTAAGAAGCAGTACAAGGTCAAAAATTGGTGCTTTTGTTCGTTAATTAATTGCTCATCTTAAGCAACCGAAGTCCTCTATAATTGTCACTTGGATTCCATCGTGTTCTTTATTCTTCTTTCAGCTGGGTTGGATGCATTTATTTGCTATGGCAAAGAAAAGTTCTTTTCTCATCGTGTGTCGTTAATTTTGTAGGAATTGGGAGATTTGGGTCTTGTTGCAAAAGCGAGTCGATCATCACAATCCATGATGCGCAAGCCTGACCCATTGACTGTTGCCAAGGTTTTTGATACCTTCCGGCTCATAGCTAAGGTGTGTCAGATAATTAAATTTGCTCTATAGCTCCTATTAAGTTGAATGTACCTCTTGCTGCGAATCCTCCATCTGCAAATTCCCAATATTTTCTGCTTGTAAACAGATATTGTGATTAACCTCTAGTTCTTCTTTGCTTATTTATAGAGTACATCCCACCCCCAGTTGGGCAGTTTGGTCCATGTGATTTGGGAAATGGTTCTTGATATGAGTTTTTTTGCCCTGCATGCATCCCCTCCTGATAGTATAAGTATTTGCGCTGGATTTGATCAGATTAAGAACCTCTCTTAATTTGTGTGATTGCTCATTGGGTTTTGAATCTCTACAGGAGTCTGGGCAGAATAGCCAGGAAAAGAAAAAGAACCATATCAAGGGACTTCTTGTTGCAGCTACTGACTGTGAACCTCAATATTTAATTCGCCTACTTCAGGTTATGGTTTGGAAGCTTACTCGTTAATGATATTGCTGCTCATTCAATGCGCTGAACTTTCGTATGTTGCAGACAAAGCTGAGGATTGGGTTGGCTGAACAGACTCTTTTAGCTGCCCTGGGACAAGCGGCTGTATATGCTGAAAAACATTCTAAGCCACCTTCAGATATTCAGTCTCCTTTGGAAGAGGTAAATTTGATGATATGCCTTCTTCAAAATGATCTTCTCTTTTATCTTTGCACCGGAAATTGGCCTGGACGTCTCATTGAACTCACAGTGATGACTTGGTTTGCAACAGGCAGCAAAGATTGTGAAGCAAGTTTACTCTGTTCTTCCTGTTTACGATAAAATAGTTCCTGCTCTTCTGAGTGATGGTGTATGGAATCTTCGAAAAACATGTACATTCACGTTGGGTGTTCCCGTTGGCCCTATGCTGGCGAAGCCAACAAAGGGTGTTTCAGAAATTCTTAGCAAGTTCCAAAACACGGTGTACACTTGTGAATACAAGTATGACGGAGAGAGGGCACAGGTGATGCCTTTGTGTTGAGATATTTTATATTTTTTATTATTACAGTTTTATAGATTTACTGTGATAAGTACAATACCTATTAAAAGAAGATTATAAAATCGCTGATTGACCAGATTCATTACATGGAGAATGGCATGGTTGAGATCTATAGTAGAAATGCTGAACGGAATACTGCTAAATTCCCGGACGTTGTGGCTGCAATACCGAGGTAGGTCTTTTCAGGTCATGGTATCTGACATAATTTTTAGGCGTTATATCTTCGCTTTTGAATATTAAGATAATAGTGCTTAATTTGATATCAGTTCATGCGAAGGCTTTGTAGTTATCTTAGGCACTTGAGGGTGACCGGTTCTTTAACCTTTTTATTGGTATATATGTATGATCACTGCAGGTTAAAGAAGGACTGTGTTAAATCATTTGTTCTAGATTGTGAGCTCGTTGCTTATGATCGTGATAGAAAGAAGATCTTGCCCTTCCAGGTGATTAGTTTAGATTTTCTAAACATTTCTTCTGGTGAAAGCAGCAGTTCTATATTAATCAGGATATAACACGTTTTCTTACTCAGGCCTAAGTTCTATTATATATAGTAAGATCATTGAGGATAATTTGTGTTCTGTGCTGTAACTGAAAAGATTATCTGGGCCTTTGGAAATTAGGAACTTGCAATTGGTGCTAAATAGGTATGGCTTTGAACAGTACCTTGTTTTGGCAGACACTTATCACGAGAGCACGAAAAAATGTGGTTATGAGTGAAATCAAGGTGGATGTTTGCATATATGCCTTTGATATGCTCTATCTCAATGGAAAGCCACTTATTCAGGAAGAACTCAAAGTGCGCAGGGAGGTACGACTGTTTTCTTTATGCTTAACTTAATGGCTTCGAGCTTTCTTCTGTCTGATGAATTGAAAGATGGAAATATTATTAAGGAAGGGCCAAGGGGTTACAAACTCAGATTCTTGTACAAGAACAAAATCTACTGAAAATTATTGAGTTTGACGTCCACTTCACTACACAAGAATTAACAGATCTTTGAACTTAGCAACATTTCATTTCATTATTTTATTTTATTTATTTATTTATTTATTTATTTTTCAATTGCTTTTGCAGCATCTTTATGAATCATTTGAGGAAGAACCCGGATATTTTCAGTTTGCAACTGCAATTACGTCTAATGACATAGAGGAAATCCAAACATTTCTTGAAGCTGCGGTGAATGCTAGGTAGGAACTATGTTCATCAGTGATTATTCAGTGGACCATGCTGAACAGAATTTCTTTTTAATAGATGTGTTCCAAGTTTTATGATGAACTTGTTCCGTTTCTAATGCGGTGCGTCTACTATAGTGCAGTTGTGAAGGCTTGATCGTCAAAACATTGGACAGAGATGCTACATATGAGCCTTCCAAGCGGTCACTAAACTGGCTAAAGTTGAAGAAGGATTACATGGACACGTAATTTTTATTTTCCAGTTACAAGATTTCACCCAATGGAGTTTATATGTTCAAATTATTTACATTTTCATTTTGCAGTATTGGTGATTCTGTGGATTTGGTACCGATAGCTGCTTTTCATGGCCGGGGGAAACGTACTGGTAAGTACGATCTGAATTACATCTGGAATTTCCTTTCTTTCACCCAAATATCATCGGCTGTTTAAGTTATAGCAGCTCATTGATTCCCTGAGCTGGCATTTTTCCTTCTTTAATCTCTGATGCAAGTTCAAATCAAGCTCTTGATTGGCACTTACACATATGTGTAGGTGTATATGGTGCATTTCTCCTTGCTTGTTATGATGGAGACAAGGAAGAATTTCAAAGCATCTGCAAAATTGGTGAGTGAAAATAGTTTTGCAATCATTGATGATGAAATTGAAGCTCAACTTGATAGCTTATCAATGATTGGCAGGCACTGGTTTCTCTGAAGCAATGCTTGAAGAAAGATCTGCCAGTCTTCGCTCCAAAGTTATCCCAAAGCCAAAGGTGTGTCTATATACAACTCTCTTCTCCCCTCTCTCTATGAGTATATTCACTTCCTAACACGCTAGCTCTTTGTGAATTGCAGCCATACTTTCGTTATTCAGATACACTCAACCCAGATGTGTGGTTCGAACCCACTGAGGTATAATAGCGATTGTGCTTTTTCTTCCTTTGCACTTTGTTTTGACCCTCCTACCTTTTTATAACAACGTTTCGGACCCACTGAGGTATAATTGCGATAGCGAGAAATTATTGTTTCGGATTTTTTTGGTTGAGCTTCATTTGATTTCTCAATTCTCTTACCACAATGTTTATGCATTTTCTTTACAGGTTTGGGAGGTGAAAGCCGCAGATTTAACTATCAGCCCTGTTCATCGTGCTGCAGTAGGCATTGCAGATGCTGATAAGGTTTGCTCATCTCACCGATGCCCAAGATGCTATTGCTTTTTATAACCAACGTGTATCTGCACCTTTCATGTCTTCTGCAGTCAGATATCAATAACTTGTGGGTTGCTTCCGATACTTAATTGCTTCATTAATTTTTCTTTTGGAAAAGGGTATCTCTCTCCGCTTTCCGCGCCTGCTTCGTGTCCGGGAAGACAAAGCGCCAGAGCAGGCAACATCTTCAGAACAAGTGAGTAAACATTTTTCTTTTCTTGTCATTCAACTGAACAATCTGATGGATTATTCATGTCCTGGAAGTGATAGATTATGGCTGAAGGAGATTGAATTCTGATCCCATACATATAAACTTCATATTCCCTGGCTATGAACATAGATTAATCTTCTTTCTT
This sequence comes from Punica granatum, assembly GCF_007655135.1. NCBI lineage: Eukaryota > Viridiplantae > Streptophyta > Magnoliopsida > Myrtales > Lythraceae > Punica > Punica granatum. The sequence continues at coordinate 26,723,542 of NC_045132.1, forward strand.
CACATATAGATTGCAGAATTGTATAATGCTCAAAAGCACAACCACCAGAATAATCAAGATGATAATGAAGAGGAATGAAAGACAAGGCCATCCCTTGTGTAACTGGACATATAATAGTCCAAGGAAGCTCAGTAAAAATGTTGGCTCATGAAGAGTCCATGATTGATCCAAGCTTGTAGCCTCAGGCCACGCATTCAATGTGTCAGTGTACGCATGGCACCTCTTGAGTAATGTTGGAATCGAAGTTGAAGGTTGCCTCTACTTATCGATGTAGGCATGCCTCTGTTTGCCGAATCTGTGCTGTCTAGATTACTACTGAGATATGAACTGATTCATGAGCTCCCTTATTTTCAGGAACTTCAAGCTCATGAAATCTTTTTCTGCTTGGAGGAGACTAGTATTCTGTTGTCTGTGCTTGAAAACAGCTCTCTTTTCAGTGAAAATCTGTGTTTCATAGTGGCCATTTTTGGTCTATTTTCCTTTATGTTGAAGGGACGAGCCAGAAACACTGTTGTGGTTTACATCGGTATGTAGTCTTGGGATGGAAGGCAGATATGGAACCACTAGCTTTTTAATAAATTATGCGACGGTTTCTTGTGTGAAGGTTCTAGAGGTATGAACTATTAACTTTTTCTGCTTGTGAATGAGCTCGAATTCGGGAGGTACTAGAAAACAATTTCAGCTGAGAAGGTGGATAATGGAAGACAAGGTACTATATTATATTCCAAATCATATGTGAGCAAATCTGAAAAATGAGATTGATGGTAGTTAATTTGGTAGACAGGGGACAATATTTTATCTGTAATCATGCTCTCTATATATATCTATTATTATATAAGTAAATTGTATGAAAAGAGGATCATATCACACTATGAACAAATCACACTTCGAAAAGCATAGCAAATGACTCCAACATTAGATACTGATTCTGATTTGTGGGCTCCGCTCGATGAGGCCCGACTGATACTTCACCAGGCGTCTTCTAAACTGCACTCCTGAACGTCATTTTTACTGATTTGCTCTGTTATTCCAACAGAAAACAAGTGAGACTACAAGAAATTTAGCCCGATTTTCCGTATAGCATGGGTCGGGGCATAGATCTTCCTTGAGGTTGTTGGTAATACTCGTCTCCCTTACTCAACAACTCCACACCCTTTCCATAATCTTTTATGCTTTGATGATGATGGGATACGTCCACCAAACTCAGTCATCCACTCAAACTAATTCCTACTTGCAACTTAGTACTAAGACTTACATTTAACACCTAAGGGGTAACAATCATCCTCCCGAAAACATCAATCTTCCTTACTGGTCACATCGAATAAATCCGGAAAAAAGAAAGAACTAACTTAAATTGTGTAAGAACAAGCTAAGGGGTACAAATTTCGATTTGCCTATGAGTTTGTCTTTAGACGGCTCTCATTTTCTCAGATCAAACCTCTGTACAGACAGTCATTTTAAGTGAGTTGTGTTGCTGCTTTATATAAATCGGGGGCATGCATGCACTGGTCAGGGGAGAGCAACTCTCTGGTACTTTGTCGCGGCCGGAAAATCGAACAAGCCCTCCGTGAGTGCCATCTTGCTGCAAACTCTTCCGCAACTCGTAATGGGATTGCTGCTGCTGCTGCTGTTAGTGTTGATGAGCAGGGAGTCTTGGAGGAACAGAGGAGGTGACGGCGGCGGGGGAGGAGATGGGATCTTGACCGGTGGGATCTCCGAGGACTCGAGTGGCGGTGGGGGGTGCCGCCACTGAGGCAGCGGTCCCGCCAAAAGCAGTGTCTTCAGCAATGGGCCCGCCTTCATCACTGTCTGCAGAAGCTTCCCCTTTTCGGGGAGCGGCCTCTCGGGCAATAGCAAAGAGTCCAGTGACCTTGGCAAATGGGATGGCGCTGGCTGAGTCGGGTGAATGACCGGGGACGACACGATGCTGTCCTCGCACTCAGACGAGGAGAATCCTCCGCCGCCGCCATTGGAGGCATTGGAGAAGTCCTTCTCCCTGACTCTGCGAGGCTCAATATCCTCGACGCTCGAGACTCCCGAGATCGGAGGAGCCACGGCCATCTGCTGCTGGAGCAGGAGGTTCTGGAGGAGGGCCTTCTGGTACTTCCCCTGAGCCTCGTCCCGCTCGCGGACCACTCTCTCGAGGAGTCCTCGGAGTTGAGCCAGCTCGTCGTCTCTCCTTCGCAGCTCTTGCTGAGCCGCCGCCTTGGTGCTCTCGAGCTCGAGCGACGTGCACAGGAGGCAATGCCTCAGGTCTTCCATGCTCTGCCATTGGACAATGCCCATCAAATCAGTAAAACAAATGCCAATTCCAAAAAGTATGGAGCAGAGTATTACATATATAGCATTGACATTACCTTATCTTGGGAGCAGTAGGCCCAACTGAGATGGGAGCTTCTTTCAATCTCCATTGATCTGCTTCAACTGACTCCAACAAATTCTGAGAGAGAGAGAGAGAGAGAGAGAGAGAGAGAGGGAGGAAAAGAGATGGCCAGGGAGAGATTTTTCTAGGGGTTTTTGGGAGGTTTCCTTTAGCTTTTTATAAAGGATGGTTGGCTTCACTGTTTGCTTCTTCTCCTGCTTGTCAAATTGCCTTTTTAGAGTATTCCCACCTTATAAACTGATGGATGGATGGGGTCATGATGTGCTTCCAATGAGGTTTAAACGTTTATACGACGAGTGACACTAGCTTGATCATGTGGGGCAATTAATACTCGCTTATTGAACTGGTATTAATTTCTATTCGAATATCGACTTGGCTTTGACAAAAAAGTGTTTTCTTCAATTAATATATGAACTCTCGCACTATCTATCTATCTAACTATCTATATATATATATATATATATACTTGACAATAAAATAATAAATATGTCATAACAGTAAATATTTTAATATCATAAGAATAGGAAGTTCAGTCATTATCTAATTGAAATTTGTATCAATTAAGTATCATCTATCTATATATATATATATATATATATATATCAATTTGAATGCAAGGGCATTAAATAGCGACAAAATTATATAAATATATATACAATTAACTCACATTAATAAAATATATTTATCAAATAAAAAAATATATATATGTTCTGAATATTTACATATATATATATATATATTTGAAAATCAATTTTGGTAAATGTTTTGAATAATAATCGGTAGACAAGTCATAGTAAATATATGAAAATTCTATGTTTCTTAATTTATTTCAATTGTTTATATTATCGAAATGTAATGCTATCTTTTTATATTTTATATAATTCTATACATTTACTATAATTACAATTGGAAGATAAGTAAATCTAGAAAAAAAAAGTTTCATTTTAAGGGTTAATTATCTTTTCTTCTTATAATATAATTCATATAATCATCATAGAATTAGAAAGTATGTATATGGTATATATTTAATAACAGAAACATCCTCACATACTTACAGAGAATATAATTTATGAATACTATGTAAAAGAGAAAATAGTGAAGAATTTTGAACAAACTAAGTATTTTGTTCACTCTTTAAAAATAAATTTTCATTGCCAAAGAACAATTAAAATAAAATAGAATTGTAAATGTAGTGAAAAAAACTTAAATAAATTAGTTATTTCTGTACTATATTAAATTTTATATAGTGTAAAACAAATTTTGTATGTTATATACATTTGTAGTTATAAAATCCACGTTAACAATTATTATAAATTAAATTGAATTTTCTACCTTGAATATTTGCTAAAAAATCCATACAACGCATGCGTTTACAAATCTAATATATGTAAGATTTGGTTACATAGACTCAAAGTATAGTTTGTCAATCGCAACACGCCTCTACTTAACGTACTTCTGAAGTATTTTTTGTTTTTTCCCTTCATTTTGACTGGACTAAAGCGGAAAAGGCCAAAGAATTTATCTCCCGTCTATTCGTCGTCTTCTTCATCTTCCTCATCTCCCTTCCATGGAAGTCTCTCCCTTCTGTGTTTTGTTTGAGTCAGTCAGTCGTATGTGTGAGTGAGTCTCTGTCCGTATGCACAAAACTGGCGCGAGGAATGGATTGACAGAGACCTCAGCGACAAAGGCGGGAATTATATTAGGAAGTATATATATATATATATATATATATATATATATATATATCAGTTGACGCAGTTCTCTTCGTCGTATATATTACCATCGAGAGCACATTTTTATTAGTGTCTTTAATAGCCTTTAGTTACTAATGAGGGAAATATAAAACTTTTCTCCAGTAAATTTTCAAGTGCACGTACTCGGTTACCTCGATTCAAGTAGCTAGGGAGAAAATTGTCATGCTCGGTAGTTCAATTTTGCTATTGTAAAAAGGCATCACATATATCATCAAATCCAATGTAAATTTATTGTTTGTGGTCCACTGTGTGTGAACTGAGAAATGACGTGACAAAGTGAGCGTATCAGTGAAAACTTGACCGGAAATTTATAAAACAACATGTACAGAAAAGCATATAGAGGGGTTTGAGGACCAATATTTCTCAGTAATTATCAAGACAAGTATGTTTATATATATACTCATGAAATTGTCTTTCATTATTTCAATCTTATGTAAATACCAAATTTCCAGAAATATGGAGGACCGGAAGAGTGATTTACATCGTTCTTGCCGCACGTGGGCTGCGCCACTTGGTCAACCCAAGGTCCAAACAACCTGTCCAAGTGTCTATAATTTGTTCAATATGTACCAATTTCACCCTCCCAATTGGTTTATGAGAGCATGCTGCATCGTCTTTAATCTATTTTAATGTTATCTCTGTATTTCTTTTTTCCAATTAATAACGATTCAAAGATTTTATAATTTGACATGGAAAATTCAGAGCTAACAATAATTACCTTGTTGATTGTATCTTTTGTTTATCGGACCACATTACTTGAACCGTACGATAATTATTAACCATCTTCTATTAATTCAAATTAAATACTAATACACATATCATTGTATTTTGTCCATAATACGCATACATTGTTGATTATGAAGATCTTAACATACTTCTTTACGAAAGGTTCTAGAAGAAGATGAATAAATTCTTTGGAAAAATTGATGAATTTTACCAACTAGCTAGGATGATAAAGACATCAGTTTGATTAAGAAAAATGTTTACTCTAGTTAATTCTACACATAATCAACTTCTTTTTTGTATCATTTTTGACAATGACACGTTTTTGACAAATGAGGACTCAAGCATGTGCCCTAGCTAGAAAATTTAGAAATCAAACCCTAAAATAGAGACAACTATATATATAAGAATTTTCAAGATATTCTGTCTACCGATCCGAAAAATTATTCTATATGTGTACATACATACATATATATATATATATATGTCTAGTGTCAAATGAAAAATTTCTTTTAATTGGTCAAAGAAAGGAGCTGTTGTTAACCAAACTTTTCTCCACCAGCATTTTTGGCCCTTAAAAACAGAATGATAATGACCCATTTTGTGCAATTAAAAGTCCTCCTTGGAAGGAAATTAAGAGGGCTCCGTTTGGACTACTTCAAGATCAACATTTTGTGGAAAATTATTCCTCCGCCCATCCAATAAAGATGAGCTGTGACTCTCATATACGTATATACATACAATACATATATATAACTAGATTTCATATAATCTTATTATATCCATACACACACTTATACAACAACTAATCTTTGTATAACAGAGTTTAGTTGGTCAAGCATTTCAAGTTAGAGCTGCCAAGTTTCAGAGAGACTCCGAATATCACTGTTCGATCGGTATATTAAATGGGTATATGTATTTGGGGGAATAAAATGAATGTCTCATAACTTTTGATCGACAAGCATGACCTTACGATTATACAATTGTGCATGTACCTCCTGTATATATAGGAATGAGATTACTTTTGCAAAGAAATGAGGAACTTCTAAAAGTAATTAGAATGAACTAATTACTTTATGGAGGCAATAGTTGAAAGGAGCTGAGAATATTTAATGGACATACTTACCTTAAAAAAAATCAACCAAAAAAAAAAAGGAATCGAATTATTCCTCTCCCAATAACCTTCTTTTGACTCTTTCACTTTTCAACCACCGGAATGTTATCTTTTTACTATATGCATGATTCTTGAATTACAAGGCAGTGGCAGAAAATAAATTAACCTAAAGGCTGTACTTTGATACATACATCGTTGAAAAGCTATATAGAAACGAATATCTGTGTTTTGGTTCTTTTTTTTTTTTTTTGCTTTTTTATATGCTTATCGCACAACCAATAATAGACTGTAGTCAGCAGGGTAGGACGTATTGCATTTATTGGATCAGGAACAACTTCAGTATGCCGATTTTAATGTTGGTCGGCTCGATGACTTTCATAGTAACTATATTTAAAGAGGGTACTACATTCGCATAGAATTAGGGAACCAAGCTATATACATATACATGTCTCTAAAGTGATGGCATATTTTGTAAAGAAACATGGGAATTTCGAAAAGAATTAACGAACTTCTTTATGGTAGTTGGAGGAAGTTACACATAAAAAGGTAGCAGAAATATGCCAACTTATTCTTTCTTCTATTTTCTTTTTATATATTATCATCCGGAAAATAAAAGAAAAGAAAAGATTCCATGCAGATTTCTATATTAATATATACCTTGGACAAACAAAGCATCCATTTGTTTTTTTTTTCATTTTTTTTTTCAAGCTAAGGTAAAAATGAATGTGCTACAATACATGGTACATAATTTCTTTTTTAAATATTTAAGTTGAATTTCTCAGCATAATTAGTTATATTATAAGATATTAAGATCATAAAGAACAAAAAAATTGAAAAGAAAACAAATCCCAAACCAATCTAATAATTGAGTCCTAGACTCGATGGAATTTAACAGATAAAAACACTTCTAGCAACTCGGTGATTAATGCCAGTATTGAACCTGAAGATATGATTTAAACTGATTACGACACTTTAAGGAAATCTCGGGATTAATTATAAGCTGGCAAATAGGCTAGAATAACGAATGAACAGATGCTTGAATAGTAATCGAATTAATGGAACCCGCACGAATCATAGAAATCGATCTATCAAGTGATCATAATGTGGGGTCATATTATAAACTTCGAGTCCCCATCGAAGGAAGTTATAGAAAATACATGAAATGTGGATGCCAACTTTAAGTATATAGAACATCATATTTAATAAGGGGTGGGGACCAATTGAGAAAGATCAAGAATATATCTAGTGGGTCATAATAATCCCATTTAGGTGGATCGTCAGTTTCATAAAATGTTTTAATCAATTGGTTTCAGCATATAAAAATTAGAATCCCAAGCGGTAGGTATACAAAAAAGCTTGATCGCTTGCTATCACATTCGTTGCAAAGTTTATCTCTAATAATCACCATCTCTCTTGTGAGGGCTCTCATTGGCTTCTCATGAACTTTTATCTTAAAGCGCTTGTGTCCCCACCTCACTTGTCTAAATAATTGACTCCCTCCATCGATCGAGCAGCAGAATTTCTAGCTAGCTAGCCAGTAGCCCATAAGAACAACATATGATTCATTTTGTGAATACTTGAAGAGGTATTCTATTAGTAATAATTTGATGATCAATCAACAGCTGATATAATTCTGGACCCAGTCAATAATTTAATTAAGTAATTTGTTGCTCTCTCTCTCTCTGCATATATATGTGTGTGTTTCATACTACACCTGAGAATGTTAATTAAGAACTTTGATCGGTTGCTTAGTTATGATCCATTATTGTGTTTGTTTCTGTTAATTAATATATGGGATGTTATGAGTGTGAACACGAGGGCTCAGCAAAAGAAGCCAAATGAGTACAGATATAGATTACCCTAGCTAGCATGACCTTTCACAAGTTCGTTCAAGACCTAGAAAGCAACACCCAACTACTAGTGCGTGCCGAACGACGGATCCTTGGTAAAACAAACGAACAAATGACATTTACAATGTGTGAATATTGGAAGCCTAGACCCTATTTGGGTTAGTATCTTGCATATATATTCACACATTGATACATGGAGGTGTCCCGATACATAGTGTGTACACATGGTAAGAATATTATCTATGAAAAGAACTGAATGTCGAAATATAATCTAATACACCCCCTCAATCTGTTGGTGGCGTAGACAATGACAGATTGCGACAATGTGATTGAAAAAATGGGACACCGACAAATTCTTGGTCAATATGTCGGTCAGCTAGTTGGACGTCGGGACATACTGCACCAATAGGTCACCACATTGAAGACGCTCTTGCACGGAGTGATAGTCGACAACTATATGCTTGGACCTCTGATGTTGTACCGTATTTGCAGCAAGATACGTAGCGCCGATATTGTCACGGCACACTATAATCGGGCTCGGTGTAGAGTGGCCAATGTCAATGATGAGTTGTTGGATCCATAATGTTTCTGCCATAGTATACGCAAGTGCCCAATACTCCGCCTTCATAGAACTTTTGGACACCATGGGTTGTTTCTTGGATAGCTAGGAGATGAGGTTAAGGCCAACAAAAATAGCATAGCTTGTGGTGGAACGCCTGATGTTGGGACATCCGGCCTAGTCAACATCAGTATATGCAGTTGCTTGGAGGTCAGTAGTGCTAGTTCTACGGGGCGCAACGGAAGCGAAAAAGGAACAGAAATTCAAAATTCCCTACCCGTGAAACTAATTCCAAGACCTACTAGAAGAATAAGAGTAAATAAAAGCGTACCTGGAATATTTAAAATTGTCGACCGAGCGTCCCACGCGTGACGCCTCTACCGGTATCCACACCGACTTTGTCGACGACTCTTCGAGATCGGCGATGCTAGCGGCCAACACTCAAAAGAAACACCGATGCGACACCCGAAATTTTCAGACTAATAGACCTAATTTGAATTGAACAATTCAACCCAAATATATATACTTTATATGCATACACATATATGCACGCACACATATATGTCTCAGCACATATAAATATATACGTGTGTTTTATATCTTTTTACTTTTCTACATCTCACAGCCATATATATCTACATATATATAAGCATATGAATGGTTAAAATTTTCTAATCCCACCGGTGTGGGATTTTGAAAAATTAGCTCTCCATGAGCCATGTGTATAGCTAAGTGTTATCATACAATTGGCCCATGTTTCTTTCTATAATTGGCTCCAAGTGGTTCCATAAAAAATAGCCACTTAGCACACCATTAAATCTAATAAATTGGGTATAATTAATCGACAAATTTAATCTCATTAAATATCCGATTAATTGGTCGCATCTTAAATCATTTAATCTTTATTAGACAATTTTGTTGTTTCAAAATATCTCGTCAATTTAGTCGTAGTGTGTGACCCTTTAAGTTCTCAATTACGTTGACAGTAATATCGAAATCTCTATTTCAATATTACAAACAGTGAGCGGCATCTAGCAATGCATCACTGTTACTCAAGTAATTGAAAAGTCAATTTCTCGACGAACCTCGTGACCTATATTACCGTGTAATATAATCTATTGTCCTCTATATCTCTATTGAGCCCAAGGCATGGTCGATGACATCCTTGTATGGCTCAATATCTCTCTTTCTTGGTTTACCGGGTAAGTCTATCAGAACAAATGAGTTCGATATCGCTATATCGACTCATTTGGGTATGCATACACTTTTAGACTTAACCACCAAGTGGCCATGAGATATCGCTCCCGTTTCGTAGGAGGGACAAATCCTATCTTGGTCACTCACATTCTTTTCCATGCTTTGTGGCATACCCAATAACTATCTTTATAACCAGTCTGTTACGGTGGCGTTTGACAGTATCAAAATATACGACATTACATGTAGGAATCCATGGTGACCTCAAGTCAAAGGACCATTACACTATAGTCACTTTGAGATATGCTAATGACAGTCACGTAACAACCCATGTAGCAATCTCATGGCGGATCAGTCCAATACACATTACTCTTAATGTATACATGTGGTGTGATTTGATATCTCCATATCCATGACCTGTGAGACTTGGTCATCAATTAACACCCACACTAGTCTAACCGTATTATCGTTGTCCTAATTAACGATAATATTTTGACTATGGACATTTAGGAATAATGTTCGGTAATTATAGGATCTCACAATCAAGTCACACTTGATGCCTATTGAACATATTATTCCAAGGACATTATTGTGTAAAATAATATTTAGCGCAATCTACACAATAACAGAAATGCCTCGTTTTATAATGAAATAGATATCATATTACAGAACTGATTATAGATTGCCTCTAGGGCATACACCAATTCCCAACAATCTCCCACTTGCACTAGAGCCAATCTGGCATATGTCTTATGCCAATAGATCTAGTGTGAGCCTCGTGCTTGTGCTGCACAAGAGGCTTCGTAAGTGGATCTGCGAGATTCTCATCTGTTGGTATTCTGCATATCTTCACATCTCCTCTATCGATGATCTCGCGAATGAGATGGAAGCGCATGAGTATATGTTTGGATCGCTGGTGAGACCTGGGTTCCTTAGCTTGCGCAATGGCTCCATTGTTGTCACAATAGAAATCCACTGGGTCTACGATGCTAGGAACCACAGCAAGTTCTGTCAGGAACTTCTTGATCCAAACCGCCTCTTTTGCAGCGTTAGAGGCAGCAATATACTCGGCCTCTGTGGTAGAGTCGGCTACTGTCTCCTGTTTGGAACTCTTCCAACTCACAGCACCTCCATTCAAGCAGAACACATACCCTGACTGCGATCTACTGTCGTCCTTATCGGTCTGGAAGCTAGCATCGGTGTAACCTCTTACAACGAGCTCTTCTTCGCCTCCATATACCAAAAACATCTCCTTAGTCCTTCGTAAGTACTTAAGGATGTTCTTTACTGCGATCCAGTGTCTCTCACCTGGATCTGATTGGTATCGACTCGTCATACTCAAAGCATACGAGACATCGGATCGAGTGCATAACATAGCATACATGATGGATCCAATAGCTGACGCATATGGAATCCTATTCATGCGGTCCCTCTCCTCTCGAGTAGAAGGACTCTGAGCCTTCGAAAGGCTTATGCCATGTAATATAGGCAGCGACCCTTTCTTAGAATCATGCATGCTAAAGCGCCGAAGCACTTTATCTATGTATGCACTCTGACTTAAGCCAAGCAGTCTCCTGGATCTATCTCTATAAATCCTGATACCTAGCACGTAGGTAGCTTCGCCTAAGTCCTTCATAGAGAAACACCTTCCCAACCAAGTCTTCACAGACTGTAAGGAAGGAATGTCATTCCTGATCAGAAGTATGTCGTCTACATACAACACCAGGAAGATCACTACGCTCCCACTAACTTTCTTGTAAACACAGGGTTCATCTTCATTCTTGATGAAACCAAACTCTTTGATTGCATCATCAAAACGAAGATTCCAGCTCCTAGAAGCTTGCTTCAGCCCATAAATAGACCGTTGTAGCTTACAAACCTTTCCGGCACTATGTGGATCGACAAAACCCTCAGGTTGTGTCATATACACATCCTCGAGGAGCTTCCCGTTCAGGAAAGCAGTTTTGACATCCATTTGCCAGATCTCATAATCATAATAAGCTGCAATTGCAAGCAAGATCCTTATGGATTTAAGCATAGCCACCGGGGAAAAAGTTTCGTCATAGTCAACACCATGAACTTGTCTGAAACCTTTTGCCACATGTCGGCCCTTAAAGGTAATCACATTACCGTCCATGTCAGTCTTCTTCTTGAAGACCCACTTACACCCAATGGGTTTTGCCCCTTCAGGTGGATCAACCAAAGTCCATACTTGGTTAGTGTACATGGACTCCATCTCAGATCTCATGGCCACCAGCCATTTCTCAGAGTCAGGGCCTATTACGGCTTCCGCATAGGTTGTAGGCTCATCATCATCTATGAGCAATACGTCATTGTTTTGAGTCACGAGAAATCCATATCTCTCGGGCTCATGACGTATCCTACTAGACCTGCGAGACTCCTGTGTCACATGTGCAGAAGATTGTGCCACAACACCTTGTGGTACTTGTTTTGCAACATTACCCGTCGATTGGTCAATGTCATTTTGTGGTAGAATTTCCCCAAGTTCTAATTTCCTCCCACTAGTTCCTTTGGAGAAAAACTCTTTCTCAAGAAATACCGCAGTTCGAGCGACAAACACTTTGCTCTCGATGGGATTATAGAAATAGTATCCTCGAGTTTCCTTAGGATACCCCACAAAGTAACATTTGTCCGATTTAGGGCCAAGCTTATCCGAAGACAATCTCTTCACATAAGCTTCGCAACCCCATATCTTTAGAAAAGACATCTTGGGACGCTTCCCATACCACATCTCATATGGTGTCTTTTCAACTGATTTCGACGGAGCATTGTTTAATATGAGAGCAGTTGTCTGTAGAGCATATCCCCAGAAGGAGTCAGGTAAGTTTGCATGACTCATCAAAGATCGAACCATATCTAATAAAGTTCGATTCCTCCTCTCTGCTACACCATTCCACTGTGGTGTTCCAGGTGGAGTCAGTTGAGATAAAATCCCACACTGTTTAAGATAGTCAGCGAACTCATAGCTCAAATATTCACCTCCTCGATCTGATCGAAGAACTTTAATATTCTTACCCAACTGATTCTCCACTTCATTCTTAAATTCTTTGAACTTTTCAAAGGATTCAGATTTGTGTTTCATCAAATACACATATCCAAATCTACTGAAATCATCAGTAAATGTAATGAAGTAAAGATACCCACCTCTAGCAAGCTTGTTCACTGGTCCACATACATCGGTATGTATGAGAGCCAGATGATCAGTAGCTCGCTCACCTTTTCTGGTAAAGGGGCCTTAGTCATTTTCCCCATTAAGCAAGGTTCGCATGTCTCGATCGATTCTAAATCAAACGAGTCCAGTAATCCATCCTTATGGAGTCTAGAGATGCGATTCTCGCTAATATGGCCTAAACGACAATGCCATAGGTAAGTCGGGTTCGAATCATTAGATTTGAGCCGTTTGGTTTCCACATTATAAATAGGCGTATCTAGATCAAGAACATACAGACCATTACTTAAATGTGCACTGCCATAATATACATCATTCATGTACATATAACAACACTTGTTCTTGATAGTGAAACAAAATCCCTTCTTGTCCAAACAAGAAACAGATATTATGTTTCTACTAATAGCAGGTACATAATAACAGTCGTTAAGATCTAATACTAGCTCAGTAGGCAAAACTAGGTGATAAGTCCCTACAGTTAATGTAGCAACTCTTGCTCCATTTCCAACTCGTAGGTCCACCTCGCCCTTTGCTAACAATCTACTGTCCCTTAGGTCCTGCATATTTCCACAAATATGAGCACCACACCCGGTATCTAATACCCAAGATGTAGAAGTAGTAGATACATTGATCTCTATAACATGGATACCTGAAGTGGAAGTCTCACTTCCCTTCTTCTTCTTCAACTCCTCTAAGTATACCTTACAATTCCGCTTCCAATGTCCAGTGTTGCCACAATGGAAGCAATAATCATCCTTCGCCACCTTGGCTTTAGGTTTCAACGCACCCAAGTCAAACTTGGATGCACCTTTAGCCTTCTTGCCTTTACTCTTGCCCTTGCCCTTTCTTTTGGTCCCTTGGACCATTAGAACGGACATCCCCTTGCTGATATCATGCTCAGCTGTTCTCAACATGTTAAGTAGTTCAGGCAATGGTTTATTGTAGTCATTCATATTATAGCTCATAATGAACTGACTATAACTGCTGGGCAGCGACTGTAGGACTAAATCTGTGGCCAACTCTTGACCCAGAGGAAATCCCAGTCGTCCTAGAATCTCGACGTACCCAATCATCTTGAGTACATGAAGACCCACCGGGCTACCCTCAGTCAACCTTGCCTGAAAAAGTGCTTTAGAGATCTCGAATCTCTCATGTCGGGCCTGCTCTTGATAGAGCTGCCTGAGATGCACAATCATATCGTACGCCTTCATGTTCTCGTGTTGCTTTTGAAGCTCCGAGTTCATGGTGACTAACATGAGACATCCGACGTTTACGGCATCATCATGATGCTTACTATAAGCATCTTTCTCAGCTTGGGGGGCATCGTCAGGTGGTGGCGCAAGAAGAGGTTGCTCTAAGACATATAGCTTCTTTTCTTGGGTGAGAACAATTCTCAAGTTTCGATACCAACCAAGGAAATTATTCCCTGACAGTTTGTCCTTATCAAGGATGGATCGCAAACAGAAAATACTAGAAGTGCTCCCTGCCATGGTAACTACCACAAAAATATGCAAAATAAGTATTATGACACTACAATATTTAATGAGGACGGGCCAATCAGCTCAACATCTAAAGAAATGTCCGTTACTGGGCCATCTTTGTCCGTTCTCCTTACAGGTTGTTCAGTCTCATCATCAACTACATGAACATCATAAACTACTTGAGCCATAGCCACTGCCGACAACCTGTTCGACGAAATGCCTCACTGAGTACAATCCGAAGTTTCCTTCTCCGGTCGTCTCCAGTCTGGTCGTTCAGTCTCCAGTGTTGTCTTCCTGTCGGTGGTTCCGTCTCTGCTTTAGTCTGGTCGTTCTCTTTCCAGTGTTCGGGAGCTCGATTTTGCTGCTTCTGCGTGCAAGTAAGGTGTTCGATGATATGCTCATGAGAAGTGTGCACTTGTGGAATAGTCGTCCCCTGATTCCTGCTTGCTTGCTTCCTGCCTGCCTGATTCCTGGTTACGCCGCTGAGAGGCCTGTGGGAGGCCAAATCTTCACCAGCAATGGCGGAATCGGCTCCTCAATCAGTAACAAATGGTGTCCAGAGTCTTCCGCAACCCATCTCCGGTGAGAAATTGGCACCGAAAGGGCCATTAAACTGGAGAAAAGTTTTTCCAAAGGTAAACCAAAATCTTGAGTACTTTGAAGGAGTCGACCACTGTAATGTAAAACCTCCATCGGAGATCCTGCAGATGGGACTCGACCAATGGTGCTACACTCTTGTTGGTCGATTCTTGGGCAAGACTCCCGAATTTGGAAAGATTGCTGCTGTTGTAAACGGTTTATGGGGTAAACAAGGGAAGGTTACGGTTAGCACCATGGGCTCCCTATTTATTTTCCAGTTTCCTAATGAGGATGTCATGACATGGGTTCTAGAAGCAGGACCGTGGCATGTAGAGCGCAATTTTCTGATCTTGCAAAAATGGAGTCCGACTTTCACTGAAGAGGAACTGAGTTTGAAGAAGATGCCGATGTGGGCCCAATTGCGGAGAATTCCCCTTCAGTACTTCCATCCTAAAGGCATCAGCTTTTTAGCAAGTGCGATTGGTAAACCACTCTACATGGATAGAGCTACTGCCCTACGCTCGAGACTGGATTATGCTAAAGTATGTATAGAAATTGACTTTGGGAAGAAAATTCCAAGTGTTTTGAATGTTGATTTGGGAAATGAACACACAGTAGAGGTTCTTGTGGACACCCCATGGCTGCCTGAGAAGTGTGACAAATGCAAAGTTTTCGGTCACAGTTGCAGCAACCCATCTGCAGCCACTCCAGCAATACTGACACCAACCCCTGTGGAAGGGAGTTCTCCTCGGGCTGGTGAAAAAGCTGATGCTGAACGTGCTGAACTGTCCCCTCCTGATGCTGGAATGCTCGCTGGACAGGGAGTTTGCGAGTTGGAGGTCCCCAACTCTATTACTCCCACTCCCCCCCTTGCATCAGAGCAAGGAAAAGTGGCTGAATGGAGTGACTTGCACGGGGACAATATCGAAGTCCCTTCCAAAGGAGAGTCCTCACAGGTGAATAGCAAGCAAGTTCTCTTAGAAGATGTGAAGTCTCGTTCTGATGCGATCAGCTCAGATGATGAGCTGGAGGTATCCTCGCGTCGGGGAGTTACAACACAGAATCAGAGCATTACAGTGGAGGAGGTGAAATCAACCCAGAAAGTTCAAGGCAAAAGGAAACCTAGAACGGGCAAGGGAGGTAAACCTCCTAAATTACTATCATGATAATTACCTCTTGGAATGTTAGAGGGATAAATGACCCTCTGAAACAGAAAATGGTCTTTAAGTTTGCGAAGGAACACGATATAGGGATTTTTGCTCTCATTGAGACACGGGTAAAGGAAAACAATTGTCTAAAGATAGTGAATAAATGGAAGGGCTGGTTGTTGATGGAAAATTATCAGCATGCCCATAATGGCAGATTGTGGATTCTGATACGAGAGGACTTGCAGGTGCAATTCCTTAGCAAAACTAGTCAATATATCCATTTATTGGTAAATGTTCCCAAAGGAGTTGGTTGGGTTGCTTTGACTTTTGTTTATGCTTCAAATGACTTGTCGGAAAGAAGGGTGTTATGGCATGATCTGCAGACTTTAACAGTGGGTATGAGGTATAGTTGGATGTTGATGGGTGATTTCAATGCAATTAAAGAATTAGAAGAGGCCAAAGTAGTTGGGAGGGAAATTGTTGTTGATCAAAGTATAAGAGAATTTGCAGACTTCATTAGCACATCGGAGCTTAAGGATCACCCCTATACCGGCTGTTTTTTCACATGGAGCAACAAAAGACAGGAGGGGTTTCAAGCTAGGAAGATTGACAGAGCGTTGGTTAATGACTTATGGTTTCAACGGGATATTGCCTCAACAGTGGAATTTCTTTCTCCCGGAATTTCTGATCATAGTCCTATCATGTTGAGATTTGGTGCCAAAGAGAATGCGGGCCCAAAGCCTTTTAAGTTTTTCCATTTCTGGACTGAGCATCCAGAGTACTTGAAACTTGTGGAACGTGTGTGGATGGAGGTCCAGGAAGGTAATCCTATGGCAGTGCTTTACAAGAAATTGAGGAATCTAAAGAGACATCTGAAAGATTTCAATAGATCTTACTTTGGGGATGTGCATGCTAAAGTTGACGCCTTGCAAACTCAACTCGCTCAGATCCAAACTGAAATTCTTGAAAGTAATTGCATGTCTTCTGAAATTATGGAAAAGGAAATCGCTATAAGGGTTGAGCTATTAGAAGCCATGGATAAAGAGGAGAAGCTACTGAGACAAAAGTCAAGGGTGGCATGGTTAAAAGCGGGGGATCAGAACACTTCTTTCTTTCATAAGGCAGTGAAGATAAGAAATGCAAGAACCTCCATTCGAGTACTCTACACTAACTCAGGTTCCAAGCTGGAAGATATACATCAAATAAAAGCGGAAGCAGTCAACTTTTACCAAAGCCTTCTAGGAGAAAAGGATGCAAGTGTAGCGGGCACCTCTGCGACGCAACTTTCTTCTATTCTCAAAAAGAAGATCTCTCAGGCTCAACAACAACTGCTTGTGTCTCCTATCACAGAAGAGGAAATCAAATCAGCTCTGTTCTCAATGGGAAATGATAAATCACCTGGCCCAGACGGCTTCACGGTGTATTTTTATAAGCATGCTTGGAGAATTGTTCATAAAGACTTCTTTGCTGCTGTACAACATTACTTTTCGACAGGCGAGCTGCGCAGAGAGGTGAATTCTACAATATTAGCACTTGTCCCTAAGAAGGAGAAAGCTGATCGCATGAAGGACTTCCGCCCTATCTCATGCTGCAATGTGGTGTATAAATGCATTACCAAGGTGATCACCAACAGAATGAAAGGGGTCCTTCCTGATGTTATAAGCCTAAACCAGACAGCTTTTGTGCAGGGCAGGAGAATATCTGACAATGTCTTGCTTGCTCATGAGCTTGTAAGAAACTACCATAGACAAGGAATAACCCCCCGTTGCGCTATCAAAATTGACCTAATGAAAGCCTTTGACTCCTTGAACTGGGATTTTATTCTTAACTGTTTGAAGGTCATGGGATTTCCCCTATCATTTCTCAGATGGATCAAGGGATGTATTACCTCTCCTTACTTTTCAGTGGCTGTCAATGGCTCCTTATGTGGTTACTTTGCCGGCCAAAGGGGATTGCGACAAGGTGACCCCCTATCACCCTATTTGTTTGTTATTGCAATGGAGGTCTTCTCAAAGCTTTTGGACACTGCTGCAGACGAAGGCAGAATCGGCTTCCATCCTAGATGTAAGTCTATCAAGCTCACCCATCTCTGCTTTGCTGATGATCTATTCTTGTTCACAAACGGGTCCAAAGAGTCTCTTGTTGCCATTCTGGAAGTGTTGAACACCTTTTACAACTGGTCTGGGCTCAAGCTGAACCCTGAGAAATCTGAAATCTTCACGGGAGGCATCACTGAGGAAGGCATCTCTATATTGGTGAATAGCTCGGGTTTTAAGAAAGGTACTCTTCCTGTGAGATACTTGGGGCTCCCTCTTGTCTCGGGCAAGCTTTCCACGAAGAACTGCGAGGCTCTTACTGAGAGAATCCTAAAACGTATAAGGAGTTGGTCTGTGAAACACTTGTCTTACGCGGGACGAGTACAGTTGATCAATTCAGTACTTTTCAGCATGGCCAGCTACTGGTGTATCCACTTCATTCTTCCCAAGAAAGTCATAAAGTTGGTGCAGCAGAAGTGCAGATCCTTCCTCTGGAAAGGCCTTGAGCAGCATATAGGAGGAGGAAAGCTCGGCTGGGAAACTCTATGTCTTCCAAAGTCTGATGGAGGACTCGGTATCAAGGACCTAACCCTGTGGAATAAGGTATGCGTACTCAAAAACCTTTGGTCTCTCCTCGTGCGTTCAGGGTCTCTTTGGGTGGCCTGGGTTGCTAAATATTTAATCAAAGACCGAAGTATTTGGTCTTTAAGGATACCTGGTGATTGTTCTTGGAACTGGAGAAAACTTCTGCAGCTGAGGACTTTGATGTCTCCCTATATCCGCTATTGTGTTGGCCCTGGTACGAATGTATCTTTCTGGTATGACAAGTGGTTACCGGTCGGTTCTTTAATAAACTATTGCACCAGGGGGCTCCAGTGCTTTCCGTCGATTAGGGAGCACGCAACAGTTAGTTCGATTCTGGTTGATGGATGCTGGCATTGGCCTAGAAGCTCGGATCTGCAAGCTGGCCTGCTCCGTGATCTCGCTAATGCAATTCAACTCTCTGATCGTGATAGGGTCACATGGACGGCTCACAAATCCGAGACATTTTCTGTTGCTAGTGCGTGGAAATGCTTTAGTCCCAGAAGCCAGAAGATGGAATGGAGGAACGCAATCTGGTTTGAGGGGCAGTTTCCTCGATCCTCTTTCATTAGCTGGCTTTGTATTCATAATAGATTGAGTACAAAAGATAGGCTTATGAGTTGGAGAATCTCGATTACTGCACCCGAATGCGAATTCTGTAGTTTGGAATTGGAGACCCGAAATCACCTCTTTTTTGAATGCCCTATCACCCAAGGGATTTGGAGAAGTTTATTAGACCGTGTTGGAATGAACAAACACAATGTCGACTGGAATACGGAACTTTGCTGGGTCTCCTCTCTCCGTGGAAAGAAGCTGGATATTATTTGTCTTAAACTTCTCTGGACTCACTACATTTACTGCATCTGGAGGGAGAGGAACGCCAGGCTCTACCGGAATCAAGTCTCGCCTCCAACAATTATAATACGAAGGATCTTCTCGGATGTGAAAGCAAAGTTGTCTGTTCTCCCTCGATTCTCATGCAAAATTGCACACTCTATCATTGCGAGGCATATGTTTCACCATTTTGATACTGCAACTAGTTGACTTGGGAGTAGCTCTTGGGTGTTTTTTATTTTACTCCGTATAGAGGAAAATGGTATTGGTTTCTGATGTAAATTCATCTGTTATCAATGAAGTTTCATCATTTATCCAAAAAAAATATTTAATGAGGACTTTATTAAATATTGCTCCCACTATTTATATCAAATCAATGACCCTGAACATTGATTCAGAGAATATCATTCTCATAGTAGTTCAAGATCCATATCTCACCAAGCTCTGAGTCAGCGAGGGCTGATTCACCCAAAACTGACTATTTAGATAGGGAACTCACTTTCCCAATTGCATCACATGCAACTCTTGATTAGTTGGGTGAATAACTCCTTTATTCAAATCTATCTTGTAGATCGATGCCCAACTACATGCCTCTAAACTCCTAATCCTATTAGGCTTGCTCAGTTAAGTCCGGCCCACTGGTAAACACCACGTCTTACTAGGATAGATGAGGGCATCCTGCGAGAGTAAGGTCTACACACTCATCGATCTTGGTCTTGACTAGCGTTACACGGTGGAAGGATAAGGACTTAATATTTTGAGGGATTTTATTAACATTTAATCGATCTCACCATACACTATTATGTAACAATTACATAATAGTCCACACGCATAACTATTATACTAACACAACTAGGACATTGTCCATGTCTAACAGTCATGCACCGCAAATATCAAACATAATCACACCAGTACCAAGCATAAAATCATATTTTATGCTATTATCTACTCGGATTCTAACTAGCTAGTCTCTGATACCAATTGCTAGTTCCACGGGGCGCAACGGAAGCGAAAAAGGAACAGAAATTCAAAATTCCCTACTCGTGAAACTAATTCCAAGACCTACTAGAAGAATAAGAGTAAATAAAAGCGTACCTGGAATATTTAAAATTGTCGACCGAGCGTCCCACGCGTGACGCCTCTACCGGTATCCACACCGACTTTGTCGACGACTCTTCGAGATCGGCGATGCTAGCGGCCAACACTCAAAAGAAACACCGATGCGACACCCGAAATTTTCAGACTAATAGACCTAATTTGAATTGAACAATTCAACCCAAATATATATACTTTATATGCATACACATATATGCACGCACACATATATGTCTCAGCACATATAAATATATACGTGTGTTTTATATCTTTTTACTTTTCTACATCTCACAGCCATATATATCTACATATATATAAGCATATGAATGGTTAAAATTTTCTAATCCCACCGGTGTGGGATTTTGAAAAATTAGCTCTCCATGAGCCATGTGTATAGCTAAGTGTTATCATACAATTGGCCCATGTTTCTTTCTATAATTGGCTCCAAGTGGTTCCATAAAAAATAGCCACTTAGCACACCATTAAATCTAATAAATTGGGTATAATTAATCGACAAATTTAATCTCATTAAATATCCGATTAATTGGTCGCATCTTAAATCATCTAATCTTTATTAGACAATTTTGTTGTTTCAAAATATCTCGTCAATTTAGTCGTAGTGTGTGACCCTTTAAGTTCTCAATTACGTTGACAGTAATATCGAAATCTCTATTTCAATATTACAAACAGTGAGCGGCATCTAGCAATGCATCACTGTTACTCAAGTAATTGAAAAGTCAATTTCTCGACGAACCTCGTGACCTATATTACCGTGTAATATAATCTATTGTCCTCTATATCTCTATTGAGCCCAAGGCATGGTCGATGACATCCTTGTATGGCTCAATATCTCTCTTTCTTGGTTTACCGGGTAAGTCTATCAGAACAAATGAGTTCGATATCGCTATATCGACTCATTTGGGTATGCATACACTTTTAGACTTAACCACCAAGTGGCTATGAGATATCGCTCCCGTTTCGTAGGAGGGACAAATCCTATCTTGGTCACTCTCATTCTTTTCCATGCTTTGTGGCATACCCAATAACTATCTTTATAACCAGCCTGTTACGGTGGCGTTTGACAGTATCAAAATATACGACATTACATGTAGGAATCCATGGTGACCTCAAGTCAAAGGACCATTACACTATAGTCACTTTGAGATATGCTAATGACAGTCACGTAACAACCCATGTAGCAATCTCATGGCGGATCGTCCAATACACATTACTCTTAATGTATACATGTGGTGTGATTTGATATCTCCATATCCATGACCTGTGAGACTTGGTCATCAATTAACACCCACACTAGTCTAACCGTATTATCATTGTCCTAATTAACGATAATACTTTGACTATGGACATTTAGGAATAATGTTCGGTAATTATAGGATCTCACAATCAAGTCACACTTGATGCCTATTGAACATACTATTCCAAGGACATTATTGTGTAAAATCATATTTAGCTCAATCTACACAATAACAGAAATGCCTCGTTTTATAATGAAATAGATATCATATTACAGAACTGATTATAGATTGCCTCTAGGGCATACACCAATTCCCAACAAGTAGACTGCCGGAGAATCATCCCATGAGAGGAGGTCCTGCGAAGATACCGCAAAATTCGCTTAGCTGCTTGGAGATGGACCGTCTGGAGTGCATGCATGAATTGGCTGACCAGGTTGACTGCAAAACAGATGTTAGGCCGAGTAATGGTAATGTATTGAAGAGCACTAACCATGCTCTAATACTCAATAGGGTCATTTAATAATTCCCCATCACTCAATGAAAGATTAGTACGGGATGGTAAAGGTGTCTTAACCACAGTCGATCTCTCCATACCAAAACAAGCTAGAATATCAAAAATGTATTTTTGCTGAGAAAGAAAGAGCGTATTATGTGATCGTTTCACCTAGACTCCGAGAAAGTAGTGCAGATGACCAAGATCTTTCATAGCAAATTTAGCATAAAGAATGCTAATGAACCGATCAAGAAAAGAGGAAGAACTCTCAGTTAATATGATATCATCACCATACAATAATAAGAGAATAGTGTGCTGGCCATTACGATAAATGAATAGAGACAAGTCGACTGGAGTGAAGACAAATCCAAGAGAATCTAGAAAAGTACTGAATCGTGTGAACCAAGCCCTGAAAGCCTGTTTTAGACCATAAAGAAATTTATGTAGATGAAATAAATGATTAGGAAACAGTGGACGAACAAAGCCAAGAGGTTGTATCATGTATACTTACTCCTGAAGATTGCCCTGAAGAAAAGCATTTTGACGTCAAGCTGGCGAATACCCCAAGAAGAGGAGGAAGCTAGTGATAATATAAGACGAATGGTAGAGGGTTTTACCACTGAACTCAACGTGTCATGGTAGTGAATACCTAGTTATTAGCGGAAGCCTTGAGCTACCAGCCGAGCCTTGTAACTGTCAATAGACCCATCTTCCCGATATTTTACCTTGAATTTTCATGTGCTCCCAACCATATTAATCCCAGGGTTTTGTGGCACCATGCTCCATATTCCATTCTGAATTAGAGTAATGAATTCTTCTGCCATGGCATTTCGCCAGTTGGGGTCCTTTGCAACCTGCGAGTAGCCAATCAGTTCTATGACCTGTTAAAAGAGGTAGTGACCAGCGAAAATTTGGGATTTGACCAGTCTCTTAAAATTGCCGGAACAAATGAATAGCCGAGATTCGATATTTTTATGCGGTTTGCTCTCGAGGTTCGAAGGAACAAGGGCAACCCCTTTACGTCTTATCGAGTTTCAATTCGCTAGCTTATGTCGACACTTTCCATTCGAGAGGTTGATTTAGTAGGTATAAGGTGGTTGAATTTATGCAACAGAAACATTGTGCAATGCATGCAGCTTGAACTTTATGGATTAAAAGAATATTTGCTTGGTGCAAAAAGTAGATTAGCTCTTTAGAGCTCTCAATGATGATATTACGTGATGATCCCATCCTCAAATACAAGTAATTTTGATCCTCTCTATAGGTCTATAGTTTATATACAAATATTGATTTTTTTCATCATTTCTGAATGACGTTACTGAGACTGTACACGTTCGGTACAAAACCAATGAAGGACAAGAAATTGCCTAACTTTTTTCCTTTTTTTTTTCTTTTTTTTTCCTGTCGACAGCACATGATTGAGATGGGCGTGGTAGGGCGATGGAGATCATGATGATGATGATGGTGGTGGTCATCACTATCATAGAATAGGGTTAGGATCTAGTGCTAATATTTGTCAAGGGCCCACGCGGTTTATACCTAAATGCATCTTAGCTCATATATCTCTCTGTTGAGTAAAATTATAACTGTTTGACTGCTTAATGCTTATATGCTCTTTGAGTCACATCAACACTGCAGACATTCGCACATTTTATATATATTCCCTTAAGAGACAAATAGTTGGCTGCTACTAAAACATGGAACAGACATACGCGGTTTCCACTGATCATGGCGTGTGTTTAATCTAAAGATGTAGAGTTTCCGTCTATTAACAAAGTCTGCTAAATTGTTATTAGTTTTCCAGCATGTGAAGACTATCGGTTGAAAAATGTCATTCTTCCCCTTGACCTTGTCATATGAAAAGTATTCTCGAGATCCGGGTCGGACTCAAAGTGTCTAACGAAACATTATCTCGCAACGAGATGCAACTTTCACGACAACGATAAATTTGCGGGATAGCACGCATCAAAACCGACTATTTCGTAGTAGTTTTAAATTTTCCCATTATTACTGCAATATATAACATTGTGCTCTGCACCATTTTTACGTTCTTTGATGAATAATGATCGGCTGGCAGTATGGATTGCACAGAACCGTGGATTGGACTCTGATTTGGAATCCCAGAACTGAAGTTCGTTCAACTTTGGGTCGAGTGAGCTGATTTTGGGCTTCAAAGTGATGACCTGTGAATTTTCGGCCCAAATCTCATGATTACTTTGAATTCATGCAGTAGAACTGAAAGCTGTCTTCATTAGCCCCATTATAAGTTGGGAAAGGTTGCACGATAAGGCAGGTCTAACCAGACCAGACTCGACCAAAAGTCGGGATGAAGAAGAATGTAGACGAAGATTTTGATGAATATGAAATTGATCGTTAAAATGATAAAACAAGAAGTTAAGTTGCCACAACTTCTGGGAGCAAAAGCACTGCTAGTTGCTACTGATCCACTCACTTAGGTGCTACACGCAATGTCACGCCGGAGTTATCAATAGTTGTCTGCGTGTTGCATTCGTTTTCCGTTCTCATTCCACTCTCCGCATCTTTACATTCAGCGGAGGCTCTTTGTAGGACTGAACTTTCTCAGCTGCTCTCCTCAGAGGTCTTGCTACCGAAGATCTTCTGTCTTCATCGGCCCCGGATGAAGCATCATTTTCTTTATCTTCCTTCATAGATGACTGATCAGAAGAACTTGGACCTGCTTCTGGATGGGTAGTTATCGGGAATTTGGCTTCTTCTATCTCGAACAAGTTCTCTGCAGGCTCCCTCTCCTGTGACATGAACCTCGCTGATTGCCTTCTCAAGCATCGCCTGGCAGTAGCAGAACAAAAAAGAATGATACACAAATCTTGCAAAACATTTCAGAGGATAAAAGCAATTACAAAATAAGAATTCTACTGCGGCCCGAACCTTTTTTTTTCTGCCTTCTCCTTCTCCAAGTCTTGCTTGTTTGTACTGGGAACTCCCATTGCTGCAGAAAATTTTGAGATTAGTCGGTGAATTTAGCAAAGAAGGAGAAATGAAGATGGAGAATTGCATCAGTTGGTTACATTGACTTCTCTGATGGTGCCTTCTGTTCCGGCTTGGAGCTTGTTTTTGTTTATCATTTGGTTTGTGGACAGATTCTCCCGCTTTCTCCTTCCCCTCCACTGCCTCCGCCTCCTTCAAGCAAGAAATTAAAATGTAAGCATCCGAGAAAAGACTTACAGGAAATTTAGGAACTAGCAAATAGTCGAGACCGAAAACTCACAATGTGACCGTTCTCCACTACATTCTTTTCCACCATGTTCCTCTGCAGCAGGGAAAGATTCTAATATCAAATCCCTTGACAAGTATGAGCGGACCGGACCTTATATGATGAGTTCCAAACTTTGCAGTTGGACGGGTGATTCGACATCTCAAACAAGACTATTAGAGCATTACCTCAACCTCCAATTTCTTTGCCTTGAGCAAGGCTTCCTTGCATGCTAGTTCGTGCTGAAATGCCTTAAGCTGAAAGAAGTATTCGACTTTTAAGCAATCGGCCGACTCAATTTTGAGAGAAATTCTCCTGGGAAATGACAGAATTCGAGATTACCTTATCCTTTGCTAGGTTGAGCTCCTGCAAAGTTTAGGGCGATTTTGATGAGACCCAGTGGAAAGTGTAAGTAAGATCAACATCTGGTAAATGGCATTGTTTGCGTAAAGGTAATGATGAGAGAAATTTGACGAACCGCTAACATCTGGCTGTTGGTTTGAGCGAGATTCCAGTTCTGAAGCTGTGTCTTCTGGTAACTGATTCTCAGTCTTTGCAGCTCCGCTCCGCTCAATTCAATGATTTTGCTGTTCAATCGAGTTAAAGAGATAACCGATTTTCCGATTCTTCATTCATTTCTATTTCTAGTCTAATCCACACTCAAAATTGCATTTCTATTTCTTTATACGAATTTATTATTTCTTAGGCAAACATTTTCCGACATTGCATTCAGAAGGATACTTTCTCTCTTCAACAAGCTTCACCAATGCCCCGTTCTCCTGGTCAAATTGAGACAACAATTTTAATTATTCCTTCGGGTAACTCGAAATGATCATGCCCAAGCAAAGAAATCAAAGAGAACAGGCTGGGATCTTACCTGAATGAGTTGGTCTACATTGTCTTTCGTGATCTCCGAGGAAAACGGCACCGGCTTAAGACCTTCGCTTGGGATCTTGTTGTGTACCAATGGAGAATTCGTGATATCAGACAAACGCTTTCTTACTATCTTGCCGAAAGAGGCTCTCTTCGCCGCCCTAACTTCCCCCTTCATGTCGACCGGAAATCGCAAAGAACCCTCTCAAGAATTCACTTCAGGAACTTCAGACCGTGAAGGCGTTGGAAGGGTCGGTAAACTGAATACTGCAACCAGAGAGGGAGAGAGGGAGGGGGAGAGAGAGAGAGAGAGAGGGGTTAGGAATGGGAATGGAGATGAGCAATCTGGAAAAGAAGAGGGAGTAGGTTCGAAATGAGGTTCGGCGATCTAACGGCAATCCGAAGCGAACAGTAGGAAAGGAAGGTTATTGGGAGGAGCCGAGCCTGAGATTCAAATGAGCAACGGTCGGCCACAAAGATCGAATCGAAATTCTAGTTCTTTCCAACTTGGTTGCCGGAATGGGCCTGGGCAGCCCCAAATGGGCCAAAGTTTGGTATGGCCCACCAACCAAGCCTACCAGTATCAGCTGGGTGATACCATTGATTACCATTTGCTTGCTAGTTGCAGCCACTTCCATCCTAAGAGCCCCCATGTCTGGGCCACATCCATCTTATCGAATTATCCGCGACACAAGACATGCCTCACCTCTGGTATGAAATCACTACATAAAATATGCGATTATATTGCATAGCGATCCTTTTCGATTTCTTGTCCACGGTGACATAAAAGGGTGAGTGAAATATGAAAAATGCTAAACTCTCCTAAATTATGCCTCTTAAAAATCTTTCTAATTTAAGATTTCACTCGTATCAATTGAATAGTCATTAGATATTGTGTAAATTATGACTCGTGTCATTGTAAATGGAATTTTAAATTACGAAAATTTTAAAATGATTATTAAGGGAATATAGCAATACTCCGGAAAGATATATCATGCTTATCCCTTACGAAACTACTTCGGATGCATTATCTTTTTTTTTTTTTTTTTTGCTGAGTACAGATGCATTATCAATTGGTTGAGCATTATTGGAACCCATGATGAGGAGATAATTTGTCCAAGTTTAACCACACACTTTGCTGTGTGATTTGGCCCGATTGTTTGCAATAATCAGGCAAAAGAATAAAATCAGTCAAATGCAAGCAGCGGGGCCTGTCTAGTCTGATAAAGTGGCGGTCCCTCCCTCGAACAGAACAGACATCTTTCATATTATTTCGAATTTCACGTACCCCTCAAAATTTTAAAAAAGAATTTATTTATTTTTTTCAAGTTGTTGCATGGATTTATATGATCATCGGCAGGATCAGACAAACCCTTTTCTCCACAAAAAAAGAAGAAGGAGAAATCGGAAAACGAAATCAAGAAGACAGCTTGAATCTCACTTATAAGTTTCATTTTCGTTGAAATGAAATACATATTAATAAAAAAGAAATTGTAAATATTAAGTGGAATATTGATACATAATTCTAAGTGCCCTTCAGATTAAGAAAATGGTTAATAGACTGATTGATTTACGCCAGTTGAAATACCTAATACTCAAGTAGCAGTCCTTTTCCATACGTACGTGTGGCTAATTAAGTAAGATGATCGGATAAAAGTCGGCAGAAAAAGCACCAAAATGCAAAAGCCCTCTGGCTTGCTCAATAAATGTATATAATTACATGGTGGCTTGCTCAATAAATGTATATAATTACATGGTGGGTAGTGGAGTGGCCAAATTCAAATCAAACTTATACATCAAATTTGGAATCAGCTTAGCTAGAAAAGTCTAGCTTAATGTAGCTAGAAAGCTTAGCTTACTAAGGCCACGAACAAGAAATGGAGGGCCATCCTTTTCGATCCCTAATAGGAACTTGTCTTTTAACTCTTTACCGATTTCTTATGATCAGTTGCTATAACTTTTAATAATTTCTTAGATTCCTTTTATTTTTTGCTTTTTTTGGTATTTACATTAATTGAATTAGATAATTCTGGTACGCTATGGTTTCTGGGGACCGATCATTGCTAAGAGAGATTTTGATTAAATTTTGGGTGCGCCATTAAACTAAATGTCTTGCCGTGCACGAGACTCTTCAACACCATCGCATAAAAGATGGCCCAATCAATAGCTGAAAAAGTCAAAAACAAAGTTCCCTTTCTCATACGATGGGGATGGGCCTCTCTTGACAAATTCCACGGGGCAACATCCGTGTATATCTTTCGGTGGAGCGAGAATTGTTCCCGTGGATGTCAATTATGTGCTCGTTAAACCGCGCGTGTGAATTCAAATGAAATTATATATCGCATATTCACATACATTTGCTCATAAGATTTGTGTTTTCGTGGTCCCTAGGAGGAAGGACATTTTCATATAATTTAACTGTTTGATTGATCGATGGATGAATCATGAATTCAACTGTTTGCTCTTGGCGTACAATTTTCATTTTTTTTCTTTTTAATACTGGCCTGAATTTTCAGTAAATTATTAGCAATTTGATTCAACAGGACACGTGAATTACACCGAAAAGGGCAAAAAATAGAAACAGCCAAAATTTGTATTGCTCAAACATCATTATTATCCATGGCACCACCACCATCATCATTACATATATATTGTGCCCGGTTTACTCCAAAGTAAGTTTATGAACCAATAATTGCTTAGTACTTGTTGAAGTCATGGTTCAAAAATGTCCCCTTTTATCTCTTCATCTGCATAACATTATTATATATTACAGATTTGTTCAAATTAAAACTCACACGTAAATAAATTTCCTTTTTTTTTTTTTACGAACATATGAACGAGTTTCATGCACTTGGACGGTTCATATGAATGAATCTCAATGATAGTTACACCGGGCTTTTTCTTATTCTTATATGTTGTTATAATATTTGCAAAATAATAATAAGGAGCCCATGGATGATGCGCGCACACATACATACATATATATATATATATGCATGTTCTTGTCATATTTAAATCAGGATCAAGCCAGAGCTTTCCCTGATTAATAATACTAGATGAAGGGCCCACGCGTGTGCACGGGCTAGTATTGAAAAGATGGTTGACTCATCGAATAAGCTTATATATAATATAAAATATTCACGACTAACAAAAGTTCGTCCATAATTACATAAATAGAGTTTGTCTATAAAAAAAAATTATATCGATTTATAAGGGAACTGTCACGATTTTTTTTACTTAGTTAAGGTTTATTTCTTATCAATTATATTTCGATTAAACATCTTTTTCTTCTCATATATAGGTTGATCAACTCTCACAAAATAGTTAGCTGAATATTTTTGTGCTTTCAATAAAAAATTAGATTTTTGTAGTTTGTAGGATATGAAAGGTTATACTTTGTTTATGTGAAAAAGCTAATAACATGTATAAACAAAAATTATTTTTAAAATTTTGATCTTAATATTATAATAGATGACTTTTCATCTTCTATAACTAAAAAAACCTTTAAGTTCAACTAATGATGTGGCTCAATGATACTATTGCATAGTGATTTGTGAGAATTTCAAGAGTCAATCAATTATAAGATACTTTATATCATACGTAATATTATTTGGCATTTCGTTCTGGCTTTTATAACTATATATAGATTCTCCTAAACACTGATCTGCCCATCAGAAAGAGACTCAATGGTATTTTCTTATTAGTATTAATATGAGACATAGACAAGAATTAATGATGCATTGCATTTTAAAAACATAAACAGACACACATATAAGTAAGATTTTTTTTTTTTTTTGAGAAGGGGCGCGTCCAGTGCTCTGTTTTGTTTATTTTCCAGAGGAAAAACGAACTCCCAACAAACAAATGAAGCCAATTATATCCTCCAATCACTGTGCCTTAATCTCCACTCTTCATCTCCCTCAACCCTCCTGAAGATGACAAGCCCTATCTCACCTAACTGATCGTCAGATTTTCAGTCATCTTCTCATCTCAGATGACAGACATGTCTGAGCTCAATCACCAACAACAGCAGAGGCTGTGGCTGTGGCTGTGGCTATGAAGATGATGAGGTTCCTCCACGGAAGAGAGACACCAGAGAAGAGCAGGAGGAAAAAGAAGAGGAACAGCAAAAACAACCTCGGCCCCTGTTCCTACGGGGCCTGCAAATGGCTTCTCTGCTCAGCCCTCTGCCTCTACTTCCTCGCACCTCACTTGATTAGATTCAATCCCACCGCCTCTCTTCACAGACCCCACGTCCTCAATTCCATCTCCTCCCAGTCCTCCCGCGCCCTCACTGAACAACCCATAACCAATCGAGGTTCGATCCGGTTTGCATCGAAATATCTCCTTTTCTTATTTTATCTAGCTTGATTCCCTTCCCGTGGTCCTGATCAATATCGCGATTATTACAGGGCTGAGGGATTTGAAGATTTACGTGTACGAGCTGCCCCCAAAGTACAACTCCGATTGGCTCTCCGATGAACGATGCAGCCGCCACCTGTTCGCAGCCGAGGTGGCTATCCACCATGCTTTGATGACCAGCGAATTCCGGACGTTGGACCCCTATGAGGCGGATTTCTTCTTCGTACCAGTCTATGTGTCCTGCAACTTCAGCACCGTTAACGGCTTCCCTGCGATCGGCCATGCTCGGTCTCTGCTCTCCTCGGCCGTGCAGCTCGTGTCATCCGAGCATCCCTTCTGGAACCGGTCCTGGGGCTCCGACCACGTGTTCGTCACGTCCCACGATTACGGAGCTTGTTTCCACGCTATGGTGCGTAACATCAGGAACGGAAAAATAGGAAGTTTGTGTCTTGTCGTAACGGTTCTTGCATGAACCAACTTGGAATTCACAAGTTTTCTTGTTCTTCTTTCTAAATAAAGTCTGCATTTTTTTTTTCCTTTTTTGGAGGCCAGAAAGCTCGCATCTTTTATTATGTTGTTTAAAAATTGTTTAATTACGTTGCAGGAGGAGAGGGCGATTGAAGATGGGATACCGGAGTTCTTGAAGAACTCGATTGTATTGCAGACGTTCGGGGTGAACTATAACCACCCGTGTCAGGATGTCGAGAACGTGGTCATCCCGCCGTACATCCCTCCGGAAAGTCTACAGAAGACCCCGGAGGAGGCGGCTCCAGTGGCCGCCAAGCGAGACATCTGGGTGTTCTTTCGGGGCAAGATGGAAGTCCACCCCAAGAACTTCAGCGGTCGATATTACAGCAAGTAAGGCTCCCTATACATTTACCATCCTGCCCTTTGACTTTTTTCGCTAGCAGTTGAATTTTGGAATTAACCAGAGGTACATGTGTGTTTTTCGTGGCTGGCAGGGCAGTAAGGTCGGTGATATGGCACAAGTTCGGCGGCGACCGGAGGTTTTACCTGAAACGGCACAGGTTTGCCGGCTACCAGCTGGAAATTGCGCGGTCCGTATTCTGCCTGTGCCCGCTCGGGTGGGCGCCGTGGAGCCCGAGGCTGGTGGAGTCTGTGGCTCTAGGCTGCGTGCCGGTCATCATAGCCAATGGGATCCGGCTGCCCTTCCCTGAAGCCGTGCCATGGCCAGAGATTTCCCTCAGGGTGGCGGAGGCCGACGTGGCGAAGCTCGGGGAGATACTCGACCACGTGACGTCTACGAACCTCACCGCGATTCAGCGGAGACTGTGGGACCCGAATATCAGGCGGGCATTGCTGTTCAATGGTCAGGTGCAGGAGGGGGACGCAACGTGGCAGATCCTGCGGTCCTTGGCCCAGAAGCTGGACCGGTCGTACAGAGGATCCGAGGTTTCTACCCAATGATAAGAAGCCACGTAGCATGGGGTGGCAAATGCTCATCTCAGATGCCAGCTCAGTGACAGAGCAGATAGTGCATGACAACTGGACTCTTTGGACCGGATTGCGGCGTGAGACAGATGGTGGGACCAGTGTTTAACTTCTTATAAAATTCTGCAGCCGCTGCTGTGGGGCCAGCTCGAGGCGAAATCGAGCGTAAGCATGTTGGAGATTGAGAAAATTTTTACCCGCTGACCCCGTCGGGATAAATTTGGTCTATTAATTGAGCGAGCAAGTTGAATTTTAGCTATTACCATAGGGCGCATGGGCTGCGATGTTATACAATTAGTGATTGTTTTGGGGCAAGGGATGCAAATATCAATCGATTGTATATATTATATCAATGTAATTATGAAAGAGAGAATTCTCTTTTTGGGCGGAGAATAAATGATATTAATAATCTTTTGAACAGCTGTGCATAAAAAAAAATTGAATATAAGTAGTTGTACTATGATCTATGCAAAAGAACATATCATTGGTTATGTTTGATTATCTATATTGAAAATAATTTAGGGATGATTATTTTGTGTAAAAGCTATATTTACTCCGAGAGGATCGTTCTTTTGAATGGTTTTTTGCAAATGAAGAATTCATCTCAGGGTACCTTTTGTATAAGGTATAGGAGCATATATAGTCTGTTGGAACAAATGGTAATCATTGAGGGGTTTAACTAATTTAGTTTATTAACTATTGGGTCATCTGAAATGATTATTAATACCTTGAAAATTAGCTTCTTAAGTTGTAATTATTAAAAGGATTACAATTATTTGACTATTTAAGCAATAGCAGTGGCCACTTGGAAACTTTCAATGGAAGGAATAGTATTAACCTCTTCAACAAAAAAACAAAGAATAATATTTACCTTGGTACGTAATTGACGCTACTTGGCTATTGAGAAAACTATTAATTTGATCATCGAAAGATCATATTGTCATTAATTTGGTCCTTCAAAATTTTTTGCCATTAATATCGTCTTTCAAAGATCATATTACCGTCAATTTAACCCCGTTAAAAACCGTTAGAATTGTTTAATTTCGTCAAATAATTTCTATAAAAAATAAAAATAAAAATAGAAAAAATATTTTTTTAGACTGAAGAAACATGAGCTCTCTCAGTCTCTTTCACACTCTCTTTGTAATACTCAGTCTGTATCTGCTTATAATATACGTGTCTGCTTGGTTTCTTTGTTCTTCTTCTCAATATCAATGGGAAAGATGAAGATGAATTGAGACTATCAGGCGGTTAACAAAATCACAGCGCATGTGTTGGAGTGAGAAATATTGTCAATTTTTTGTTTCAGCAGATATTTTTTTCTATTTTTTTATAAAAATTATTTAACGGAGTTAAGTAATAGTAATGGTGTTTTTAATGGAGGAAATAATCTTTGAATGATCATATTGATGGCAAAAATTTTTAAATGACCATATTGATAGTTTTTTATTGGTTATTAATGTAGACATTCCGTTGATCCTAATTGAAAATATTTAACTTTGGTACTATAGGAGAAATTAAATCTATATATATATAATATATAATTGTAAGAAGGATAGGGAGGATTAACGCGGTTACTCTAAATTTGTCTTGGAAAACTCTCGACTCATGTTTGAGCGACTTTTCACTCTCTGGTGGGAGATTACTTTAAGCAGAAGCAATGTTATAATTGCTCAGATCATAACGGGAAAAGTAAAAGAGAAAACAATTTAATCAATAAAACAACTTAATTATTTAAATTGCATGATATTAATGAACAGTGGAGAAATGCTGCCGTGCCCCAAACCTGAATTCCTTATGAAATCGTGGATGTCAGTCGTGATGAAGGTGATTTCCTTTCGTCCAAATGGAATTAGGACCTATTTGTATTAAGGAAATATATTCTATTCGTATCTTTCATAATTTATTTATAATATATAATTTAATAATATTTCCGCCGACTATTCTCCACAACTCTCATAAACATCCTACAAGTCACATGACATATTATAATTTGGTCACATATAAATACAAGGTGCCCAATAGGGAGTATTAATCTTGCATGAGTTAGGATGTATCTACACTTTTTTTCATCATTGTTTTTGCTACTTTTCCAATATTCTTAATTGATTCTTGAAGAGAATATACACGTGTCATACATGGGTAGAGAGGAGAATATACATGTGCCATGCATTATAAAACAAAAAATTATTAAAGAAAAATATATATCATAATAATAATTTTTGGCAAAAAATAATGATTGATTTAACGTCATAAATAAAATTGTAATGATATACAATACGCCAATAAGTAAAAAATAAGTTATGCGCTTAGAGAAAGAGATAGGGGTAACTCCAGGTATTTTATTATTTTCTTACTGAAATATGTGTTCTAGGGTAACGTGAATGTTAAGAGAGACGGACTTTAATTAATTAAATTGATCATATATAGTTTCTTGAGAGTTAATAAGGTTTTTTTCAATATAATGAATTTTTTTTGGCAATTCATTGAATACTTTGTTTATAATAATAGATGTTTTAAAGTAATTTTGAGTACCATATGCTTTTCGATTCCCACCCTGATTATATAATAAGTTTTAGTATATCATAATGGTTTTCTTCTTATTAAAAATATTAGATAAATTCATTTGATATATTTCAAAATCCTTACGAATATCGATTGAGAAAATGGCATAATAAAATACAACATAGCTTTATATTTATTAAAAATAAAATTTAGACAAAGCACAATGAGCTATTAGTTTCTATGTTGTATAATATATATTAATCAATATACCATATAAGAAATTTAAATTTTTTTTAACTATTAAGACTATCACTGTATGTTGAGATTATGTGTTATATCGAGTATTATATAAATTATAATCACAAATTATTGATCGAATAAGTTTTTATCCCCGTAGCAACGCGCGAGCACTTTACCCTGTTATGAAACTAAACAGTATGTTTGTCTTTTTTCTTCGACCCTTGACTCAACTTTTCAGATTTTTCCTTTTATCTTAATTATAGTATGTAAAGATTATATGAATAATTCTGTTAGTATATCAATTGTTATTTTTCATAAATGGAAAACTTTGTTAGAATTAACATAAAATATTAAGTTTAGCTTTTTTTCATAATTTGTCTTTATTCATAAAATAACATATTTGTCTATCTAAATTATAAATGTCGAAATATCATTTAAAATAAAAAAATAAAAAAATAAAATGGATCAAATCAAAGTATAACAATCTAACCGGCTGATTGTCGACAAGATCTTCATAAGAAATTATCAACCGTGAATTTTTTCAAAAGACGAATCCCGTGCATCAGGTTGAAGAGGATAAGGGTGTGGATGTGAGAAACGTATGGGCCTGGGTTAAGGTCAGGGAAGCGAAAGAGAAATGGACAAAAGAACCCAACCCCGAAAGATCCGCAACTGAAGGAGTAGGACGTGACGTAAGGGACAACAAGCGGACGGGACGGCTTAGGGCCGTTTGAATTGTCAGGAAGAACCTTAAATTAAGGAATCAATCTGGCCTCAGCTAGAGCTCAGTGTCATGTCAGAATCATATCCAGCTCTGTTTCGTTTGGTTTTCGTGTCTCAGCTAGATTTAATCTAATTAATATCTTTCAATTTTGAATAATAATAATAATAAAATCTGACTCTATCCCTCAACCAAAAATTTCTAGTAATTCTTGCTCATGTGTCTCTTGTGCCAACCACATCGACTGCCACGTAGATTTATACGATAGAACTCACATCTTGGGACATCTATCGTGATACATCGAGACCTTCGATAAGGACGAGCAGTAAATGGAACAAAATCTGATGCAGAAAAGTCCAAAAATATAGCAGTGGACGGGTGCAACTGTTGGATATATGAACGATTGATGTATCTATAATTCCACTGAGATCAAGTCTAGCACTTTGTGGGATTGTATTTGTACGGGCAAAAGATATTCAGCATGATATATGTTAAAAGTCAGTTCAAAGCTAGTGCAGATCGAAGATATCTATGCACCATTCTATTTTATTTGAATTTTTGCTTAGCGCATTGCTTGTCCACTAGATCAATCGACTTTTATTTTGACAAAGAATACTGATAATTTGATCTATCTTTTCATACGTCTTCGTGTAAATGAATAAATAAAAGTTTTTTTGAGTAGATTAATGGGTTTAATAATGTTAAATATACGTTCACCCAAAAAAAAATAATGTTAATGATACTGACAAAATAAAAACAGAAGGTAATATATCAATGATATGATGCTTTTGTGGGATGGTTTCTTGAAAAGAGAACTCTGGAAGTAAATAATTGAGTAAATTGACAAATTGGTCCTCTAGAGATACATATACATCAAATCTAACCTTAAATTTTTTTTACATCAAATTGAACCTTGAGATATTAAGTGTATATCAAATCCGACCTCAAAAAATTTTTTACATCAAATTGAACATTGAGAGATTAAGTGTACATCAAATTGAACGTTGAGAGATTAAGTGTACATCAAATCCGAGCTCAAGAAATTTTTTACATCAAATTGAACTCTAAGAGATTAAGTGCACCTCAAATCCGACCTTTCGTCAAAATACTGTCCAAAAATATATGGAAAAATATGATTTGGCATTTAACAGCTGATGTGGCATTGTTGATTGTTTTCTTTCATTTTTTTTTATTATTCTTCATTTCTGTCTAGCTTAAAAAAAGGATTTCCTATAGTTCCCTCACTTTTCAATCGGAGGTGGAAAAAATTTCCTCCTCTTGGTGCGTCCTCCTCAATCGGTGGTGCTCTCGGAGAGGGTGACGGAGAGATTACGACGACAGCGATTGGCGAGTCCATGCTGAGAGCATCATCAATTGAGGAAGACGCATCGAGAGGATGAATTTTTTTCTGCCTTAGATTGAAAAGTGAGGGAACTATAGGAAATATATTTTTTTTAGCTAGATAGAAACGATGAGAGCATCATCAATTGAGGAAGACGCATCGAGAGGATGAATTTTTTTCTGCCTTAGACTGAAAAGTGAGGGAACTATAGGAAATATATTTTTTTAAGCTAGATAGAAACGATGAATAATAAAAAAAATAAAATAAAACAATCAATAATGCCACATCAGCTGTTAAATGCCAAATCAGATTTTTCCATCCATTTTTGGAAAGCATTCTAACGGAAGGTCGGATTTGAGGTATACTTAATTTCTCAAGGTTCAATTTGATGTACACTTAATCTCTCAAGGTTCAATTTAATGTAAAAAATTTCTTGAGGTCGGATTTAATGTACATTTAATCTCTCAAAGTTCAATTTGATGTACACTTAATCTCTCAATGTTGATTTTGATGTAAAAAATTTCTTGAGGTCGGATTTGATGTATACTTAATCTCTCGAGGTTCAATTTGATGTAAAAAATTTCTTGAGGTCGGATTTAATGTACACTTAATCTCTCGAGATTCAATTTGATGTAAAAAATTTCTGGAGGTGAGATTTGATGTAACATACATCTCTTGAGGACCAATTTATCAATTTACTCTAAATAATTCGATGAAATGAGAGCAAAGGAAAATAAGTTCAAAAAAATTCCGACCTGCCGGATTCGAACCAGCGACCTAAGGATAGCTGTGAACACACTACAGTCCTCCGCTCTACCAACTGAGCTAAGGTCGGTTTGCGTTGCCAGACCAAAATAAAAAGGAAAAAAACGCAGCACGTTCGTGGCCCAATAACAATTTTTTTTTTTTGGGATTTGGGCCTGCTATGCACTTCAGCATCGTTCGCCATACCAACGGGCTAATAAACTGTTACCCGAGGTATTCTTAGCTTTGATATATATAACGTCGATATTAATTTTTCAAGCAAGGACAATGTCATATCTAATAGCTCTAAATTTGATATGGCTCAGCGGATTTGTGCAAATTGTGGGGTTCTCCTCACCTGTAGCAGCTGCGAATTGTGGGCTTTACGATCTGGGCCCGAGTTGGCATGGGAGCGGGGTCATTGGAGAGTCGTTCTTCCTCGAAGTTAATTCTATAGTGGTAGTTTGGCTCCTATCCCCTAGGCAGATTGACATTGGATGGAATGGTGCTATTCTTCAGGGTATTGGTTCATTTCTGCTGCGTGATTGGATTACGACCATGATTTTGGCGTACTTATGGGAGAGGAAATTCTTGTGCAAATTGGTTATTGAATTATGCCTTTTTCTTTTCTCTATTGAGGTGCATTGGTTGACAAGTTGAGTAGTTAATTGGTTGCCTTGCTAGACCGAGTCTCTTACTCTTTGGTAATATATGTCTGAATTACCATGCCTTGCTACTGTACTTTTAAGTATAATGTATCGTAATTAGGGCTGTAGCCCCGTATTTTCACCCAATATATATATATATATTCGTAAAAGTAATGAAAACGAATTAATTCATCATATTACTCGCAGAAGAAGATAAAAAGCAAACAAACAATTGAATCTTGAATTCAATTCATCGAGGCTTGGACGCTCAACTACTCTCGCACCTATTCTTGTGCAAGCTGGACCCACACATCTCAAGACCCCTTCCCTCCCCCCGACACCAATCTGTTATCTGTATGTATTGCCTATAGCCTGAACATAACAGCTACTTGACATATATATCTTGACCTGAATGTAAGGGACAACAATTGCACTCGTAAATCCAAAAGCGACTTCAGCTAGCTATGGCGATGAGCAACACACGGTTCCAATGGAGCTAGCATTCCGGCGTGACAGTATGGTCCCGGCTCGGATCCCTGCAGTAGTTGTACACCATGTAGTTCCTTTGGACCCATGCCATAGCACCTACCTGTTGCCGGCTTAGTCCACCAGCTCCGGATGGGGAGATGGATGGAGGTCTGCACGAGGCTGAGGACCCATCCGCAGTGCAGCCGCTCAGCCTGAAGTTCCTGTACCTACCAATAAAAGGCTGGAAACGGTAGTCGGCCTTGTACCTGCCATTCTCGGTGGCCCAGGACGAGGCATCCCAGATTGAGCCGTACACCCACATTGGCCTGAGAGGAAATGTCGCGTCACTTTTCCTAGGATACCTCCGAATCGGCACGTCATCTACCAGGAATCTGTTGTGATATTATAGGAAAATGTTCCATTTAAGTATCGTGTATATATCAAGCCAACTCATACTCATCACAGACTGTTAACACGGGATTAATCTGCAATATACATTACTAACATGATCTCATTAGGTGTCTGGAGAATAGCATAGTTGTGAAAATCTTGGGTCGGATCAAACCAGAGATGAAACTTCATCTCCCTTCCGATGACACGTCCGCCACCGCTCCCTCTCATGTATACGTTGGTCTGCAATGTGTAAGGCTTGCCGGGGATTGTCCCGAGGAACTCAATGTCGACTTCATCATGGTCCCCAGGATGGGCCTCGTTGTTGGAAAGCTGCACCATACAATTACAAGAAAATTAATACGACACATGCGTGTACAAAAGTTAATATATATATATATATATATATACACTTACTTTTGACTCCTTATAAGTCTTCTTGGATATGATGTGGTCATTTGAAACCGGTCATTCTTATGATGAAAATTTGATAGCGGTCATATGTACCGAAGAAAAGGTATGATCAAATCATCTACTTATAAGTGACAAGTCATTGGATCAACTGAAAGTGATTATATGAGTCTATGACCCACCCACCACTAAAAATGATCCTGACTGACTGATCACTCTAAGTAATTAATTATGGCATATGTATATAAACCAGCTTACGTAGAAAGATGTGATGACACCAGCAGTATAACCAGGCTGAACCTTGATTGACGCACTGAAGTAACCGGATTTATACGGATGTAGAGACTTGAATCCGCTTCCTGTTCTCAAAACAAATTAAGAACAGAGGCTTTAAATAATTGACTGTAAATAATTTAAATATTGTTTAACGAATGTCTAGAGAACGTCCTGGCCGGAAAGTTATATCGAAAGTAATATATTATTATATAAAACCTGAGCTCTTGTCGAGCCATATTGTAAGCGTGCCATGGTCTTTCCGTTGATGCTGAGGACCCCAGAGAGTTCTGAAGCCCTGATCGAATGCCACTGTACCGAACCGGGAACTAGGAGAGTAGCCGGGTGAAGGTGGATTTTGAGCAATGCACAAACCAATCATAGGAATGAGAATGAAGAAACTTAAAAGGGCCATAATATCTATAAAAGGACTGAAGATATATGAGTAAGCTTGCAAGAGAAATGAAAAGGCCGGGGTGGGTATATATAGGGGGATATGTTGGCCCCGTACATCGGAGTGATGTGATGTGTTGGTTGATGGGAATTATACGTGGAGACAAAATTGAGAGGAAACGCTGATTTTGTGGGCAAAACTTTTCCTATAATTGGACTCTGATCCTTTTCTCATCCTCGCAATTAATCTTTCTAATGGAAAATGTGCCTTGGAAGAAAGACCTTGTTGGGTATGGTTGCACGTTTGGGATATCAAACCATGCATTCGAAATGTGTGGTTTTATTTTCTTCTTGTCTATTATCTCTTCTCCAATGGATGTATCTGTAACCGTAATATACGACCATGCATATATCATTCATAAGACATAGTCGAGGAATCATCAATTTTACTATTTTTAGGAGTTCTATAAGTGGATGGAAAAACTTGTGTTTGCATATTTCATGCACTAGTCTTTGCATAAAATATGATTCCGAGTTGTGATCTTCCGGTTGACTTTTTAGTTACTGTTAGTTGGCTAAAATCTAATGTCCCATCCATCCTATAAGCTATCGTTGGACTTGGATTAACTATGTACATATATATAATTAAATCATAAGTGGTTCATTTTATGCGGGCAACAATCTTTTTTCCTTTTTTTGGGTGGGTGAACAAGCAAGAAGCATTTTAGAAATGATAAATAACCATAACCAAAATTATTGACATCATAGGATAGCAAATGACATATAATATTGGAATAATTAAGTTTTCACGCATAATTGATTATTGCTATAAGTCAAGCATTAATCATGATTTCTATGCTTCTCCAGTCAGAGACATGGGCACCTAACTAAGCCCTAAATCAAGGGTCGTGATTATTCAAGAAATATCCACATACATCATCCCCCAACAATGGAAACCGTGTAATTTGTAAAGATTTTTTTTATCCACAGAAAAAAGAGATTTTTTTTTGCGATATTCGGTGAAATGTAAACTGTAAAGATTTGTTTGCTGTTAAATCAACTTTTATTGAAGGGTAAATTGTACTGGTAGTCCAAAAATTTTTATAAATATTTCAATATAGTACAAAAAGTTTTTTTTGCTACTTGATTGTACAAAATGTTTTAAAGTTATTTCAGTATATTACAAACCGTCATCTCGTCATTGACATCGTCAAATCGACGCTCATAGTGCAAAATCAGTTTTTATGGGACGTTACATGATGGTGCAAAATGTTTTGAAGTTATAATTTAATAGTACAAAATATTTTACGTAAGTTACATGATAGTGCAAAAATTACAAATATTGTAAATGACGGCTTGACGGCGTCAATAGCGAGATGGTGGTTTGTACTATACTGAAATAATTTCGAAACATTTTGTATTATCAAGTAGCAAAAAAAAACTTTTTGTACCACATTAAAATATTTGTAAAACTTTTTGGATCACCAGTACAATTTACCATTTATTAAATGTAAATCTAGCCTTGTTTTACCCAAAAAAAAAAAACTAGGCTTGTCGGTAGATTTTTTGCTGCTTCTTTTATGTCTCATTCACTAATAAAAATAAATGTCCGTACATCTTCACAAAATCATAAGTAGATAGGGAGAGATTAAGAGCAGGTAAAAAAGGGACCATTTAATTTCTCAAAAAAAGGGACTGCAAATTATTTTCATTATTATTATGTTTTCCTTTGGGGCAAATCGATCGTTGATGTCGTCAAAAGACAATAGCCCTCAAATACCGGCGGCCTTTCCCGGGCAGTCGGTCGGAAGTTGATCATCAGTAGGTTCAAGGCTGTCCATTTGCTATAAATATAGTACTCTTTGCTAATGACATTCAGCCGCGTAATTTGCTAGTTGCCCAGTTGGTTCAAACGGAGACATTACAAATTGCACTTCTTTTCTTAAAATATAAATTAATTTCTGAAATTCTTACGAAGAAAATGTTGATCCTATATATATAAATATATACGTATACATATACCTTGACTGTTTATTAGCCTCTGGTATCCATATTCGTATATCAGCCCGACAATAGGAAAATTGTCAATTGATAAATTCTCCTTGTACAAATTTGAACGTCTTCTTTTTCCGGGCAGTTAGACATATAATTAAAGGCACACGGCACAAATTAACTACTTCATCTATGTACATCCTTTCTAGAATATGTATGCAATTACAGGTTTCGAGTCAGGGATGCCATATATATATATCATTGGAGATCAGGATTATATTTATTTGGGGTTAATTGCACCGGTGATCTAAAAGTTTCATGAATATTTCAGGTTGGTCCAAAATATTATTTTGGTAACTTGTTCGCACAAAAAATTTAAAATTATTTTTAAAAGTTTTTAAAAAATTAATTTTTTTAAATTTTTTAAAAATTATTATTATTATTTTTATTTTTTTTTACTGTTTATATTATTTTATTATTTTTTTGTATTTTATTGGACTTTTTCCGATTTTATATTCTCATAGCGCACTATGATTGGTTTCATGTAATAAAAGTGACACATAGGACGTGCCATGTCAGCAAAATGTTAACAGCATCAGGGACAATTAACGGAATGCACTACATTGAAACGGTTTTGAAACTTTTTGTACCAACAAGTTATCAAAAAAATATTTTGAATCAACCTGAAATATTCATGAAATTTTTTTGACCATCGATGCAATTACCCCATTTATTTGGTGAGCAATAACTATCATGTCTAATTTCCGTATGTTACTTGCGTGTGAGAGCCTCAAATTTAGACCATAATGGTTTGATTAATTAATTAACCAATTGACGAAGTTTGGCAAAAATGGATTCTTGCGTGCATTTTCTTTTGTCCGGCGGGCCCTACCTTTGATTTATTTGCTCATGCATGCATGGGACCTCTTAAAGGAAGAACCCATAAGAACACCTCTTTTAAGGGCACAGGTCACGTCCCATTATTGCATGATTGATTCTTAATTATGAGATGAATATGATATCTATTGAAAGGATATAAATACTATAGTAAGATCAACTCACGTAATTATAGTATAAATAAATTACTTGAATATCTAATAAATTACTGATAAATAAAGTAGATCTAATAAATTTCAAATTAAACTACACAAATTTAAATTAAGTTATACGGATTTTAATATTTTTCAGTACACGCTATCCGGTATTAGGAAAACCAATGGATCATTACTAATCCAGACTCGAGTCCGTCGGTACTAAAAGATAATTTCCCCACTTATAAAACTCGTATCCGAAACTTAATTTCTTTAACGAAAAAGAGGCGACAAATCACCTAAACCAACTTACGTTGATAGTTTTATCAGCTTTTTTTTAATCATAAAATAGAGTTATTTTTCTTAAATTTGTAGTAGTTACTTATTTTGTATAGGGGAAAATGACACTTGAGATCTTATATATTTGTCAATTTTTGACCTCGAATCCTAAATGTTTCAGTTTGAAAAAATAAGTCCTAAAAGGTTTGGAAAAGTGACACTTTTGATCCTTTCTGTTACCCCCGTTAACGGAATTCCAGCAGGGCAAACAACCCTCCATGCGGCGCTTCATGAGTGGTCACGAGTTGGTTCGGTCCGGATGTCGGGGTAGAATCGGATCAGGTTTGGGTCCGGATGTCTCCTTCTTCACCCGACTCCCTCCCCATGCGGTTCGATACCCTAGCGCCGCCCCTGCAACCGCCGATCACGGGCACCGTAGCACCTCGAGCAGCCCCGCCTAAGCCCGATCAATTCCGTCAGGTTTGATCTCGTCTCCTCCCGATTGGATCTGAAAAATATGAAAGCTCGTGAAACCCCAAGCGAAGTTCGAGTTCTAGGTTCGGAAATGAAAGAAGAACAAGCAGCAAGCAAGTAGCAACTACAGAGGAACATTCTAGGCTTAATCGGCTTGAAAATATAAAGCTTTTCAAACTAATATTTACGCCATCTATCTGTCCAGTGACACTTTCTCAATACATTCATTCAAGCTGCAATGCTATGAAGATGCACCAGTGATTTGCACAAAAAGGCAAATTCAAGTTCCATACAGTTTTTGGACATTACATGGGGTGGTCATAAACCACAAATTCAATCCATTGAAAATCATGGACATGGTGCAGAACTATGCAGCAAGCCTCTCCCCCGCTGGAACAACAAATTGAGGAAGGCTTTCGATGGCACTTTACATTGAGCTACAGATAATGCCAATGCGATGCTCGCTAAAAAAAGAATTACACCAAAGCAGATACGATCAAAATTAGTTTCTGTGAAATGAAAAAGTTGGATGATGGGCAAAACTATAAAACATACTGTGTGGCTATTCCACTCTTGCTACGGAAAAATTAAATGATGGGCAAAA
The DNA here is from genome assembly GCF_007655135.1 of Punica granatum. NCBI lineage: Eukaryota > Viridiplantae > Streptophyta > Magnoliopsida > Myrtales > Lythraceae > Punica > Punica granatum. Next base: position 26,768,246 of record NC_045132.1, read on the forward strand.
CTATAGAGACTCTTCGCCCCCGCGGTATTTGTCAACTCTGTAGTTGAAACTCGAGGATGACCAGATGGATCACCTACGCTCAGTTAAGCTACTCCTTCGGACCAACCTGGGACTTCTCGATGAGTGACTCAATTTTCTGCACAGGAAGATGAGAAAAGGGTAAATATATGGACATCTTGTATCAAACTTTGCTTGGGGTTTCACGAGCTTTCAGATTTTCTAGATCCGACCGGGAGGAGACGAGATCGAACCTGACGAAATTGCTTGGGCTCAGGCGGGGCTGCTCGAGGTGCTATGGTGCCCGTGATCGGCGATTGCAGGGGCGGCGCTAGGGTTTCGAACCGCATGGGGAGGGAGTCGGGTGAAGAAGGAGACGTCCAAACCCAAAAACCGACCCGATTCTACCCCGACATCCAAATTCGAACCAACTCGTAACCACTCATGAAGCGCCACGTGGAGGGCCGTTTGCCTTACTGGAATTCCGTTAATGGGGGTAACGGAAAGGACCAAAAGTGTCACTTTTCCAAACATTTTAGAATTTGTTTTTTCAAACTGAAATATTTAGGACTCGATATCAAAAATTGGCAAACATATAGGGTCTCAAGTGTCATTTTCCCTTTTGTATAGTGTAGTCATTTTTCCTGATTGCACCATATAATTTCCCTATGTATGCACATAGCACACTTGCTTCCAATATATATATACACACACACATTACACATAAGCTTCTTCTATGCTGTTCATGATATTAATGACTCTGTACGTCTAGGCTATGAGTTAATAATAACCGTGCTCTACCGCAAAAATACATTGTAAATAAATAAATAAAGTTAATCAACCGAAAAATATAAACCGCCCATGGCTTAAGCCAGTTTGGTTTCTGGTCAGATTTTGCTTGCTCATGAATGAGTGAAGCTTATCCTTGAAATAATGCCCTTAGCTTTCATGGATAAATTCAGTTTATTTATTTATTAAAAAAATACAAATATAAACCAAAACAGGGCGAAAACTCCAAATGGATTAACACACCAGCCAATTAATTATGATAATCTATCTAATAGATTCTGATGGTCCCGCAAAACAGTGTTCCCAGCAGAAAATTATTTATAAGGTAATCATTTGTTTCATGCAGGACGGTTAAGCTCACCATCCTAATTTTATATTTAGCGCAAATCAAACTAGTCGTCCTCGATTTGATTTTTGCAGGTTTAATAAACATTAATTGATATCGGGTAATCTTTTCAGAGATCTCATGACTACTATGTTTAGCATATAATGACAATTATATATATGGTCGATTCCGAGATTATAGTTTTGTTCTGCGAATAATACAAACCAACAACTACCTCCGCAACAAATTATAATCGATCTTACTTCTTAGCTTAAAAACCATCCTATATACAATGAACTCTCCATACAAGTACAATACCGGAAGATCAACGTACACTGTATTTCTAATTAAGCTCCATGTATATCTGTATATATAGCTGAAAGTTAGCTAGTTATATATGAAAAATACATCCCTTTTTTTTTGGCTAGAGTACAATATATCCGATAATAACATCAGAAAAATAGCACCAATATAATATAGTAATTTCGATTATGGTACTTCAATACATGCTTATTTATTTTTAAATAAGTATCTGTATATATTATGATCCTATATTTGAAGTTTGAAATCAACCTGATGAATTCTAACTAAAGCAGGCAATAGTTTTATGCCCTACCGACAGTTTTCTGCGACCATTATAGACCTCGAAGGTTGTTCGGTCACTTTCCATTTTTGTATATAACAAAATAATTTATTCAGGGTGTCTTTTTCGTCATACTTATAGATAATACTAACTACATGATTCGTTGAAGTTTCTTAATTAAGAATAATAATCGATATATAGCAATGGGGCCTCGGCCTACTATAAAATTTGCTCGAGTAGTTCATAAACAAATGATTAATAAATCAAACTTTTTTTCGGTGGCTAATTAATAAATCAAACTTTTTCGTGAAGATCAATAAGGTCATGATTCTGCAATAATAAATCAGCCGGCAGCAAAAAATATTTGGGTTCTCTTGGCTACGTCCCTAGAAAACCTACTTGTTATGTGTTTCCGTAAACTTTGTATATATATATATATACATATATATAAAGAATCGATCGACAATAAAACAATATTGTAGCTGTAATGGTTTTGAGAAATTTTACTGGAATATTCAAAATATATATAATAAAAAAATGATGTCGTAACACTCAATTAGCTATTCTCAACCAATGAGTTCTTTTGATGAGGAAAACTCATCTCAGCTTTGAAGTGTGTACAGTCGGATGACATATATAAATATCCTAACTAATCAAGCACGCGCAAACCTGCTCCCCTTCTGATTTATTTTCAATTTGCCCCTGAACTTCTTCAGCAATCTTTCATAACATCATTTTTTTTCTTTTTCTTTTTTCGTTCTTTATCATTCTCTTGAACTCTTCCTCCTCCAACTAGGACACAGGAATGGACACAAATTTTTTAAAAGAGTGATTTGTGAGAAATTCGTCGTATGCAACGATCCATAATCCAGAGAGGGAGTTAATATTCTCCTATTAAGGAAATGAAGTTTCGAAAAGATAGATTTGTGAGAAATTCGTCCTGTGCAACGATCCATAAGGGAGGAAGCAAGCTCCTCTTAAGGAAGTGAAGCTTCGAAAAGACAGTTTACTAAATTCGGAAGGTTTCAGTTTTGATTCTCACCAGTAATATCCATTTATCTTTTCTATTAAGTTCATAGGCTTTTATAAAGAAAAAAAAAATGACGACGTTCGTGAAGTGTCTTTCATGTAAGTGCATGTTGGGCCGATGGAAGGCGAGATGGCGATTATGGGCCATTACCTTGCCCAAGTGTTTTAGGAAACGAGCCCAAAAGGCAAGGCCATATGTATAAGCGATCCATATATATTTCGTCCTTATTGGGCTTTTATGAGGCCCATGTTGACAGGGCCTACCAACTACTGTTCATATTCACACGTGTCAGATAAAGTTATATGGGTAATGGGAACTGAGACTGCAGTATCCTCCTCGGGACCCCAAGACAAGAACGAGATCAAGCCGCTGACTGAACGCCACCAGATCTCAGTCGATGGTCCCCTAGGGTTGGCCTATTGTCCTATGTCGACTCTTGCGACCACTGTCGACGGGGAATCGATGCCACGTGTATGAAAGTTGATATTTGAGTTGAATTTTGATTTTAATAGATTTGTAATGATTATGTTGTTGAATTACGAGAAAATATGTGAAAAAATAATGAATAGTTGAGAGAAAGTAATAATTAAGTATTAAAAATTGAATTGAATAGTTAAAAAAATGATGAAAAAAAAGAGTAATAATTATGTTGTAGAATTAAAGATAAGTTGAGTTGAGTTAAAAAAAATTATTAACGCCAAATATGGCTAGATCTTGTTGAATTTCGAAAGATCGTGCCTTGTGATACTGAGTTACCTTTACGTTCGTTGCTGATAGCGACCTTTTTTATGTTCCGAGCTGAAGTGAGAGCTAGCTAGCACTTACTTTGGAGGTCCCGTGATTGAAGGGCGCTTTAGATTGAAGTTGAAACACAATACTAGTTTGAGACCCATCGTTGTCGCAACGATGAATAGCTCCCATTTCCACTTTAAGTTCACATGCTGCGCAAGAAAAAGCTTTGCCTTCTATCTGGGTTAGTTTTTGAAGAATTTTTTCGTATTCAGACCTGGTCATACACGACATCGATACAGCTATTATGATCTTTTCATCGTGTCATGCGGTTAAGTTTCTTTATATACCCTTAATGATTAGAATTTCATTTTACAATCCACTAGAATTAGATGAATGCCCGTGTTCCGCATGGGATTCACTAAGCTCCTCTAATCGGTTATCGTAAATTTCCTTATATTCTATCTACAAGTAAATTTGCGTGAGTCTTTCTTTCATAATAATTTAAAAAAATAGTAACTTTTGTGGCAGATTATAATAAGTATTGTAATATTAATTTTTTGGTAGAAAATGAAGGTCGTTCCACGTTATTTTTTGGAAGGAAAGAGGAGGGGGGGGGGGGGGGGAATAGAGATGCATTAGTTATTTTTTTGAATTTACAATCATGTCTTTAGTGTGATGATTCTTATAAATTGAAAGAATATATATTTTACGGGTGTTTTAAGAATATGAAAGTGAGACGAAAGCTCACTTCTCATTTTATAATTATATAGATGGATGATGTAGATATGAATATGGATAATATATACATGTGCAATTTTGATCCATATAGATTTCCTACACTCAATTATGCTTTGGGCGAAAGCATGTTTGTTTTGAGACACTTTACGTCCGCTCTCTTCCTTCCATAATCCCTACAAAAAGTTGGGACATCCATCACTGATCATATAATATTTACGCAATCAACGGTTGTAATAGCAAATATCAATGGCCTGATCACTGCATCCCCCTAATATCTCGTACATCTCTCAATTAATTTGTCAAATCAATTCGTTCACCTAATAAGTAAATCAGGCAGAACTACCCGATGGATCCGAAGTTAATTTTTGCTGTTCGTCCCTGAAAGAAATTCGTCTCCGGCTTGATTGGAATACAGACTGGGTTTCATCCGGCCGTCTCACGTCGTTTTCGAATGTATAACCTTGCTGGGTGCTTAAAACAAAGGACACGGCAACTAACTCGACCGTTTCTCTCCCAACTTTATCGTGCAGAAACTGATTTGATTAATTTCTCATACGTCTCCTTCCTTCGTACGAGCTCTTTCCTACATAGACGAAAAAGTTAATGCAACAAGCAACACTTTGAAAGGAATAATGCACGCAAAAGAAAACATACTTTGCTGGTGGACGAACAGCTCGCCTCCACCATGAATTTGATGCCATCATCAAGCTCAGTCTGTAAACTCGTTAAACTTGTTTGATTTCACACATTAATTTTAACTCTACTTCAGTTAAATCTACTTATCTTCAATTCAACAAAACAATTATTATTTTATCTCAATTATTCATTACATTTTTAAAAATTCAATAATACAATCATTATTTTCTCTCAACTAATCGTTACTTTCTCTCAACTATTTATTACTTTTTTCAAAATTCAACAATATAATCATTATTTTCTCTCAACTATTCATTATTTTTCACACTTTTTTTCTCATGATTTAACAACACATCATTACAACCTAATTAAAATCAAAATTTAACTCTACTTAATTCTAAAACCAAACACAACATGAATTTGTACTCGGTTCGTGAACTTACCTAGAGATTGGATATATACATGCATGCGTTGTCCATCGGAACAAGAGTTTAATTTGTTGAAATTAAGAACTTATGCCCGATCGAGTTAGGACTGCATTTTATCTTTGATGGAGAATCCGGAGAGTGCAATCATGTCGGGTATGTTGCGCCATTGAAGGGTAAATCTTGTGGAGGTAAATGGATCCATCGGTACTCGTTGCAAGTGGAGCCATTAGCAGGCATAGGGAGACCAAAGGAGAGCCACATAAACCCCATTAACGTCCATAGTGTCTTATCTAATCTTATCTTTTCCTTTCCAATATGTCCAATTCAATTACCACTAAATAAATTCAACCCAATATTTGAAAATTAAACTTGGACTATGTGATATATATAATTAATACACCGTCCCACTGACAAAAGAAACCTACAAAAATAATGAGATTTTGTTTGTTCTATCACGTGTTTCAGAATTAGTCTTGTTATTATTATATTTATCAAAAAATTCATCATTATTATTATTATTCTAGGTAGATACGTCGGCACCTGAGGAATTGTTTTGTACCCTCCAAGTCCAAGCAATGATCATTTCTTTGCTAAATTGATACGGGGGCCTATATGAATTATGGCCTGATTTAATTTTTCTTTTCCTTAATCATTTGAAGAAAATTGCTTTTGTTTGAGGAAAATTTAGAACCAAAGATTGTAACCAATCTTTCATGCCAGGACTCCCCGACATTTTAAATTTGTCTTTCTTGTAAAGATCTCGATAGAGTCAATTATCGTTGAAATAAATAAGAAAAGGAAATATATCTATATATACGGAGAATATGTTTGGGATCAATGTGTGGAAATGCAAATATTCATAGTAAAATATTTAATTAGGATACTACAGCTCAATTTTTTTTATTCATTCTATTTAACAATCATTCAATCTAAGGAAAAAGAAGAGGAAAAGATTATGGTACTGCATGCATGAGTGACCTGCCACGACATTCCGCGCATTAAATGTCCTCGAGAATTAAATTAAATTCATGCAGAAATTTCTTCTTTAGGCAGAACCATAACCATTACCAGATTCACAGTTACAGGATTTTCTCTGGCAGTAATATATATTATACATTCGAATTGGGAATATCTCATGCTTTATAGAGAAACAATATATTGGAAAATACAGTGAATATTAATTATGTATTGTATTTATTTACGCTCATACTATACCATACCACGAATGAAGCACTATAAAAAGGCCCCAGCGAGAATCCAACCTCATTTTCGTCAGTCATCCATTTCATTCATTGAAGAACAATACAGACCATGGCAATGGCATCATCAGGGGCACTTTCGTCTCTCCTTGTTGTTCTGTTGTTCCTCTGTTCCTCATCATCTGCAGCAACGAACCCGATGAACTCCCCCAGGCTGACTGCAGAGAGGCTCATAAGATCCCTCAATCTGTCCCCAAGCCAGGCTGTGAACATTATTGATCACAGGGACCCACTGGGCCCATCTTCTGCACCGTCAGGTCCCAGTCTTGCGGAGAGGACCTTCACTTTCCCAGGCCTGAGGGTGCAGGATTCTCCTCTGGATTCAGGGGGGGGCACTCTTCGGAATCTTAGTCATCATGCTGGGTATTTCAGCCTCCGCAATACCCATTCTGCTAGGTAACATCTTTTACCCCCAATCCATTGCCCAATAATAAATGCCCGACGAAGATGATTTTTGGAAAAAAAAAAAAAAAATCCTGTCATCTTATAATCTGCTGGAACGGTGCGTTTCGGTCTCGTACAGTGGGATATTCTTCGAGTTTTGTGTATGTTCCTCTTACGTTCAGACCTGTCAGTCTGTCCGTCTGTCGACGCTCCAAGAACATTAATGGTGTGCTGAGATATGCTCATAGGACCCCCCAGAAGAGCCATAGCTTTAATTGTGGTTCGGTTACTCGTGCGCTAACTATTCCTTCTCTGCAGGATGTTCTACTTCTTCTTCGAGTCCCGAGTTAGCAAAGACGATCCCGTTGTGATTTGGCTGACTGGGGGCCCCGGTTGCAGCGGTGCGTTGGCGCTGTTTTATGAGAATGGCCCGTTTCACATTTCGTCGGACTTGTCTCTTACATGGAATGACTATGGTTGGGACAAGGTATAAGTTGTAATAACGTATTCACAACATGTCCTGGCTTATGTCATTTATCGGTTTTTCGTCCCGGTAACTAGAATATTTTCTTTTCCTGTTAATCAGGTATCGAACATCATTTTCGTGGACCAGCCCACTGGAACTGGATTCAGTTACTCCTCTGACTCGTCCGACTTGCGGCAAGATGAGACCGGCGTGAGCAATGACTTGTATGACTTCTTGCAGGTGAATGAATTTCATTTCAAGCCGTGTTATGAGGACATAAAGGAGTATGCGTTTAAATCAGTTGGCCTAGTTAGTGTGTCAAATATCTTGTTTTCTTCGATGTCAGGCATTTTTTACCAAGCATCCCGATTTGGTAAAGAACGACTTCTTTATTACCGGAGAATCCTACGCCGGGCACTACATCCCCGCTTTGGCCTCACGGATTAACAAAGGGAACAGCGCAAAAGAGGGGATTCATATAAACTTGAAGGTAAGGTTTAATATGTTGATTTGATGAGGACTCCTGCGCAAACTGACTTAACCATGCTAATCAATAAGTGATGGTAACATTTTCATAGGGGATTGCTATTGGAAATGGCCTTACGAATCCTGAGATCCAGTACGAAGCATACACAGACTATGCTCTGAACATGAGTCTGATCGATCAGTCTGCTTATGAAGATATAAACAGTCAAGTTCCATCTTGCAAGCAGAAGATAAAAGATTGCCGTCCGTAATTTCTTCTACTTCTGCATTTCAGAGCTCTAATAATATGATACGCGACTGATATACTATTGTATGGTAGACCAAGCTGTTAACACTCTGTTAATCGTCCGCAGAAACCGATGAAAATGCTTGTGAGACCTCATACTATGACTGCACCGGCATTTTCAATGCAATCGTCCGCACCGCTGGAGGTGGAGATCTAAATGTAAGACAGCAGATACGAAGGCTCTATACCTTCTGTTTTTTATTCTGAAAAAGTTCCCTGGAAACGGCTAATCAACTTTATCTGCATTTTATGTTACTGTAGAAGGGAGATAAATTTCCACGTCTCTGAGTTTGCAACAATCTCCTATTTTTCTTCTAATGCAGTACTACGATATTCGGAAGAAGTGTGAGGGAAGCCTTTGCTATGACTTCTCTGCCGTGGAGACGTTCCTGAATGAGAAGTCGGTCAGAGAAGCACTCGGAGTAGGGGACATAGAGTTTGTGTCATGCAGCACTGAGGTCTATGACTCGATGACATCAGACTGGATGAAGAATCTGGCGGTCGGTATCCCTGCTCTTCTCCAGGGTGGGACCAGGGTTCTTATATATGCAGGGGAATATGACCTTATCTGCAACTGGCTTGGTAAGAATATACAGTGTTGCAGTTCGGTTTTGAGTCGTAGATATACCCTTGAATCTTCCTCGGGTTTTTAGCAGCTGAAATTCTATCTTGAGCAGGGAACTCAAAGTGGGTTGACGCGATGCAGTGGTCGGGTCAGAAGAGCTTTGCAACTGCCTCTACTGTTCCTTTTCTGGTCGATCGTGCTGAAGCAGGGCTTCTTAAGAGCTCTGGTCCACTTTCTTTCCTGAAGGTATGTCCCTCTCATATGTTTCTGTAATCAGGGCTTTTGCCATTGAGTTGGAGCTGATTCGAAATGAAACCTTATGATTAAAAACAACGCAGGTTCATAATGCGGGTCACATGGTTCCGATGGACCAGCCGAAGGCTTCTCTCCAGATGCTGCAAAGTTGGATGAAAGGAAAGGTTGCCATATGATGGTACCGTCACAGCACATCAGATTGTGGTCCTACGCTTCCCCCCAGCATGAATCCATCCAAATTCTTCAGCAAGATTGGAAATTCCGGAGGAAAATACTTAGGAAAAGAAAAAAAGGAAAGACTATAATATTTGATTCTGTTCATTTGACATATGCATATCAGAAATATTGATGGAAATTTGGCCTCTGTGAAGTATCATCATTTCTGCATTTTCTGCTACTGAACCCTTAAAAGAAGAATTACAATAAATTTTCTGCGCGTAACATAGACAAATTTAACAAATTCGAAGAATGATCATGTGCTCTGATGCTTTGTGATATGACCCTCTATACAAAACAAAATCTCAAGCAATATCAAATGGCTTCTGGAACTGCAATCACCAGGAGACCTCGAAAATAAATAACGACTGCCAAATAATGCAGTAGCCTAACCTCCAGAGGATGTATGTATGTGATCGTGAATCAGCTAAGTAACATAGAACATACAATATCATAACAATCATGGTTCACAAATTCTAATTTTCTAAATGATCGTTCACTTGACAAATGCAACAAGTATCTGCATCTATACAACGCCGAAGCAGAACGAGCCCAGTTACTCCTCATCTGCTCAATGACACGGCTTCCATTCATGCACACCGGTGAAATATTAATACGGATAAATCATTCAGACTCTTTGAGAACCTGTCCAAATGATAGATACCCAGATAAGAGATAAGCAGGTCGCCTCGAGACTTATCGATTACAAAATTCAATCACTTTGCATCCAATGTTGGAAATCTAAAGAAGCCTCTCTGATACCCTATAGTCGTCCCGTCGATCACTCTTCGTTGACCTTCCCCACTGAAGACCTTGACAGGGAACTCGATAACTCGCTGCCCCATGTGAATCGGCTGCTGAACCTTCAAAACACATTGAAAGAGACTGGCTAGTCAAATTGCATTTCTAATACCCAGTAAGCAAGGCCAGTTCTCCCTGGGGGGATCCAGTAGCTAAAGATGTCCTCGACGATAACATTTTGCAATGAAGATTGAGACTCTTCTGGTACTACTTGCATTGAGGAGGGCGGTCTTCACTAGCTAGCTAGATAATGAGAGAATGGAACTTCGAAGCTCATGGAACACTTCTAAATCAAATTTGGAAATATAAAATTCTGAATGTTCTATCGCATGTATTTCATCATTAATCTTATTATTTTATATAGTGGATTTGTATGCTCTCAAGAAATGGTGCCTTCCAAGCAATGATCATTTCTTTGCTAGTTTGATTTAGGGGCCCACATAAATAATGGCCTAACCTAATATTTTATTTTCTTAATCATCATTTGTATAAATGATTTTTTTTAGTATGAATCATGATATCTGAAAGCCAAATTAGACCCCGACGACATTGTTTAAATGGAGCGGGTACCAAATTACTTGAACCAACTCACGTTAATAAAAAAAAATTGCCTTTTTGTTTTGAGGAAATTTTAGAAGCAAAGATTGTAACATGCCAATCTTCCAAGTCAGGTCTCCCCAACAATTATTTTTTCCCCTTCTAATTTGTGTTCTTGCAGGGAAAGTTATAGAGGCAATCTGAGCTGTAACCAAAGGTGAAATGCAAAAATTCGTCAATTTCCACCCATATATATATAAATATGTACTTAATCAGGAAAGAACAGCATTTCACGATTTATATTCTAACTAATAATAATCCACGGAAAAGGAAGAGGAAAAGAACATGGTACTGTGGTACTGCATGCATGAGTATTTGACCTGCTCCGACATTCCGCATTAAATGTCCTCAAGAAAATAATTAAGTTCATGAATTTCACTATAAATTCATGCAGAAATTTCTTCTTTAGGCAGAAAGAACCATTAATTATCATATATGTACAACTATAGGATTTTTTGTTGCAATAAATATTATATGCTTAAATTAGGAAGATGCACTCACTTAATTAATATCGCAATAAGATCCCATGCCTCATGCAGAAAAAAAAGAAGGGTTAAATGCACTTTACCTCCCGACTTATGAGGTGAAATTAGGTTTGCCCCCCGACCTATGAAATTTGGCAAAGTGCCCCCTCACCTAATCTAAAAATAAGCGATGTGACTCCCATACCAAATTCTAGTCAAAATTCCGGCCAAAAAAAGTTTTCCTTAATCAATTAATGTTGTTTCTCCGAGAAATCTCAACTCCTAATTACAAAAACGAGGAATGGCTACTGAATAAAATAATTCATAATTTCAGATTCCTTAGGAAAAAAAAAAAGAAAATCAATTTTGACTGATAAATCTATAATTATGACGCTGACCCGAATGTCCGAGTTTCGTCCGGTTAATCATTGGGGCTCCGTGAATCTCATGCAATCTAATATAATATTGTTTATTCATCTAGTCTAAAATCTAGCTGAACACTTTACTCTTAAGTCCTATGTATTTCTAAAATGTAAAATATGTGATAATCATATTCAAATGAAAAGAAGCATATCAACAAATTTATGCTTGCATGATATATATATATATATATCTTATATCGCATAGTGTATTTTATAATTGGTTTTCAGGCGCAGTGGTGAACGTTTAGAGTCACGTGGAAAAAGGAAGACCAATTGATAATCAGATTAATGATAATCAATTCCCGAAAACTTGTTTTGGCCTTAATTTTGATCGAATTTTGATCCGGGAGTTACATTGCTTATTTTTTAGATTAGGTGAGGGGGCACTCTACCAAATTTCATAGGTCGGGGGAAAACCTAATTTCACCTCATAAGTTGGGAGGCAAAGTGCATTTAATCCAAAAATGAAAAAGGAGAATAATACAGAAATGAATGAATGAATATTATTTATTATGAATTGAATTTACACATAGCATGCATATACATGCCGTGAATGAATGAAACACTATAAAAAGCTCAACAAGCATCAACCTCATTTCCATCATTCATCAAACCATAGCAATGGCATCATCAGCAGCACTTTCGACTCTCCTTGTAGTTCTGTTTTTCCTCTGTTCAAGATTCTCATCATGTGCAACAACAAACCCGATGAACTCCCCGAGACTGACGGCGGAGAGGCTCATAAGATCCCTTAATCTGTCCCCAAGGGAAGCTGTGAACATTGATCACAGGGACTCAATGGGTCCAGCTTCTGCACCATCAGGTCCCAGGCTTGTGGAGTGGAGCTTCACTTTCCCAGGTCTGAGGGTGCATGAATCTCCTAATTTGGATTCTGGAGAGGCAACTCTCCAGAATCTCGGTCACCATGCTGGGTATTTCAGGCTCCCTCATACCCATTCTGCTAGGTACATCCATGGCCCCGATATTAAATGTCTGATATTACTCGTCCATCAAGTCGATTTCCAACAAATTATTCCTTTTGTCTCAATTATCCATTGGACCCCATCAAGTACTCTTCGACCGGTCAGTCTGTCAATGCTTCAAGAACCTTAACCGTGTGCTGCTATGTGCTAGCCTAGAGGAGCCATGGCTTTAGTTTGAGGCTCGGTTAGTCATACGCTAAACTATTCAATTGCAGAATGTTCTACTTCTTCTTCGAGTCACGAGTAAGCAAAGACGACCCTGTTGTGATTTGGCTGACGGGGGGCCCCGGCTGCAGCGGTGCATTGGCACTGTTCTATGAGAACGGTCCTTTCCACATTTCCTCCAACTTGTCTCTTTCATGGAATGACTATGGTTGGGACAAGGTACGAGTTAATATGTATCCACAACATGTTCCGGCTTATTTCAGTTTTTTGGTTTTTCCTCCTGGTAACTAAAACATTTTCTTTTCCTGTTGATCAGGTATCAAACATCATTTTCGTCGACCAGCCAACTGGAACCGGATTCAGTTACTCCTCTGACCCATCCGACTTGCGGCATAACGAGGCAGGCGTGAGCAATGACTTGTATGACTTCTTGCAGGTGAATGAATTTCCAGCCCTGGTAACAGGACATAATGGAGAGCACTTTAAATATCAGTTGGCTTTGCGGAATGTTTCAAATATCTTTCTTTCTTTTGGTTCTTTCTCTATGTCAGGCCTTTTTCAATAAACATCCGGAGTTGGTAAAGAACGACTTCTTTATTACCGGAGAATCGTATGCAGGGCACTACATTCCTGCTTTGGCCACTCGGATAAACAAAGGGAACAAGGCAAAAGAGGGGATTCATATAAACCTGAAGGTAAAAGTTAAGCTATTGATTTGATTTGCGAAATGACTTCTCTGCGCTTAACTGAGGATAACATTTTTGACAGGGTATTGCTATTGGAAATGGCCTAACAAATCCTGAGATCCAATATGCAGCGTACGCGGACTATGCTCTGAGCATGAAACTGATCGGGCAATCTGATTATGATGATATAAACAGTCAAGCTCCTTCTTGCAAGCAGGAGGCACAAGATTGCCGTAATTTCTTTGACTTTCGGCATTCGCACTTCTCATAATATAAAGCGCAACCAGTGTACTATTATGCGGTAGATCAATGTGTTAATGCTGTGTTGATTGTCCACAGAAACCAGTGAAGCTGCTTGCGATGAAGCATACGAGGAGTGCCAAAACATTTTCTCCTCAATCCTCAATGCTGCTGATGGAGATCTAAATGTAATATATTCTGTAACTTCTGTTTGAATATAATAAAGTTCCCGCAAAACAGCATTTTAAGTGCAACTGAACAATTTTCTTCTGTATTTTATATTGCTGCATAAAATGAGAAGGTAAACGTTTTCCTTTGCTTCCAAATGCAGTACTATGATATCCGGAAGAAGTGTGAGGGAAGCCTGTGCTATGACTTCTCTGCCCTGGAGACATTCCTGAATGAGAAGTCGGTCAGAGAAGCACTCGGAGTTGGGGACATAGAGTTTGTGTCCTGCAGCTCCAAGGTCCATATCTCCATGATATCAGACTTGATGAAGAACCTAGCGGTCGGCATCCCTGCTCTTCTCGAGGATGGCATCAGGGTTCTCATATATGCCGGGGAATATGACCTTATATGCAACTGGCTCGGTATGTATTGTTGCAGTTTGGTTTTGAACAGTAAAATGTATCCTTGATTTTTCCTCGGATTTTTGGAGCTGAAATTCAATTCTGAATCGTGTCCAGGGAATTCGAAGTGGGTCCATGCAATGCAGTGGTCGGGTCGGAAAAATTTTGTAGCGGCCTCTACTGTTCCATTTGTGGTCGATCGTGCAGAAGCAGGACTTCTCAAGAGCCATGGTCCACTTTCTTTCATGAAGGTACGTCACACTCTCGTGTTCTGTAATCAGAGCTTTCCAAGTTGGACCGTCCCGCGCAGTTCGGTTTCTTAGAGCTAATTCCAAATGAATCCCAATGGTGGAAAACAATGCAGGTTCGTAATGCGGGTCACATGGTCCCGATGGACCAGCCAAAGGCTTCTCTCCAGATGCTGCAGAGTTGGATGAAGGGAAGGGTTTCTATAGCTGTTTCCAAGAGTGTCACATCTCCTCTTTGAAGATGCTGCACAAAGGGCATGAAGTTCGTTTCCAAACACCTAACAGAATTCTGAAGAACTCCACATATGATGATATGGTATCGCGACAGCACATCAAATTGTGGTTGTTTGCGTTCCTCAAGCATGAACCCATCCAAATTCTTCTGCAAGATTGGATATTTCCATAGGAAAAGGTTTATAGAAAAAGAAAATAAGGAAAGAACATACTGTTTGATTCTATTCATTTGATGAGAGTTTCTCTCGGTGAAGTATCTGTTCTGCATTCTTCGAAGTCCTAAACTCAACCCCTTGCCGATCTACAAGAATCCAGTTGAGAACCAGGATGGGAGGGTCCTTAAGTCAAATCGATGCAATTCTCGGTCATCTGGTATCAAAGTTCCGAACAAATTTCCAAATGGAAATTATGATAATCCTGAATTACAGTGAGTTTTCATCACATAAGAAAACGAATATCACAACTCTTAAGAAGGATCATGTCCCCTGATACTGATCCTCTATATAACACGGAATTCCGACCAAAATCAGAATGGATTCTCGGGACTACAATCACAAGGGGACCTCGACAATAACAACTGCACAACTAATGCAGCAGTATACTCTCCACAGGATGGATGTATCAGCTAAGTGATATAGAACACAGAATATCAATATGTCGCGGGGATTTGCACCGACAAAGCACGATAGAGTACCGAAACTGCTCCAGCTTATAAGATAGAGTAATTCGGAAGGGGAGAACTAGATTCCCATCTCATGAAAATCATCTCAGTCGTGCTAGAACCCCAGGAAGCATTAAACATGAGTTTCAAAGAAATAATAATTTTATTCGTCAAATAGACAAGATTCCCAAACTTGAAATGATAGTTCACTTGATGAATGCAACAAGTATTTACTTATAGGACACAGAAGCAGAACGAGAACGTTTACTCCTCATCTGCTCAATGACAAGGGTTCCATTCATATTTAATTGTGAACTATTATTACGAGATAAATCACTGAGACTCAGGAACGTGTCCAAATAGACACCCAGGTAAGAGATAAGTGGGTCACCTCTAGACTTTTCAATCTCAAACCTCAATCGCTTTGCCTCCAAAGTCGGAAACCTGAGAAGCCTCTGATACCCTATAGTCGTCCCATTGATCACTCTTCTCCATTGACCTTCCTTGCTCAAGACCTTGACGTGGAACTCGATAACCCGCTGCCCCATGTGAATTGGCTCCTGAACCTTCAGAACATTGAAGGACACTGGCTTTTCGAATTGCAGTTCTAATACCCAGTAGGGCCAGTTCTCCCTAGGGGCCCAATAGCTAAAGATGCCCTCGACAAGAACATTTTGCAATGAATATTGAGAGTTGTAGATCCCTCCTCTGGTACTACTAGCATTGAGAAGGGCAGTCTTTGCGAGATTATGAGAGAAAATGGAACTTCGAAGCTCATGGAACTCTCGGAGCACTTTTATGTCTTCGTCGGATATGAGACCCAACACATTGGGAGGCACATTCAGCAGCAAGAGACAGTTTCTGCCCACTGATTTGTAGTAAATGTCGAGGAGAGTCAAAGCGGACTTCGGGGCTTCACTCTCATGCCAAAACCAACCCCCTCTGATCGACACATCACACTCGGGGGCGACCCAATCGTGCCCGAATGGGTCCCCTCTCCTCGAGTATCTGTTCAGCAAATCAAGAGAAAGATGTGATTCAACTTCAACTCCTGAAGCGATAGTTAAGCCATGAAAGAGGTCTTGAACTCACTGAGGATCTGTTCCGCCAATTGCAGCATCGCTAATATTGAAGAGAGACCAGCACGTGGGACTCGCAATGCCTGCCTCATCTCCAACCCACCGAGTATCAGGGCCTGCATCAGAAAAAATGACGGCCCCAGGCTGGACCTGACGGACAAGACTAAACCAGCTATCGAAGAAGTACTCCATGTCCTTCTCTCCCTCTCCCTTCGCCCCATCTAACCACACCTCCTTAATCTCTCCATATCTGTTCCGGTTTCGTGAATCAGTCTCTTCAGCAGTATGTAAACAAATAATTTGATGCAGATTTTCTGCAATACGGGAAAAGCTTTCAAGCAATAACTGCTAGAAGGGATGGAATTACGCAAATAATGCCTGGAAATCATTGACAGCTTAAGCCTGCCTCCAATCACGAGCTAGGCTTGGCCAACTTTAACCAAGAAACAAGAACAAAATTTTACTAAAAACAGAAACTCAATCTCGTAATTTGTCCAAAAGGCTAAAATTTCATAAGTTTCCATCAAATTTAAGTTCAATATCTGCCAGAAGGGAAGGGAAGGAACACAGAGCTAATGCCTGGACATCATTGAAACAGCTTAAGCCCTTGATTCGATTGCGAACTACAGCTCCGAGAATTTTTAACCGAACAAACATAATCTTACTAAAAACAGAAACTTTTACTACAGAACTCGACGAAAACACTTTAAAATGCCACTAATTTCCATCAAGTTTAAGCTCGAATTTCCAGCAGAGAAAAAGCAGCTCACCTAGTGAGGAGCTCCCTCATCTGCCCCAGATAGAACTCGTTGTACTCCATCGTTTTTCCGTAGCACTCCTCGTGCCGATCCCACGGCGACAGATAGAGCCCCAGCCCGATGCCAGCCTCCCTGGCGGCGGCCGCTAGCTCCGCAACCACGTCCCCAGCCCCGTTCCTCCACGAGCTCGACCTCACGGAGTAGTCGGTGAGGTCACTGGGCCACAGGCAGAACCCATCGTGGTGCTTGGCAGTGAGGATCACGCGCGAGAAGCCCGATTCCTTCGCGACGCGGACCCACTGGGCAGCGTCCATCTGGGTCGGGTTGAAGAAGGAGGGCGGCGCGTCTCCCGTCCCCCATTCCGAGTTCGTGAACGTGTTAGGCCCGAAGTGGAGGAACATGGCCATCTCCCCCAGCTGCCACGCCAGCTGCTGCGCCGTCGGGATGGGCAGGACCGGCAAGGGCGGCGGGGTCCGGGACTGCGCCCGAGAAGGGGAAGGAATTGCGGCCAGGGGCGGAGCTAGGAGAAGCCAGAGGAAGCTCCGGAACATGGATTTCCAGCATCCGAAGGTAATGGCCGGAGCGTCGTGGGCGTTGACCTGCTTCTCCTTAATCGCCATAGGTCGTTGACCTAGAGAGATCAGGCCATATGGGGTTGCTATGCTGAAGCTTCTCCGCTATGTCAGGTCATAATGGGGTTAGCTTCAGCGCGAAACACAGTCGTGCGTAAGAAGAAGAAGAAGAAGAAGAAGATGAACGACCGAGGTTATGGTTGTTCCGAGAAAGGTTATGTCGTTATTGCCTTGCCTTGTACTGCTGTGGGCTGATCTGCGTCCTCACGATTGGGTCCGTTGGGCCTTGAGGTGGAGGGGAGGGGCTTCTCTTCAAGTACAAGACAAGCACGCCAATCATATCCCAGCAATTCATTTCCTTTATTCTGGGCGGTCGAAATGCCCGATAAATTCTCGAGACATAAGTTACGTTCTTCCAAGGACATCAACAAGGCAATACACCAATAGATAAATAAATAAATAACTGCCGTCTATATTTTTATGAATCCGCATTCGATTGGTCTAGTGCATGCTCGATCATGGGCTGATTGCCACGTCTAGGCCTTCCCCGGTTACTTCAGTCGAATATGGAGAGGCCCAAGAGGAAAAAGGCTCTGGAAACGAGTCTTTGAGGCTCGACTGGAGAACGACGGCATTGGCCATCGGATTCTCAAGAGAGCTTGCCTCAGTGGGACTTGACAAGGGCAGATAATCCAGTAGTTCCCATTTAGTTTGCTCGATCCCGGAAGTTTACGATCCCCGGCGGAGTCGATCTTACATTGAGTGCTCAATTGTCTTTTACAACGACAAACTACCGTGTTAATTATCATAGATGCACAATCATCAAAAGGCGTTGAAGCTCACCTCTATAATCAGAACTCTTCGTTTTCAATTTGTGTCCTCAAACCTTAGATTGTCAATACCAGAGTAGCAACTATATGACATATATACATAAATATATATATATATATACTTCCTAAGTTCAAAAATTCTAATCTCGATGATTTTTGTAAAATATCAATGGCCTTATAAGCGATTGGGCTCACTTCTAACCCAAAAGTTCGAGCTGATAGGTTATGAAATCGAATTTCTTATAAACTCGTTGATTTCTCTTTAATTTTTCTACGTGGGACAATCTCTCTTTAACACCCACCCTCACGTGGCACGATGTTCTTTCTCACACTTTACCTACATGTGCCGCGTGAATACATAAATGTCCTCCCTTAACAACTTACCTCGAGTCGGGTTCTCTTCTCTTTCGGACTCGGACCTTAAGGCCCTGTTTGGTTTTAGAGTGTTATTTTAGAATCACAATTCTAACTTAACTCTACCCACTATAAAACAAAATAACTCATACAAAATCAAAGAGTGGGTCCCATTTATACTACTTTTTTCACAACAAAACAACATAACTCATACAAAGTCAAAGGGTGGGCCCCATTTATACCACTCTTTTTCAAAATCAAAATCTGATTTTAAAATCCTACTATGAAACCAAACGCAACTTAACTATCTCGAGGTGGGCTTTCTCTTCCACACTCAAGCAAGTCAGTCAAACCAACCATGAGCCGAGCTTCCACTTTCATATTTAGACTTTACTGACCACAAGTTTCACACTCAGGCCTAGCGCAGTGCAAGGCTCGTGATGGACTTTCTCTTTCACACTTGGGCGAGGGGGTCAAACCAATTATCAATCGGGCTTTCACTTCCAGACTCGGACTTCACTGACCACGAGTTCCACACTCGGGCCTGGCATAGTGTGAGTTCTCACACGGGCGCGGAATCATGACCCGCTTTAATACTATGTACAATTCCACTAAGCCTATAAGCGATTGGGCTCACCTCTAATCTAAAAGCTCGAACTGATAGGTTGTGAACACAATCTTTTATAAACTAGTGAATTTCTCTTTAATTTTTCGATATGTGATGATCTCTCTCAATAATTTTGAATCTTCCTTATAGTTTAGGTTTTTGAAGTATCCACGTCTCTTTGTCTCCCTCTCTCACACACGTCGGAGGATGCAAACCAAGGTAGTTGGCGTTTGTTGGTCAATAATATGCATATAAGTTTTTTTCTCTAGTGATTTTATCTTGGGGGGAAAAAAAGAAAAGAAGCTTTCTGTTTTTTATATTTAATAAATAAACTAGCCATTCATTAAAGGGAATCATTTAGGATAGCATTGACTACGAATAAAACACTCGTATAAGATAAGAAGCCAATGCAATCTTTCTTAATAAATGTGGGAAAGCATCAATGATTGAGTATGAAAGACCAAAGTCGATTTCAATGTGCCGAGTGTGTAGATATATAGATAGACAAGCGGCAATAGTCTTACTCTCGAGCAGCTTCAAAGTCAAGCCCTAACTCTAAGCCTGCCTTTTCGGTCGTTGAAGCACTTCAAGCATCGTTCTATATGTTGCTCAAAACCTCATTTTATTAGGAAAATAGATTGGCATACAAGCTAACCCTTTTTTTCTTCTTGTCTTATATATTAAGAATCCTCTAAAGATTTGGCAGTTCAAACATTAGGTGCTTGCATACATGTACTGTGATCTTACTCATATGCCGGATATCAAGTAATCTCCAATAATATTCTATCGTAATTGTTCAGTAAGTAATATGACTAGTTATCTTACTACACATGTCCTACATATAAAATCTAGAGAATATATATATATATATATATATAACGTTTTATAACTGTAAGTACGAATTATATGATTATATTTCATTTAGTAAAGTTTGTTACTTCATCTTTTGTTCAATTTTTCTCAAATAACAAGTAGAAAACTTTCGGTTATTTAATAATTTATATAGGATTGTTTCATGCATTATGTATTTTTCTTCATTTTGGTTGGTAATTAACGAGAATATAATTCACACACTTTAGTTGAAGTAGTATTGTGGAACACAACTCTAAAAGGTTGACTAATGTTCATCTAAAATAGATTGACCAATCAATTGCGAGGACAATCTTAGACAACTAGAGGATGGGACGGCCGGGGTCTCATTTGGACTTACCGATCCATATAAAGTGCCCGACCCGTTGAAAGACTTTACAAATTCAAAGTTGTACACCAATGCCACCAACCATATCAATCCGATGTAAAAGCTTTTTCAGTAAAAATTTAATAATAAGTAAATGAAATGTATATGTCATATAAGAATAACTCATTTTAATTTATGAGGTCGATCGATGATTTGATTGGGTGATGCCAATCAACTCAGCTATAAAAACAATAACAAATCCAATACGTGATTTCAATCAAAGACCCGCCCTCTCGAGTGGGTCAAGGCCCATACTCCGCCAGCTTCAAGCAGACACATGCGCGGCCCCACAAGTGATGCCATTATCAGATTAGCCTCGCTTAAGCTATCAAAGCTTAGTGTTATTAATATTTCCCATATATGTATGAAATGAAAAACGAAAGTTATTCTTGTGTACATTAAGCAAAAAAATAAATAAAATTCTGTTGCTACATTTCGCAAAAATTTCTTCTCATAAAATCAAGTCGTCCTGAATTTAATTAATTATGTTATAGTACAAAGTATATCTCTCACAGTATGGACCTATCCATAATTAAAATGAAACGCGTGTATATAACTATATGTATTACTTATCGAAAAAAAAAAGAAACATATATTATAGATAATCTAATAATGTTAATGATCAAATTAAAAACTAGCTAGGCAATAAGAGACAAATTAAAAGGTCATTTTCATCGACTGTTAATTAATTGCCGAATCATTTTTTTTATTATTATTATGAGAAGATTGAGTACAGCCTGCATGCATGCAATTATTTTCTTTTATTTTCGTCGTCATTTATATATCTCTCCTATTTCTATGTGGCTTGCCAACCGCAGGAAGAAAGAGTGGGAAAACATATATCTTATCTATATATTAGTCGATTAATTCAATCTTTGTATCTACCCTTTTCAAGGGTCAAACCTTAGATGATGACACCTGTCCAATTTCATCCTTTGTTTTCTCGTAGGAGACCCGATTCTCTATCATCTAACAACTAATTTAATAATAATTAATTAATATTTCCTGCTTTTTTCAACTGTCGCGAGATGCTACATGTAAGTCAAGAGCGTAGCTACACTACATGCATGCTCTTTTATCTACTCGACTAAGATTCCCAAATGCCACAATAATAAGACAATTAGCTAGGTGAGGCCTTATTAGTCGTCTTTCCATATGTTGATGCCCAAATCAATCAATTGAATTAATTGACTTTCGTCATTTATTAGGAGAACTTCTTTGTGATCATATCCCGTCACATGACATGAAAAAGTAACAATCAAATTCCAACAAACAAAGAAATGAATGTAATCACTCGAATAATTACTTTAATCTTTCCTAATTGTGATTGTGACTATCTTATTAATTATTCCTCCCCACATCACTTGAGGTAGGATTGTGTAAAATGGGAGACATTAGTCTCACAATTCCGGAAGATCTAATAAATATTAATTTATATGAGCTAGTCAGATTATGGATTATCATGGTTCTATTAAAATTCATTTGTATAACAAAAAAGTGTGAGAAGACGTGCATGGGGAAGGCAATTGGGGGAGCCCCCCCCCCCCCCCCCTATTTTTTTTCAAATTATCAGTAGCCATCAAAGATTTTAATTATAATACGTGCATGGTGCATGGGAGAAATTTTGTGGTTGTGTAGTGTAGGGTCTAGCTAGGGATAAGAGAGTTAGTTGATTATTAATTAATGGAGGGTGAGAGGGAATATATAGCATATTATAATTAAGAAATTAGAGGTGCGGATATCTCGTGTGAAATAAAGAAAATACGAGAAAGCAACACATTCTTAAAATAGTATGAGAACCTCTGTATATTTCTATATGAGCATATATACGTACAATAATTGATATGGGTGATGATACAGATTGATAAAATTAACTAGCATGTATATTCTGGCCCCTCAGTTCACCCAAAAAATAATATATATATATATATATATATATATAGCATGCATATATTTAAATAACTCCCAATATATTTTTTCTCTATCGTATATGTATATATATATATATATTCCCCGAATAATTGAACTCATCCGTAATATTTGAAATGGTTATTATTTTACCCAAAAAGAAAGAGACATGAACTGATTATACAAATTATATGAGTGCTAGCTAGACCTTTTCTGTTTTTGCAAGGCATCATACCCGTCGGACTAAAGAAGCATAATCATCATACATACATACATACATATATATATATATATACATACATATGGATCGACTTTAGAGCATCATTATGATTTACGTGTTGGTGTGTACTGCATATACACATCCGTGATAGAACATTATATTATTTATGGGAAAAATGAGGGACAAATTAAGGATACATATAGTTTTTCTTTTTCTGGGTATACTATTTATGTGGTATTTATACGGAGAAGAGAAGACTGAGATTCGCTGACGAAATGGGGGTTTGTCTCTTTACACAGCTAGGTGCCAATAATACGTTAGCAATGACCAAATCAGAGAACATTTATTCTAATTATTTATCAATTAATAAATCGAACCAATTAATGGTCTCCAATTTATCAATATAATACATCCCGTTGCTTCATCGATCAATTAGCTCGCTCAAAAGAAATGCAAAGCGACTGTCACTTCATATGTATTTGGATCAATCCATATAATTAATATACTATTTGTCTCCAAGCATATAATATATATATATATATATATATACATACACGCTAAGGTTTGTCTAGATTCATTTCTTCTCTTTTTTTCTTTTATTTTCTTTCGGTTAGTACTGTGTTAATAATGTCTTTATATGTTTTCACCAACCTGACATTTGAATTTATATCAAATCAAATCAGATCAGATCTCACACATAATTTCAGGTCATGAAAATTAAAGAATTAACATGAAGAAGTCGAAGTCCACTTAATCCATAATTAATTAGTCTATTCAAATTAGGGTCTACTAAATTAGACAAGCAAGTTTTCATATTGTGTGTACATGCAATTTATGAGGAAAAAAGAAAGTTCAAAAAAATAAGGTGAAGTTTGAATGATACAGTTTCGCTTAGTTTCTCGTATCTTACGTGTATGTATATATATATATATATATATATATAATTTAGGTCCCTGATGGTCCTCTCTTAGAGGAATCAGTTTTGTAGACCTAGGTCGATATGTCGTGCCATCTGATCAATTAATAAAAATTGATGTTAGTGTAATAATTCACGATTAAACAAATTAATTGATGATCCAATCGGTACCACACTAGCTAGCCCATATATATGATGGTCCAGCATCGACAAGCTCGATTAATGATCTCAGGCATAATAACAACTTTAACAAACATATGATATGGTATGATTTGGGGGGAGTTGGGTAATTTCTGTAATTAATGGTTGTCTTACTTGAAGAGGGGATTCTGAATTTGCAAGTTGTTGATTCTACTTCTAACGGTTTATCCATTTATTATTAGGAGATATTGTTTCTACATCCCGTTTTTTATATTTTCAGAATAGTTAATACTTAACGTGTCTCACACTCAAATAAATATGACTATGGGGATCGATGACGAAGGATTTTTGTTTGGAGCAACTCATGTTTCTTGAACTTTCTATTAACCATAAGAGGCTGCAAGAAGTCGATAACGTTTTGACAACAACATGTTAATTTATCATCAATATGTGGGAATTGCTTTGAACTTTCCATGAAGTAAATAATAAATTATGGCTTATATGTATGTGTGTTTCCAAAGTTGTCTCTCCTTCTCACTGTTTCCTTTAAAAAAAATTAAAATTAATTTCCCTCCGACTTGGGAGTTTTGATTAATCTAGAAGCCGCCGGGGTTAGTTAATAGTCTAACAACATTAATAATTAGTAAGCTACTAATATTAATGAATTTTTCCTTGGTGAAACCTAATTTACGCAGATTTCAGATACTTTTATTCATCTTAGCATTCATTTCAGTTTAAGCTTCACGAAGGGCCCATTGACCCGGAAAATAAATAAATAAAGCAAAATGAGGATTGGAAGAGCTAGCCCTTACAAAAGAAATTTGGGAAACTAGGTAAAAATAATTATTTTTTGCTTCATAAAATTGACAAAGAAGGGGCCAAAAAAGATGGATATGATTGTGTATGATGCGTCAAATATTGGGAAAAGGTTGGAATCATTATATGTATGTTGATCGGTCAATCGAAGAGGCAGATAGCTGCTAGCTTGAGAGTCTGATCGATCATCATTCATCACAGAGCACTTCTCCCCCTCCCTGTTGTCGTACGCTTCGAAGCATCGATCAAATGGGCCCATATACACATATACATATACATATATCCTGGCCACGCTCTGATCAGTTATATCATCCCCATGCATCAGTCTATTTATTTTACTCTCCTGGAGAAAGAAACAACAATATCTACCCAAACCAATCATTGCAGTGCTACCCCCCATCACAATTCCTTATTAGTTGTAAGCACATGAGAGGGCAACAAAATTTATCCAACTTATCTTCATTCTTATTGTAGAAGCCAAAAGGAGGCTCCTTCCCTTTGACATTTTACAATATTAACATATGTAATTCGATGAAATTATTTAAGTAACTCGATTCTCAGCCCATCAGTTGCATGCTGACAGTTTTAATCGATATGAGAAGTAATTATATATACATAGTAAAGAAGGAAGGATTGATGAAAAGTTTCAGAGAACAAGACGAGAGCCTTGATAATCCTGGAATTCAATTAAGTTGAATGTATTCAAAGGTAGTGTTTATGTCGCAAAATAAGATAGCGTGACTGCGTGAGATACTGTTAAAACTATTTCGCATATATATCGTTATATTTGTCAGTGGGACTATGTGAGATACTTTTGGAGCTACTCTTCTCATAGTAAGTATGTATCGTTGCATCTATCGTAATTATGAACGTGGAAATTAAACTGTAAGGAACAGATTAAAGAAATAGTATTATTTTATTTAATAATAACGATAATTAATCACTTGGTCGTCTATGGTTTGGAAGATGTCACAAATTGCAATTTGCAAGGACCCTGGGCCTTTCAAAATTCAATGAATGCTACATTTCCAACTCAACTGGACTTTGGATACTTTTCCAGAGACAAAATAGAGAGAGAGAGAGAGAGAGAGAGAGAGAGAGAGAGAGAGAGAGAGAGAGAGAAGAGCATTGAACTTAAAGCTAAGGGAATATGTTGTCCATCTATCTATCTATCAAGGTTTCAAGGTTGAGATGGAAAGTTCTGTTAGCTAAATATTTCACAAAAAATTATTATTAATTATCAGAGTTTGAAGAAACTGATGATTTAACATTTGCTATGCCCTTTTGACTAATACGCCCTACCTAGCATTTTGCTTGCTTGCTTCGGTCTGGACTCTCTCTGAATGGATAATCAAATCAATATACCTATATATAAATATGTACGTATATATATTAATATATTTTATATTATGCTGTCTCTTACCGTAGAAAGCAAATGTTTCTTGATAAAAGGAGCTATCACCACTCCCCCCACCCAGCCTTTCCATTCCAATGGTTTCTCCCCTATTTTATATATCCCCACCATAACCTAACCATTAACAAACTCCTTCTTCTCCTTCTCCTCCTCCTTCTTCTTCTTCTTCTTCTTCCTCAGCTCAAGGAAGAGAGAGATGGGGAGAGCTCCATGCTGTGACAAGGCGATTGTGAAGAAAGGACCGTGGTCGCCCGAAGAAGACTCGAAGCTCAAAGAGTACATAGAGAAGTATGGAACCGGTGGTAATTGGATTGCGCTCCCTCAGAAAGCCGGTATATATGTTGTGTATCTCTAGCTGGCTTATATATCATGTATCGGCTATATACCACACAACGAATCGACCTAGTTAGTTCATAAACTAAATCGACATGTTGAATTTTGCCCAACCGGGTTCATTAATTAGCTTGGTTTTGTTGATGACGATTGATCTTTGATATCAAAACTAATTTAATTAATTAATTAGGTCTGAAGAGATGTGGGAAGAGTTGCAGGCTCAGATGGCTCAACTATCTGAGGCCCAACCTCAAGCATGGCGAATTCTCCGATGAGGAGGACAGAATCATCCTCGCCCTCTTCGCTAGCATTGGTAGCAGGTGAATTTCACCTTTTTTCCCCATCTGCAAATATACACCTGCTATCCAGAACCAATTAATTTTCTCTTTTACAAATTAATTTTTCTAATAGATTCTTCATAAACTAATTCCACATGTAATGGACCGAAAATTTCCATCGCGATGGTATGATGATTATGCGTGTGTACTGTTGTAACAACACTACTTGATTATTTTGTCATCGCGTGACATTTCAATATTGTGTGTTGCTAACTTCTTTCGAGATCTCATAAAAACCTTCTAAAGATGAATGAATTATTCGAGTTCTGTTCATGAATTAATATATGTTACACATCCTCCTTTTCCAATTTCAGTTAAGGGGAAAAAAGTCAAAAAAAAAAAGCTAGCTTCGATCTCGAGTACTTAATTAGGTTTCCATTTTTTGACAAACAGATGAGGTAGATTCTTCATTTTCTACTACATATATTCCTAGTATTGCAGTTTTAGATCTAACTATGGAAATTTTATGTGCGTATGCTTCTAGGTGGTCTATAATCGCAGCCCAGCTCCCGGGCAGGACCGACAACGACATCAAGAACTACTGGAACACGAAGCTGAAGAAGAAGCTGATGGGCATGATGATACCGAACCCTAATCACAGGATCATCAAACCCTCGCCATCATCACAGACGTTCCCGGTCGCCGTGAATCTTAACTATCACCAGAACTCTCCGTTATTTTTCCCGTCTCAACCGCTATCATCCTCGCTCCTGTACAGAGACAACATATACTACCCATCATCTAATTACACTCCCAATGTTGCCCCAATCACAACAAAGTCTTCATTATTCACCAGCCTCGACTTCTCATCCTCACCGGTTCCAACACCGACTTTATTAACAGATAATAGTAGTTACCGGGCAGACCCTTCCTCGATGTTCCAAACCCATGAGGGCAATGTGGCAAATCCTTTACACATGCAGCAGTATGATAATGACTCCAGTCAAATGATAATCAAGAAAGAAAGAACTGATCATCAGCTTCAGAGCTTTCTCTCGAGCGGATCCGAAGAGAGTTATCCTCAGATTAATCAGTGGGAAGACAAGAGGAATGATGGGTATTATGGGGAAAGCAACAATGTTGGTTCTTCTGCCATAGATTATGATCTGGAGGAAGTGAAGAGGCTGATTGGAAGCAGCAACAGTGGGTGTGGCAATAGCAATTTCCTGAGTTCCCTGTTCTGATAAAAAAAAAATGATATATATAATGTGTTCCCTCTCTTACTTTTGTACTGATTGCTTCTTCTGACTTGCTCTTATCTGACTGAAGTGTTTGAAAATCAGAAAGATAGATTTGATGTGGTAAGGTGAAGGTGATGAATATCATGAGATGGAGGGAGAAGACTACTATCAGTTCATGGGAATTTGTGTAATTTAATATTATTTTTATGATTAAAATGGGACATTAAATTGGTTTTGTGCCTATCTTTTGACATTACATTGTAAAACAGATTAGGAAAAATTATCAGAGGGTGTGGTACAGATGAACAAACTGCATTCCTCTATTGAGCGATGGTTAGTCCAGTCAATCTAGTTCATTGGCTAAAATAGTTCGTACTTTATTTTACCGGAAAAAGACAAGGAAAGGCTGTACTCAGTAAGATCTTTAAATAAAAAAAAAAAATCGGATAAAGGGGCCGAAGCCCAAACAGTAAATTTTAATTGTTTATGGTAAATTTTAATTGTTTATCCTCCCTCAATTTTCTCTTGCATTGCATTTGGTTGATGATGTTTTATTTTAAGCAACTGCACGTACGGCCTCTCGTGAAAACCCAACCCAACCCAACAGGGACAATTGTAAATCAATCTTTTGAGTCTATTACCCTAAAAAACAATCTTTTGAATCCAAAAAACTAATCAATCAAAATCATGGGAGTTAGAGCAGTCCCCATATCCAACATTAATTCAAGAATCTCATGTCAGGAAATTAAGCCAAAATAATCCTGCCCTTGTACTGTTCCCCACACTGACTAGATTTTGGTAATTTTTTGCAAAAGAAAAAAAAATCCTGCCCCCCCACCCAAGAAAAAAAAAGAATTTCCCTGACTTGACCAAATCTATTTATCCTCCAGAAAGAATCACATCCTTATCGTACTGATGACCTTCGCGCATTGACCGTTTTTTTTTTTTGCCCTTAAGAAACAAATTATACATTGACTGAAATTATACATGTTTATGTTATCGGATGTATTACATTCTGAGTAAACGACGGTGTAGTAAGAAGTAATCTACGATTTGCATTAAAAAAGAATAGTAATCGACCATCGGGAAATGGTGAAACAGACCCAAAATTTAAGGGATCATAAGATCTCTGTCAGAGTATACATTACATGCCACTGCTCGCAAACTGATGGATCGGGCTCTGAAGTTGTTGTGAAGTGCAAGAAGTACAATAAATTAAATTTCATGAGATAATAATAACTACTACATATATTGTGTGTGTCAGACTTTCAAGCAAGAAACTATATATTATACATATGTCAGAAAGTAAACTATGATATATATATTTAAATGAATATATATATATATATATCGGTCGTCGGCCAAGCCATATCCTTTTCACTATTTCAATTTGATTTTGCCGGTTATTTCGAGTAAAAATGTGTCGTTTCTTGGGCAAGTGGAGGAAAGGGTTTTCTAGGAATGTCTGTTTTGAGCTGAGTGAGGGGGTTAAAAGGTCAAATGTGTGGAACCGACAGTCTGACAAATTTCTATGTTTTCTTCAGAGCACAGTCTCAATTTATATATATTTTTTTTGTGCTAATATTTTCCTGGGATTTTCTTTGTCAATACATAAATAAACATACGAAGTTCTTTTTCTTGCTTTTCTTTTCTTATTTTTCCATTCTTTGGACTAGCTCCAATTTTTCTTTGGCCAGATAGTCTAAATCCAATTTATTGTGATCATTTATGTGCCTAAGTCGCATAGTACAGCGTACACCGGTGTTGTCGATGGTTACCTGAAAAACTACAGCTAGTTCATGTTGAAACTACATATATTGTTGTGCTTAGCTTTAGCTAGATTAGGTGCATGGGACTTGTTTTTTATGAATATGTGCATGAGACTAAATTATATATATATACACACACACACATATATCGATTAGATTTCAACTATGTTTTTGTCTCCAAAGAAAATGTAATGGAACATCATTTCCTTCTCAAGACTAATTAAGAATTCTTCGCTTCCAAATTAATTATCCTTTTGATCATCTTGAACATATATATATATGCATAGATCCAAGATTTCATGTATATATATATATATATATGTATTATATGGTGGACTTCTTGTTGAAGACCTTGTAAATGTTCTCCACACTTGTTTTGACTGGCTTTTATTTCTTATTTTCTCCTCCAGGCAAACAGTTGTGTGTACTGCGTATATATAAATCATGCATCCAAACCCTTGTTCCTTGTTGACTATCATATAGCCCATGGTCAGGTTAAGAAAAATGAATTGATGAACATATGTAATTATATAAATAAATTGGTTTGAAAATTAAATTGGGTTGAAGAAGAGGCGGCTGACATGTGTGTGTATATAATTAAAAATATATTTTTATCTTTAAAAAGATATTGACTGGTAATTATTCAACCTCATATTGAAATCATTTTCCACAGATCAGTTGGCTGCAGCTAATTCATTGTATTTTATTAGCAAACAAAAGTCTCTGACACGACAATTTAGGATAGCTGAAAAAAAAAAGAAAACAAAAATATGAGTATGAATTGGAAATCGATAAACGGAAAAATAGAATAGCTTAGTTGGATTCCATATTAAATGATTGTAGAAGGTCGAAAAAAAGGATTACGGCAAATGATAGTTTGTTCATTGTTGCAATTGACTTGCACATAACTGGTGTGATTATCACATTTATTTTTCTTTATATTTATCCAATGGATATGCGGTCTTTTTTTGCTCTTATAATTTTCTCTCAAACATCTTACCTCTTGCTTTCCTTTTATTGATAGACAGAAAAATAGAATATAATAAAATAAAGGTTGGGGCTAAATACATCCCTATATGGCTAGGGTCACCCTTTTATGGTAAATGGACAAAGTTACTGTTAAAAAGTGGATCCCGCACGATTGGACTTCATAGAGAGATAAATGGTAATTTTTTTAATTTACCATAAAAGGGGTGACTATAACTATGGAGTGTGTAATAGCTCCATCCTAAAATTAAACAAATAAAAAGAGGAGGAAATAGAGGAAAGTAAGGAATGAGCCGGGCCGGATGGACAGCCTTCCTACTCTACCCTTGGACCTCGAGTGGAATTTCTATGGGCTTAATGGGCTTCACTATCAGCCCGACAAGCATTCTCTGTTGTTAGCCCATCTTTTGGTAGAACAAGATCAAACTATAATTTATCGACCCTTCCTTTTTTTTTTCTTTTTTTTTTAAGTGCGCACCGTGAGATCCGAAAGCCTAGCACACCCCGATTAATTCGGTTCGAGTTGGATCTACCCACTAATCATTTGTTTGGATTGCAATTATGGAGAGTTATTATACAAATTTATGCAGTTACTCTTCATAACTCACATCTCCATAACATTTCATAACCCGCAATCAAATAACTATTAAGGCATAAAGGGTAATACTCTTCCAGCATAAATTTTTTTCATCTACAATATTCGAACCCGAGACCTTTTTTGAGGAACAACAAACGTTGATCTACTTAAACCAGTCCACATTGGTATAATTTGTAGACACTTACCCTACAATGGGGGAATGAATATTGTTTTACGATATATATTCGTCGTTGTCTTAAACAAAGAGAAATTTAATCACTGAAGATCCCTCCTGATATTATGAAGCTGTGCACGTATAATTTGAAGATTACTTTCTCAGTACCACTATATACGTACACTTACGAAAATTGTTGGGCTGGTATTCGTGCAGGATGCATTGCACAATTTTTTCTCGTGATCTTAAAAATTATCAGATCCGCTTAAAAGTAGTGAACAGAGTATTTATACCTCTAACACAAGCATATGTTAATCCCCGTACTACCTTTATTGTGTTTACATACGTATATGAACATAAGATGAAGTCTTGGATGCCAAGGCTTGACAGGCTGCAGGTTTGATCGAGGCCACGAACTCATTAGGGTTTTCTGCAACGACATGTACTTCCACATGATATATGTAAGAATATGAGGATCGACCGTCTGAAAGGTACCATGGCCAGTGGTAGCTGGTGCTAGAAAATATATCAATATACAAAAACCCCGTAAATTAGGTTGCCGACCGAGATCTTTAACTGATCAAACTGGCAAAACATCAGAGCAAGACATTACACTATTACCATGCGCGAAGAGTTTTCTGATTTCCTCGATAATTCGATCCAACAGTTGGTACTACTACTGATGGTTGGCTTGGTTAGCTCTTCAATCGTAATGTCTCTCAGGCTCCAGTTGCAGTCAATTTTGGCTCATGGAAAAATCTCTGCGAAAGCAATAAAAGAAGAGATTTCCAACAGAACTAAATACATAGGCGTCGTCAGTGGATCTGCTTCAATCAAATCATATACGCGTCTCGTAAAGTGAATCTTGATCTTTGCTTGGATCAGGCGGGTATAAGATTAACTTAAATTTATTAGAAACCAAAAACGAGCTAGGGATTGCGAAAATTTTAGAATTTCAGAAATCCTGGAAAACCCGGGATCTGTGTGCCTTACTCGGTTTGCAGCCTCTTCAGATAGCATGAAGCGTGCGGGTTCCAAGCAAATTATCTTGGACGTCGATGAACCTGCAAGCGAGATGGCGAGCACAACCGAAAGAGAGAGAAAGAATTTGCATGTATTAGTCGACAGGAGGTATATGACCGGCCGGTCAGCAAACCGGAGCCCTGAAACCAAAATGGCTTTTATCTGCACCCACACCTGCACCTGGACACAAACTGCCTTCCATGCCATAGCTTTCTTACCGGTTTTGCTAACATATATATACATGTATCGTACGCGCAGCGTAGTCACAAATGCAAGTGCCCTCATCAAAATCTCAAAAAACAAAAGGAAAAAGAAAAAAGAAGGAAGACGATAAGTAGATTAAGGTGCAGGTGCAAATGCAGATGAAGGCTTCATTTTGGACGTACGTACGTAACATTAATACTTCGCTTACTCGGCCTCGACAGAGCTCTGGCTCTGATCTCTCTCTCACACACACACACACATATATATATATACACATATTATACACAGAGGCGCGCACCTAAATATAAACCCCATAAAGGAGAAAGGGAGGGAGAGACTGAGAGAGGCAGACGAGTTTCGTGAGAAGATAAAGATTCGGAAAAGCCTCTACCATTAGTCCAAAGTGGAAAAAGTAGGAGTGGGGGGGTGAGAAGTAATAGCTGTGGTTGTTGTCTGTCGTCCTAGGAACCCGTTTAGTCCAAGGCCACGTGATGCAATGTCCCCAGCCCACGTGGGACTTCACCTCCTAACCAATGATCCCCGGCCACGTGGCCGCTCGAGTTGATTAGTCCACCTGTCACTCTACGAGAAACAGACACCATCACTGCTAAAGAATTCGGTTTCTAAATTTCCACATAGATCAACAGCCGGCTCTTTGACGGTTCAGATCCATCATGGGATTGAATGGATAGACAAGGAGATCAATAAGGACCATGCTGATAAGGAATTCAATTTTCTCATTGACTAGGGTCATGGTGGGCGAGGTTCAGGTCCTTTTCGGATTGGGTTGTGAGGATTCTTGGATGGTGGGTGGGGGCCTCTTTCCAGCCTCCATTGATCTCGATGCCACTTTTCATATTGACTGCTTTTCACCGAGATATTATGATCTGCGCTTCCATATTCCATGCTTTTCACCAAGATATGATCGTTCTACAGTTTCATCTCCATTTGAATTGGTTGCGCTGGGCGGGGCGCGGACTGGCTTCGAGTCATAAACTTTATGTTCTACAACCTCGTGGGTCTTCTCTGCAGAACTTGTATCTCTCTATGATATTTATAAATAATCAAATGATACGTGAAAAAGAACCATTAGACATCTGCGGTGCTAGCTAGTGATCTCCTGCAAGAGATTGATGGAAAATCGACCGACCAAATGTTTATAACCTCGTATAATATTTAGATGTTAGATTTTTATTTTTTTAATTATATTTGTGGAAAAAAAGAGGCTTTACTCGTTAAAATTTTTATAAAGTGACACTTTACCCACTATTTTTTTTTTCTGTCACTTCGTTCACTCGTAATTCTAAAACCGTGTCAAGTGTCAATTTGCTTTATTAAATTAGTAAGGTGGTTGTTAATATCAATGGAAAAAAAGATCACATGCTTGGCATTGTGCCCTCTTAATATGGACGAAATTGTGATTTCATAGCAGCTCTTATGAAAATAGAAAAGAAAAAGATCCCTTATTAATCTTTTTTTCTTCTTTTATCCATCCGCTATTTGTTTGTTTGTTTGTTTATGAAGTTAAATTATACGTAACTCAACTTTACTTTTCCCTTCATCCAACAATACAATCATTATTTTTTTTTATGTTCTTCTTCAATTTTTAATAATAAATTATCTCACATACTTTTTCTTAACCATTATTACAATTAATTTTTTAATACTAAATAATATTCATTACTTTTCCCTCAATTCAATAACACAATCATTATTTTTTTTTATCTTTTTCAAATTTTAATAATATATTTTCCAACTCCACCCTATTCTTCCGTCAATTCAACAATATAATCATTACTTTTTTTTATATTTTCTCTCATTTAATAATAAATTCTCATGCATACTTTTTTCCAACAATCATTACAGGCTTATTTAAATATATATATATATATTAATATTTGGAATATAGCGGAGTGGAATTTTAAAATCCATCTTAGAGTCCTTTGTCCATTTCAAACCAAAAATTACTCCTCAACCTCGTCGACGGTGACGCAATTTGGCTGTTTTGAGATGGAAACTCATGACCTAATTTGTTTATATATTAATGAATTGTTTAGCAGTAAGCTTATGGCCGGGCATCGAGGGTCCAGTAGCCCAAATATCTTCACTCCCCCTAGGCCCAGCTTAGACTGTATTGGGTCAATCTTCTAGCCGATCTAAATGAGCAACAAATTTAAATGACGCCCAATTTCCGGATGTGGGCCGAAGGTGCTGCCCACAGCCCAAGTCACTTTACTTATCCATCATCCGCACCTCTCTCTCATGTGTTTTCTAGCGCTAATAATGATTTACTACAGTAACACTCATCCTATCAAAAATTCTCTTGCCACATTGTTTACTCTTTTTTAGCTTTTATAGCCTCCCATATAAAACCGAATTTTTATTTTTTATTTTTAAAAAGATAAGATAAGAAAAGGCAAACTAAATTACAGAAGTAAGGTTTTGTCATTTATTCAAATATATGATGAGCATGTGAAAATAGTCCAGGTTTCGCCTCGAAAGGATAAGGAGGATCTTTTTTTTTTTTTTTGTTACGAAGTTTCTTGGAACCAATCTCATCACGTGTTAGAGGTGGAGATCAATTTTTAATATTTGTTCTTTTGCTTCTTGGCCGTATGCAAGGTGCTATTTCGTACCTAAGTGATTCTTATGCATTATTGCAATGCCCACCGCATTATTTTCGAACGGGTGCTGGCCTATGAACTTCTACATCTGATAGTACGCATGAGAGTACTCTGCATCCCATAGTATTAAGAATACTCCTGACATCGCTGAATGTGATTATGACTATCAAATGTACACGCCGATAAAAAAGTTTGAGTTGAATCGGCCATCTTTAATTCGAACCCTGCCTAAGCGAGTGATGTACCCCATTGATGAAAGCGCAAGCTCGGGTTGGGTTGAGTCTTAATTGAACAACAAACGTACAAAAGGGGAAAAGCAAGAACCTTTTTCTGGTCGAGGACAACTCATCCTCCCCTCAAACCTTTACCCCCTTGCCATTTAATTACCTCAGCTACCAGCAATTAGTGATGTTCCTAAGCTACTCTTTAGACGCTACAGATAATTATTTGTTGAATTTAGCATGGAATCTGCAAATTATTTCTCAACCAATTATTATTTATGATATATATGATGTTCTTTTTTTCTTTTTCGGTAGGATATAATTGTTTTTTTCTTTGATATATATAATGTTTGTGCCTATCAAATAATGTTTTTTTCTTTGATAGGCATAATACATATAATACAAACCAAAAATTAATTAAAAATTAATTATTTAACAATTTCTATACTATACTAGTTCCAAACTCCTCTTGATTTTGTTTCTATGTTTCCACAATAGTAATAATCTTTATATAGATTGCACTATACTCTACTTTCTAATTTTTACTATGGTCCATATACAGTTTAGTTGCAAGAATTTGAGTCCGGATTACAGTAACTATAATGATTTAAGTAATTATATTTATGTCTATTTGATGTATTCCAGTCAGATGTATTTTCCTCACTGTGATCTGAATTTGTTGTATCTTTTCAATCTCTGTAATTTATTTTCTAGGACATTTTTGTCTGTATCTTTTTTTTTTTCTCCATTTCGTCATCCATTTACACTTATTGATTGCAGTGAAAATAAAAAAGCAACTAAAAATTTTGTATGGTGCTGTTGACCTCATAATTCCAAAGTCATATTGTAGAATTAAAAAAATGGAAAAAGAAAGTAAAAATATGAGAGCTTTAATATATC
This sequence comes from Punica granatum, assembly GCF_007655135.1. Lineage (NCBI taxonomy): Eukaryota > Viridiplantae > Streptophyta > Magnoliopsida > Myrtales > Lythraceae > Punica > Punica granatum. Next base: position 26,804,675 of record NC_045132.1, read on the forward strand.
GACTCTGATCATCAGCAATCCCATCAGTCATCAATCCATCGGCATTCAAATCACATGCATGTAATGCAATGTATGTATCATTATCATCATCATCCCACCCGACCCGACAGACAAGCCTGTAACTTGACAAAATTGCCCTTCCATCCTCATGGTCATGGCGGGGCCTCTCTATAAATGCGGCCCTTTCCCTGCTTTTCTCCTCTCCGGTGACGACTACGAGTCATTGAGGATTGGCTTGCCGGTGGACTCTCAACTCACCATGGGTGAGGTAAGTCAACTCGCCCAAGCCTCCCATTGTTATTATCTCTCTCGCTCTCTCTGAGTAACTTGCAGTGTTTAAGGCAGTTCTGTCCTGTGTTTTCTTTCCTGTGACAATTTTCTTCATATTATGGTGTTGGGTGTAGAAGAAGGCGAAGAAAGACGAGGGCGAGAAGGCGAAGAGCGATGATAGCAATGGAATCACAGTGGTCTTGAAGACCGAGATGCATTGCGAGGGCTGTGCCACTAAGATACTGAAATGCGTCAGGACCATCGAAGGCATGAATGACCCCTGTTCTGTTCTTCCGTCCTATCCATTTGCTCTGTTTTCTTCCCAGCATGGCTACTTGCTCTGTTTTTTTTCTGGTGAAATGGGTGGAATTGGATCTGTGATTGCTTTTGTCAATATGGGGACTGAAGGGTCGCAATTTTATTTTTATTTTTTTGGATGGATTTGAAGGAGTGGAGAAGGCGAAGGCGGAGTGGGAGTCGAACAAGCTGACGGTGAAGGGGGATGTGGACCCGGCGGAGCTGAGGGAGGAGCTGCAGGAGAGGCTCAACAAGAAGGTGGAGCTCGTCTCCCCTTCTCAGCTGCCCAAGAAAGACAAGGATGGGGGTAATGGTAACAGCGGCAAAAAATCAGACAGCAACAAAGACAACAAGAAGAAGGACGACAACAAAAGCGGCAGCAAGGACAACAAGAAGAAGGCCGACGAGAAAAAGGCCAAAGAGAAGGAGGTATTTATCAAGATGTTACGTTGCTCATCAGTACATATATACCTTTGTTTTTTCAGTTTAAAGCAAGTGTTATTTATCGATCGGATGCGACCCGGACTGGCCATTCCTTGCAGAGATGCATGAGACCATCTTATTGAAAATAGCTCATAACTTTCAGACACAAATCGCCATTGATTAAACATGCCTCCATAGCTCGTTCATTCATTCTCCCTGATTTTGTCTGTTGTGTCTCTGAAGCATTAATTTCTTGTTTTCACGGCGGTTGCTTAATTTAATACTTATATATATATATATATATATATATGTATGTGTTTGAATATAATTGATACATTGAATCTCGTATGAGTTGGTCATGACTGATTAGTTTAAGCTTCGGGAGTGTTAATATTAATTTGTTTAATGGGCAGGCTCCGGTTACGACGGCGGTTCTGAAGCTGAGGCTCCATTGCGAGGGTTGCATTGTCAAGATCGGCAAAACTGCCTTAAAAACCAAAGGTTTTTTTTTTTTTTTTAAAGCATTTACATATAGCTCTGCTTCACTCAAGCTTGCCATTGAAGTAATGCTCTCACACTACTTCCAATACACGGATAAAATTCGAAAGTCGAATCGGGGAATACAAACTTCAGAAACAAATAAGTTGTGTTCTGTTCTCTGGATTCAATTTAAATGTATTGTGGTGGTTGTTGATCTGGAATTATTCTAGGGGTTGCGAGCATTGCCATAGACAAGGCGAAGGAGTTGGTGACTGTGACGGGCACGATGGACGTGAAGGCCTTAGCTGAGAGCCTGGAGGAGAAGATGAAGAGATCCGTCCAGATTGTCAGCCCGAAAAAGGACAAAGATGGTGGCGGCGGCGGTGAAGGAAACAACAATGGCGGAGGAGGCGGAGGCGGAGGCGGGAAGAAGAATAAGAAGCAAGACGGCGGAGGAGACGATGGCGATGATCACGCGGAGAATGACGGTGGAATGTTTCACGTGAACGGGATGGAGTACGTTGGCCCGCTGATGCCGAGCTATGGCCCTGTAGCATATGGCCCGGGGTATATGTATGGGGCTGCTGCTGGATCAGGGCCAGGGTACGGTTATCCCTACCCTAACCCGTTTGCATATGGTAACAATCTGCACGCGCCCCAGATGTTCAGTGACGAGAACCCGAACGCATGCTCGGTCATGTGATGGTGATTGGAGTGAGTCAGCACGAATGGATTATCATCATGTTAGAAAAAGATCAATCGAATTGTAAATAGGGAGAGGAAAATTTTGTGGGGGTGGTGGGCCGAATGTTGACTTTTGTTAAGACTTATAGGAGGTGGTTCTGTTTAAATGGTGAAGAATGGTCGGTGGCACATTATAATTCTATCTCTGCTAGTGAAATATATGTATGATTTTATATATGGTTGGTTGGTAAGCATTTTGGAATATTATTGATGATATATATGATGATTAGAGAGGATTGTTCTTTTGAATGAATTGATGAGTTTTGAATATTCTGAGAATGATTAATAATTAATCAGATGTTGTTAATCTTTCTGGGTGCTTCTGGATGTTTTGTCTTGGTTTGGTTGGTACCCCTTTCGTTTTCCCTCTGCTCTGGTTTTTGTCTCAACGTATCTTTTATTTTTATTCTTTTTTCCGTAGAATGGTTTTTGTCTCAATGTATCTTTGTTTGCTTCCCATATTGAATATATTCCCTCTTCATTTTCGTTCTACTCCTCGTGCATGCTGTCTGTGTATATATGTATAAATGCAAATTCTTCGAAAGGTTTTCATGTGATTTTAGATGTAATTTAAAGAACATTTAAATGATGCGTAACCGTCATTGATCAATACGCATGTGGAAAATTCAATAAGGACAGCAATAAAATGCAGTGATATATGAAGAGTTGGGTGGGTTTTAATAGTGAAGGGAGATGGAAAGTTTATGAAGGGACAGCAATGTGTATATATAATTAGGAGTGGGTCATGTGCCTTTTGAATTAAAAGACATGCCGCAGAAGAAATGGTCGGGTGTGGACATTCACAATTCTTCCCCATCGTTCACGGCACATTGTTTAAATAAATATTTTATGCGCGTGTTTTACTAGGAGAGCTTATTATTGTTACGGCTATATATATATATATATATTAAGAGAAGGGCATTAATAATTATCAAGCAAAAAGTAGAAGGCATGATCTGGAAGATTCCAATTTGTAGAATCTTCTTCTACTTCATGCAATATTTAAGCATGCAGCATGCATCTAGCATTGATTATTCATGTTTCTGCATATTCCTTCAAGAGTCAGCCGTTGCTCATGGGCCTTTCGAATTACTCAATCTTTACTTTCAGTTTGAATTCTTAATTAATTATTATTCATAATCACATATATAATTAAAGGTTATGTGTGTGTGTGTGTATATGATATCTAATGAATATGCATGGTTATTAGCTCGGAATTAATGGTCGAAGCTGTATTATATATATATATATATATTGTGGTGTGCTTGATCATAGAGCTTAATTAATCACAATGGTTGATTTTTCATCGCCCCTAATTTGCATGTATTTTTTCCTTTGTCGCATGTGTGTGTGTATCTGTCATTGTATGGAGAGAGTCCCACATATTATAGCTTTTTTAGAAACTTTTTTTCTCAGTGGATTTTGACAGCACACAATTAAACGTCCACTTCTCTTAGCAAATTATAAGGAGCCAAGTTTTTTGAAATAATAATGGGGTGGGTTCGATCGGTCTCTTTCTTTCTTGCTTGTATTCACTTGGCTACATGAAAAATGTTTGGAATCTTTGTACGGTTCCACACCCCCATCATTTTACTAGCTAGCTAGCGAGTATATATTTGTATATATATCCGTCCAAAGCCCACACAAACACCTTAATGTAATCTGTTGAAAACGTGGACAAAAGACTAGTAATTGTCTACGTGATTGCTGATGCCTTCGGACTGCTGAAAGTTAATTCCCGAAATGAGAACTGGCTACTGCCGACTATAACAATAGATATCCTTTTGAACCTACTAAATCTTTTTTTTTTTTTGATAAGTAGAACCTATTAAATCTTAACTTATGCTGGTGTTGGGTCCACATTAGACGCGTACGATACATAGAGCTAGTTTTGGCGCTCATCGACCCAACCTCCGCGTCCAAGATGGCTGCTTGCTCATATGTGTGTGTGTGTATATATATATTATATGTCCATAATTGGTTGGATAATTTATTCTTGATTTTATGATTCGGTTGTACAATAACAAGGATTACTGAAAATAATATTATACTTTTACGCAGTAACTGAATATATTATATATATTTTACGCAGAAGAGATCCTTTTATTTTCGGTGGTCAAGATGATAATTAATCTCTATTCTTGTTTAGTGCATGCTTCAATCTTCATGTCTCTCATAAGTCGTATTATCAATTAATTAAATTAATAATCAAATATGGGAAATGGAGTTCCACTTCCCAACCACGAAGAATCATCCCGCATGCATATCGCGATCGCATTATAAATAAATAGATCATAAATAAATTAAGTGCAGTAGCCTCAGAGTGATCCGAATTCTGCAGCTAGCTATATGACCCTCATCATGCATGCATGGTGAATGCATGTGCTCACATTCACATACATCGTTTATATAGTGATATATGTGTTTTCAGTAATCATATACATATATATATGCATTGCATCATTCGAGTTAAATATTGGTAGGTGCAATCTCTTTAATAAAGCCTTTTTTTTCCCCTTTCCCCCAATTAGTGATAAGAGGGAAAAAGAACTTTCTATAGACGATGGAAAGGAGAGCAATGCAGCTGCAGACATCTTTTGAAGAAAAGGAGAGAAAAAAAGCGGGGCGAGTCATTCCATTCTTCGTCGATCATAAATTTTTCAACAATTGGGTACCTATATATTATTATTCGTCGTACAGTCTTTGTGAATATATAAATATATAGTGGTGGAAGACTAGGAAAGTGGAAAGACTTGCGATTAATCGGCAATTTCTTCGTACAGTCAATGAGTGAACAATATTCATCATGGATCAGATTGCGCACTTTTCTCTCTTTTTTCCCCCCGCCCCTTTTTTTTTTTGGTTGCGTTTAAATCGTTAGAGTGATTTTAAATCATGATTTTGATTTTAATTATGAAAAAGACAAATGAGATAGTATTATAAATTTGACTTGGAAAACGTGTATTTTTGTTGTGTAGTGTGTTGAGTTAAAATCAAAATCATGATTCTAAAATTAGTTTAACAATTCAAACGGGGCTTTAGTATTCGAAAATTTAATTAGATCATGACTAATTTAGTTAAATCGAATCGGCCAACTAAAAAATAAAACTCTCTTACATAGATTTTCTATATTTATAAGGACTTGAACCTGACACTTTACTTAAACGAAACAAACGCTGAACATTTTGAATTAACCCATATTGATTCTCCGTCCCTTCTTCAAAAGTTGGTATCGTAATAGGCCTTCTCTTTTATATATTTCTGTTCTCAAATATGTTTGAGCTGAATTTTACAAAAAGTAAACCAAAAAAAGAAAAAGAAAAGAAAAAGAAAAAGACGATGCGTTGAACGGTGATTTTCTCCAATCACAAGATTCGAACACAAAATTTTATTTAAAGGGAACGAACATTAAATCACTTGAACCGAATCAGATTTGATTTCTATAAGAACTTGATTCTAGACTTCTCTAGCCCCAGTAATTATAGACGAGATGCGACAGGTAATGTGAACCGATAAGCTCCACATCTATTGGCTTGGGGCCCCCAAAATATCCTTTGTCAAGCAACGTGCTTGAGGGGCAATATGGCCGGCTGGCCGGGGAAACTAATAGCTTTCATGAAACGGAACCTGTCGGAGTAAGTTCCCATATTGCACGCTCGTCATTCTGCTGTCCGAATTGAATTACAAGTCACGTCAATCAAATTTATCAATTTGGAATAGGCCATTCAATCAATGACAGAACAAAACTAAAGAGCCCAGGAGGAAGAACCGCATGGGCGATGGGTCGGGCTCGATCATTGGACCCATTGCTTAGACCAGAGTCAGTGCTAACATTATGGGCTGGGTTCGGTCAAAGGACCCTTTTGATAAGTATTGGGCCACAAGTCGACTGCCAACGTGATTTGGGCCCCAATCACGATGTTGTCAAGGCCGTTTAATTGGGAGAGGGGGGAAGTTAGGAAGGAACCGACATTCGTAAGAAAATAATAATAAAAAAAAGAATCCTCGATTTCGGGTCTTCAAATTTCCAACACGCAAGCAATTGATTAAAGCATCCCCTCAAACTTTCTTTCATATTTCCGACCCAATTAATATTATACTCTTTCATACTTCCACGCGCCATATTCGTGGAGAACAATTGTCAAACGAGAAGCTGACCTATAAGAGCAAATAAATTATGGCTTTGTTTGTTTCGGAAAAAATAATTTACACGAATGTGAATTTCTCATTTTCCTATATTTGGTAACACAAAATTCTTCTTTTTTACAAGATACGTTTATAAGTGTAGTACAATAAAATATAAATTTTAATAATTAATAAATGGACACAGTTAGTTCCACTGAATGTCGAGCTCTAGACCTTTTAGTTATCTGACGGGTAGATGCGCTACTGCGTTATACTCTTTTTTTTTATAATACAAAATCCTTTGGTTAATAAGAAAGTGTTTTCGGACGACCTACGAAGTAAAGACAAAAAATGAGAAAAATGAGTTAAAGTAAAAATTTTCAAAATTCATTTTTTAGGTTGCCCTACTCTTTCTTTCTCTTACATGAGTTCACCTGACACCTCTCTCCAAGTACATGAAGATGATTTTCTTGATATCCTTCCCATACATGAGAAAATAAATTACTTTTTTGAAAATTATTTTCCATATAAATAATTTTACGTGAAACAAATGGAGTTTAGTCACAAATTCAGGATGAAGGGAATCCATTAAAGCCACTTGCGAAATTCATGAAAATATTAAAATTACCTTTTTGATCCACCATCGAAGTGAATAATTAATTTATTCACACATCATTTAATCTATTTATAAACTCGAGCTGCTAGCTATGGTAAATCATAATATATTTCTGGAACATGTACAATGGTTTTTGGTATCTAGTCAAATTAGATCAAAATAGAACTTACTAACTTCACGATATAAGTGATTGATCAAAATGCACATGAATCTCCCCTCTTGCCAAATATATCTGTTCAAGTTAAAAGATATATATATATATATATATATTTTGGAAGTTAAAAGAATCGATTACGAATTATATCTTAAAATTAATTAATAAATTTAAAAAAAGAAAAAAAAAAGTTAAAGCATGACGGTGATTTTGGTAGCACGTGGAACGGAAGTTCTCACGTGAGAGTGAGCTTTGTGTTGAGGCTATAAATATCCCACGATGTCCGACCCCAACAAAACCTCTAACCCTCGTCTCGTCACTCCCTGGAGAATTTGCCCACCTCAATCATCGGACCAGTCGTACAAGGCAACTCTTCGGTCGAGTTCCCGATCCCCCCTCGATTCTCAGATTCTCGAGGTAAAAATTCCTTCTTTTTTTTTCTTTTTCTTTTTTTCCTTGAATTTCTTCTTTCAATCCAATCTCCTTGTTTCATATCTTCTGCCGCCATAGGAGCTTTTGTTGATTGATTTTTCTTTTTTCCTCCTTTGTGTCGGCGTCCCTAGGGTTTCAGGATGGTGTCCGACGCCAGCAAGAAGAAGGCCGCCCAGAAGAAGGCAGCCGCCGCCGCCAAGCGAGGCGGAAAGGCCGCAGCCGCCGCCGCCGCATCAGCTTCGTCCAGGGCCGTCGATGCTCAGAACGGAGTCGATAAGCTGGCGGACGGAGTCGGTTCGATGCAGATATCAGATCGGACCTGCACCGGCGTCCTCTGCTCCCATCCCCTGTCGAGGGATATACGGGTAAGCGGCGTTCCTTCTTTGGATGAACGTTTGGTGGATGTGCCGAGCGTTTGTGCTGTTAAATCGTCCCGTAGCATTGATTTTAGGCCGTCAGGAGCATAGATTTGGTGTGGAATTTCTGTACAAAAGTGTTGATGGGACCTCTTTTTGGTTAGTGTCTCCGGTACCGGACGTCTAATTAGGTTTGTTACTATCTGTTGCAATGGGAAGCATCTCACTTTTCATTTCGTGAAACGAAAATTGCTGTTGATCTTGACGTAAGCTACAGAAATATAGCTTTTAGTCGGCCGCCGTCGATATGCAACACTTGTTATTTTGACTGACTGATTAAGAGTTAGATCGTTCTTGTGAATGAATTGATGTGATCTTCCTTCTGAATCTTGCAGATAGAGTCTCTATCCGTTACTTTTCACGGGCATGATCTTATTGTTGATACCGAGCTGGAGCTCAATTATGGCAGGTTTGTCTTTAGTATACATGCTTGACCCGAACATTAATAATTTCATCTGGGAAAATTCTAGGGACGGGAGCCTTCTGTCTCGTTTAACGATATTATTATTGCAGGCGATATGGCTTGCTTGGATTGAATGGTTGTGGTAAATCCACGCTCCTTGCTGCAATTGGGTGCCGAGAGCTTCCTATACCAGATCATATGGATATCTATCATCTTACCAGAGAGATAGAAGCTTCCGACATGTCTTCACTTGAGGCTGTCATAAACTGTGATGAGGAGAGATTGAAATTGGAAAAGGAGGCCGAAACTCTGGCAGCACAGGTTTGTCCAGACAACCATGTCTGTCATGGATTTGGAGTTCGTGCAATAGAGCTGAAGTGAAATGTCAGGATCTTTTCCACCTAATGTGGCACGTATTTTATTTTATTTTTCCTGCAGGATGATGGAGGTGGAGAGGCTCTTGAAAGAGTGTATGAGCGCCTGGAAGCAATCGATGCAGCCACAGCTGAGAAACGTGCAGCGGAGATCCTGTATGGTCTCGGTTTTAATAAGAAGATGCAGACGAAGAAAACCAGGGATTTTTCTGGTGGCTGGAGAATGAGGATTGCTTTAGCACGTGCTCTCTTTATGAATCCCACTATCCTGTTGTTGGATGAACCGACTAACCATCTTGGTAAGTTCGACTCTAGGACTCAAGTACGAATTTCATGTCTCATGTTGGATTGATTTGTATAGAATTTTAGAATTGATGATGAAATCTCTTCCTTGTCTCGCAGACCTCGAGGCCTGTGTCTGGCTTGAGGAGATGTTGAAGAAGTTCGATCGGATCCTCGTGGTGGTATCACATTCACAGGATTTCCTGAATGGTGTTTGTACAAACATCATTCACATGCAAAGCAAGAAATTGAAGCTCTATACCGGAAACTACGATCAATATGTCCAGACCCGTGCTGAACTGGAGGAGAATCAGATGAAGCAGTACAAGTGGGAGCAGGAGCAGATTGCCTCGATGAAAGATTATATTGCCCGATTTGGGCATGGGTCCGCAAAATTGGCCCGTCAAGCCCAGAGCAAAGAGAAGACACTAGCCAAAATGGAGCGAGGTGGGCTTACAGAGAAGGTCGCAAGAGACAAGGTCCTGGTCTTCCGATTTGTTGATGTGGGCAAGCTTCCTCCTCCAGTCCTGCAGTTTGTTGAGGTAACATTTGGTTACACTCCTGATAACCTTATCTACAAGAACCTTGACTTTGGGGTGGACTTGGACTCGAGAATTGCTCTGGTAGGGCCTAATGGGGCTGGGAAGAGCACATTGCTGAAGCTGATGACGGGGGACTTGGCGCCTACTGATGGAATGGTGAGGCGGCATAACCACCTTAGGATCGCCCAGTTCCATCAGCATCTTGCTGAGAAACTTGACCTTGAGATGTCTGCCCTCCTGTATATGATGAGGGAGTACCCTGGCAACGAGGAGGAGAAGATGAGGGCTGCCATTGGGAAGTTTGGTCTGACGGGCAAGGCTCAGGTGATGCCCATGAAGAATCTCTCCGATGGGCAGCGGAGCAGGGTGATCTTTGCTTGGCTTGCTTGGAGGCAACCCCATATGCTCTTGCTTGACGAGCCGACCAACCACTTGGATATCGAGACAATCGATTCACTTGCTGAGGCGCTGAATGAATGGGATGGGGGACTGGTTCTCGTGAGCCACGACTTCAGGCTCATAAACCAGGTGGCACACGAGATATGGGTGTGCGAGAACCAAGCCGTGACGCGATGGGAGGGTGATATTATGGATTTCAAGGAGCACCTCAAGAGCAAATCAGGCATGTTCGATTAAACCTGAGGCGGGCTATTATCATCACTGATGATGGCGGCAATGGCAACGACGACGACGACGACAACGATGACGGTCTTCTGGTAGTTAATATTGGGAATCGCGGTTTAGCTTTAGCCAATATGGGACGAAGTTACCTTTCTTGCGCTGGGCGGGAAGAGGGGGCGGAAGGCTTAGTTATTGATTGGAGCCCGGCTGGGCCCCTCTGTCCAGCTGAGAGATTTTTTTTTTTTTTGGCCCGACTTCGGATGCTTTCAATATGCGCGACATTTTATTTTTCTTTATGCTGTTGATCCGACCCGACATGATATTTACCATTGGTGGCTATTAGCCGTACCCAAGGGTCCTTAATTATATGTTGTACTTATGAAGCTTATTCAGAGTATTATTGAATCTTTAGTTGTATTTTTAATAAGAGCCTGAATTCCCTTTCAATCTTCCTGTTTGTTTTGTTTCTCTGAGAAAGGGATGGACTTACTATCACTGTCATCGAATCGGCAATCCGAGCTAGGGGATTGTGTGTATCATCAATGATCTGTATGTTGAACATAACCGAACTTTGAATCGGCAGAGGTGGAAGTGTTAGCAACACTCCAGACGATTAATGTATCATGGCGGAGAGAATTGTCAGTAACTTCTTGAGGCCGAAGGAGAGCTCAATCTATGTGTTAGGCCTGACCCGACTGATATTGATAGTGTGTTAAAAAAATTAATTGAATGAATCTGCCTACGCCGACTTGTTTTTGGATCATATGTGAGTGGCTGTGTGGGATGGAATGGGCCCACTGGGCTCAGGACATTCTCGGGAAGTTTTTCTTGAGTTAAAAATTTACTGTCCTAGTCAGAGAAGAAGTGGACCGGCCATTTTCAAAATGCATTTGCTATTGATCGGCCGAATAATATAAAAGCTGACAGGCCGGAAGGAAGGGTTACTGTGGTCACATGAATCCGATGGATCGGCCTCGCCGTCGGCTGAGACATTGATAAAACTTGCCCATGCATTAAAAGCCTTCTCTCTCTCTCTCTCTCTGAATTCTTAGGTCATGCTTATTAATCTACGACATCAGAGATTTTTTTTTTTTTAAATTTCGATCACTAGGAAACGGGGGAGATGTCATTTGAATTCTACCTGTGATTCATTCCTCTTTTTTTCCCCCTTATATTGTACCATTTTACTCTTACTCTGGAAAAATGATCAAACGGAACGTTTTGTTATATATTATCTGCGATACTCGCATTTTCTTTTTTGTGGAATTATATGTGGGACTTAATGATTGTGTTATTTGTACGTCATTTATTGGTTTGTATTATAAATGATCTCCATTGTTTTGATGTCTTTAGATTTGAGACCATGCATGTATGTGAACTTCTGAAGATGAATAGACATAAACAATGATCGAGTATTCAATCAAAGTTATTTACGTAACGCATTCTTGCTTATACCATCATAATTTGGAATGGAGAAAAGTAATAAATTTCAAGAGACGAGATTCATTTATTATATATATGGTGTATGCTTACAAAGTGATAAATTAATATAATCATCACGACAGAAATAACCAGAACTGACGAAAATCTGTCCGTCGGTATGGACTATATCCACATACATTGCCATACCACATCCGGCCATACATTTTGATCAAAATCTCTCTGCCCTTTGCTTCGCATAATTGATCATCGAACGCATAACTTTTCTTCTTCATGGTAGGACATTAAAGGCAGCCGATCATCATGGCTTAATTGACGGTGGGTAGGCTGGCGGCGACAATGATGATGAACATCTACTGGCTGCGGAGCCAAGAGGCTGATAGTTGACAAACCGGCTAGGAGCAGAGGAATGCCCTAGCCCCTTTGGCATGCAACCCTTCACTTCCCTCCCGCCAAAGGCTCTAGTCCGCTCCCGGAAGAAAGGAGGCAGCTTCATGGTTGTGAGGTCTCTGGACTCGGGAAACAACGGCATCTGGGTGCTCGGGACACTTGAGAGGAAAGCACCTCCTCGGGCAGCCTCTACGCTCTTCAGTGCAGAAGGAGATAGGGTTAGGACGATGATGATGAAGAGAACTATAGGGAGAAACGAACGGCTAGTAGACATTATTCTTTCTTCTCTTTAATTCAAGCTTCCTTTGTGCTAGCTAGCTTAATATGATATGAGAGAGGAGAGGACGTTTGAGGTTATATATATATATATATATATAGGAGGGGCGGGGGAAGTGTTGTACGTTGTAAATGTTATTAAATGGGCTCGTGAGCAGCTGATGAAAATGTACATCGATCGGCAGAAAGAGGCATATATTTGAAAAGCACACATACAACACAAAGGGCACAGCTCATCCCATCTGTTAGCTCAAGTTTTGGTGAGGTGGTGGTGGTGGTGGCTTTTTGGACATTGGACTGAGGAAGGTGGGAAGATGCTCGTGAGTTTCTGTTAATGCTCTCTCTCTCTCTCTCTCTCTCTCTCTCTCTCTCTCTCTCTCTCTCTCTCTCTCTCTCTCTCTCTCTCTCTCTCTGTGTCCAGAATTAGATTTGATTTTGGCTTGCAGGTATCATAAATATTAATTATGGATATCTCCTCATTATTATGGTGAAGTTTCTTCTTTCAAGTTTTTTGAGTGTTCCCGCCCTGGTGGCACCACTTTAATGCCTGCCTCATGCCAATGTTTTCTACGTACATGTGTATCATTCAATGTAATATAGGGAGAGATATCTTCAAGAATATATATATATATATATATATATATAAATTAGGACAAAAGGAGGATGTCATGGTTTGTAAATTCAATCAACTTATAACAACCACATAGGGAATTTCTTGAAATTTCTGAGATCATGATATATCTGGGATTTTTATTGTATTTCTACTTGCTGATGATTTCATGAACATATATAACCATAGCGTCCACGGCTCGTGTTTTTTGGAGAGATTATTGCATGGTTGAATTTGTATTAATTGAGTTGTATCAAAAGAAATCGTAGTAGGAAAATATTTTGTGCTCTTGCCACCGAAGAAATAGATTTTGTGCTCTCCTTTTATATACAGAGAAAGTATTCTATGTAATGGATATATCACGTGACGTGTATTACAAGCCAATGGTTGTTGCACACATCGAAACTGGTAGTGTAAATATGTAATATAAACACATATACTATTGTTTACAAAACAGAAAAAATTTATTTTGGCGTGTCTTGTTATATATGTTACATATAACATTCTCTATTTTAGAGGGGGGAAAAAAAAAAGTAATGAGAGCGGTGAATGTTGTTTATGGCAATGCAATTCCATGATGCGCGTGATTGTTTGCGCCAGCCCAAGCCCAACGCAACAAATATCTTCTCACGTGCAATGAAGCTGGTTGGAGAGAATAGAAACAAGACAATCTACCCAAAGGATATATTAAATGAACGAAAGAAAAAGAAAATAAAATAATTACTGCTCCGGAAAAGATGATTCATTGTAAATTTCTATAGGATGTAGTGCATTGTCACGCACACTCGCATGATTTTTAGATTCTATTTTTCGTTGTGAAATTACCCGTATTTACTATTTCTATATTAAGTATTTTATTTTCTTAAATTAGCCTAGCCCATTGAGTCTCATAGTAACCGAAAAAACAAACTGTGCAAATTCTTTCCCAAGCATGACGATGACCAAAGGAAAGAGAAAAATAGAAAGACAAAGGGAAAAAGAAAGGGGGCAATTTTTGGAAGTGAAATTGGTATTATTTTAATTTTTATTCAAATAAATAAATTTGGTTTCTTCAGCAGTCGATGCTGTCAAGCCCGACGAGATAAGAGTGGAGAAAGAGGAGAAGAAAAAGGGTAACAGGGCACGGTTGCTGCTTCAGTTGTCAGAAAATGGATACCGCACTTCACAATTTCCCTTCTTTATCAGTTCCCATTTGTAAGACTTCTGCAGCTTTCATTCCGCTGTACATTTCTTCTTCCAAGTTCCCATTTTTATATGTTCTTGGCAGTTCTTAGCTCATTCTTGAAACCAATAACACAGCTTTGCTGGCTCATGCTGAATCCCAAGTTTGCTGCAATAAGTTGCTGTCTGTGAGCATCTGTAACATATGCATTCTTAATTTTAAAGATGGCGGCTATGTCCCTAATTTTCAGACAAATTTTGGTAGTTGTGGCTTAGCTAACTTCCTGGTTTTGTTGATGTTCTGGTTTTCCTACCTGGAGAAGCCCGTTTGAGTTTCTTGCTTTTAGCAGTCGATTTGATATTCCAATGGTTGGAGGGTAACTATGAGCACTAGCTGCCTGAATTGAAGTATTGGTAATGAAAATTTGATTAACTGGTAGAGGCAGAGCGCCGGTCCAATCTAATGTGTGATTTCGTTCTAAATTAGCAGTTATTTCGAATCCTTAATTTTGTACGATCTGGAAAACTGAACATGTCATTAATAAACGTTTCTTATCTATTTATTGTTGGCTGGATGATAGTTCTCTGATGATGTGAAGCAGCAACTGGGTTCAAGTGTAATGTTTCACGAGTCCGTTGATCTTCATCCTTATCTTTCAAATAGCGAAAACTTTCAATTGGTTTGGGGTAAATATGAGCATTACCTGACTTGTTTTCACATATAAAACTAGCCCGTTATTTGTGAAAATATTCGAGTAATTTGTGGAGGCAGAACAATGACAATCCAATCTATAGGACATGATTGAGTTTGGAATAAGCAGTTATTTTGAATCCTTAGTCTTGCATTATGATCTCGGAGTAAAGCTTCTGCTAAAAAGTAGACATAGTTTCAATGCTTATGAGTGAGATCACTCAAGAAACACTCATTGTACATTTTACTCGTTCGCTGGCTGATAGTTCTCTACTGATGTGAAGCAGTTAGCTGGTGCAAGTACAGAGTCCTCGAGTCCTTTCAACCTCATCTCTGCAGCAGTAGCATAAATTTTCAAGGGATTCGAAGGAGGAATTCCTCTAGCATTCCATCTTCACTGCCTGAAACCGCAGTTTCAGTAGCTGTTGCTGCTACTGTCGTGGGTGCTGCAGCCACACTTCTCGTGAAAAGAACAAAAGCTTCCGAAGAATCCAAGGTCAGATAACACTACATTCCTGTGTGGCATTTAATTTCCCAGTTGTTATAGGTGTAGCTCTATGAGCATACATAAAATTGCAGCGTAAGTGGCCCAGCGAATTTCAACGAGAACCCTCGCTGAGCTTTAAAATGTTCATTGCTTTTCCTGAACAATCTCTGCTTTCAAAAACAACAGTTTCCTCAGAAAACATGCGAGGACTGTGGTGGTTCTGGTATATGTTCGGAGTGCAAAGGTGAGGGCTTCGTGCTTAAGAGGCTATCAGAAGATAGCGCTGAGAGGGCAAGACTAACTGCAAAGAACATGGCTACTCGATATACTGCAGGGTACAGTATTTTCAACAGTGTTTATGCGTGCATTCACTTGAATAATCTCTTTCACTCCTGAGATCCCGATGCCTATAAATGAAGCTAATTTCAACTGACTTTATTTTAAGCAGGCTCCCGAAGAAATGGAGTTACTGCACAAAATGCTCGTCTTCTCGTGCTTGCAGTACTTGCGGTGGACGTGGGAAGTTGAACTTATAGCTGCCCTCAAATCATCAGCTCGTGAAACTAAGCATTTGAGAATTCCGGTTAGAGTATTCTCTTTTGCATTTGTTTTCAAGATCCTGTATATATAACCTTACGTTCGCGGGGAGGAACCAATGATATCCGAACTGATGTTCAAGACGTTTCCGCCGTGTTCATGTTAGATATTAGTGCAAGGCACATCTTCGATCCATCAGCCAAGTCAAAAAGACGAAGAGAAGAAAATCTGTTTTAAAAGTCGGTTAGCGAGCTGTCACATATGGATCCGAGATATCACAACTCAGATAGCTTTGATCTGTTGTTTATGGGAAGAAATGTAGTTCACTCCAATAATTCCAGCACGCTGTTTATTTATTTATTTAAAATTCCATTATTGATCGTGAGTAAAGTCAAAGTATCCACTATCCATCCACCGGGCCACCTGATGAATATACAGATAAGGGTGCTCTTTCTTAATCAATATTTTATGGATTCCGTCAAATTCCAACTGAATCTCTTCCAATTCCATCCATTTCTTTCGAAGACTATTTTAAGCACAAGCTTAACTAAGCCTCGCGATCGAATCGAATATAATTATGAAAAGAGGCTTTTGGATTTATCTGAAACTGAGATCTCTCTTCATTTATAGTATACAAATTCTATGATTGAGAAGATTGCATTAAATATTGCCACCTTTGCAAATGCTGTCCTTGAAGACACAAACACGCATGACGCGGACAGATCTCCATAATAAGGATTCAAACAAGTATATGATGCATAGTATACATAGTTTAGTAGCAAACTTGAAGTAAATTAACCTTGATTAGAGGTGATGCAACTGCTATTTCAATCTTGATGAGTCGACCGGGGATCGAGTCCTGGGCTTGGGTCGAATCATCAAACATTATGGGCGGGTGTTGTATTGGGGGGAGTGGGCGCCGAGGCCACCTTCCTCCCTCTCTCCGAGCGTGAGTTCTCGGCGAACTTGAGGCTTGCCTGATGCATCCCCTTGCGCTTCTCCTCCTCGTTCCACTCCGACCCATAATAGAACTCCTCGGTCGACTTAACAATGTCCTTGGAAGGAGGGAGGAACATGCTCCCCCATTGCGGGAAGTGCACGAGTGTCACGGGCAGCGTGCAGCACATGATCATCACCCCCATGAGGGACAGGCCTGTCGCCGTGGAGAAGCTCGCACTTGAGAAGAAGATCAACTGGGTCAGCCCAGAACCAAAGTTCCCACCAGCGCCTGTCAGGCCCGAGATGATCCCCAAGGACCTCCTGGAAATGAATGGGATGACACCGAACGTGGCCCCGCAGGCAGCCTGGGCCCCAAGGGAGAAGAGGATCATTGCCAGGACCGCGATCGGGAGAGAGTTGGCCCGGCCTAGCCAGATACAGAACACGCCCCCAAGGGTCTGCAGGATCCACAAGGTCCACAGCCTTCCCCTCATGCCGAAGTATCGGCCGGCTACATCCGAGGCATACCCTCCAAATGGTCGGGCAACGAAGTTGGCCATCCCAAAGGAGGCTGCGATGATTCCCGCAGTGTGGAGCTGGAGGTTAAACCGGTCGTAAAAGTACTCTGCAATGACATTGTCGGTTGACAGCTCGACTCCCATGGAGTAGCCATAGAGAAGAACAAAGATCCACGTCCTATAGTTCGTGATTGCATACCAAAACACCTGAAGATAGCCACAGTAAAAAAAAATTGAGCTATAATTTGCAGTCGAAATGACGGTAATACACTGAACTCAGAAATCAAATGCAATATATAATAACGCAGAAGAATTAATTAAATCCGTGTCAACGGGAAGAAGATCGAACTGACCTTGGAGAATTTGTCCTTGGCAACGTCACCCTTCTTCTGGAGGGCACCCAAGTTCCCGTCAGGCAGGTCCTGCCCCATGGTTAGCACCAAGATGCCCATGATCACATGTAGCCACCCAGGGACGAAGAAGGCGATCCTCCAGGCAGTGTATGGGGTGGAACCCGCCTTCTTGATGATCTCGTAGACCACCGGCATGAGCAGTTGGGTGGCCCCGCCCCCCATGTTGCCCCACCCCGCTGCGGTCCCATTCACCAGCCCGATGATCTTGCTGTTAAACATAGTGCTCATCCAGTACTGGCACGACACGAATGTGGCCAGCGAGAACCCGATCATGAACCGGACCGCGATGTAGCCCCCAGCGTCAGCGACGAACGACATACAGAACACGGTTGGGGCGGACAACATGATGAGGAATGCACATCCATACCGTGGGCCCAAGAGGTCACAGATAGCGCCCATCATAAGCCTGGAGAAGATGGAACCAGACACGGAGGCGACCCCAGCATTCCCGACATCCTGCTTGGTGAGGCCAAGGTTGTCCCGGATGATGGGGACCAGGGGGGCAGCCGCGAAGGTCGAGACGAAGCACGTGAAGAAGGAGATCCAAGACAAGTGGAAGGTCCGCATGTGGGGGTTGGCGAAGGAGAAGAGCTTGAACACCTTGGCCTTGTGCTCAGAGTCGACGGGGAGGTCGAACTTGGCAGTCGTGTCGGTGGGGACAACAGGGGAGGCTACGGAGAAGGCAAAGGTCTGCTCTCTGCCCGTGACTCCATGCATGGAGCTCCCTGGTGAGCCTTCAACTCCCGCCATTGTTGCTCAAATTATTAGGCAATTTGATGATGCTATGAAATGTATATATGCTTGTTTGGATGAGTTTAAAGGGTGTGGAGAGAGGGGATGGCCGTGGAGGTATTTATATGGGAATTTGGTCATGAGCGAGTTGACATTTTATCATAGTGTGTAAAACCGAAAGTTCAGGACGAGAGATTGTAGCCACTGGAGATTCCCAATGGCTGTGTTCTGAAGATTAGAATAATACATTTGACTTTCTTACCGTCAAAAATAAGAATAATGCGTGAGATATAGTGCAGTTGCGTTCCATATGAATAGACTTTATCAACATATATATATATATATATATATATATATAAAAGGATTTGAAATTCATTAGAAGCATCTCATGACTAAAGCCAATTAGATATTCAAAAGCGAAGATGAACTTAAGTTAATAAATTGAGGAGATTCCCGTATGATTTAATGCTAAGAATCTAGTTAATACGGCAATTAAATTAACTTAAATGGTAAGTAATAGTATACAGAAGAAGAGGCTAAGGGAATCCCTCTTCGCCGCATCTGACTGAACAGAGGGGAGAGAGTCTCATCGTGTATCCCAAAGGATCGTCAACTTCCCCGATTAATATATAAAATATATACATGAATCTCAATGCATTGCTGGTGATTAACCTAGCCACCGCAGATAATATAGTTTGGCATTCATTTGTAGTCGAGTAATTATTCATTCCATTCTTAGCAGCTAATTAAAGGCCATGCAACTTTCTCAATAATTACGCGGTTTTACTCTCCAGGGAAGTTTCGTTCTTCGGATTCAGCATATACATACATAAATGAGGCCGATGGATCATGGATTGAGTGACATGAGTCTCGAGCTATGAGTACTGGCTGTACGTCGTAATTGCTACACAGTACGTGCATGTTTGCATGCATTGCTCCAGTCAAGTTAGTAATATTATAAGTCATGGTGAATATATAGCATCGATGTCAGGAGAGCTCTTCTGGCCTTATTCTTTCCAACGGCGATGCTTTCATCGCATGGGATTTTCCGTTAACCCCGTTTTCCCTTAGGATGGAAAAAAGTGGTAATTAAGAACCCAAAAAAATTATGTAATAAAATTCCATGGATAAAATAGATATATCATTTAATTTGGAAAGAATTATAAGTGATTTAATGAGAGATAAGCAGCTGCTTAAATCCTGAATTTCGGCTCTTCGTTGCCACTATGAGCTGCTTCATATGACACTTGCAACTCATTTTATATATGATTTTTCATATACGCACATATATATATATATATATATATGTTACATAAGCATCAAACCGGAGAACATTCAAAGTGATTCTGTGTGGGTTCCCCCCCCCCCCCCCCCCCCCCCCCCCCCCCCCCCCCCCCCCCTTTGTTAATAATTTTGTCAGCTTCTCCATCCGTGTGCGTACGTACGCAGACAGAATTCAATGTCTTACAACTTGTTTTGACAGGTTAATTTACCTCTTCAATACGATAAAGGGGTCCAAGTAATTGTTTTAATTCGATCAAGAAACACATACATGCACATATATGTATATGTATGCCTACTCTCATTACTGAATCTAGCTATATATGTGGCGGCTCTCTAAATCAAACTATTAATTAACTTGATACGTTTACATATATGCGAAGAGTTAAGAATTTTTTTCAAACGCGCGTGCACGCACACAAACATATATGGCTTTTCTGATTTCATTTTTCGTGTGCTTGGTATTAATAATAATAAGTAGCCTATATATATATAACCGGAAAATGACCGTTATATATGTACATACATATATATATATATATAGTTACACTGATTGTATAAAGAAAAGGTAACTAAAAGAAGAGCGAGTTAAGATTTTGTTGGACGATTAATTAAGTCAGAGATTCGATCTCTTACACTCGGTTAAAATGAGGCGTACAAGACTTACATGGTATTTTTGAGGAAAAAAGCACACAAATCTGTTCGTCTTCACAGACATGCATATGAGGAAAAACAAAAATAGAGCGTTGACTTGAACTTTCTTACAAGAAGGGGCCAAACCATAAAATTCAAATGGGTCCCATCCGTCCATTCGTCCATCAAGCTGGAGCTGGGCCGACAAACTAATATTAACTGCTCCTGCTTCTCAGGTCAAATGCTACTTACTAATAATAATTACAATACATTATCAATATTATTATATATACATGAACATATGAGCTGCAAATTTCCTCCGCACATCCTCTCTTCAGCTACTGCTGGGTTGATGGAGACAACAACCATTATCTTAACCCAAGTTCTTACCCTTTCACAGGCCAAGAGAGGTTCTTGGGATATACTTTATGGATTTATTTAATATGGATCGGAGAGGGAGAACCTCTGACTTGCAAGTTCTGCAGTCGGATATTATAATCTCTCTTGGAATTTCAAGGGAATAATACTATTAATTAGTAATAATACCCAACCAAAGGGATGACGATGATGATGGTGATGAGGAGGAGGAGGAGGAGCTGCTGATTATTGATTATATATATTATTAGGGTATTATCATTCATTAAACAGCTGAGCTGACATTTCTCCCGGATGACGAGTGTGCTCGTTCGTGTTTTTGATAAGCCAAAAGACACGCCCTTGATTATCATCTCTTTTTTTTTTTTTATAAGTGATTTAATAAGCCTTCATTATTATCAGTCAGGGGACGTTTTGCGCTTATCGCAGTACTCCTTGCTTAGCAGGACAAAGGATTGTACGGTAATGAGTATATACACGCATACATATTATAAAATGTTATGTTCGGTTCTTTCCATGTTGAAGAATCAAACGAAGCTGTCATCATTGGATTATATGATCAGTTTGTACCAACATCCAACCCATTATATATGTTTTTCCACCAGCTAAAGTCGCAGTCACTTATCAAAAAGAAGAAGAAGAAGAAGAAGAAGAAGAAGAAGATGATGGGGCCTGTTCAGGTCTAGCTAGATATGATCCCGTAGCATGCAATAATTTCACATTTACAAGCTTGATCTTGATATTGTTGAAGCACGAGATATAATACACCGACGAGAACCGATAGAATCCATCGTGAATGAATGTGATCAATCTATGTCCAAAACATAGACTGAAGCAAACAAATTCGAATCAAATAAAACTCTGGACAAGGACGGAAAAGAAAAGAAATGATAACGGCCTAGCAAGTTGAGCCCCGTGAAACTAGAACTTTGTGTGTCATCCCCTATAGCTACTTCTCTATTTGTTCAACTACAAAGACCCGTCTTGTGAGAGGACATCAGGAATCTTGGATGAAAATAAGCCATCTAATTCTATCATCATCATGAGCTGGTTCCCCCACTTCTCTGGACCGCTTTGTACAGCACTACGCTGACATACTTTGACCTGAACCGGTGGGTGAACCCCAGAGCCACAACAGACCGAGGGGCCTCTCGGTTCTCGATGTAGAGATGGTTTAGAAGCACACTGAGAGGAGGTGGGAGACTCTCCGAAGCATCTCTGGTAGGCGGGTAACCCAGAATAGGGTGCTGGAGTTGCTGCGGAACTAGGGGCGGTTCCCGGGTCTCATCTTTGTTCATTGGGTACACGTTGTTGTAGCTGGAGTCGGGGGATCCTGGGGCTTCAAATCCCACTACTGTTCGGTCTTCCTGCAAATCAACCACGCGATATATCCCATTCACAAGTCAAGTTCGAGGAAAGGTAAAGGTTAAGAGAAGGGCTACCAAGTTTTTCTTGCTCACATTATCATCCGGACCCTGATTGTTCATGTTGAGAAGATTCAATCTAACAGCAGAGAACCATCAATCGGGGGATTAACTCTATAATCTGCAAACATAAGCCATCTAATATTAGAACAATCATTAGTTGAAAGAATCAGGAACTACTGGTTCCTACTTATTTCCGAGAAACCATCGGTCATTTGAAATTCACACAACTATCGAAGTCACTATTGATGAAGCATTGCAATTCCCTGCCTCTGTTTCCAGTAAAAGAAATGAAGAAAACCAGACAGCCATATTTTTCCGCAAAGCAAGAGATACATAGTACATACCAATATGCATGCACACCTTTTCTCTTCGGAAGACAAAAGATGATAGGACGTTTAATTAGAATGGCAAGTCAAGAAATCGAGTATGCAAGGTGTAGACGTCTCCATTTGCTCCTAAAATTCTCACACCGAGAGTAATGTGTAGTTGCTAGGGTTCACCGTACCCTAGCTCCCTCCATATGTAGTTAGAAAGACATGCTGCTACGATAGTACCAACATCATGTAATTCCCCTCATGAGATACTGATCAGGCACAGAATAGGGCGACGAGTTAAACTAGTCCTATCTTCCATTCTCCAATACAGCAGTGAGTGGCATACTTGCTTGCAGCCCTCGACTTGCATGAAACTTTTCAGTACATGAGACCATTAACATGCAAATTTTCAGAACTCAAAAGCCACACTCTAATGCCTCGAAATACCATCAAACATCTGCAAGCTACTCATATGACAATGAGAGGAGCAAATTCAATGGAACTAAAAGTTTAAGTAGGAATGCCTTGCATAGTCTGCATCATGACCATTAACATGCAGATTCAATAAGAATTCACTCCGCCGAGATTCAAGCAGACAAATTTGGAAGAACTATACATGACTGTACCTCTATTCAGGATTTATGGTTCAGTTAAAATCATCAAAAAACTACAAATGGCCTGTGATTCGGGACTGGGAAGACATTGTACTGCTATTGAACCAACCCTCATAGTGTAAAGCACAAGTCCCCCAGCCAAATGCAAGAAAATCCATTCATGAAATTAATCGAGAATAAAAAGACTTATCATTTCATCTTTTTGCCCAAGCTGACAGGGGATCAACATTCTGTGGCAATGACCATTAACTCATTACATACAGGAAAAGTAAGCTTTCAAAAGCATCCCCGTTTTAAGCAAATCCAGTATAACCTCGTTTCGCAATTGACTAAGAGTAGAAATTAGCCCTCCATGAAATTCCAAAGCAAAAGTACGCAAGCGTCCCCCAAGGACAGATCATTCCCATTATTGGACTATTCATGAGCAAATTAATAGACAATAATTTTGCCCTCAATAGAACTCAGAAGCAATGCAAGGATCAAAAAAGGAAAAATTACATACAGTTAAGATCTCTGCAACAGTAAAAAGCGAAGTACAAGCCCTATAATCAATATGCGAACTAAACAGAACAAATCCATGTCTTCTGAATCAAAAACCATATATTCAGCAATCCCAGCTTCTCAAATCATCAGTATCCCATCAAATATAACCTACCCATCAAACTAAATGCCTCAAAGATCAAAGGCACAATTGCAAGCACATTCCTGGGATTTATTACCCGGTGGAAGAGGTAGGTAGGTAGGTAGTGCTCCGCCAATCAACAGCAGCTTCTTCACAGTTCAACACTCCACCCGAGATTAGAGATTAGATGCAGGGCACAGTTCGAATTCTCAATCGATTGAAAACCCTAACTTGCCGACAAAAATCCTAAATTTCCGAGGAGAAGCCCAAACCCTTAATTGAGGAGAGAGGCCTCCTCAAGAGAATAAATCCCCTTTTTCACGGAGGCATTGACAGAAGGTCGGACATGGATAGACAAAGAATTAAAGAGGGAAAAGCAAAGAAAACACCCCGAGGAGAGGCAAAAAAAACTCTTTTTTTTTTGTGGCTTTTGGAGGGGGAATTATATGAATTTTCAATTGGAGAACGAACACGAACAGAGGTTGTAGCAGAAAAGCGGAGACTTCCTTACTTTGAGGAATCCGCCAAGAGAATCTGACAAAAAGGGCTTATAATTGCATCGCAGCGATGGATGGATTGGGAAACCAGACCAGACCAGACCAGACTCACTGTTTACTCAAAGCAAAAAACAACGCCCCAAAAAAAAAAAAAACAAAACAAAAATCCTTCCTTTTTTTCGCTCTGGTTATTATCGATTTTTCTTTCTTTGGCTCGAAACATAAAATACGACAGAGAACGTAGAATATACGTAGCTGATTTTGGCATTTTGCAAGCGGAGGGCCAATGGTGGGACGACACGTAGGTTGTCGTTCTCATGCTTTCTTTGGGGGTAATTATATATTATTTTAAAAGAAATAAAAAACAGAGAAAATCTCAATGAGATTTGCATATGTAATTGACAAATTGTGATTCATTCACCTTCCTTAATTGTCCGACCAATAAATCTCATAAAAAAAAATTTCCTTCATTTAAGAAATGGTAATTTTACCCACTAAAATACCATTAGCAAATTGATACCGATACCAAGCATCGGTACCCATTCTTGCCAAATAAACATGTTTACATATTTTTAACTAAAATTAGGAAAAATAATTGCTCTGGGGTGTGTCTTGTCATTTTGGCAAGGGGGGGGGGGGGGGGGGGGGGGGGGGGGGGGGGGGGGGGGGGGGGACTAGTGTTCGATGAGTGAATGTGATAATAATAATAATTAAGATGGTGATTAGTGGTATTTTCCAAAACAAAATATTGTCTCATGCCGATTATATAATTATATTTATTGAGCTCACCGGCTGATCATGGGCCCCAGGCTGCCATACAGTTGGGCCTATGTGGGCTAATATGATAAGATAATATGGATCTGGGCCGTCATATTACTGGTGAGCTTTCCGTTTAAACACCCTACTTTACCAAAGCATTCTTCATAATTGAATTAGCCCTGTCGAGCACCATTATGCTTCATCTCAGCTTATCTATTTTCATATGGTTTGATATCTATTGATGTAATCTACGTCAACAACAGCCTCTCGATTTTCATATCGTGAAATCACATACCGTATCGACGATATTGCCTATTATTTTTCTGATGAGATTTGTTCGTGCTTTGCTTCTTCATCAGGTCTTTCATTCATTGTTAGGCACACATAAGGCTCAACGAGGATGCTATCCCTGAATATAGGAAAAATCAAGCTCATGCTCTTAATCAATTATCATAGTGGGGAACACCCTAATTGACTACTATATATTATATATCCTTTAACTCATGAACTTCCATATGGGCACCGCACCAAAAAAATCATTCTATATTTGTTTCGCCCCTTCTCTTCCCGGAGTAGAAACATTGAATAACACACTCTGCTGGACACGGCATTGTATATTATTGTATACTACTATATATATATATATATATATATATATATATATATCTTATGTAGTGAAAATATATATGTTAGGGTTTTGGGGGATAACTCTTTAGACTAATTTGATCAAAATGACAGACAAGGCTAGAAATTCTGCTTGATCCGGTACAATTAAACAGATGGCATAATGAATTACTAAGACACATATCATATGTACCTGCATTTCGGCATCGTTGAATTATGGATATATGACAGACTGGAAAAGGAGGTAATTGTGTTGCCCCACGAGATCTCTCATGCATGCATTGCAAGCTATATATGGTCCTCGAACTTGCATGTATCTAATCGTACATTCAATAAAGTTGCCCGAACTGGACCACCACTAGAACAATTATGGGACCATCAAACGAGCAAATAATAGGTGAGTATTATTCGGTTACTTGATTGAGTAATATCTATTAAGGATGCATATAAATAGTAAGTTTGTCTCGCAGTGATCCCACAAATTCCCATCTATAAGTATCTTCATTGGTTATTACTCTTACATAGTAGATGAATCAATAATACTCACTGAATATTTAGTCCCATCAAATCTTCTCTTCGCGCACACCTCCTAAAGAAATTAAAACTTCAGGGGAAAAAAAAAAGAAGAAGTATCAATCAGTAGTGGGGGAGAGAGAGCGAGAGTATTGATTTCGAAGAATAAGTGATGCTGAATTATTGCACAGAGCTGAAATTGAAAAATTGGGGAACAATCAAAAATATTCTGAAGCCTGTGGCTTGGCTAGTGGGTACGTACTGCGCACTGGCTCGTCATAACCTCATATCGTAAGAGGATCCAATGGCCACGTCCACTTGCAGATCATGATTCCAACTTCCATATATGCGTGAATGAAGGATAATTGTTGAAGGAGGATAGAATATGGAATTAGCAATCATCTAATTAACTCAGACACGAAACATATAACTAACACGACCGACTTGCTAAATTCATGTAATCAATATATTATATGTGATGCAGGCCATTTGCCACATGTCGAGTCAAAAGGAAAATATATAGCAATTGCTTTCATCTAACTCCAAGACATATACAGATACAAGCATCGATTGAAATCCGACCCATATATGTCATCATCGTGATATATACTAAAACGCGGATGCCAGAAGAAGGAGAAAAATGGAGTCTGGATAATATCTTTTCTGGTAAAGGAAGAGAGACCCTACAATCATTGTAGCTGAGAGATAGTACCAAGCGCATCATGATCTTACAAGCAAGTATAATGAATGTGCTGGAGATATATACATATACACATGCATGTGTGGACCTTATTTTGCAGCATCTTGGGATTGCGATATCACGGTGCAGATCAAGACTGAAGAGTATAACTAGACCAGTTCATCTTCAGCTATAGTTAGTCACACACACACACATCTTATCTTATATATCTTTTATACTTTTACTTAAGCGAATTTAGATTTTGTAACTATCACCTTATAGGATATGCTTGAAAATTTGAAAAAAAAAATACCTTCATATTCTTAGTTTAAAAATGATAAAATTTAAATAAAAGAGAGGGATTGAATAATTTTGTTCACTTAACATTATTCTTCCCTCTCTCTTTCTTCCCACGTGTCAACCTCCTTATTTCACTCTCCTCTCAACCTCATAATCCTACATCCTATCACATTACTTTCAATTCTTTTCAAGTTATATTTTCAATTCTTATATTTTATTTTTCTCACCCTTAATTTTTTTCCTTCATCTTCCAAATTAATCTATCAATGAGCATATTGGAAAAAAACCATTTATAGTTGAAGCGCAGTACTCGCGGGTTAGGCACCGTGATATGCACGGGTAAATTTCTAGTATATACAGATGGAATATATATTCCAAGGGTGATATTAATGTCCCTTTGACCAGTTACTAGCAGAAATATCTTCTTCGATATTGATGGGCTAGATACCTCAAGGGTCAGTTTTAGTAGGTAGATATCATATGATATTCGAGATCTCAAGAGTTAGAAAATATCTCAAGGTCCAGACTGAAGTATCCCGAAAGTCTCCGGTAGATACGAAGGAACTTACAAGAAAGAAGTATCCTCGATATATTAGTCTAATTTAATCTTACACAAAACGCATGTACATTGATTGAAAACAATATATCTTGGGGCAGATTACTTGGTGATAAACTTCGTGAGGGAAATTCCTTAATTAGATATAAATTGAAGAGTATAATATGGCAGATCAAGGAGATATGGCCTGTGGAAAAGTTGCTTCATTACTAAAATTTTCATTCGAAGAGTATAGTATGCTTTGGAGAGTCTGATCTTAAAATTACAGAGAAGTAGCACACACAAGAACGATATAAACGTATGTCGTTAGTTGTTCTTTGTACATGATCAGCTGTTTGGATCCACATTTTATTGGAATGATTGTTGTTTTGATCTCACTTTCTACCAAACTGACCACGATCCTTCAGTATATATAAGAAGTTTATAATTTTTAAGTTAAGAAAGACTGTTCGATATAAATTAGAAAACAATCCCAAATGGGAATCAACTGCTTACAGTAATTTTGAAACTCAGACACCAAAGTTATACTGCAAACAGCTCATACATTTGTACTAATGTTTTTCAGCTGGCACACATTGGTAATCTTCTAAGGGCAAGTCAAAGTTGACCGGCCGAGAAGTATTATCAGCACATTATATTATGTATGACCAAAAGCTCTTAGACCGACAGCGATGGAAGGCACAAACTATATATCTCAGATATGTAAACGCCCATCACTTTAAGATATTTTCAATGAAAAAAGCATTTCTTTTACGCCCGAAAAGATTAATTGCAATCCATGTTTGAGAAGACATTCTGCACTAGCTGCAGGAGGCTGGAGAGCCCATATGTATTTTCTTGATGTCTTTCTAGATGCAGTTGGAGTTGGTCCACCCTAACAATATCATATGAGTGATAGATGATATGGGACACATTTATTTATATGTTGTTCTCACATTTGATTTTGCACATTCAGGTAGTCTAAAAGAAGAGTCAGTCTCATCAATGCTAAGCTTCATACGCTCAACGAAATGTATTGAGATGCCCATAAAATTATAGCCATTAAAACTATGATGATAACTGTATAATATCCATGGATATGTGTTATCAAATGTGACGTTCTATAAATCTTACCTGATTCTTCCGCCCCGTGCGTGGCTGCTGGTGTTTACTATTCCAACAATATGGTGCTGGGATCCATGAGACTCACACCCAGCATTACGATCGAACCGCCTCACAAGCCGCACATCGACTTGGGCTAAGCTAGAATCAATGAAATTGGAAATTGAAACTCAAAGTCAAAGCATTACTAACACGACCGCATATTATATAGTTTAAGGAAAACGGGAAATGGGCATCCTTAAGCTAAATTAATCCAACTCGCGAGGAAAGTTAGTGTCTCTTTAAATAGGTCGTACAAGTTTCTTGGAAGATCCCTCCATGTATCACAGATAATCTGAACGGTGTCATAATCGAGGTTGAATGTTTAAAAAAAAAAAAAGAAAAGAAAAGAAAAGGAGAGAGTGAGAGCAGGTAAAATCCTATCCTAGGGTTTCTGGGTCAAATCGCAGAACACCACAGACTATGGGAATTAAAGAAGAACGACATCATCAAATCAAATTAATTGGATTCCTTGCAGTTAGCAGAAGAACCCCATAAAACTGGACGGCAAAACCCCACCTGACATCAACCGAAACCAAAACAAACCAAAAGCAGAATCTCACCTCGTTTAATTCCCAGGCAAATTAAAAGTGGAGCTTCGAGGAGGCGTCTGAGGGAGTACTATGTGGTCGGGATTGGATCCCTCTCATGGGTACTCAGTTGGCTATAGCTCGGGCCGAACGTCCCTTGCTTGGTAATCGGTTTCTTTATAGTTATTTATTGCCGATGCAGCATCATCAAGATTCTCACTCCCAGGAACCGGCATGGATGTCAGATCACCTCCCAGCAGATTCAGCATGTGAATCTTGATGATGCTACTCCCGCAAACAACAACTGTCAATCGACACAGGGGGGAGGGGAGGAAGAGGGGTGGGAGGAAACCAAGAATGGTCATTGCCGCATATGGCTTCGAAGGAAACCATGGCTGTCAGCTCTTATATTGTGCAGAAAAGAGCTGATTATCAGACCGTTCGGGGAACCTAATGGGGAAGAGACAAAATTCATGACCAGAAGAACAGTTGTACGATAATATTCAAAACTAGCTACCACGTCCCATTAACCGTTTAATCTTCCGCGTTTTCGAGGAAAAATTTAAAAGAAGAAAAAAAAAACTTATGTCGAATAACGAACAGTAAAGATAGAGTACATATGAATGACATCAAGGAAAGGAGCATAGCTCAAATTTACACAACTGAACAAATCGCACCGTACCGAATCGGCCATGAGTAATATTATAAGAAAAAGAATACTATTCTTGAAAAGAGTTTTCAAGGAGAAGCTAAGGGAAAGGAAACTGCCAGAAACCAATTCCTACCGGAAAATCTCATCTCCCCGCAGCATTTGATCCGATGAAACATCGACATGGAAGGAAAATCGAGACAAAAGTTGCGATAATCTATTCCAATAAGCAAAAGTTTTTTTTTTTTTTTTGAAAAAAAAAATAGGGGAAGAAAGACGCTCTTGCTTGCTTTTCGATCTGACTGAGAGAAAAGGGGAGGAAATGACGACTAAACAGGGAAGATGAAAGACCGATTAGAGAGCTCACACACAATAGAATAGGTAACAGTGAAGGGTTTTAAAGAAATATATATACACACATAAACAAGGAGCCATACATTTTTATTTTATTTTTTGGTAATTTAATAAATCGGGTTATTTATTAGTATTTGGGTTTATTATTTATTATTTTATATATTGTCGTTTGATATAAGTGGTGGCAGGCCAAATGGAGAGGACCAAAGATCGTAATTTATTGGTGTGTGTGTTTCTTTTGCTCGACATTGGCTGAAGTGTCACTGTCTCATACCGCACCACATCTGTGACCGCAATTCTAATTTACCTTCGCCCCACCACAAATTACCATACCAAATACAAGTCTTCTTTTTGCCCCTTCCATAAATGATATTATTTGTATCGCCCTAATGAAACTACTTGTGTCTCTTTATTAATTATTTAATATTTCTTTTTTATTGTATTAAGTATTAGGCCTTCTTTATAATTGGAAAAATCTCAAATTCAAGTCACCTTATAAACCACTTATGAGAATAGTCTATATTGAACTATCTAACCTGTATGGCCGGATTGACTTATCTCATGGATTCATAGAGTGTTAATGTGGATAATTTAATTTTGAAGAACTTCATTTTCTGAAAAAAAAAAAAAGAGTTTTCAATTGGACCATGGGTTTACTAAAAAAAAAAAGATTTTCAGGTGGATCACGGGATTAAAGACAAAGTCCGAAATCCCTCCTTATAATATATATATATATGTGTGTGTGTGTTCAGACGTATTCCTAATTTCGGTGAACCACTCAAAAATTTTATACTGATTTCGTTAAGCTCGAATTTACCTGGATTGGTATATATTCACGACCGGTAGTTCAAACGTACTTCTTAACTAGATGACAGTGGACAACGCGGTTATTCATCAGTTCTGTACCATAACCAATTTTCATATATAAGACACATTATATTATGAATTAATCATCTCTTTTAATCTGATCATGATTTGTGATGCATGCTAGCCCTTATAACTTCTTTTTTTGTCAATCATGAAGGAAGCCCCCGAAAATGATACGTACAAAGAAATATAATATATAATAATGGGATACAATTAATTCTATCACAAGAATCGAACGAGAAATTTTTATGTTATAAGGCGAAACGCCCCATGTAAATTTTTCATGCGTGCTAGACCAACACACACACATATATATATATGCGCGCTCTTGTCAAGCATATTTATATCTCGTTTGGGAGTGCGGTGGGAGGTTACATAATAACTTTTTCTCATAATCTAAAGCGGATTAGGTATTCGGTGAGAGTTTTTGAAACCATGGTTTGGGTCGAAATTGCGGTTGCAAACGTGATCTTGTTAAGCAGATTAATAAGTGCTTATAAAATTTGCTTCTACTTATTATGTTTCAAGTATTAATAATTATCTTTTTAAATTTCTCAATTATTACATCTCAAACGCTTTTACTTATTTTAAAATCAACACTTATTTTTTAATAATTATACTTAAGCAATTTTGTTTCATCAGCAGCACTATGAAACCAAGCCTTAATCATATATTTTGAACACCCGTACCCATCAAAACTGTGTTAATTAACTGCCCTGATTAATTAGAAAAAGAACCTTTAATTACTTTATGCTTGAGTTAACATGCATTTATATGTCTCTTTAGCTTGTATCTGTCACTCTTCATCCTCCCATGCATATACGGAACCTACTAAATTTAATTAGCATTAAAGCCATTTTATTACTATATATATACAATCAACCTATATATATACAAGATATATATGTGTGTGTGTATGTATATAAATAAAATATTCTTATAAATTAAAAGAGAAAAGCAATATATGACAACCATATTCAATTTTGGTAATTATCCGTCAAAAGCAGCATGCTATATATATCCGCACATCTATATGAACAGAAGCACAATCGATGATAAAGAGCAGTCAGAAGCTCTCACCAGGAAAATAAATTCAGAAATGTGTAATTTAATTAATTGGGTTCATTCAGATTTCAGACGGGGACAGTCCAAGATGGGGATGGACACAGAAATTTAGACTGCACAAACTTAATAAAGCTTTTTTGACAGGCAGACTGCACACAGGTCGGTCCATTATGCAATCTCTAGGGGCGAATATGGTACTAATTGATTGTGTATACATATGTATGTGTGTATCGCTTTCCTGTTATGGTCCAATATAGATACCGGGCTAAATTACCATAAAGTACTGTGTGTTCTCAACAAAGCAGTCTTTGTCCTTAAACTTGGAGCTTTTAAAAATGAGCATCGGGTTGTTCAATTGATTGCATCCATATATTAGAAAATTTCCAGGTTTTACACCGTGTTTTTTTTTTTCCTTACTTACTATATGTCTTCTTCTTCTTTTTTTCGGCACAGAATGATTTACTATATGTCTCACTTCAACTGTGGGCATGTCCTTTTGCTACGTGTTAATTAATTGGGATCTTCTTCTTCCAATCTGCGGGAAATAAAAATTGCAGCCAATCAATCGAGCCCCATTTGTTCAACAACTCATCAGAAAAAGCTAGTTGTCTCATCTCATGCCTTGGCTTATTTAAGGCTTATAGGTCGACCGTGCTTCCCATGTTAAATGGAAACCGAAAGTCGACTAATAATTAAAACCGGTTGAGGCAACTACCCTTGTCTTCTTTTAATATAAAATCGCATTTTTAAACATCAATTAATCACTTATATATAGCTTTACATGCCTTAGCCATATATATAAGATGAAATTGGACATATGGGCACGTTATGTACGGATTCCATTTTAAAAATTCAAAAAAAAATCTCATTATTGTAATTTATTGTGCACTTTTACTTCAAGTCTATGTACAATTCTCTGTAAAATTTATGAGTCTCTTTCTTAATTAAAAAGTAAATAGAAATAGGTGCAAACCCACGCTTTACGTAAGTATGTAAAAGTGGTTATTTATTGGGCTTTCAGCCCCATATCTTATGGAAAAATATTAATTCATCGAAAAATCTTCTAAGTTATGGATTTTTTTAAATTCAAAAAAGCTTACTTGAGAAATTTTTCATCTTTAAAGAGATAATCTATTTATGAGGTATCAATGAGAAAGAATGAAAAATACGCGAATCTATCACGAAGAATTAAATACTTCAAGAAGTTGAGAAGACAAATCAACCATAAGTTGAAGGTTTTTAAATAACGACTTCTTATAGATTATTAAAGTTAATGAATGAAACAAAAATGAGATCAGAGAGGGAGCTTTTAACTTTACATAATACTAGCCAATGGACTGCGCCTTGCGCAAGTTTAATTACATGTAAAATTCCTCTAATTTGATTGATAGGGCTTACGAAATAACTCAAGGAATTATCCATTTTATAATAATAATAATAATAATAATAATAATACCCCAACAATTACCCCATTTGATTGATAACGAACTTACAAAATAGTATTATCCCATTTGATATTGGACTTTCAAAGAAGAAACAACAGTAATTATTATTTGATGATAATAATAATAATAATAACTCAAGAAATTATCCATTATATAATAATAATAATAATAATAATAATTTGCCAGTAATTATCTCATTTGATTGATAATGGATTTACTAAATAATAATAATAGTAGTCGTAGTAGTAATAATAATAATAATAATAATAATAATAATAAGTTATAGAAATGATGTATCAAATAATAATATTCAACAAAAAAATATGGCTTTCCAAAACTTTTTGAAGGAAAGACCTCCATTTATAGATTTTGGATAAATTATAAAAAATAGTGAATGTCCCGGTAATTATATTATATTATATATATATTATAGATTTAATAGCATTAATTTAAGTCCGTCATCATCCATGTATCGAACCAACAATGCGACAGAGGACTCGACTACATATAATGACCCGGCATTAATATTTTAATGGAAAATCCATTAAAGAAAGAATACTAGAGGGGTGGGGAAAAAAAAATGCCATAGATTCCTTCCCATCAAGCATCAAGCATCAAGCATTCACCTGAAGAACGGGCCCAGTCCGTACATCGTGACGTGGCTAATTCAGTTTCTTGTTCCCCTCTCCTTTTTATTGTTTTATTAAATAACTCTTTTTTTTTTCTTAATTCCATTTTTTGAGGCATCTACAGTTTTCCTCTATGAGCAATAGGAACCACTACTCGATATAAAGTCGGTCGAAGCCGTCAGGGGAGGACACATTGAATAGATGGTTGTGTTTCTCCCAAATATATTCTCATCGCCATCTTCACGTATATGTCAGTTCACATAATGAGAATCTTAATGAACTCCCCAATAATTGAGCCTATATTTTGTGTTTCAATTTAAGGTGTGTTTAATTTCAAAAAAATTCTTAACTCTGCTCTACTCAACTTAACTCCATTTATCTTCAATTCAACAATACAATCATTACTTTTTATATTTTTTAATATTTTTTTAACTATTCAATTCAATTTTTAATATTAAATTCTCTCAACTATTCATTACCTTTTTCATAATTCAACAACACAATCATTACTTTCTTTCAACTATACATTATTTTTTCATATTTTTTCTCATAATTCAACAATACAATCATTACAAACCAATTAAAACCAAAATTTAACTTAATTCAACTCTAAAACCAAACACATTCTTAATCTTCTCGGGCCATTTGGATCGCTGAAATATTAAATTACAAGGAATGTTAGAGTGTAGGTAAAATAAGCCCAGAAATGTTAGATCACAGAAAATATGACATTATTGTGTTTGGTAAGTTATTATGTATTTGAGAAAGTATAAGATAATACGAGATTGTTACTCTTGATATATTAAGTAAATCAATGGAAAATTATACCCCTATACATTATATTTTATTATTATTTTTAATTTTAAATATATTTTTTATAAAATAATTTTGTCAAAATTTTGGGTAGATTCTTAATAAAATATTTGCATAAAAAGTATTTATTTAAATACAAATAAGATATATTTAATAAAATATATAATATTTATATAAATATAAATATATGTAAAATATATTTAATATAAGTATTTTTATTTATATAAATATATGTTTATGGAAATATTTTATTTCAAAATCTACCAAAAATATTTATAAAACTATTTACAAGTCTTTATAAAAAAATATTTATATTTAACGTATATATAAATATAAATATTTGTATTTATATTTATTATATAAATATATATAAGTATATTAGATTAAGTTTATATCTATATAAGTATACTTATATATATAAATACATATTAAAAAAAAAAAGAGATTACACTATCATAAGGTTCGGGAAAGCCCAAACAAAATTTCAAAGCTACAAGTTACACCCAAACGGTGTAATTGAGGGCGTAATCTAGGTGGGAATTCAAAATTCCCACTCTGATTACGTCGAACCAAACTTCCCCTATGAAAAACGAATTATCTTATCCCAAATTTCTCAATTTCACGTTGACGGTAAATATCACTTCATGCGCTGGACCCCTTTTTCCTCCGTGAGTTTATATTATTGTGAGTTGGGACTGTAGATAAGTGCCATCGGTTCTTTTCAGTGGTAACAGGGAACGTGCATATGGGAGGACCATTGGAACAGAAGTCATATGCTTATTCTGACAATATTGATGTGGGTTCAATTCATATAGAACTGACATATATATATATATATATACACACACACACATACGTATATGTCAGAAAACAATTGGATTGTGCTCAATAGCTCTTAATTAATGGGTTAAGGTGGTCACATCACATACGTAAAATTTTTAATCACCCTGCGCTTCTTCTCGATTCAGATTTCAGATGGACTCGGTCCTTTCTTTTTCTCCTTGTTATTATTAGATAGACTAATTATTTGGACCACTGTTAACTTTTTTAATCAAATTCATTTCACGCATATTTCGTACCGAGTGATTGATCTTTATTTATATAGATCGTCGGTGGGTCCCTTGATAACGAGAGGCAAAAATCATGCATTGCAGCTCGATCTGTCAGTTGCATAGTGGATGTCTCCTTTGTCCCCACAATGCCCGCAGTGGGCGCGCCTCCATGGAAATAGTCAACACAATGTTGATGATTTTCCTGAATTTTATTGGGAGTTTTTCAATTCGAGGACGAATTCATCGGCATATATTTTAAAATCATGTAATAATTAGATTCTCAAGTTGCTATTCGGCAGCATATATATTTTATTACACATATAAAAGATGAAATGCTCGATAATGCCAGATATAAATTAATTTATATATTCTTTATCTATATTTCCTTTTCATATGTCGGACTTCAATTAGAACATTAGCTTCGTCATTAAAATTAGGATTGCATTTTCCTCTGTATTTAAAAATTTTCTTCGCCACGAAAAGCTAATTGTCCGTGTGATGACACATAATCACCTATACTCATCCCGAGGCCCACCACACTCTGCATGGGACTCTTTTCAACAGACGACTCCTATATTAATTTTATGAGTTTCGAACCCGTGACCTGCAGGCTTTTCCTGACTATACTATTTCGTCACGAAAAGCTAGCTGTCAGTGTGAGGGCACAAAATCACCTATACTCATCCCGAGGCTAAGTTCAAAATAAATGAAGCATAATACAATATCACTGCAGCTGTTTTGGATTAGATTCTTATCAATAAGATTGCCTATCTATAAACCAACATGGATTTGTTCAAGCAGTTCGGCATTTGTTCCCTTTAAGCAAGGTCTCGGATATCTTGTGAATAGAGAAAATTCATGTCGGGAGAACTTTAGCCTTTTAGTAGGCCCACCCGATTCGACTTGATTAGTCGAGAGCCCATAGAACTTCCAAATATCAAGGTGCACAAAAAAAAATACATATATATAATAGCGAAACAAAAATAAATTTAATAAGATTACGCAGTGTGTAATATCAGGATTGACAAGGGATGTTATGTGCCAAGCCCCCGACTCTCTATTTACTCAAATTTCACAAATCTTTTATACCCTATTTAACGCATTCGTAATTAATGCACAAGTAAATAGACTGATTTATTGGGATAATATGTTTATATCAATTCAATTTACTAATTATTTTTTCATTTTCTAGTTCTTGATTTAAGGAGTAAAATTATGTTTACTACAATATTTAAGAACTTTTAAAGTTCCTATGCCAATATTAAATACACTTAAAGACTAAAAAAATCAAGTAAATTGATCTAATATTTCGTAAAATTTAGTATTAAATATATTTTTTAGAATTCGATTAATTACAAGTACTTTCTTTTCCAATTTTCAATTCTACAAATGCTTTATTATATTTTTGAAACTGTAATAGGTTTTTCAGTTAAAAAAGGATGGGAAAATATTTTTCTAAAATTTTTCACACAAGTAATTACTCATATAATTGAAATTTTAAGGGGATTTGGGATATTAAAAAACTATTACAAGTTCTATCTTAATATTAAATATATCTAGAAATTAAAAATGATGCTAAATGAATTTATTTATTTAAAAGTTCATAGTACAAATGGAATAAATCCAATCTCTTTTTTTATTAAATTTACTTAAAGTTAAAACATTTAAGTTCGAAGTAATTAATTATTTTATAAATGATATCAATTTACATTTAAGTTGAAACATTCTCGAGCTTAATTAATTACTTTAATTTTGTTTAAAATAATTTTACTCATGTGATTTTACTAATCTTATTTATAAAATGTTTAAATTAATTCTTTTTAAGTGAGTAATATAGTTTTTTTAATATAAATAAGGTATTTAATAAAGCAAGTTTAATACGATGAGTTTAATATTCTCTATTTATCTGTATTTTGACAATTATCAAAGAGCTAATTTTACAATTATAAACTAACCAATATTTTTAAGGATTATGTATAATAAATTATACAAACTTCTGTCACGACTGATACTTCCGCGCAACATGCGGGTGAAATGACTAGTTTTCGTTTATTAATTAATTTTCTATTTCCTTTATGTTAAGTCCATGGATGTCTCTTATGAACGAAAATAAAAATAAAAAATTCTAAGTTCAATATTGGAATACATATATATACACAAACACACACACACACACATATATATATATATATATATATATCGCGACTAATAATTAAAGGTTTAATCTCATGCACTGTATTATCTCTCCTAATCTTTAATCTATAATGAATATGGTAAAATAGAATTATAAATTCTGTGCGTTGCAGGGGGCATTTATTTATATCATGCACGAATATTATTTGTCATTGTTTAAGATATTAATTTACTTATTAGTATTTTATTATTATTGAAAATAATAGTTATCAACAATCAATTTTCAAAATGCTTTTGAATACTTCAGTAATAATTTTATAACCAACATTCTTATTTTGTCTTGTAAAATTTTTTTAATTTCTTTCGTAATTTTAGTTTATATTATATATAATTATATTAGTTTATGTATGTTTGTTCTTTTATATTATTTTTCAACTTATGGGATCTTTCTTATGGATAAAGATTGTTATTATTCTATATAATATTATTTTTTAATTTATATAATCTTCTTTCGTGGGTAAGGATTGTTATTGTTTTACCTAATGAGAAATTATATATGTTTATATATATATATATTACTGTTCTAGAATTTATTAAAAGGTGATCATTTCTACAATTCATGGTTCTTATTTTTAATACGTTAAATTTTACTTTTCAATATGCTTGTACATCTATATATGTAGTTTTTATGATAAATTATGTATATGTTTCATTAATTTTTGTAAGAATATCAAATTTTTTTTATCAATTTCTATAACCTAGGCTCAATTTTTATAAAGTCACAATAAATTAATTGTTTATATACATTTATTATTTATATATAATTAAGATATTTCATCAAAATTTTCTGTTAATTATATTTAGTAAGAAATGTAGGTACATTTAATTACATTTAATAAATATTTTTAGTAATTATTCTTCATTTTTTAATTCTTTCCATATTCTTTTAATTTTCTTTTAATTATTATATTATGAGTAGGAGATTTAGATACATTAATTGCATTTATTAAAAAATTTTAATTATTATCTTTTTAAATTATCTTTTTCCATATTTTCTAAATTTTCTTTTAAGCATTTATTATACACACAACCTCATTTATCATGCACCCAAGTAAATTTTAGTTATATATAGATTTTTATATCTATTATATCTATTGATATGGAAAATTAATTTTTTTTTTTACAAAAAGTTAATTGATTCTAGTTCTGCTCTTTAGAAAATGGTTCATATAAATAATACTTGCACAATTTTTTACACCGTATGAACATGAGTTTTCTTAATAACTTCAAGATATTTTAAGGAGACGTGTATGTAATTTTTCGCTCTGATAAATATTATAGCAAGTTAAGTGTATATAGATAGTGTTTACATCTATAATGCAATAATGTAGAAGTTCATATGTATTTTATTTTATTTTATTTTTTCTTTATGGTAATTATAAAAATTTAAAATATTAATAATTTTCCAAAAAAAAAGCAAATTTATAAGAAATGTTTTTTGCATGTTGGCTCAAATTTTCATTATTATTTTTGTCAGAAATATATAAATTTCTAAAAATCACATATCTATATATATTATTGTAATATTAACATTGATTTAAAGAGGTTCATTTTGGAAAATTTTATTATGTATATCCCATTTTTAATCATGATATTTATTTAAAAAATAAATTAAAAAATTGTAATAAAATTGGTTAATTATGCAAACATGTCTCATTTCCAATTGAACACAAGATGTAATTATTATAAAAATACTTGGTAAAAGAATTAAAAGTATTTTTTTTTCATATTTGCGTTTTCTATAAACTAATATTATGACCTTAAATCATGCATTAGTTTTAATTTTTTATTAAAACTATTGGAATAGGAATTTATCAAAAAGTAAACACTTCAATCATATATAAAATTTGTCTTCTAAAAAATCTTTTGTATAAAAATTTTAATAGAATAGATATATAAAAAAATTCGTACGTAGTACCGGCAATTGGCTAGTATATGATGAAAAGGATATTGTGGCAAATAGTAAATGCAAAATAAATTTCACCTAAGAAAAAGGGGAAAAAAATTTGTAGCCATTAAAGGAAAAGATCATATCTCAACATCACATGGACCAAGGAAAAAAAAATTGTAGCCATTTTAATAAATGAATGAAAGGGCAAGTATGTACTGTGTGCCTCTGTGGCACATCATAGAGGTGGTGCAAGGGATGGTATGTCGCGTGGCATTCACGTGTGCTCCAATCTTGAGGAGAACTGAATCCACCCATTGGGAAAGTGTACGGTTAGGGCCACCTTGCCACAGTCTTGTCAATTTGGCCATGATGAATAAATAAATTAACTTTGCTAGTTCACAATATTCTCATAATTACAGAGAAAAAAATCACATACAAATACATGGTAACTAATTATTAAGAAAACGGGACAAATGCCCAAATAAGCTAAATTAGAAAGAACATAAGTAGGTGTGGTCACTCCTAATAATATTGTTTAACAGTAAAGAATCTAAGCCGTCAAGAACCGAAACAAGAATATAAAAATTGAGAGAGTGTAACGGAACGTTGAGTATGCAAATTCACGGGAATCCTTGAGCAAGCCAATTCATGCTATATGTATTTGCTTACGTACCTATACATGTAAAAAGGTTTTGAGGTGGATGGTGGTGGGCGAGGTGTGGTGTTAATTGATTTTTCATTTATGAATAATTACGTCGTATAACCTAACGTTTAAAGGAATTCTTAGTTCTAATCCAAACTTAATTTTTTATCCGAAATATCCCAACGTTGACGTGTTGGTTTCACATCTAGCTCAACGCTAACTTTCAGTTAAAAATTGACGGAATAGCACATGTGGCACGTTAATTTTGTAATGTTGCGTACATGTATTACAAAATTAACGTGTTACATGTGCAATTCGTCAATTTTGGATGAAAAGTTAGCGTCGGGTTAGATGTGAAATCAACACGTCAACCTTGGAATATCTCGGGTAAAAAATCAAGTTTGAACTAGAACTAAGGATTCTTTCAAACGTTAAGTTATATGGCACAATTATCATTTCATATATCGAACGGTCCAATTTGGAGCTCAAACTCATATATTGTGCATGTATGTATATCAACAAATATATGTAGGTATGTATACATACACGCACATATATACAAAGAGAACAAGCGCCAAAATCTACCCCGACATTATGATATGGGAAGACAATTGTTTTTTTTGTCGCAATGATGCTGGCTTCTCTTTTCTGATCGATGTTTCTTTTGACTCTCTGGTCCATTTCCTCTCTTGTTTTCTTTTATCATTAGGTTTATTGCTTAAATATTTTTTTGGGCCAACCTCTTATGATTAATTACTGAAACTATTCCCTTCATATAAATCTGTAAGTTGTGATCTTATAAATCACATATAAATAAATAATTAATTAACAAATCCCCTTTCATGAATTTTCGTAAAATGAGACTGATAGACACATCGACTGGACGTTTGGGCCGACCACAGCAAAAAAGAAGAA
Organism: Punica granatum; assembly: GCF_007655135.1. Lineage (NCBI taxonomy): Eukaryota > Viridiplantae > Streptophyta > Magnoliopsida > Myrtales > Lythraceae > Punica > Punica granatum. The sequence goes on from NC_045132.1 coordinate 26,846,428, forward strand.
GAAGACATATATATATATTTGAATTACGGATCATAAATATTGGTAAAATATATATATATATATAGATATATATTTAAATTGGACGAAACCTTATTTAACTTAATAGAAGATAAAGAAAGGGAAAATAGTCGGGGTATAAATAAACTAATAATTAGAATAAATCATGGACAAGAAAAGAATCATGGAATTTTCATTACATCGAGTCCTCGCACGCATATAATATTCACATTCCTTGTCTATGGGACAAGGTGACACGCGGTATGTTAATTGAACCATATGCATGTGCGAGATATATATCAGTCGAGAATTAAGCGATAGGAAACACAAAAAATAAGAAGTGATCCAAAGATGATCAATTTTCTCAAAGTCAATTTCCAATGCAAATTATAAGTAAGAAAATAGAAAATTGAATTCTTTTCTTTTCTTTTTTGCTTTCTTTTTCTACCCCTTAATTGCGATCATCAGAAAGTGAAAGGACCGCATTCCGTGAGAAAAAAAGGGAGGACAAAGAAAAGATCTTCAAGAGAAGATTTTCGCAGATGCTGGGCCTTCATATATTCGATAATGAAAAGTTCACCCCAAAAAATAAAATAAAAATTATGTAATTAAGCTCGACATTTAATTTCTTTTAATGAGCACCATCAGGTTATATGTCTAATCATAGAAAAATCAACGATACCACATTTTTTTTTAACCTGATTCCACATCGATCTGCTGCAATCCTGATAATATTTCTCAAAATCATCAATGATATGTATATCGAATATGTTAGACTCAATGTGCATATATATATATATATATCCAGCCAAAAAGTTGACTATATCCAATGATTTGAGGGGACCATGTTGGTTACATGGTGCATCGACCATCTACGTGGCTTTGTTGATTGATATTAATTTTCATGAAGTACTGTGGCTAGCAATGGCATGGGCTGTATGATCTTTCTATTCATTTTTCTCTGTGATGTAAGCAGAATTAGAATACTTTACGTCACTTCTATAATGAGTGAGAGGCTGTGTGTGTGTCCTGTTTAGGGGGTGTGTGTATGAAAGAGAATATGGTTGGACAAATAAAAAAACAAGAAGAAAAATGTGTACTTTGAATTGACTAGATATTCACGAGAAGCTTTTATATTTACCGAGAACAAGAAAGGGAATTAAAGCAAGTCGAGTTTCATTTGGACTGTATTATATGTTCTAAACACCGTCCTATTAATGTGTAATAAAAGAAATATTGGCAGCCGTTTTTTTTAATCCCAACCTACATTATGTCTTACATATATATCTACATTACGTATAGTAAATTATGATTTATAAAATTAATTATGTAGTTAATGATTTCAATGTGATCAAGTCTAATTTTCCTCGGAAATAAAAAACTTATTCCACTTAATCTATCCTGGAAAATTATTCACTTATGAAAATTGATAGAATTTTTCAAGTTCAATGGTATAAGTTCTATTCTAAAATTTTGAAAAGAAAAAAAAAGTAGAGTGCTGTTTTGAAATATTATTATTATTATTATTATTTTGAAAAGTCAATGAAATGGATCTAGTTCAATTATAAATGATTGCATGAATATAAATCAAAGAAAAAATTAGATAACTTGCATGTAAATTATGTCATTTTATTTTATCATAGCAATCCGAATATAAATACACAGATAATTAAGGCATGAACAAAATTCACTTAATTATCTATTTGCCGTAAGGAGACAGACACATATGCTCTTTTTATTTTAGCATATGCTCTTTTTCGAGTTTGTCTTTTGGAATTATCTATTTGCCGTAAGGAGACAGACACATTGGCTCTTTTGTTGAGTAAACAATTAAACATTCACTATAATCTTTTTTTTTTGGGCTGAATTTTATTTTATCTAGAAAGAGAGGAGAGGCAAATTGTCAAAAGGATACGGGGGGAATAAACGTTAAGCAAAAAAAAAACTCAAAAAAGAAAAGGTACGTGAACATTCTAAATTGTAAATGCTCACTCGGATAGGAGAGGCATGGAAAGGGTGTGGGGAAGATAATTCGAAGATGCTAAAAATAATTGACATTGCTTTAATTTTCTCTTCTTAAAAATACGAAAAAGGAGACCACCACCTCCTTTGTAATTGAAAAAATATGAGAAAGGAGTCTAGTGAAGTAGTACAACCGGTGTCAATTTAAAACCAAGAAGTCTTGAATTCGATCTTCATTATAGAACTTATATATGTACCCCTTTATTTCTATTATTTTATATCACAGTATTAGTTTTATAAACCTCTCTTATAATAATTATAAAAAATTCTCTTGCTAGAAATATGCATAAAAATTCACATACTTTCCCTAAATTTTTCAATCTATCAACTTTTTAAATTTTAACCTGAAAAATCAAAACGTTTCCATCATCTATCAATCCGTTAATTTTGGCTTTAACGGTGCTGACATGACCGTTAACTCTGCTTACGTGGCGGACGGAAGTCCACGTGGAAAATGATAGAGATCCTTTTAACATGAAAAATCAAATAATTTAAATTTTTTTCCTAATCTACCAACATATTAAAAATTCTCTCTTCTCTTTCTTTCTCTCCTCTCTCTCCTCTCCATCAGCTCTCTCTCCTCTCTCTGCTATCTCTCCTGTCTTTCCACTTTCTCTCATCGCTTTCTTCTCCTCTCTCTCATCTCTCTCTCGACTCTCTCTCTACTCTCTTACTCTCTCTGGGCTCACTCTCCTTTAACTCGGCTCTCTCTCCTCTCAATCTCATCTCTTTCTCTCTCCTCTCTCCCGACTCTCTCTCATCTCTCCCCCCCATCTCCGAAGATATGAGCATTCCAAGCCATCTTGCAGATCACTGTTTTGAGTAGGGTTGTTCAAAATGATTCGGAACCAACCGAATCATTTTCAAACCGGATCATTTTTTGTTTGGTTCGGCAAGGCATGAATGGTTCAATTAGTTAACGAACCATCTCCAACCGGTTAATTATGGTTAACCGAACCAAATCATTTAAGTGTTAGAAAAAAATACTCTTCTTCGACTCACACTCGACTCTAGGATTGTTTAAAAAGAACCGAATATTTTCGAACTGAACCGCACCATGAATACCCTTGTTTTGAGAGACTTCCCTTTGAAAGGCCTCACAGCCCAATTTAGCTTAGCCTCCCATACCAGTCCCCTACTGATCTGGAGAAACCACACAAAGTTGAAGAACATATATTTATATATATATATATATATCTCCAAACCTGTTGTCCGAGAGCACATTCAAAAAAATAAGCGGTCTATGCTTTCTTCAGCTGCTTGACAAAGCACAAACACACTCTTTGTTTAATTTGAACTTCCCCCCAAACAGATGTTCTGTCTGGAGTGGAAAGCCTATATTCTTGACTGCACGCCATGAGAAGAAGGCTAGGAGCAAACCAGATTAATTTCTGCCACCATACTTTCCTCTCCTTTATTCCTCATATTATATATATATATATACACCTTGTAGATTTTTATGACAATTTGGAACTAATTACTGTAATTAGCGCATGAGTGATTATAAACGAATTTCCTTTTTCTTTTTCTTCTTTTGTTTTCATTTTTAAAGTCACTGGGTTAATCATGACTGGTTCGCATTACTTTATTCTTCGAGATTATTGTTATGATCAGTAGATCGACGGCGACGATTGGATTAGGTAGTCAGCATTAGATTGCTGGGTCTCTGCTAGTGATTAATGTATTTAGATCCCGCATCGAGAAGACCAAATTGAGATTCGCGATCTAGTAATTTTTTTTTTTAAAATGGCATCTAGTAAGTACAGCCGAGTACTGGTAACTCCAAAAGAATCATGTAGGCTTTGGTCATAAGCAGAATATCTAATGACAATCAGAGGATAAAAAAAAACCAATAAAATTGCTTCCTCCATAACATTGGTTCATCTTTTAAGGCTTATGCTCGTATTGAAAACTGTACTTAGGATTTTTTTTTTATTTTTTTTAATTTAACCCACTTTGCCACTATTTAACTTTTATGGCTTTTGGATAAATGGTGTGCAATGCAATGGTACGTACGACTGTAGTGTACCCTTGCCCTCTAAGAACCTTTGATTCTCATCGAAGAGACTTCTCTGTATTTAACTTTCTATTTCCTTATATTAAAGCTCTGAACTTCCTTCGTAACGAACAACATTATTTTGAAAAATTCACACCTTCGTCCGCCGATCAACTGGGCTTCCCTGGCCCGTCAATACAATTGAATCAAAGGGGTTGGGCCTGGGCCTTTGAATTGGTCAATGGTCATTTGCTCCTGAGCTGGAGCTGGATCACGGTAAATAAAAAATAGAGAAAAATACAAAAACCACACATTTTGTTTGAACTTGAGACAAATTGGACCTTGTGATTTTTTGAGGAATAAGTAACACCATATGGTTCATTTTATGAGACATAATGGACCTCACCGTTAATTTTTCATCAGTTTTGGTCATCAAACTTTTCATTTTACCATTATTACTCTCAAACTTTCAACTTTTTTTTTATTTGGTCTTAAAATTCGAAAAAATAAAGGGAAGGGACCAAGGCCTTCGATCGGCGACCCCGACCCCACCACTGAGGTCACATGCACCCACAGAGGATGCTGGCGACCTTGGAGGTAAGGTCGGGGTCGGGGCCGCAGATTTGTGGCCCTCGCCCCCGAATCGACCGAGATCTCAAACTCGAAATCCAGGTGGATTCTGGGGCTATGGCCGTCAATTGACGACCCCGATCCCACCCTCGACGTTTTCGGCGTTCTCTGTCGGTGTCAACAATCTCGGTGGTGGGGTCGGGGTCGCCGACCGGCGGCCCAAGCCCTTTCCCTCTTTTTTTTTCTCGAATTTTAGGACCAAATTACCAAAAAAAATAAATTGAAAGTTTGAGGGTAATAATGATAAAAAAAGTTTGAGGACCAAAAGTGATGAAAAAATTAACTGTGAGATCCATTATGTCTTACGAAGTGAACCGGATGGTGTTATTTGTTCTTAGAGAAATCACATGGTCCAATTTGTCTCAAGTTCAAATCACAATAGAGGTTTTTGTATTTTTCCCTAAAATATATATATTTAAGAAGGCATCATTCAATGATAGCTAGCTGAAACTTGATATTTTATCATCATCGTGGATGGGAACTGCCGTGGGTTTACGAGGACCTGTTATGGATTTATCCATCCATACCTAACCGATCAACTATACCGGGGATGGATCACTGAAGAAAAATGAAGTCTGTAACAACCCGAGCCTGGATATTGGCTGCTATGAGGAGATTACGGTAGTACTGATCGCTCCCATTTAAATTAGGCTCTCACTTTGACATATACTCTCAATAAAGCCATGTCATGGAACGTCCTTTTCCCACTCATACATCTGTTACTGTTACAAAACATTGTTAAGATTGTATAGTAGCAGAAAGTGCCAGTTCTGGGATTGCCTGTACTACAGCTAAGATTTTATTCTGTACCCTTTTGTGGCAATGGGAATTAAAGGTAAGTATTCAAACTCTAATTTAGGAATTTCCAAAACAAGTAAATAATAATAATAATAATAATAATGGATAATAAGAGCATTTAAGAACCCCAGGTAGCTATAGCAAGCGGCCAGTCTATCCCTGAAATAATTATGCTAGATTATTTATATATGTACACGTAAAACATTGTGGTCCTATAATTCAATGGCCGTGAAACCAACTATGAGTTCTAGATTCCCAAAACCCTCAAAAGCCAGTCTCCTCCCTCCCAGAATGACGAAGGACCGCCACTTCGAAGGTCCTTGGCCGAGACCGCCGCATCAGGCTACCAACTTCATGTGCTGCTTGGCTTTTTCAGCTTACCAAGGACCTTGGGTTCAAAACTTCCGGGGAGGCCGTACAGTGGCTTCTCCGGGAGGCTGAACCTTCTATAATAGCAGCCACAGGGAAGGGACTACCCGCACTCTCATCCCTTTCTGGAGATAGAACCGTTTCTACTGATAATCCAAGAGTGTCGACGTTGACGACGGTTTCTAATGATGAAGCAATACCCGAAACTTTGCCCCTGGATTTTGAAAGGGACCTCATTTGGGGTGGACCGGATTTGCTCCCTCGTGACTTCAACTTCGTTGGTAACTTGGATGTTGATTTTCCTTAATGAGCTACATCGACATATCAGGACAGAGAAATGGTATGAATGAATAGGTGGAGAGGACATAGCCTTTTTGCATTAATGATCGATCGTATATCGTCAGGGCTGTCGTACTTTTCTTCATGGTGTATCCCCCTTGTAAGTCGAGTGCTTTGTCGGAATTTATGGATAGAAAAAAAAAATTCAACTCATGATTTGACGTCTGTTTTTTGGATGGTCGATGCGTGCTTTAGTCTACTGTCATGGAATGACACGAGAATCCAATGTGAAGCTACAAACCGAATTTGGAATTTTAATTACTAGGCGAGATTAAACTAGTCTTCAGCTTCGGGCTGGATATACAACCGTCAACGCTCCTGAGGCCATGCATCACCGTGAAGTTAGAAGGTAATCCTTTCATGGCCAAAAGTCAGTAAGTAATCTGATACGGTATTTTCTAGGAAGAGACAGAGCTCAGAAGCGATGAAGAAGAATAATTGAAGATCGGAGCGATTTATTGATCAGTAACTTGGAAGCCCAAACTCGTTCTTGCAATTGCCAAAAATTTGCATGAACAAGCTCCGGCAAGTGCAAAGAGAGGTGCAACAATTCAGATCAAACACAAAGATAAGATTTGAATCTACCAAGACCAACACAAGAATTCTAGCAGATGAGAACTCAGGTTTATTGAAGAATCGAACCAAACGAGAGCGGCTGCTCTGGTCTGCAGGAAATCTAAGAAAGAGTCTGATGATGCGGGAGCATAGATGCAGACCATGAAGCTTCTGCTGCGACTGTACTGCAGTGGGGATCTTGTCCACACCGTCCAACTATCAGTAGTCGTCAATCGTATCCATATGCTTGTTTCCGCCACTTTTTCTTCTTCTTGGTCTTGAATGCAGGATCGTCTGGATTCACAAACATAGCTTTAGCTGAGTAAACAAACACTGATCTTCTGAATTGACATATAAAAGAATAATGCCCCTTGAACTAGAAGACAATCCAGATGCTTATCGCACCACTCCTTTCAGACATGGAAATGTCCACACTACAGATTAAGGAAACTTAACGGCAGGTATTCCCTGTACATAGATTGGATATTTTTGAGCTTTTCTCAGAACTGGTTTTATCACACAACATACCAATAAAGAAGCATTTTTTTTTTTGATTTAGAATCTTTGGGTGAGAATGCAAATGGTACCACATGCAGCTCAAAAGTAAAGAAAAGCAAAGGGAGAGCTTCTACCTCCTTCCCGGTAGATTGAGTTGTAGTGAACCTCTGCCCAGAAGCTCAAAAAGATAACTGCATGGGGAAACATGACAAGAAACTTTATCTATGTAAATATTGAAGAAAATATGGGACGACTAAAAGGCTGTGAACGAAAAGAAACGTTGAACTTCTGATCAATATCTGCTTGTCAAAGCAAAATTTGCTATTTAGAATGTTATCCTCTAAAAGTCATACCTACTCCTACTACTACAGAAAATATCGACAAAGACTCATCAACCAAATACGTGCGAAGTAAAATCTATAGTAATGTATCCTTGAACCCAGTGCCTTGGCATGTGTGCCAGCACAAACAAGATGCTTCAGCAAGAACATCCAAATGGGATATACCTCGTTTAGACCTCTGATCACTTGGGAGAATTTCAATGTAGCATGTGTCCTTGAAAGATGTTATGACAAATATTTTCACCCCGTACTGCAAAATCACTGAAACCAATCAATAATTCATTACAAGCATCTTTTACCCTAAACATGAGATACATCGAATAACAAGCTAGGATCTATCTTTGCCAATGGAACAGATCCAGAACAGGGCATACCAAATCTGCAGCAGCTTGTAAAGTCACATGATCACCCCATTCGCCATTCCTAATACCATCCTCGAGCAGGAGAAAAAATGTCAGTAAAACAGAAGAACAATTATTTCTATAAATAGATGAGAGCAGAAAAGTACATGGACATCTTCTCCAAATACTCATCATAGGCCATGGGAACATATCCCTCGTATATCTCTGGATGGGACTTTAGCTGATAACCCAAATGTAGTGGAAAAAGTAAACTTACTGCCCAAATAAAAGATCTAGATTACTGAAAGACCAAATCAATAGTAATATATTGACAAACAACCTGATTCACAATTTGCTGTCTCACAAATTCATGGTGCTCTGGTATGCGATATATCTGGTCAGAAAGAGCACGAAACTGCATAGTAACAAACAATGAGACCTGATGCACCGATCACTTTGTTGATAGCAGCTAATCAATTCGCTCTGTTTGATAATTCTTGATAAACTGCTGACCTTGCATCTCTTATTTACTTTACCACACATACTGTGTAAATTTGAAGTGAAGTACCACATGTACTCTGAAATCAAAACTAACCTGACAATTCCCATCTCCTTGAACTTTATGCTCGACCAAACCATAAAGCTGCAGTCTACACAAAAATAAGACGTTCCATCCACTTACATTTCTGTACTCTTTTTTTTTTTTTTTTTTTTGGGCTTAAGGAAGTTCGATACGGCAAAAGAGCGATAAAAATCACCAGAAATATGTACCTCCCTAGTAGCCTTTGATGATCTAAAGTTGCTTCGTCCACTGAGGGAATCTCACCATTGATCCTGGGAACATGCTGCACAAGTTAAAAAGAAAAGATAAGTTCCAACTGTAATTTTACTGTGAACATGGAGTTTAATGACAAGGAATAGTGGCCTATTATAGTGAAGTAATAGTCTAATTCCTCATTCTGCGGCTGGTAAAAAAATCATGTTCTTTTGTCATTAATATAAGTGAAGAAATCCAGAATGATAAAAGACCCAGCCACCACACAGTTTGAGTTTTAGACTACATACTATCTTATCCTACTTTTGAGGCCAACCACATATAAAAGCAATCTATCATTTAAAATCTCAAAAGTCCTCTTAATTTGAAGAGAATCAACTTCGATTAATTTACATAGAGCACAAAGCATGAAGGGGAAATCAGAGAAACTGCATAATTGAATAGTTCAGCTAGTTTCAATCCATTCAACCACTGGCCTTATAAGTGATTGGGCCCATCTTCAGCCTGAAAGCTCGAGCCGACAGGTTGTGGAACCCAATCTTATATAAACACATTCAATTGCTCTTAACTTTTCCACATCTAAATCTCGACACATAATACCCTGTATGACCTGAGTGTTAAAAACATATCTAGTTACAATGCTGATGGATCTCTCCATACAACATAGTGCTATATTATAATCTCATATACACTTACTGGAACTGGAACCATCTGATTCAACCTTTTGCCCACTTCACCATCATAAGCATACTCATCTGCCAGCTCCAAGGAATATGGCCAATCCTCCCCACTGTACACTTTTTCTTCAGGACTGGAGCAAGAACTTGAATGCGTGACATCTTCTGATTCCTCCTGCCCTACAAAGCAATGAACTTACTAAGGAGACATTGCCAACCAGACTGCCTGGCATTTTTAGTTTAGCACATACCGGACCCATAGCTTCCAATGGAGTGGCCATGCCAATCATGTGAAAAGAAAGATGGTTGTAATTCTTCTGACACCGCACTTGGAGACCCAGGTGTTTCGGTGACTGCAAGCTGTGATAATTCCTCTTGGAGAGCATGCGCTAGAAGCTCATCACTATCGATGTTGTTGCATTGGATGCCATAATGATCTTCCTCAACATAGTGCCCTTGGTAACAGCCCGCATCTTCTTGCGTCTCAGTTTCACAATATCCGCAATCTGAATAGGGGTCGCTTTCGAAGAACCGGAGACCCCACTGAACAACATCTGGATCTTGCTCATATGTCATCATTTTTTTCCCTCCTTACGACATCAAAGCCAGGAGATTACTGAAACAAGCATCCCAGTCCCAGTTACATGAAAATAGAACCTCTACCGTATGGCCATAAGAGGATTTTCCCCCCAAGGCAGAAGCTAAAGCAGGCTTCTTTCTATCCAAGTATCTCTGCTTCCATAATCATCTGAAAAAGCAAGAAGGTATTAGCAAAAGACTGAACAACCCAGAAGCAAAGAGAGAGGTATATATAGCAAAGGCGTATTTTTTTGGGCGAAAGGAGAAAAAGAAAAAGTGGTGCACTTTTTTCTTCCCATTGACATAGAAAATTGTCCTGATGAAACGGGAAGATGAAGTAATATATACCAATCAAGAGTCAAGACAGAGTTGTGACAGGTGTAAATTCATAAAAATCGGCGCAGATTAAGGCATCAAGCAGTCGAGTAAATTGATCCGGTTACTTCAGCACAATAAGACAAGCTCATAGTCGTTGATATCAGATGAAAGTAGCTTGTCCCAGAGCTAGCGGATGAATCCGTCGAGTGCAGTCCAAGGGAAACTCAGCAACTCGACGCTATCGTGCATTCACTAAATCGATCGCATCGCAAAGTAGGAAGCTAAACACGTTATAGATCCTCAAGACTTGGGAAACCGATCACAACAGTGAAACAATCAATCAATGAGCTCACATTTCCGGATCCCGACCGCACAACAACAAATGAAGCAGACGAGGAGGAAGGAGAAAAGGAGTAGATTGCCTTAAGGATCAAACGACGAACCTGGAGACGGTCTGCGAGATATCTCTCCGTAAGTCTGTCGTGCCAATGGGAGCGGACTAACTATCCTATCACCATCGCTGCAGAGAACGAGCTCGAAGCCGTCGAGACGCCGCGTGATTGAGAGTGACGGGAGGACCAGCTGAGAAAGAGAGAGAGAGAGAGAGAGAGAGGAATCTTTTTCAAGGATAGAGAGAGAGAGAGAGAGAGAGAGAGAGAGGGAGGGACAGAGAAGGCAGTGGTGATGTGATCACGAGATAGGCGAGGAAGCATTGCTATAGAGGGTAGAGGGAGTGTGTACTCTACTCACTGCTGTCTCTGTCTCAGAGAGAGAGAGAGAGAAGGTGACATTTAACAGCCAGGAGACGTTAGTTGACGGCGAAAGCATCTTCGGTTTGGCGCTTTTCGCTGTAGCAGTCGTCAGATAAGTACTGTCCCCCCCCCCCCCGTGGTCCATTAATGGCTTCCCAATCACCTCCCCCCACGTGTACGTTCAGATTGAACCTGGGACCTGCCACCCGGGGTATAAGCATTATTAATAGTCGCTGCAGAATTTCTGGTGGGACTAATCAGTTGACTGTAACATACGAAGATGAACATTTTTTATACATAAAAAATCAATCAATTGATTGATTATTACTTTTGATAAATAAAAAGTATAATCTCTTTGCTAGCATTGATTTATTATACTTTAATCATTCAAATCAAGGTAATTGCAACAGCAACCGGATTGTTGAGAAAAGAGCGAAAATATATAAACCATCAAAAGAGCAAAAGAGTGTCGAGTTATAAATGTACATGTCATATAAACTATTGAGGTCCGATTTCGGAGAGACGGACCCATAAAGTGCAACTAAGACTGCTCTCATCTTCTTCCATTTTCCAAAATCACGTTAGCCTAACTAAGTGAACCCAAAAACTCCAATTCTAATCGGCAGGTTGGGGCCAGGGACGACCATTGCCAAGATTTACTTCCAAATTGAATTCCCCATGAAATTAAGAGCTGGGACACCTCTTATCTCTGCATCGAACAGGGTTGCGTCGATCAAGCTCAAACGGGAAAGTTCTGGATCATTTCGCACCAAATTCAGTGCATTCATTTGCTCCTGCAACATCCCAAAACCATCAATTCCGACCTTCAATACTTGCAAAACAGACTATTGGCCTAACATGGAAAAGCTGTTGTTTACCTTCCTTTTCATGGCACAGAACTTGCAGTCCGATGAAGATGGGGGAAGGACCTGATTCAGTAGTAGTCTCCGTGTCGGGACATTTTCCTTCCTCAAGGACCTACACAATCTCGCCGACTCGCTTACGGCCATAACCTGGAGAGAGTGATTGAAAGAAGCAAGCTCCGTTTGGTTTCGTAATCATGTTTTTAAAATTTTAACTCTAACTTTGACTTTACGCACTACACAACAAAAATTAATAACACAATTATTACTTTTCCCTTCAATTTTTTAACTATTTAATTTAATTTTTAATACTAAATTTTCTCAACTATCTATTATCTTTTCTACAATTCAACAATACAATCATTACTTTTTTTCAACTATTCATTACTTTTTCTCATAATTCAACAACACACTCATTACAACCCAATTAAAATCAAAACTCAACTTTACTTAACTCTAAAACTAAACACACTATAAAAAGTTTATTTAAAAAGCTAGAAAAGAAATAAGGATAAAAAGAAACATAAAAATGCACCAACAAGTCCTCATTCTTATGCTAGAAGCATCAATTTTATTCGAAGAAGATGAATATGACGTTCTCGAGTACGATGCCTTCAGCAGTGGATCCGAAATTTGTGACTTCCTTAGGTTCTAAATGTTGCTTCTCATTATCGATGATAAATTATTCAGGCATCTAATTAATAACATTGGGTAGCTTCAAATGAAAACAAAGTATGATATCTCTTAGTTCAGAAAGCTCTGAAGTTGAACGGATACAGCATTACCGTAGGAATTGTTACTATGATGAACTCCATGGCGTCCGGGTCATGAAAGAGATCTCGAACTTTTCTGGTGCACCCCCAAAGTAGCTCCAATTGATCAGGCTAACAGAGTTAAGCACCGAGCTGTTCGTTTAGTACAAAGGAAAAGGAAGGAGGATCAAGATAGAAGCAGTATGATGAACAAGCTCTGTACTTACAGTATCCAGCTGCTTCTCCTGTTTCCCAAGAACAGATTTGATGGCTGCACTAGCTGAAGCTAGCTTCTTCTGAAGCTGGACAGTGTCCCCAAATTATAGTAAAATGACAATATCATATTACAGAAGCAGTTATAAAGGTAGAAGACAACATTGTTTGTTGCAGGCAAGAAAGTAGGACATATTCATGGAAGAAACAGAATGGCGACAGAAACTTCTCCCATAAGGTGGGATTAGTAGACTTAGATAACATGTATGCTTGTACAGTCGTACCTTCATCATTTTGCCAAGTGATGAATCCATGAAGTCAGGCAGAGATAGAAGTCGGAGAGTGTGGCCCTATCCACCAACTTTCAATTAAGCCAATTCGATATAATTAAGCCAAAAAAGTGAAGCAACTTTCACATCAAAGAAAATCTTAAATTAAACGGTGCTTCACTAACCGTCGGTGCTGTATCAAATACAATGCGAGAGAACATGCTATATGATGGAGACTCGAGTAAGCCCATAACCTGAGAAACATTTTGCAAATTGACATATGATTATTCTCAGGGTTAAATATTGTACATGATCCTTTCAATAAGCTGGTGGAATAAGAAGTGGGAAAATCTTTGTACCTTGGAAATGGCAACGATTTCATCCATACCTGGAGGAGGATTGTCCATCAGTTCCTCAAACTTAAGATCCCCTAACTAAGAAATAGCACATAGTAAGATCAACTAAGAAATGCGGATATTCAACAACGGCAGTATGCCTCCTTCTGATGATACTTATTTAGGAGTTTGAGTTCATATCTATACTAAGAGCCACTGTCAATCCATCTTAAAACTGCTACTAAGCTGTCTAACTTTCAACTTCTGGAATTGCTTCAAGAGTGAGAATACGAGTGGCAGTAGGCTGTACCTGATCAAACATTGCTCCAAGGCCCATGCTGTCCATCAAATCTTTGATGCCAGCACTACCACCTCCTTGTGTTGAGCTTTGGAGATCTTCCTTAAGTTTAAGTTTATCTGGAACTATCTGACTCAATGAAATAAATAAATGAATAAATTAGGCCTTCATATGAAACGAGATTCATCATTAACAGAACGCATGTTTTCAGGCAAAAATTACCTCGAGAGCATAAAGTGGAGAGTCAACTCCTTCCACAGGTACAGGGTCACCTCCCGACAGATCCTACAGCAAGAAAACCACGAGTCACGGAGATGTTCAAATTTTTCCGCGACTTTTTATCACGAATGCAATGTATTAGCTTTTGCAATACAAAGCATACAAGAGCTCCGCCAACTTAAGTACCTGAGAGAAGGAATCACTCAATGAGTGAGCAGGGTCAGTTGAGATCACAATGGTGGGGTGCCCACTGTTAGCAAACTTCACTGCGAGGGAAGCGGCACAGCTCGTTTTGCCAACACCGCCCTTCCCACCTATCATGTAGTACTTCCGCTTGTTTCCAAGAGCCATCTCACTGAACCCACCAAGAGACACGGAGGGACTACTTATTGATCTCACTGCACAAAGGGGGGAACCAGACAGAACCCTAATCATTAACACAATATTGAGCAGAAATTCTTCCATTTTAGCTTAAATTAGCTGAAAATTTTCCTAAATTTCTGATCTTGACACTGAACAGACAGTTTTTCCATCAGTTCGTTCCTCAAATTGAACACTTTAACGCCGTTGAAACAAATAAATACGCACATCAACATAGTATTGGCCATTTAACAGCTGAATAATGGGAAAATCATGGCTGTGAAACAATAGATACTAGCAGCGAAAGCTGGTGTTGCCTTGGATAAGGTTGTCGAATGGCCTTTTATTGACGGGATGAGAAAAAGCCGCCGCCATCGCCACCGTGAACCTTCTGGTTCCATCACAGAGGGAGGTGTAGCTCTGGCTCTTAGAAGCACAGCGCAGAAGAGCCGCCATAGCTGCGAAGCCCCTCTGCTTCAGAGAGCAGTGCAGACGGGAAGTGAAATGGAGGGAAATGCAATGCAACCGCGCGTGAAACGTCCTCGACCGCTATTGGGCCGTTAAAAGGGCTCAAGCCCAGCCCAATGGGCCGTCAGGTTGAAGAGCGGGTTAGCTAAGCTACATCATTGTTCAGAGAGGCAGTCGGAGCGAGTTAAAGTTAACTGAACGCCGTCCGTCAAGGGTCAATGTACGTTGACGGCAGGAGACGGTAGCACAAAACGACCCGGGCGTCACGCGCCTCCGCAGTCCAATGCAACTCTGGGAACATTTCAAGTCCGTCTGAAACAACGCATCCCTTTCTGTCTTCAGCTCAGAGCTCTGCTTTCCCTCTCTTTTTGCTCACTCTTTCACTCTTCTCTCCGCGAATCGCTTCGACTCCATAGCCGTTCTCGAGCTTCCGCTTCAGCTCCCTCTCCTGCTCCCTCGCTGGTATGAGCTGATTCCTCTCTGCCTTCCACTGCTTCTCCTCCTCCTTGCATGCTAGTTGAAATGCTCCAAAATCTTTCCTTTTGCTTCCCTAATTTGACAAAGTAGGAATTCTGATTGCAATTTTGCGACTTTCTCTTTCAGCGGTCTTTGTTTGTGCTCGATGAAGTCTCTGTGGTCTCGTGATTGTGTTCCTAGTTTATTATCCGCTGGTTAAAAGGAAATTGGACATGCAAGTAGTCAGGTTCCATGGGCATGAGAATTTCGTGCGGCTTTTGTGTTTCTTGTAGTTGGTGCTGATGAATTTTGAGCTGAGTATTGTATGAATCTGAGAATGTACATGAAATCTGTGCCATGCTGTAGAAAAATTATACGAAAGTTAGTAGAAGAAGATACCTTGATTTCTTCAAAATGCAAGTTTTGAAAAACTAGTGCTTGTTGCTGTTGTTGTCTTTGATCCACAGGTCCATTTAGAAGTTTAGACTTGTCATTATCTGGAAATTTATGTGTTAAAAGCTGATAATTTATAGATTGCTGTAGCTGCTGTTACATGGTTTGGCTGTATATGACCAAAATTTCCCGGAGAAATTATTGATCTCACATCTACTCCCTCGCCGTTGAAGATGCCACTTGGAAGTAACTGTTTTAGGAGCTCTTTGTAAAACCCAAATATGATCTCTGTGAGTTGGAAGCGGCGATGTCATTTTTCTCCTTGATGGCAGATATAGCAAGCTGGAGATTGCGGAAGCAGGATCATGACAGATGCTGCTGTAAAGGACGCATTTATTAATATGGATATGGACGAGAACAAGAACATCTTCACTTCTTACCCTGCTGAGGTAAATTATTCTTCTGAATCTGTTCTTGGAAGCAAAACATATTTGCAACCTCCCCCTGCTAAGGCCTCACTTGAAGTGGAATCTTCAATATCAGAGATGCCTACTTATGGCCCCTTGTAGCATTCCCCTTCCCACCACACTGTGGGCTATGTGCATGATGGTTATAAGAATGTCTATCAGTCTATGTAATTTTCGTGTATTGAGTTTCTTGTATCAGCCTTGACATCTAATATGCTGTTCTTACCCAGTTCAAGCCGAGTTAGAATCTTCTGATATTTACAGTTGCCTGCTTCAAGCACGTGCACATTTTTATCAGTACAACTATCGCATAGTCTCTTTCCATGATGAGCATGGATGGCATCTTTAGGTTGCCTAGATGAGTTAAATATTCAGCATTCCGTTTTGCATAAACAGATCCATACATACTGTGCTTACACTGGATCTGCAAAGTTGATTCATACAGTTGACTGGACATTTGATATAAAGATAATGAATGAGATTATGCTTTCATTATAATTGCTTATGGTATTGTATGGGCGATAGGTGATTTTTTTGACGCCCAATGCAAGACCTGTCTATTCTGTAACCTTTCCTACTTCTTTTATCTCCTGTAATTGGATTGTTAGCTGGGCTAGTTTATAAGAATGACTGCTCTTGTTTTCCTGAAGGCCGATCGTCATGTATCTTTTCTTACTGCTTTTGAGGATGAAGTGATGGGAGCAGAGCATGCCTTTCTGGGACATGAATGTGACAAAGACTTGGTTGGTGGTCATCTTGGCTTTGGCACGTACGATCTACAGAAGTGCTTTAGTGTTGGCAATATTTCATCTGCTCTCGAGTATGATGAGATAATCAATGGTGGTAATAGTTTTAATGTAGTTGTGCCTTTTCACATGCATAAAAGTCCACTCTTCCTTCTAGTGAATGAATCCTTGTTAGTCACCGCTGTGTAAACTTCGCCTATCCTCTTAACAAGTGTTTGGACAGAAATTTGTTTGGGTACATAGTCTATAGACATGTTTTTGGAACTTTAGAGAGGATTATGAATTGAGTAGTCTATTGCACTGGATCTTCTTATCTTATGATTATCGTTCTGAAGGGTAGGAATGTATCAGTTATGGGTCACATCCATTCTTACAGCTTGATACAAATGGAACTTGGGCAGATATAGGGTGAAGTTCCACCAGAACAAGAATTTGTTATTTCTTTTGAAATTACTGAACTCTATATTTATTTGATTTCTTGTAAATGTGACGTCAGAACATGGGCATGCATTCTGCATTTGGTCAGTAGACAGTATTGATGGACCAAGTCAACTTTTGATTTACCCGAAATAGTTTACTTTTTGGTTGGGGGTGAAACCCAGAGTGCTTGGAATGCTTCTTTGCAGAACTTTGTAGCTTGCCTACATTTTGTTTGCGTCCTCTTTGTGAATAAACTTTTGGTGTATGAATACTTACTTTTGCCCATGTGTCATTTAGATGCTGTAAATTCTACTCTTAATGTGGGAGAGGAAGCAGAGAAAGAAGTAAGTGCCTCTTGTGAATTATGTAGTTGAGATTGTATATGCAGAAGAGACTGAGGGACGGGGTTCTAACATTGTCTTTTATTTTGTAGTTTTTTAATGGGATGCTGCAGGGAACAGATGAGAGAATATTGCGTGAGCATAATCTTCGGCGACACGCATCCAATGAGCACTCTCTAGGTAGATCTATGGATTATTTAATCTGGTCCATTAGAATTTATCGATGAACTCATCATCTTCACTAATGTAAATCTCGCTTCCTTTTAGACACTAGAGTGATGGGCGGTCATTTCAACAATACGTATAGCAAATCTGAAAAATCCTGTCTCAGAGAGAACTTGGAATTAGAAAATGGAGCGCAGGCTCTTGGTAGAGCAGACCGTGAGGCTGATATGTCAGGGTTAGCTTCAGAGAAAGCTTGCATCGAATTGAGAAATGGCAAGAACTCAGCTCTCTTTGATCAGATGACTGTTCAAGAACTGCAAGAGACCTTCAGGGTTATGTTTGGGAGAGAAACCATGGTGGAAGACAAGCATTGGCTGAAGCGGCGCCTCTTATTTGGTCTAGAAAACAACAGTGAGTTGGAGGAACATCTGAACCTTGTGAGATGCCGTACAGCTTTCAATGAGAATGAAGTAAAAAAAGCGCCGACCTCTTCTTGTACTCAAGATGGTGGAAGTTTGGTGGAGGAGAAGCCGAAAGGAATTGTGACCAATTCTCTTGCAACTCTTTCTTCCGAGCTTGCTGAAACTGGGACTAGTTCTCAGGACAAAGGAGATGAAGGTCTGGTCATTATAGGAAAGAGATTGCACAAGCCACCTCGCAGATACATTGAGGAATCTTTGGAGCCAAAATCTAGAAGTAGTAGTCGTAGGAGATGTGCTACTATCCAAAAAGCATTGAAGGTAAAACCTTTAGGTGTAAAATCTCCCAAGCAGCCCTCAAAGCAACCTCCTAAGCAGCTTCCCCGTAAGGGCAATGGAGCAGTGCTATCTGTGCACGAGGAAGAGCCTTTTAATGGAGCTTGCATTCAGGTTCCGTTTGGTCTTCCTGTCGAAGAAGAGCAGGTGAAAGAAACTCCATCATCTTTGACATTGAGCATTGTCTCGGTGAGTATGTTGAATTTTTTGCAGTTTCTTTTTCATATAGTCCATATGCTTCATGAAAAGTTGCATTTTGTAAATATTCACATTTTAAGCTATAAATGCTTTAATTGGCACTTCTTTTTGTTCCAGTGTCATGATTCTGACAATTGCCCCAGCAATCAATCCACTATTTCAAATGAAAGATCTGATGCTGAATGTCTATCGGTATCGGCTAAATTGCAAGAGAACATCTCAAAAACTGATCGGGAAGCTAGGACCAATGTACAAAAGGGGAAAAGACGAAGAAAGCACCATATGCCGTGGACTCAGTCAGAGGTGTTGAAGTTGATCGAAGGAATATCTCATCTTGGAGTTGGAAGGTGGTCTAAAATAAAGAAGCTACTATTTGCTTCATCGAAGCATCGCACATCTGTAGATCTAAAGGTAGAGCATATCGTGTACTGGTACTGCAGTCTTCTTTTATAGTAAGGAAAAGTGCTAGACCTAATCAGATGAGGACTCGGTTTTTTCAGGATAAATGGCGAAATCTGGTGAAGGCTAGCTGCACGCAGCTGAGGAAGAAGAGAAAGGTAATACTCAGATTTCTAATGTACACTGAAAGATGAATGATGAAGCTCTTCTTACTTGGGGTACTATGCGCTTATGCAGGGCGTGCAGGGTCGGAAGCAGCTCACGCATCAAGCTCCGGAGCCCGTTCTACGTCGGGTTAGAGAACTGGCCAACTTATACTCATAACACCTAAAGAGAGAGACAGCAACTCTCAAGTGATTATTATATCGGATAACTAGGCTGCTGCTCTGAGGTAAGCTAAAAAATGTAGAAAACTTAGCCGAAACTTTTAATCGGAGGGAATCACTGCTAAGGAAACAGGAAGTTATTTGTTTCCAGACATTGGCAATGACGTGTTGTGGACGCGAGCACACTATTTATTTATTGTAGTTTGTGCCCTGGTCTGGTATGTTCTAAAATCCTTTTGGGTGTTTTTTCTCCTCCAAAAACCGAAAGGCTGCGCGACCATAACGATGTGATAAATGATGCAAAAGAAGCTCAAATTTGATTGAATATGTTTGGCATCCTGCAATTTATTGGGTTTGGACGCGTGTTCGCTACTCTGTTAAGAAGGTCGATTAGAAGCTCGATCGAATCGAGCTGATGGTACGTCCATGTTTTAGGAGGACTGAAGTCTACCTGATATAAAATTGGAGATCCAATTGGCTGGCCACTTATTGGGGTTTGGAGAAAGATGACTTTGCTGCTTGGAGCTGGATGCTCCGTTATGGGCCCAAAAGAGCGATCGAATTGTCGGCCACAACTGATCAGCTGGGCCTGGCGTAATAATAAAGATCCTGGGGTCCAGAAGCTAGCCCATGCAATATATATATATATATATATATTTTTTAAAAGTGAAGTATTACGTTGTGTGTTGTTTCGAAAAGAACGCCTTTCAATCGAGTATCTCGTTAGTTATATGGTCGTTTGAATGAGCGGTTGCTCCCTGCTAAGCTATGGAAGAAAGAGCGTATGTATGTACTCGGATAAATTCCAAAGAGGAGGACCGTATTTACGTACTAAGATACGTAGACGTGCATGTATGTAGAATCCACTAGCAGATCAGTATCAGTTGCCGGTGGGGGTTGTGGATTGTAATTAATAGCAAGTGCTGATGGGAATTCAGAGCAGATGATGAGAGATGATAAACAGAGGATTGGAGTGTGATTGAAAATTGTGCGCAGAGAATTTAATTTCATTTCAGATAGTAAATAAATAGTAGAAAAAGAAAAAGAAGAAGAAGAAGAAGAAGAAGAAGAAAAGGTCGGTCATATAAATAAATAACTTAATATAATAATAAAAAATAAGCTTAGCCATAGGCTATGACTATGACTATGACTATGACTATGACTATGACTATGAGTGAGGGGGGTAGCGGGGTT
Source organism: Punica granatum (assembly GCF_007655135.1). Classification (NCBI taxonomy): domain Eukaryota; kingdom Viridiplantae; phylum Streptophyta; class Magnoliopsida; order Myrtales; family Lythraceae; genus Punica; species Punica granatum. The sequence continues at coordinate 26,867,052 of NC_045132.1, forward strand.
AGGGTATCTGTATGACGTGAAAGGATGACGTCGGCCGTTCAGACCCCTCTAAGTCCCCTCTGCACTGCAAGCGCTCTCTCTCTCTCTCTCTCTCTCTGTCTAATGTCCCAATCCCCCACGCATCTCATAGCATGACGAAAATCGAACCGCAGATTGTTCCTTTTGCTGTGCCTGTGCCCCCCTCAGTCCTCGCCCAAGTCTCTCTCTCTCTCTCTCTCCCCCCTAATCAATAAAAATTCCACATCTCCTACGCATAATGAAGATTATGAAAACATCGTAGTTCAGTGATTTTAAGTTCACTTTAATGTCATTTGGAGATTTTGAAGTGTCGAATTTGAATCCTTTCGAGGATATATATTATAGTGGACTCTTTGACTTGGATCTATGATCATTTTCGACTTTGTGAATTATACTAGACTCATTCATAAAAAATAAAAAAAAGAAACCCGATCTAACATCTCATAGCTCGACGATGGACTTTAGCAATGTCCAGATGTATAGGGAAAGACGGGCTCAAAACTAGCAATAACCATGGGGGATCTAAAGGTATGATATACCTTCTATAGCCAAATTGATTCGATCCAAATGTAAGTTTGTTAATTTAATGGAAAAAGGTTTCAAAAAGTTTCATTCAGATTCGTAACGGGTTTGGAAAGAATTTAAAGATTTGGGGTATGGAAAGGAGCCATTCCTTCTCGCGACGCGATCACCCATAAAAATGAGGGAAATGTGTCATCCATCTATTATTTACACAGAATGTGTATTATACCTGCACTTCGAGTAAAGGTATTATTGTGGCCAAAATAAGTGTATATAAAATTTTCATTCCATATATAGTTCCGACTGCTTTTAGAGTTTTATTTGTTGAGCGTGAATAATCACTGTGGTCCGAGAATATATTAGTTGAGATTAACCCATGTGTTATGATATGCAATTCTTTATTTAGACATTCATAAAAAAAATAATCTTTATTTAGTCGAATATTATAACGTGGATCTCACATCGATCATCTATTTCGTTTGTGTTTTCCTTGGCATTTGATACAAACTAACGGTAGGTGTCATTTTCTATTCTATGTTGGGATTAAGGAAACGAAAAGACATGGAGGGAAGGGGATCCGCGTAACTTTTTTTTTTACTATGCATTAGAGCATATGAAAGTATAATAGATACGATTAATATAGTTCAAATCAGATCAAATCATTAGATAATAAATTAAGAACTCGAAATTTTGTTTATGGAAACCCATCTCGATAAGACCCACGTGACTTTGCCTTCCTTAACGTCAATTTTCTTCGTATTTAAACAAAGTATTAGCGGAGGGCGGGAGACTGATTGCGTAGAGCGCAAATAGCAAGAAGAAGTGGGGGGGAATGGATGGATAAATGAAGTGGGAATTTGAGTTCCAATGAAGCTCTGTCGCCCGTTTGATGTCATTTACTCATCTTCTGTCCATCTGATCGACGTCCCCAACGCCCCGTGGGTCCATACATACAGCCCCTAATAACTCATATATCATCGCGTACCGATATGACTTAATTTAATCGATTCAAATAGATTCATATTTATTCTTTTTTTTAAGGTCTCGAATTTGAATTTTATGAATGAAAAAATATTCATATTAAAGGAGTTCTACTTTTAATGAATTCATCTGACTCGAACTAAATTAATTGAATAATCAGTTTTTTTGAACTATCAAAATTGAAGTCAATTCAAAATTGAGTGATAATCCAAATCTTCTCTCACGTACGTATCTAATAAATAAATATTAAGCACAACGTCAGTGCCGGTGGTAAATAGTAATCATCGTATGCTTTTCTGAGCCCTTGTCTCTGTGGCTGGTGGGAGCCTTTCTCAGAATTTTAAGCAAAAGTCTCTTCCCCAATACACCGATCCTGGTGGCCGTCAGATGAACATCCAACGGCGGATTCCGACGTTGGTGCACCCGAGGAACGATCTTTATGTGACCACCGAATCCTTACCTTCTGTCGCCCTTTTCCTCCTACCTTGGCTTTGGCTCACTGGTACTCTTTGGTACGCTCTCGCTCTCCCGGCCGTCGGATCACTGGTAATACCAGATGATCACACGGCTGGGAAGTGGAGAAGCTTTTGCTGTTCATTGGCACTGGCGCAGAGAGAGAGAGAGAGAGAGAGAGAGAGATGGTATTGGTATTTGGGGTAATAACTAGGAGTGAGAGTGAGAGTGAGAGTGAGAGTGAGAGTGAGAGTTTAACTGAGAGTTTCAAATCTTTTTTACTCTTCGCTTCAGGTGTTTGGAAGTAGCCAGTCAGCTTTTCTTCATACTAAGAATTAATTACTTATTTCCACGGGGAAAATAATTAATAAATCAATCGTGAATGATTGATTGACTGCCAATATTTCAGATTTATATAATTGTAATAAGCTAGAGATTGATATATATTCAATTTAGATGCACGCAAGTTGATTCCAATGATGCAATATTCATTTTCTTTTAAGTAAAATTTTGTATTTTTTAAATGAAAAAAATTCATGATTAAAAAAATTTATTCTTTTATGGGCCAACTCAATCATAATATGAACTTAAAATTTTTATTGAACTTACAAGCGATTGTGACCATATCCAATATAAAAGTCCAGTAAATTAGTCCAACATGAATATCCATTCCATTCCAATCCAGCTTGGTTAGTTCAAAGCTTAAATACCCACACAAGTTTGTGACATTAGAAATAAATTGAGTTGTTATATCTTTCTAATAATTAATTTAAAAATTCTTTTAATCTTACCCACGACGACAGAAGATGTAATTTACGCAACTTTCAAATATTATTTAGTAATATGTGAGCATTATTAGAATTATTAACCGCATCTTTAGGAAGATTAGCATTTTTAGAAAGAAAAAAGCATGGATGCGTGCTTAATTTCACATATATACAATTAAGAAAACCTATTAATTAATGTATCTTTTTTTTTTCTTTTTGTAACAGAGAAAAAAGGTATATGGAGCAGTATGCAGTCACCTGTCCTTGGGCACCGATAATTTCAGCTCGGCACAGCAATCCTCATAAGACACGGCACTTCACCGAGATGCTGCAGGGGATCACAACTTATATGAACACCCCCTAAATTCGTGTGAACTCCTTTCATGCTTTGCTATCTACATCTAGGATTCTTACTATAGAATAATTGCAATTGCACAGGAGGGAATTCAAATCCGGAACATCAAAACAACTTTTTCGATTCTTATTAATCACCATGCCTCAGGACCTCCGCGGTATTGCCCGTACAATTGTTCTTTCTTTTTTTTTTTTGCTGTCGATGGTGTCCGGTACTTTAACAACCGACTAGTTCACTGGGCGGTGTATATTATACGGTCTGGACCTGCCATTAAATTCCAAATGCTGACTCCCGAAAGAATTGAATCCTGAACCTGATATACTGTTTGTTTTCGGCTTACTAACGGATCTAACCCTTGATGTTTACAATTGTTCTTCGAGTAAAAGGTTTTCTTTTTTAAAATAAAAATTATAATAAAATTTGACCGTTCACTATTGAATTAATTTCGACATGGCATTGGGGGACGAGTACTTAAGCTGACAAAGTAACTGCACCTAAGCAAAAGATCTGGCGGTAGAACCCAAAAGTTGTCCCCACCACCCCACTCATAAACTCTACTCTTCACCTTCAGCTCCTTTCTTCCCCCGCGCGCTCTCCTGTCCTCGGCCGGGCCCTCCGTTCTACCTATCTATAACATCTCAAAACTTACAACACTAAATACATACATACATATATATATATATATATATAGAGAGAGAGAGCAGCAGGCAAAGATCGCCCATGTATATATACTTTACAGATATATCCATCTATGTATCTACGTGCCTTTATACATACATGCATGTCTGTATCCACGTGTGAGGAGCACACAGTAATTACGACTTTGTTTAGTTTTTCAACTTCTATTTTTCTTCAAATTTAATAGTATAATCATTATTATTTTATTATTTTTCTTATATTTAATAATATTTTTCATTCATTTTTTTAATATTTTTAAATTTTCATTTAATAATATTTTATTACTCATATTTTTTTTCTAACTACTATTAATAAATTTCTCATATACTATGACATCTATATATACATACTTAAATAAATATTATCACACATCAATATATTTGTTAACAATTGCAATCATTGCACAAAATTAAATTAAGTTGGATCACTTATTCAACTCGAAAACCAAACACAAGCTGATATATCTCGAATCCGCTCTTTGGAACCGGGCGGATCTTGATCAACAATTAATGCTCCGATGCAACCACTGTTCCCTCCGCCCGTTCATAGTGATTATATATTTCACGTCTATTTTCACCGAGTAATGAACCTCCCACTCCGAGATGCAGAACTAAGGGCATCATTTGTTAAGATTCCATTTATATATTTTTCCATATTAATTCATCGTACCAGGCGGGTCATTGTCATTCAATTCAATAACTATATATAACATAATAAAGCAAGGAGCATAATGTGTGTATAGTATAGATATGGTAAGTAATAAGAACCAGCAGCATTCATAAAAAGGAACAAAAAAGGGTAATATGGACGACAGCACCCTTTCAATTTATTCCCTGTTCATTTTATTCCTGTCCAACATATATACATATATAAATATTTTATTCCTGTCCAACATATATACATATATAAATATATTCACAGTTTTAACAGTCATTTATTAAGCGATGCAATAGATACTAGCTAGTCGGCGCTCAAACACAAATCTTTTCCCCCCTTTGTATCCACGCAGGACTCCAAAGTGCAATATTCCATCACAAGCAAAAGTAATATGATGTGTAGACCATTGCTCGACCGATAACACAAATATATAGATGCTTTCTTTTTTGCATGAACATACATATGCATATACATATATATATATTTTCTCCAAATTATCATCTTTTGAGATTAGTGATGTCAAACAAGTATTAATGAGAGTTTTTTTTTTGTTTGATAAGTAATATTAATGAGAGTTGTCTATTATATATACAACACCTAATTGTCAATAGATAAAACGGTAGCTAGCTAATATGAGTGGCATGGCATGAAGGTAATTATCAATTTAATTAATTAGAACCGCGCGAGTTGTTAAGTTATAAACCAAGGGGAGCGATGGGCTTGGTATTTCGCCGTCAAGTTTAACGGACCATGGAGCTGCTCCCCACCCTCCCTCCCTCCCAGTCAGTCAGTCAGTCAGTCTCACCTTTTCTTTTCCGATCGAAAGCGACGGCCAAAGAAGAAGAAGCTTTGTCCAGTCCAGTCCACTCTATGCTTCTATCTATCTATATCTACATCTATATATACATCTATATATATATATATATCAGACGTCACCCCCCTCCACCCCCTAACGGCGCTATGACACCCTTGCTTTGCCTCTCATAAGTAATCATTGTCCTTTCCGAATACAAAGCCCAAATAGCTCTTAAACCTCAGACACACAATCTCTCTCTCTCTCTCTCTCCCCACACAGACACAGTAGCATAGCAAAGCAATACCTTCGGAATCTCGCCGGAGAATACATCCGGTTCGTCTCGGGAGCTCGCCGGAGCTACGATCTCTGCTGAGTGATGTATGTGAGAGGTAGGTATATGTGTTGTAGCTAGCTGCTGTTCTCTACACTTATTTCTTTTTTTTTTTTTGATATAATGATGATGAGTCCACCCTCCCTCGTCTTGCTCCACTCTCTGCTCTCTCACGCTTCCGTCGTCGTCGTCTTCTTCTTCTTCTTCTTTCTCGATACTGTCAACAGTACTTATAAATCTTCGTCTATCGGCCTTTCTTTCGCTGTTGAAAGCAGCTCGATCGCAGGTGCCCGCAGAAGACATTTTTTCTGTTGAAGCTTGAATTCAAAGCCGGAGGGAGGGAGCTTAGTCCATTAGATCCTGCAAGCCATGTATAGATGTGGTGTCTCCGATAGATGAGATGACCCTTTCAGCAGCTCATTACCGAGCACTAGCTTGCTGCGTTTAATTTAGAGAAAGAATTAGTTAAGGGTTAGATGGCGAAGCCAGCCAGCGCTGTAGTCCCGGTTAGTTCGGGCTGTCGTTCGTTGATCAATCGGTTTTACTCTCGACTACCCGTTTTCGTGCTTGCTTGCGGCCGCGTCCTCTCTTCAGCTAATTTACTGGCGTAGAGGAACCAAGTCGGTTGCGGTGAGCCTTCCCCGCCCGCCCGGAACCTTAACCGTCTGCTAACGCTATTGCTATGCCTGAAGGGATGCTTTGGAGTGGTACGGCAGAGGCCCTTCTGTTTGCCCCAACCGGCGAGATGTAGTTAATAAATAAAAAGAGTCATAGAAAAGGTGAAGAAGATAAGCGTGAACATGTCTCGCTCTTTCTCTCCTCCGCCCTCCCTCCTCTCTCTCTCTCTCTCTCTCTCTCTCTCTCTCTATATCTGACTCGCCGGTGTCTCTTGTGTGCATATTCCGACATTGTTAGCAATTAGCATTTTGAGCTTCTGATTCATCCTCGACTTGCGGTTATCTTCTCAAAATTCCTGTTAGTCCTATGCATGAAATCAAGCAAAAATCACTCTCCTTCCTCTCTCTTTATGCGTGCTATTTACTGTTTCAAATCTGAGCTTCTCTAAGCTATCGGTTGCAGTCTATATATGTATGTATGTATATATATATATACACATTATATTTTACATCTAATATATACATTATATATATTTCTTTGCTTTACATCTAACGTATGTAATTTCTTTTGAAATACCAGTTTTCCAGGAGAATGCTTATGGAAGCTAAGCTGACCCAGAGATATATATAATGATGGCTTGTGAAGTGAAGGCTAGGTCGTATATTGGGTTCTGAGTTCGAGTTCTGCTCAGACATTGGAGGCTCACTGAGGGTTTTTTTTTTCCCCCTTATTTGGCCACCGGTTGTATAACTATAAGCTCAGGCCAAAACTACTTTGTCCGTCTTTCCATTGATGGAGATGCACCCCCCGAGGCCTGAATCACATGTAGCTCAGAGCAGCCGGCGAGACAAGTTGAGGGTGGCAGCAGGCCACCATCTAGATGAGTTTCCCGGTCATCTGGGGCAAAGGATGGTTTACTCTGGGCTCATGCTTCCTTCCAATGCAGTCGACTCTCCTTCTCATTCAAATGCGGCTCAATTGATTCATAGGGACGGGACGTTGCATCAACTAACCGCGGGCGTTTCCCCATCGAATCAGCTGGTAGTTTCTGAAGACGCCTCCTTTAGACTCTATGGAGGAGATCCACATCATATTGATGGTCTAAGGAGACCGTCTCTGCATTACTCTATTGATTGGGCGGCCTATCATTCGAGTGGATCAACTAATGAGGACAATCAAAACCCAATGTATGTCAGAGAAGTCTTGTCAGCTGATCTGAAGGCTAGCAACACCCTATCTGCACCGGTGCATTATTTAGCTAAGAATGATACGTTGAATAGGTACCGAGATCCATCCATTGAAATATCTAGTCAAGATAGTCAACACGGGAATGTCGATGGTTTTCCCTCGAAATGTTACCAAGAGACGCTACTAGAAGTTGTCTCCTCAGCTGCTGTTGCTTCCGGATTAAATGCCGGCAATGAACTTGCCCTTCTTCCTACTTATGGAAGAGAATTAAATGCCTTAAATTGCAGCAATGTAGTTGCATGGAACAATAATCCGGCTGAGATTAGCTGCCATCGAGGGATCAGCAGTGATACTAATGCACAAGGCCTATCTCTAACACTCTCGTCCAATCCGTCTTCATCGATGCTCATGATTCGCAATGATCAGGATCCAGAAGCATTCAGTTCAGGTTACTCCAATGCGGTCACAAGGCCTTCCGTAATTGGTAAAAAATCGGGGAAAGCTCTCCACGAAATAACGGGGGTTTCCACATGCAGTGTTCAGTGGAGTACCGGACCACTGGGGCCTTTCACTGGGTACGCTACCATTTTAAAGTGTTCGAAATTCCTAAAGCCCGCTCAAGATCTTTTGGAAGAGTTATGCAGAGTTACCTGGCCAAAACCCGTAGAAATGCGTATCATGTTGGAGAGGATCTCTGAAGAGGTTAGTGCCGTGGTTGATCACCAAGTAGCTTAAAATGGAAATAAAATCTAACCAAAGCAACTGCTAACTTTCTCTTGATTTGTGGTCAGAGTTGTATGAGCAGTAGTAGCGGAGGAGGGAGTAGCTCGTCTACTAACTTCCCCCCTGAGGATCAACAAAAAAGAGCAACACTCTTGTTCATGCAAGATGAGGTTAGTTCTTTTTAATTATTATTATTTATAAGTAAGCATTTCTCCCACTTTTTATATGCTTTATTACTTTCTGCAAATATAAATTGGCAAACCAAGAGATTATTGGTTATGGTGTATTTGTGGCTCGGACTTTTTTCCATTTCAAGTGGACGAGTCGTCCGAGATGACACTGCTCTTCCATGATCATCTTTGGGTTATCAATTTTTAAAACCAAAATTTTGCAGGCCGGACTCCTCGTGGGTCATTGTGGTTAAAATTTTGGAATTATATGTTGCTTGTCATCGAAGGCATAAGTATGGTAAAGTTTCACACGTGTTAGGTGATAATGTGCCATAGTCCTTAAAGTAGGATTCAAATCCATGACCAGTCCGTTTACAGCGGAAGAATGATGGAAGATCAATTGAACTCCAAACCTCTAGAGCTAGCCTATGGAGTCTCATGTTGCAAGTTTCAAATAAATTGAACATCCGACGCAAGTATAGTTTCATCACTGGATATAAACTTCATATCTTCGAATTAATGCTGTCATGATTTTCTGAACTTTCATTGATTAATTTAATTAGTAGTTCAGATTATGAAAAAGTTTGCATCATAGAGGGGTGTAATATGACATAAGAGTTTCATGCTTTCAGTTTCTCTATTGCTTATGCTAAATGATGCAACTTATTCAAACTCTATCTGTTAGGCTTGGTGGCGGTTTGATTTGTTTGGTGAAGCTAGTGCAACTTTTAAGTGTGTTAATACATTGAATACAATTCTATTGATGCATTTGTGCACTTTTCTTCTGCCAATATTTCTAATGCGGACAATGTGCTAATGGGACCTGTGCAACTTTGTTTGTACAAATCCTCACTCTTGGTAATGAGAATGAGTTCATATTATTTTTATGCCTTGATATTTTCCAAAGTATAAGGGATCACTACATCTGGTTAGAATGTGAGAAAAATTTGATGAAATTAGATGGATATCGATTGTTGCTTTACATGCCAGCCATTTTGTGCCTTGGAAGTGTTCTTTCATGTTATGCTCATACTTGAAGTAAGATGTTGAACATTGCAGGGCCTCCAAATTGAATCGATTTTCTCCCGTCTTTTATATGTATGTGAATGGTCTTGTAATTTGGGGGAAGATGCTTTGTTTGCGTAAGTGGTTAATGGTGCAAAAACACGTCAAAGTCTGACGGCCCTTCTAGGTCTCTCAATATTGTTGTTAGACTTGGAAAGTACCTTTTGAAAAAAATTCCTTCATAGTCCTGCAGTGGACCGCTGAAATCTGGAGAACAGTGATCATTGAGTGACTTTATGTTGTATGAATGGCAAGTTAGAAACTGTGATGCCCCACTTCATCATTTAGACGCCTATCAAGGCAATAATTGATGGATAAATGTCGAGGAGTTACCCTACTTATGTGCAACACTAATGGCATCGGGTTTTCAAATCAATAGTGCAAACCACTTAATTTCTAAGTCACTTTAAGAAGATTCAGGATGAACCAATTGCTCTCAATTGCCAGGCATTTGAAAAGATTGCTAATATTGTCTCTGCACATTTTTTACGTTTCCTTTCTTGCTTTTTATCTTTTACGTAATAATTCCCCTCGTAATTTCTTAGTATATCGGGCATATAAATCGTTGGTCTTATTTTGCTTCTCTACCATACGATAGGTCCGATATTACTTTAAGGTTTTGAAGGTTCAGCAGCACAGTTAATTTGTTGAATGTATAATTGAATCTGCTTCTTTACTTTCTTGGCAGGTTTGTAGGAGGTATAAGCAATACCATCAACAAATGCAAATGGTAGTCTCGTCCTTCGAAACAGTGGCAGGTCTTAGTGCTGCTACACCTTATATTTCCCTGGCACTGAAGACTGTCGCGAGGAACTTTCGGTGCCTTAAGAGCGCTATATTCGATCAGCTCAGGACTTTGAAGAAATCTTCGGGGGATGACTACTTGTCTCCTAACACCAGTGCTAAGGGGGATTTGAACTCATCAAAGATGACGAATTCGAGTCAGAACTTCACTAGGAGCAGGTATTTTGGGGCTAATATGAGCTTCCTCGATGCACCTCATCATGTCTGGCGGCCCCAGCGAGGCCTCCCAGAACGTGCGGTGGCCATCCTTAGGGCATGGTTGTTCGAGCATTTTCTTCACCCGTAAGTCTCTCTCTCTCTCTGTTTGTCTTGTGCCTCTATCAAACGAAAGTAGAGGCAGGCTTTTCTTAGCCAACAGTGTGTTGTAATATCTCATTATTGTGCACTGTGTCACTTTTGTAAAGGTACCCGACTGACACGGACAAGCATATGTTAGCCACTCAGACTGGACTATCCCGAAACCAGGTACTGGCACTGCCTTTGATGTTTTTTGCTGCATTTTCATGTTACCGGTGTCTTCTTGTGGTAACTACAAGCAATTACTAGACCCAATTATTGCTTATTTATATACATGGGCCCCGTCCTGGAATGTTCAGTTATATCACCATTTCTGCCACTGCCCGTTTCTGCTCAGTCGGTACAATTGTTTGGGCCATGAACATCGTCATTGCTGTTTCTGTATCAAGGATTTTCTATCCTAAACAAATATTGATATCGCTTTAAAAGTTTAGATGGCACGGAGTTCAATTTTAGCCATTACTCGAGGGAAAATGAAAAAAGCCGAGGATTAGAAAGTCACTATTCATATGTATATATGACAGTCCATGTGTGTGATGTTGAACTGAATGAAGGTAAAGCAAAACCGGTCTTGTTTATGCAGGTGTCGAACTGGTTTATAAATGCTAGGGTTCGTCTTTGGAAACCCATGGTTGAAGAAATACACGCACTTGAGACCAAGCGCTTGGGTGAAGCGAACCCAAATTCTGCCCCAAACAGGGAGGCCTCTTGTGTTGAGGTCTCCAGCCAAAGAGAGGCTATGGACCATCAACCTTCCAGTTCTGGCAGAGTCGATCATCATATGGCTTCAGCAGCAGTCGAAGAGCGAATCCAGTGCTCTGGGGATGGCCTCAATGCAGAGCAGTGGAATCAGGAGTTTCGTTCCCGACTAGAGGGTCAACTACCTGTAAGCTCAGAGGGACCGTTGATCGGTTTCATGAGGTACCCACAGGGCGGGATGGAGTTTGGTGGGATTGGGGCTGTGTCGCTGTCATTGGGGCTAAGGCACAATGCTCAGCGACAGGATGATGAGCTTAGGCAGCAGTTTGGAGGTGCAATGATGCGCGACTTCGTGGATTGAATCCGAGAACTACCCGCTCACTGAATCCTTTTGATACAATTAACTTCTACGTCATGAAAGAGGAAGAGAGCAACTTTGGGGGTAGGTTTATTTTTAGTTTCCCTGGGAAGTTGTGTAATATCTGTAATAGGAGGCATTATTTTAGTGCGGATTCATTGCCAAAGGCCGCTAACTGGTTCGTGCTTCTTAAGGCTGCATGTAGTACTTTGAGAATGCAGCCAATGCACAACATTAATCCGCCAAGTAGGGTGTCTTGTAGTTGATCTTGCATTGATTGCGAATCAAAAACTGACCCGTCTTAGTTTGTTTACTAATAATTTGGTTGCACTCCCGTTCCTTTCATTAATTCGTCATGTTGTGTTAGATAAGTTTGTATGTTTTGTGTGGCCTGTGTAGGTTTGTCCACATCCACGCAAATCCGGACCCACCTCAGAATGTGGGACCACGTCTTCTAGTCTAATCAATGGGTTTTTGCTCCAATAATCGTATCATACACAAACACATCTACTCTCGGTGCTGAACATGCAAATACATACAATAAACGCCGTCAGCAGACGACCGTGCGCATATGACTGCATATCTATCGCCCCTATCAACGCAGAGTAGCATTGAAGGACGTAGTTTATTGTTCTAACTATTAACCCAAACTACACAGACTAAAACATGTGTCCATTGATACCAAACTAGTATTCGTATGCATCAAACGACAAGTGACCTCTACATCCATGAGATTTTAAGTTCAAATGATGGTTGGCCTGATGCCAGAACGGCTCTATTAGGGCACTGCACCCCCAGGAGGGTACTTCCCGATCGGGATGCCGTGGTGGTTTTCTGTAACTGTACTTCCCGAGTACTGAAGTGGGTCATCGGCACCACCTTCTCTGAGCAGTCGCCTCCCCCATCCCTCACGCTCCCTCATAACCATGAAAGCAGCCCTTTTCTCCATGGCCGAGCAAGAGCTCGCCACCATCACGAGCAGCACTAGAGCAAACACCGTCACAGGCCTCGTTCTCATCACTGTACCTCTTTTTCCTGACAAGACAGATCATGTGGATGTCAGAGATGATCGAGTGGCTATGCTCGAAGATATAGACAAGGAACTGAAACATAGAATCACATAATATCACTGAACCGTTTCTCTTGTACGTGGCATCAGTTGTTGCATACTTACGCGAGTGGAGTAGATCGACTGAGGAGCTTATTAACGAAATGTGGTTTGTGCTTGATACTAGATATGAAAGGAACTGAGGGGAAGGTTTTGCAATTTATATAGGGGTGGCGGGAGTTGACAACAACTTTCAAATAATCACGGCAATGGTTTTGTGAATGATGAGAGAGTCGTCCACCAAATGAGGCAACATCTAGTGGGTTGTCCACTCCAATTCGGGTAATTATCGGATATTCGTTGAGAAAGGAATGCAATGTAGTAGCACGCGTCCTCTCTTATTAATGTAGAGGTTTTGTATTCGATTTTTCGCTATGGCACTATATATGCCCCTTTATATGGCTTTCCTTTCCATTTTCTTATATTATACACATGTGCATCCTTTATAATAAAAAAAAAAGCTATAGAATTTGGAAAATAAACAGCGGATGGTAGGAAGAAAAATTTTCCTCTTTAATTTGTGCACGATAATCAATATAGACTAAATTACGAAATGTGACATGGTTAACAAATTATAAATGAAATTTACTTGTAATGTAAAATTTTTTGATTATATAAAGAGACCCATGGAACTAATACAACGACGGTAGCACAAAATTTAAAATTATAGAGAATACAATAACACCCACTACAGATAGGAAATATCCACTTGTGTGTGCTCTACTCTTCTATGCTCTTAGAAAAAAAAATTATATAACAAAAAAAAAAGGAACTAAATGTAACATAAAAATCCAACTGAGTTTTCCCTGCTCATGAGCACGACTTAATTGGTGCACCTGTATCTTTGCTCTGGTGATGTCAAACCATGGCCAACAGCCAGAGAGAGAGAGGCAGCAATGAATGAATTGATATAGTATTTGCGCCTTTCATTTCAACATCTGATGAGCCACTTGCCTAATTACCTGGAAAGGTCAATTATTTATCACTAAGCGTCTAGGGATATTAATTGAGAGCCACTAATGCTTGCTGTAGTCCACTAGGCCGAAGTTGATCGCGATCCTCCCGGGAATATATGGTGTTTGTTTGTGATATAATTCTACACTCGGTGCCTAATGGCTTGTCGAACTATAGGATTGATGCGTAGTAAGTGATATCAATCTCGAGTAAGCATTAATCTTGTGAAATGCGGGACATGTGGATGTATAGTTCCAGAGAGCTAGCCTCGGATCATCACTCGATTTCTCTGATCAGGGAATATAGGAATTAAATTAATTTCCACATCTATGATATATTTGGATCACGCATATGAGTGAAATTATGAGTCTAACGATTACTTTATAAATGTGATGAGATTTATCCGCAAAAACTTTACATGAATATGGTTTATGAAACCAAGTAGAGTCAAAATTGCCTTAATAACTTAAAAGAAGAAGAAGAAGATGTTCTAATAGTCCCAAAGTCATTTTAGTTGCAATTTGCGAGACCTCTTGTACAAGTGCAATATTTTTCTTCAAACAATATATTACTGAAAAAAATAATTCAACAGTTACAATTTTTTTTATTGGTGTAAGATTCCCATTTTAATGATTGTGATGTCTATTTGCTAGTATTTATCCTTCCTGTCACCACCAATAAGAAAAAGTGATTGGTTATTATTTGCCCTCTTGTTCTTTTCTAGCTAGATGCTTTTCCCTTCAATTTTTTTTATTATTATTTTTTCTGAATTATTTGGGGAAAAAAATCTCATAAGAAACAAATTCATCGGATGGGATTAATCAGTAAATCCAACAAAGTAAAATTTACACATCCTAATTATGATTAAGAAGAAATATGTGATTTCCGTGCTTCACGTTCGTCTCTAGTGCGAGTAAGATGCATTGTTCCATATAAGAAAAAGAAAAGCATAAAAAACTTAGTATATATCTCTTATTAATCATAAAACTCGCGTTACGTAGTGTATATTATTATCTCGTTTACAGACATCTGAATAATTTTATCTTCCTCTCCCACTCTCGATTGGGATGAATCTCTTCCATCTCGGAGCAGTGAGGTACTTTAGAGAGTCATCAGTTTGTAATGCATACGATACCTCTCTTTTGACGAGATCCCGCATGACTTATGACGACATAAGCGCCGCCATCTGATCCCTCTCAAATCACTAGCGATAGCTTGCGAATATCGGCCAAAACTACGAGGACCACGGAGTACGACCATGCATTAGTCCATAAAATCTCCTTTATATTACCAAATAAAAAATTTAATCGATGATCCAGCAAAAAAATAAAATCCAGCAAAAACAAAATTTAATCGATGTTTTAGATGTTAATGGGATGTGCCTCAATCTAGTAGTGAGTGATATCTTATAATGCTCAGGGTAGCTTTTCTTTGGCTTGGGCCAGTTGATTTGGGCCGATTAGCTAATTACAAAAGGCCTGATGCTCTCACTAGGCCTAATCAGAAGAACTGGATCGGGCCACGTGGAAGGACGTGCTCGGTTCACCTCCTTGGACCCGGCCGGATCGTCTAGCGAACCAAACCGACCATGAAGGCACCGTACAAAACGCAGCGTTTCGTGTCGCGAGCTAAGAGGGCAACCTCTTCTCTTCGACGCTACAGAACAGAGGAGAGATACATCGGAGGAGAAGACCACGCAGGCATTTCCGAGTTGGAGCGAGTTCCTAAATGGCCGGGAAAGCCAGTGCGACTCCGGCGACGTACTCGCCCTCTCCGGCCACCCGGAAAGGGAAGCCGACCATCTACAAAGACGGAGACCGCGATTGGGTCCGCCCCGACGGTCGGGGCTTTCAACAGTGCAGACCCGCTTGTAAGCTCAAAAGCCGACAGCTTATTTATCCCTCCTACTACGAGAATGCTTCATTTGCTCCAGTGACTTTTTTCTTATAATTTGGATTAGTCTATTGGGTTAGAAGGGCTTTCTTAGCTTGTGATTGTATGCCTAGAAAGGCTGCACCTTTGATTGCTTTCCGGAGCTGACAGTGCTCTTCGTATGGTTTCTTTATTTATTTTTTGGCCGTCGTATGGTTTCTTGATTGTAACGTGTTGATGACAATTGTATCTCATTCCCTAGTCCATTAGGAGCATGCGGTGTTGTCTGGTGAGTAGGATAATTTGCTAGCCTAGTTCTTATGTGGCAATTCGGTTAATGCGGTTTGATCCATTGTCCGCAAGTATCAGTGAGTTCATGCCATGGTAATTCTTTAATGACTTATTGGCTTCACAGAGTGTATTGGCTTCTCTGTTTGTAACTTCATTCTCGTACTTGGATTGCTTTGCAACCGGGTCATGCCAATCGTGATTGTTATGCTGCAATGCTGGTCCTGTCTTTGGTTGAGCTAGGCTTTTCATTGCACTACATACTTTGGTCCTATCTGTCATTTTCAACATTATATGATAGGTTAAAATAAACATCCTTGGCCACAAAAGGGAATGCTGTCTGATTCTGATGGATGTAAATAATCTTTGCTTTATAATCCTTTTACACCAGGGAGACGTGAACAGAAGTATGTGATATTATAATCGTACGTGGAGCTATTTCATGAGTTTCAATCTAGTGATGTATGCCTTCTTCTGACTTGTATCATGTGTTCTGCAGTTTTCAGAACAGGTGCGGTGAATGCTGCTTCAGGCTCTGCATATGCTGAAATCGGGAATACTCAGGTCATAGTGTCCGTGTGAGTTCAACCATTTGTCCTTCAAATTGATAAATATATTTATACTTCCATTGATCTTCAGTCTTAGATCTGAGGTCTACTAAGAAACTGTGGTTTTAAGTTATCCTTTCTTCGCTACTTGACACTATCTAGGTGATTGTATATTACTTTCTTTATTTAGCTTCATTCCTTTTCCCGAATGTTCAGAAGCTTGATAAATACATTTTCTGTGCCCAGGTTTGGTCCAAGAGAAAGTAAGAAAGCGATGATGTACAGCGATGTAGGTAGACTGAATTGTAATGTTAGCTGCACAACCTTTTCCACTCCAATCAGAGGACAGGTATATGGAAAAAGACATATATTCGGGCATGACTTATTAGTTGGCTCCTCTCACTTCCCTTCCTTGTTCTCTCCTTTCTCTTTTCTAAATTTCAAGGACTTTGATCAGGGATCAGACCACAAAGAATATTCCTCAATGCTTCACAAGGCGTTGGAAGGTGCCATCATATTGGAATCGTTTCCAAAGACAACTGTCGATGTCTTTGCGCTTGTCCTGGAGTCTGGTGGAAGTAAGTCTTTGATGTATGTTTTGACGAACTTAGTTTTCATATCTTGTGAAGCGAGAAAGAGTGATAAATATCACCATTGTTTGGTTGCAGGTGATTTACCTGTGATAATATCTTGTGCTAGTCTTGCCCTAGCGGATGCGGGCATCATGATGTATGACCTTGTTGCTTCAGTGTCCATGGTATGCCTCTATTTCTCCCTTGCTTTCTGCTTCTTTTATATCGTCAGCTACAAACACATGATTGCGTCAACACATTCATTGAGCTTTTGTCATAAGAACAGGTTAATGTGTGGGCAGGCGAGGATTTGGAAACTATAATCTGATGATAAGAATATTTAATGATTATGATCATCTTAAGAACTATCTGATGGGTAGCATAACTAGCTGCGATCTCGTGTAGCCTTTCAAATTGCTTGGATCTTACATATTTTAAATCTTCTGCTCAGTCTTCTCTTGGATCAGACCTTGTAATCGATCCAATATCTGAAGAGGAGAGCTACCAAGACGGAAGCCTGATAATCAGTTGCATGCCTTCTCGTTACGAGGTCACCCAGCTCACAATTACAGGCGAATGGTCAACCAATAAGATCAACGAGGTAAGTTATTGGCACATATATTATATCATGTTCCGATGTTGCTTGAAGAAGAAGAAGCAAATCCCTGCTCAACGTCTTGACATGGTTACGAGCGTGATGGGTGGTTGAGCACGTTCTTGGAAAAATCCAACTATGCGTGTTACGTGTGCTGGAAATTTGTGATGAAAATCCATACCCCGCGTTTTTTGTTTGTATAAAATTCTTCTGTGCGAGCACTTTCAATTTGCTAAGACTGCGACTGTTTGGGGGCGTAAAGAGGTTGCCACTTTCTACATGCAGGCAATGCAAGTTTGCCTTGATGCCTGTGGAAAGCTCGGGAAGATCATGAGATCGTGCTTGAAAGAAGCTACCTCAGCCACATCTGAGTAGGAAGGTGTAATGAGACACCTTCGTCTCCTTTTTGTTTTGGTTTTTCTTTCCCCCCTCATTATTTACTCTTCTTCTGCTTCGTCAGTGTTATTTTCACAACCTTGAACGATAATAGAGGCTTTTGTTCCCTAGCACATCCATTCTTGTTCATACATCAACATGTAATATATATATATATATGTATGTATGTATCCACATGTAATATGCATAGTTATCGAGGGACGTCACATGAGAACTAATTAGAATATATAGGGAAAAACTAATACGATTAGAAACATAAATTTGTAATATTTTTTTTCTTTGCGGTTTCTATTTATTGGGGATTTGCATATTGGACATCGTCCCATATGTCGTATTTCGAGAAGTTACCTTAAATTTTTAATTTGTTAAAGAATCTCATAATTATATCATTATATATACAAATATTATGGATGATAATATTCATAATTCGTCGAATATGTTACAAATAAAATACATGCATGGCCAATGCAATCTCCCATCGGCAGGAGACAAATATATGGGCAAATGTACGAATCTTGCTGAAGAATTTGGATGCATTCATGCTAGAGGAACGCAAACGACCACAATCTAATGCGCTGTCACTGTACCATATCATCATATGTGGGTTCTTCAATGAACACGATTCATATATGAGAACCCTGATGCCATCCTCGAGAAGAGCAGGGATGCCGACCACTAGGTTCTTCATCAAGTCTGATGTCATGGCGATATGGACCTGGGAGCTGCAGGAAACAAACTCTATGTACCCTACTCTGAGTGCTTCTCTGACCGACTTCTCATTGAGGAACGTCTCCACGGTAGAGAAGTCATAGCACAGGCTTCCCTCACACTTCTTCCTAATATCGTAGTACTGCATTTGGAAGCAAAGGAAAACATTTTTACCTTCACATTCCATGCAGCAATACAGGAGAAATTGTTGAGTTGCACTTAAAATGCTATTTCACGGGGAACTTTATTAGAATCAAGCAGAATTTACAGAGTATCTTACATTTAGATCTCCACCAGCAACACTGAGGATCGAGGAGAAAATGTTTTCGCACTCTGTATATACGGAACGGCAAGCAGCTTCATTGGTTTCTGTGGACAATCAACACAGTGTAAACAGATTGATCTACTGCATAATAGTAGACCGACCAGTTGCGCTTTATATTACGACAATCTTCTGCCTCCTGCTTGCAAGTTTCATGCTCAGAGCATTGTCCGTGTGGGCTGCGTACTGGATCTCAGAGATTTGTTAGGCCATTTCCAATAGCAATACCCTGTCAAAAATTTTATCCTCGGTTAAGCGCAGGAAGTCATTTTGCAAATCAAACCAATACCTCAACTTTTACCTTCAATTTAATATGAATCCCCCTCTTTCGCCTTGTTCCCTTTGTTTATCCGAGTGGCCAAAGCAGGAATGTAGTGCCCTGCACACGATTCTCCAGTAATAAAGAAGTCATTGCTCACGCCTGCCTCCTTATGCTGCAGGTCGGATGGGTTAGAGGAGTAACTGAATCCGGTTCCAGTGGGCTGGTCGGCGAAAATGATGCTCAATACCTGATCAACAGGAAAATAAAATATTTTAGTTACCAGGACGAAAAACTAAAAACTGAAATAAGCCACAAGAAGTTGTGAATACATATTAACTCGTACCTTGTCCCAGCCATAGTCATTCCATGAAAGAGACAAGTTGGAGGAAATGTGGAAAGGACCGTTCTTATAGAACAGTGCCAATGCACCGCTGCAGCCAGGCGCCGGCCCCCCCCCGGTCAGCCAAATCACGACAGGTCATCTTTGCTAACTTGAGACTCAAAGAAGAAGTAAAACATCCTGCAATTGAATAGTTTAGCGAGCAACTAACCGAGCCTCAACTAAAGCTATGGCTCCTCTAGGCTAGCATATAGCAGCAGCACACAGTTAAGGTTCTTGAAGCATTATCAGACTGACCGGTCGAAGAATATCCATATCCTACTTGACAGCGTCCAATGGATAATTAAGACAAAAGGAATGTTTCCTTGGAAATCAACTTGACTGGCACGTAATACCGGGCATTTAATATCGGGGCCATGGATATACCTAGCAGAATGGAAATCACCCAGCATGGTGACTGAGGTTCTGGAGAGTGGCCCCTCCTGAGTCCAAATTAGGAGATTCATGCACCCTCAGACCTGGGAAAGTGAAGCTCCACTCCCCAAGCCTGGGACCTGATGGTGTTTGTTCCCCTTAATTAAATTAAGGGATCAGATTCATCTTTATATATGAATCGGTGCTGAGATGAGACTCTCTTGTCTTAGATGGATGGGATCCATGAAGTAACTGATATACAAGTATTCTCGCATTGCTTTTTCGGTATATATTTCTTTTATGTCTCTTAAATTTTTCTTCTAGATTTGTACAGTATTGCTGTAAACTGAGACATGGTCGTTGATGACCAAGTCTATGAAAATAATAATGATAATGATAATACTAATACTAATAATAATAATAATAATACAACAACAATAATAAAAATACTAATAACGACAATAACAACAACAATAATAATAATAAAATCCAACTTAAATATTTAGTTGAAGAAGAATGAATTTTTTTTTTCTTCTAATATGACTAAGACTAAAATCAATTACACTGGCAAGAAAAACAAAAGTCAATCAAATAAATAGGGCTGCTATTTATAGAAGCATTTGCTGCCAAATGTATGACGGCAAATTGCCAAATTCAACTCAAATCATATGTCACGGGCACAAAATTAGGCTTATTGCATGTTTCCGGATGGTTAGTAACGGGTACAGAGCTAATAGAGTGAGAACTGGAAAATGTCGACTTTGAAGGTGCAGTTTTCCGTGCGTATAACTTTAGCGTGTGAATAGTGTCAAATGCAAAGCTTCATGGTGCAAGTAGGAATTAAACCACAGTATAGTGATAATAAAACTATTTAATAGCTGAACGAAAGAACCTTCTTTTGTTTTGACAGAGTCTAAATAATGTTATTTATTTATTATTCCTCTTTACGATTTTTATATATTCATATTATAATTCTTTTTTCTTTACAAAATTTAATGAAAAGGTGCCCGTGGAATTCCTGCGGTTCGCACGTCAAACTTGGCAGCCCAAGGAAAAAAATCAAATTTCTCCTCATAACTCACAATAGTTCAGCCTCCAAAGACATAACAGTTTTTGTTTTTTTTTTTAATATTTTTAAATAAATAGATAAATTTAGGAATTTGAAAAATCCAAGAGAGTCAACAGACATAATATTGACCGGAACCAGCCTCTGCCTCCTTTGCAGTTTTCTCGGACGGCGACAGAAACTAAGAAATACAACGTAACAGCCCATGATGATCATGCAGCCTTCCCCCTTTTGCTGTTAAAGCGCCTCTTCGTTCCTTCTTCGTCTCCCTCCAAGAGAACTTCACTCCGGTAAGTTTGACGACATCATAGACTGCCTAAACCGATGCTCTTCTTCGTTCGTTCGTTCTGTTCTGAGTTGAGTTCTCTGCAGAAATTAATCGGTACTGAGTTCAACTTGGTGTCATGTCGTTCGGGTTCTCCGAATCTTCTGGTGGAAGGATTCTTGTGTTAGTATTTCAGGAGGGAAAAGGCTTATGTTTAGTTCCAGTGATTCCCCTAGTAGATTTTTCAACTGTAAATAACCGTTTTCCGTAAGTAGCAGTTCCTGAAAATGTGCACCGTAGTGATTATATTGCTTCTTTTTCATCTACTTGTAAGGCAGGTTGAGTCCGGAAGGAATTAGTCTTTACGCTGCATATACATCCATGGGTTTCTGCAGTTCGAGATCTGCAAGGTCTGGAACGAAAATCCCGCTTAGCAGAACCTCTTTGCTTGGTTAATTTTACGTGTTCCTTCATGACAAATTACATTGTTTCTGATAAATTATCAGGATTTGGGATGATATAGAATTGTCGAGCTCCCCGACCACCACTAGCATTGGAGCCACCAAGCAGAAGTACAACTCTAGTGGGATTCTATCTCAAGTATCCAGTCCGACCATGAAACCGCGGAGCTCCCTCGCGTCTAAAGTGAACTCCACAGTTTTCTCTGAGGACTATGATAGAAGGAAGAGAAAAATACTCGACCCTCGTGGGAAAGTGATTCGCCAGTGGAACAGCATCTTCTTGGTCGCCTGCATAGTTTCCTTGTTCGTCGACCCTCTCTTCTTCTACTTGCAGTTGGTGTGGGAGGACCAGTGTATTAACATCGGGATCCCCCTTGAGGTCACCCTCACAATCGTCAGATCCATCACCGATATCTTCTACATGATTCAGATCTTCATCAAGTTCCGAACTGCCTATGTCGCCCCTTCTTCCCGTGTTTTCGGTAGGGGAGAGCTCGTCATCGGCTCTTCAAAGATCACAGCAAGGTATCTCCGAACGGGCTTCTTTATTGACCTAATTGCCGCTCTTCCGCTTCCTCAGGTATGTGAACTGTTGTGCTGAGTAATAGATGTATCGCCACACCCTGATCCATAGGCTTAAACTGTCAGATCAGTTGGCATTCAATAATTCCACCGTGGTTCAGTTGATGGTTTTTTATTGATTATAATAAACACGTTATACTTCGATTCATGCAGCTGTTGATATGGATAATTATCCCAAATTTAAAGGGCTCTTCTATCACTAACACAAAGAACGTGCTTCGGTTCATTATCATCTTCCAATACCTCCCGAGACTGTTCCTTATATATCCTCTCTCGTCGCAAATCATAAAGGCCCATGGTGTAGTCACTGAAACCGCATGGGCAGGAGCGGCTTATAATCTCACATTGTATATGTTGGCGAGTCATGTAAGTTCAAGGCAACTCAATTTGAGTTGCCGCATGATTTTTCATGTACAATTCACCCGTTACTAGTCGTATAGCAGCCCGATACATTTTAACTCATTTTATGGTGCTTAACCATTCATTCTGTGGTTTTAAATAGGTCTTGGGAGCTTGTTGGTACCTTTTATCAATTGAACGGCAGGAAGCCTGCTGGAGAAGTGTGTGCGATCATTATAAACCAACATGTGAATATTCCTTCTTCGATTGCCAGAGTCTTGATAATCCTAGGAGGGCTGCTTGGCTCCAATTGAGCAATGTGTCAAGTTTGTGCAGTCCGACGAACAAATATTATCAGTTCGGGATCTATGGTGATGCCTTGAACCAAGACGTCACGAGTTCATCCTTCTTTCACAAGTACTTCTACTGCCTCTGGTGGGGCCTGAAGAACCTCAGGTGAGACTATAAGAGGATTATTATCTCTTGATGAGTTTGCCTTGCTTTCGGGTGATGATGAATAACTGATGTTGTTTGTGGTTAACTGTTTCAGTTCTCTCGGGCAAAGTCTATATACGAGCACATTTGTTGGGGAAATTTCGTTTGCCATAATAATAGCAATTCTTGGGCTTGTACTCTTCGCTTTGCTCATTGGGAACATGCAGAGGTACCTTCAATCGACGACCCTCCGCTTGGAAGAATGGAGGATCAAGAGGAACGACATCGAACAGTGGATGCATCACAGGCAACTGCCTCTCGAGTTACGGGAAGCCGTGAGGAGATATGACCAGTACAAGTGGGTGGCTACCCGGGGAGTTGATGAAGAGTCCCTCCTGAGAGGCCTTCCTATGGAACTGAGAAGGGACGTCAAACGGCACCTCTGCTTCGATCTCGTTCGACGAGTGAGTTTCCTAGACATATGTTTTGTCAGTGATACTTTAAGGATTTCCTGCTCAATCTGATGTCAGAAATCGAAACTTTAAACAAAAAAAAAAAAGTGATTAAGTTCATGTTAATAATTCCTTTTCTTTTTTTTTTGCATAAAAAATAGGTTCCTTTGTTCGAGCAAATGGACGAGAGAATGCTTGATGCAATCTGTGAGAGGCTAAAACCTGCATTATGCACCGAAAGAACTATTCTCGTGCGAGAAGGTGATCCTGTGAACGAGATGCTCTTCATCATCCGAGGCCATCTCGACTCCTACACCACCAATGGTGGCCGAACAGGATTCTTCAACTCGTCCCGGATTGGACCGGGTGAATTCTGTGGTGAAGAGCTCCTCACGTGGGCCCTGGAGGGTCCGCATCCAAGTGTGATCTTTCCTTCCTCGACCCGAACGGTCAAGGCAATCACTGAGGTGGAGGCCTTCGCCCTCAAAGCGGATGACCTCAAGTTCGTGGCAGCCCAATTCAGGAAGCTCCACAGCAAGAAAATCCGATACAAGTTGAGGTTCTATTCCCATCAGTGGAGGACATGGGCAGCTTGCTTCATTCAAGTCGCGTGGCGGAGGCATAAACACAGGCAAGCGATTGCCGAGCTCAAGGAAAAGGAAAGCTCAGGTTTCAATCACGAGGCCCAACATTCCATCGGCAGCTCTGCAAGCATTAAAAGGGTCTATGGGCATTCAGGTTCGAGTATACGTGCTGGTGTGGTTAGCTCATTACAGAAGCCACCGGAGCCCGATTTTCCTGCAGATGAGGACTGAAACCTGACCTTGTACAGGTGTTAATTAGTTGTGTATGTATTGGGAACAATTCTTTCATTAACTCCGTCTTCAAGGAAGAGAGAAATACATCATACCGATCGATGAAGGCGAAGCAATGTAATGTAATGTCCTTAGTTGTTTCATTCATGACTGACAAAATTTTGGTAGTTTTGGCAGTTCAGAGAATAAATGGCTCGGTTTATTTTGCAGGAGAAGGAAGGAAGTTTAGTTCTTTCGGTGCAATACATCTCATTTCTTCCGGATACACCCATATAACTGCAAACTGAGACTTCATCTCAGTGATGCTGCTCGTAAAAACTCTATAAAATATGAAGCATATCGATGACGTTACGATTGGTAATAAACGGGTACCCAGCAAACTGCCAAGTGCTCCTCTTGGAAACCTCGGCCAAGTGACAGAGAAGGCAGGGAAGAGAAGGAAACAGGAGGCTGCTGCAGGCTCATGAGCCAGCCCATAATTTCTGACCACAGAAAACGAGAAAGAGAAGGCCTTGCTTCATTCATCAATAATTATTGGATCTCTCTCAGGCCTTGTGTAGTTTGTCTACTGCTATACATCATTCATCCCTTCAATTTCTCGACCGACCATTCTAATCAGAATTTATCTCTTTACTTTAAACAGTGGAACCTTTTACGCATATATAGCTTTTCATGTCACGATTCCACCTTGATGGATGCAATTATCCTCATCGAATTTGTGATCCTGAGTTTATATAGCAAAAGGAGTAAAGTGAAAGTTTAATTAAAAAAAAAAAAAAGAAAAGCGGGGAGAATCTATCAATCAAAGGAAACAAAAGAATTGGGCCGACCCAGCAAAGGAGTCCTACCCATTTTTCCACTATAACCACCCGCTCACCGGTAAGTTGCGTTGCAGATTCAGAAAAACAACATATGCGAATGTTATAGCTATTCACCTAAACAAGTCAAGTGCCAACTACATATACTTATAGTCAATCATATTGTTAATTGTTTTACTCGTCGATGATTTGCTGTAATGGGCTCGGACCGTCGAATAAAGATTGAATTAATTTATTTTTTGAGATCTCTTTGAGGAGGCATTTGATGGTTCCTCCTCATTGCCCTTAATTATTGGACCGCCAACCATCACTTTATCTGGTACAATGCTTTACTTTTACTCATTAAGGTGCGGCCGTTATAGTGCTTCCCTCCAAATCTCCTATCGGAAAGAAAAACCCTCTTTTTTAGGAGAAAGTACACTTGTTAACCACTTCATCTACCCACGTCAGCTCCCAGAAAGAAAAAAAATGGAAATAATCATTATTTGTAATTTTCAACTAAAAATCAAAAAGTATTGCAACGACTTGTAATTTTCACTATACAGTACAGAGAGTTGCTTCGACTTATATAAGTATCTTAGCGAACTGCACATTGCAATTGGATTATTCCAAGTCGGAACAATCGTCGTAATAAGTTTAAGAAGACCGAAGGCCGACGCTGCATGCAAGTCCCTTAATTATGAACCAGCCCCCCTTTGAATTATCCGATCCCGGTTCAGTCAATCAAAGTGGTTAAGCAAGGACAGTACTATAACACGAAAATTTCCCACCACTTTAGTTCGCATGAGTCAAGACAAGCTGCTAACTGAATTTTTTAAAAAAAAGAAAAGAAAAAAAGAAAAGGAGGGGAGACCCTGAGAGAACTCTGGCAAAGAGCAATTCCTATAAAGAAATTAATGTGCGCGAAAGAGAATAATGATTTTAAAGAACATGTAATGATTCTGTCTTACGGAAAATGCTCTGTTCCCAGTCAAATTAGGAGAACATAAACATGTCCTATCTTGATTGTTTGGCCAGAGAGTAATCATCATAAGACAATTGGGGTTTTGACAAAATTAAATTTAGACCCAAGCAGGGGTAGAGCCATGATTTTTATTCAGGGATATAAACTTATATTTTTGGGGTAAAATTTAAAAAAATTAAAGTTTAGGGGGACAAAATACTATTTTTACATAAAAAAATTTATACTTTTATGGCAAAATTTCAAAATTTCAAAATTCAGGGGCAATGAATTTTGATTTTAATTGGATTGTAATGATTGTGTTGTTGAATTATGAAAAAAAAAAGTCTGAAAAAATAATAAATAGTTGAGAAAATTTAGTATTAAAAATTGAATTGAATGATAAAAAAATTAAAGAAAAGGGAAAAAGTAATAATTGTATTGTTGACTTTTATTGTGTAGTGAACTGAGTTAAAGTTAGTGTTAAAATTTTAAAAATCGACTATAAAACCAAATGGGCTGATAACGCCTTTGACCACTTGATTAGTCGATCTTACTACATGCTGATCTCGTTTATCAAATTTCAACCCTTTGAAGTCCATGATGCCATGAACAAGAAACTTACCTCCAATTGTGATTAATGTAGATTTTGAAAATTATAGCTAGCGAAGGGCGCGCAATCATGGGTACGTACGTTTCTGACTGGGCCGCAAATTTATAATGTCCCCATGAAATGCCCCAAATTCCACCAGCACACCCCACCAAAAAAATATAACATCATCATTAGGTTTGCATGCAGATGGATACTTAATTAGCTTCTTATCGATGTGAATCGGGATGACCTGACAGTTTTTCTTGAGGCAATATATACATGCTGATGAAACCCTAATCGGTTGATTGGAAAATAATTAATTTGTCGCGGATATTTCAAGTTCGAGTCAGCAGACATTCCGGGACGATGGCCTGTTGGTTCAAGGAAGTCTAAGGCGGGCACTATATTAATGCAGGATTTTCAAAGAGGTTAATGATAATATGCATTGAACCATATGCAATTAGTGGGAGTTGACAAGGGAGGGAGTGGGGTATGATTATGATGACAGTACCTATATATATATATATATATATATATATGCATGGTCACTTTCTGTGTCCTTTCTTCCAGCATCTTGACATGGTAACCAATTTGATGTCCATACCATATAGCTAGCTAGTAAGGTCGTCTCTTCTGGGACCCCCAGCCTCCCCGTATTTAACTAACTAATTAATTTCCACATGGAGGTGTATACATATATATAATCACGACCACATGCCCATGCACTCACCTACGTTAAACGTCGATTTTTTGTCGATCATCAGGTCGTGGATCGAAGAACTAACACTTATAACAGAAGCATTTAATTTTGCAGCCTATACGATAAATTGATATCCCAACCATTCTCCATAAACAATAAATGGTTGATCTTGATCAATTGTGTAGTATTGTACATACATTTTTTCACCCAAAAAAATTGCAAAAGGCCGGTCCTATTAATGATCTGAAGAAGATATATATGTTATGCGCGCTAATTAAGGTAAGACTCTCATGCATGCATAGCAATATATTTAGTTTTATTCAGCAAAACGAAGGGGGATAAAATATATCATCATACACCAAATTAAAGCACTTTCGAGAGTTTATGAGACTAGCTATATACATCAAAATACGAGTAAGACGCCATCGAGTTATATTATTCGTAAAACAGACACATGCACACACACATATATATAGATAAGATTCATGTGTTTTGGACTCTACTCTATCCGTCATTCGAACGCAGACAAGTATGGTGAAGCAGTAACATCACAACGTCACCAAATCAAGTAACCGTCGACCATATTATATATATATATATATATATGTTTAATTTGATGGCTAAAATGAGATAGAGTCGCAATTTAACGATAATTGAGCCAACTAACGTATGAAATTAATAATTCGACTTTGGGATGTTCAAATCTCATCATGTCTTCATGTCTGTGGGCAGTCATATGAGCCTAACTTTCTACTCCCAAATTATCGGCCGACTGATTATCTCCTCGATCATATACATGCCCTCTCTTCCAGGGAAAACTGAATATTCAATTTAACCTTTCCCCTTTTCCTTGCCTTTTTGTCTAAATCGAAATTAATTCGAACCAATTCTTTGTTCGAAGCATTGGCACTTGTCAGCTGGAGAGGCAAAACCCAAAAAAAGTGGTGTTCCATTTTTCTTTTCCCCTCTTAAACCGCGCCTTAATCATTGGGTCGAAGGCTGAATTGACTTGGATGTTGATCCCATATGAGAAAAGAGATGATGACATCTTAATTTGGAAAATGAGATCCTGGATCATCAACTTTATAAGTTTAACTAGCTAGCTGTTGTGACCGGTTGCTCGCGGATATATTTATCTTAATTATCTCGGATATAGTCGGAGGCAAGAATACTGCAAAGTTCACGGGTTGAAAAAAGATATGAGAAAGGTCTTTTCTTTTTCTTTTTTTCTTTTTTTCGGTGTGTACAGAAAGGTCTATTCTTTGTTTGCATTAGAAGTGGCATGCATGTAACTTAATAGCTAATACTGTAAAAGTCGCATGCATGTAACATAATATAATACTGTAATTGAAATAATTATTCAACGTTGTAAGTCGATTCAAGTTTGAATCAATTATGACCCGAAAATGAATTTTTTTTTTGCTTTTCGGATCTTGTGAATTGAAGAAAATGCACGGCATTACTTTTAGTGAGTTGACCATACTCGATCTGAATCGGTCAAAATCTATTAAACTTTCACATAATATACGCCGCATACCTTAATTTTAAAAATAAAAAATTGGAGGTAGTTTGTTTGCGTATGGAGATTGAATACTTGCACTGCATCTGCATGCATGTTCTGCTTTCCCATCGACTGAATGGGCCTGTGATGGGCCTTCTTCGGCGGGAAGGGGAAGGCGAAGGGGAAGGGAGTCTGATTGATGTAAAAGTAGGAGACAGTGACGCGGCCGGGCGGCAGCCGGACGGAACCAAACAACGGAACGTTCATTCCATTCCCTACGGACGAATCAGAAGTCGGTGGTCACTTTTCCTCATTTCTATTCTCCCCACCTTCCAAACCACATTTTTTTTTTGAATTAATTAATAATTTAATCACAGTTGAAAGCCTGGTCACCTGCATGCACCTTGACCGTCTTCATTGCCATATATACATGGTATATTCTTCTTAATTAATCGAAGAAAAATGATTCATGATCATTCACACATGTTATATGTATTTACCCCGCGATAATTTCATTTGATTATGTATAAGGAGATGACTGATTCTAATAAGTTTTTGCATGTTATAACACTAACATGTGCCTTTGTGTGTGGTCCATTTTTCTTTCTAAGAATAAGATTTTTCGCAAACGACGTCCATATATTAGTGGCACTAGCCATTGTAGAACCAGAAAAAACGAAAGTGGTCCTCTGTCTATACGGGGACCATTTAGAGTAATGTAGGAAAGCTTTGTTTGGGGGGGGGGGGGGGGGGGGGGGGGGGGGGCGGGGTTGGTTTGCAATGCCATAAAAGTATACGGGGTTCGTTAATTAATTAGGAGTTAAGAGAGTTGTAAAATTCCAATACGTACTAAAGAAGTGTGAAATATTGGAATTTCGAAGCCCATGTCACATGATTATGACATACATAAGTGTGATTATGATGGAACATATCCATAGTCAAGAAAGCAAAAGGTCCCAACCAAAGGTATTTTTATTTCTGAATGGCAAAGGTTTATATATATATTTTTTCATACATACACAGAAAAGGAACATATTATTAGCTTTTCTAGATGGTCCAAAGCAAAAAAATTGAAAACCATACATGAGTTATCGATTATATATATCACTTGATAAAAGAGATGAAAAGGGGGAAAAAATCTTAATTAATGTTACCGTAACTGAGTAAGCTGCAAGCGCTAAGCGCTTGTTTGGATTGCTGGTGAAAAAAGATTATGGAAGGATGTGTTATGAAAAATTAATATATAAATTTATATGCACTTAAAAAGTGTATATATATATATATCCATAAATTTGTAGAGTAATTCTCTACAATTCACCCCTTCGCAGTCCTCCCTAACTTGGGATCCGAAATAATTATAAATAAATATTCACGGCAAGCTAATCCATTTTTACGATAGAGTTCATGATGCCCTCCCTCATGGTCCATTTTCACACGCAGTACACATATCTCAGTCCATAACTTACGTTGTGATTTATAAGTTCACTAGAGAGAATCTAATGAGCGAATTATAGGGTGGCTTGTCCATGTTAGATAACATCGGACAAGACGAATGGGCCAGACAGTGCTAGTGTGGGGCTACAAGAATTGGGAAAGAGATGTCCAGCCTTATCTGCAAAAGGAACTACACATATATTTCGCGGCAGCATTAACTAATTCTGTAACGACATGGAAGGCAATGAAATTGACATGTATGTAGCCAAGAATTCTTGTTAAAGTTGCACATATCGATGGGAATACAGCTCACAAAAAATAGAACCATAAACATTCACTCATGTATTATAATCGAATAATTAGTCGTATGAGTCGTTTCGCGATCCTGTGTTTCGTAGCTAGGCATGCGTCTTTTTATTGTTCTTTTCATAGCCAAAAATAGGGAAGGGACAGTAATGTTCTCCAAGGAGACACAGCTATAAAACATGAAATTGATAAGGTCTTAGAGTATGTCTCACCGGACAGCGGCATAAAAAATGGGCAAATGCATGGCAATATGTATGGCATGCGACACAACCCCATTACAAAGCCCATCATAAAGCGTGTCGTGCAGGAAATATAATATATTATAATACTGCTGAGCAGGAATTCCACCATATAAATATATGTGGAAACCAATAATATTATTTATGGATATTTTACACATATGTTCAAAGTTCACCATATTAATGTTTTTATTTATTTGGAAAATTTATGTCCTATATAAGATAGAAAAAGCTAAATAAAGAAGTATAGAAATTCCACTGAAAGAGCGAACGTGAACTTCATAATTTCGAATCTATGCGGATGCACCAAAGCACTCTTACTTCACACTATACAATTAACTTTCAGTCCCGTGTTGAATGGGGAAAGAATATTCCTTTTCTGGGAATTAGAGAAGAAAAGTAATGGTCCTTATTTCAAAGGATCTATAAATATTCATATACTGGAAGAAAATACAGTTAAAAGGTAAATCAAAGTGAATTAAGCATGCCATATTTGACCAAATGCTTTCTTAATCATCCTCCTTTTCAAATGGTGTTCATAGACTAAAGGTCTTTTTGATCCTAAAACTTGAACAAAAAATATAAAAGGTAATTGCCTAGTTGGAGGACCAATCGGTCCTTATTAGTCCTTGTGTTTCATTTACATATTCTCGTAAAAGTCACATTTCATGCGATATTTTTATGCTTTGGATGTATTAAACTTTTCTGCTCCATTAGTTCCGGTCATATGTTACGTTTAGAGCAGACATTCAGGAAATTTATGGGCATCAGTATGCTAAAAGCTCGCATAGCATTTTTTTTTAGTGAAATACGAAATCAAAATATGACACGTGTCAAAAGATATATGTATGTCATCAAAACTAGCATGCAATGGTAGTAGGGAATTATATCATATTGACTTCCGACCATTAGAAGATAAAATTATTAGAAAAGGGAATTTTTCATCGTTAAGGGTTTTGGCAGGACTTTGCTCGAGTCAAGCAATTATTGGCCACTCCCAACCCACTAGCTAGCTACATGGACGTACCAAGTTCAAGCTGTGCGATTCGCGGTGCTTGAAGAAATTATATGCTTGGATGATCCCCCGTGAGATTGACTTCATATATCTGCAGTGTATATTGTCTAGAAAAGACATAGCAACCGTTGCCTAAGAAATTGTATGCAATTCAAGCATACCAATTGTATTAAACCATATATATATATAAACTGTAAGCATTTCGCAAGTTGGAGAACGTTCGTTTTTCATACTCTTGAATTTTTCTTTTATTTTTAAAAAAATACTAATAAATTAATGTAAATTTAGACATTACTTAACCATAAAACAGGGATGGACCGAGGGGGACTGGAGGTGGCAGTCACCCCCTATAATTTTTTCATCTTCAAAAAATTTAAGTATAATTCTTCAAATTTTAATAAATTTTTTTATATTTGCCCCTAATTTGGTAAATTATCCTATAGTTCATCTCCTAAAAAATCTTGTCCCCCAAGTCCAAACCCTAGGTCTATCCTGTCATGAAGAAAGTAATAATATAATATAATAATATAAAACAATAATATAATATAACGGTTCTTAATTCATCTTATAGGGCCGATTTATAAAATATTTAAATAGGAATTGTTACTAATGAAACTTGAATCAACCAACGGTATTCTGAATAAGACGCATTAATATAACGACATAATAATGATCGGCCAAATATTACATCATATATTTTTAATAAGGATATTAAATTATTAAAATTTTTGGATACTTTACAATGATTGTATTAAATTAAAATAGAATTTAACTATAAAATAAGTAATATATGTTTTTCATCATATATATACCGTGCATGATTTTATTTATTAATTTTCCCATGCATTATATGTGTAACTCTACTAGTATATAATACAGGACCACTAATAACGCAATCAATAGGCCGAAAGGGCATGTTCCTATTTTAGGAAGAACAAGATTTAAAAAGTGGACGATTAATTGCCGGCTTTGTTTGATTTTTGAGTAATTTATCTTACTCAACTCAACTCAATTATATTCTTTACAAATTCAACAATGCAATAATTATTTTTTATATTTTTAATTTCATAATAAGTTAGTTATTATTCAATTCGAAAATCGAATACAAGCTTAGCCTTTTATAGCTGGGACTG
This sequence comes from Punica granatum, assembly GCF_007655135.1. NCBI lineage: Eukaryota > Viridiplantae > Streptophyta > Magnoliopsida > Myrtales > Lythraceae > Punica > Punica granatum. The sequence continues at coordinate 26,900,004 of NC_045132.1, forward strand.
GCAGAAATTATGATCCCTCTTCTCATTTCCCGTCACCTCTCTCGTCTCGATTCAGGAGAAACCCAATTTGACTTGGCTTTTAAAAACCTGTCACTTCCTCATTGGACAAATATGATCCTCCACTCGATTAGAAAAACTCTGAAGAAATTGGACAAAATAAAAAGGGATAAAGACAAGAGAGAGGAGATCATTGAAAAAGTAGGAGAAATCAAAACAAAAAAATTTGGTGGAGACTTTGGATGGAATGATCTTGTGACACTTGGATCTAATGCTTCATAAATAATAATATGAGTAACAAAATCCCCTTCATTGATATTGTATGTTCTCGTAGTTGGACAAGCTAAGATGATATGCCCATGGGAGTCATCGGTAGGAGCCGAGGGATCCTAACGTACTAATTTTGTTACTAACTCACTCTAGACCTTACTTGAAATGAACAAACTTAAACCACTTGAAACTACCTATGTTAGTTCACCACAGTAATTACATCGATCAAGGTTTGCAAGTTTCACTTGGGGTGAGAACCAAAAAAGGAAAGAAGGAACTCTAATTATGTACTAATTAATGGTTCTATATAGTCCTACACAAAAAAAAGGGTTCTATATAGAGTTTAATAATGATATTTTATTTATTTAATTCTTATTGCTGAACGGATGCAAATATACTATGTTTGGTTTGTAAGTTATTTTACTCCGTTTGGTTTCGTAATCGGATTTTAAAGTTATAATTCTAACTTTAACTTTACTCACCACACAACAAAAATCAACTTTTCAAAATAAAAAAAGGTAGGGCCTATACATAAATCCACATACACCTTCATTATACTCAATTCAATTTTTAATACTAATTTCTCTCAACTATTCATTACTTTTTCACATTTTTTCTCATAATTTAACAAAACAATCATTACAACCCAAATAAATCAAAACTCAACTCAACTCTAAAACCAAAGACACCATGAAATTTTAACTCTAACTTTAACTCTACTCACTACACAATAAAAATCAACATAATTATTACTTTTCTCATTTTATTCAATTTTTTTAACCATTTAATTCAATTTTTAATACTAAATTTTCTCAACTATTCATTATTTTTTCATATTTTTTTTCATAATTCAACAACACAATCATTATAAACCAATTAAAATCAAAACTCAACTCTATTTAACTCTAAAACCAAACATATCAGATTCATGGGAGATCCTATGGAATTATTTGCTCCATTATAGATCGGGAAAAATGATGATGCGAGGAGTGGATAGTGGTATACACGTAATATGACTGTACATCACCTACTGTTTCCGGAAGGAACACGTGTCGACCAGGGAGCTGCATTAATCCATCTACCAACATTTTTGGAATTATCCAATCACAAAGATTTATAAAAATCTAATTAATCACAAATCAATATCCGCAAATAGAAATCCTCATTATTGGCTTGGGCAAATTATAATTTCCCCTGTAAAAGCTAATGAGCATACCCCTGATCTGACGTACATCATTCATTCTATTTCGAACCAGCTGGTTATATATTAATATTCCAGTTATATATATATATATCTATGTATATGTATGTATGTATCATATGTCATATTAATAATGGATGGCATTAAGAAGAAGGATTTATATGTGGCCATATATTAGGTTTTTTTTTTTTGTGCATCCAAATATCTGGAAGCTCAATAAACTCCCGACTAACTCATTCGAACTGGATCAATTTACTAAAGAACTCTCTAGCATTATTATTTTTAATAAGGAGAATGGAAACAAAATTTTAAAGGAGTGGTCGGTCGTGTTGACTGTCAGCATGCATGAGAACATGTTCTAATGTAATAGTGACAACAATAATATTTACAAGAAGTATATATATATATATATATATATGTACGTATACAAAAAATTATTATGGGTTTTCTCTGCCTGGGCTTCCTTTTTTTCTCGGTGATAAGGTGGCCGGGCAATGGCCTGATTTCTCTACCTGTGCTTTGATAAATAAGTAAAACGAATGTATATTTGTTAATTTTTTATTTATCCGCACAGAATGATATATACAATTATATATACACTTATACATACATACATACATACATATATATATATATATATATATATACACATTCAATTTTCCAACTATAATGGCTCAGAGAAAAATACATATAGATATATTATACATCAAACTAAATTGTTCTTTGAGCAAAGTCACTTATATATATATATGTGTGTGTGTGTGTGTGTTGATTCTTACATTTCAATCAATTATATATGTATACAGCAACAAAGTCACATCAGGTCAATTATTAGCATTTTTTTTTGTAGTCATTATTTAATTTTCATTTCATGTACCCGTGCATGTGGATTTTTATCAGAACTAGAGAACTGGAAAAGCTTCATTAAATATAATAAACACAATATTGCAATAACCTTCAAAGTATAATTATGTGATAATAGTTTTTTTCTCTCTTTTTTTGGGTGCTGAAAATATGTAATAGTTTTTTTTCTGTAGATTGAAAATGTAATAGTTAGTTTTCACTAGATATATATGTAGAGTTTTTTTTATATATATATTTCTTTTTTGTGAACTTTCTAAAAAGAAAGAAGAAAAGATTAATTGCAAATTAAGGCCTCGCCAAAGAACCCCGGGGGGGGGGGGGGGGGAGACAACATGGTTTGGTCCAACTGGGAATTGGGAATGGCAAGTGTTCTTCCTCTGCATCACTCCTCTTTAAAATTAATTAATTAATGCAATAAAAAAAAATCTGTTTCCTATTCATCAACACAGGGAAATGCCTAGGCGCTGGGGCAGAAGGCTGTTGAGGGTACAAAACATGGAAAAGTACGGTCAAACCAAAAATTCATCCTACCTATTTGTCCCGATCATCATCTTATATTTTCCTACTATACATATACTAAGTAAGCACATAGCTAGGCATCGCAGCATATCATATGTATTATGTACGACTATATATGTACGAATGATTGTGATACCAAAGTTCGTGGAGGAATATGTTTATTAGAAAAAAACCAACCATGTTGGAATATATATATATATATATATATATATATATATATATATATCATGCGCTAGAACTGTCGTTGTCTAGATATCATGTACCAACTCAAAACGATCAAAACTTATGATGAGAAATCAAGTATTCAATATGGAATTTTAGTGATGAGGTAAAAATGGAAATCAACCGAGTAAAGAGGTTTAATGTAGTGAAATTCATACTTTAATGTATGAACGAGATTTCTCATGTTCTACTATTTCCCTTATGAAGGCGCACGTGAGCCTTCGGTTGTAATCTAATGAAGGGGGAAAAAAGAAAGATTTAATTAGCTAATGAAAAATTAATAAAACGCGCATTAATTGTAAGTGTTTTCCAGCCAAACACACTAATAAATGAATTTGTGCCATTTTCATTGGAGCCCAAAGTTCTGAAAATGACCAAAACTGATCTAGCCAAAGGAAGTTTCCCTCACACATACCTACTTAATTCAGTGTACTATACAAATATTAAGAGCCGTGTCAAATTTTCCATGTTCCCATCCGTTTCACCAACAAATTGAGATATATAGGGACATACCCAACATCACTGTCCCTATTGATACCGTCATTCCTGAAACATGAACAGCCCAATCTAGAGTGGTAATGATCAAACTAAATATTATTATTCTTACATGTTGATCATTAGAACACATTTGACACGTAAATTCATATCGACCACCTTGGAAAAATCCTTTTCAATAAAATTGAGTTCTCGATGACTTGGCCTATTGATTTTCCACTTGTCCCATTTTTTAGGGAAGTAAAGCTGTGATGTCGATAAACATGAAAGCAACATGTCATCAGAAAAGGTCAAACTATTTTTTCTTATCATTTTCTTTCTTAACTAAAGAAGGAAAAGAAAGGAAGAAATTAGAAAGAAAAAAAAGAAGAAGAAAGAATGCGTCATTTTATGCTATTATTTTGAATGAAAATCTCATCTTATAATTATTTATTTCTTTCTACAATTCACCCTAAAAAATTGCTTTAATTTTTTCTATTGTTTAATCTTATTATAAAAGCCAACCTCGGATTAATTTAAGTATTTCACACTTATTCTCCTTAAAAAATATTTAAGATTCGAGTATTGTGAATGGACAAAATTCACGTTGGGAGAGCTCTACCCCTTACTTGGTAGACTCAACTCGAACTAGATTTTTTTTCGATTGATAGAATGGAATTAAGATTAGTCGAGTCCAATTAGGATTTCCGCATACGAGGGTGAATAACAAGAGAGAAAAAAAGAAGGAAAAACGCATTTTAAAACTTCACTCCTATTTAACCTTCTATAATTCTATTCCTATGGAACAAACAAAGAAAAAGGAAAACAAAAATACCTAAAAATTCATCCACTTTGTTTTCATAAAAAAGCTGTTAATCTTTATTTGATTAGTTTACAACTTTCGGTTTTACAAGAAGCCTTTTTTTTCCTTCGGTAATTCAAAAGAAACCATGATTCCATAACTTTTATAAATTTTAATATCAAAACTAAGAGTGAACGAAAATGAAAAGTAATCGAGCGCGTACGTAAGAGCTGGAGCTCCTAACGAGACTTTCCATGCATATATTTAATTTAAAAATGTATGTAGTTACTGAGATTGTTACTGGAATTCATGCATGCTTTATATATCATGGTACCGAGGGAAATACATGACAATTTGTTTGTTTATTTATTTAATAAATGGCGGCTGAAGCTGATGTTTCTCCGACACTAAACCGTTAATATATATGAGCAACTGCAGACACAACCACAAAGCAAAGCAAGCGAGCAAGCCACCCTTCAAATTCGAAGGTTGTCAAATGCGCTCTGCGTGTCATAGAAAGCAGAGGAACGCTTTCTTTGCTCGGTTGGTATAGTTCCCTCCTTAAAACTTACGGAGAGAGATGGAGATGGAGATGAAGCAATCCAAGTTCAAGAGGATCTGTGTGTTCTGTGGGAGCAGCCAAGGCAGGAAGAGCAGCTACAAGGACGCCGCCATCGAGCTCGGCAAGGAACTGGTAATCTAAAACAGCTCTTCCTTCCATGGCTTCCGCTTGGTTCGGTTCGGTTGTGTTCTGTTCTGTTCTGTTCTGCCCCTGTTAATTTGCCTGGCCAATGCTTTTGGACGTTTTTTTCGTTGTCACGTCCTTTCAAGGCTCCGAAATCCCCAGTTTCTCCGCCGCCGGGTCGTGCCAATCAGTGCATTGAAAATGTGCAGTAAACTGTGCTCGCTCATGTCAGCAAGAGCGCAAAAGAGCTGGACTTTTACCGAGTAACTCGACATGTAATGTATGTCGCATGTCTAATCCATCACAACTTATGCCACGTTTGTGCTATCCAAATAATGACTTAATACTCCGTAAGTATTGCTAGTATTGTTACATCTTAAGCCGGCTATGCAGAATATTCGACTGCTGGGGCAACAAGATCTAGAACTGCCGGTGTGCTGATGATAATTGTGCTAACAGCTAGCTAAACTAATCTTGAAGGTCGCGAGAAACATTGATTTGGTGTACGGTGGGGGGAGCATTGGACTGATGGGTCTGATCTCTCAGGCTGTCTATGATGGCGGTCGACACGTTATTGGGTAGGTTCTGACCTCTGTTCTTCACTCAAATCACTTACGTTTCGATGAATTGGAAGGTAATTCCAGCCAGTCGGTCTCAGTTGCACTTCATAATTTGATTTTAACAGTATTACTGATCACATTTTCCCCCTCCTATATCCAGAGTCATCCCGAAGACACTCATGCCGCGAGAGGTACGTCCTTCTCTCCATCTCCCTCTTGCATATCTGTAATGTTTGAAACGTACGGTTGTTTTCTCGTCCTCTGTACTGCACATATCGAGTAATCAATTTGCTTAAATGCCCAGAAAATGACCTCGAGTCAAGGAATGAAGATATTTTGTTACTATGGTAAAGACTTGATCAAAAGACACTCAGCCATTCGGCTGAAGGTACCAGTCAATAATGGAATGAAAATGACCAGACGGGCTCTAGCGGAGGGACAGAATGAACAGTGTCTGCAACTTGTTCGAACAATGAATATCCTCTTCTTTCACAAATGGTCTAAATTTTCTCATCTTGCGGCAGCCTCGGTTACATAATTTCCCACCTCACCTTTGTTACCCCCAAAAGACGGTCACTTCCCCGCTTGTCCTCCTTTTCACGCCTCGGAGAATAACTACACGAGTAGGTGCCCGTCGCGCAAGAAATCTCCTGATTCCGTCTTGTAGTTTTCATCCTCGTGAACTTTTTGCACTATCTCGCGGTCCACTTTCTGCCCTCTGAGCACCACAGGTTCACCATCCGGTTTATCTCGGAAAATCCCGGTGTGCTAGCCTGCACCGTGAGGACCCAAAAGTGGAAAAGTCCTTCGCTGGTCCAGAGGAAAATGATTGTGTGGGCATCGAATTAATGGGTCTTCACCATTTGTCCTTCTCCCGTAGTTCTCATTAGAACCACTCTTTGTGAGATTCTTTGCCTAAATTATGTATTGACATCTCCCTACTCTTCTTTATAATTCCTGCATCTGGGTGTATATCAGCTTTCGTGCACTCACTCTACTCGGCCCTTTAATTTAATTTAATTTTATTTTATTTTCCCTTTATTGTGTCATCTCCTCATTCTTCTCCCAAAGTTTCGCACGAAAAAGAGGACGCACACGCTCGATTCACGATTCATGAATTGGCCCTGTGTAATTCACATAATAGTTTGCATTTGCTGGATCTAATGCTTATATATTAGGATTACTGAACCCCGGAAAAATGAATCATATCAACAGATAACGGGAGAGACAGTAGGGGAAGTGAAGCCAGTGGCGGACATGCACCAAAGGAAGGCCGAGATGGCTAGACAGTCCGACGCCTTTATTGCCTTACCTGGTTCGTGCCATATATATACCGAGACTTACTAATCACCAGTAGAACTGCATACGCATCTAGTAAAATCTTCACACTTCTCTCCATGTCTGATGGTGATCGTCGAATTCAGGCGGGTACGGGACACTGGAGGAGCTTCTTGAAGTGATCACTTGGGCCCAGCTAGGGATCCATGATAAGCCGGTAACCATTTAGTTGCTCGACCGTCATTTTAAATTGGATTTTGTCTAATAAATCTAGTGTTTGTCTTTTTTCTTCTTTTTGTTTGTAGTTCTGATTGTTAATTATATGAGTTATTTGCAGGTGGGACTGCTGAATGTGGATGGTTATTACAACTCTCTCCTCTCATTCATCGACAAAGCTGTGGAGGAAGGCTTCATCAGCCCCAGTGCTCGCCATATCATTGTCTCTGCTCCTACTGCTATGGAGCTTGTCAAGAAGATGGAGGTGATATATCCCTCTAGTAGCTTAACATGGCACCTGAGTCGGATATTATAAATGATCGGAAGTACTAATAATTACTGCTGAAATTTCTTGCTGTAGGAGTACTTCCCGCGCCATGAAAGAGTGGCCTCGAAGCTCAGCTGGGAGATGGAGCAGTTGGGATACTCGCCGAAATGCAGCATCTCAAGATGAAGATGAAGATGATATCATGCATAAAAGTAAAACAGAACATTGAAGTAGGAAGGAGGATGAAATGGCAGTCTAGTAATTCATCACTCGCAAGGCATTTGTAGCTTAACAAATGTTTACTGATCAATTAATTGATTCCGCCCGTTCTTCCCTTCAGTTCTTCCTCAATCTTTGCATTCCTTCCTATTCAGCTATGACTTTAGCTCTTGGCCGAGGCCGAACTTCAAGTCCGAGCGATAATCGGTCTTCATCGCTAGGCCGAGGACATGCGCCCCGATCTTCACGAACAAACATTTAGCTGATTACAAAATAAAAATAGTGGGAAAAAAAAAAGAAAAAAAAAAGCTGACATGGAAGATGGGACTCTATCCACTGAACTGAAACTTTGCTGGGTTCCTCCTCCTCCTAGCCCAGCCCTGCCCTGCCCTTGAGTTCAGAGAACATGGAAAACTTATCTCTGCACGTTATTAATGATGCCATTAAAAAATGATTTTGATATGTTATATTTCAACATGGCTTTGGTATTTTAGTCTAAAGTAACAAATATATATATATATATACGTATATTTCTTTTTTCTTTTTTTCCTCAAATGATACTGAAATCGAGCTGAAAGATAATTTGCTAATAATTCATGTTATTATAGTGGGAAACATTCTAAATTGTGCATTATGCAAATAATAATGCCCAAAACAATAATAACAATACACAAAACAATACTAACAAAAGACTAATTTCAATCTCCGCCAAAAAAAAAGACTAATTTCAAATAAAAGCACATACTTTACGTATTTTTATAAACATAGCTAAAAACAAACGTTGTTAGAAATTATAGCGTGTAAAATTCCAAATTATTTTGTTTCTAGCCAAAATTGTGTGTTCTCCATTATATTCTCGGGCAAATTACAAAAAAAAATCCAAATTTTGTAAAAAGTCTCAGTTTTGTCTTAAATTTTGTTTTGTAACAAAAAAAATCATAAGTTTTCTAAAATGTCTCAAAAATGACTTCCGTTATAACTTCCGTCAATTTTTGCTGCTGATGGTGGGTCCCTTTAACAGTCCACGTAGGTCACACGTAGGCAAAAATTGACGGAAGTTATAACGGATGTCATTTTTAAGACATTTTAAAAAATTTATGATTTTTTCTGTTACAAAACAAAATTTAGGACAAAACTGAGACATTTTACAAAATTTGAGTTTTTTTTTGTAATTTATCCTATATTCTCCGTTTTCTCTGATTAGTTTTTTTTTTGTTTTCCATCCATTTTTTTATTAGTTTTTATTTTTATTAATTTCTTAAAAATTGAATAATATTGGAAAAATAAATTAATAAAAAGCAAAACATTGAAAGTAGAACAAGCAGAGTCAAGTGGGGGCATGACACTTTCACTATCTTATTTAAGCGGCGGTGGAAGGCTTCGAGATTTTGTGCTCCCTTTGTTGTATAGAACAAATTGGCAAATCTTGGTATGGTGGTAGACTCGGGGCCCCAACTGCCCCCTAACTCCTCTTCTACCATCTGCCTTTTTAATTTCACTTTTCTTTTCAATTTTCTCAAATTTATATTTTTAAAAATTATTTCTTGAAATACAAAATATTTTTTCAGCCAAAAAGTTAAAAACTTACGATTAAAGCACTTAATTTCTAAAGACGTACTCTTTTTTTGGTTATATGTATAAAAGAGAATAAAATGTGAATGTTTCTTAAAATTAACCCTTGAAAAAAAAAATTAACCCTTAAAAAATAAAGCGCTTTAACGTCCATTTGGTTACAATTTTTTTAAAATTTTATTATACTTATTTTCAATTCAACGGCACAATTATTACTTTTTTATTTTTTTCAATTTTTTTAACCGTTTAATTCAATTTTTAATAATAAATTCTTTCAACTATTCATCATTTTTTTTTCACAATTCAACAATACAATCATTACTTTTTCTCGACTATTAATTACTTTCCACACTTTTTCTCATAATAATTCAATAACACAATTACGTTATCTAGTTATTTGGGCCTCTCGAAGGCCCAAATCTGAGAACTATTGAATGGGCCTACTGTCAATTGGCTTTCGTCCTTTTCTTCTTGTCGTATGGAGGCCCAAAGCCCATCAAAGAATTGTTTTTTTATCTTGTTATTATAAGTTCTTCTTCTTCTTTTTCTCTTTCTAGGATGATTTTTTTTTTTGGTGATGAATTTGTGATCAATCTCATCTTATAAAGCGAGTGGTTAAATTTGCCTTTGTAAGGCAGGTAATGATCCTGCATTTCGCAGTCAAGTTTCTTTCCTTGGCACAAATTATAATTTTTACTTTTTAAAAGGCAAAAACAATTAATTTTCCATTTTTACTTGTGACGTAACAAAATAACAACTCATCTTTAGTAATGTAATCCACACAAATTTTGAATTCCAAAAAAGAATTTGTGTATTTTCCATTGGAAAAATTTTTTAAAACAAAAATAGTCTTTATCATCATCTCGCACGAAGTTTTCTTCCGTAAATGAATCTACATATGAGACACGCACTTCTTTAAAGTTCACATCCGAGTTAGATCTAAGATAATGAATTTGGTGAGATGCATGTATTTTCTCAATTTTTAATATTTCGGATTTACGTATTATCAAATTGGGCAATAATGGACCGAGAAAATCAATTAATTAATTGCATGATGATGTATGCCATTGTCGGATCTAACCCTCGGCAAATGATAATTAAGTAACGTGACAAAATCACAAAAATAGGGAAAGTAAAGGGCGCAAAAGATCACGTGAACCACCTTTGACCAGCACCGCCCCGTTGACCACCGGCGGATCTCCCCGGGCGGTATGCGCAACGGACGGTGATGAGACAGCGGTCGCAGGATCAGATAGTGAGGGAGGGCGCAGCTGATCATCACTCGCGAACAAAAACCTAAATTCCCATTTGCTGCAGACACAAATTAGATTCCTCTGAATCTCTTCTCTCTATCTTCTCCTCTTCCTCCTCCTCCTTCTCCTCTTCCCCTTCAGTACTTTGCCCCTTTCGCTTCGCGTCCTTGACAATGGCAATGTGGTGATTCCGCTCCGTTCAGAGATGTGACAATGTCAAAAAAGGTCCTGTTGCTTACCCTAATTTCTCGCCCTTTTTCGGTCGTTTTGTCCGGGGTTTTTCGATTTTCCTTTTGTCTTTTCTGGGCGTGTTCCTCGTTCGATTTCCGCGGCATTTCTCTTGTGCCTTGTCTGGTAGTCTGGTCCAGCTTCATTTCCCCTCTGTTAATTTCTCCTGTCGTGACAAATTCCATCTGTTAGCATTGTCGTGTTAGTTCCCGGGAGGCTCGGTGGGAACATGCTGCGCAAAATTGAAAAAAAGTTTCGATTTTTCCAGCATTTCTTGACGTGTTGGTCCTCTAAGGCTTAACTGGTAGGGGTTTTCGGGCTTTTCTGAGCTTTAGCGCTAGCATTTCCTCTGCAACCCAAATGGGGTTTCAATTTTTCATGTAATAATAATTAACATATAATAATAACAATAATAATGATAATGGCATCCCCTCATTTTGAGCTTAGGTTTGATTCTATTGGTTGGGGAAATGTAAGCTGTTGCCTTAAGAAGACAATTACAGTACTTATTCTCCTAAGACTCTGAAAGGGACGTTGTGTATTTATATAAAATCTGTCGGGAATTTATCAATTCTTTTGTAATGTCTGCGTTTTGTATGCTAATGATGTCCCAATTTGTGGTGTCCCTTTTCATGTAATTCCTTAGTGCTGACTCCCCAACATCTTCTCCTCTAATTAGTTGCTCGTAGCAATAGGAGAATTAGTGGCGGACCAAAAGCGAAACATACGATAACGTTGACCTTACTTATGTCATCTATGAACCAGTATTAGGACTTTTGGCCAAACCTAATGGGGAAATTTTGTGAAACCACGAGAGTATCGAGTAGGTTTTAGGGAAAAAGTTATTTCATACCACATGATGATGCTCTCATAAATATGGAGATTTTGGAGTTACCTTCTATTGCTCTATGTCAATGTTATTATGCCAAATGTGCGGTGGTTTCATTCAGGAGCATTATGGTTATTATCGCAAATATTTAATTTGTTCTGTTTCCTGATTTTTTCACAACAGGGTATTGATATGGTTGGTCCTTTGTTATTGGACGACTTCAACGGAAATCCCGATGAATTCTACGATAATGTTATCAAACACATTGATTTTCCATTGGAAGATGTGGTTGGCAACGTGTTAGATGATGATTGGGATGAGAGATTCCAACTCCTTGAGCTGCCTTCCTCGGATATCTTAGCTGGATTACCCTCTGGTCTTGGTGGTAAATTATGTGATGATGATTCTGGCCCACTTAGCACTACCCCTGAGGTAAGTTTTGCTCAGAATAATCTCTCATACAACAATATATTATGAGCATGCTGAAGAGTCTGTCCTTTGTTTTCTCAGAGGGTACTACAGGTCTCTGGTCTGTTTCACCAGCATATATTAATGAGCTACTTTTGTGAGTGAATCTTGGATGTTATATTCGTACAAATATGTAGAGCTTCCTGTTGTTAGTATGACTTGTATGGAACAAGAAGTTTTTCTGACTTACTATTATCCTGATCTTCTTATTAGTCCACATGTAGAGCGTAGATAGAATGAGAAGGATTAAGCAATAGTTTACAATTTGAACCAACATTCGGGTTTTGCTCAAATGATACAGTGTTTCTTCCATGTGTTGGTTGGAATTTGGGGATACCATGTTTGTCAATGAGTTTTACTGTCTTAGTTTTTTGTTCCATCAATAATGACTTGAACGTAGGAAATGAGGTGTCCCTGATGGTGAGTTGAGATAGCAAAGTGATTTAACCTGATATGGTACAGGCATGTCCTTTTTTTTGTTTTTTTTAGCTCATTCCTTTGAACCGGTGATGAAGCTTCACAATTATATGTTGCGCCTTGTTCTTATCAAATCTATTTATTGCTTACCTCTGGTACATGGCTAAAAACTGGTATATCTCTGAACATGCTGTGAGAGTTGTGTAATCTATCTTAATAGTTCCTACCTGGTATAGTGAATTTAATGGAGGGATAACCAAAAGCGTTATGTTTATTGGAAGTACTCTTTTGAACTTTCAGCTGAGCATTCTATCCTCTATTATTTCAACTCAAATGATTTGTGCTCAGCGAAGTATGTTCACTTGTTAATGGCATTACGTGAAGCTTCAGTGTGGACTGACTCCAGGTGAAGCCACCACAGTAGTGTTCGTATGATTTCATAAGAGGTCTCTGCAGTTAGAGGATATAGTGGAACCAAATTTCAAAACTGAGTTTAAGGGTGCATTTTGCTTTTCCCCCTTATAAACAAATCTGCTGATCTTTTATTTCCTGAAGTTTCATCATAGTGAGGATAAAATTATAGATCGGTTTCAGGTACTTACCGTGTAGACTCCTCGTGAACTGTAGGCTTGGTCTGTCCTGATTGGGTAATATTTATGTTCTGTTAGTAAATGTGAGAAAATATTATTCTCACTGTTGGAAGCTATGCATTCACTGACCAATTAATTCTCGCAAGTCTATTATATACTGATGCATAAACCTACCGGATAACAGCCACAGTGATTTGCTGAAACTTAAGACTGAAACAATGCCTATCAATTGCATCTGATGTATGTGCTGGGCTTGGATCCTCTGCTCTCTCCACAGGCTGATATTGACATAGCGTGGCATAAAAAATGTTACGTATTATGTTTATATAGCTTCAATTTGCGGAAATTGCAACCCATGCTTTTTCTTGACTTTGGGCTGTATTTTGATATACAAACTCCTTGTATTATTTCTCAGTATCAGGGTAAACCTAAGCTGAAGGACTCATCGCAAGTCAATGGGGAGGCAACTTCAGACAGGCATATTTTGTTTGGCGGCATCAAAGACTCGAGCCTGTTTCAGACCACATCCGGCTCAGTCTCCGTCCTTGAGAGTGGCAGCTCGTGGTCAGGCTATAACTCTGTCCACTTCGGTTCAGATTCTTCATCCCTGTGAAACGAGCTCGCAGTAAGCGGCTTCGTCCGCCCACCTTAAACCCAAGGCTCACTTCCATTCCGTTTATATCATTCTCGGAGAAAAGAAAGGGAAAGAAGAAGAATCTCTCAGTTCTCTCAGGTGGAAATAACAACAATGAGCCGACTCTTCTTTCTAATGGGACGAGGAAGTGCTCGCACTGTGAGGTGACGAAGACCCCACAATGGAGGGAAGGCCCGATGGGCCCAAAGACATTGTGCAATGCCTGTGGGGTCCGATATAGATCAGGGCGGCTATTCCCCGAGTACAGGCCTGCGGCGAGCCCGACATTCATTGCGTCACTGCACTCCAACTCGCATAAGAAGGTGGTAGAGATGAGGAAGAAGGTGAGCCGTGAAGGTGCTGTGTCAAATGATAGTATGAGGCCTTCCAGTCGTCAGCTCGAGAACTCGGATGGGTGTTTATCTGTTTGATGATGGTGATGATGATTTTTAGTGAGTTTAGGAGAACAGTTTTCCTAGTTTGGGATCTCTGTTTTTGTTCTCCATTTTTCTCAAATTTTTTTTCCTTTTTTTTTTTTTCCCTTCTTTCCCCTCCATTTGGTTCTCTAGTTCTTAGCTGATTTGTTCTGTAGATTGATTAATAAGTAGAAGCTTTAGAGTACCTAGTAGTCTGCTAAGCTCGGCTTACCGGTAGTCTTGCAAAAATCGACAATATAACATTTTTCTGCCCCAAGCTAAAAGAGAAACGAAAACCAGTGATAGTCTGTGGTCTGGCCAGAAAACGATTAGAACATTGCTGGTTACTTAAGACATGAACATATTAGTGGATAGTGGTCAAAGATGCAGCGGCAGTTTATGTTCGCACCTGAGTCCTGTGTTTCGAGTCACATGTGCACCTCATATCGTTTGACATGGCCCCATGAATTTCCTTAGCATTAGAGCTTGTAATTAAGTAAGTACTTGTATCATCTCCGGAGAACTCGAGTGTTAGTGTTAACGCCATCGAAATCGAGGTCAAGATTATAAAACGTAAAATGTCACCCCATGGTTGATCGTACTCGCGCCAAGGAAAAAACGTGGTAGGGGTTAGCACAGAATGAGAACATGCATGCATACATACGTATATGTGTGTGTGTATATATATATATATATATGTATGTAGAGTGCAAGAACTGCAACTAAGAGGCAAGGAACGACGGTGACCGCCGCAGGCGAGGGGGCATGCATGTCTCATGAAATTGAAGGGAGTGAAACAATTAAATGAAGTTTTTTTTTTTTAAGTGTACTATTACCGTCCGATCCCATTAAATTTCATGGGACCATTTTTATTTATTTATGTTTTGTTTTTGTTGGCTTGGCTCCATAAGATATCCATCGCCAGCTTACATTTGTGTTGGGGTTGTTCACCACTTCACGTGCATGCATTTCCCTCAATTTATTCAATAATAATAATAATAATAATTAAATTATAGATAATTAAGTCGGGCATCAATTTATTGAGATTCCTACTTCTCGCATCGATCTCAACTCTCAAAAGCGGTCTCTATCGATACCCGGAAAGAGTATAGAAGACTTATAATGAGAGAGAGAGAGAGAGAGAGAGAGAGAGAGAGAGAGAGAGAGAGAGTTTACGAATAGGCACCTCGACCTGAACTGAGAACTGCAAAAGAATATTGTCAATAATGTTAATAAATATGTTTTAATGAATGCATGGAAAAGCCAGACGCGCCAAGGCCAAGGAAGCAGAGGTCTCTTCTTGCTTCCTGAGGCGACAAGCATCTATCCATAAATTAATTGCTCTGATTCAATAATAGTATTAGGACTTTACTTAACTCCTGCTCCTGCGATCCAGTTTGACCAAGCCATTATACTATCTAGGGATCACAAAACAATTAAATAGCAGTGTCCTGTCCTCCTCCTCGTCTCTGATCTCAATCTTTCATAATTTACTATAAATTCGTTATACTACATTTTAAAATTAAATTTTGATTTAAAAAAAAATATATAAATGATTATGTACGGGTTCACTCTTAGTTATGTAATTTTGATTTTGAAAAATAGTGGTATAAATGTGACTCACCCCTTGACTTTGTATGAGTTATTTTATTTTGTTGTAGGTAAAATTTTGTTTTATTGTAGGTATAATTAAGTTAAAGTAAGATTTGAAAATTCAACTCTGAATCCAAACAGAGCATTAGATTTTCGATAAATCATTCGCGAAACTTCTTCGTGCATTAGTCGTACTTTGGTTCACCTTAGATTGAGATTCATATATATTTACCTGAAATTAGGTTTTCCATCCGATTAGATTAAGGTCGAGAAAATTTTAAATGACCTTACCTCATAATAATATGGTGAGGAAGAACCAATAAGATTGTTACAATTAAGAAAATTTATCATAATTAATAGAGCGACCAGCACTTATTATTATTTAATTTATTATAATTTAATCGGTGCTTTCTCGTGTCACGTAACGAGGTAAAATCGCTAAATAAATTAAAAAGTCCTTGGTTTTCTTGTCCAATAAATAATGTACAAAGTTATGAGGAAGTATGGCTCAATTTGAAAGTGTGACACAGAGACAACACACGTGCCTTGTTAGTGTACACATAAAATCCAGCTGCATAATGATATGAGGTGCATAAAACTACTATATATATATAAAGATTAGGTCTTTTTAGCTTAGCATAAAGATAACTGCTTCGCCCTAAGAATGAAAATATGATGTGCTTTTTTGTTTTAGAAAATATAAGTAAATTGTTAATCAAAACTGTGTTTTATTCCGAGCTTATAAATCAATAATAATAAGTAAGATAAATAATGAGTAAATACATCCAACTAAGGAAATATATCATTTCCCAATTTGGAGGGGACCCGACACAGATTTCTGGTGTTGTCTTTCTGAGAAGGGGCCCACCGATAGTGATGTTCTACCCTCATTTAACCCCAAAACAGCCGTTGTGATTCATACAGGTGTCACTGAGAGTGCATTGCCGCCGTCGGGTTTCAGTTGTAGCCACAAACTCAAATTTAAGATGTCGTGGAATAATGTTTTCCTATCAAAAATAAAATTTGCACGCATTCTGAAAAATAAAACTCTGTTATCAAACATGGATTGATTGAAATAATTTAGCATAAATTCTTCTTAAATAAGATTTTAAAATTCAAGTCTTGTAAAATAAAAAGATTGACATGGAAGAATTTTATGTCATAATTGGTCGATTCGAACTAGATTAATCTAGGTTTATTGAATTCTAAATATCAAAATATACACCGAAAAAGAAAATTCTACCCTCTTTTCATTTTTTTTGGTAATAACTCCCTTATTATTCATTTGCCCTATAAATATAAAATAATGATAACTATTATACTGTACTAATTTAACCATTGCTTTCCAGATAAAATTACAAAAAAAATATATATATTATTCAAGTTTTGACTGTTCCTGTATATCATTTATTTGATTATCTTATTTGCTGCAAGCCAAATTTGGTTGTGCATGCATTCATGGTTAGGCCATTGAGGATTACGGTGACCAAAATTCCCTTAAAAGTAAAAAATTTCACATGATAAACAAAAAGCGACCAAAACAAATTCTTAGTAGCCACTGATTTTTTTTTTTCGGTGTGGACCTTGGTGTTCAGAAAGCCAATTAAGCTCGGCTAATTCAATCGTACCGGATCGGCCCACTACGGAATAAAGCTATCTCAATATGAATTTTATGCAATCACAATGATTCGAACCCGATACTTTACTTAAGTAAAACAAACGCTAAATGAGTTGAATCAATCCATGTTGGTTAGTAACCACTGCTTTTGATGAAAGATATCTTGCCAACCGAATTAGTCCCGAAAGTCATGTGGCTGGGCATTGGAATATTTCCATCCGCATTTGGGTCGAAAAAAATTATTCCTAAATCTAGTGATAAGGGCATTCAAAAAGTATAAAAAGAAACCCAAAAGAAGAAAAAGAAAGAGGAAGAGATAAATCGGTTCGACGTCGAGTCGAGTGGCCGAAGAAAGGAAATGAGATGATTTTTTTTCAATGCATAAAAGGGGAATTAAATTAAGGAAGAAACAGTCCACATGCTTTTCCTTTATCATTGTTGATATAAAAATGTTTAACCATTTAGACTTTGAGCTGGTTTGGACATGTAAAATGGAATTCGCTCCTTTCTTCTTGTTCTATTTGATACAATATGGCATGAGAGGAGACTATCCCCACCTCATATAAATATTGTTAGCAATACTTTTATATTACAAAAATATCTTCGCTCTTCACCCTTAAAAATGCACGAAGCCATGCGCAACGCATTACATGAAGTTGTTTGTGATAGCCATTTTTTATCGGAAGTTCAAGTGAGTCCATGTAGACCAGCTATATTAGTTAATTAAGGCAATACACATATATATAAATTAACTATTCAAAGGTAAATTATAGATGTACAAGACCCTTTACTCTTGATATTGTATGTTATCAGTGACGAGAAAACCCTTTCACCAGATGAGTTATTGTCCTCTTTAGATAACTCTTCACTTTGAGCCTAATATTGGAGATGCTATATATCAAAGAGATATACAAGGTATATATTATCTATTACTATTACTATTACTATTACAAAGGAAGAGACCTTCTTTTAGTCTCACTCTTTTTTTTTTTTAATCTAAAATATCCCTCGAATAATATTTTTAATTAATATCAACCATCAAATTAAGATTATAATTATAAATTTGCAATAAGTACGTGTTTACTCGCAATATATATATAAATATTATGAATACCACTCCTGATATTTTCACTCTCTTTCTCCCACGATCCTCTCTCCCCTTTTATCTCTCTCCATGCTAAACATCGGTCCATCCTTCCTCTATGATCTCTTTCCTTCTCTTAACGATAGCATTGTTTATACCCTTAATTCCTTGATTTATTAATTCACCACGAAGAACCAATCAGCTTTAAGAGCCAAATTTCAGGGCTTATATTGATGTGAAAATTCATATTACTAAACTATACATAATCTATCATATAACTTTAATTAGTATTTCAATGAAGTAAGTGACTAAATATCTCGTATGTGTATCACGGATTAACGACTAGTGAAGTGTAAAATCGAGAATCAATGCCAGTTAATCTCAATACACATCATTTGGATTGGTAATTTCAAATTTGTTAGGTTCAGAATCGGAACTTTGGGGGAAAATGAAAATTTAATGTAACAAAAGGAAAAGAAAAAAAAAAAAAAAAGGAAAAAGTTTCCCTATATAAACATGAGAGAGAAAGAAAAGGGGTTACTGCATGGGTGGAGTGACGACAATTTATCTGACCAAAAGGCAAAAGAAGATTTAGCGAACATGCGATGCGAGCCGACGGAGCGTGCCAGCCACGCGACGGGAAGTCCGTGTAATTAGTTCTGAGCTCCCCCACTTAATAAATGTGGTCGAAATTTTATGACGTCGTTATTAGAAATGAAAGCCTATATAGCACGGGGAGGGCCAACATGGTTAACTATGACATTGATAGCCAGCAAGCGCCATTTTCATATTTTCAAAAACAATTCGTCCTGGTTCGACGACTATAGTTAGTCTCATGGAAGATTTGAATGAATTATATAGGGGAAGATACCTGTCTACTTGAATTAGACTCATGAGACCGATGTGGGACTCGAATATATGTGGAAGTCACACAGACTATGAATTTTCTGTCGGTCACATCGATCTAGCCTGTCTCAAGTCATCGCACCCAGGACAGGCCAACGCTAGCATTAATGAATCCTAAGAGGTGACCCTCGCGTGATTGTCGATGTCTTTTCATAATGTGATTTTTCACATGAGGGATGGTCCTTTCAAACTTTCATATATGGAGCTCTAATGGTATCCAAATCGTTATTTCTTGGTAAAATAGGAGGATCCTTATTACCAGGAAAGAGGATAAAGAGAGAAAGAACATGGTGGGCCGGTAATTAGGCTACAATTAAGGGTGAGAAAAGAAAACCGTAATCAAAAGATTACTGTGCTGACTCCTAATCCAAAGGGATGGCAGTTAACTAACCCCCACCTTTTGACATGACACTTAAACCATGGTTAAGTTTTTCTTTTGTTGTGGGGGGGGGGGGGGGGTTAACTTAACTCTGCTGCGGTCCGGTCTGACTCAGCAGCTCCGTACAGTAACTTTAAAGACTTTTATAAACTGAGTTCACTGTTTTGTTTCTGTTTCTGTTTTCTCTCTTTTGTCTCAGTAAAAGAACAGAAACAGAAACAAAAACAGAGTCTCACTCTCAACTCAACTCCCGCCGATATATTCGCCATTATCCCGCGATATTATCAGACCGCAACTAATTTAATCAAATAATATCTGTAAAAAAGAAAAAAGAAAAAAAAACATAACGAAAGAAAAGGAAGAAACTTTTGATCACTGATTCCCGGGGTTGATAGACACTATTATGTATTTTTTAATGCTTTGTTTGTTTTGCCCTCAATTTTCTGTCATTGATTTGGGACCTCTCTGTTTGTTCTGTTCCTGTTCTGTAGAGAGAGAGAGAGAGAGAGAGAGAGAGAGAGGTTGTCTTCTACCCTTCTGTTGTAGTTGTAGGCTGCCTGCCTGCCTGCTTGCCTGCTTTCTAGCTTGAAATCCGAAGGAGGGATGAGATTATTGAGACCAAACGAAAACGAAAAGCGGGTAAGAGAGAGGAGGACAAGTTGAGTTTATTAAATGGGTGTTGGTTCGTTTTGGAGTTTAGCGTTCTGAGAGAAAATAATTTTAGGAAGAAAGAAAATTTCCATTTCATCAGTTTAGTCCCACTCTCTGTCTCCGTCTCTCTGTCTGTCTCTCTCTCTCTCTCTCTGTTCTTTTGTGTGGATGTATCGGTTGGTTTGTACTGAAGATTAGCAGCCCTCCTGCAACGCTCTGATCGGCGATTAATTCTCGACTCGTCTCTCTCTCTCTCTCTCTCTCTCTCTCCCCTTCTCTTCTCCTTCCTCTGGGTTCGAAATTATAAGGCTCTCTCAGCAGTGACAGCACAACCTTGTCCCGAATCAAATCATAGAGCATGTGTGTGTGTGTGTGAGAGAGAGAGAGAGGGAGAGACGATAAAGTCGCAATCTTTGCTTTTAATTTTCTCATAATTTCTGATTCTGATCTTCTGGGCACTGTATATCTAGCCTTTCGGGAGCTAAGAGTTGCCATTTTCGATGGAACTGTGAAGGAGCTGCGCAGCTTGAGCCCTTTGCTTAGGAGATGCAGAGGCAGACCCAACTGTGTCGGGAAGAACAGTACGCTTCCAAGTAGTTTCCTTTGATCCACCGATGCTTCATTGCTGTTGGAGAAGAAGGAGGTGAGAGTTCTCAACATTTACTGTGCCGAGGCCCTTTCATTTTCATTCATTTAGCTGTCGTAGCTTATCGTTTAGTTTCAGCAAACATTTGCTGATATGTTGTTGTTTCTTCTCAATCTGCTGGTCGGTCACAGTCACTGTTAGCTACAGACGGAGTGTCCTGCCGCTCCAATTTCGACTGCTAATCGGAAATTCGTTGTTTATCGGGAAAAAGTATAGACCATAAATTGAGGTGGGAACTGTGGGAGAAGGAAATGAAGGAAACGGAGAAGAGCACATTAGATCCTCAGCTATGGCATGCTTGTGCAGGAAGCATGGTACAGATGCCTCCCGTGAATTCCACGGTTTTCTACTTCCCTCAGGGCCATGCCGAGCATGCCAGCTCGCCGGTCGATTTCTCGAGCTCCCCCAAGATTGCCCCCCTTATACTCTGCACGGTGTCATCGGTGAAGTTCCTCGCGGATCCTGAGACTGATGAGGTCTATGCCAAGATCAGGTTGGTCCCACTGCCGAGCTCTGGTCTTGATTTCAACAGCGGTGATGAGGTTTTCTCGAATTCAGGGGAGAAGGAGAAGCCCGCCTCGTTTGCAAAGACTTTGACCCAATCGGATGCGAACAATGGCGGGGGGTTCTCCGTGCCTCGTTACTGTGCAGAGACAATCTTCCCACGGCTCGATTACTCTGCAGA
The DNA here is from genome assembly GCF_007655135.1 of Punica granatum. Classification (NCBI taxonomy): domain Eukaryota; kingdom Viridiplantae; phylum Streptophyta; class Magnoliopsida; order Myrtales; family Lythraceae; genus Punica; species Punica granatum. The sequence continues at coordinate 26,921,548 of NC_045132.1, forward strand.
TCCTCCCGTGCAGACGGTGATCGCTAGGGATGTCCATGGGGAGATGTGGAAGTTTCGGCATATCTACCGCGGTACTCCCAGAAGGCACCTCTTGACCACGGGTTGGAGCTCATTTGTGAACCAGAAGAAGCTTGTGGCAGGGGATTCGATCGTGTTCCTCCGGGATGAGAATGGAGAACTCTGTGTGGGGATTCGGAGGACCAAACGTGGCCTTGGAGCGCCACCTGACTCCCCAGCGAGCTGGACCTACAGTGGATTCTCGGTGATGCTGAGGAAGGGAGGAGACTCCAAGTTGGCGAGGAACAACGGCGCGGGGAAGAGTACGGGCCCGGAGGGTTTCGGAAGAGGGAAAGTGAGCCCAGAGAGCGTGATCGAGGCAGTATCTCTTGCGGCAAGGGGGCAGCCCTTTGAGGTTGTCTTCTACCCAAGAGCAAGCACTCCAGAGTTCTGCATGAAGGCTTCTTCGGTAAGGGCTGCAACGAGGGTGCAATGGTGCTCGGGAATGCGGTTCAAGATGGCTTTTGAAACAGAGGATTCCTCAAGGATTAGTTGGTTCTTGGGAACAATTTCCTCGGTCCAGGTTATTGACCCGACTCGTTGGCCCAATTCCCCATGGCGGCTTCTTCAGGTACTGCATATCTCAGTTAAAGTTTCGGCACTTAACTACCGAGGACCTCCTAGCATGAACTACAGATGACATTACTAGCTAGATGGCATGCCCTGGAGAAACGAAAAAATTGCACGATCATTACATGGTCTGAGTTCAGCGAATGTAGCAGTGGCTCAAGTTAGGGCAAGAACTACATGGTGTCTGTGATTGGTTTTTTCGATCAGATTGCTCATGGTCCAAAACTTTCCCAAAAAAAGATCTCACTTACTGAACTATATAGCATGCCCCATTCATTTAAGAGGAAGGTTGGAGAGTTAACAGGATATATATGCCATCATGGCTTTGAGTCAGTTTGGAAGGCGCTTTTCGGCGACGTGCTTAGTGGCTAAATTTGTTGCCTTAAATATTGCATCTTTTGTTTGATAGACTTGAATCCGTGATAACATTCATTCTCTGTTGATTCTTGCCGAATTTGGCAGGTTACTTGGGATGAGCCCGACCTGCTACAGAACGTCACACGCGTCAGCCCTTGGCTAGTCGAACTGGTCTCCAGCATCCCAATCATCCACATGTCTCCCTTCTCGCCTCCTTCGAAGAAGTATCGGCTTCCCCAGCACCACGCCAGCTTCCCCAGCCTTGACGGGCACCTTCTGGTCCCGCCATTCTCTGGCAATCTCCTTGGTGGGCACACGAGCACCTCGTGTCTCCTTCCTGACAATTTCGCTCCTGCAAGCATACAGGGAGCCAGGCATAATCACTTCCCTTCCATCTTCACTGATCTCAATCTCAGCACAAAGCTTCCCTTGGGTCCGTTTGGATTGTTCCCACCAATCGATCCGCATAAGGTCACGGTTCCCGTCTCCACAGAAAAAGGTCGGGACAGTGAGAGTTTATCTTGCTCGCTCAAAATCGGTTATCCCAGTCAAAATAATTCAGAGAAGCCCGCCAGTGAGAAGAAACGCAAGTTCTTGCTCTTCGGGCAGACCATACTCACCGAGCAGCAGATCATCTCCCAGAGCACCCTGAGCGACACAACCTCCGACAGGGCCAAGGCCCTTCTTGGCCCAAAGCGCTCATCCAATGCAAACTTGGGCTTCTCACTGGCACGCGATATTAGGGATCTCGGTCTTGGGCTCAACACGGGCCACTGCAAGGTGTTCTTGGAGTCCGAGGACGTCGGGAGAACCCTTGATCTCTCAGCCGTAGTTTCATATGAAGAGCTCTACCATAGGCTAGTCGCTATGTTTGGGATAGAAAGATCGGATTTGCAGGGTCACGTGCTCTACGAAGATGCCATGGGTGTTGTAAGAAAAGCCGGGAACGAACCCTTCAGGTTTGTCTTTTCGAAAGTTTGTCCGAGTTTCGCATTGAAGATAGGTACAAAGAAATTGTTTTACTGACTATTATTATTACTCAACTGCGCAGTGACTTTATCAGAACGGCAAAAAGACTTACTATCCTGATGGACTCAGGCAGTAAAAGTATCGGAAGGTAAGGGAAGAAAAGTTCAAGCCATATATTCATGTAGTAGCAGAAGTGGATATTCGATTAGTTTTTGCTCGAGTATGTTGTCATGATATACGAATTTGTGTTTTGCAGGGCTCTCATTTCTAGGAGTGGGTTCGAATCTTCGACCAAGAGTGGTCCTTTGAGCACGTATGCATAGCGTAATAGCTGGTGATGCCGGTGGTAATTGTATGATTTTAAGTTTTCTAAGATTTCATCTAGCAGTTGCGTAAGGCTAATGGTGGGATAAACAGGTTTGAGAAACTCGTATAATAAAAAGTGGTAGTGGCAGTTCTGTATGTTTTGATGATGTTTTGTCGGAGTGGAACATGGATGTTTCAATTGGATTTTCTGTGCTGTTACTTTCCGTATGATTCACGCTTCATCGTATGCAAATTGTGGAGAAATCGTTTCGAGATTCTTGTGCCGGTAAAAGCTTGAGGAGGAGGAGGAGGAGGAGGACTACATGTCGGGACCTCTTTGGTCACAGCTTGAGAAGGAGGAGGACTAGATGTCGGGACCTCTCTGGTCACCAGCAAGCGAGCTCGAAGGATCAGGGGACGGCACAAAAATTAGGCAGCTAGAGTCAGCTCATTGAATGCTAGCTAGGGAATCACATGTGATATAGTAGTAGTCTGTGAAGCGAAACATAGAGACTAGCTAGGCAAGTTGTGCACTCGCAAGAAAAAAATTGGGACCTCCCCGTGGAATTCTCTGTCCCCCATAAGTGCCCTGTCTGTTCGAACGTCTATGTTAGTTAGACGCGCGGACGAGCGAACCCAGGTCCCTGGGTCAGGACTGATTAAGGCCTGGATCCCTGGTCTGATCCTTGTTTTGGACTAGTTGCAAATTGTCTGGTAGGATATTAGGTTTCTTCTACGAGCTGCACAAGTGCGGTACGGGTGCCGGAGCGTGAACTCATCCGGGGTTACTTGCTTTGCTATTGCTAGGGACAATATGATCTCTCGTTTTCAAAATCAAAATACATGGCTGAAACTGCACACGTGCCGAGGGTTTGATTATCCGAGGTCGCACGCACACGTGGGTGTGTGGGAGATACAAAATTACAATAATAATTAATACACGATAACGAGGTGAAATGACAAGATGCATGCGCACGTGAGGGGCCCCCAAGTGTGTCGCCGTTTCGGTGGCCGGGCCTTGGGGGGCCATTGCCGGTGGGGTGTTGGACTTTGACTTTCCCGACATGGGAGTGGGAGGGGATGGGAGGAGCTGCTCAAATCCCGTATCTGCCCCTGCCCCTGCCCCCGCCCCCGCCCCCATACAAATAAAATTATAATATAATATGAGAAAAATCTCACACAGTAATTATATGTTTTTTTTTTTTTTTCTGGTGCGTCTACGCGGGCTTTGATGCCGAATGAGAAAATCTCGGATGCCCACCTCGCACTAATTGCGTATTGGTCCCATACACAAAAACATCACACAAAGGGAACATTAGTGCGCGTTTCACTGTGAAAAAAGAAAAAAATTAAAATTAATTACCTGACTGAACCCAAGGATAGCACGATTAGTAGTAGTATGCAAGGAAGAATCTATTTTACCGAGACGTTGTGTGCTATCATCGGTGAGTGACTGTACAGCGATTTAATCTGAGCAAATCGATGATATAACTGAGAGCAAGAACTTGCCGTTTCGATCCTTTTGTCTCGAATGACCTGAGTGTATTGTATATTCACACACAAAACAGAGACGGAGAGAGATGAAAGGGGGGGCTGGGGGGCAGTAAGCTTATTTTAGAGAAGAAGATTAGATTATTATTGGTATAATTAAAGCGCAGTTTGAAGTTTACCGATGGATTTAGAGAGTTGCCGTGACACGTCAGCGGCGGGTTATCATAAAGTGAAGAGTTTGTCGTGTAACTGGTAGACCCTATGAGATGAGATAAAAGAAGAAAAAATATTAAATGAGTAATATACAATTATCTGATTATATAAAATTTTACTCTTGAATAACACGTATATAATATAAAAAAAAAAGCTATATAATGGAATACTTGTAATTCATTTTAGTAATTATGCATTACTCATTCAATATTTTTTTTTTTGAATGAAAAAGAGTAGCGCGGGAGTATAATATAATCGTGACATAAAACGACAGAGATTCGGTAACGTGGCGTAGAGGGCCGCTCGTGCGGTTGTGGGGTGTGCTGGGACCCACCACCGGACTTGTCTTTTGCATTGGCATGGCGTCCCTATCACATTTGACATTAAGCCCGGGAGAGGGTGGACAGACGTCGGCTGCTCGGCTTGTCTCGGACTTTTGCGTCTACGGCTGTGATTGACTTGGCGTGTTATGAAACCGGCCGGAACCCAGCTGATCTGATCTGGCGAAGCAGCCGGAAAAGAAGACGCCGTGCCTCTGACTGCACTGCGCCGTGCCCCCGAAACGAGACGAGGAGAAGGCGAGATGGATCCAATTTCTCGCGAGAGGACAGACATATTTAAATTTCTTTTTCTTCTCTATTTATTTATTTATTTATTTTACTCTATTTCGCACTATCTAGTCCATGTATCATTATTCATTACTTCGTACGCTAGCAGGGATTCAGACTTACGTCATGTTTGGTACGCCAATTTACCGCCCTAGCCTGGGTCTCACTTCTTTTATTTTCGTACGCCTATATATGAGTCGAATATATATAGAATGGTTTAGACCTAAAAGCCCATTCGATTATTTCTCTATCAGTGACAGTGTCGCTATCAGTATCAGTCCAATCGGACGGACAGAGCTCTTTTCTTATTGGAGAACACAGAATTCAGCTTTTTTTTACCCGATCCCATTTTGCCTTTCCGAGAAGTTACATCCGTAACCGTTAGTAATGGAGTGGAGTTCTTCAAATATTAATGTATATATTTAAATAAGATTATAATGATAATTAAGAAAAAGTTCGTGAGAATTTATTATTAAATTTAAAAAAAATAAAAAAAAATTAATGATTATATTATTGAATTGATGAAAAATATAATTGAGTGAAAAAATTTATTATTAAAAATTAAAAATAAAATAAAAAGATAATAATTATATTACTGAATTGAGGGAAAAATAAGAATAATTGAATAATTTTAATATATGATAAAAAAATATGTGAAATAACTTATTATTAAATTTAAAAAATAATAATTACATTGTTGAATTGAGAAAATGTAAAATGAAATTAAACCGAACATAATTTTAACTCCTACCGAACAAAGCTACGTCAGTCATTCGCGTGAGTGACCAAATTCTTCTTATTTGTCAAATGCTCCTCCCTCGTTAATGGATGTGTGCAGTGTTGACAGAGGAGGGAATGCAGCATTCTTTCATTCATTATCGTCGTATATATATTGGTCTTCCATTCAACTAAATTTCTCCCTAGCACAACAAAGATTTAGTCTTAAGTAAGTCTTAATTCTGACATTTCCATTCATGTGGACAGTAGAGTAGTTGCAGTAGGCACCGACATACAGCTTCACAATTCATTTAATCAAGAAAGTAATTCACACGCTTACAAGAGGCAAAAATTACATTCTCTTTCTTTTTAGAGGAATCAAGCCATGAATTGCACTTTCCTTTTTATTCTTATTTTCTTTCCCCTTCTTTTTGAGCATCATAAGGTTGTTATTGATGATCCCCCGGTTCCACGTTCTTCTCACGAAGCTTCCAACCTGAGAAACCAACACAGCGCAAAAATTAAATTATCATATCATGGCTCTAAATTTTGTTATCATTAGATTATTATCAGCAAAGATTATCAAACTAATGCAGGTCACCATAGAAGCAAAATCAGGAAAATACATGCGGCAACGATGGATCCCGACGTAAGTGGAAAGCAAATTTTCCACAATTGTGCAACATGTATTGCACGGAGAATAAGCAGAAGCCTTCAGCAAATTTCACCCCTGAGGACAAGCTGAATGCACTTCAACCACCCCCACATTACTGTCACAACTCCTCCATTCTCAGTTAGGCTACATTTCTGTAATCAATGATGATGTGGTCCCAGTTAAGCTCAAAGGATCCTATGTTTCACGCAAAGGATAAGAGTTCTGCAGATCATTTTTGTGATGTATCAGTATTTTCGTTAGTTGCGAGATTATGCAGAACATAAGATCATAACAGAACATCACTTTATTATGTCCTAACATAATCCACAATCTCCTCATTACTCTTCAACATGAATGAAGCTTAAACACATCTCTTCAAGCAGCAAGTGTGAGGTTTCACCTCTGCCAAGCACATTGCAACATACAACAATAAGGCTCTAAAATATGCATGACTCCCTAATACCACATCAGACATCGATCTTTTACTACAGTACAGAGCATCCATCATGCATCTTCTATATGAGGTCAGTGACATCATATCTTGTTAGCTTACACATAAAACAGTATCCGAGCTTTTAAGCAATCTCAGAGGTTAAAGTACAACAAGAGTACTTAACCATGATAATGACCATTAATACAGCAAAAAGATTATCCAACTGGTGCACTGCCATGGTTCGAAGTTGGAATTCTATCCCAATCACTTACAGGGAAGGAGACCCAGATATGGGCTCTGAGACACTAACTTATGGAGCATAAGTACGGAATCATGATAAAATTATTTGAGGAAGTATTGAAGACCCAGAATTCATGGTTGGAAGTCACAACGTCGTCGAACCATTGAGCAACAAAGTTATAAATTGTTACATATAAATGATGCAGAGACTTCAAGAGGATAATCATACAAACCATTGTTTAAAGGACTTCACCATAATGATTGATTTCCCGATTTTCTACCTTCACAACCATTTGTTTCAATCTGGAAGCTGGTGAGTCAAGTTCCTCTAGATTGAAACAGCATCCAACTTCTAACTAGCATTCAGAAGGATTGCTTCAGGGAGACAAGATTTTGATGGATGCTCTTTTGAATGCTGTTTTGAGAGATAAGATATGATAGAGGACCACATCAGCTAAATTACCAGCAGATTATAAAATGTTAGATCCCGGACAATATGCCTTTCTTTTACAATAATTATAAAACATTATAATATATTACATTAATATATATATATATATATATATATATATATATAATTTGAAGCACCTCTCTCTAAATTTTACTCACGCGCTTCAATTATCTCAACTTTCTTCTTCAACCAGGACCCTAAAACTTTTAGAGACACTGCATGTTTTTTCTCCTCTCTGCAATTTTACAGTTTATTTTTGTTCTCATTGCTACTACATCTGCTTTATTGCAATCTCCCTATTCTCATTTGTTTGCTTCACCAGACTAGCCGTGTTAGAGTGGTTTGGACTTATTCTAGCTGTGATGATGGTTCGATATGACCATTAGCCAAACATATGATTAATTTGTTTCTTGAGTTTTATTTGAATCTTCTAACAGGGTTTTGTGTTATTACGTAACTTAATTAATGCACTGCACCATCTTCGCTCTTAATTTGAGTTCTCTCGAATTGCAAGACAAGTTATCTTCGACAATGGATGCAGATGGAGGAGGTGCACAACAATCTAAGCATGGGAAGTAAAGTAAGGACTGAGATGCCCACAACTCTAATCGGCTGGATGACTTACCCAATGTGGTTCCCCATCATAGCGTATCAACACAGCATCCAACATTTGTTTCAATCTATACTCAACATGGGACAGGCAAGTCATGGGTCAGCAGGAAATCTAGTGGTTATTCCCTTCCACCTGTGCGTTAAATGCAACTCACTACGGGAATTCATTGAACTAGGGGGATTTGACGATTTCGGCCAAGGCCAGTCCATGCGCTATCCGCATACTTAGAGGGCACATCAAAAGTACCCCCCTCCCAACCATTTATACCCTGACTCATAATAAGAAGGCAATTTCCATGGAGAATGTCCTAGTAAAAAAAATTTGAGTTAGAAGCCAGTGTCTATATGCATGAACGCCAAAGACCAGTCGATTCCTTGGCTAGCTCTCATGGATAATCTATCGACATAACCTGAGCATACCAGAGTATCATACTGAATGCCGCGACAAGTTAACAGAAAACTAATCATATTAACAGAGGCCCTTCACATCCTACTAGCACCATGCCATTACAGTAAATACTCAAAAGAGGAGAACTAGCACAGTTAGTCACTGAGAATAACGACGAGCTCACGATAATACCGATCAATCGAAAGCAAACAAGCAGAAATCCTCCAGTACCAATCAATAGTAAGCGGACTAGCAGAATTACTCTACTACCGATCAATCCTACACTCTCAGCGAGGAGGATCAGGAACAAACATAAAATCTCTACATTGCGATCAGCAAATTAAACACGGTTGACCGCGACAGGACTGGTCATATTACCTGGAGATAAACGGAAGGCGTAGTAGTAGAGCAGCAAGGGAAGTCGATTAATTGTAGTAGAGCTCGAGGCCCATGCCGTCGTGGATCTCGTAGTCCTTGAGGGTGATGTGGTCCTTGTAGATGGTGTACCACTTCTGGATCCTAATCTTCTCAGCTCTGGTCCCGGTCTGAGCAGCCACCAGCTTCTTCAGGTCGCCGATGGTGTCATCCTCGTTGCACTTCACCCTCACCTTCTTCCCCAGCCGATCGTTCAGCACCACCTCGATCATCCTTCCTTTAAGTTCCCACGACCGCGAAGGAATCCCCCAAACTCCGACGACGCTCTTCCCCGCAACAAGGGAATCGATCAATCAAGGGGACTAATAGAACCGGCTGATGCGCCAAAACACGAGCGATCGACTCGTCAGAGATTCGTATGAGTATATACGCGCCAGAAACTAAAGGAGGAAAGGCTTCAGCTGCAAGTACTCTAGAAGATTCGATATATACATTTAATATCATTTTCCATAATTTTACATTTATATCCCTGTGCCTCTTAACATATTGGCCACAAAAAATCTAAAAAGTAAAATATTTATTGTCCAAAAATAAATAAATCTTGTTATGTATTTTCGGAGTCCAAAATAAATACGTCTTGTTTTGTTTTAGAGTAATTTTTTTTACTTTACTTCAATTATCTTCAATTCAACAGCACAATTAATATTTTTTTTTATTTTTATTAGTTTTTTTATTATAAATACCATTCAATTTAATTTTTAATACTAAATTTACTTACCTACTCATTACTTTTTTCACAATTTAATAATATAATTATTACTTTATTTCAATTATTCATTTTTTTCACTTTTTTCATAATTAATTATTACTTTTTTTCACCTTATTATTACAACTCAATTATATATATATATATATATATATATATATATATTGAGTTGAAACTTCATTTCCAAACAAGTCTAAGTGATTTGTTATAATATTAAATATCACAAGTGTATTCTCATCTATTTTTCTTTACTTCTAGTAGAAGATGTTGATCTCTTTTTCTTTCTTTCTTTATAAATAATATAATATATATAACACAAAGATCTCTAATTTTTTTTCATAATATTGTGAAAGTCAGATAAAAAGCTAGAGAAGATCTCACGACTACGGCCAAGTCGATTGGCCAAACAAGAATTAATAATTTCATCAAGAAAAACAGCTTCGTAGAAGTCTATCCGAAAGAACAGCCTCCTAGTCTATCGGAAAATACATACATACAGCTATATATAATAATAATAATTAAAAAAAAAAAAAAAGGTACTGGCTGGGTGCAGAGAGGGGGACTCCCTCATTTGATTGATCAACAGGACAGCACGAAACCTTCAACGACAACTACAAACAACGATATTTTAGAGTTTCCAAAAGTCAAAACCAAAGGTCAACCGAAGAGGAAAAAAAAAAAAGGACTAATCGTACAAATTCCTGAAATTCATAAAAACACATCCTCCCACTGTACACATTGTCTAATACTGCAATTAAAAAAATCCCTTCTTATCAACCAAAACTGTGGGTCTGGTCAGGTCTCTGTGGACATAAGACGTCGACTAACTCCAGCATCCCCTGCTCGACCGAGACGTAGAGCTTGAATGGCCCTCACTCACTCCAAGGCAGCAACCTCTTGATCGACCTTCCAATAGTTTGCATCGTTAAACTCCTTAACTCCTTCCTCGCTCTCACCGGACTTCTCCTTCTCTGGTGACTCAGGGACTGGCAGCCGCTTCAGTGGCCCAGCCTCCCCAACTATTCCTTCCTTGAGGGCGTGCTCCATTGCCTTCTCAGTTCCTTCCAACTCCACACCCACAAACTCGACATCATCGTCAAACAGGGAAGGCACGGTCGGAGATTTCTGACTTCCATCACTGCCTGCTGAAGAACCTCCGCTAGAGCCTAGCCCTGTGAACCCATTCGACAGTGTGGATCCTCCGCTTCTTGGAGAGTTGGAACCATTCTGTTGAATGGATGTGTCCTCGCTTGATTCACTCAACTTTGAATCAGATGATTTTCCCCATCCCGTCCAATCGGGTACAGGCTGATCAGCAGTGAATGGGTTCTCCGAGGCTGGGAAGGTAAACAAATTCGGGCCCTCTTGTGGGCTCGCCTTCTCAATTTCCATGTTTGAATCTCCAACATGTTCAGAGTTGCTGATTCCTTCCAAGCAGTCACCGGTCGAGTTTGGGTTTGAGATTGAGGTGCCATTAGGAGAATCTTTAGACAACTCTTCTTCCTCTCCGACCACCACCTCATCATCACTACTGCTGTTTCCACCATTGGTGTTTCCACTCAAGTTGACATCTTCCATCATCTCTGAGGATGAAGCTTCCACAGCTGCATCTCCCATCCTCTCATCTTGGAAAGCGAACCAGTTCGAGTTCGTAAACAAGCTGCTGCATTTCAAAATAGAGCAGAGAATTATCAATTCCTAGTTCATCTAATAGGGAATTTCCTATTGACAGTAAATTTTACCTTCCATGGTCATCACCAAATCTCAAGGACGATATCACAACTTCAGCAGATTCATCATCGAAGTAAACGTCCTGCATTAGAAAAATTCAAGGTAGGTCAGTTCCAATTACGCGAAAGCAATCATCAACATAAATAGCAATAATGTTCTCATTTTCAAACCCAAACTCAGTTTTTCTATCCTTTTTTTTTAAATTAAAGTGATATTCTCTCCAAAATTAAATCTGATAAAAACTTTTGATCAGCGGTCGCTTGATGCAAAACCACTGCTACCTCATCATCACGGTCAAGAGCTCCAGGGTCCTGCAGTGAGAACAATGAGACCACGCATGAATTCAAAATGTCAAGGACAGAAATGGTTGAGAGACAATAAGACATTATTTGCTTCTTCAGATATACCTCTTCTGCTTCATCATTCCCATATAATTTGTATCTAAAAGCCTGACTTAGGTTATTCGCAAGGGCTGCTACATCATAATCTCTGTCGTGAATGTCATCTTCATCACTATCCCTTGTCCTATCTTGTAATGTAGTTGGACGGCTGAAAATAAAGATGAACAGAAAATAGGTGAGGCAAAGAGTAGAAGAGAATCACATAGATAAAGCAGGATTGCCCAATGACTCCTCACCCGCAAACCCAGCGATATACATTTTCCACAGTGTTGCGACCATGCAAAACACTACCTTGCCACTCATCCCAATCGCTATTCTCCTGAAGATAGAGAACAAATTAAATGATGACATTTACAATTAAACAATTAGATCATCAACATTATCAAGTGTACACATTATATGCCTGGACTTCAGTGGGAAATGGCAGAGTGAAATCGATGCAATGACAAACTCCACACGGTAACTCATTGGTCAATCAAGTAAAGCTTATGCAAGAGAGTGTGTGTGTGTAAGCTAGACAACCAGAATCTCTCTCTAATTATGCCAAAAAAATATAAAAGAAAACTTCAATTACTAGCTAAAAAGGCACGAAATCCTAGATTAAGCTGATCACATTTGATACCCCAATCAATATAGCTTATTTTGTATTAGAAAGGAAAAATCAAACTGATTAAAAATCTGACAGATGCCCACCTGGAGGTATTTCTGGATGCGACTATTGCTGGTGCCCAATTGAACAAGCTTATTAGCAATACGAGTGATGTGCCCAACATTTCCTGCTCTTGGTGCCTTTTTGTTGGCAGCCGGTATAGTTGGCTGCAAAACCAAAAGGTGCTATTTATATACTTATACAAATCAATGATATTCATCCAATAAATCCAGTAATTTATAGCCTAACTTCTCCCCAGTCATTATATCCAAACAAGACAGGATTTATATAATATTCTCTTAAGTTATTTCAATCGTTACAAGGTTCTACTTAACAAGCAATCACATATACAAGCATCAATAACGTGACACCAGAAATTCCATCACCTTCTGTATTACAGATACAAACAATATTATAAGAGCACCTTTTCTTTATAGGTTAACATCAATCCACCTGATTAAGGTCAGCAGAGATAAGAGGATGTCTTTCAATCTGAAGAATTTTCCCAAGCAAATCACAATCTTGCAATAAATGATTGAGAATGCTCTCATTCTTGCTTTCCAAACATGACGATACGATACTCTCTACTTGATGATGCAATGCATTATTGTACGGGTACCTGCATTAAACACAGAAGCAAATTTAAAATATTAAATAGAAAGATATGCCACCAGCTTCAATAACTAAAAGTTCAACATGTTTATGTCAAAACTCACTCGAAGAAAAGATCAACTATTCGCTGGAAGGTCCTTGAGCTGATGAGTTCTTCCTCTGCAGCTTCATTGCCTGATCTCATCAGAACAGCGATAAACTCCACAATCTGAAATTAAAAAGAAAGGAAAAAAAAAAAGGAAGGAAAGATTTCTGATCAGACAGATAATGTATTTATAAAAGGGTTAGGCTCAAACGCAGCTAAATTTCCTCACCAAATTAAAAGGCTAAATATAAAAATACATTGGAGTTATTAGTATAAAAAAAGGATAGATAGGAAGCAAACCTTTAGTCGATGCTTTCCAAGAGGAGGCCTCAATTCTCCATATGTTGTAGGCAACATCTTCTGATCAGAAGACACACTCAGAAGCTTTAGCAAGTGACCTGCGCAAAGAATTTAGAACAAATACTCAAATTACTGAGTCCAGCAAAAAATATGTGAGAACCGTAAACAAACAAGAGTTTAACTTATCCAACTTTGACAGTCCACCATATGATAAATGATGGATGCAACTTTTTACTACTAAATTAACAAATTTAATATGCGGGGGGACAAAATATGCCGGCCTGTCCAGTCATGTTTAGCATTATAGAAAAAAATCCATTATTCGTACTTCCACCAGAATATATTTACAATGAAAAAAATAGGAAACTTGTAGCAAAGGTATCCATGCTTACCCAATTTAGGCAGCATGGCGCTGATAGTCTCTGGTTCAACGGGGATTGGAGACTCATACATGTGTTGACTTCGAAAAGAGTGAAAAAGGGGAGATGAAACTGCTGATCTTTTGGGATCCAGCAAGGAGATGCATACAGAGAGTGATTGGACAAGGCCAGATTTTGAATGTGAATCTTCTAGCGCATGGTCGAATACTCTTTCAACATAACTGCATGTAAAGTTACTCAATACATCATATATTTGTAAATCGATCCTAGAAAAAAATTCCAATGATTAAAGATAGATCAGAAAAAAGAAATCCGGTGACCAAGGGTACCAAGATTTGACACCTTGGACTTGCAAGCTTTGTGGCTAGCACAGATGGGGCATTTCGAGTTATAGCACATAAAGTTTCAGCTGCATTAGCATGAACTTCCGGAGAGCTCTGACCCAATAAAAAGCACAAGTCAGTCCTTCAATTGTCTTCGTGAGGAACAGCTCTCGAGGCAAAGATCACTATCCTAACACCACTTATTTCCTAATTAATTCAAGAGTGAAATTTCATTCAAGTGCTCTCTCTTCCTAACTTTCCAAAGCAGTCTAGATGAAATCAAAACATGCAGTAATGTGACACGGGAACCTCAAAAAGCAGGGCAGCGAACATTAGACACATCTGTCTCTATAAAGTGAGACAGTCACATTGCATAAATTGACTTCAAAAGACAGCATTTGCAGCATGTACACTATAATCCAGCCTCTAAAACATATTGAACATCTACATGCTCAATTTATCATCTCAATAGCACAAAAATCGAGGGAAAACAATTAAATAAAAGATTGAATCCAATAGAAGATAATGAGTAGAATAAGTATATAAATAATACCCTCTAAAGGCGAGAGCTGATAATTTTTGGAACGAGGTCTGAAATATCTAAGACCACTCTCTTCAATGACAAGGCACAAGAGACCATGGAATCAAGATATCATAGCAACTCCCACATACTGCCTATAAAACATGTAACCAAGTAAAACCGACGTGATATGCTTACCCAATAGCACTTATTAAAAATTGCAATTTGCCACTTACAGAAGGATTCAGTTTGTCGATGATCATTTCAAGGAAACCACTATCAGCAAGCCATTGCATCACATCCATAAAATTTGGATACACATGATCATCAGCACCAACCAGCCGCACCAGTACCTGATAAATAGCTCATTTGTAATTATAACTAGACAAAAATAATTTCACTTTGAGATGAGTCATCAAATGAATGAGTTTCACTAGAAATCAAGTAAAAACGGCAATTTATGAGGTGCTGATAACATAGGAGAGCCTGCTGATGTATGTAATTTCTATTTAATCTTGGCAGTTCATTTGAAAAACCTCACTAACCTCCATAATGGATGTAATTCCTATTAAATCTACCAGCTGGCGTAAAACATCCTTATGAGCCTGAATAAGGTAAGAAGTAATCCTCCATCAGAAAACGTAAGAATAAGAAACGCATATGATCAAAATGCAGTGGCAGAGAGATATGAAGAAGGAGAGAATAGAGGGTGAGATAGAGGGAGAAGTGGTGAAGGAGAGAGAGAAACATTATGGAATTGCAACTGCAGGGCTAAGAAAATTACAAAGGGTGAGTTGCAGCAAGTACTTACCTGAACATAACTCATAAGAGGCACAGTCTTTCGCAGCATAAGGCAAATGACAACCTGCAGTATAACAAGCGCATAGTAACTGCGTCTAATAGTTGTTGCATCAATCATGGCTTATGACATTACCAAGCATACCTTACTAAAATAACCAGCAAGCAACGCACTATGACGACGATTCGGGTCCAAGAAGGAGAAAAGCAAGTCCATTAGCTGCAACATTCCAACAATTAGAGAACAAAAACTATTAAAATCATGAGAAGAAAAATTGTATCAACTTCTACAGAAACAAATCTAGGCCTTTTATGGGACACCTCTGTGGGGGCATACCTCCTGTTCCTCCGCCAATGTCTTCAGAATCACATCAATTTCACACATAAATATCTCACAGGCAATGAATGGGAACCTGAAAATAATGTTTAGATTTATTACGTCAGATAGCAAATAAGTATCTACGAGGGTAATCTTAAAGAGATAAACAATATGAATGTTGTATGAGAAAACGATTCATACTTAAAAGCACGTTTGCTATCCGTGTCCTCTGGAGGTTCTTCAACAACATAGCGCAACAACTGCTCCACCTGGGCTCTATCTCGCAGGCTACAAACAAGTACCTCTATAAGTACTGGCATAATTGTGAATGACTGGAAGATTTCTTTTTACAAATTCCATTACAACACTTCCCTTGCACAGATTTATGGAAATGAAAAACCACATAGACATTGCAAGTGAAGGGGAAGAAATTACTAGTTGATTAGACGACTATTCAACGCTTTGCATTCTTGAATGATCTCCTCTTCATCCAAAAGGTCTTCCAACGAAAAATTTTCCTTGTCAAGTACCGACTCCACCTGCATAAGAATGGCAAGGTGGAAATGGTAAATCAGCACAGGAATCCTGCCTCCATCACCTTCTACGAGAATTCCAAGAGCTAGTGATGCCAACCAAGTTGACTGGTGGCACCTGAATCATCGAATCACTTAATTGATGCGTGAGTTTCACTAAAGAATCTAGCAACAATCCTTTTCTGGTTAGAATTAGAGCCTCGACAGTTGAACGGACGCCAAACAATGATCAGATAATAAAGCAACAGCTCAATATGATTCACTGGATTGTGCAGTCGCATTTGCCTACGTCCGGCGATCCAAGCACGAAGCGGACGCTAAACGACATGCCTGCCGAGTGCCGAGACAGTTCGGGCGAAAGCAATGCAAGTGAACGCCCTAAAACTGCTCGAACAGAACAATTAGGCAGTGACTGGCAGCGAGCCCGGAGGCAAGCGAAAAAGCAGCTACTTCAAGTGGAAAGCGAGGGAAGAGAAATAAAGCTCGAATCCACTCACAGCAGAGGATGCGGACAGAGGAGTGAGCCAGAACATCTTCCGAGGCCGGGAAAAAGACGGGATGGAGCTACGGGGTGGGTGGGGGGCGAGGGAGAGGAGCTCAGATGGATCTGTAAAACCTTAGGAACAGCGGGGAATGAATCTGAGGGCCAGTGAGGAGGAGTGAGCTCGGGAAGGAAGGAAGGGCGGGTGGCATAACCCCTGAGATTGGAGGTTCAAAAACCCTGCAATCTTCTCTGAGACGGATCAGGAATGAATGAATGAATGGAAGGTGAACGATGGAAGGAAGAAGGCAAGAGAGGACGGAGGAAACAGAGGCAAATTGAGCATACGATACAATAGAGGGAGAGCAGAGCTCTCTTTCTTTCTTTCATTTTCGGTCCTTGGAAGCTACCACGCTCGACAAATTAGTGCCTGAAAGATAATCCGTTTGGTTTGTAAAACTATTTTTAATTCAACAACACAATTATTAATTTTTTATTTTTTAATTATTTAATTTAATTTTTCATAATAAATTCTCTCGATTTTTCATTATTTTTTTGCATAATTCAACAACGCAATCATTATTTTTTCTCAACTATTCATTATTTTTTATATTTTTTTCTCATAATTCAATAACACAATTATTACAAACTAATTAAAATCAAAACTCAACTCTAAAATCAAATACAACATAGTGTACAATTTGGTCGGGTCGTTTGAAACATTTGTACAAGTTCAACCTTCCATCCACGTTTCAATCTAGTTCCCAATGAAAAATTTTGACTTGGCACATTATCTGTTGATTTGACCCATTAAGAGTCACATTGGACATTAGAGAGGCAAAAAAAACATCATTTTTATTCAAATTTTAGTAGCTTGTTTGATTTCAAAGTTAAATTTCAAAAATCTAACTTTTTTTTTATAACTCGGGATGTCCGGGCTTCGCCCGACTAATCCCCGGGGCTCCGTGAACCCCCGGCAGTGCACGGAGTGGATAATTATGCCAAAGGCGCTCCGGTGATCTCAAGGGGATTCGAACTCGGGTCTCGATGCAAACTTAGATGCATATTAACCACTACGCCGAATCTCTTGGAGTTTAAAATTTTAACTTTTAACTTTAACTCAACAAAACACAATCTTACTAGGTCAAACAGGTGGGCTCCACGAATTATAAATCATACAATCACATTATAATCAATTATCTACATATTCAAAATAGTGGGGTCCACAATAGCTAATTTTTATTTGTTATTTTCCACAATTAAAATCACGTTACAAATTCAAAACTTTAACTCTGAAATCAAACGAATTATAAAATTAACTTATTTTGGATTAAGGGGCCCAATTTGCCCTCTTCCCCTCCCCTACCAGAGGGGAAGAGGAGGAGGGGGTGAGGTCGACAATATGGGAGCCTCTGATCTACCTCGCCGCCCCACTCTTTATAGAGAGAGAGAGTAAGAGGGGGTGAGGCGAATGCACGCTCCCAACTAGAGGAGAGAGTGAGGGTGCCGCCCCCTCTCTCCATACAACTAGTACAGAAAAGTGAGGGGAGGGGGGAAATCTGTCTCGCTCCCTCTCTCTCTACAAGTTGTAGAGACAAAATGAGGGAAATGGAGCAAATAGAAGGCCCCCAATCGGCGACCTCGAACGGGATGTCTCTAATGGGGGGCCTTTAATTTGCCTTTGCCCCTCCCCCTCTCTCTCTTCTAGTCTAGAGAGGGGAGGGGGCAGATCCCCCTCTCTCTCTATTGTAAGGGGGGCAGAAGGCAGACCGGAGGCTCTCTCGATCGGAGACCTCCCGGCAAGGTTGTTGAGGTGGAGGGGGTGAATTTACTAGAATTTTACCCCCAAAAAAATTGGTACTCCAAATTTCACAGATGTCTTCCCTCTTTTTCTAAATTTTTTGTTTTCGTGTGTGGTTGGTGCAAACTTGAGTTCTGGTTGAAACACTAGGCTGTAATAGTAAATTTAGGAAGAAGTGGCTTAGATAATTAATAGGAATTAAACTACATGCATGCAGTTTGGGTACGGAGAGAATGGGAAGTTTTGCGGGAGAATTTGGTCAGATTTGTACCGAAATAAGTTGAGGATTGTAGAATATTTATTTATATATTTAAAAAGAAAATTTATTACTAACATACATCAATGTAATATTAGACAATTCCAAATATTGGCCTTATATATATATATATATAATAGTAAATATAAATATTAGATTTAGATATAAATGTTATCTACCCCTCGGGTAAGTTCAAAAAAATATTTGATCAATCCACCGAAAAAAAAAAGGATCAGGTGCAACTTTTTCTCGAGAAAAAAAAAATCTATTTGAGGATGCATGACACGTATATATTTCTTTTCTTTCCCCTCTATCTAATTTTTAGCTCTTCCCTTTTTAGTGCATTTGATATGGGAATAAAATGGCAATATGCTGTTCAATTAGTTCTACTTTGGTTTGGTACGCTGACGCTATTTCTTACTACATCAATCACTTCGGGTTTAGCATCGGGCGCGTCTGATTGAATCCATGTCCCCCATCTATTAAGATACTTCCTGGAGACTCATACCCCTTTTTCACGCGCTCGAGCTTCTTAACCAATGTTCATTCTGAGCTTTTGCACGGTGAGGTGCGGGTGCCCATCAATTTGTTAAGGATCGGCTGGTGATTCCAATGAATCAGCTAATGTCTCGGTAGAAGTTGTTGGGGGATCGCTTTGGCATGCATGATGATCCATTGTCTTTTTCCTACTCGACGAGAATTGGCTCAAATGGTCCGATCCGATGACCGATGGTACGCCCGCGACGCCCCTGCTTAACTCGAACAATTCGATCCTATGGTAGTCTTCGGATTGGGCCAATTCCAAGAGAAGGGGACACAATCTCCCTCCGCCGAGATGGGCTGGATCCATGATTGGACCACTCACATCGGCCTTGCGACCAGTCATAGCCTAGCCATACTGGACCCGGCCACGCAAGCCGAGAGAAAGAGACAACAGTACCCGACAACTCGGAATTGGAGATCTTTTCCTGCTCCCGGTGTACCATGCACCGCGACAGCAACATTGCGGGGCCCACATCATTTTACCCGGGGCTCACTGTGCGCCGGGACGAGGGACTGACTTTCTTTACGCATTTTTGCCTTCATGGATCAACTTCCATCCTTGTGTTGTTACTCTTACCAACTCCCTCCCTCTTTTCGTTCCTCCCCCAGATGTCCGCTCTGTAATCGCTTTCCCAACTTCGATCCCGTGATTTCAGCCCCGGAGTTCAACTGCCCGCCGTCCTCTCCGATTAGCCTCCGGCGGATATCTGGCTTCTCTGGCTCGTCGTTATTCAGGTACTGCAGCTATTCTCGACTTCAGCCGGAAATTCGTGCTCAATCTGTTTGGTCGTTCTTTGCTAAGAGCTTCTTTTGTTGTGTTACTGAGCTGTTTTGCTTCCTCTTATGGCTTTAGAACATGTTTTAATCATTGATCCAGTCGATGCTGTAGTAAGATCTCTGAGATTGAGCGCTGTAAAGGCCGAATCTTTGGTTGCTATCTGCATGCAAAAGAAGCACTTTAGATTGTGAAATGAAATATGTGATGGGTGATATCGCGACTCCCTTCCGATTCCACCCAATACTAAATCTGGTATTTTTGTCTATGAAGAACTTATTTTTGTTGTTGTAATTGAACTCGGTGGTGGCTCCCAAATTTTCTACTATAAATCGGGTTTACTGACATATGCTATCTCTATCACTGAATTGTAGCTCCTGAGAGATTATCTCTCTGCGGACCTATTCGCTGGACGAAATGTGTGGCATCCTATAGTTGATGCAACTTTCGGATCCAAGGCGAAGAGATGAGCGTGAGCAATGCATCCGTTCACCCTGTGGAAGATCCTCCAACTACCGAAGGTGCCAACGAACCGAGGGCGAGGATGAAGGACATACAAGGCATGCCGGCCACCCTGGGAGGGCTTGCCCTGCGTTTATGTCAATTCCTCTTTGCAGCTGCTTCACTCTGTGTCATGGCAACCACCAGTGACTTTCCATCTGTCACTGCCTTCTGGTAAATACACACGTTGCTTACGTTGCATAAGTCGAACTTTGGCTTGATTAAATAGTGTTATCCTGCTCCCTTAGTTTAACTGGAACACTACACATTTAGGTTTAAGGAAGTTGTTACGGGAATAATGCTTCCTCTTTATGCAGATAACAAGTGTATGCTTTGGTCTTTAGTTCTTTGCATGAGTATTGATATGGGAGTAGTTGGGTAGGGTCCATGCTCATTTGATATGGTAATACAAATTTTTCCATGCTCATTTTTCCATGGGTATTGATAGGCACCACAATTTCAATTATATCATACAAGGAACCGTTAGCTAACCATGCATTGCCTGTACCAAAATGGTACTTAAAAAGATATACAGACTGTCAAGGGGTTTGATTTTGGCTGCAAAAATATTAACAGATTAATTGCTCGGATGTTAAGCAAACTGCCTATCGGGATCAGAGGTTCTTTTGCAATTGATGGAGGTGGTAGTAAGCTGCTGAGTAGGTTTTCTAATGATTGTTTTATCAGCTACCTTGTTGCAGCTGCTGGTTTGCAGAGCACATGGAGCTTTTCCTTGGCGCTGACAGACATTTATGCCATATTAGTGAGGCGGTCATTGCAAAACCAGCGGGTATTAATGCTGTTTACGATTGGTGATGGGGTAAGATATACAACTATATTCAGCCTAGCATCCTAATTAATTGCCTTTACAATTGAATTTACTGATCTTTGCTCGTTTGTCTGATTTATGTCCTTTTTTGAGCTACACATTTATTTTCTGACTACGATTCATTATCCTCTGCATTAGATTGGAAAATCTAGTATTCTCCTGCTCTGATAATCTATGCTGAATATTAAAATTGTTGCACCAACATAGGCATCTACTTCCACGAGATAACCGTCTTTCATTTCCAATCCCAATTGCACTTACCCTTGCAGGTCACCTCCACACTCATGTTTGCCGCGGCATGTGCATCAGCAGGAATCACTGTTCTCATCGACAATGACCTCGGGAGCTGTTCCCAGAATCATTGTGTTCAGTTCGAGACTGCTACAGCCATGGCTTTCATCAGCTGGTTTGTCGCTCTGCCTTCTTTCTTCTTCAACTTCTGGTTTCTGGCATCCCGATGACAATGAAGGTCATGAGGGAGGAAGCCCGAAAAGAAAACCAGTAGATCTTTTTTGTATACCAGATCTCACGATGCCTTTGTCTTTGAAAATTTAAAATCATTGTCTTGGGTATGTATTGGGCATATGCTGTAAATTAGGTGAGGGCAGTGTGAATTTTACATTGTGGAGCCCTTGGATATGGATTTTGATTAGATGAACATTTTGATGCGTCTGTCATTTGAACAGATCATTATTCTTTGAATTTTGCACTTGCTCATGTCGTGCATGCGACTTTATGAAACTTCATACCGTGTGTCGTCGTATTAAATTGGTATTCAATCAGTTCGAGTAAGAGGCGATGTTGTCTATTCCTACCTAACACTGACAGCAAACTCTTAGAATCCACGCATCGAAATTTTAATCTGGGCCATTGGATTATACTCGTGCCGAACCCAACAGATTGGTTCTCAGTCGCAGCATGAGATCTGGTTCTGAGTCCAGAGAACACGGGCAGAGGTTCAATTGCACATCTTTACTTGATCTAATGAGTCTGGTAAACTACATACTCAGGCAGAACTCAGCAGACTCGTGATCAGCCGGTTTGGGTAAAACATAAGAAATTTAATGAGTAGAGATCCGTGGCATTCGACGGGGAGGCCCCGTATCCACGAGGACTCTTGAATGGGCAAAGATACAATAACAAATGAATCATGGACCACTTTTGATCTCAAATCTCTTCATTTATGTATTCATCTTTTACCCCCCCTTTAAAGATTGAAAATTATTGAAGGGGAAGGCAAAGTGAGAAAACGAAGGGGGCCTGCCCCCCAATTTAATGTCCTCACAGAGGGGTAGGCTGAGAAAACAACAAACTATTAATTGCTGCCATCTCTACATTATTGTGCTCTGTCTTAAAAGACCCTCTAGGCAGTGTAAGAGCAGTAGATTCTATGGCTAGGAGAAATCGAATCATCTTCACTTGCATCTGCTCAGCTCTGTTTGGCTCCAATTGGTAAATCCCTCTCTTTCATTCAATTCATCACATCACACCAAGGATCACTAGCCCGAAACTATGAATCGGTATGATAAAAGTGGAAGTGGAAGCTATAACTTAACCGAATCGAAAATGGAAGCTCAAAGAGCCAACTGCCACAGAGGGAAAGGGGAGACATGACGACCTTAATAAAGCCACACATGTAAATAATAGATGTAGAGAAGACACAAGAAAAACCTAGCAGACAATGAGAAGCCTCATAACAAAGTTCCAAACAGTCTTTATATGCTCCGCGATTTACGATTTATGATACCTAATCAGATCTTAAGCTCTTTCATATCCTGTACTGCTACTTCAGCTATTTCGGGTGCTTGCAGATTTTTCCCAGCTGTGTCTCGGATTTCCTCCTTCATGAGAGGAACGGACTCAAACGATGGGGCGAGAGAAATCGCAGCTTCAGTAGGAGACTCCTTCTCAGCAGGAGATATGGCAGTGGTGACTTGAGGTTCCTTCTGAACTGGAGAAGGTGAAGGAAAAGGAGGAAGGGGAGCATCCTCGGTCTGAGCCAGGGGAGCAGCAGAGACTGGCACAGCTTGCCTGATGCAGACAGGGGGCGCAATACCAACCGGCGGTGCCATTGCTGCCTGTGCCATCGGAGAAGATAACCTCTGCGGAGGCGGTCGAGGCGGTGCAGAGAATACAGGCCTCGCAGTTCTTATAGTCACCGGCGGAGCGATTCCATGGCAAGACGTTCTAAATGTGCGGATTGGAACGTAAGGAGCAGCCCCTGCTGCCGGGAACTTGTTGAGTCGAGCTCCTCGGCTATCGAGAGACGTTGATTGTGGTGGTGGGACCGGGTTTTCATTCGATGAAGAAGACACTGAGAATCTGTTCCGATGAGAGGATCTGGGGCAGATTAGAGGGAGGATCTTAGAGGTCGCCGCTGGCAGAGGCTGTGGGCTAGTCGGTCTAGGACTCTGGGAAGGGAACTTCATCGTGAATGGGATTGAGCCTGTAGGGGAGTTAGCTAATGATACCTTCTCCTTCGAGCGGTAGTTTATTAAAGCTCGAGCTATCGTGATCTGCTCTAGCTCGTCAGTGTTCTCGGGTTCCGCTAAAGAACTAGCAGATTCTTTTGCCACTGCACACAGGAAAGACAGGCTTAGTTCACAAAAAACCCCTGCTCCTTTATGATCAAAATCGCATAAAAGAAAAAGGCTGATTTGTATTCCCAATGATGCATTGCTTGCATTGGCCAGACATATCATAGAAAAAAACTGAATGGAATGGATCCATGGTCTTATTTTGTCCCATGTCCACTTCTTCGTGCCAAATATGGTTTCTGTATTAGCAAGTCCTATACTATCATCAAAGGGCAAGGCACTCATGCAGCCCTACCCAGAAGTGAGAAATGGATAAGCCCCAGATCAATTCGTCACCAGCAAATACAGAGCATACTCATATTATATACAACTCGAGCGGATCAGATCAAGACTTAAAAAGTTTTTGAGGATTTGACTCACATTGTTTCAAGGAAGACCATGCTGCCATAGCTGCATTCTTCTCCGCTTGCTTCTTATTCTTGGCTGGTTCTCCGGTGAATACTATCCCGGCCAATTCCACTGTCCCAGTAAATACAGGAAGGTGTCCGAGCCCAGATCTATATGTGGTATACTGGGGCAACGGGGCGCCGACTCTCTGGGCGATTTCCTGTAAGAGGTTCTTGTAAACGCCAGTCTCATCCTAACAATGTAGAACCCTGAGTTAGTTCGCACCCGATGAAAGAACCACCTAGCTATAGATTTGCATGCGGATGCTTCAATCCAGACAGAAGAGTTCGAGACCGGGAATAGACGAATTAATCATACTGTGTATCTATCCACGAGAGGATAGACGCAAGACACAAACTGCCACTGATTTGATTCTATGGAATCTATAACAGTGGCTTTCAGCAGAGGGCTGTAAGAGGCCATTCTGGAAATGTGCAGCTTTTTAAGAGTTAACCGGACACCCTTAAAGCACTGATGGGGTGAAAATTAGATTCTCTGCAAGAAAATTGAATCTTAAATCTTCTACTAGGTAGGGACTGCGATTATCTCAGACATTTTCAGCCGAAATTGCGTGAAACCCAGAGAGATTTCAGCACCCAGAAAGACAAGAATGTGCTCGATTCAAGTGCTATCATCAGGATTGTTCGACCAAAGCCTGTCATCCCCGGAGAATGAGAAAGCAGCTTTAGCTTCTCTTTCTGTCGAAAAAGAGCTTTGAATCAAGTGGAAAATAGACATTCTCTTCACATTACGAGCAAGAAATCCTCAAAGTGAAGACCTTTACTCATCAAACAACACATACACGCAGAAAGAGAAGACCTTTGCTTTCTGCTTTGGAAAGATTATCCATTTTTTATTTCTAAACCCAGAAAGGAGATGGGACTGAATGAGCCCAGCTACATCCGGGCCCCGAGCAGACCCGAATGAAGAACTCTCTGCCTCTCTCGGAGCTCCCAATGCCGGGCCGATGGACCTCGCTACAGCTCAGAGGAAGCAACAATTGACACTTGCAGGCATGTTAGCAAGCACCGATCGTTACGTTGCCCCGGCGCGCAGTGAACAGGGGGAGCTGACAGGGAAAAAGGGAGAGAGAGGGGGAAAGGGGAAGGCGACGTGGGAGATCCGTGGGAAGGCGACGTGGGAGATCCGTGACCGTTGATTGATCAATTAATTGATTAAATAAATGATCGAGAGGGAGGGAGAGTATAGGAGGAGGACGCACGAGGATGCGGGCGGCAAGGGAGTGGCGGGTGGAGAGGGAGTGGAGGGCGACCTCGGCGGCGGAGTGCTCGGCCTGGCGGAGGGTGGAGCAGTAGTGGGGGCTCTCGAAGGTCTCGCCGTTGAAGTTGACGGTGGCCTTGAAGCGGGGGGCGTGGTCAGGGCCCTCCCTCACGCAGGTGTAAGAAGGCAGGTTGAAGCAGCTCCTCTGCGCCAGCTCCTGCAGCTGGTTCTTGTACATCCCTCCCTCCCTCTTTACCCCAACCGAAAACCCTCCAACCAACCCAAACGAACCTCCCACCACTTTCACTTTCACTTCAATTCAATTCACCCTTCTCTCCTCCTTCCTGCTCGGGTCCGGGTCGGATCCTGAGAATGAGGGCGCCTAAGCCATCTCCGGCGAGATCGAGGCCTCTGCTCCGGTTAGGGTTTCTTCTCAACAAACAGACAGAACGAGAGAGAGAGGAGAGCACAATCCTTGTTCAGGGAAGAGATAGAGGAGAAGAGAGAAAGAGAGAGAAGGGGAAATGGGGTCTGAGTATTAATGGAGGGATCAGAGAAGAGAGAAAGAAGAGAGAGAAGTGAGGTGTCAATGCGGGGGAGGGAGGAGTCAACTGAACGTTATATGTCTCTGCTCTCTCTCTCTCTCTCTCTCTCTCTCTCTCTCTCTCTCTCTCTCTCTCTCTGTGTTTCTCTCTGCATGGGATGAGAATTTTTGTTAATTTTTTTTCTAATTATTTTCTCTTCTTTTTTCTCTCCTACAAAATAGAGTTTCTTCCTCCTTTTTTTCGGTGAAAGAGGGGGCAATGCCCCGTGCAAAAAAATAACTATGCTACGCAAAGACGGAATATGAAACCTCCTACAAAGTCGCCCTCTAGGAGGGCGTTAATACCAATCGGTGGAGCAACAAAGAAAAAAGAGCCCAATGAGAAGCTAATTGTCCATCGAGTCATCCAGTCAGTGCACATGTTGCCTTCTTAGTACGTATGACTGATTTCTACGTGCCAGTCACGATGTTTGTTGATGTTGTTTGCTAGGGGTCGAGATAGGAATTGGTCGGTGGTTGATTTGATAGCAGTCGCTGCACCACTTGAGAGTCGAGTTCTAGGACAACGTATCGATATCCTCCATCCCAAGCTAGTTTGAGTCCAACCAATGCACCCCACAGTTCAGCGATCGTCGAAGTCGCGAATCCAACATTGTGTACAAAGCCATAGATCCAACGCCCGTCGTCTCCACGTATTAGACATCCCGCCCCAACGAGACTCGGGTTCCCTCGCGAAGCGCCATTAGTGTTAACCTTAATCCACCCTGGAGGAGGTCGTCGTAGTCGCACCCACCGCCATTCCTTCCTTGGCTGAACACAACTAGTCCTCGATGTATTTGCGCACTCGAAACTAGATGCTACAACTTGAATGTGTTGAGATTCTTCATTCGGCCTCACAAGGTCTTGTTCGAATCCTTTTTCCTTATTCTTTCTTGCTCTCTCCTTCCCCCATTTTATTTTCCCTTTTTTTTCAATATTTTTTTACATATCAATTTCCCAATTTAATAATTCCAATCCAAACAATCAAGTATAATTTGAAATAAATTCACGTCTCTATAATGACTAGTAATTCCATGTTCGCATCAACTTCTTTTTATTCTTGGCCTCGGGACGTCATTCGGGGCGAGATCTTGCTCATTTTCACGAATTGGTATCGGGAAAAAATTGCTAGAATTCAAGAAACATGAGTAGGATGTTTTTGTTTAGCCCAAATTTCAATCTTTTGGACTCGGTAAAAGGTGCGCATTGGGGGGATCTTCAATCTAAATGGAAAGTGCGGCCAAAGTCTTCATGTGACGTTGTTGGCATAACGGAACCATTATAAAAAGCGAAAACATGAGAGAAGACATACATAGACATAGACGACGCGTTTAAGACCAACTCTCTTTTCTCCTTTCCTTTGCTTATTACACACACACACACACACACATATATATATATATGTATGTATAGATATTCCTTACCCCAAAGTCCACATTGTCTTCCCTATTTATTCAAGAAAAATCATGGAAGTCCCACTTTTTACACACACACACGAATTCCTTTCCTACTTTGGATTCTTATTGGATACAAAGCTTTTGCGTCCATCGTTTCATTGTACGCGAATTAAAGATAAGAGTTTCGTTTCCGAAATATATGTTATATCTTCGGACGACTGACTACATCAATCGTATATTTGAGCCGGATACGGGTAATCCACCGGATCATGGTATTGGTCACACGCGGTTGGATGACAGCCTCGAATGTGAAAATTGGGTGGGCACCGCAACTTTAGTGCATTGCATTAGCTTTTTTGAATTTTTCCATGCTGGGATGGGATGAATGAACCTTTTTTATATGTTGTCTTATTTTGATGGTAACCTTAGTGCATTCTTTTTCATTAATGATGATGCCCAAAGTGAAAAAGCACCATCCAAATCTCCACCCCTCGACGCGTCAAATGACGGAATTGCCCCCCGGCGAGCTCCATACGACCCCTCCCGGCGAGGGGGGGCAGAGCGGTAAAAAGGGCAATGACTTTATTGATGATGGGACGAATGTGAGAAGTAGTGGGGAACAAAACCTTTATTAATCTCCGAAATTGATGAACTTTGACTGATGATTTCTTCTAAAATAAAAAATAAAAAAAGGATAATGAACCAACAATAATAAGGGGAAGAATGCCACTGCAACTGGTGGATTTAATGCTTTTTTGACTAGGTCGAATCGGGGGTGATTGAATAAATTCCTCCTCCCTAAGTCCAATGCTTGGGCGGGAAGTCCATACTGCTGTCTATGTTAAACCGAGCTCAGGTGGTTAGCATAAATTTTAACTTGAAATTAACCTGCGGGAACATATTTGGTATTTTCATTTTACATATTTAGTACCTTAATCCAGACACTTAATACTTTTATTTCAAGATGATGAATACAAACTACCAAATACCTCAATTAAAATAATAAACACTTCAATTGAGACACCAAATATGTTTCGGTGACTCGATGTTATTGTGAACTGAACGAATCCGGGTGGTTAAAGGGAATGGGCCGGATCCAATCGTGCGTGGCACATCTTGGATTGGTCGACTTACTAGAATTCAAAGGCTCGTTTTAGCAGATTCGAGGATATCATCCAGAAAACAACCTCAGTAAGAGAGAGAGAGAGAGAGAGTGAGAGAGAGGGCAACATGGAGATGAAGCATTTTCTCGAAAAATGTCTCGTTCATTTTCATTTTCTTTTGTTTTAAAAAGAAAAAGAAAAAGAAAAATTATTTTGCTCTAATTGAATTCATTCAATGTGATGGATGGAGGGGGAGGGGTTGATGGGGGGAGCATTAAATTGAAGGCATCGAAGTGTCAAAAGTGAGTGAGAAGTCATGTGTTGAAAGTGGGAAGGGCTAATCAATGTTGGTGTTTAATGAGCATGTGCTCTTGGGTATATACAAATACAATTCATTCAATAAATACACACAATTGTTTTTGTTTTTGTTTCTGTTTTTGCTTTCGTTTTTACAAAACAAAATCTAAAGTAAAGATTGCTCCAGGACCCCTATACTTATACCATACTATACCTATGTATGTGACCATGCTACCTAGGAGTACCTCCCACACCCACACCCAAAAAGATAGTCCACATATATGTATATATCTCGAATGTCGATGTCCTATAGTAATTGGATATCCTATTGTGATCATGCAGCCCATGATTTTTACTTGTCATATGTCAACTATCTGTTGCACTTGCCTTTGTAATAGTCGAGTGACTCATGAGCGGGTCTCTTCCGTATTGTGTTTATATTGTCTTGTGCTCTCTTGATCTATGTCCGCAACAGAGTCATGTGTACGTGTACCTACTATTATTGTAAATGAACGATAATTTCTAATTTATTAAATAAAAACTTCTCTTTAAGTTTTTTTTTTTATTTTTCATCAGACTAATTAAATTTACTTATAAGGAAATCGAATTTCTTTCACCATGACCCGGGTCATATTTCGAATAGACCAAGATGGGATCACTTGCAAGTCATGTTCATGTATTGCAGAGTTGCGCATTCCCAATCTCATTGCTAAGTCGTGATTCTATAATCTGAAATGAAATCGGTCGGATTAGGACATATGCACAGACTACGTAGACAAGTGCCCGATCTTAAATACTTGAGAATGTTTGAAGATACAATATTGTCCAGTCCCAGAGGAAAAAAAAATAAAAAAGATATTTGCTATGCATAAAATGAACTACTTTCGACTAGGTCGTGCTCCAACTCATCTGATGTAAATATAAAAAACATAACAAAAAAGAACAGATGGTCCCAAACAGGTCCATAAATCGTTTCCTGCCATTGCCGATTACTTTCTATGTCAAAAACTAAGGCCGTGCAGGGTAAAAGCTACGGCCTGCTCATCAAGGAAACGGGGACGAGAAGATATGGAGGAATGGACTTTTATTAGGCTATGATATAAAGGAAAGCTAGAGTACAGGTTTTAGTTACAGTGTGTGCTTCGGTTGGAAGTTCACCATGCAAAGGGGCTTGCTCCCAGCAAAAAGATCTCGTTTTCGACATCCTTCACCCACTGACAGACCCGATTGCACGTCTTTATGGCCAAGGCCTGCAAATTCAGATATTGCTAACTCAAGATTGCACTGCATCAGGCTATTTCAGATGAAGGAATATGGAAGTGCCATGTGCATATGAGGAGAAGAGGCAGCATAGCTCGTTCAAAGCTCGGTGATACCTCAATCGTATATTGCGCATAAAGTGGAGAACGGAAGCTAGCATGAAAGTGAGACCAACCTTATCTGCAAGTGGATCAAATGCCGCATAAAGTTCAAAATCCTGGGTAATCCAGCAGAGGAGAACTGCAAGAGAAAGATGACAATGAACGTATGATCAGAACAGCTTGCAGATAAAAGCTCATAATCAAGCACACGTGACAGTTTGAAAGTTGAATATCCCTTACCATAGTTTTCATCTCTTCTGAACTGAGTTTTATGAGGCTCCTTTCCTTTATCATGCATCGACGCATACATCTTTTGGTAAGCCCTATACAGTCTGAAAAGCAGAAGACCCGTACAAATCAATTAAGCATAAGAAAACTTCAGAAGGGCCAGAAGTAATAATGTGTAACTGATGAAGACCCAGCTTACCTTTTTTGCTGTCGCAGAGTGTTGATCGGTGGTGAAAACTCTGAAGACACATACTGATCCAAGAATATACTCCGATATATGAAATGCCACAACCCTGCCGGACCACCTATGCCTGCATGCGCTCCTTTAAGACTCTGCTGAGAATCGGTATGGGGATTAAGATGCCCTAAATGGGGGAATAAAGACCGAGAGCGAGGCACTGGATCAATGGGTAAGTCTTCAACACGCATCCCACCATCTAGTATCGACCTTTGCACTTCGCTTAGAACATTTGATTTCAGCAGGACATTTTCAATACGCATCCTGTAAGATTCCAGCTATATATTTTGTAAAGACTAGATGATTGAATGAACACTGCTTTACATAAAGAAATTGTCAAACTCAACCAGGCTTCTATCCAGTTAATTTCTCCAACAAACAAAATAAATCTTGGTTGAGCTATAAGTACAGTGC
Source organism: Punica granatum (assembly GCF_007655135.1). Lineage (NCBI taxonomy): Eukaryota > Viridiplantae > Streptophyta > Magnoliopsida > Myrtales > Lythraceae > Punica > Punica granatum. Next base: position 26,952,419 of record NC_045132.1, read on the forward strand.
AACTTTCACACAGAAAAGCATCTTTGCATTAGTAAGATACTTCTTTCTCGTTGCACAGATAAGACAATTCAGTACATGGATCAGTAAGACACTTGCCTACAATCCTTTAGGTGGAAGAAAGCATCTGAACGAGTAGTGAGTAACATCAAGTATGTTTCAACCTGCAACAAGAGAGTTAAAATGCCACTTCATTTACTACACTAGCCCCGTGAACAAATATGCAAAAGCAGAAATAAAAAGGACAAACAGGAGACAGCATAAGTAATACCATGAGCAAGCATCACTTACATCAAGATAATGCACATAAGCATACAGAAACGCCATAGGATTATATCTTGGGAGGCAAATGGGTGAAAAGCACTCAGATGACCTGCAACAACACAAGAACAGGTGTGATATGATCTAAACAAAATAAAGGACTCATGTACTAAATAGCTTATAATTTCCTGTTTCACCAATCATTATCTGATTAAGCTGTATTATACACACATCAAAGGCACTAATGATGTGCTCGGAGACATAGGGCAGTGAAGTGGCTCAAGCCAAACAGGATAAGGCAGTCTTAAGTAGTAATAGCAATTAAAGGTCAGGCTGTTCAATTCAGACTAGCTAATTCTTTTTCACAACAGTGAAAAAGAGACTTTCTTCAACTGGATTCTAAGCCTAAGGAACTAATATATAAGGAGCACCAGATAGTATTTCTCTGCATGGTAAAGAGACCTACAGGGAAACGGAAAAGCACCAGATACAGCATCAAACAAGATTCCAAAAGCCAATACTTGCCTAAATGATTCTGATGAGGTGACAAAATTAGCAAGTAGCAGCATATCATCGGGATGCAGAGAAGCTTTCTGTGCACCAACAAGACTGACCACCTGCATGCAGATCACCAAACAAAACTACAAGTCTATAAGTGCTTCAAATGTTATCAGTAACATGGAGTAAATAATGTCGTGACTAGAATCATTTCTGTATCTAAGCATAGTAAAGAGGAACGGGAGGGTTTTTGACCTTGTGCCTACACATTAATATTGCAAATAAGACACCAGAGTCGGCCACATCTTGCAGGATAGCACCCGCAGCTTGCCTTGTCGCATAAGAAAGTGGAAGACATGTATACGCATGAAGAAAGGTAGCTGGGTTCCTGAACGACATTTCCAATTTTAATAAGGCCATTCAGCTCAGCAACTGATCTGGGAGCCCAGGAAAAATGGGCATCAATATTCATAGCATACAAGGAGTAATAAGACTTTGAAATCATTGGACAAAAAGGACTGCTGAACTAAATTATCTGAGATGTCAATTCTGAGTGATCAAAACTTGATACCATGATAACATGTGGTGCGTATAACTAAGAAGTTCTTTTAAGTTTCCAGTAAACATTATATAGTTATACGGAAATACTTCACCAAATTGAGCAAATCCAAACTAAACTACGCCATCTAAAAGCCTTGAATTCTTTAGCCAATAGAAAATTCTTGTCATTTATCCAAAAAATAAAAAATAAAAAATAAAAAAATTCTTGTTTTGTTAAAAGGGCTGATAATAATACATCTTGCAGAGAGTGAACAATTATTGTTGCTTCAGCAGACATCCTAGGAATTGCTTTCCAAACTAAATTGCCAATAGTTCATCTAAAAAAAAATTGCCAATAAAAAGAAAAGGTTATTCTAGCAGAAACATATGGCCCCATTAGTGCTAAGGCGAAAAAGGAACTCTTGATAAGCAACAAGAAGATTCTTCCAATTATAAACTGCCAAAAAGAAAGGGAAGAGAGAAGGCAAAGGGAGCATGGGAACAAACCAACTAAAGGAATGGATAAGGGAAGAGAACACAACATCTGTTCCTCCAAGAAGAGGTGTCATATCAAACTTCGGGTTCTTCTCAAAACATCTATTTACTGACTTTGTTAATATAAGTATCATCTGCATCCAACCATTATCAGTCAAGCAATGAGTACGGTGTCTTCTTGCAGAGACATGGTTGATTAAAATTGAGTGACAAAAGAGAAGAGGATACAGAAAGTACAACCAAGGAAAAGATTAATCATGAAGAAATGAGGAAATGGATCTAGTATTACCTGACCATATATAAGTTCCAACTGCCCTCTAAGAGAATCATAGGGTTCCTCAGTGCAGCTGATACAAACCAAGTAAATTGGCCCCTTCACAAGAAAAACCACCTAAATGGCAAGCATAAACACAATATATATACTCAGGACGTGCTCTCTAATTTCAGACATAGAACCAGAACCATCTAGAGGCATATTGACCAACAAAAGATAGTCAAAGTAGTTAAACACTTGTATGTCTCTAATGATCAAGCAAAGACAATACTTCAGTTAAGAATTATATAGAGTCAACTCGAATATTGATGCAGGAAATATATGAACAGTAAAGATGAAGCAAGCAACCTGGTGTCTTCCTGCTCTAACCAGTTTGACAGAGTCTCCCCTGAAAAGCATTCAGAAAACTGCTTAAATTCCATGAAATTAAAAATAAAATTCAGCAGAAAGAGTGCGTCCATAAACTTATGAAATGTTTTCCCAATTTAACGACAGATTACCCATTTTCCACAAAGGAAATAATGGCGTGCAGTGTTGCTGAAAACCCTGCCAGCTTATGCTCATCTCCATACCTGAAATAACGTGCAAGAGAGTCTATAATTTCCAGCTCTATATCATCATATTAAAAGTGTTTATTTGTAAGGGTGTCAAACGCTTGACCTTGAGTATATTGGTTTGCCAGAGTGACTGAGAACAAAAAAGTGTTTCTTTCTCTTCCTCCATGAAACTGAAGCATCATCCTGCAGAAGATTCAATCCTTTTTCCTTCTTAATCACATTTCATTCATTTTTCCATGTTGGAAAGTTAACATTCCACAGGAGGGGCAAAAAGCATTCAATCGTTCAATCAAACATGGATACTGTACTTGCATTCGGCAGATCAAATAGCAACACTGGCAATAAGAACATCCCAATTTTTCTTGGCTATACGACAGATATCAACCATTTCCATAGTTTTTCCAGCACTTAAACCTTCCAAATTATCTCCCCCAAGTTGGTCGTATAAAGGGCACACCAAGATATCACTCCACAGGACGTGCATAATGCCATCGAACTTATCTAACAAAGAATTAAACACCCCAAATTTGCAAATGCTGTTCCATCGCAGCATTCAGTTTCGAATGTGACTACGACCTGAACTGCCTACACAGCAAGCAAAGGTACCTCGTCAACATGCCGTTTTCCAGGAACCCAAGCTGCCTGAGAATCGTAGAGACCATTTGCAGAACGATTGTCTTCCTGTATCTCATCTTCTTCAGTCTCCGCAGAGGCACTACTGGCACCACTGCTCCCTCTCTCGCCTGCATACCCGCTGCTGCTAGGGCTTGACCGCCTCTCAACGTCCAGCTCTGAAGTCGAGTTGCTCCTCCACATCGCCTGAGCTTCTCGATCGCACTCCTCTCCCGCCACCACAAGCTCAGGAGCTAAATCATTTTCCTCCGGAACGTACATCTCTCCGCCGTAGCTTTTACTCTCACCACTGTGATTGACAGCTCCACCTATCTCTGTTTTACGATCCATGGTCGAGTCACTACTCCGCATAGGACTAGCCTCTCCAGCAGGCTCCTCCTCTCCCGCCTCTGCTATCTCAGGAACAGAACTGTGGACCGCCACGGCATTCATATCCCGATTAAAGCTTCTTTCACTCTCTCCAGCGCCATTACCAATAGCAGCAGCCCCAGATTCCAGGAGAACTGCGGCATCTCCAACAAATCCCTCGTCTCCTTCCACTGCCATCTCAGGAGCCGGATCGTTGCTTTGCACCGCATTCCTCTCTCCGTCAGGGATTTTACTCTCCTCGCCGTCGCCGTGACTCTCAGCAGCACGGTCCTCAGCTGCTGATCCATTGGTGATGCCATCTGCGGCTTCCAGCTCTTCAGAGACAGTTAAGGAACCGAGCTGCTCTTCCATCGGTTGGGAATTGAGCTCCGCGCGAGGCTCTTCGCCGGAGGCCGATGAGCCAGAGTCAGAGTCGGAACCGGAGCTGGAGGACGAGGACATATCAGGCGTCCGTGAGGTATTCCTCGCCAACTCCGAATTGGGGCTGAGTACTTAATTGCGTCGGGATAATTTCACATACACAAAGAGAGAGAAGTGAATCCTTTTTCTTCTCACTACTCACATCTCCACCTACCAGTCCGCGCGGAGAGCTCCTTCGTCTTGAACTTCTTCTCGGCCATGGAAACACACAAACAAACAAACAAACAAACAAACAACGACGAGCTCCAAGCTCTGACCAGCAGGTGAAAAGGACATGGACCCGAATCCCGATTAATCGGATCCCCGCCATTTCACTGAGCCGAGACCGAGAGCTTTGCTTTCATCCGGGCGTGGCCCTATGAAGATGGTAATGGGCCCAATGACAGACAGACACACAGATCACAAACAGACCCGACAGCCTACGAGCCGAGCCCAAATTAAACATCGATGTGGCCTTTGCCTTCCCCAAGCCCCTTTAGGAGAAACGATAAAATGCAAGAGGGGCAAATGAAAATGGTTGTCTTAACTTAAAATCAGTCCCGATTAGCGTAACATAAAAGATCTTCTCCAGACCGGACATCTGCCGAGCCATGTGACTCTAAATACGGCATCAATCTTGATCCTGTTAACGTCCATAACCTTAACTTGCTTGATGGTAAAAGAATGGTATGGGCCTCTGTCAACTGTTATCCGACAAATTTATCCCCATCGGCCCACACGCGCGATCACACGTGGAAGTAGTAGTAAAGTATATCCGGGCAGAGCCCATGCTGCCCATTGCATCATCGTAATTAATTTTATGTATCTATTTACACTCATTTTTCACATTTCGCTGTAATTGCGAGATAAGGTATATAATGCCCACAAGATCGATCCATGCAAGGAGAATAGCCCACAATTGAAGTCCACAACAAGCCTTATCCAAAGTAGTGGCAATACCTAACCTAGACCGCCTTGAAATAGTGGGCAGATCGAAAATGAAAATTGTAGGATTATTTCCAAGTGTAGGCGAGAACAAACGTGGACAAGCTACTGGGCACATACGAGCATCAAGGAATTTCCATTCGAAGTTGATCTTAATATGGCGTCCTTCGTGTCGAATTGGAAGATGAATATTTCATGGAGCCAAGATTGGAAATGAAGATTATTTGGACCAGAATATTTTGTTGGCTTCGTGACTTATCGTGGCAGGAGGATTCTTCTTTCTTCCTTCGTCCTTCCATACATGAGGTGCTATATATGTTGCAATTGCCAAACAAAAGTGGACTTTCCCTCTTATTCTATTTTCTTTCCTTAATCTTTAGCTTTGTTTAGTTACGAATAATGGAGAATTATTCTCCAAGTTAATCAGCTTATTTTCTTTCTTTCATTGGTCTAGGCATTTGGGTAATAAGTGGATGATATTTCCTACATAGTCCTAAGGTTCGGTGATTGCTTAGTTTGCTAAGTTATTTTCCATTTTCATAGTCGTGTTAGGCCTATTTAAGTTGAGCATGTTTATTGTATTACCCCCCACCCTTAACCTCAGTCATAAAACTGCTCTACGCCACACACCTTTATCTTTTTTACGTTTACTTTCCTTGCACTCGCACTTTACATATCTATCTTTTCATGCATCCTTTCCTCACCATACACTAGCCTTCAGTGGCAGTCCCGTCGATCCGTCGCATATCCCTTCTACCCTACTTGGTTTCCGATCAAGGAGGCTTCCATGAGCTAAAGTTCCGACCCACGCTCACCCTTTTCTACTTCTAATAGCCGAGACCCATTATTACTTCACGCTACTTCCGACTAACTAAGCCGTGAAGCCATACAAATCTCGACGTTATCCAATTGTTAGCACTCGTATTTGGGGAGAATACTAACGGCTAAATCCTCGGATCGCGTAATCGTCTGAACCTTCATCGTCAACCACTTCAACGATATCTCACCTAAATCTAGCTCTCGACTATACCTACGGACTTTCGGGTCGTGGTGCTACGCTTTAGCACGGTGAGGTCGGCTGGTGATTTCGCTACTAATCCTTGGGATTGCGCATTGGCACGCCTAGCAAACCTAATCTTGTGAGAGATTCACCAAACCGACGCGGAAAGTGTGATTGCGGAATTCTACGCGAAACAATACCATTTAAAGAAAAAGCAAAAATAAGAATGACAATGAAGCCTGCAATGCACGGCATAACATCAGAGAGAAAGGGACGGGACGACGAAAGGAGCGGGCGGTATTTCAACTCAACAGCCAACATAACACTTTCCCCAAAGTTCAACCAATGCCCATTCCCTCCCTCCCACTTCAGATCTAACCTCCCTGAATCCAAATAAAGTTAAATGGAGCGTAAATATGCATTTTTCCTGTCGAATCATCTCACGGGCATTGTACTAAACTTTAACTTCTGTATGGGGCGAGCTTAATGACAATGCAGTACCACATTAATTAGGAGTGATCCAAATCATCACGAGGATATATTTATTTGATTTTTTCTAATTCTATAGACAGTATAGGCTTTTTGGATAACTTAGGTAGAGAATTGTTGAATGCATTGCGTAGCTGCCCTTCTTTAATTCAAATTACTTATGTGAAAATAACCAAACAAAAGCAAGCACAAGAAGGACCGCAAAATGTTGACAAAGTCTAAATTCATTAATCCAACCGAAAAAAAGGAGAAGGCCTACTAAAAAATAAAAGAGAACAAGAAGAAAAAGGATTATCAACTAACTCCCTAAACTGTACCTAGCTATATGCCATGCATGGATGTGGACGCTGTATAATGGATAGATATCATTACTCACTTTGGTGAACTCATGTCATCATTTAATTAGAGAAAATATTATCATAAAAAAAAGGAAATGAGAAAAGAAAAGGGAGGAATTTTCGGATTTGAATTGATCAAATATTTACTCAAACCACTAGATCTTACGTGTATGTGTTAACTCCTTTCAGTTTACATAATCTTGATATGTCTTGTGGATAATGCATGCATGCATACTTCCCGTTAAAAGGCAGGCTTATCCACAAGCAATTAATTGCACAGACACCACACTCCCTCCCGTCTAGAGTCATAGAACACAAATCAAGTCAAGGCTCATTCACCATTCAGAACAAATCTACATTTTATCATACATCCGTAACTGTAAAATTCAGAATCCAATCAAAGTTCATCAGATGTCTAAATCTCTGATAAGGATAACATCCACCAGCAAGGGGGTTGCAATCCGATGAAAATGGCCACTTCCCACGATCCATCCAGTGAAGTGGATGCATTCCACACAAAGTTGTTGAAAAATTATGGCATCGGTGAATGAGAAATTGTTTATCATTAATGAAATGAATGTATTGAATGGTGGTTTGTACAATTTGCATCGGACACCATCAATCATTGAAATTGAAAGGATGCCATCAATTGTTATGAATTGAATGGCACCATCAATTGCAATGAATTGAAATGACACCATCAATTCTATAACCATCGTCAATAGCATGTATTCATTGACCCGATTGTCTATAAATTGTATATTCCCCTCATTTTTGAAGAGAAGAGAATTGCATAGTTAAATGAGAGTGTTTAACTTCGTTTTGTGATTCGCGGGGGTGCGGATAACTCGTGCTGCTAGCTGCACTCAATGCCGTTTTATCTTGGGAAACAGACGTCCACGTGATCTCGAGCACGCCCTAAGGGGATGAATCTGTTTCAAGGGGTTTGTGTGAAACACAGGACTCGGCTTTCTCATATCTTCCGATCTTCCGGTTTCGTCTTTGTATCAGTTTGAATTTTCAAGTTCTTATACTAGTTAAATTCATTTAATTTTATAGCATTCTATTTATTCAACTTGTTATTTGAATTATCGTTCAATTTGTTACTTATTACGGATACTATTTCTACAAGAGTTACTAGCTAACAAAGTTTAACTCGATGGTTGAAGATAATCGGCGCTTAACCGAAGGACTAGTGGTCGAGAGTTCAAATCCAAATGATTAACGTTTGGTTTTGCAATTAAAATTTTAAAATTTTAACTTTAACTTTAACTATACTCACTAAATAATAAAAATCAACCCCACAACTATTATTTTTTTCTTTTTCTTTTTTAATTATTTTTAATCATTTAATTAAATTTTAAATATTAAATTCTCTCAACTATCCATTACTTTTTTTCATAATTCAACAATACAATCATTACTTTCTCTCAACTATTCATTACTTTTTCTCATAATTCAACACTATAATCATTATAACCAAATTAAAATCAAAATTCAATTATACTTAATTTAAAACCAAACACATCATAAAAAAAAAAACTCCTGCGTTCAGCTCATCTCATCGAGCTTGGTTACTTTACGCTGGTTGATTATATTCCATTTCCTTCCCATTACTTGCATCGAAGTCAAACATATGCAGTACGATCTGGCAGGCCATTTTAGAAGGACGGAACCGTAGTAATGCACAAACAACCAAACCAAACCGTAGAAAGAATTCACTGCTCCCGCCCGTCCTTTACAACTGTCCCCTCCCACTCTCCCCTCCCTAATGTAGAATTACAGCCCGCCCCTGCTTTTCCTCACCGACCCCACTCCCCGACATCATTTCATTTATTAACTTAAACAGCCTTTCACTTAACATTATTATCGCCGAAACCTCTATTAATGCTCAAATAATATAAATAAAAAATAAATATATAAATAAATAAATTGGGGAAGAAAATTGAGTCAGAATTTAAATTGATTGATTGAGCGGGACAAAATCCAAACCAGAAAAAAAAAAAAACAAAAAAAAACTTCCTCCGCTATTTCTAAGTCAGGATTACAGTCACCTCCAACAAAAAAACCAGAGAGAGACACCCACCAAAAACCACAAAAGAAAAAAAAGAAAAGAAAAGAACATGTCCTCCCATTTCTGTTATAGAAAAATCCTAAAAATGGGCAAAAATTTTGAAAAATCCGCAGCGGCCGTGAGCGCAAACGAGATGTCAGTTTCACGGCTTCCGTTAGTCCTCGAACCCGGTTCGGGCCCAAACCGCATTTCTGACGCGGCTCAGATCCCTTCCCTTCAAGGTCCGGCCTACCCCCTCGTGTACGGAAAACGACCCAATCCTCGTCCTCGCCATCTGCCTCGCCAGGAACTCGTGCGGCGGCAGCCTGTTCCCGAAGCCAATGTCACCGGCCTCCTCGTCCTCGTCGCCGTCCTCGCCATCGTCGAAGACGTTGTCCAGGCTGTCTCCCCTACGGCGGACGCTGTCCCTGAACTCTTCCCTCAGGATCTTCGACCAGTCCGGGATGTTGACAGGCAGCGAGGACGGCGCCGCTGCCCGGGGGCGGTCGATCAGATCGCCGTGCTTGCTGGACGTCTTCCTACCCGGGCGAGCCGGCCTGCGGAACTCGGTAGAGTCGGACCTCGCGGAGGCCGAGAAGTAGAGGTCGGACTCGTCGAGTTCGAAGGCGGAGTCTGCGGGACCGACGGCGGTGGGGTCGCCCGAGAGGAATCGGTAGTTAGGCCGGGCGAAGTAGGTCTTTCCGGTAGCCATTGAAGATGCAGCAAAAGCAGAAATGGCCGGCGAATCAGTTCCCTTTTCTCTCTCTCTCTCTCTGTCTCTCTCTTCTGGAGATGGTTAGGGTTCTTTGATGGTTTTTGATTGCAAAGTGCCTTCGATTCTGCTGCTTTTATAAAAGCGAGAGGGGACGGGTGGCAGTGGATAAGGCCCTCTCTCCCATTTCTAAGCTTTGGATTGAAATTACCGGAATGCCCCAACGGTATCCTTCTTTTCAGCTGCCACGTCGGATTTACCTTGATAACCACAAATTATTATTTTTATTGCTACGGGGGGGTGTCATCTGGTATGACAGGGAGTCGTGGAGGAGATTTGTTATGGACCCACTTTAACTTGCAATTAATTCAATCGGCATGCAAAGAAGTAAAAAAGCGACATTACGTATGGGAACATTGCAAAATGAGAAATCATGAGTTATTTATACGCATGTGAATGTATTAACTTACTTAACTACATTACAGTCCTATTTTCACGTTTTATCATGTTTAGCAGGTACTAAAGTGATTGATGCAACAGTCAATCTTTTGCGCGTGATTGTTTCCGCATCATAAATTCACACCGATCCTTTTGATTTAATCAAATCGTTCAGATCTTGCACCCGAAAATGCAAATATACATACAAAAAGCACGCATAAATTCAATTAGTATATATTAAAAGCATCAGCGACAACACATGTATTTCATCAAAAAAAAACTGCATGTTCTAATATAATATTTCATTTACTGTTCTTTAAATTGTTTTGATCACAGTTAAAATAATTAAAATCGCTGATACAGTTTAAGATGACGGTTGTTTTCTTAAACAAAAAATATCATGAGAATCTGGTCTTATTAGAAAGTTCTGGAACTGCTTCAATATCTTCAGAATTTTGACCATATTAAGTTAACGAAGAAAACTAAATTTTATTCATCCAAATTTCTACAACAAAATGCAACAACCATCATCATAAACTGAATGAAACCATTTAAAAGTCCTCGACGACCGCGAGCTTTAATTAACTAATTAACCGAAATAGGCATATATAAGATAAGATAGATTAGAAATGAAAGAACGAAAGGATTGAATGGATGATCATGGAACCCTTTAAACCACCGTCAGATGCGGAGAAAAGATGTCCCCTTTCTTTCGGTTATTAACATATGCTTCCAAGACCAGCAACACATGATTCTTCCTCCCTGCTCCCAGATTTCTGCCACGTCTGACTTTAGAAGTTTGGATTTAAATGATTTTAGGAAAATAAAAAAAAAAAATTGTAACGAGGAGACAAAACCAAAAGACCGAGGGTCATTTTGGGAAGACAAATTTGTCTCATTTTATTACCCTCACTCCACATTTGTCGCTACTCAGGAAACAGAAAAATGGGGGAGGGGAGTTCACCTGACCGCATTCACGGGAAGGTGACAAACTGCCCTCTGCTTTAGGCTCTCGATGATCTCGACACGTGTCCCCCGGTAGCCCTGATTGCCACGTGGCTGGCCGGCGTTTCAAGTGATGGGTGGGCGTGGCCGCACGTGAAGTTCTGGACCCACCATAGAGGATCTAATTCCACTGAGGCTCCCTTCCTCCAGCTGGCAGACCCGCCGGTTCAAAGCCGGTTTGCCATTTCTGGACCCTTCTTTTTTGACCGTATTGATAGAAGCTCGTGAATTTTACTATAAGAAAATGGAAACAATAAAGCAGATAAAGAGGCACGCAGACTTTACTTGATGATAATTAAGATTGTGTTTGATTTTAGCGTTGAATTTTGATTTTAATTGGTTTATAATGATTTTGTTGTTAAATCATGAGAAAAAATATTAAAAGGTAATAACTAGTTGAGAGAAAATAATGATTGTGTTGTTAAATTGTGAAAAAAGTAATGAATAATTTAGAGAAAGTGATGATTGTGTTGTTGAATTGTAGAAAAAGTAACGAATAAGTTAGGAATTTAATATTAAAAATTGAATTAGATGGTTAAAAAATTAATAAAAAAGAAAAAGTAATAATTATGTTATTGAATTGAAGATAAGTGAAGTAAAGTTAAAAAAAAATTTATTTACTAAACGGACCTTAAATTCTCGACCTTGGTCGCATTTGAGACTCCTTTCTCATATTTCCTCTCCCTTAAGAAGCCATTTATGGATAGAGTTTCAGTATTCGATACTTTTTCAAACATAAGGGAAACTCCTGAACTCATTACGATAAATATAAATTTTAATAATTAATAAATTAGCACGTGTGGTCTTATCACGAGAATCAAATATAAAACATCTTGATTATCGACGAAAATGTATCCCATTACGTTACACTTTCCCTCGATATCCCATAGTATATGTTCCTCAACCGTTGGATGTAAGAATGGACCGAGCGGACTAAAATTATGATGTTATTTTTTTCGGTTGCAAAGAAAGTCCAAAACCTAACACATTAATTATAAAATTTATTTTCATATTACTGATTTATTAAAAATAAAAGTCCTTATATTCTCTTATGTGGAAAAATTATCATCCTATTTCCTCCCGAAGAAGCTCGTCTCCCTCGCTTGGATATTATATTGTTTTATTGAAAATAAAATTCCTTATATTCCATGTCATTGTTTTATTAAAAATAGTTAATCGAATAGCTCTAGAGCGAGACTATGGAGGGTGGAAAGTTGAACGAGAGAGCATCCTGCTTTTCACGTGAAAAGCGTTCTCTCTCTGCGTCCGTGAGTTTTTTTTTTTGTTCGTTTGGAACTTTCTGAGAAATTCGTCACCGTCTCGTGCTCTGCATGTCGAATTTTCCACATTATTCTGCACATAAAAAACTATATATAATATTCTTTTTATATGGCATCTAATCAGGTTCTTCAACTTAATTAATTTCTCTCTCTAAAATTCTCGTCAGAGCTTGGTAACTTTGAACAAATTTTATAATTATAAATAGACTGGCATGGCGTAATGACCCTGTTTAAAAATGATGAAGACACATCCAAAATCTGTTTACAACGATAGAGTTAGATTTATCTATTGACAATTATATGGAACATTTACCATGCGCTTAACAAGTCATCGCATAAATTATTAATCACAATGAAAGTGGAGCGTCATCTTCTACATTGGCATATGTCTCCATCGGGGCATTATAATTAATCAAACAGCGTGTGATGTTAACTTAGCTAATAATAATGCTCTTCTTCTTCTTCTTCTTCTTATGTAATTTTATTTAATGATAAACCAAGAAACACCAGCCTCTCGATGAATGTTGATGTTGATGTGCCATTATATAATATATATATATATATATATATACAGTGAAGTTTTGTTTTCCAAAGCCAATGAGTGACCAGACATACAGTAGTTTTTGCCACCAATAATGATGCTCTACGGGAGTAATTTAATCTTAAATCCTAAATAATTAGTGTAATCCCTTGCCTTAGTCTTATCAAACTATCTCTATCCTTTACTTATTTAATTATTTTTTTAGCGAGGCAGGAAAACGACTCGTGCACATTTTACAATTTGATATAATTAGGCATTGCTATTGGTAAATTAATTAACTCATTTATATTGGGAATCCTACCACGACAAATATATATTCGTATATGTATATTGTCTTTAATATTCGATCTTCTTATCTAATGCGGGCCCTACTTGCAGTATTTTTATGATAAAGTGGTTTTCTTGGGGTTCTTGGAGGTATAACTTATGTACATATATCTTTACCCTGCCAAAGTCACATGCAGTATTATTATGTGATCATGGTTGGTGATTCGCTTACGGAGTCCAATAATTGACACGAACTTGAAAGAAAACAATGGTAAAAGAACAAATATATACGAGTTTTCAAAATACTACATGTAGTTAATCAAATACCAATAATTTGACAGTCGCATTCGAGTGATGGTACGAGTTTTTGTAATACCAGCCTTGCTACTGTCGAGGAAGGCTCGCAACGGCATCCTCCTGTGGGTATTTAGGTGGGAAAAAGCTTATAGATGTGCTCATTTCACTCTTGGAGTGGATACGGCCGGGATGTTTTGTAATTTTGGACCAAAAGTCATTGCATGTTCTTTCTTTTGTTAAATAATAAGAGGCATATTGTTATCTCAGAAACAATGGGCAGGAAAATAATAATATTTCAAGAAGGGAATAACCTTTCTTTCTTTACATGAGATCAATCACGCTTACGAAAAGGAATTAAGTTTGCTTTTTCACTCAATCATCGAATCATCCCCAATTATTAATATCCAAAGTAGTTGCTTAAGGAACTTGAGAACCATCAAGATGATAAGTTGGACTTTGTTGGGTACTATTAGCTCCTAGCTTTCTCTTCATATATGCTTCCATCACTTTCGTCCCAAAAGCAATGGGAGCGATGCAGAGAGATCGAATTAAGTATTGCCCCGATGACGACATAATGAATTCATGATACTTAAGTTGAGATCCGGGAAATGATCATATATACTTGGCGAGAAATTTCCTTCAAAATGAAGTGATTAGATTCTTGAATTTGTCATAATTTGAAAATACTGAGGAGACTGAAATTTTTTCCAAAAAAGAAAAAGAATTTGTGGATGGCAATAAAAGTGGTCGTATGGTCATTTTTGGCATTTGTTCTTTGGGGGTTGAATCAAGTTCCCAATATGCTTTTCCCGATCACATTATCTCTTTCATCATAGCCCCATTCCTCCCCATCTCCATCAATGCACCACCACACACAACTTAGCTACCTCACTTGCTACTTCCTTTTCATGGCTTTCTCGATCGACCAACTAACCCAACTATTGGGAGTTTTCAATGTGGCTAATGGGACCTTCGAGCTGGATATATGTACACGTTGGCGACATATGAACGGACCTATTCGATGAACGAACGAATCAAGGAAGTGGGAGATCATGGTTGCTTCGAGGGCCCACAAATCTAGCCCAGGCCTTGAACTCTGGATTTGGGCTAACGCGCTGTTTTTGGCCCAAGTTCAGATTTTGGGCCCTTCTCATCCGAAGAGGCTCACTCGATGCAGCCCAGTGGCAGAAGCGTTAATATAGATCACGAGGCAGAAAAACCCTAGCCTTAAATTGCACCGTCGTTCTGCTCTGCCGGCTCCTTTCCGAAGAATTACCTCTGCTGCAGCTGAAAATGCCGCCGAAGTTCGACCCGACACAGTGGTGGACGTCTACGTCCGGGTCACCGGCGGTGAGGTTGGCGCTGCGAGTTCCCTCGCCCCTAAGATCGGCCCCCTCGGTCTCTCCCCCAAGAAGATCGGTGAGGACATAGCCAAGGAGACTGCCAAGGACTGGAAGGGCCTCCGGGTGACCGTCAAGCTCACGGTGCAGAACCGACAGGCTAAGGTCTCGGTTGTACCCTCCGCAGCAGCGCTGGTCATCAAGGCCCTGAAGGAGCCGGAACGCGACAGGAAGAAGACGAAGAACATCAAGCACAATGGAAACATCTCCCTGGACGACGTGATCGAGATTGCGAGGGTGATGCGGCCGCGGTCCATGGCGAAGGAGCTGAGCGGGACCGTTAAGGAGATACTGGGAACGTGCGTGTCGGTCGGGTGCACGGTGGACGGGAAGGACCCGAAGGACTTGCAGCAGGAGATCACCGACGGTGATGTTGAGATTCCTGAGCAGTAAATTTTGAACTTTTGTTATAATTTTGACTGTTCTAGAACTACGCTGGATATTGTTAGCTTTGGTGCTTATTGGTGAATGGATCATAGTTTTGCCCGCAAGCCCAGTACTTGGATGCTCTCAGTTCGTTCGAAGCTCTCGATTTCGAGTTCTATCTGCAATGCGCTTAAGGCATCATATTCTTTCTGCAATGTTGAATCGAATCCAATGTTAGAAATATTGAGCTGAATTGTTGCAGAATGTTCTCGTCATTGAGTCCAATGGGGCAACCAATGCCAGCCCATCACTTGAGTTCATTTTCTGAGCGAGATTGAGGATTGAAATCAGAGAAGAATTTGTCTCCCTATAGTCGATATTGGTCGGTTATGGCGGAGGTGAATCATTATGAGTTGGTACAACTGAAATGGTAATACTGAAGGATGGAATTGTGTATCGAAGTGATGTTGTTCATGTCGAGAATGTTTTTTGTTCGAGCTCCTATTTCTTCGTACCTTACTCTAGAGTGCTGGCATTCTCATAGCTGTGCTGTAATTGGTAGTATGTTTATGTGTAGGAAATGATTTTTGAGGTTGCGGGAAGGTGAAATGGGGGAAAGTTTTCTAGGCATGCTTCTCTATTGCATTGGATCGATGCGGCCAAGGAAGAGAATTGAGGTAGATGTGATCGTGGATTAGCCATTGTCATATTTATCACATGGGGATGGGAAGGATTAGGACCATTCGGTAACAATGAACCGCAAGATAGATTCAACACGATTCTCTTTTACCTTGCCGTTTGAATTTTCCTCAATTCCAATCTCCTCACATCACTCCATCGGTCCCTAACGTGCCACTTGTGTCTTACCAGCTGAAGCTATTGTCACGGTGGGGTAGCTCTCACCGATGATCCCCAAGTTGGCCTAACTTGGATCGACTTTCAAGTACCCTTACTCTCGGGGGTGAGCTCTAACACTATTACTTCAAGCAACTTGGTACTTCGAAACTCTTTAGCATCGACAGGTGTTCGCTGTTGATTGCGACCCGCGGGCCTATCGAAGAGACCTTTCGAAATCTACGTGTCCCTTCGTGGAGGCCCGAATCAATTCAACACCAGTCACGTAACTAGCAAATAGAGGAGTCAATTGAGGACTTTGCAATCTTTTTAGATATTTTGAGAACTGTTGTTTTCATGGGGTGAAGGATCTCAAAAGATTCTGAGTCTTATGCTGCCCTCTCAATTTCTGGATTGGAAAAGATCTTGTGTGCAACGGTGATATCACGTAAGATTATGTCACAAAACACATAAAAAATATTATTTTTACCAATTATTTTTGCCAATAATGAATATTTTTTATTTTTATTTACGTACCAAAAATTAAAGA
Organism: Punica granatum; assembly: GCF_007655135.1. Taxonomy (NCBI): domain Eukaryota; kingdom Viridiplantae; phylum Streptophyta; class Magnoliopsida; order Myrtales; family Lythraceae; genus Punica; species Punica granatum. The sequence goes on from NC_045132.1 coordinate 26,968,957, forward strand.
GACAAATCTTTATTGACTCGTAATATTGCAATACCGCTGTATACACTTTCTTCAATTTCTGGGCCGAAACTAAAGCCTCTCTCGTCCGTCCATTCCTTCCAGAGAAGCACACGAGCGGGCGTGCGGCCTTTGTCCATTTCCTGCAAGACCAATCATCGCTGCCAATGATTACTGAAATCGCGATCCCCCCCGTTACGTGGCCTCTCCTTTCGCCCTTCATTCCCTTTCCTCTTCTCCTCTATTTTTAGCACTTAGATCCAGCCCGATACGCGCTATATATATGCCTCCGTGCTCGAACTGATATTTTCATATAAACCGGAGCCTGGGTCTTTTCTAAGAATCTTCATTTCCTCTTTTCTCTTCGGGTCGAAGAAGAAAGAGAGACAAACCTGCCGCTACTGGAGTTTGCTCCATTAATTTCCGGCCGTAAAGAGCACTATGGCGAGGGAGATTACTGCCCGAATGAAGAAGCTGTGGATCGAGGTCGCCCCTTCGCTGATCGGCCTCCCCTGGAAGTCCTCGGTCTCTCCGAGCTTAGAAACCATTGTAGAGGAGAGAGCCGAGGACTATGGCGAGGAAGAAGACGAGGATCATCAACGGCATTAGGATTGTGTTTCAAGAATGGAGCAACATTGGATGTTCTCTTTTTCCTAGCTAGGAGTTGATGATGTCGATTCCAAGGGATAGAGAATAGTTTAAATGTGGATGTTTAGAAGGCCCAAAGTTTTGTAAATAATTAGTTATGGAAGTCTTCCTGGTGTTTAGGGCCTTTTGTTTCGGTGCAAGCAATATAGACTTTTTGCTATAAAATGGTATTAGATACGTCAAAGTTGGGGATTGAGTCGCTACAATTGCAAGTTCTGTCGAAAGACTTTGGGACTATGAATATAAACTTGATTAATATCGCGTTAATTGTTCGGTATCCTTATTAAATTTGGCTTTCATGACAACCCTCGATTATCAATCGATAAGAAAATCGAATGTTCTTGTTCCTTTATTATTTCTTTTCTAAGCTACTTGTCCCGTGAACATGAAGAATGGATTTGGGCTATTCCTAGCCGCAGAGAAATTCAAAAAATTGGTACTAAAATTTTATCACGGCCTCAGTGACTGGACACGTGTCATGCATCTAGCCATTGATTTTCTTACTCGCTCATGCATATGAGTTATGGCTTCAATGAAGCACAGATTAATTAAGGTGAGTTTTATTTTTTTCCCTCGACGGAAGGCGACTTTTATTATTTATACATCTAGATGATGATGTAACACGAGGAAGATGCATCGATAAAACTATAGGATGGTCGGCTGATGATATAAGCAACAATATCGTTTCGTATAGTAAAAGTTATCATATCGATCACAATCGAACTAGTCTCATAGATTAAAAAAAATAAAAAGTCGCACAAATTTTACTTTCTCATCTCAACAGTTTACTCTCTCTACATGATCAAATTTGAAAATGAATTCTCTTTGCATAAACTCTACCATGCATTTTGCTTTCGATACACACTTTATAACCGTCGAACTCTCTCTTTTTTTTTTTTTTGGTTTTTAGGTTCTTAATTTTGCAGCGCCTCCATGAATTCGTTTTGTACTAATAAGTAAGGACCTCGTTTTTCTTTGATAGAATAAGGGCTAGAGCCAAAATACTTAAAGAAGTAAATTTTTATGTGAATAAGTGATAATTATGTAATCATAAAAATTAATTAGGTTGATCAGATAGCCGCCTCATCATTATTGGGGCGACGTGTCATTTTCCTATTAAATATAAAGGCTTAGAAGAATTATTATGTCATAAACACCTATCCACCACAATTTATAATAATCATCGAGATCGGATGCCTTTTTTTTTTTAGTTCCTCCCTCCAGGTAAGCTCTTCTGTAATTACATGTCCTCAAACGGATTTTCCGGCACTACTGATAGGATCGAAATTATAAAATCAGAAATGTTTGTCTCCATTCGTATGGATAATAAATAATATAAGATATATTGGTCTTAAGGTTGTCATAAGATTCCAATGTACAACCTCTTTGGGTGGCTGGGCTGGACCGGACCAATACATTTTCCCATATTATATTTGGACCCTCCAACACATATTTTTCTCAATTGCTATTACAATTTACGAGTATATGGTTTTCTTTTTCTCTTTATTACAGGAGGTGAAAAGTGAAAAGAATGTAGTAATAAGATATTGGAAATCTCGTATGTCTCGTCATCGCTCGATTCTAAAAGAATATCTGTGTTACTACACTATATTTTTTTTTTCGTGAATGTATATTTTTTTAACTATAAAAATTGAAAGAAACTAAGACAAAAATGAAGAAACATATTTTTTGTATGCTTATTTTTTCACTAGAAAATCAAAAGAAACTGAGGATGTATATTTGAAATTCCCGATGATGAGATCAAAACGAAGAAAACATGGAAAAAAAAGAAACTTAACATTATTCCTTCAGAAACTAAGGACATATATTTTCGTGTATGCATGTTTTTTTCTCTAGAAATTAAATTGGTTAGAATGAAACCAAGGATGTATATTTTGAAACTTTGAAGGATGGAGATCCAAAACGAAGAAAAGCATGGAAGGGAAGAAATTAAACGTTATATATTAACTTATTATTCAAATCGGGAGCCGTTGAGAACATCAACAAGGTGGGACCATGCAAGATAAGAAAATTGCGATCAATCAAGCGATGTGGTCGGTCCAAAAAAATTAGGCTAATAATGACATTAGCCACATAAACTCTCCCCAATATATATATATATATTTTAATTATCATGATATTATTATCTGGTCGGGAAATTAATAAATAAAGAAAAGAAAACAAATTCCTCATTCACTTCACTCTCTCTCCAGCTCGTTTCATAAATACCCCCCCGTTCCTTCCTTCTCTCCCATAAGCAAAAGCCAAAACCCAATTATTACTACTCTCTGCTCCATCTTTCACTTCAGGACATATTTTTTGGTCCCCCTTCAACCATGGCCAAGGATGTCGAGGTGGCAGAGCCCGGCGAGTTCTCTGCCAAAGACTACCATGACCCACCCCCGGCACCGCTCATCGATGCCGAGGAGCTGACCCAGTGGTCCTTCTATAGGGCCCTCATAGCGGAGTTCATCGCCACCCTTTTGTTCCTTTACGTCACTGTCCTGACTGTGATTGGCTACAAGAGCCAGACCGACCCGAACAAGCCTGTGGTCGACGAGTGTGGTGGTGTTGGCATTCTCGGCATCGCATGGGCTTTCGGGGGCATGATCTTCATCCTTGTTTACTGCACCGCTGGCATCTCTGGTACGTGCCATATATATTAGTAAAGAAGAACAACTAATATATCTCTGAAGATTTTCACTGGAAACTGAGTTATTAACACGTGAATGATATATTGTTATTTTCACAGGAGGACACATCAACCCGGCCGTGACACTTGGGCTGTTCCTGGGACGCAAAGTATCGCTCATCAGGGCGATCATGTACATGGTGGCACAGTGCCTGGGTGCAATCTGTGGTTGTGGCCTCGTTAAGGCCTTCCAGAAGTCCTACTACAACAGGTACGGTGGCGGCGCCAACGAGCTAGCCTCAGGATATAACAAGGGAACCGGCCTCGGAGCTGAGATCATCGGCACCTTTGTCCTAGTCTACACCGTCTTCTCTGCCACCGACCCCAAGAGAAATGCGAGGGACTCCCATGTTCCCGTAAGTACCGGAAATTAAAAACGAGCCATCTCAGTCAACTCAAGCGGCTATCAAAATTAATCCCCACTATATATATTTGCCAGTAATAATAAGGATGTCCTCTTGTTTATTTTCGGCCGTGGTGATTAAAAAATGAAGGTACTGGCACCACTTCCAATCGGGTTCGCGGTGTTCATGGTCCACTTGGCCACCATCCCGATCACTGGAACTGGCATCAACCCGGCTAGGAGTCTCGGAGCTGCAGTTATCTACAACCAGGAGAAAGCTTGGGATGACCAGGTAACTAGCAAGATCAATAGGCCAATTTATGATTACACTAACATATCATGATCGCATTAATAAATATGGATAGCTCAGTTCTTACTATACGTAAATCTTCGGTTGATGTTGTGATTGCGCAGTGGATATTCTGGGTGGGGCCATTCATTGGAGCAGCCATAGCTGCATTCTATCATCAGTACATCCTCAGAGCAGGAGCCATTAAAGCCCTCGGCTCCTTCAGGAGCAGTTCCTAAAGAACAATAATCACTGGAAAACAAGACAAATGGGCTGAAAAAGGAGAAACTGTAGATACCCCCCCAATAAAAGGGCCAAAAAAAAAAAAGACGTCTGCTGAGAGCTGCATTTGGGGCAATACCTATCTGTATTTAATCGGGTGTTCTTTTTTCCCCTTTTTTTTTTTGCATGAATTTGGATAGTATCATGTCTTTGTTTTATCTTTTCTCTTTCCAGAAAGTGGTGTATCTATCGATGATGTTCTTCTACGACAATCTAAAGAATGTCAGTGCTCTCTCACTTTGCCTTTTCTTCGATCATGACTTTTTATTTGCGTTTTCCCATCACCTTCTATGCCTGCGATCTGGGGTCTTGATCGGTTCTACGATCCTAACTAGCGGAAGTTTTTAGTGAGTGTCAATAACATCGATGCCATGGATCATCATACCGAATGGGCGAGAATAGAATGGCAGTCTGAAGGTGATGGGCTTGGCTGAAATAAATATACGTTAAAGCAACGAAGGACGAGAAGGATACGCTTCAACATACATATATATATATATATATATATGTATATGTATAAAAATATACACCACTGACTCATAGAGGCATTTTGTATTTGGAGAGCAAATTACGTTACCTTATCCCGTCCTTATCTCATGGCTTCGGTGTGGACATTATTGATTAATTTCTACAGGTTAGGTGAGACTTCGTTTGTTGCTGATGTAAATGATTCGGCTGATTATGTAACTTAATAAATGGAGGAAGGGGGCGCTTTAGCCCTCAGACTCCTTTTGTAATATATAATCGATAAAAGTATGGGGTTTGGTATAGTGGTGCGACACGTCCCCGGCCCCCCCGGCTGTTGTCAAGTCCAGTGTGGTTACTCGGTCACGGCGTGGCTGAATGGTCCACCGTCAAAGGGGGTAGTGGCTGCAGTAGTAGCTACTAGCTAGCTAGGTGAACTACCACCGCTCTCATGGACGGCTGACCCGTGGCCATGCAAGAGCGTCACAGAAAAATCCTCGTCCTTGAAAAGCTTACGAAGCCAGGGGAAATTTTTCAAGATTAAAGATGTTTCACTTTTCGGTAAGAAATCGTAACACTATGACATTATGTCTCGGATAGACTTTGCGGGACTAAAGTAATTTTGCCAATATACAGCATTGCTATGCGGCCCATGGGTTGGTTCTGCACCAATCTTGGTCTCGAACAAGCCCAACAAAAGGCCCATCAGGCAACGTGTTTGCTCTATTGCTGCTGCTGAGCCCAACAAAAGGCCCATCAGGCAACGTGTTTGCTCTATTGCTGCTGCTGAGCCCAACAAAAAGACCAATGACAGAGGGAAGCTGCTAGATTCGGTTTTCCTTTCTTTTTATTTTTTCTTTTTCGGTGTGCACCATGATATCCGAAAGTTTAATGGGTCGAATCACATTGGCTTACTAAGCTGGATAAAATTCCCCAAACGTGAATTTTCTCTATTCACAAAACTTGAATAATATATATTGTTTAAAAAAAAAATAGACATCAAATTACTTAAATTAATCTACATTGGTATATTCCTCCCTTCTTTAATTAGGCAACGAGGAGGTTATCGTGACAAGAAATCTCACCTTAAACGTGCTCCCATCCATTAATGTTAATATGTTTGTTCATTAAGCATTGTCGATCATTGTTATTTTCACATTTAACATCCAAAACGGCGAGGTCCCTTTTGGTTGTTTAATTAGGTCCCATCATAATTATATCGAAAGACGCGATGGACAAATCTTTATCACAAATGGTAAAAGAGGCCAGCATGTGCATATACCGGAAATTTAAACATAGTTATGCTTTCTTAAGAATCAATATTTATTTCTCAATAACGTGCTTCGGTAATCGGTAAGAGAATATTTTAGGCTCATCGTATATGTTAAAACATCTCATAAGTAAATTTGATTTTGATGAGAGTGAGAGGTATGTCGAAACTATCTTCATCTTCTTACCTCAACATTAACAGTCATCGTACCTTAAATGAAACGGCAGTTAAGTTGATTGTGAAAAGAATTTTTGAACCTCAGAACGAAGTTGGACTTAGAACGCGGGGTTTGATGTTCGAAGGATGTTCTTGCTGTGTTTCCCAATAAATTATTCGTTGGGGGGGTGGTTTGGACGATTTCCAATTAGCCAGCTATTTACACAATGTTTTTCCATTTTCTGTTGCCTATAAATCGCTTGAGAAGGCAAAAGATTAATCAATGGTTTCACACCAAGCCAAACTACGCGCAACATCAACCTCCCGTCCCCCACTCAATGTTTACAAATGCCAATAGGACAGGCAATTCATTCCTTATTTATTTTTATTTTTGGAAAAGTATAAGTGCTTAAATTGATGCATAATGATCTATATGTAATCAATGCACATTGATTAATATAAGTTTCACAGCGATTGTCATCCATCTTCATTCGCCTCGATCAGTCAAGCCCTCTCCTGCTTTCCATTCGAACAAAAATCTTCAAAATACGAATACGGTGGGACTTCCCGTGCTCCGATCCATCAGGCTTTGGTAATAGAATGGGGGCAAAAAAGGTCAATTCAATTTCAAAACCCGATTCGCTTGTCATTGCGGAGATCGTCGGGATTTATTAGCAAATAGTAAGTATCGGGGGGGGGGGGGGGGGCGGAATCGTCTGTTACGCTCCCAACTGAAATCTCCGTGGAGTCCACGTGTCATCACCTGATTCAACTCCATTTGAACTATAAAATCTACCGTATCTCTCCCCCCCCCCCCAACCCAACACAACGGACGAGAGAGAGTCTCCTTCCTTTCGTTTTTTTCACCCAACACAACACTTTTACTTCTACCTCAGATCTCATCAGGGATTTGATTTCCTTCTTCTCATTCATCAATGGCGAATTTCTGCTTCTTTGCTCTCATTGCTCTCCTCTCCGTGCACCTCGCGTTGTCCGCAGATCCGCCTCAGATCTCGCCCTCCCCTGCTCCCGAGTTCGCCGCCGACTCCACTACCACCATCTCCCCTTCAAAGCCCGCTCCTGCCAATGCGCCTCACAGCCCGATCTCATCCCCGCCGTCGCCGCCTCCCTCGGATGCGGCTCCCGTCTCTTCCCCGTCCACATCCCCCTCCCCTCCATCTCAATCTCCGTCCAAGCACTCTGCTCCTTCCCCATCGCCGGCCAGTCCAAGCGACGTTAACCACAGCAACGTGATCTCCGACGCGGACACCGACTCCGGCGGCTCTTCCGGCGGGATGAGCGCCGGCAAGAAGCTAGGTATCACCGTGGCGGTGATCGTCGGGGCCGGCCTCGTCGTGCTCGGCGGGTTGATCTACAAGAGGAGGCAGGACAACATCCGGCGGTCGCAGTACAGTTACGCGGCGAGGAGGGAGATCCTCTAGAGATGAGAGATCACAGCCGAACCGAATTCTTTTGTTCCGCCACGCAATGATTTTTAATTAATGTTTCGTTCTCGTTCATCCATTGATTCGCCATATTTTTCTTCCAGTTTAGGCCATAGATTTGAGTTCGTTATATTGATCTTCTACTACTACTACTACTACTACTATTTTTTATAGTTGATGGGTGGGGGTGGGGGGGACGATTCTTTTGGAGTCAAGAGTCAAATGAGTCAGAGATCTGCTTGTTCATAGTACTGTGAGAGGAAAGGAATGGAATGAATTTGGTCAACTATTAGTCAGTGGGCGATGTATTGCTTAAATTTCACATTTTTTTGGGGCATATACATATTATCGATGAATTCAGTCATTTTCCAGCTGTTGTCTTGCTCGCCAATGGAAATATACATAATACAATAATTCATTGAATTTCACCCATTTTCCATTATTAATATTAAAAGATGGAAAAGTGGGGTGGGGGGGAAGAAAGCCATATCTATTTATGGCAGTGACGATGGGCGAGAGAATGCCTAAGGATGAAGGAGTTGCTGGTTGGGCTATGAAGAGGACGACAGTCCATTTGCTGCCTCTGTCTGATCATTGCAAGCTGTCTCCCGTGAATTCATACGCTGTCGTTCGATTCTTCTTATGGGAACGTAAGCCATGTTCACCACATAATATATTCACTGTCCCTGCCACTATGACTGAGCATGAGTTTGAGCACGAAGATAATCGATGCAAAAATTTTGACTAATACTCTTGCCTGGTTGACGGAATTCTTCGCATAACCAAGTCCTCTTGTTTTTCGTCGAAAAACAAACATGACGCTTGGAATGGAGTGACACGTTTGCTTATGGGAGCTTCTACAATAATTGCATTTCAAATGACCATTGCTTATCCACTTTCAATTGGTTCGATCACCTCAAATGATTATGAGCCCATATGGAACCACTGGAATTTCGATATTAGCACGACATACCGACACTTGTTTGTTGCTCATTCATTGGGCTTTGATTCGGCCCACAACCATTCCTTCCTGGGCTTTGACTGCTCGGCCCATTACAACTCGAGATATCTAACTAGGCCGGTACAGTAGCAAGACGGACATTCCCCGACAGTCGCCAAAATTTACTGCAACAGAAGAGTGCATGATTTCTTCCATCACAAGCTAATTCACAAGCAAAGCCTATACCGTATTCAGCTCCTGCTGCTAGTTTCCGAACTGTTTGCCTCGGCCGGCTGGCTCTGAGGCAGGCCAGCTGGCGGCGCATTTGCAGTTCGCGGGAACTGACCGGGTCGGGTGACCAGTTGAGAGATAAGTGGCTGGGAGGAAGAGGAACTGTTCCATGTCCTCCTCCACCTCAGGAACTCCACCAAAATCGAACTCCCACTCATCGCGACCCCGAAACCGGCAAATGTGGCAAACAGGACCGATAGCACTGCTTGTAGATGGACCTGTGAGAGGCAAAGATATGATGAGCCTCGATGACACAAGTCAACCGACTTCCCACCCAGATACATGATTTAAGTGCAGGTCCTCTTACCAAAGAATAGAATACATGAGCAAATAAAACCACCAGAGCGAACTGAATCGAAGCATACACCCAGATGTATCTGCTCTTCACTGCAAAACAATGATTAGAAATTATATTAATTTAAATTCATCGGCAAATCCATTAGATCGAATGCAATCTCGGCAACAAAAAATTCTCTCTCATTTTATCTAAACAAAGGGAATATATATTCTGAAGGCTCGATATTGAAAAAGAAGAAGTTTGTACCATATGAATAGCTATGTTTGTGCACATACCCATTGTGGAAGCGGTCATTGATGAGAGGAGACCAAGGACACAAGAAAATGGAAGGGATATTGCGATTGCACCGGTGCCCATTTTCCCGACCTGTACCGGAATAGACTTATCAATAAACCTTAAAAACTAGGAAAAGAACTTATAGTAAATACTTGCAGGGCTCCAATTTTCTGAGTTACCAAGAGCTGCTCGAGGAAACAAAAGTAAGCAAGCATGCTGACTATTACGAGCACGGGAACTTCCTGCCATACCCTGGTGAGATATCATGGTTTATTCAGTCACGACAATAAGAATAGAAATGGATTAAGTAAGTCACGGGGAAAATGCATAGGATCATCTGCTTGCCTGTATCGGGCGAGATCTCCCTGCCGGACTCTGTTGGGTCGGTTCCTAACCTGAACACTCTGTATCCGAAGCAGAGTCACGGGCAGGTTCTTGACTTCTTGTCTACAAACATCACATGTTTTGTTGCCTTTGATGCTGAACCATTTCACAGCGCAATCTTGGTGAGCAAGTGCAAGTTCTCCTTTGCAGCTGCATTCCATCTTCAACGTCTCTCCCCCTTCGTTCAATTCCACGAGACAAATCCTGCATACAGCTTCTTCTTCGGGTATGTCCTCCCCATCAGCACCGGTTTCTGAACAAGGAACTGAAACTTAGAGGCTGCTAAGAGAAGTGAAATGATTCTTGAAACCAAAAGGTCAATAAGTTATTGAGTTACCGGGATCAATGGTTGGTGAAATATCGATGATGGTGTCTCCTTCCTTCGCACAAGGAGTAGAAGGAATCACGCGGAAGAAAGAATCCATCCTTCTGATGCTTCTTTCTTTGTTGTTGACGGGGACCGATAGTGATCGAGACATCTTCCTCTGGGATTCTTTCCTCTGAATGATCATACTAAAAAATTTCAACACTCACTCAAAGTCTTTGCATCATAATAGGACGCAACCAAAGAGATGGGTAACGAACTCAACGGGAAACATAATAATGAAAAAAGATGGGTTCAGCTTACATCAGAATTTGAGCTGCCACTAACACTTTCATCGCGTGTAGATCCAGGATTGGAACCAGCAAGTGGAGTTACTGGCAGCGAAGATGTTCTCTTCATTCGAGGAGTGAATATCTTAGTAAGTGACAGTGACCTAGAGATGGAAGGCTTGTCCCTGAGAGCGGTTGAAGAAGCCTCGGGGAGTATCTCGGGACCTTTCTCAATATCCGTTGGAGTCGAGTTGCGGTATTTGTAGCTCAGCTTCGTGAGAAGACCTCTGATGGACGACTTGCCTCTCGATGAGGAGGAGGAGGGGCCTGGGGATCCGCTAGCTCTTGCTTCACTGGAGCTCGGCGTCAAGAGAAAATTCACTCTCCTGGGTGTGGGGCTCGGAGTTATCGGTGCCTTTACTGCAGTGACACTATCCTGAGAAGACACTCCCACTGTCCGCGATGGTATCTCGAGGAAGAGGTTCTGCCGCCTCCATTGATGCACTTGCGGGGTCTCTTCATCTATTTGGTTCGAGCTTTCAGCCTTGAAAAAATACATACAAGTTGATTAGGCCAAGATCACCTGTCAGGAGCGCAAATGCGTCATCCCGAATTCCATGTACTACGAGATTTCTAGCTTGTGGTTCCAATCTATTTATCTAACTGAATTTAGTTCGACTTTTTTCGAATTTGTTCAAATTCAACTTTATCATGATATAGCCCCTTTTCTTGCCGAGTCTTTCTTCTAGCTGAAGTGTCATAGTCCTATCAGCCACATGAATGGAAGGGACGCGTTCACAAGTACTTCCAAATCGAAAGAGGAAATTATAAGAACAAGCAAACAAGAACGAACAAGACAACATAAGCTCCTCAAGGTGTAAACCAAAAACATTCTACCGGACAACCATGTGATATTGCGTAGGCTTGAATCATATACCTTCGTTCAGATGATCGACAGAAAAACTAAAATGCGACGTCACAAAGGTTGCACCAATTACAGAAGTAAAAACCAGAAGCATACCTCCTGGGCGGGTGCAGGAAGAGCAGTACTTTCTCCACATGGAGCTGCAGGATCATGATCCTTACTATTTTCTGCAGGCTTCTCTTCGGCTCCCATCCTGTTTGAAGCTCAAAGATCCAACAAACCCAGAAATCTTCTCGGGGAAAGAAGCCAATCCCAGATATTTAGTAAAACTCGAGATGTGACAACCTAACAACTAAAATCTGCTGCAGCCCCACCAAAGAATGAGCAGACCCATCAAGAACTCTGCCAAAGAGATGGATGCAAAAAATGGAAGAGAAATAAGTGAGAATGTACTTTAATTATGGGAAATGTTGGGGGGGGGGGGGGGGGAGGGAGAGGGCTGGGTAGGGTAGGTTCTCTATGTTATCTCTCCGTCATATGAGCATTGATGGCCAAAAGGTAGTGGGTGGTGGTGGGGGGCAGGGCATGGCATGGCAGGGGCCTACTACTACTACTACTACTTCTTCACAATTTCTTTCAGAGAGACACGCGAAGAGAGAGAGAGAGAGAGATATTGATTATTACATATATCATTTCCTGGCAGAGGCAATTTTTCCTTTCGTTCCTCACCCCACGCTATTTGTAATGTACGCTTCTGCTGCTGCTGCTGCTGCATGATGTAAGCTCTCATCTCCTTGCGTTTGTTACGAGGTAATCCATATGGAATACTAATGCTGCGTTTATTTCAAAATAGAATTTTAAAATCGAATTTTAATTTTGAAAAAAAAAAAGAGTATAAATGGCTTACACCATTTGACTTTGTATGAGTTATTTTGTTTTGTTGTGGGTAGAATTAAGTTAAAGTGTTATTTTAAAATCACACTTTGAAACCAAATAAACCATAAAATTTGATTTTAAATTCCATGGACTCTATAAATTACCATGTTTAGCTGCAGCCAATTACTGGTGATTTGGAACTAATAAACTTTCCTAGCATGGGGTGTTTATCTAGATTACCCATAATGTAAACATTACCAATGGTAATGAATATTACTGGTAATTTTAAAAGTGAGAATCTATTTCCATGGAAATATGTGTATTTGATTTTAGATTTAAGTATAGTCGAATTTTGATTTTAATTGGACAGTAATGATTGTGTAGTTGAATTATGAGAAAAGTGTGAAAAATAATGAATAGTTGAGAGAAAGTAATGATTGTATTGTTGAATTGTAGAAAAGTAATTGATAGTGGAGAGAATTTAGTATTAAAAATTGAATTGAATAGTTAAAAAAATTAAAGAAAAATGAAAAAGTAATAATTGTATTATTGATTTTTGTTGTATAGTGAGTATAGTTAAAGTTAGAGTTAAAATTTTATGGCGTGTTTGATTTCTAAATCCGGTTTTAAGATTTTAACTCTAATTTTAACTTTACTCACTACGCAATAAAAATCAACAACACAATTACTACTTTTTCATTTTTTTAACCATTCAATTCAATTTTTAATAATAAATTTTCTCAACTATTCATAATTTTTTCTACAATTCAACGATACAATCATTACTTTTTTTTAACTATTCATTACTTTTTCATATTTTTTTTCATAATTCAACATCACAATCATTACAAACAAATTAAAATTAAAATTCAACTAAACTTAACTCTGAAACCAAACATACTATTAAAAACTTGATTGTAAAACTAAAATGGAGCAAGTTATCAGTAATCTTAGATGGTAATGCAATCACCAAACGCCATCCGTTGTAAAACTTCCTTTTTTTTATTCTTTTCTTTTTGCAAAGACAGAGATAATTTAATTTAATCTATCCTCCTGTTTTTCAGTTACCATTAGGAAACATCGTGTTTTTCTTGGTCTTATCTGGGTCAATCAAATGGAAAAGTAAATAGTTGGGGAAGATACACCACACAGCCTGCAGCAATAATTGCAGAAGCTACCCACAAAATGACATTCCCAATGAAATAAATAAATAAAAAAAAAGAACAGAACAGTCGCTCAGGTTGACCTTCTCTCGATTCATTTAAGGATACGATGCTATATAATTCTTTTCCTTTCAGTGTACCAATCCAATCTAGTGGCAGTGGCAGTGGATTGTATATTGTTTGGAACATGCAACTAGGAGAATATGTTTCAAAAAGATACATATGCATGGATCAATTCATTGTCAACAAGTCAAAGAGATGGGGAAAAAGAGAGTTCAAAAAGACCCAATTTCGGTATTTCACATTCCATGGAAATGAGTTCCGACCCCTAGTTTAGAACATAGCAACACGATTTTACAGTACAACTGACGTGTTTTATATTAGGGTGGCTTCAAGTTCTGAATGTCTCAGTTGGCTAGCTAGAAATTTAATTTCAGCAGCAAATTTTTGTTCTGTTTTGTTTCGCTTTTGTTCTTCATCTCTCTTTGTGGATATGACTGGTTAAAAGATTCGATAGGAAAGACGAAGCTGCGAGGAATGGATGAGACTTTTCTTGATTTGTTTTCTTCCTGGTGGCAAGAGATCTCCTCACAACTACGTTAGTTCTTTTGACTTGGATGATGCTTAAAGAACTTGATATGCAGATCCCTGCTTTTGCTTTTGCTTTTTTTTTTAGGAGAAGATTGAAATTCTTACTCGATTTCGTACGTAGATTTTCTTTTTATTATTATTTATTTATTTTTGTAAGATTATAGAGTGTCGCCACTCTATTAACTTAGACTTATTCTCACTCGAATGTTGACTTGATCCTGATCACGAGATACTTCTGGTCTTCTTTTTCATTTTCAAGTCCTCCATCAAAGATCTCGGGTTGAAAGGGACTTCCACTTAAAGCTCAACACATGCATGCGCGGAGAATGATCGCGAGCACTCTTAATTAATTGGAGTTTTATAAGAGTTATTAACTAAGATATGATGACATGCGAACAGTCCATGATGGAGGTTCTCAGTGGAGTGGAGGTATGCATATGCATCAGGACAAGTCATCAAACCTTATAGATTTCAGCAATCAAAGGCCATCTAAGCCATAAAATCTCCATTCATTACCTTACCTCGGGGATTATCTATAACCCGATGACTATTACAGGGGAAAGGAAAGGAACCATACTATTCATACGATGGTCACTTCACTTGCCAGTGCAACCTCGATCGATAATGTTCTCTGACCATATATCCTACCAAGAAGATGTGTCAGTCCTCTGGAATCGGCCGGTTCAAGCCTCATTCAAAGATGAACTGTAGCATCAGCAGCCATTGAAATTTGATTCTGATTATTGTTAATTGTCCAGCTTCCTGTAGGGGTAGGCAGTGGGATTCAATTATTGAAGAAAGGAGGAAAGGAAGAAACTTTATTCCAAAGATGATGGGATGGGAGGAGAAGAGAGAGAGAGAGAGAGAGAGATTGATATTGTGCCCATAAAGTTATCATCCACCCAAAGCCAACTTCTTTCCTTCCTACTTCTTTGTGCCTAAGTAGTGGAATTTGATACTATGTAAAATATTACAGATAGTGGTGTTAGTGAACGACTTGGGTCGATATCTCCCATTAATTTCAAGCTTCAATGGCCTACGGATGTCTTCAAAGCCAAACAGCTGAGCACAGAGACAATAATCCCCGATATTTTATCCGAAGATTGTATGTACCGTGCCTCACGAGTCTTGACTTTGTCTACAGTAGGGGATAATCACCATCTATCATTGTAACCTGTGTCATTAGTATTGTGTCGGCGTAATTTACCGAAAAAGGTGGTAAACCAGTCCAAGATCTAGATACACCGTCTACAATATCGGTGTTACCTTACCTGCCTGTATAATATCGGGGCGTGGACCAGGGTCCACCACTGGGGCTGCAATGGTGGGTAAGGTAGCAGTAGTAGTAGGAGAAGGAACTAAAAAGAAGAGAAAGCTAAAAGAATGAAAAGGAAGGATCCATCCATGAAAGAAAAGATAAAGGCAAAAGTGGAATAAGAAGAAGAAGAAGAAGAAGAAGAAGAAGAAGAAGAAGTCGGACTTTCTTCATAGCTCAGTCAGGCAGGCTGCTGTTTAAACTTTAAAACCTTACAAATCGGAACAGACATACCCGTTGCCTCCCCCCCCACCCCACCCACCTCTTTTTTTTTTTGGTAATTATTTACTTATATTAGTAGGAAATGGAAGGGAAAATCACCATTACCAGTTTCACTGTAATTTCTGCCAAAATATTTAGCAGTCAAATCTAAACCAAACATTACCCACCTCCTCCGATCCAGAAAGCAATTTGACATCAGGCATGAAATAGTCTCATTGGGCAATCAATAATAGCTATTACCTGGGCAGTAATGGGGGACAAAGTTACAAGCTGCTCGTGAGTCGCGAGGATTGAAAGGAGTAGTACCTCCCAATCACGGTGCCCTAAGAAATCTCCTGGGTGGTTATGATTCTTCCATACTCGAATGAGACAGAGAGATCTTATAGGTATCGAGCAAGTCCCTTTTACACATGATGCCAGTACAAGTAGTGCTGGGTGCCTCCTTAGCTTAGACATCCACTTGAGTTAGTGCAGCTTCTGTTTATCTCATTCAACACCACCAATGAAGAGAGAGAGAGACTTGGGATTAAACTTCAAATTTCAATTTATTAAACAAGATTATACAGAATACAGAGATTAGAAAATGATAGCGATACATAGTTATCGAAAGAATCGAGAAGATAAGGCAAAAAATCCGTCAGAATTGCAGATAGTGCTGCTAATACTCTATAATGGATTCCGAAATTTCATACGGGCAATGCTGATTCATAAGCTCCCCCTCTCTCATACTTGAAGGCTGACGCTCCTACAGTGAGGTTTAAACTGATGCCAAATACTCATGCTTGCTCATCTTGAAGAGATCATCTCTCCATAAGCATTACCATTTCACAGTGAATAGTATGCGGGAAGAGGTCGAAGCCCATAGCTTTAACAGGTCGGAAGGGCTCTGATTTGGGCATTGACTTCACCCTCCGGCGGGCGAGACCGGCACTACTCATGTTTCTCCAATTCCTGTTGTCTTTCTTCCCCTTCTCCTCCTTCTCGGGACAGTTCGAGCAGAGCTCAATAGAGTTCGCTGTTAAGGTGTCGGGATTACATGATATGTACCTGCAGAAAAGTGACGGACTGAGTGTTTAAGGTTTGATGTTGTTTAAAGGAACAACTGAACATTTGTGGTGATTCGTTTTGTAGAACTTACACGAGTTTCCTTAGGCGTGAATGAGTTCTCAAGGCTTTGATGACCTAAAAATCCAAATTGACAAAATAACAGAAAATTAAAATGCCTAACATATTCTGTTCAGCAGTAAGGAAAAAAGTACTTACAGTAGGATGAAGTCCACCCCGTGGAGGATCAACAATGGCTACCACATTTTTAAATTGCCGACATGAAGCGCCTTCTGCTTCTGAACTGGGATTCTCCTGATTTCCTGATTCCTGCTCCTCAGAACCTGATGAATTGGATAGAAAATCATCCTTATCAATTTAGTTTATGAAGGGAAAAAAATCATGGCTTGAGAACCTTTTGGGTCTAGCATCTTATGCTCAGAAAGACCTTTCTTTTCAATGGAAGTAAGTTCTTTATCACTGCTTTCAGCTGAAGGCTCATCCTGTTTCTGAGGCACATCAAGGTATTCCTTCAGCAGAGATCCCATGACATCCTCTGCCTGTTACAATATGTATCATTTAGTAGAACATATTGGAACTTCCCATTATCAGCCCGTGAAAAATTAATAACAACTTAAAGAACTAGGCCAATGAGAATACAAGCACAGCAAAGTAGATGCAAGGAGTTCAGTCTACTCTTGACCAGCAACAAGAGAGGAAAAAAAACCAATTGAAAATGATTTGGCAATACCAGACATACAAATAATAAAGTATAAACGGAACAAAATACAAATCTCACCTTTCCGCAGATAAATCTACAGTTATTTATGCCATTAATTTCTGCATTCCGATGAGCATCTGAAACAGCTGAAGCATTCATTTCAATGCCCACCACCTGGGATCACATAAAAAAAGTATTAGCAGCAGCTGAAAGAGAACATTCTACTATCAGTTCATACAGGAATTGCCAGGGTATATTACAGTATCCATCAGTAAAGATCTTCACCGTGACAATAATCAATAAAGTTAAAGAGGGGAATATTGGACAGGCAAGTTTTCTGCTTTGTGAGTACGCATGGTCTCTTTACTTTCCTATGTAAATCCTAAATTATATTTTGAAAATACCATGCTTGCAACCAGAGAGACCTTATATCATGTGCAGAATATTACCATACCAACACGGTGCGCTAAAGTCAACCCAATAGTCCCAGTCCCGCAGCATACATCAAACAGCAAGGTATCGGCATCAAGACCAGCCCAATCACCAGCGAGAGCATATAGCTTCTCCGCGGCAAGGGTATTAACCTGCGAACAAACAAGGGGAAAAAACTTAACCACTAACCGCACTTGTTCTGCTAGAAGCATTACAATGATCTGGAGGCCTTACCTGAAAAAACGCTGTAGGTGAAATAGAAAATTTAAGATTGTTTATATAGTCATGAATTCTTGGTTCCTCAGTTTCATTGAATGGTTCAGTCACAGGTCCACCATCGGGTTTTTGTATGGGAATTGACCTCAATGAAGAATCGCTTGGTGCCACGTTAGATATTCCTTGGTGTTCCTGCATATTGTGCCTTTACATGTATCAGCTTCCTCTGATTACCACACGAGTATTAAGCAAGATGAGTGATCACATCATTGATTTGAATCATCTCGCTAGTGAATCTCATGAGCATGGAGACAAAACCCTTAGGAAGAGTACTGAGTTTGCTTCAAGAGTGAATTAATGAGCCAAATCCTTGTCTCTGACCTGAATAACCACATGCGTCAGAGGCAGCACAGGAGAACTCCCTGCCGCTCCCGAAGAAAATGCCCGGGCCATCCTCTCAAATTCACTAGCAATGACAGCATTGTCGTGGCCCAATGAGCAAACCTATTTTATGTAATCATGAGAGGGAAAATTAGCATAACATAGTGATGAAAAAAGTTGGTCATCGGTGAACCTTATCAGCTTAAGTCTCCCGTATCACACAAATGAACTTCCTCCGACCCTCATTGCCATTGCCTCAGATAAAAGATAAATTTGATTTCTATTATATGATTAGAATTAAAAATGTGATGGAAATGCCGATAATTTAGATTCTCATTTGGGAAAAAAAGAAAAAATTTGGCAGTTAAAATATAAGAACCTGTACGATTAGCATGACCTCCCCAATCTCAGGGTGAACATTATCAACATCAGGAGCATTCTGCGGTCTCCTTCCTTCCCGTACCTTATAGGAACAATCCCAGAATAATGGATGACGGTTTAGTCCATATATCAGGGAACAAGCCATTAGTTCATCAAAAACGTCCATCATAACCAAATAAGCACAGGCAGCAATATTCAAATTGAAATAAAACATATACCGTAAACTGGCGCCAAAACCCAGAATTCTTATGTCTACACCAAACTGGTAAGCTTGATTGTTGGAGAAACTCCTGAAAGATAGAGGCATACTTCACTGCGATGCTGGACACATTTGGACAGTCTACTGGTTCAGCGACTGCTGTCACTCCATCCCTGAGAAAATCCCAACTATCAGCTTACATTTAAAAAACGATTTACATAACAATAGAAGACCTGGTAAAAGCAAATTACTTGAAGGATCCAAGTGTGAAACCTATGGTGGGCTTGCCATCAAGAGACAGTCCAATGGTAAACTCACACTTGTTCCGATAACCATTCTCAAGCGGGGATGCTACTACACGCTCCAACTTGCAGGCAAGGCCACCTGCAAGGGTTGAAAAGGAAAATGAAATGGCAATTTGGAATTATTGTTATGTACAAGCATGACCCCCAAGGTTTTCACATTTCTCACTGTGCCCTACTAATTTGTTTATTTAGGTCTTCTGTGTTTTCAGCCCAAAAAAAAAAATAGAGGTCTTCTGTTTCATTATGATATCCAAGTACGCCTGAAAATTTGAAGGACCTTAATAATTGCATAGATTATTCGTACCAGCAGACATTTCCTGCTGAACTTTTAAAGTTCTAGAGAAGATAGATCATCACCTATTTCATTAGATTTCATAATCCATTGTGGAAGTAAAACACCAGGAGGACAAACCTTGCGTGCATTCCGAGTCTGCAAAGATGAAGTTAAGTTTTCAGGGTCCCGGAGATGCTACGGTAGTGTGGTTGTGGTTGTTAAATAAAATAAGTGATCAGCATGATGGACACTGTAGTATGTGGACTAAATTATGAAAGTAAACATGGAGAGTATGACTGACAAGTTTTTTTAAGATTTTTTCTAGAGCGTTCTTCTTAAACTGCAGCTGGTCACTGTAAGGGAACTCGGCATATGGAGTGACAGCATCCCGAGCACTTTTTGCCTGGAAACCAAGTGCGGAGGCATCGCCATTGGCACCCGGGGCAGAAGTTTCACCCTCTCGCTTCAGTTTCTTCATGGACATTCCATGTCCAACATCTGCAACCTCCATATTACAGCTGCCAACCGGTTTTCCATCCAGTTCCTGCCGCAATGAGCGTTAAGCTTTAAATTGAGGAAAAATGAGACAACATAACCAAGCGATTATTTTGATCCAGAATAAAGAAAGGGAATACCTGCACTGCATGTTCCAGTTGCTCTTTGTTTTCAAATTTAAGGAAACCTACATGGATGTTTTTCCTTTTCTTTGCAGATTTGTACGCGATTCCCTGACCAGAGAAATAACCCGTTACACACACGCTATGATCGTCATTATGAGCATGAAGAACATATGTCGTAAAGCATGGCATAGACTCGGCTATGAAAAGTCTGAAAGGAATCAGTAAAAACTAGACAAACTTATAAATAAATATAGTAAAATTCCTCAGTTCAAGCAATGCAGACTGGAGCCAGCAAGCCCGCAAAACTAAGAAGTTCAATGATTATTCTCTTCTATAGAAACATCCATTTCAGACAAGCTATGATGACATATTTCAACGTTCACAATTAAACACAAACGATTTGGAGCAGTGCGCCCTCCAGCTCGAATGAAAATCGGAACTTCATCCATTATTCATAATTAAAGTACGAGAAAATTGAATTTTTCACGCCAAACAGCTGTCTGGATTGGATTTTTGTTACCTTTTCATCGAGGAACTTCCTGAACATTTCGCCAGTCCAACAGCCCGGCAGATTGAATACGCATTTCTTTGGGGTGATGCCACCATCACGGTCCTCCTCATCGTCGTCGTCTTCGTCCTCATCTTCATCGTCAACGCCAACCTCCCTCTTCTTACCAGAGCTAGCCTCCTTCCGCCTCTCAGAAGTCGGATCCCACGAACCGTCAGGCCGTTGCCGGAGCTCCTCCTCGCCATGGGCGTACCTGCACGAGCTTCCGTGACTGCAGGAACCTCCGCTCCGCCTGAAGTAGGAGCAGAGGCTGGTCTTCCACAGTGGATTGACAGAAGGATCCACGTCCCCGCCGTCCTCCCTCTTCCGTTTCTCCCCTGAAACAGCTTCGTCGCTCGAAGGCTGGGGAATGGGCGGTTCGCACGTAGAGTCTCTTTGAGCGGAGGAATCCTGGCCATCCATTCCGGCGTCGGCCGTGGGGTAACCGTCGCTAGGAGATGCCGCCATTGGAGCTCTGTAGTGCACTTCGGTTCAGGGTTTTAGAATTAGCGCGACTAGCCTTCGGCTTCGCGGCTGATTTGAGGCTAATTGGTTCGGTCAACTTTGACCCGTGCCAATATCCGTACTCCGCACCGAGAAATGATGTTGGTCTCAGGCCCAGGCCCAGAAGGCACAAAGGGAAATTGGATCAGGTCCATTGGACCAGAATTGCCATAGGTATGGCCCATGATACAGGATACAGCCCATCCTAGTAATCCTTTTTTTCCTGTTCGTTTTCCTTTTTTTCCTCTCTCTCAATCTGAATCTTCAACATTTTAGCCACCTCTTTTAGTCTTTAGTCATTTCGTCGTAATTATCTCAAATATTTGTATGACCCGATAATTAAGAACATTTTTAAATGATCTCATTTCACAATAATGCTGTGAAAAAAATAAATAAAATTGCTACAATTTTTTAAAGGAATAAAGAATGTGCACCAATTTTACTTATTTTTTCTTGTTTGTTACAATTTAAGAATAATTATTCAACTGATTAACACTGATTCTCTCATTTGTGACAAAATGAGACAATCTAATTAATGCTTCTCGTTTGTGGCAAGCTAATTAATGCTTCTTTATATCATGTGACGTAAAATTACCGATATATATTCTTTTTTAGGTTCATATTTAGTTCCTTTTTTGGGTGAAAATGGTAAAAGAAAGGAAGCGATGGAGGTCGAAATTGTAGTTTTAATGAGTGTAACGCGGGGCCAAGGCTCAAGGTTGAACCGTATTTGAAACTGAAGTTAATTTCACTGCGCTGCATTATTCACGCTTCTTCAGTACCGAAAATTGGCATAAGACATCACCTAATGATGCATACCGAAATGTTAGCAGAAAACAAGATAAGCAAATGATAAGATGATATCCCATAAGGTGCATGCACATGATTTTATATCACGCAACATGGTATTCTGTTTCCCCACCATATCAGCAGTCTTCTGATAAAAATAAGCTGAGAATAGAACTTCCATGAGTGAATCACCTCAAGCAGTACATTACAGGTGGAATTATTCTCACTACATCGAGATTGAGCTTTTCTTGTCACAGCAACCATAGCAAGGTTGCCAAAAATTTGCTAAAAATCTCAATGAATGGTTATTCGGGAAAACATCGAAAACAAAGCCAAAAAAAGAAGGAAAAAGAGGAAAAAAGAAAAGAAAAGGACTGTAAATATGATATGGAGAAGGATTATGAGGTTTCAATGGGAACTGATGCTGATTGTTCGGAGCCTTCGCTCCCGTCATTCACTTTAATCTCGAGGAGCCGTTCCACTGGTTGTCTGCAAATAGGGCATCTGTTTGTCTGAAACCTCAGGACCTTAGCACACCCACTGCACATGCACTGCATTGCAAAACCGACAAGAAGCTTAATAAGCCAAAGGCGAATGGTATCTGCTCGTTTTCAGAAGCAAGGAGAGTTTTTTTTTTTTTTTTTTTTTCAAGTTCATAGTAACCTCAATTCCTGAAGCAACATAGGGAAAGTCCCAACCAAGATCCATTCTAGACGATATACCCTCAGACTGTGTTAATCACTATCATAGCATGTTCTAAGTCACCTATAACTAACGGTTATGGCACCCACAACAATAAAAAGTAGTGACTGCTGCAGTCTGAAAGAAACATTTTAGGTTGCGCCCAGCAGGGAGCTTCCACGAAAAGAGAGAGAGAGATATGTACCATGTGTCTGCAAGGGAGGACCGTCGTATCTCGAGGCTCCGACAGGCAGATGACGCATTCCTTCCCTGAATCGTTCTCATCATAATCCCCATCAACCGTGTTGCCAATCCCATAAATCTCCTGAAGCTCGTACCTCATCCCATTCACCCACAGGATCTGCTTCACCACCCTCGCCTTGTATTCACCCTTCACCTTCTCAATCACCACCTGGGTTATCTGGGAATTCCTACCTGGGTTTCTATCAGACTCCTCTTCATTGCTATTACTAGCCGATGGGCAAGCCTCCGCCTTCACCACAAGAGGGTAGATTTCAGTCTCCCCATCGCCTTTCACCGATCCCATCTCATCCAATGTTGAGGCGTCAATACCTGTCCCAGAGGGTTGCCTGAACTTCTGGCCAAGGCCTTGCTCAAAGGAAATTGTTACAGTTTTGAGAAGGTCCTCTCTTGTTGCTATCAAGTTGCAGTCTTCTGTCTCTTTGGCAAAGAAGATGACCGTGATGCTGTTATATGGGGGGGGGGGGGGGAGAGAGAGGAGAATTTAGTACAGAAGACCAAATATGAACAAAGTGAAATAGTTATGATGCATATCAAGACTAATAAGAGAGACAAAACTTCCAAGCATTTCATTAATGATAGTAGAAAAGAAACCTTCTCAAAATCCATAACCTGAGGAGTCCCAGACTTCAGCAAAAATCAAAAGCAGATTTGAATCTCTCATAAACCAGAAGAAGAAAAGAAAAACAAGCATGACATTCCTGTAGACGAATATATTGAACAGGCAACTTGAACCAATACTAACTACTTGATTATAACTAATTTCTCATTCTAATGAGCAGCCAATCAACTTGACAACTCAATATGCAAACTGAACATCGAATTTCCAGCTCCCGAAATTATAACCAGCCTCAATACATTATGGTCATCAAATTCTCCAATGGCGACCAAAAGTAAACAACATTACCTGCCAGGCGCTGTGGCATCAAAAGTGAAGGCCACGAGGAACTTCCCGGGTCCATCTTCATCAGGCTCAATCCTCAGGCTCTCCTTCTTGATGTTTACATCATTCCTAATAGTAACTGCCTTCTGATGCTCAACATATGGTGTGACTGCGGCTGGGGCAGGCATATATGGGTACTGCCCGCTGACCCAGTTTCCATACGGCTGCCCGTAAGGGCCTGGCACAGGAGGCGGTGGTCGTGGCGAATAATAGCCCGGGTATTGTTGGTAATAAGGAGGTGGTGGGTTCGGATTAGGGTATTGGGATGGGTATGGAGTTGCCGCTGCGAAGACGTAGCGATTCCCAGTCATCTCGGGCTGTGGCGGTGGCGGTGGGGGAGGGGGCGGCGATTGGGGAGGCGGCAGAGCAGGGTGGCTCCGCCGCCTTCGACGCCCCACCCCATTGCTACCCGAGTTTCCCATTATTTTGCTTCACTTCTCTATGCTGCAAGAAAGCAATCAAATAGCAGCTTCATTCCTCACATACATGTTACACCAAATCATTCCACAGATTCGCATAAGCTCACTATTTTCATGTAGCGAGAATGGAAAACCCAGAAACACAAAAGAAGTATCGAACAACGATGGCCGATGATGAGACAGCTCCAACGGAAGAAGCTTCATGCCCCTCACGGAACCAAACCTCCGGAATTTATTAAGCAAGGCACCAAAACAAACGAAACGAAGACATCATCATGCGAGAACGAAACAGAGCACTCACATGCTTAATTCGACACCCAAAAAGAATCGGATTTTTCCCTGTACACAGGAACAGATAAGACGTTCGACCCGACATAATAATCAAAGAAAAGCATGAAATTATATACATAAATCGCACAAACCCATAAACAGGAAAGAACGAGAAAAAGGAAAGAACAAGAAAAGGAAAGCAAGGCACAGAAGGGGAAAATCAAGAACCCCACCTCGGAGCTGATACCTCGCCTCGCCCGTCCTCAAACCCATGAACAGAAAGGCTTAGAGGTAAAGTTCAATGAACGGAAGGCAACGGAATCGAATGGAATTGGGAATAATAATCTCCGGGAAGATAGTGGGGTGCTTTCTTTTTCTTTCTGATGATTTAAATTTTTAATTTTTGGTTCGGATGAAAAAAGATTTTTTTTTTCTTTTTTTGGGAAAGAAAATATTTTGTTGTATTTTATTTTGATTGAGTGATTAATTAATGTTGGGGTGATAAGTAGTAGTAATAATAATAATAATTGATGATTTGACGATGAAGATAATGCGCGAAAGCTCTTCCCTTTTCCCAGCCACCCACCGTAACCGAACTCCCTCCTCCCCCGCCCCTTTTTTCCTCCACAGAGAGGTTAGAAAGGGAGGGAGGGTGGGACCCTCCACCTCCTCCTCCTCCTCCACCCTGTACGTGTACGAAGTTCATCTGTTTCCTGCCAGGGTTGGAAATCCCGTATTTTACATATCCATACGGTCGAATCGTTGGGTTTTACTTTTCGAAATAGTGTAAAAATAAAAAAAAAGTGCTTCGAACCATTGCTATTTGACTCGGACTTGTTCTAAAAAAGTCGAGATATTTCGCTCATCTTTGCTACCGTAGCGTAACCAAGCTCCCCACTCGCGTGACCTGGCTGCCGTGATCGCTGTCCCGAGCATCAGAGTGGCCTGTCATTTACTCCGAAATGGTACGCTGGGACATAGCTAGTTTCCCTTTTTTTTTTTTTCTGGTCGAAATGGATGATGGTCTGGACCGAGAGGGTTATCGACTTGGACTTCCTGAAGCGGTGGTTATTAAAGCCGTGCGTGAACTCACGGGTCACGGCTCCCCTTGGCTGCTACTTGCAATGCTTTGCTGGCTCATTCGGCTATAAAAGAAGAATCGAGAATGGATTGGCTGTTTCCAGCTGGTCTTGGAAGGAATCTGCTCGAACTCAGTTCACGAGCTGGTCGTCAAACCCATGAACTCGGTGGCCCACCTTGATCAGTTAAACTGGGCTATCTGGGCCTGCCGTGCGTGCAGCAGGCTGATTATGAACTGGGCTCTGCACAATATTTGCTCCATTTCAACTGTCAAGAACTACAAAACTCAAATTAGACATTTTCGATGTGCACTCTGATATTTCAAAACTCAATAGACATCGACTAATCCAGTTAAAGTCGGGCCGATCATTAAAGAGTAAAATTTCACGCAGCATGAATTAAAAAACAAGATAAATTTGTCTCTGGACAAAGCTAGTTTCAATCTATATTTTCTCTTGCGAGTAAGGATGATGCACTGTGAATCTTTTGCTATATATATTCCTTCTGTTAAGGTTACATTAAACCAAATCAGTTGTCAGAGTAGAAACCTATTGACTCTGACTGGTTGAGTACAGCACTTATTTTTGAGCTATTTCCCAAATTTATGAGAAGGAAATGGAGCCGTTGAGACCACTTCTCTTTTATAATAATATATATATATATTTATTTATATATCATCGTGTTATTATGCACAGGAAGCTTCAACTGCTAGGCTTTTTGTCACTCCTTTACACGGGTCACCAAATGTCCCTATTGAAACTCCGATGCTACAACTCCTCGATCCCACACACGCCTGCAAAATTAACGCTTTCATCAGAAGGAAGCGCCAAGATGTTCACTATATAAAGAGGAGATAACAGAACAGAATGTGCTCGCTCGAAGCGCACCTTCTGTAAAGTGGAAAGAGCTTTGCTGCTGCTGCACTTTCCGTGGCTGAAGCCTCCACAGGTCCCATGGGGAGTCCCAAAGCTCGCAAATTTGATCGAAGAAATTACTTGATCGGAGCTCGGGCATTCAAGGAATAGGATAGGTCCCGATCCTTTTCCCGTCTTTGAATCTGAATCCCACATGTCTACTGGTAATGGATGAGACTCGCTGACATGGGAGCATAAAGTTCCAACCTGCCTTGTGGCGAAAGATATCTTTGTCGGATCCCCTCCAATTTCCTCAAACAATACAAGAATGTTGCCGCTCGGTTTAAGCCATGAACGTGGAATGTGGTACCTAAGCATATGAAACACCAGTGAATGAGAACTCATAGACTACTCTAAAAGTTCATGCCGTCAGACTAAGACAAGGTAAGCCCGATTTTATTTATGAATAATCCTCAGGCGCGGTCCATCAAACCCAAAAAGTGGAACTTTACTTCGGAAGAGAGATGATTTCAAAAGATCTTTGCCTGTTGCTCTAAAAGCTTAAGCTGCCGGATGGAGGCATCTTACTATAATCATCATTTAACAGGATAGAACAAAACATTCTAAGGAAAAAATGCAAGAAACTTTCTGTAGTTACGTTCACTAGGGTAGATGTTTACTTACAGCTGCTGCGAAGGCTTTCCACAATTCTTACGGCATTTGTCGGAGTTATAGGCTCCTCTGTAATTGCAAGAATCGGTGCAGCCACTGTTGGGGGAGATATTAGTAGGCCAATATCTTCCAATGCTCTGCCCATTCACCCATGCTTCGCCCTTCCCCATTCCCGTAAAATCAAGGGCAACAGGGTCACTTCCCGCAGGAGCACTAAAAGTAGTCTGGAACGTAAAGTACTCTTGGGTTAGTATGTTAAGATGCAAAGTGCTACTATATATGTATCAGATCCCCTAATTGGTTTATCCGTGCAAGGATAGAAGAACGAGTCATTTAGGCTAAAAATTCCACCTATGTTTTCGAGAACCAGGATTTACCTTGTACCAGGTCAAGGGTTGCTTCTTTGGCAGACTTGGTTGTGTTGTCCACTGGGAAGAACTTCCACTCGACAGGCCCGAGTCTTCACCTTTCAGTCCGATCTGCAGTTGCAATGTAGAAAACAAAGGGAAAGTGATAGATTGGAGATCCTCAGGAGCTTCATCAACAGAACCCGAAGGCTTGTTGAATATCAAGGAATTACCTGATAAGTCCACCGCTGAGAAGAAAGATCAATGGTGGTTCCGTTTGCTGAGCGCTTCAGCTTTACTGGTCCAGTGATCCCTGCACCAGTTTTGTCAAAAAATGCTCCATAGTTCTGAAAACAAACGTAAACTCGCCATTAAATTCTCTGCTACTAACAATTCAAAGGTGGGGAGAAAATAAAAGGTTGTACCCTATAGTGACTGCTATTAGTAATTATGTAGGCCAAACCTGAAGTCCCACAGTCAAACTCAGGAGATCAAATGTGTTCTTTCCGGGTATGAGCGAGATCGGGATGTCAACTGCAACCTTAGCATTACTGGAGCTTCCCGCTTTACTCCCTGCCAAGGTTTGATGGATTATTAATGATCAGTGATTTGAGTTGATATTCAAGCCTAATATTACCTCAAGTATGAACCATTAGCATCAGGAAACAGAATAAATCTAGGATAACTACGACTATCGATACCGGAAACACTTGCATCAGCCTTAGACCTCGACTTTTCATTATGATAATCACCTGCAAGCTTCTTATTCACAAAAGCATGAAGACCGTGGCCCAGCGATTCCACGTGAAGAGCATCCTGAGATCCACTGGACCCACCTTCAACTTCAAGACTGCCACAACCAACCAGCACAATAGATCAAGTGTTGTACCTCATAAACAGGTATACTGGTCGAAAATTGAATCCTGACGCAGAAGAAGAAGAATGGTGGATTAGCTACCTTAACGAATACCACAAGTAATCACTCTTATCAGCAGTAGTATTTATTTGCTCGAGCAATCCTGGTCTCACAAGTGCATCGTCTTTCGAAATCCCTATTGGCTCATTGATCCAGCTCCAACCAGAGCCAACTGCATCGGAGGAATCAACTTGCAGAGGTTGACGAACAAAGTTTGGGATCACAGCCATAGAATTAATCTGCAGTTGACAGTTGATTCAACCATGGAATATCCATCAAACAAAGTGGGCAAAACAATGAATCATTCCCAAATATAACCATTCATCTTGACTTAATGATGGGATGATAATTATACATAAAATATGCCTGTTAGGAAGGAGCTCAGGAAGCAAACCTTTGCAGTATTCAGAACAGCACTTTTGCAATCTGGTAATATGCTAACGGACCAACCGGGCATATGATATGAGTTGCCATTGAAGTTAACAGTTGCATCCTGGGTGCCTATATTGGCAAGAAAGGCAGCACATAGTCCCGAACTGGTTTTATAAACAGCTGCCTGGCAAAAAGCAACTCCGTCAGATAAAAACTCTGTTGCCTCGCACAACACTAAAGGAAGGGATGTTTGTGGAAACCATGCGAGAGTAGTCTAACCTCCAAGTTAGGACCAAGAGAGGAAATCGCTGGATCGGTGGCTATAAGCGCTTCTTCACAGAGCTTAATTGCCTTGTGCACATCTTTT
Organism: Punica granatum; assembly: GCF_007655135.1. Taxonomy (NCBI): domain Eukaryota; kingdom Viridiplantae; phylum Streptophyta; class Magnoliopsida; order Myrtales; family Lythraceae; genus Punica; species Punica granatum. The sequence continues at coordinate 26,997,954 of NC_045132.1, forward strand.
AGGTGGCCCCACTTAGGTTGTCTGATAATCCCTGCATTACATACCAGGATGAATTCATTGCCGAGAGATACCTGCCTCTCAAATGCCCTGCTCGCGTAGAATGAAGGCAGTAGAAGGTAACATCACAAGCATACCATACTCATCAATCGGGGCGTCGTAGTCATAACTTGTAGCTATAAAAGGTCCACCACTTGTCCGACCAAAGTTGGTTCCGCCATGATACTGTTCAGATAAGTCGAAAAGGAAATATGACATTTTTGTTATTCCTCAACGTGCTCTAATATATGATTAATAAACTCCCAACTTAGGTACTTCGAATATCATTTCTGAGCATTGGCCACTCTCCAAATTGTATCTCTTCTGTCTTAATCTGTGAAAAACGATTCCTTTGTGTTTGCCTTACCATGTAATAGTTTTGAAAAGTTCCTCCACGTTGGAAAAACCGAGCCACAGCGAAGGCGAGGTCCTCAACTGGGCGGTAGGGAACAGACCCCCCAAAGGAAAGGAACCTGGTGGTTAAAACAGACAAACACGGAATGAATGGAAAGAGTGAGTTCCCAATAAATTCTCTTTCAACTAATTGCATTGGATCTTCTCCAAACTACAATCTTTCCTTGAGATGGGAATAGAAACGTAAGACAACCGTACCATCCACTCCAGTTCTCGGTCCACATTTTGGGCTTCGCATTCGAATTCGGGGTAAATTGGTCGCAGTAAAACCCGTTGCAAGTATTAATCTGCAGGAGGAAAATTTGGCAAAACATATGACCTCAATATTTAGTGTACACCGTAACTAGGAAAATGAGAGATGAGGCTCACTATTGGATCAGGAGCATCTGCTTGTTGGCACATCACCCAGGGGACCCCTGTATCCAGAGATACAGCCATAGAAGCTGCCCAGTTAATGTAGGGCTTAGCTCCAGCGCCATAACTCGAATCAATGTTCCCGTATTCATTCTCAATCTATGAAAAACGATAATTAACATTTAATATCTTTTTAATGTGTATACAACTCAGAGAGTGAGTTATCGTGCCTGAGATAGTATGATTGGCCCTCCTTGGGAGGCATAGAGATTCTCCTGCTTCATCATATCAACAATCTTGGCCGTAAATCGCTGCATTTCAGTCTGGACAGAGATGTTGATTTTAATGAATTGGTAAAGAAACACCATGAATCGAATGGAAAAACTCATACATGAGTGCAGCAGAGCAAAGGGAAGAACCTTGAATGGTTCATTATTTGTCCGAAACTCGATTCCAGGTATAAAATGCAGCCACAGGGGGAAACCACTGCTCTGACATCAAAATGGTCGAAAGTTCACAGCGCACTAACCAATTAAAGTTCAAGCAGCTTAATCTGGAAGTCATTTAGTTGATGTTGAACTGAACTAACTGATGAAGTAAGTAGTCTTTTCTCTCATTACCCGTAGTTCCATTCTGCACATACGTAAGGACCGATACGTAAATGAACCAACAGACCCGCCTCAGCCACTAGCTTCACAAACTTCACCAAATCTTTACTCCCTTCAAAATCATACTGCAAAATCATAATTTTCATCACTTCAGCATCAGAACCATACACATGATTAAGCTTGGCAAATTGCGCTTAGTCATTTCCAAATTCTCCATTTTCCAATTTCTCTAACCAGCCAAATGGCATACAGAGAATGGAAATAAGGGAACAAGTGCAACACCTGGTTTCGGACTGGCTCGTGTATGTTCCAGAAGACGTATGTCTCAATCACATCTAGTCCTCCATCCTTGGATTTCTGTATCAAGTCCGGCCACATCTGCACATACCATGAGAGCAGGGAAGAGTGTTAACCATGTGCTTGTTCATCAAACAAATCGGAGCAGCTCGTGAAAGCACGGAACTTGATTCATTTTCTACATACACGCACACGTAGCGGAGAATACCATGTACGTACGAATGCATGAAAATCAGAATCTTTTTTCATGTACAGAAAGAGGTAGACAGGGGACTTCACCTCGGGAGTGCTGCGGGGATAGTGGATGGAGCCGGAGATGAGCACCCGGCGCTTTCCACCGACGACGAGGGCCCTATGGTCGTACGTGACATTAGCGCAGAATGACGGTGCGACGAGACTCCCCAGCAGCAACAGCAACAGCAGTGAACGGTACGCCTCCTTCTTCCTCTCTCTCATTGCCAATTCCCTCTTCCTTAGAAACTGAGGAACGCACAATAACGAAGAAAGAGAATCTCAAAAGCCTCCTCTCTCTCTCTCTCTCCAGTGGCGTATGCTTATTATATACAGAAGCAGAGGAGAACCTGTTGGAGGATTCCTTGTTGATGCCGCACAGAGACTTTCTTCAAGCTATGGATATTATATTAATGGCTTCAAACAGTTGGTTTGCTTTTCCGGTTGAGTTTGTTATTGCTTCCCCGCTTCCTGCAAGAATATGGAGGCCGGAGCCAGTAAACGACACGGCATTCGCCAAGCTTTTCCGGAACCACACTGCACCCTTTGCCCTTCTTCCTCGTCCTCTTCTTCTTCTTCTTCTTCTTCTTCGTCTTCTTCTTCTTTCTGCGAGTGGTGAATGGGGATGAATGGATATATGAACTTTTCAAGGTGCCATGATTGTTCTATTTCACCGCTTGCTCTGTTTTCCTTTCCAGTGAATGATCATCACTAAAAACGATGATGAAAAGAAAAAAACAATGGTACTACTGCCACTACCACTGCTGCCGGTGAATATTGAAGCTGAGAGAAGTGAAAATAACGTGCAACGCGACCTTAACAACCATTGTTGGATCCCCCGCTAGATTCATGACATGTGTGCAAAGTTTCAAATACCAGATTTTACCCGGCGGGGCAATCATATTGCACAAAACACGTGTCAAGACCGAGCTGAGTTCATTGTAACAACGTCTTAGTGTACCTTGACATAAAACATCACATCAGACACATATTATATTAAATTGGATGGAGTTTCTAATTGAACATAAAATGCTGGGCATGTAGATAGGCTTTTGGATTACATATAGATATTGGGAATTGCTGATTGATATGGATGGGTGAATGAATGATGAGCATGGAATTGAATGCCATCCAACTTCTTTCGGTCCTGAAATGAATGAATGGAATCTGACATCCCCCGTGAAGTGATGAGCTATGTATCAATGTATTGTATTTTGTCTCTGTCTCACTGTCCCGCTGCCGCATCATCAAATGCATTTCCTGTACTGTCACTCTTTCTCCAATTTTAACCCCCCCATTGAATTATAGTAATAGAATTCCATCTCGTGAAGTTTTTTTTTTTTTTTTTTCATTTTTTCCCTCAATATAAAAATAAACCTTACGAGGCCTGCAACCCCAGAAAAAGAAAAAAGAAGAAGCCCATGAAAGGGACTTATTGTACATTATTATTGTTACCTACGGAATCGGTTGCACCGACAAATAAGTTTACGAATGTGATAACTAATAAGCCAAAAAATTTCAGTGAATTACGTCTTTGGTTATCGAATACTGAGGGTCCGACGAATCATCTAACATGGTATTATCCAATTTAAACTGAGACCTTCTCTTGAAAGACCATGACTAATGATCATGACCAGAGCCGAGCCGAAACGCAAAAGCATAGTAACAAAGGAATAAAATGGAACACTGCATAAATAATATAAATCTGTGGGTCACGGCTCCAAAACCTCATCCTGTATGGGAATCAAACTCTTTCCTTTTGAAATTATTATCCAACGTCAAGTAATCCACCTACTGTGAGTAATACGATTTTGACTTATATAGATCAGTTTCACATTGCAGATCAGATCACTCATCAAATAGCACAAAGATCAAGTTAACCCAGACGATAGAAGTCATTAATAAGACAAAACAACAATCAAGGATGGAAAAGTGACAAAAAAAAGTTCTACTGTAAAAATAACAGGCGACTGTGAATAGAATAGATTTTCTCTGGTAGGAAATGAAAGTGGTCCTGATGATGAGGTCCACGACAAATGTCACAGTCAACGTGTCGTGCATCAAGCAGAGGTCTATTGAGAAATGCATGTCCGGTGTCCCTTGCACCAAGTTCTTTTTTTATTTTATCTTTATATATATCAAGAACTATGATAGGTGCTTAGTTGGATCTAACCGGATCCGGATGTGCTCAATTTCATCTAAATCAATAACTAGGACGAGGACTTGAACTTCAGATTGGGTTAGGTCCTCTCCGCAGATTGGTCGATCGGAATCGATTAATTCATAGGTCTCTTTTGGCACACGAGTCTTGAATGAAATAGAGTAGAATGGAGATCCAAATTCAATCCTTTCACTCCATTTGCTTTTGTATTGACACTTTTATGAGTTAGAAAATGCGTTTTTCCTTCTTTTTTTTTTCTAAGTAAATATAAAATGCATTTTTTTCTTCAATTTGATGAAAATGATCACTCTTTTAAAAAAACTAAAGAAATGTTCATCACATCAATTCTATTGATCAGTTTTATACTAATCATATATTTTTCTTTTAACTTAATATATTTAAAAATATAATATATAGAATAATATATTAAAATAAGTTTATTGAGATAAATACAATCATTCATATTCTCTAATTCATCCTAGATATATCACTATTTCTCTCTCGATATAATTATTTTCACTATGCAAAGTTCATCTGTTTTCTCTTCGTTCCTTTCCATTGTATTCCCATATACCAAACAGAGTCCAAATAATAGACAACAAGGCGATTAGTTATTAGCTCGGGTAAAGCGCGTAGAAAGTTCTTTCAGTTACTCCTAGTAACCTCTTTGACAGACACACATATAGGGAAGGTCTATGGTGCAACCAATACAATCGAAGTAAATTACTTTAAAATCAAAATAAATTACTTTTACTAATGTTGGTTAGTTCAAGCGGTTCGACACTTGTTCCGCTTAAGCAAGGTCTCGGGTTCGAGTAGTTATGAATGCAGAAAATTCACGATGGAAGAGTTGTACTCCTTAGTGGGTCGACTCGGTTTGGCTGAACTAGTCGGGGCTCAATTGGGCTTTATACCCCAAAAAAAATAAATTATTTTAATTGATAGTGAATCATTTAAGTGTCTAGTAAATTACAAACAAATCAAGTAAATACACTTATTTCAAAGTAAATTATGAAAATTTCAAGGCAATTTATACAAATTTTAAAGTCATTTACATAAATTTGTAAAGAGTTTTACTTAAATTTTTTGGTAATTTACTTGATTGTACGGTGTAACTGTTTTAATTGATTGCACCATAGAATCCCCGCACATATATATCATCAATAGAACAATATATACATATATATTTTTTATTTTTGCTCGAACAATAGAACAAGATATAATACATAATCAATGTACAGCTTCTGATAGTTTTAAGGTTGAGAGAACTGATTTTTAATTTTATTGTTGATTCGTGTATGTTGAACTTTTGAATTCTCGTATAGTGCTGTTAGCTTTCGGCTAAGGCAGAACGAAATTCTATACTAGATTGCAATTAATAAGCAGGGCATAGAAAACAGGCACTATTAATTCAGAGGGAGAAGGTCGATCATTCACATGGGGTGAGACCTGGAGGAGATAGAATTAGATAGATGGGTGGCACCTAAGGCGTGGGGCAGAGTGATCGATTAGGACAATCATGCAATTCAGGTTTAGTGCATGATTTGTTCACTTCGAGCCCTTTTGTGATTAATCATCGCGCACGCATGATTTCACGCGACTTTTTCTTCTTCGGTTACTGATTTTGCATGCGACGACTTTAACATCTCTCTAGCGCATTGTATAAGTCCGGTCTTTCGAGTTCATTTTTCAGGGAAGGACGTATTAATTCGACGCGCCATGAGTAAATGCAATACGTAATCAACGAGAATCAGTCATGTATGAATAATCGCGACGATTTCACTCTATTGTATGGTTGATTCATCAAAGAGTCTATTACGGGAGATTTGACCCGAGATTAGTGGCACATGCATCATATGTATATTAATTAGCCTATTTTAGTTGTTGTAACTTAGGAAACTACATATTTATTCTCTCTCTTTTGCTTGATGCAGTAGAGTTATATGTACATGTTGCTACACTGCCGAGTGTGCAAGAGAGTTTTCAATGAATTGATCCAGATTTTATCGGAGTCATGTAAGATTATGCCGGAAATCTTTCGCAAAGTTGCCCCAAGTGTAAACGGGATTTGAAAAAGATGGAGAGAGAGAGATTTAACGATCAAAAGCTAATTGGTCGCATACATTTGTAGACTTTAATGCCTCAATTTTCGGAAAGCTTTCGATGATGGAAATTATTGGATTCGGTCGGTGGAGTAAGTAAAAATAGCACGACAGTGTTGTGGTCCTTTTGTTATATATATATATACACACACACACGCGCGCGCACAAGGATATAGTTATATGTATGTGGACATAGTCACTCAGCACTATATTATGTGACTACCCGGACGACACCTAATTTGCTCCATTGATTGATTGGATTTGGCGGAACCACTTACCAACTTATATTCCTCGATGCTCTCCTCTTAATATCCATTCTCGTGACATCTGCTCGATATGTCCACCGCAACTCAATCATTGATTCCGGGCATTATCTCTTCATAATATTTTTACCGCACGTGTTGCGTTATAGATAATTTTTAGCAATCATCGCATTCGAATTTGATCTCGCTTACGTGTGATCAATTAGAGTCATGAGAGGTGAAGTAGCCATCAGTTCAATTGTTCAATAATCGGTTAAGAAATTATCATTCTTGATCGATGATCATAAGGAATCAAACTTTGATATGGCCGAAACAGAGCCGAGACGAAATGAAGCAGACGAAAATTTGGTGGGCTGTTAATGTTCCGTCATCCATGGCTGCGCTGATTGGGCCGTTAATTGCCTGAACTGTTCGAATATCCTTGTTGATGATCTTTATCAATTGGGCCGTTATTGGGCTCAAGTCCTAAAAGGCCGCCCTCACATTGGGCTACTGACGGGCCCTCATATCGTCAAAAATCAATTCAATCGACATCACGGACTATGTAATATTATTTATTCGGACAATATTATTACACAATCACTCTCTCATACGAAAGTAATAATAATAATAATAATAATAGGAAAAAAATGATCAAACCAGTGCATAAAGACGCTTCCATAAACCGTACGTCCACGGTCAGCTATCCCTCTCTTCATGAAGAGAACAAAGCAATGAGGGCGGCTCCAGCCCACACCACGCCCTGAGCTCCGATCCTTACCGTTGGGGCCGAACTCGGTTTTGATTCAGGAACAGGCTGCTCCTGCTGCTCCACTGTCTTTGGAGTAGTTGCCGGGGCCAATGTGGGAGCGACAGCTGGTGGCGGAGGGTTAGGCATGAAGATCTTCCTGGGAAGGAGGACCCTGTCTACTTGGTACACTACCAATTGCCTCCTGGCATCAAAGTAGAGGGTGCTCTCCACGGTGGCGCTGTCAATCCCGGTCGACAGGTTAATAGTGCTGTTGCCGGACATGGAGACATTCAACGGGAACTTGCCGTCGTTGGCCCCATCTGCGAGCGTCAAGAGCGGGTTGCTCACAGTCTGGAACTGGGACATGGGGAGGAAGGTCGGGATCACGTGGAACTGCATCAACTCAACCTATCGATCAAAAACAAGTCAGTTATAAATGATCACCCAAAAACAAGCTAGCATAATGTGACAACCATGCGGTAGTCTAGTGACACAATAGCGCTAGGCACGTCGAACGTCGTATTAGCAGTCTGTCTTATGAAAGTATTCAACACAATTATATGCACCTGCTGTTGATCGTTGAAGGAGTTCAGGGTTCCAGACTTGAGCTTCGAGAAAGCGTTGTCCGTCGGGGCGAAGAAGGTCAGGCCGCTGCCATGCTTAATCTGGGAATTGATCTGATTGTCCATGCCGGTGATCTTCAGGAGCCGGAGCAAGGCAGTGAAGTAACCATACTTTTGGAGAATCGAGTTGATGGTAGGGCCACTAGATGGTGCTGGGGCAATCGCCGGGGACAGCGGCGGCGACTGCACTGGGGGCATTGGTGGTGACTGGTACGGGGCCTGTGCTGGAGCCGAGACCGACTGAGCCGATAAGGGCTTGGTGAAGGAGATGAGAAGAAGGGCTACTAAGCCTGCAGAGAGAGAGAAACTCACAAAATGATTCATCTTGGTTGTTCTAATAAGAGACTGGACTGGAGAAGTGAGGAGGCGTTCGTGCTTTGAAGTGATTAACTGAAGTGTGTCGTGTTCGTGTTGTGGTGTGGGGAAAGGGAAGATGGGATGCCTATTTATTTTGAGAGCTCGAGGGAGGGTTTGGGAAATTCATTACGATTTTGAGACAATGAAATTTTTTAGGTGACAGAGATTAAAGCCTTTTTAGTTTGGCAGATGAACTTTGGGGTGGTTATGGCCATTATTACCCCATGATAGGGAGATTCATTGCATGAAAAGGTTGAGAGGGAGGGACATCCCATCATAATATCAGAGTTCTCACCTTTTAATTAGACGAAATTTGTTAACTTTTTAAGGGGAAAGCGATGAAATTAATTAATGGAGATAGATTTGCAGAGGTACAATTTGATAGTTCTCATAATAGAGTTTGGGCATCAGTTACAAGTACAGCTACCAACTTCCCAGTTCATAACACAGATAATTAAGTGTCAGCTGCATTTTGCACTCAGGCTGCAGAGGTCGGAGAGTCGTTGTCCCATGGAAAAAATGATCTAACGAAACCCATGAATTTCAAAACAAAAATAAATATCATAACTTAATAATTCATGGATTGTTTGGTTTCAAAGTGTGATTTTCAAATCACACTTTAACTTAATTCTACTCACAACAAAACAAAATAACTCATATAAAGTCAAAATGTGAGTCCCATTTATACCACTTTTTTTTTTCACAACAAAACAAAATAACTCATACAAAGTTAAATGATGAGCATATATATAACTATTTATACCACTCTTTTTCAAAATCAAAATTTGATTTAAAAATCTTATTTTGAAACCAAATGCAGCATCAAGCTTTTGAGTTGGATCCAAGTGTTGAACTCGTGGGCATCTGTAAGTTTGGGCATGGAAGAGAAAAGCTTGCTCCATAGTCGATGATTCTCCTCCTCCTCTCCCCGAGTGTGGAGATTGACTAATTGCTTATAAATTTGGTGAAATTTTACAACGTAACATAGCAGATTATGTGTCTTGGAATCACGCCACACAAATTCCAACTTATGGATTCATAAGAAATTTGATGTTGCGAACTATTAACTCGAGCTTTTGAATTAGAGAAAGATCCAATCACTTATAGATTCAGTGAAAATTTTACACTAATTAATGACTCATTTCACGATTGATGTTTTGATAAGTGTATTATCACCTCCTGCACATTGGTTTCGTAAAACAATATGTGCTCTATGAGTGAATTTTCAGTGAACCGGGAGAGCTTCCTTCTGAATTACGATATAAGTGGACTTTTCATTGTGATATATTATCACATCAAGTTGGATTTGCAGTTCGAGTCTCTGCTCCGCAGTTTACCTTAAAAGGTGATAAGCTGTAATAATTGTTCCATCGTCCATCACGTCATCCATGAATGGTTCCTTGAAATGGGCCTTTAAATGCTCCATGACGTGCTAATTGGGGCGTTATTGGGCTAGAGGCATAAAAAGCCCTCAAATTGGACATTACGGGCTGTGCTGATTGGGCGGAGATTTGAATGTCAATTCAATCCAAATCACGGACCATGTAATTTATTTATTCCGACAATACTATTACACTCTCATAATGAAAATTAATTATAATGATAATGATAATAGAAAAATTAATGACACCCGGTGCATCAATGACGCTTCCATAAACAAACAGTACGTCCACGATCAGCTATCCCTCTCTTCATGAAAAGAACAAAGCAATGGCGGCAGCTCCGGCCCACACCACACCCTGAGCTCCAAGCCTAGCCATTGGGGCCGAGCTCGGTTTTGATTCAGTAATCGGCTGCTCCTGCTGCTCCACTGTCTTTGGAGTCGCCGGGGCCAATGCGGGAGCAACGGCTGGTGGCGGGGGGTTAGGCATGAAGATCTTCCTGGGAAGCAGGACCCTGTCCACTTGGTACACCACCAGCTGCCTCCCGGCATTGAAGTAGAGTGTGTTCTCCACAGTGGCGGCATCGATCCCAGTCGACAGGTTGATAGTGCTGTTGCCTGTGACGGAGACGTTTAATGGGAACTTGCCGTCGTTGGCCCCGTCTGCCAGTGTCAGGAGTGGATTGCTCACAGTCTGGAACTGGGTCATGGGGAGGAAGGTTGGGATCACGTGGAACTGCATCAACTCTACCTGTGGATAGAAAACATGAAAATTATAATGAACACCCGAAAACAAGCATAATATGACGATCACCATGCACTAGCTTCACAAAATAGCCAGGGATGTCTGCCGTGCTAGTATTCTGTATTCGTCTAATGAAAGTTTTTCGGTAAAATACCTGCTGTTGATCGTTGAAGGAGTTCAGGGTTCCAGACTTGAGTTTCGAGAAAGCGTTGTCTGTCGGGGCAAAGAAGGTCAGGCCGCTCCCATGCTTAATCTGAGAGTTGATCTGATTGTCCATGCCGGTGATCTTCAGGAGTCGGAGCAGGGCGGTAAAGTACCCATACTTTTGGAGAATTGAGTTGATGGTCAGGGCACTGGATGGTGCCGGGGCAGCTGCTGGGGATAGTGGTGGCGATTGCACTGGGGGCATAGGTGGCGACTGGTACGGGGCTTGTGCTGGAGCAGAGACCGACTGAGCTGATAAGGGCTCGGCGAAGGAAATGAGAAGAAGGGCCGCTAGGCATGAGAAAGAGAAACTCACAAAGCGATTCATATTGGTATATCGTAATTAAGGGACTAGAGAAGTGTGGAGATGCTGTGGTCCTTTGGAGTGATGAATTGAAGTGTGTTGTGTTGGGTTGTGTTGTGAAGGAAACGGGGATGGAATGCCTGTTTATACTGAGAGCTTGAGGGAGAGTTTGGGAAAGTCATCAGAACTTTCAGACATTGATAGTTTTAGGTGACGGATAGAGACTAAGGTTTTAGTTTGGGTAATGAACTTTAGGAGTGGTTATGGCCATTGGCACATAATAGAGAGATTCATGCAAATGCATGAAAAGGGGAGGGAGAGAGATCCCATCATATGATTGCAGAGGAGTAGATGTCAATGTCATGACCTTTTAATTAGACATACTTTAACTTTTTAAGGAGAAAAGGTGATACAATTAATTGAGTTATGGATTTGCACAAGTACAATTCTCATATAATAGAATTTCGGCGGTTACAACTAGTAATTAACTTTCCAGTTCACAACTCAGCTGCATTTTCTGGGCCCGAGGGGCCGATCAGCAACTCATATCCGAACTTGTGTTTTGATATGTTTGTCGGTCCCGTAAAGGATAATCTTCACTCGGGAGTAAAATTTAGTTTCTAATGTTATTGAATCACACTTGTAGATAGTCTCGACAATTACTGTGAGGATAAGCAATGCTCTATGCACATAAAGTGCACATTGTTTCGAAGATGCGCGAGCAAAGCCGGAAGGTTTCATTAGGGGAGCTTCCTTCTGAATCACAATATAAGTTGACTTTCCATTGAGATTTGTAATCACATCAGGTTGGATTTGCAGTTTGTGTCTGCTCCACTCTTTTACATGTTTATACAGAAGGTGACTTTGCTGAAAAAGGGAGGGCAAAAAAGATATAAAAGGGTACCTTAAAAAGCAAAGAGATGATGAGATTGGACAGCTGAACTCACTAATCATTAATTACCAACATAACTAGATTATCCTTGCCCCATGAAAATTCTAGCAGATATTTTGGTGTCCAGCAGATGTACTGACATGAAGTACGCCGATCATTCAGAATCTACAAATTTGTCTTATGAGTAACTAATTGGTAGTGAGAGCGCCGAGAACCGGTATCTCTAAACAAATCTCATTAGATGGTTGGGGCAACACATCACAACCATTACCGTAGTCCATCGAAAATAAAATGCGAGACAAAACTTTTACTTCGGAATGTGGCATTCTGCTGCAGATTTAGGAGAATAGTCCGAACTTTTCATGTTGCAATTCCCCTAGTTGAGTAAGATCAAAGGAATTGTGCCGGTTCTATTTCGAGATATGAAGTCATTAACTCACTAGTATGCATTCATCTGTATATCCCTGCCTTCGTGAAACCAAACTGATGCATGATAATCACCAACTCCTCAAGCTGTGCAGCTAAAAAGAATTACAACCCATCACCTAAATTTCACTTTCTCCAGCTTGCAATCTGATCCTTCCACAATTTTCTCATAAATTTAATCCCCTTCATCTTTGTCTCCAAACGCATACCAAGAACAAGTTAACACCTCAATTTCCTTAACAAAGCAAAGCTACATGGCCACAATGAAGCAGCTCCTCTGTCCCTCACTTGCACTAGCCCTCCTCATCATCTCCACCTCCACTTCGGCCCAGCTGTCACCCGATTCTCCGCCTTCCCCAACCGACATCACGAAAGTCCTCGAGAAGGCCGGTCACTTCACCGCCTTGCTCCGCCTCCTGAGGACTACCCACATGACAGGTCAGATCCTCACACAGCTTAAGGCCTCCGCCAACGGCCTCACATTCCTGGCACCGACCGATGCTGCCTTCTCCACCCTCAAGGCTGGCGCCCTCAACACCCTTACTGACAAGCAGCAGGTCCAGCTCGTCCAGTTTCATGTCATCTCCGTCTATCTTCCCAAGCCTGCATTCCAGACAGTCAGCAATCCGCTCAGAACTATTGCGGATGGCCTCAACGATGGGAAGTTCCCCTTGAATGTCACCGTCGGTGGCGACGGCAGCATTAAACTTTCGACAGGGATCGATGAGGCATCAGTTGGGACGGAGCTGTACTCTGATGGACAGCTGGCAATGTACGAGGTGGACAAGGTACTGCAACCCCCGAGCATCTTTCCTCCAGCACCACCCCCACAGCCACAGAAGGCGGCAGAAGAGCAGCCTACCTCAGTAGTGGGCTCTTCTGCTGCACCGCGGAGCCTGATAAATGGGGTGGTTGAGATGGCCGCTACCGTCGGAATAGCTGCTCTTGGTGCGGCGGTTTACTTGTGACGATAGGAATGATCGCAAATGTGTGAAGTTCTCGTTTGGGTTGACCAAGGATCTTGCTGGAATAAATCAGAACAAAGTATTTGAATGTGTGAATATGATTTGTTGTAAAGGATTGTACCGTTATTTAAATTTAATGAAACTTTTGTTTGGTGCTAGTTTTATCTGTTTGTCGATCATATGGAATGACTGTCATCGTAATTAAAGACGGACTGAAAGAAATTGTAGTGAAGTGCGGACTGAAAGAAATTGTAGTGAAGTGCGGACTGAAAGAAATTGTAGTGAAGTGCGGCGGTACCATTAGGAGGAGAGTCGGGAGCCGAATCAATGAGATTAGCACTGGTCAATACTGACAACCAATGCACAATCGTTTCATTGGTCTGCATACTAAGTTCGTCTCAGTTTCATGTCGACGTCGTCCATCACAGCTGATTAATTGCAGAGATTTCATTTCCCCGATGAAGAAGCTCGGAACAAGATAAATGTTTTTGGCTTAAAATGTAAACCTTAACCTTCATTTTAATTTAATAGCCGCCAATTTACCAAGCATTTGAAGAGAGTAGTATGCATACTACTGACGACTGTAAATTGCTTTTGCTGCTCTGTAGTAGTTCTCGCAGAAGATATCAGATATCCAACACCGAGGGCGTCTCTATATAATTAATCGATCAGATTGTATGAGATTATACTGTAATGAACATACATTGGGAGGAATGTAGCCGCTAATCAGACATCTGCATGAACAGTGAGGGCAGATAAGGATGATCAGAATCAAACTTTAGATGAGGAGTCAACTTCAATGTTTTGACACTGATAAATTACTCGGGCGATGGAGACATTCACCAATTGCCAGCAAGTGTGTACAATTATAAGTTAGATATCTCGATATCTATGAGGTGTCTGGGCCCCAACTCAGAATCTGCAATCAGTCTCTTTCAGATTTTGCTGCATCATGAATTGAGTTAAACAACAGAAGGCCACCTTCCTCCCTTCCTACTGCAGCAACTGCATTATCCGTTTTGGTAGTTCCACCGCATATGCAATTAGGATACTTCGAATCATGCTGATTAAACGGATTCAGCTAGACTTTCCGTATGTAATTCCATTCTTCTTTCCAGCATAACTTCCATTCCCTGATGTTCCCACTATGAAATAATCTGATCCAATGACGACGCAACAATGCCAAAGAGTAAGCAATTTGTATGACACCGCATGTGAGAACAGTCTGTGCCAATTTAACGTGTCCGACTTAATCAATCATAGGTGTTAAAGAGAAACCGAGAAACCATCAAAAGCAGAGCCCAGAATGGCCTGTATGTTGGTTGTTCCTGCATTCTCAAGTAACCCAGTTGCTGCAACTGCACTTGCAATAGGAATCTCATCTGTCTCCCACTTCACCTTTCCAAGATCACACTGATAAGGTCCCAGCACCTCTCTCATCTAAATTTATAACCCTACACCTGATCTAGCGATTGATTGATCAGCTCGATCCAACAGTTTTTTCAAACTATAAATGGCTCAGCCGATCTTCCGTCCTCCACACCAGTAATCACTTGCTCAATCTACCATTAAGAAGAAAAGGAAAACCAAGAAAGAAGAGAATCCGAAGTAAACCAAATATTAGGAAAGTCACAATGAGTTTGGACCACCTCCATTTCCCACTCCTACTTCTCTCCGTCCTCTCCATCACTATCACCACATTAGCAGCAACTCTGGCACCAGCTCAAGCGCCTTCACCAGCAAAGGCTGCTCTTCCGCCCTCACCACCACCTCCCCTGCCTCCATCCCCGTCCAAGACCCGCAAGCACGACATCATCCAGATCCTTGAGAAGGAAGGAGATTTCACCGTCCTACTGCGGATGTTGAGGAGCACCCATGTGGCGGACCAGATCAACTCCCAGCTCAATGACTTCAATGATGGGCTAACAATCTTTGCCCCGACTGATGATGCCTTTGCGCAGTTGAAGCCTGGGGCCCTGAACTCGATGTCGGATGAGCAGCAGGTAGAGCTTATGCAGTTCCATGTGGTCCCCACCTTGCTGTCCATGACGCAGTTCCAGACTGTCAGCAACCCGTTAATGACTAAGGCTGGTGGGAACAAGCCCGGTGAGTTCCCACTTAACGTCACCAGTAATGGTGACAGGGTGTCACTCTACACAGACAGCACCGAGGCCTCTGTGGAGAGAACACTGTTTACAGATAACCGCCTCGCTGTTTACCAGGTTAGCCATTATTAACTTATGCGGATAATAACAAGATACGGATACTATAGAGACAATACAATGATGAAATGCGTTCAGTCTTCAATTCAAACAAACTGTATTTGGTATTTTTCCCGTAATATTACTTATTAACCAAGTCTCTTTCGTATGACAAGGTGAACAAAGTGCTTCTCGCTAAGAGAATATTTCCTAAGATGGCGGCCCTTGCCCCGACTCAGCCCAAGCAACAGGAGGAGCCTGCTTCCGAGGTAACAACTTCGGCATCAAATGGTTTATTGTCGGTCAAAGTTTATGCCCAAGCAGTCGTGGCCATTGGAATATCTATTGTTGCCATGGTTTGGTCATGACAGGGGCTATCCTGTCACCTGATGCTCCGCTTTCTGTCTGGTTTTCATGTCTACTCATTTGTGTTTTACTTTCAATGTTTCTTTTTCATCAATGTTTTTGAGTTGGATTGAAGTGTCATACTCAGAACACAAGGATTGAAATGTCGAAAGCTTCTTGAGTTCCCAATATCTGCCGATTCTTTGGATGTAATGTGTGAAGAGATCCATTTGCTAAGAATTCCTTGTTCTGTTTTCTGTTCAGTTTCGAATCTTAAAATATTGCTTTCATTTTTATCACCTATGTAATACTCAACTTTGGTGCCATTTCAATTACTCGAACTGAAAAATACCTCATTGCATATAGAAGCAATTCAATCCATTATAATACATGCAAGCCGATGCCTTCAGACAATACAAGCTACAACAAATGGCTCCACAAGATTTTATTAAAGTGCATAGAGAACTTTCAACTATGAAAGAAAGTCTGCGTGTTAAAGGGACAGCATCGCGATCTAGTAAGTAGCAGCCGCTTCTTTTATTAAATCAATGAAGAGCACTGCAAAAGGGCAAGAAGATTATCAGGCCATAGAATAGCAGATTGTGAATATATTGGTGTAGAAATATCACTACTTGGAGATACATCTCGAGAGCTTACTTGTACAAATAAGCAGCGATGCCCAGAATAATGCATACAAGAATAATGTCGATGCAGAAGTTTCTACTGGACCTCATCTGGAAGAAGGAATAAAGGAACTCAGCACTGTAAGACGGTACTCGAGAGTTTAGGCACTTTATGTTGCTTACCTTGAATAGATTTTGCTTGAGCCTCACGTTCGTATTCTTCAGATCAGTTGTTGCTCTGTCAACCTAAACAAGCGTAAATTTCAGTTCATCAATATTGTTCTGCTCTCAGTGGTCTGCCCGGTAAATTTGTAACAGCAGGTAGAACAGAGGCAAAGGCCTCCTCACCTTCGTATCAATTTCATCGATCAATGGAACTTGCCTATCCAATTCCTGAAAAGCAAAAGGAAGAGTTAAACAAGTAACGGAACAATAGAATGGTTTCATTTACATTACTACGTGAACACACCAGACCTCATTCATATCATGGGCCAAATCTTTCAGTGTCGCCAGTCCTTCCGAGATGACATCGAGACCTTGATCCTGCACAACCGTTAGGCAATATAGAGTAAGCCTTTTATAACAGTATGGAAGAAACCAAAGCCGAGATATATAGCACAAAGAGGAGACAGACGTATATCATATATCAGGACTCTTACATGCCTGTTTCATTTTCCGCATTTCATACTGTTGCCTAAACTGGTTTGACTCTTCAGTCTGTTGAAAGAATCCGGCATCGAAATTTCCATCTGCTGTTGGAAGCAGCAATTAGTACCAACAAAATGAAGTGGGACAATTCCTGAAGATTGCAAAGAAAGGAGAAAAGGGCATAGCACTCTCATTCATCACCTGATGAGTCGAACTTGATATTCTTATGAGATGTCGAGGAGGACCATCCTCCACTGTGTTTAGCTGCAGCTGCAGTCCCATCAGGTATTGCTTCGATCCTCTCTTGTAAAGCGAGAACCAGATCGCCTCGGGTCATCATCTCTTCATTTGAAAGCCCTTTCACCTGTAAACTGATGAATCATTACTATACTTCCATTATATACTCAAGGGCACCAACTACAGATATCTTGTATAAACTGTAAATGAGTCTGGAATCTCTGGATCAGTTCGTATGTCTCTCCCAATGATTTGAACACAATTGAAACATTCACCTTTTTCTGAGCTAGCTTGTGCAGCTTGGGAATCTCCTCTAGCAATCGAGCCTTTGTCCGCCGAATCTCAGCGTTCAGTGCAACAGAGGTAGCTCTGTTTGTTTCTGCTGAAGCCTTCTCGAATTTCTGCAAAATAACTCCGAATATCGCCACCATGATCAAGGAATATGACGAGATTTTATGCCATTCATATTGTTTGAACATCAGCTTCAAAATTCCCGCCACAGTCAACAACAGTATAGCACAACAAACATTCTTATACCAACAAGAATCCCATAGAAATTAGATCACGTGTGTCCGTCGTATAAAAATAATTTGCTCCGCGTTATTAGTTAGCAAAGCATTGTAATATTATTGGTTGTTTCACATACGTAAGAAAACAACCATCGGCTTCACAGCATTCATCCATTCGCGCCAAAGAGGAAAATTGACAGAAGCTATGAACGAACCTGAAGAGCCGAGTCGATCTCCGACTCGAAGGTGTCATAGAAGCGAGCGAAGGCGTCATCTCCGTAGGCATTCTGCTGGCGCTGCTTCTCGATATCGTACTTGTCATACTTCTTGCATATCTCGTCGACCCTGAACAGGATGTCTATCACGCTCATCCTTGCTCAATCACGGTGCAATCAAAGACGATCAAGAAAAAAGAAAAGGGGAGAAGATCCGTTTGGGGATCAAGAAATGAAAGCGTAACTCCGTCAGTGCAGCTTTCTCCGGAGAAAGACATTGGTAACGCATTT